>NC_046313.1:88936303-90184377 GCF_009819535.1 Lacerta agilis
TTAAGGACAGAATGTCATCGAAGCCCCGGTGTCCCTTTGAGGTATAACAGAGTATGAATAAACATTTAGTGTTCCTGTCTGTAAGCATGTCATTACTATTATATAATATAGTGTTCACTAGAACTGAACACTGTACCCAGCAGTTTTTCTTTTTTCAGCAGTGAGATATTATAACTTCCACAAATCAACAAGGTTCATTATTAATTGATAATGTGCATTCCAGTCTCAAAATGAAACATTAGCTGAAAAGGAAGAACAGAAATATAATTAGTTATAAAGCTCCCACTTCAGTTTAATTTTCCTTTGCAGGTAGTTAAGCAGTTGTAAATTTCCAAGAAGAAAAATTTAAACCAGAAATATAGGTTCTGCATGATGCGTGAGCTCGTGCCTTACTTAAAATTTTTTGGAGGGCATGACACAATCTGTCAATCGGGAAAGCAACATAATTAACGGCATATTCCACATACTTTAAATATTCCCAGGGTCTCTGCAGAGTGAGGATAATATTAAAATTCCGTTTCCATGAATGCAGCATGA
Organism: Lacerta agilis; assembly: GCF_009819535.1. Lineage (NCBI taxonomy): Eukaryota > Metazoa > Chordata > Lepidosauria > Squamata > Lacertidae > Lacerta > Lacerta agilis. The sequence continues at coordinate 88,936,841 of NC_046313.1, forward strand.
GTTACGGATGCCAGATGTCTTTCCCCTGACTGTCTGTCATGTGGCAGTCCAACTGGCATCTAAAGGTAAAATAGTAGGCGTTTGCTGGGAAGCTTGCAGTTTTCAAAGATTTAGTCAGTTATTAATGGGGAAAGTCTCTGGGTACTTAATGCACACGTGTCAGAATTTCAAACTTTAGTGCAAATCCCTAGGGAAAGCCACAGTGACAGATGTGTTCCAAGACAGAATTGCAAGTGGGCTAAGCAGTCAGATGGAGATCATTAGTCAGTGTGACAAGTTACACCTCTTGAGTGATTAAATGGTAACAACCACCAGTAAAAATACGCAAGTTATATATGTTTTGGTTAGCACAGCATGCATTTTCATATATGTATGTTATATGCAAAGTTAGAGGAAAATTGTAAGAAAGAATATTAGGTAGAATTGCTTAACCATCTCTGCTGCATAAATAGGTATAAATAAGGTAGGCAGCTTATTTATACATATTTATACCAAAGGGGTTGGTGGCTCGAAGAAGCCAAGGCAGCTAAATTATAGTCTCATTGAAGACAATCAAAGCATGCAGCTGTTCTAGAATTACAACTTTCAGAAGCCACCCAATCACTGCCATGTGGAGAGAATACAGAATTCAGCTGTTACAAAAAATAATAATATCAAACTAAAATAAATAAATAAATCAATTAAAATTAATACAAAACCAAATTATTCTATAAACACTATGTGTTGACTGATAACCTCTATGAGACCATATTTGTGGCCTCATGTAGATTATTTTATTTACACTCCAAGTAGATCTGGTCCAAACTTGTTTATAGGACATGGACATTATTATTGCTGAAAACTCTGCATTATGGCACAGATATTCGGTAGTGCTTTTCAGAGACATACCCTTTGTGGATGGAGATGGGGTTGGGGTGGGAGGCTTGTTTTATAAGCATCGGGTGAGAACGATCATGTTTTCCTGGGCTTTCACCTGGCCGGGTTTTCACTGCTGCTGCTGTGTGTGCATAGTTTTGATAGTGGTTTCTTTTTTATTTGTTTTATTACTGTTTTCAAGGTCACTGGTGGCAAAGGTGGTGAAGATGGGACAACTGTCAATGACCCCTTCGGCTCAGAAAGACCACCACTACTGCTGACCTGTCAAGGCTGGATGCCTTTCCAGAACTGTTCTGAGCTTCTCCTTTGCATCCAATGTGTTACTGAAGAGAGTGCTGCTATCAGGCTTGCTCTCTGCTTCTGTGACTGGGTGCATAGGCACACTCAGGCTGCAAAGGCAATCCTGCATGTGCCTCACAAGGAAGTGAGGAGAAAGCAGTGGTATTAGAGGAACAGCACCATGGGCTTGATCACACAAAACAGAAGCGTGCTCACTGAAGCTAAGGGGTGAAGCTGGAGGTGGAGAAGGAAGCTTGAGTGCAGGGCACACACAAGGCGGCATCTTGTTCTCACTGTGACCAACCAGATAACTATCGGACACCTGCCAAGCAGGACTTGAGCACAACAGCACTCTCCCCAGTAACGTTTCCCAGCAACTGAAATTCAAAGGGATACCACCTCTAATACTGGGGGTAGTGCAAAGTTACCATGGTAAGAAGCCATGGATACCTCATCCTCATCCTCCAAGAATCTGACTAAAGCCCTTTTAAAGCCACCCAATATGGCAGCCATTACTCGCAGGAGCAAGTTCTGTAGTTTAACTCTGTTGCATGAATAAGTACTTTCTTTTATCTCTCCTGAATCTCCCAACATGATAAACTTTGTTGGATGTTCATGAGTTCTGGATGGGATAGCCATCTTCAAATATTTGTGGGGCTGCCACATGGAGGATGGAGCAAGTTTGTTTCCTGCTGCTCTACTGAGTCCAAACCAATGGGGACTCATATTACAAGAAAGGAGATTCTGACTAAACTTTAGGAAGAACTTAGAGGCTGTTTGACAGTGGAATGTACTACTTCAGAAGGTGGTGGATTTAAAACAGATGATGGATGCCCACCTGTCAGGGATTATTTAGCTCTGATTTCTGCATCGCAGAGAATTAGATACTAAATTAAGAGGCACAATATTGCTCTACATTCAAAGCAAAGTGAAACAAACTACTGATTGGTCACTAAAAGAAGACCAATAGGTAAGGATCCTGAATGGGTAATAAAGAAAATACAGCATGCATCTCTTCAAATTGTCATCTTAAACTAATATGCCAAAAAAACATATGTTAAACCACTAAAATATATATATGTTTAAATGTGATGGAGACACCCTGCAGGCATTCTGATGGCTTCCTTGGGAGAATATCTAGTTAGAAATAAATACAGATTCTTTTCTATCTTATTAGCAGCTGCAAAATTGCTTATGGCACAATTCTGAAGAGGGGAAAAAAAGACAATGTACCATCAGTTGATATAAAAATAAATCAAGGCTCTGGAATAATATAGTACTGTCAAAACTGACATACCTTATTAAATTTAGAGAAAGTAGAATAAATAAATTAATAAATAAATTGGGGGAAAACTGAGTCTGGGTAAGATTATTACTTTTTTTGGAAATATCAAAATAACATGTATTTGGTTACATGCTACAGAAAAAAGGGAGAAAACAGGGTGAGACCACCCTGACTAAATCTTTTATGTTTGCAGCTTCAGACTATGAACCTTTTCAAACTTTACGTAACAGAGAAATCTCAGCCTTCTGTCACCCACATTAGTATAAGGAGAAAAATATCACTTACATCACTTACTCCAGAACAGACTATGTTTATTTGAACATGGCACTTTCCACCTTGACCACCTCCATGTTTCTGTCCAGTTGGTTGTTTTGTAATGCTTATATATAGAAAGGAACCTCAGATTATATAGACACACCAATAAAAGACCGATAGGTAAGACAGGGCAAACTTTAGTCTTTCAAATTTCAGCAGCGCCCTGTGACAGGCTAAAATTTGCCCGTCCTATATCTCGACTTCTGTTCTGCTGAATTCCCTATGCCATAGTTGTAACTCCCTGTGGCTCCCCCCTGGGCTTAGCGGCCAGAGCATTGGAACTGGTTGTGCTACCTTAAATCCACCTCTAGGCAAGGACCATGCCATAGTGTGAAAATAAAGGCTAGTGATAAACAGTCTTCCTAACAAATTAATTAGTCAGGTATAGTAACAATACTGAACCTTCTGTTAGAAATCTCATGGAGAATTTAGGAGGGGGGGACAGTCTAAACCATAAAACAAACAAGCAAAAGCAATAGCAACATTTCTCCCTTTACCTTTAATTGCATTGCTAGACCTGGTAAGAACAATTTTCAGGGGGGGGGGAACAAATATGGAAGATAAATGGTTATCTTGCTCATTTTATCCTTCTGAGAAGTGTTCAACATTGCATTCTCAATAATTTAAATTTTGGCTGTGGCATCTCATAAAATATAAGTGAACAGCCACAAACTTTATAAAAACATCATAACCCTAACCCTTCTGAATTTAAACATACGGTTTTAAATTCATAACTGTAGATTCCCCTACCTGCTCTGTAGACAACAGCTGTCTTAAAAATTGTGATGGAAACATTAATAAACAGGTCCTTACTCTGACATTTCTGACTGGATAATGTCATAATTAGTTCTTTAATAGTAAGGTTGTTTCCTTCCAGAACAAAGGCTTCGATCCTGAAAACCATGAACAAAAGGAAATTCACAGAAAGGAATTTTCCATACTCCTCTTCATCCCTACAGACACCTGTGCTGCCCTGAAAGCTCATCCAGAGTGCCAGGGGGACACTCCTGGGGGGGTCACACTAGTATAGGGCTAGTGAGGGAAAGAAAAATGTGCAAAATCAGGGTGAGGCACCTTCTATGAGGGGAGTACACGGTTCTTAGGATCCAAGCCATGAGAAGCTAGCGGTATCTAATTTTGCAAGTCACACTGATAATGCTAAGCTTTATTGTCTTGATAAGGTTAAGACAGGCATAGGCAAACTCCGGCTTCCAGATGTTTGGGACTACAATTCCCATCATCCCAGACCACTGGTCCTGTTGGCTAGGGATGATGGGAATTGTAGTCCCAAACATCTGGTGGGCCGGAGTTTGCCTATGCTTGGGTTAAGCGATGCATTGTTACAAAATGCTTCTGAATGTCAAAGGAATTTAAAGTCCTCCTCCTTACTTCACTTGTCTTATTCACAATGTGACCCTCAAATATCGACATTTTAGCAACTTCTGCACATTGGAAAGAAAGCATTTCCAAGAATATTACTGGGAATGAACAGAAAAGCTGCAATCACATTCTGTTAAGTTCCACGTAGGCTGCATTCACAAATGGGGTTTACTGTGTAACAAACTACTTTGTTAGTTTAATTGATTATAAGGCTTCCCTTTCCTTTTTTTTAACATTACTTTTCTGCGCACTACACACTCCTGTTTCATCACATCTTGACGATTATACCGTCAAGTTGCAGTAAATGTCATTCAAACATGTCATTCTTCCATGTCATTGCTATCCCTCTACATTCCAGCACTCTCCTAAGCTCCACCTTGTCGGCATGACTTTCTTCATCAAAATAATAGCACACTTTCTCATCAGACGAAAAAAATAAATAAAAGGTTCAAGCCATGAAATGGACAGAGAGAGCAGTGCATGCCAGTATGCTTCTCAAGGCTCATCACATGAGCAGCTGTGATGTGAATCCAGGAAAAAGGCAGGAAAAACACTGTAGGAAATTCCAGCAGTTTTCTGGGCTGAGAGGGCAGCAAAACATTTTCTCTAGAATCAAATAACATGGAAAGGAGTGTGGAGAACTAGCCCAATGCTAAGTAGGGGTTAACTTTTCTGACAGTTAGAACCCTCGGGGGCGGGCTTAGCCTGGGTATAAAACACCCCTCCCAGTGGGCAGTAAGGGAGTTGAAGTGTGGGCAGGAGGAGTTAGAGTTAAGTGCGGGGAGTTAGAGTTGGAGTTGAAGTGTGAGTCAAGAGATAGAGCTGGGAGTTTAGAGTCTTAGGTGGATGTTAGCAGAGAGGATAAAGAGATTGTGAAACGCATAGTTATTGCTATTTAGTTAACTATTAGAGGTATTAGGCCGGTAACATTTAGAGGTATTAGGCCGGTATAGGACAACTGTTATAAGCTTATTGAACAACCTTTATTTTATCAGCAACCACACGCTTTGTACGCAATAAACATCTTTTTAGTTCACAATATCCTCGTCTGTGGTGAATGAAGTAAGCAGGATCCAGCTAGTAGTCTGAAGGGCTGCAGCTGGGGACTGTTTGTCGTTGGTGCAGCACTCATAGACCGTAAAACATCCGGGGGTGGGCTGTACAGGGCGAAGGGCCCGCGACATTAAAGTGGTGGCAGCGTCGGGATGAAAGATAGTCATAAAGTGGTGGTCACATTGAGATCAGAGATCTAAAGTGTTGGCAAGAAGTGCCAAGGTACAAGAAAGATTTAAGGGTGACGCATTGTGTGAAGTGTGAGGCTTAAAGAGGATTTAAGCAAACTTCTGTGAGACTCTACAATCTAGTCAGGAAGGGGGATCGCATACACCTGGAAAGGGAGAAGGGGAATTCAGAGAGGAATTACCTGGCCCTAGGGTGTGGTGTGATAGCGCCTAAGACTGTGAGATTGTGAGAGAGTTACAAAGATACTTTGCATTTGAAACTATTTCAGGCAGAAAGGTTTATAGTGAGAGGTCGGAAAAGTACGCTGGACAAAGTGCACTGAGGTAACTTTGGGCGTGACTTTGGACCTAAACTGTGGAAACTGAGCCTGAAGAAATAGTTTAACTGAAACATCCTTGATTTAAGTACAGAAATAATACCACCAAATAAATAGAAAATGCCACCTAGAAAGACTAAAACAGCTCTTAGGGACTCACAAGTAGAAAGCTCTGAAGAAGAAAATGGGGTTTCCCAGATTGAAGAAACCGGTACTGAAACAGTTAACAAAAATCCTGCTGAGGGGACTAGTTTTAAAGCCTCAGAGGAATTTGAGAAATGGAAACTTGAGAAAGAGTATAATTTAAAAATCGAGCTAGCGAAATTACAAGCTGAAGCAAAAGAGAGAGAATTAAAGTTACAAGCTGAGGCAAAAGAGAAAGAAATGACCTTAACTATTGAGAGAGAAAGAGAAAGAGAGGCCTTAAATATTGAAAGAGAACTGAAAGAGAAAGAAATGACCTTAACTATTGAGAGAGAAAGAGAACGGGAGGAAAGAGAATATTTATTAGAAATGAAAAGACTTGAATTATCAGCTGTAGAAAATAGAAACAACAACAATAGTTCCACACAAAATCCTAGCAGGGTGGATTTAAAAAGATTCCCTGACTTCAAAGATAAAGACGATCCTGAAGCGTTTATCATTTCTTTTGAGAGGGCTTGTGAAGATTTTGAAGTAAAAGATGAGGAGAAAATGCAAATACTGAGAGCTCGTATTAGTGGAACATTAACAGAGATTTATTCTCAAATGCCATCTGATCAATCCAAAGATTTTGAAGCATTTAAACAGTTGGTTTATGTGAGATTCGGAATTACTGCAGAGCAACTGAGACAAAAGTTTAGAACAATAAAAAAAGTGCGTGAGGAAACATTCGCTCAATTAGGAGCTAAAACTACAAATTATTTAAACAAGTGGCTAGAACAGGAGGGTGCTGATTCTGTGGCGAAAATAAAAGAGGTGATCGCATTAGAACAATTTTATGACACGATTAATAGTCATTTGAAGTATTTAATTAAAGAAAGACGCCCTAAAACCATCCTGGAAGCTGCTAATCTGGCAGATGAAATAAATGAAATCCGAGAACACGCTTATGATGCCCCAAAATATAAGGACAAACAGTGGGAAACAAATAAGTTTAAGAGAATGCAACAGCCCACAAAGTTTACCACAGAAACTGCCAAGAAAATTTTTCCCGCCAATGCAAATGTTCCCCATAACACGCCTATGACAACGGGGGGGACTGAGGGAAAAGTAAATAAATATAGTGAGGGTAAAAGACCTGAATTAATCTGTTGGCAATGTGGGAAAAAAGGCCATAGACAACTGGACTGTAGAACTGAACTCAGAACTAGGAGTGCAAATACTATCCCTCAGAAGCAGACATATTGTGTCCAAACTGTGGAGACAGAGCCAACTGCCAACATGGTTGCCACGGCAACCGAGGCCCAGTCTAGAGAACAGGCTGATGAGTTACCAGTGGCCCAAGTTGTGAGGTGCTATATAATTCAACAAGATGACATGCTATTACACAAAACAGGAGAAGAAATTTGGGTGAATGGTAAACAATATAAAGGCTTAAAAGACACAGGGTCTCAGATTAGTATTGTACATCCTGATTTGTTAAAGCCAGAAGACTTTATTAAAGGCAAAACAATCAGTTTAAAAGGAATATCAAAACAGCCAGAAATCTTGCCAGTCGCACTAGTTAATCTGACATATAAACAATGGTCTGGAAAATGGCAAGTAGCAGTTTCACCAGAAATCCCAGCTCCAATGTTAATTGGGTGGGATCTACTTGACCATGTACAGAGTGCATTTGTAATAACTAGGGCACAAAAACTGCGACAGTTACCTCAGGAGGAAAGGCCTGATACAATTGTTGAACTGACACAAGATACAAGTTTAGTGCCAGTTACAAATAGTCAAGCAGCTAGTTTTGCAGCCAAGCAGAAACTAGATACAGATTTACAGAAACATTTTCAAGCCACAGCCTTGAATACAGTATTAACCCCGGAAAGCCCGGAGCGGTTTATAGTCAACAATGGGTTGCTATACAGAGAGATTCTTTTAAAGCCTAATAGAGGGGGTAATGAAATCCACAGGCAACTGATAGTACCTACTGAATTCAGAACCAAGATAATACAACATGCACATGGCAGTATCTTTGGAGGTCACTTGGGAATCACCAGAACCAAACAAAGGGTGTCCCAAAATTTCTTTTGGCCTGGGATGGGCAAGCAAATAAAGTTATTTTGTCGAACGTGCCATACTTGCCAATTACAAGGACATGGGCAAGATAAAACGAAAGCACAATTATGCCCCTTGCCTATAATTTCCCAACCCTTCCAACGTTTAGCAATAGATATTATTGGACGACTGCCAAAAGCCAGTCGCAGGGGAAATCATTATTTGTGGACTATTGTAGATTTTGCGACGAAATATCCGGAAGCGATTCCGTTACGAAACATAGAGACTGAAACAGTGGCTTCAGCTCTAATAAGTTATATGTGTCGGCTAGGGTTTGCAGAACAGATCGTGACAGACCTTGGAGCCTCATTTACCTCTAAACTGATGCAGCGTTTGTGGGAGAGGTGTGGGATAAAACATATAACCAGTACCCTTGACCACCCACAGACCAATGGCCTTGTAGCGCGAAATAATGTAGTTGACTACCTATTTAAATTGCAGAACACTTTCAAACGATCACTAGAACTGGCAGGAGAACAGTGCAAGGTTGCTCAACACAAACAGAAAGTTTGGTATGACAAAAAAACACATGAGAGATCTTTTGAGCCAGGACAAGATATTTTATTAATCAGACCAGTAAAAGGGGACAAGTTACAACTGACCTGGGAAGGTCCTTTTAAGATCATTTCAAACATGAATGATGTAAACGATATAATTCAATACGGTGAAGGGAGGCGGGTCATGCATGTGAATATGATAAACCCAATCAAGTCCCTAAACCATGAACCCAATCTAGACTACAGTAGTCACGTTATTGAAAAAGCCTGTGATATTGGTAAAGGAGTGTCTACCTGCAATATGACCAGTGACCTATCTGTGAGATCAGTTAAAACAACTAGTCATAGTTACGATAAACCATTCATCAGTTGGAAAGATAGAAAGAAAGACGTACTGGAAGTTATAGCTGGCATGGGGTCCCATCGACTTTCTATGAAAGTGAAAGTGTTTCCTACCCTAGAGATTGTGTGGGGGGAGGATGGGTACCCTGCTGCTCATGCAACACAAATAAATGCCCAAAATGAATGTAGTTACACAGCATTAACAGGGCTACCACGTCAAAGGCATACAAAAGTAGTCTTAAAATTGCTCGAAGTGGGAACTGATAAATCAATACAGACCAAAGATGAACTGACAACAAGGGAGATTGCTATGAGCAATAAGCAATCAGAGCTTTTTAGCCTAATTTTATTAAGTGATCATGCTTGTCTAGAAAGCTTCAGCAAGCTGACTAAAAAAGAAGATATCCACAAACTTCTGAAAATAGTCCCCAGTGCATTTAAAAGCCAGACAACCAGTTTATATGCAGCTTATGATGACCTGGAGATGTGTGTACAAGTCCGCGAGCTTGAACCCTTAACAGAGATCCTGAAGGAGGGAGAGGTTGAACTAAGAGAGCTTTTGATCCTGAGAAATAAGGACTCTACCCAGCTTGAGATCCACAATCGTTACAGACGCCTCGAGTGCAGAGATCGGAATGGGACTGTGTCATCTGGCCGGGGAAGACAGCTTACATCCCATCACGTTTGGCAGAGAAAAGACTGGTGCCCCGAGAAAGATACTTCTTGCGACGGTTAAGGACGATAAGGAGCGTGAAAGGATCCTAAACATCATCGCAGACGCCTTATAATGAAGACCCAAAGACAAAGGTTAATGGACAGTTACGGTTTTTCTTGCAATAAAGACCTAATGCTGCATGAACTATTGTATATAATGTTCACAACTATATGTACTTTTACTGGAGATGTAACTGTTTATGCCATAGTTAGGGAAAAGGTAAGAGTTAATAAATGTAATGTTTATAGTAATGTTTTAAACTGTTGTTTGTATCAGAGGGATACTTTGGCTAGTAACTCCTCTGATACAAACCTAAAAAGGAGGGAGGTATGTGGAGAACTAGCCCAATGCTAAGTAGGGGTTAACTTTTCTGACAGTTAGAACCCTCGGGGGCGGGCTTAGCCTGGGTATAAAACACCCCTCCCAGTGGGCAGTAAGGGAGTTGAAGTGTGGGCAGGAGGAGTTAGAGTTAAGTGCGGGGAGTTAGAGTTGGAGTTGAAGTGTGAGTCAAGAGATAGAGCTGGGAGTTTAGAGTCTTAGGTGGATGTTAGCAGAGAGGATAAAGAGATTGTGAAACGCATAGTTATTGCTATTTAGTTAACTATTAGAGGTATTAGGCCGGTAACATTTAGAGGTATTAGGCCAGTATAGGACAACTGTTATAAGCTTATTGAACAACCTTTATTTTATCAGCAACCACACGCTTTGTACGCAATAAACATCTTTTTAGTTCACAATATCCTCGTCTGTGGTGAATGAAGTAAGCAGGATCCAGCTAGTAGTCTGAAGGGCTGCAGCTGGGGACTGTTTGTCGTTGGTGCAGCACTCATAGACCGTAAAACGTCCGGGGGTGGGCTGTACAGGGCGAAGGGCCCGCGACAAGGAGCACTAGATTTGTACTATATGCCACTCCATCCCATTAGTTTTCTGGAAGTGGTTTTTATGCCTTGTGAAAGCTCAAATATAATGCACAAAATAGCAACAGTTAGGGAAATGTCAGGAAAACAGAATAAACTGCAGTGTGAACACAGGTGTAAAAGCCACTTCTGGAACTATAGTAGAATATTGTGCAAGCTGAAGGTTCATTCCCGTGTTATTTGCATCCAGAAAAAAAATCATTTTGGAAATAATATGGAAATGAATGCTAAACTTGCACTGTATTCCACTATACTTACTTTTATATCATGCAAAAGTTCAAATATAATGTGAAAATTAACAGTTGGGAAACCCCCTTGGGGCGAACCTGCCATGTGACTGCAGTCAAAGACTCTTTGACCAATTTGTGAGAAGTATCAGATGAAAGAAGAAGAGGAGGAGGAGGAGGAGGAGGAGGAGGAGGAGGAGGAGTTGTTTGGATTTGATACCCCGCTTTATCACTACCTGAAGGAGTCTCAAAGTGGCTAACAATCTCCTTTCCCTTCCTCCCCCACAACAAACACTCTGTGAGGTGAGTGAGGCTGAGAGACTTCAGAGAAGTGTGACTAGCCCAAGGTCACCCAGCAGCTGCATGTGGAGGAGCAGGGACGCAAACCCAGTTCACCAGATTACGAGTCCACCACTCTTAACCACTACACCACACTGGCGGATTTAGGAGGGCTTGACTGAACTACATGTATTTCTTCTGGAAGCACCTGTACAGGTGTGTGTGCTGTTTATATATGTAAGCAGTTTTCCACAAGCTAAACCTGAACGTTCTGCATCAGATATGAATATATTCCTATTGCCAAAAGTAGAAAATCAAATAGTTACTTCATATTTAGCTTTCTTGAAGCTAGACTTCAACGCTGGCTGTACATTTCCCCATGTTGTCTTTTGGAATGGGCCACCAGGTACCATTTAGATTTGTGCTGTTTACCTATTTTATATCTTACTCAATAAAGCAGAGAGCTGGAACACTTCCACTGTTACACATTTCACACATCTCAGTGAATAATTGCCCCAGTGTCATGGCTGAAAGGATGCCCTTTCAAAGCAACGCTTAAAACTTTGAACTGTGCTAACTGAAGCTGTTTTAGTGATTTCTCCCGCTTTATCCACACACAGAGGAAATATGTTGCTCATACTTTCATGAAGTAACATTGACATTCAATTGTCGATACATTTCCTGGAAAGTAAAGAAATACAAACAAATAACATTTCTGCATTTATATAATCAAGTATAATCCCATGCTGGTTATTTTGTTTCAATTGTGGTGGGTTGTTTTTTTAATGAGAGGACACTGCATTTGGTTGCAATGTTTAGTTAGTTACAACAGAAACCTATGAATATCTGTCAATTAAATTGGAACAAGGATTAACTGAGTACAGTAGCATTTTCTTTAAAGGTGGGATTCAAACTTAGCACCAATGCTCACACTGCTAACCAAATCTGCCTACAACCTCAGCTTCCAGACACTCCACCCCCCCCCCCAAGACACCAAGACCTTGCCAGCCTCTCCATTAGACCAGGGTGGGGAATCTTTTTGACTTGTACCCTGAAGGCCAACTACAATAGGCGGGGGGTGAGGCAATGTCCTCTGCTGTCAAGAGTTGCAAATGAGTGTCAACCCCACCTACCCCCAATGCCCTTGGCCAACTCCTCCACTGCCTTCCAGCCTTGCCAATCCTCCCCCCCCCCCCTTAGACCTCACCAAACTTCCTCTCCATTTGGACCGCTTCAATGCCCCCTGCTCACTGGACCTTCTCTCTCAAGGAGAAGAGAAGCAAAAGCGGGAAGGTGGCATAGGTGAGTTGCAGAGAAACACTGATGACAGGCCAGAGCAGCTCCTCAGCAACTGTCCTGCTGAAATGGCTTTCCTGCTGAGGTAGGAGATAGTTGCTGAGGAGCTGCCCTGCCCTGTTGCAACTGTTCTTCCTTTTTCTGCCTGCTTTACCTGCTGCTACAGTGGCCTGGCAGCTGTCAGAAGGCTAAGGCTATGCTGCACTTTCACAGCGCCATCTGTCAGCAGTGAAGCGAACTGCTGCATAACAACAGCCTGAGGTAAATATAGAATAGGAGAAAGGAGCTTCTGTTCACAGAAGAACATCTAATCCATTATTTTTAATAGCGCTAATAAAAAAAGAAGAGGCATTCCCCTTGTGTCTTTGAAGATATGCCTCCTGCAACACAAGCCTGGTTATCTAGAAAAAAAAACCCATCCTTTTTAAGGCCTATTGTTTTATGCGCAAATTTACCCTGAGCTAATCTATTAATTAATCAACTAAAACTCATATACCGTCTTGCTCTGAATATAAGCCTAACTTTTTCCCCAACTTCTGACCATGAAAAGTTAAAGTGTAGCTTAAATTTGTGACCTTACAAAAAGTGGCTTTTACGATATTGCTGCTGAAACAGACATACGGTAAAACGGAATGGGTGTGAGTGCCTGCGGAATTTGAAGGGAGCGGCTTATATTCGAGTATTTTCTTTTTTCCCTTTTCTCCCCTTGAATTTTAAATGTGTGGCTTATATTAGGCTGCGGCTTATATTCGGGCCAATATGGTAATTACTTGACTAAGGTTTATTTAACTAGGTGACAATATTGGCAATGAGAGAACAGAAATTTGAGCTGTTGATAACTAAACGTATAAGCAATTTAAGTGCAAGGCATAAATCTACAATCTAATACTGAATTGCATACACCTAAATTCCATTTGTTGCAATATGTGTACACAAACCTGTATTCAGGCACCATAAATATTGAAGCGTGGAGAGTTTAGTGGAGAAGAATATGTCAAAACTCATTATTTTGGGGAGTGGGTGGAAGAATTTTTTTTTTACATTTGGTTTCATGTTTTCTTATATTTCACCAGCTTGCATGGTTAAAAATGTTAAGTCCGCTTCAACATTTCCTAAGCTCACCCAACATTTCATAATTTCAGTATGTTGCATCATTATGCTGCTCAGCACTATGTAACACCCATGATGAATTCACTGACCTGACAAAACATTTATTCCCTAATGAAAATGCAGCACGATATATGGATGGGACTTTCCTATTACCTTAAAGGAAAAAAAGCTGAATAATAATGGAACTAAACAACAACAAAGCAACCTCGCTATGCATTAAAATCCCACCTGTATTAACTGCATCGATTGTATTTCTTTTTTTAAAAAACCAAACAAACATTTTTATTAAATGAAAATGGGGTGTAAACACTTAATTATTATTGAATAAATTCTAAGGTGCACTCTTGGTTTACAAAAGTGTGTACAATGTCTCTTTTTTCAAGTTACATTTTCCACAGATCAGTTTCATTTGTTGAGACATTAGTGTTACATTAGGAAGAAAAGGGGGAAAGAGGTGGAGGGGGGCATGGTGTCGGGTGATAATGCTTCTATTTCACTTAATGTATGTGTGGGGTTTTGTGTCAGCGTCGCTTGTGATGGTTCTCTTTACTATTCGCTTGTGTTCCTTTGGTGGTGAGAGAGGTTGGGGTGGGCCTAGGGTGTGGTTGTTTGTTTGTGATTGGCTGTGGTGAACTTTGTTTTCATGTGTGAGTGGGGTAGGTGGGTGTTTTTGAATAAGGTTAGCCGTATTGATTCATATGCTGTTGGCAAATGCTTTTCGTTGTCTTGTTGGGCTGTGTATGTGATAAAGGCGAGCCATACCGGGGTGAAGGCATCTTCTTCTATTTGTCCCCGTGTCAGTTTCAGTTTATCGGTTAAGCATTGATTCTGATGTTGAGAATACTTGATAATTTGGCCCATTTAACATCAACTGGCATTTTCAAAGTTTATCCCCCACACTCCAATGTAGCAGAGCATTTTAATGCTGTGCAGAGTGCTCTATAATCAGCCTTGAAACAAAAATGAAGAGACTAGGAGTAATCCCACTGAGAATTGGTTGCTTTCTTCACTAAGAGTTCAAGAGTGCACCTTAAAATTTATTCAATAATAATTAAGTGTTTACACCCCATTTTTATAGTTGTTCATTTTCTTTCTCCCTTTCATTCTTTCTCCTTCCTACCTTATTTCCTTTCTGGATTTGCTTGTCTTAACTACCGGTATTTCGTAATATCAGCAGTGACACTCACAGGTTGGTTTTGAGAAAGTTCCCCAACCAACTGGGGAAAGTTCCCCAATTTTTCCACTTCCCCAATTGAGACCCCACCTGCACTATATGTTGAAAGCAGTGTCATACTGCTGAAATAGCCGTGGCTTCCCCCAAAGAATCTAGAGGAGTGTAGTTTCTTAAGGGTGCTGAGAGTTGTTAGGAGACCTCTATTGCCCGCACAGAGAAGAGTTTGGATTTGATATCCCACTTTATCACTACCCTAAGGAGTCTCAAAGCGGCTCACAATCTCCTTTCCCTTCCTCCCCCACAACAGACACCCTGGGAGGTGGGTGGGGCTGAGAGACTTCAGAGAAGTGTGACTAGCCCAAGGTCACCCAGCAGCTACATGTGGAGGAGCGGCGACGTGAACCCAGTTCACCAGATTATGAGTCTACCGCTCCTAACCACTACACCACACTGGCTGCAATTCCTATAGTGGTTTAACAATCAATCTCTTTCCCCAGAGAACTCTGAAAAGTGTAGCTCTATTAAGAGAATAGGGGCCTCCTAACAACTCTTAGCACCCTCAATAAACTATAAAGCTTATACCAAGAACAAACTTAGTTGGTCTCTAAGAACAATTTTTTGGACATTTTTTTTAAAATATATATATTTCGACTGTGTCAGACCAACATGGCTACCTACCTGAATCTACATTTCCTATGATTCTTTGGGAGAAGTGAAGATTCTTTAAAGGGGCATGATACTGCTTTGAATGTATAGTGCAGATGGGGGCTGAATCTGTCTATCATTGAAGCACTGCTCTCTAGCCAGGCCACCCAAAAACATACCCTCTGAACACATTCAGTGCTGGATAGAACAAAATATCAAGGCTAGAGCGACCCATCCCCATTCACTTTCTTTCCCCCTATCCCGCTACCCTGCCACTCTACTGTTAAGTTCTTTTAGTAAGAGTGATCATCAGCCAGTATAAACTGGCATTGACCCATTTGTTAACTTGCAGAGCTTGTCAAGTGGCAGATCAGTCCTAATACAATTAACAATATTTTTAATTGAAGTTGTACTGTTGAGCGCGTGGAATGATTACCAGCTAATTACCCGTACAATAAGATGGGTAGCAAAAGGATCTCCTTCAGGAAAGATGGGTACTTATCTTACAGACCTCATGTCATGCCAGCCTGGAGTGGGATCAGAGGCACTGTTCTGGTGTTACCAAGCCATCGCTTGAAATACATTTACACTTAATATTTCCTCCTGCAACACTTAAACAAGAGCAACAACAAGAGTTCAGCCACCAAGCTCAATTTACACTGCACAGCTTTTAGCTTCAAAAATAGAAAGACATTTTCCTACCGCAAGAAAACCACAAGAACTAGAAATTGCTGGCTTCCTTTCTCTCGTGCTGGATTTATCCTACCACTTTCTTCCTAATGTGCAATAACATTTCAATTACACACAATGACAACCCTATGAATATAGAGGGGTGTACCAGGTCAGCCTTAGAAGATTTCTGAACCCGTTCTCTTCATTTTGCCAGATCAACTCCCTGATAATTAATTACCAAAAATCTAAGATTATGATTTTTTCTAAAAGTTGTCAAATGGAGACTAGACAATTATCCCATTGACCAGGTAAAATCTTTCAAATACCTAGGGATATTTTACCAGCCAAATTTAAACTGGACAACACACAGACACCAAATGATTATTCAAGCAAAATGCACTACATCAGCGATTCTCCATTTTTCCTTCCTCAAAGGCAACCAGATGGTCGCTGCTGCAATAAATATCTTTAATGCCAAGGTCCTTCCTCAGCTATTGTATGGTATTCTGATTTGGATACAAGCATTCAGCAGAGAAGCTGAACAAATCCAAGCGACCTTCCTTCGTAAGATCCTTGGTGCCCCTAAATGCGTAAGTTATTTAACCTTATGTGCTGAAATCAGCCAACATCTGATGGAAACCAAAGCATGGCTCTCTACAATCAAGGCCTGGCTGAAAGTTCATTTTAGAACAACATCTAACTCCTTCTTAACCTCTATGCTTGAAGACCGCATCTCATCCAGATGGTATAGAGCAATTCAAGACAAAATTCGTAGTCTGGGCATTGCTCTTGAGAGCCTTGAAGCATGTGACGAAAATCACATATTCCAATTAATCAAGCAGCGGCTCTACAACCACGAAATACAGTGCTTGTTACTACACACTCGGAGACCTTGTTCTCCGGAGGCCTTAGGTATTACAACACCCTACAGAACCTGTGCCAATAACTTAAATGATTTACTACTCCCTTCCCATTGAAGAGCCTTTATGCTCGCAAGATTAAATGCTTTCCCTTCTGCAGTGACTAAAGGCACATTCGCACACACTCCATATCAAGCCCGTTTGTGTGCCTGCAACCAGGAAGTACCAGATTCAATGGACCACATTCTCTTAGATTGATTGCCCTTTACACAGCAGACCTCGCCAACTGATGCTGAGTAAAATGTTGGCTCTCCAGCCCACAACTCTGAGAAGAAATCAAATGAGGTTTCTCCTGGCAGATCGGGACAAAGATGCCACTGTTCTAGTAGCTTCCTTCAGGAAATAGACTGGGCATAGCAGAATATCTAAGTGCACATGACCACAGTGTGACCTTATAACCCTTGGCAGCTTTACCCTTGTCCTTTTAATTATCACAGTGATTTCAAACATTTTATATTGCGATGCCAATAAAGGTATGAGTTGATTTGATTTGATTTGATATAGAGGGGCATAAGTCTGCTACAAAATAAAAACAAACATATAGGAGAATCTCAGGGCACCTTAAAGAATAAAATACATTGCAGAATAACCTTTGGTGCGCACTTATGCCACAATTAACCTGATTTTCTAACGATAATTTCTGCCGCTTTTCTTATGAACCAAGGTTAACTAGGGGATCAAAGAGGCTGAATCTTGTACTGCAGCTTTTGCTTTTCTTTAAAATAAAATAAAATAAAATAAGTGGGAGTACAGTCAATGATATTAACACAAGTATATCATTTACACAACACTTTTTCTGACTATTCACTATATTTTAAGTGCAGCCTCTCAGTAATCCTTACTATTACCCTGTAAAGGTAAAGGGACCCCTGACCATTAGGTCCAGTCGCGGACGACTCTGGGGTTGCAGCGCTCATCTTACTTTATTGGCCAAGGGAGCCGGCGTACAGCTTCCGGGTCATGTGGGCAGCATGACTAAGTCGCTTCTGGAGAACCAGAGCAGAGCACAGAAACACCATTTACCTTCCCCACCAGAGCGGTACCTATTTATCTACTTGCACTTTGACATGCTTTCGAACTGCTAGGTTGGCAGGAGCAGGGACCAAGCAACGGGAGCTCACCCCATCACGGAGATTCGAACCGCCGACCTTCTGATCGGCAAGCCCTAGGCTCAGTGGTTTAGACCACAGCACCACCTGAGTCCCTGTAGGGGGTGCTAATATTATTATCACCACCACATTGCAAATACCATGAGTGGCTCAAGGACCATGGCTCGTTGAGGGCTATTTGCTTAACCACAAAGCTCCACTAGATACAAAACCTGCCATCCTGTGCAAAGCTATGTGGTGGAGAGAGATATTCTCTACCCGATGACTGGCCCAATGTTCAACTTGTTGTGAGAGTTGCCTTTATTTTTAGGGGAGTGGGATCAGTTTATATTGTAATAATTTCACTGCTGATTTTGATCTTGTGCTCATGAGAGCCTCAAACTGAAACATTTCAATGTGTACTTTTTGTCATTTACACACACAAACCCACCTCCCCAAATAATGCTTAAGCTTACCCTGTGTTTCAGGGACAGGGTATGGTAGGATAGGATTTAGTATCCATCTGCTGTGGTCTGCAGCAAGTACTTCTGCAGAAGGAGCAGCTTCTTGGAGCTACTGACAATGGCGTTTTGTAAGCAAGGTGTGCAGCAGGGCAGAGCCCCCAAGGATTCCTGGCATCTTCAACTACCCCATTTTCTAGAAAGGGCCCTTCTACTGTGCCAGTCTGGCATTGGCATTGGTGCCCCCTTCCACTCTAACAGGAAGCAGACTACATACTTTCAGATGCAGCAGTGGCTCACCCTTCTGAATGATCCCAATACAGAGTTAGGGACAGAGTCTGCCCATGATGAAATAGTAAACAACGACAACAGTAAAGAACATTTTGTGCAAATGCATTACAAATGCACAACATGTTCTTGGTTGAAACCTGGCAGTTGAATTCAGACTCCGCATAGGTATTAGCAAGTTAAACTATGTAGTTTATTTACAAAGTTAAAGATAGCTGCCCACTGCTGGTCTTAGCATAAGTGAGGTTTCTCCTAGGACCTAGGCCAAGTGTACTGGGGATGGGGAAGTCTTCTAGGATGCAGTATGCTTTAGGGAACAGTGCACAGATAATTCACAGCAGAATACACCACACAGTACTACAGCAAACAACTCCGGTTCCCTAGAAATTTCCTGGAACTCGTGAAAGAGGCTTATATAAAAATATACAAATGCTTGCTCAGTTGTTCTAGAAATGCTTACTTGCTGATGGCTTAATAACAGGAGTCTATCTCTTATGAATCTCTGAGGACATTTATTTTAGAAACCACATCTCCCTATAAAGATGTGTTTATGTGAACAGAAAGCAAACTACTGTATCGTCGTATCTTTAACATCAACACCGTAATTACACTGGAATAATCCAGCAGGGGAAGTAAAATACAAAACCAAAGAATTTTCGCCTAAAACTGAAAACTGTGTGAATATTCTGATCACTTGGCAAATATTAGTGACTAAATATATTCAAAGGTGTGAGTTAGAAGTACCGGTAAATGCCTGGAAATGAAAACTTCTTCATAGTAGAATAATTTGAAAAGGGAAAGATTAGTGTACAAAAAGAGTCATAAGATAGGGAGAAATATGTTTTAGGGGAGGAAATTTTGATATATGTTGTTTCCTATGTTGTAGCTTAGGTACATCAGAACAAGAACAATCATCTTCCCCCTATATTCTCTACATCAGGCTTCCCTACAAATGAATGACTATTGGTCCTCCCATGGTTCAGACCATCTTGTCACTATTACAGATGGGGGCAAGATTCACTTAATGAGACTCATCAGCAGAAGCCCTATGCAAGGGGGCTTCCCCTCTTTCCCCCTCCTGTACCCCCTGAAAATTGTTTTGGCTGGGGGGTCAGGCTTTTCTTATGTTCTTAAGTGCTGATCCCAAAGTTTACTGTAGAACTTTCTGCAAGATTTCACAGCCATTTTGTGTTTTCTAAAGCACTATGGTTTAAGAAGCTTCTATTATACCTGGGAAGGTAAGCAAAGCAGGGGCCTGACTGCACCTTCTATTATACCTGGGAAGGTAAGCAAAGCAGGGGCATGCCAGAGTTCCCCATAGTCCTTGGCTTTGCTTCCCCCCTAAATCTGTGGGTGTGCCTCTCTTTATGGCTCACAGCTACCTGTCATGTACCACACTGCAAAAGCCTCCACATGGAGCAACTTCAAGGAGCCCCTGTGTGCTTGATGTTGATGTTTCAGGTTAGTTTAGCAGTATTTTCCATTACACATTTTTGTAATGTTAACCCTGCTTTAACATAATGACACAATTTCACATCATCTTTTAGGCAACAATGGAAACCAATGTTTTGTTATGCTCTTAACTATAATTGTTTTTGTAGAAAATCCTCTTTGAAACGTGATCATATTGTTTGTCTATTCATATTGCCATCTGCCACTCAGCAAACATTGACTTTTTGACTGTTGCTAATGCAACTTCCTTGTTAACTTCATTTTCTCAGCAGCAGCATCAATGAAATTGGCTCCAATTACGGAACAGATTTTGATAAACATCCCATATCCCCAGAAGACAATGAACCATTTTATACTGTGTGAAGTGATTGGTTCATTTGAGTGAGAGACCTGGATATTGTTTTATTTAAGTAGTTATATTTAGGATGTCAAAGGCATTAATGTTAGGCATGTGAATTAGTCTAATTCTTTTGTCCCATCAATCATAAAATACCCTTTTATGAACTAAAGAAAAAGCCAATCTTTAACAAAACAACACCACTTCTGCTTAAAGAAAAAAAAAATCACATAAAAAGGAACCTTCATACATAAGTAGAGTCATGGAGACACAGTACATAAAATACAACGTATTATGAATTCTCCTAATAACAGCTATGGGGGCAGAAAAGTTAAGTTTTTTTATTCTTAATGAATAATAATAAAGACACGTCATGTGAATGTGGGGGGCAAGTCGACGCCACACCAGCTTGTTCTTCATACAAAAATATTTTTGTATGAAACTATTTACCTTAGGAATTAGGAATCTGTGGTCCCCCACAGATATTGATGGGCTACAGCTCCCATCATTCCAACCGCTGTGAGATGTGGAAGACCTGCTCCCTGCCTGGCAGGCCTTTTCCACCTGGCCTGGGAGGGCAGGACCCTGACTTACTCCAGCTACAAAAGCTGATGCTACTCAAAAGACTCTTGGACTGGGGTGTTATTTGGGGGGTGGGGCTGTTGTTGTTGTTGTTGGTTTTGTGTACCTTTATTTTAAATCTTGTAATTTATGTGGAAATTGTTCCATTTGGTTGGGTATTTTTAAATGTTTTATTTATTGTTTCTGACTGCTTTTGTTATGTTATAGTTATGTATTTTTTCCATTGTTTGAACTGTGGAAAGATATCATACAGATAAAATTATGTATGCATGTAAGTATGTATGTATGTATGTAAGTATGTATGTTTATGCTAGCTGGGGCAGATGAAAGTTGCAGTTCAACAACATCTGGAGGACCACAGGTTTTAAAGACTCTGTTAGGAAAACAGAGAAAAGGTGCAGTCTAAAGTATGTATCATCTGATCCTTTCCATGGAGGACTGACCCTATTGTGTGATTAAGCTGGTTCAGAACAACTATTCTCACACTTAGATGTAGGCATTGAAAAATATTTGCTCCTGGTTTTCATTTTAATAATGAAGCAATTGTTGTAACTATTATTAAACAAAACAGATATGAGAAATATTTTGTTACCACCCAATAAAGCCCCAAAAATGCATCAATGCTAATTATTATTTATATCCCACCCATCTGGCTGTTTCCCCAGTCACTCTGGGCAGCTTACAGCATATCTAAAAACACAATAAAAACATCAAGTGTTAAAAACCTGCCGATACAGGGCTGCCTTAAGATGTCTTCTAAAAGTTGTGTAATTCTTTATCTCCTTGACATCTGAAGGGAGGGTGTTCCACAGAGAGGGCGCCACTACTGAGAAGGCCTTCTGCCTGGTTCCTTGTAACTTTGCTTCTTGCAGTGATGGAACAAGCAGAAGACCCTCAGAGGAGGACTTCAGTGTCCAGGCTGGATGATGGGGGTGGAGATGCTCCTTCAGGTATACTGGGCCGAGGCCGTTTAGGGGTTTGAAGGTCAGCACCAACACTTTGAATTGTGCTCAGAAATGTACTGGAAGCCAGTGAAGATCTTTTAGGACTGGTGTTATATGGTCCTGCCAGCCACTCCCAGTCACCAGTCAAGTAAGAAGTTATATGATAGAGATTTATAAAAACTTGCATGGCATGGAGAGGGTGGATAGCGAGAATATTATCTCCCTTGCTCATAACACTAGAAATCATGGACGTCCAATGAAGTTGATTATTTGAAGGTTCAGGACAGCTAAAAGACTTCGTCATGCAGTGCATAGCTAAACTATGGAACTCACTGCTGCAGGAGGCAATCATGGCCAACAAGTTGGATGGCTTTAAAAGAAGGTAAGAAAAGTTCATGGAAAATAGGGTTATCAATGGCTGCTATCCACTATGGCTTCTCTCTGCCTCTATGGTTGAAGGCAGTATGCTTCTGAATACCAGTTGCTTCAAACTGCAGATTCCCCATGCGCATCTGGTTGGCCAGTGTAGGAACAGGATGTCAGACTAGAAGAGCCAATCATTTGATCCTGCAGGCTCTTATTATGTTCTTACATAAAGGTGGCAGATTTGTCATGATTCATTGTGGCAGAATGTGGATCTAATTAAGGGATCACTGATGGTGCATACTTATTCCTTTGTAAATCCCATTCATCACAGTGGGGCTTACATAAACTGCAGTTTATTGGCATGCAGAACCGCTGCATTCATTTGCAAGACAAGGGAGTTTATACTGATGGCATTTATACTACTCACCGCCAGAATGTGGAGGTGGTCCACACAGCAGAACCATCCCTTGTCCTTGTCGTACTGACACTGTACTTCTTGTCCTGGTTTTGAAATTTTCAAGATCTATTTGGAATAGATAATAAACACATAATGTTATGGCACACATGTTATGGCACTCACTACCCAAATCAGAAGGGATAGGATATTGAGCCTTTAGATTCACTAGAAGAATTTAAAGCGGGGGAATGCAGGAGAACAGCTGATGGTCAAAAAGGCCTACCCCACAAGAACTCTCTTGCCTCAAGGGAGTGAGTAGTGTTCAGGGTGCAAACTGGTTACCTCCATATTTTGCACACTCAGGATACATCTGTGTGAAGCATTTTTCTTGGGGGCAGGGGGATAAACTTGCAGGAGCCTTAAAACCTATCTAATCCACCTGCCTTTCTGCTCAGTGCAGGAGATACGGAGCTAGAGCATCTCCTTTCAGAAGGAGACCACCAACCATCTACATAATTGGTTTCATTGTTGAACCATCTAACCACCAGGAAGTTTCTCCTAATGCTTAACTGAAATCTATTCTCCTGTAGCTTGGTTTCATTTTCTCCTGTCCTGCCTTATGGGGCAGAAGATAACAAAACACCATGTGTTAGCCCTTCAGGTATTTGAAAAGTGCTCTCAAGTTCCCCCCTCATTTTTCTCTTCTCATGATGATGATGATGAACATTTATTAAAAAGTTAAAATACAGCTTTGTCCACTGCCATATTACAGAATTATCATTCCAATCCTCAATTCCACACCACTGTCATGTTGGCTCACTGAATACCCTCAAATAAGAGCTCAACTACTGGGACTTCTGGCTGGTAATGGCACAGCAAAGATTGATTGTTGTGGAAAGCCCGTGAAGCTGAACACCACTTCAAAGCGAGAAGCCAGCTCTGGTGGATGATTGATATTGGATTTTATGGAGGTGTCTGGCTCTCCTGGAAAGGAGTGGATGTAATGTGAGCGGGGGAGAGGGCTATGCGAAGAAGCTCGGCTTGCAACAGAAGGAGAAGATGGCAGCGGCCAGAATGTGGCATTTGGAAGGAGAGTGACCTTATCCATACAGAGACATTATTCATGATAATCTCGTCTGCTTGCTGGCATATATCAGAGGCCGTGAAAGTATTAGGACTATGAATGCAACTGAAAGAGGGGTGAAGATCACTCCGGAGTCCAAGACATGGGGAGTCCAAAAAAATTGTAAAAATTTGGTATAATTGGAATTGTTTTAATTGGGAATTGTATAATTAATTTGGATTGTAATTTGATTGGTAATTGGAGATTTGTATTAGAAAATCAATAAATATGTTTTTTTTAAAAAAAGGAGCTCAACTACTGATCTGGTTTTCTCTTCTCTGAACCTAATCCAGTTTATCTACTTTGTTCTTAAAAGTGTGTTACCCAAAACAGTATGCAGTGCTTCAGATGAAAACTGACTAATGTTGAATAAATTGGGTTTTTTAATTGTCAAGTGGTGTGTGTGCATGAGACAGATTTAGCAGTAAATAGTACATTTCTGAGTGAATTCAATGTGAGTCACGGGCAGGCCCCTTCTTTCCCAAGTGTCCCTCTTCACCTCACCTGAATTTAAAAAGCATGTTGAATGGAGCACAATGAGCTCTTAGGGAATGCACAAAAGGAACAAAGGGTAAAAACGCTCACTGCACACACATGCTTGTGTAAACACACATAAGATGTTCACTTAATCATAGGTAGCAACTTTAGCATACTTCAGTTACACTGAAATTCTTGAACTCGAAAGTCTGTGCTCCATTTCTCAGAAACCCAGTTCACGCGCTATCTGAATCAGTTCACTCTGAGTTGAACTGCTTTCATAAATTGCCTATCCTACAGACTGGTGATGGGCAGCTGAGTGATTAATGGGTAGTTTTGTGTGTACTGCAAAAATGGAAGAGTCCACTCATGGAAACTAAATACAACATTACAGTAATCATGTGATCAAATATTTCACACGGACAGTTAAATGCACAAAAGAGGTGGCCGAGATTAGCTCTCAGGTTACCTTGAGCACTAAACTTTCTCATCACAATAGTGTCCCAAGTCACTGGAATGACAAGAATTGAAAGATGGGGAGGACTCATGTCAGTGCCTCATTGCAAGTTAGACATGGGTATATTGAGGTTCATGAGCTATGACAACTAAAATCCCCTTTTCTTTTGCATTTATCATCCCAACATTAAGTTGTGATAACAACCATATGAGGGAAAACTGCAAAATGGCAAATTCTGTCTCAACACCAAGCACTCTGAAACATTCTTTTTCTCTGCCTTGTGTATTACACTTAAGCTTATTAATTGCCAAGGTTACTATTGGTGACCCAACCAATGGCACCAGTTATTGATCAGCAACTTCAGCTGCCAGGGGAATTCAAAGCAAATGCTCCAGCAGCACTGAATCAACTCAGGGGCTTTTTATCTTACATAGTTGTTTGTTTTTACATTCCCAGGTTTTTATTTTTTTATGTTTTGGGGGGAGGGGGCTTTTATAGCAGCTGAGTCTTCATTTGCTGATCTCAAAATTGTTGTTCAGCACAGCATAAAACCAAGAAAATACACAGGAGATAAATGTATTGAACAGCTGGAAAGTAATTATATTGTTATAAAGGTGATAAATTAAACTTTGATTTTTATCCCACTTTGATCCCCCCCCCCATTCCTGTTAAGAGCACAGTTGCACTGGCAGTACTGCTTAGGTGTGCTTCCCACATCCCTGAATGTAACCCCCCCCCCCTAATTAGGATAAGCTGTTCTTTAGAAATCTGGGTGAAATTATACTGGCAGTAGAATTCTTAACATAAGTTAAGGCTACAACCCTATAACCATTTTCCTTGGAGTAAGAGCCATACAACTCCATTGCAGTTACTTCTGAGCAGACATGCATATAGTTCTGCCCTTAAAGGTTTGAAGTTGAAACAAGGAATTGGGAGAGGTTTTTTGTGAAAATCTCAAAAAAGAGAAGTTTTAAATTTAATTTTTAGGAAAATAGCCAAATAATCAACACTTCTGATATGGGCTGCCATTCGCCCAGGTTATTCCAGACATTTTAGCCACTTTTTGAAAATTCCACCCGCACCACGCCATTTTCAACAGACGAAATTCCAGACACATGGCAGCCCTAGTATCTTCGAATAAAGAAATTTTACAAAGTTGTCAGAGCAGGACAAGCACAGGATGAGACAGAGAGAAACTAACTATATGGAGAAATGATCTACTATCTCAGAAAAGCTCTTAGAACTTGGGACACAAACACATGAAATAAACTAACTGTAATTGCTGGGGGGAAGCAACATGAAATATTTCATGAAATTCCAGAATTAGCTAAAGAGACCTGTCTTATTAAAGGTGAGTGCCAGCAGTCTGGCTATTTTCAAAAAAGTTTACAGATCAATGGGGACTAGGTCTATCACTGACTATTAGCCATGGCTGCTTTGCTGGAAAAAAAAATCCATATTCATAGTACACCTGTGATTATAAAATACTTTTGAAAATTTGAGCTTCCCAGATGAAAAGTGCTAGGACTGGGTGGGTCTTCATTTTGATACAGGATGTGTGCCACTGTTTACTTCTGCCCCACCCTCCAATCATTTAAAAAATGACAATAAAATAGCAAGAAGAATTACCGACAATGGAGGAATGGCAGACAAAATTAATGGACCATGCAGAACTAGATAAGATGACAGGAAGAGTTCGAAACTGGTGGGACCAGGAATTCCTGAAGGATTGGACTAAGTTTGAGAAATATTTGATAGACAATTGTAAACAACAAATCACGCTAATAGGCCTACAAGAAGTTTTGTAAGGTTAAATTTAGGAAATATTATAGAAATAATTTTGGATGGTAATAATTAATTTTTGTGGTTAAAATAATAGTGAAGTTGGAAATATAATAAGAAATTTGAAAATTTGAAAATCCTGAGAAGGGGTTGAGGGAAGTCAAAATATGTATAAGAGATGAATAAGAATGGATGTTTGAAAGAATGTATGTAAAATTATTTATAAAAAATGACAATAAAATGGCCCTATTCCTGTAACAGGTGATTTTTGAATAAACTGAGGGTTAAAATTATCCAGATCTTGGGCACAAGAGCTCATAAGACTAGATCAAGAGGCTATCAGCACATCTTAATAAAGGAATGTGTCTGATGCTATTTCTGCAGTCATCCCTCATAACATGCACTTGGTAAAATTAGGAAAATAAACTCCACAACATTAAACCAACATTTTTTATTATTAATTATTAGCATCATTACTACTACTGCTATCACTATTTTTGCCAGTGTGGTGTAGTGGTTAAGAGCGGTAGTCTTGTAATCTGGTAAACCAGGTTAGTCTCCACATGCAGCTGCTGGGTGACCTTGGGCTAGTCACAATTCTTTGAAGTTTCTTGGCCTCATTCACCTCACAGAGTGTTTGTTGTGGGGGAGGAAGGGAAAGGAGAATGTTAGCCGCTTTGAGACTCCTTAGGGTAGTGATAAAGCGGGATATCAAATCCAACTCTTCTTCTGCAAGAAAGGTCTCTACCCCAGTCTCCGCTAGTAAAACACTGTATGCTTGTTCCACCAAAGTATCATGCTACCATTAATAATTCATTCATTGAATTGTAGAGTTGGAAGGGATCCCAAGGGTCATCTAGTCCAACCGCCTGCAATGCAGGAATCTCAGATAAAGTATCTATGACTGATGGCCATCCAACTTCTGCTGAAAAACCTCCAAGGAAGGAGAGTCCCAAGGGAGTTCCACTGCTGAACAGCTCTTACTGTCATAAAGTTTTTCCTGATGTTTAGTAGGAATATCCTTTATTGTAACGTGAAGCTACTGGTTTTTGAGTCCTACACTCCAGAGCAGAAGAAAGCAAGCTTGCACCATCTTTCATGTGACAGCCCTTGAGATATTTGAAGATGGCTGTCATATCTTCTCAGTCTCCTCTTTTCCAGGCTAAACATACCCAGCTCCTTGAACCATTCCTCATAAGGTTGGTTTCCAGCCTCTTGATCATCTTGGTCGCCCTCCTCTGCAGACATTCCAGCTTGGCAATATCATTCTTAAATTGTGGTGCCCAGAACTGGACACAGTATTCCAGTTGTGGTCTGATCAAGGTAGAATAGGGTGATATTATTAATTCCCTTGATCTGGACACCAGACTTCTGTTGATGCAGCCTAGAATAGAGTTAGCTTTTTTTTTTGCTGCTGACTCACACTGCTGACTCATATTAAGCTTGTAGTTCACCAAGATCCCTAGATCCTTTTCACAGGTACTGCTAGTAAGCCAGGTGTCCCCCATCCTATATTTGTGCATCTGGTTCTTCCTGCCTAAGTGCAGAACCTTACATTTGTCCCTATTGAAATTCATTTTGTAGGCTTGTGCCCAATTCTCCAATCTGTTAGGGTCATTTTGAATTCTGATTCTGCCTTCTGAGGCATGGAGATTATCAGCATTTGAAGATGTGCAGCAGGTTATATCGTTACCCTTTCCCTCCTCTCTTGTTCTCATATATAACTTTGATTAATGGTGGAAAAGGGAGGTGAAAGATCATCTGCTCTTGTTCCTCAAAGTGCAAGGAGCTACACTTGAGATTTACCTGAAAACTAAACTGTACTGCAAGAAGCAGCTCTCAGACTGATGATTTGAATCTAGTCAACTGATTTCACTCAAAGGTAGATTACAGGGCATAAATAAAATGCTTCATGTAGTTTCTATTAATAAAAGCTACTAGTCTCAAATTAAGATCAACACCTATTTAAAAAAGCTGCATCATGACTGTTCACAGCCACCTTTAATATTACACTTGATTGTTGCCCATGACTGTATACTTGCATTAAAAGAAAGTATTGCTTTCTTCAACTGACTTGTTATGTGACCTCGGGTAAGTCATTTAGCTTCATTGTGTCAAAGTTTGCTCATTTGAAATGATAAGTGCAATGATGCTTGAACTATCTGTGCTTCTGAAGAGGCCTAGCTAATTAATTTATGCTAAGAGTTTTGATGCTCTAAAACGAAAGGTACCAGATAAGTGCAAAGTATCACATGCACAAGAGCCAAAATCCTCTTTTCAGCATGAACTTTGTTTTTCTCCCTAGTTCCTTGCTAACTTTTTAAAGTCACCTTCATTATGAAGTCAACACGAAATTCTCAGCAACGTCTGAGAAACATGCCAGCTGGAAATAGATTGGCCCCGATTAAAATCTCCGTATATCGTCTAAGGGAAGAGGAATTGCCAGCTCTATCTAGTACAATACATCTCCCATTTTCTCTAACTGCCAACCTTTTGTGTAGGATGTTCTATGACTCACTTCTGGAATATCAGATGTGTCACAACAGAAGCAGAAAAATCAAAGAAAGCGAAAAACTGACAACCCACAAGTCACGCCAGCATGCTAAATATGAACATTCTAACCTGCACCATATGGCTCTTGATGGTAGCACTGATCCATGTTTAGCTTGAATAAGAAATGTTTCTTCGCACATTTTAAAATTAACAAGAAGTGCAAACATCAATATTTACAGTCTATGAGCATGGAATTGTATGGCAAATTAGGGCTGCTTTATTCCCCACCCCCACCCCCTCTCATTTATAGCCTACACAGCCAGGGATGCAAGTTCAATTCATAAATTGGGACAGGATTAAAGTGCATGTAAATGTTACAAGAAGCCTCAGAACAAATGAACCTTTTCCTTCTCAAATAGACTTGATTTGTATTGTGCCAATTATGCTTCCATCAAAATCAGATGCATTAGAAAATTCTTCAATAGCTTTGCTTTGTTAAGTTTCATTTATATATTAGTACAGTGGTACCTCTGGTTACGAACTGAATTCGTTCCTGAGGTCCGTTCTTAAGCTCAAACCGTTCTTATCCTGAGGCGCGCTTTCACTAATGGGGCCTCCTGCTGCACACACGCCTCCAGCACGCGATTTTCGTTCGCATCCTGGGGCAAAGTTAGCTAATTCCGGGTTAGCGGAGCTCGTAACCTGAAGCATTCGTAACCAGAAGCGTTCATAACCAGAGGTACCACTGTATAGCACAAATAATGATCAATAGCTATGGGTGACAGGAATAACAAGGTGAATATTTTTAAGCTGCAGTTACAGGTGGGTAGCCGTGTTGGTCTGCCATAGTCAAAACAAAATCGAAAATTCTTTCTAGTAGCACCTTAGAGACCAACTGAGTTTGTTCCTGGTATGAGCTTTCGTGTGCATGCACACTTCTTCAGATACACTGAAACAGAAGTCCTTCTGAAGACTTCTGTTTCAGTGTATCTGAAGAAGTGTGCATGCACACGAAAGCTCATACCAGGAACAAACTCAGTTGGTCTCTAAGGTGCTACTAGAAAGAATTTTCGATTTTATTTTTAAGCTGGACCACAGAAGCTAAGGGATCCAAGTAGAAAGATTAAGGGCATGGTGGGGTGGGGAGAGATTACCATATTTTTTCGTGTATAACATGCTCCCGTGTATAAGATGTCCCCTATTTTCAGGGACCCCAAATTAAGGAAATGGAGAGAGATTGCCCGTAGTTCTTGAGCTTTTTTTTTGGGGGGGGGGGAAGGATTGCCCAGAGTTGAGCTTTTTTTGCCAAAAATCACTCACCCGACGGATCTACACTGCCACTCACACGTGTCACCAAAGTCACCAATCGTCTGCCCCCCCCACCGCCAGCAGCCGCCAATCGCCCGTCGAATTGGCGCAGAGACAGCCAATAGCCACCTATTGCTGCAGCCACCAATCAACCACCCCATTGCCGCTGAAAATGTCTGCTTAAGGAAGGAAACAATCCCCAGTCCCCCCAATGCACTATCCGTGTATAAGACATTTTAAAAGATTATTTTATAATTTAAAAAAAACCTCGTCTTATACATGGAAAAGTACGGTAACTATCTTACAATGAGCTGAAGTCCATTCATTGATCAACTCATATTCCCCGCTCGCTCCATCCCAATTTCTAGTCAGGCATAATGCTTGTACATTTCATACAGAAGGTCTTTTTCTTCTTGTTGTTCTTAGCTACAATGTGGAAATAATTCAACTAGTGAACTCAAAGCACCCCCAAAACAATAATGAATACACTAAAGAATCCCTAGGGAGGTTGCATGTCTCAGGTCATTGACAATTTGACAAAGAGGCTCTTATCTCTCATGAAAGCTAAGCTCTGTTTTACACTTCTTGTTCACCAAATGAATATTCTCATAGCTGTTTTTCCCTAGGCTTATTTTTTTTACAATCCCCAAAATAAATAACCCTTTTTCTGCCCTTTAAGTTCTGGGAGCCTTTTTTATGTTACATCCCCACAGCACTTTCTCAAAATTCCAGGTGTACCAATTGATGACTCCTCTCCTGCACTAGACTGGGACTGTGTGGGAGGTCACAATGGAGGCAATGTAGGAGGTGGCAGGCGCCACAGGGAGCTTTTCCCTCATTCGAACCTTGCTGAGAAGATAGTCCCACCTATGCAAATGAAGTCTGCATCCAACCCTAGATCTTGCATCTATTTATTCTTCCATTTTCTATATCTCAACATTCACCAATTCATGATTCCAAGGTGGGATAAAATATATAACACTCATAGCAAATAGACAATCACCCACCCACCCACTACAGAATAGAAGTTTAAATATCAAAGAAAAGTTAATGTCCTTTTCTATATATATATATATATATATATATATATATATATATATATATATATATACACATAATGCATCAAGAGTTTTCTATATTTGTAAAATAATTAAATGGCAGTGCAGAGAGTTATGTTAATGGTAAGTTAGCCAAAATACGTGGCCACGACTATCTTTAAATCTACCAGAATATTCTAAATTATTGGATATTTTGAAATAATTAAATGGCTCTGATCCATTTATGCATGTGGATGTTGTATACATATAATTAAGAAGCGGGAAAACCAAAGCAACATCATTTGCACAATCATTTGTACAGATACAACTTAATGCAACTTTGAGTTACTTGAATCTTACTTATGAGTGTGTGTTAAAATTTAGTATTTATATTGTCTGTATGCTTAAAAATGAGATAATTATACATTGTGCTATAACCTAAGAGAATGCTGAGATCAATCAATTCTTCATACATTGTTAAATCCAGATTTATGAAAGCAAACATGATTAATTTTCTGGCTTAGAGCAGAAATGTTAGATGCTATTAAACTGCTACTTCTGACTGAAAAGCTGTCTCTTGAGGCACAAGTGGTTTATAATTGGTATGATGTGCAAAGAAACTGCAAGACAAAAATAGCTATGGTTTTGCTTTCTCAGGATATTCTTTGTTACCAGAGGTCTTTGACTCTTGATATTTGAAAATCTGTCATGAAAGATTAGCGGCTCCAATACAAGGCTACACTTTCATTCTGATGCTGAGAAGTGGTAGAGGCATATACCAGTGCTGTGGGAATCGTACAAATGCACCACCTAGACATGGAGTGGTATTGGTAGGATTTTAAAATGCTGAATAGGAATTTTTCATATTCAATAAGAAAATCTTTTTGTCAAACAGCAAAGCAAGTAGCACAGAAATCAAGCATTTCACTACTTTTTATTCTAAGATTCTACACGTAATCACTGCTCAGGCAGAGCTGTGCAAATGTGTCTAAAGGATGACTTACAATGCTCTTGGGAACTCTGCACAGCTCTCGAAAGCTCCCAAGTCTTGGAAGCAGTAATCTCTAGCTTTGACCAAGCTCAGGGAAGCTCCTTTAATCTGAGAGAGCAAAAGTTTGTGCATTTTATATACACTCTGTAAACCCTCTCCCAGCCAAAGGACCACATTTCCTCATGCCAGCAGTGGGAGATGGTAGAGATACGCAGTTGGTGGAGCAAGAGATGCGAGTCTGAGCTTTGTACAGTTGACTTATGTTCCAGCCATGCAAAAGTCAGGAGTTTTCTACATACCACATCTCTCTGCACAGGCAAGCAAGAGGCACCCATCCAAGACCACAATCCAGCCAGGCAAAAGCACTTGAAGAAGGCATGAAGCACAGCCATGGATGGGTGTGGCCTAGGGTAGGATTAAGAACAGGTTTACCCTGTCTACTATTCATGGCAACTAGGCATTTGTGCTTTATTTTGGACATACGATTAAATGTAGTATTGTTAAACAAACCAAACTATTTATTATTTACCCGAGCAGCATGATGATCTGAGAGTGGTGTCAGGAAAACTTAAGCAACTGCAAATTGTATTTGGCTGGGCCTGAAGCGATTTCATGATGCTGCCAGCCAATCTATATATAGTTATTTTTTGTACCACTTCTTGCATCTCCATATTTACAGCAAAATCATGCTTTTTGTATCTTGGACCCAAAACAGACCTGGCTGCATGTGAGAAAACGAGATGTCCTCCGTTGGTGAACAGCTCATCCCACAACCATCGCCATCAGCAGTTTTCATATTTACTCCTTTGTCCCATGAGGAATAGATTTTAAAAATGCTTAGGAAGATCTTTAGTCGTAATAGTTAGTCACATTCTCGGCATATTTTTTGCTCTGCATCTTTCCTCTCCCTCCTTCCACCTCCTCTTCTAATACTGGGTCTTGCTCAGGACAAACGTATTAAACACAATATCCTAACCAATATAGCACAAAAGCAGTCATACAGCACACCTGGCTGCAAACGAAGAGGTGAGACTTTAGCCCACTGCATCAGCCTCACTTGGATTAGCTCCATCTCACAGAGCTGATTCCATCAGCATCTATTCTAGATGGCTGTAACAGAGAGACAGGAGAGTGAAACAGCAGTGCCCCCTTTGTTAACTAAGGTAGGATCAAATGTGATTTGGCTTTTCCCTGTCCATAACTGTTTCCTGCACTGGTAAATATTTAAGTTAGTTATTTAACAGCATAAAAGTAGTAGAGCCCGTGTGTTACTCATTATTTCCTTCCCTCCTCATTCCTTCTTCCTTTTGTACCATGTACCACTGCTTGGACATTTTTATATATATACTAAGCAGTATATAAATGCTTTTTATATACTGCTTATAGACCAAGTGGCATATAAATACTTTTAGATAAATAATGAAAGTCTATTAGATCATAAGCCATTATTTTAAACTGTAAACTACCTTGAGAACCTGAGGAAAGATAGAATGTTAAAAGCAAATAAATAATACTCATTTGCATTCCACATTATTTATGTGCAGACAACAAACACTACCATGGTTCACATTGTAAATTAAATTTTAGAATGCTTCAACTGTTTTCACTCTCCTTCCTTGGAGGTTTTTAAACAGAGGTTGGACGGCCATCTGTCATGGATACTTCAGTTGAGATTCCTGCATTGCAGGGGGTTGGACTAGATGACCCTTGGGTCCCCTTTCAACTCTATGATTCTATGGTTCACTGTTTTGCTATTTAAACATTTGTTTCACTGATGCTGCAATATTGCTGCGATGTTGCTTTTATTATACTTTTCATTATTATACTGTGGCCACAAAGCGGTGTAATTATGGGTGTAGACAGCTGTACAACTTCAGCATCAGTTGTGAACCTTAAATCTGCCAGGGGTGGGTTTTTTGCATCCACACTTGTTTGGGACATATTTCTTTACACATTTCTGAACATATTCTCCATGTTCAGGGAGTAAGTGGATAATTTTTTCGGGGTGGTGGTTAATGCTGCCAGTCTGATGCTCTTCCCTCCTCCTGGCACTATTCTTCACCTCAAAAACTGCACAAGATACCAGACAAGCATATCTGGATTCTCTAATAATGTGGGACTGAGCAGCCAAATGGTCTATGAAATCTAGTGGCTGCAATGCCAATAAATATATTAACAAAATTTATTACATGAAAAAGAGCTGAATCGTTTTATTCTAAGACTCAAAAAGGCAAGGGTACAAAAACCCTGAATAGCATATACACAAAACCTATTAATACAATTGCTAGGGTGGTTTTAGATTCAGACTCTTAGCTTATCATGGATATATATTTGATAAATGTATACACGGACTTTCAGCACATGAGTGTTTCAGGATAGTCCACAACTGTCGGGGTATGGGTGCTGGAGCTCCTCGTGCACGAACTTGGACTGGTCATGCACGAGGTACCAGTTGCGGGGAAAGCGGCCAGCGTTCCACGTGCTTTTGAGCACGGGCGCCGGCCAAGTCTCACAATCCGAAGGAAGCTGAGTAAGCCAATTGATGACTCCGAAGGTGTATGAGTTCTTGGTTGCCTTCTTAATGAAAAGTTGCCTCGTGAAATAGAATATACCCTGACTCTGAATAGATGGACCAACTTAAGGAAATTAATTTTTTTACTTTAAACCTTTTACTCCCCCTTTTCACCCCAAGGAAGACAGACACCGGTTGTATTTTTAGTGGCTTCGGCAGAACCCGCATAGGCTCGTCCCCTGAGCTAAGTTCTCCTAAGCTTAAAGTCCCTGCGCGCCCAATCTTCCGCGAGGCTAGCTAAATAATACTAAAACCGAAATATCTTCCGCAAGCCTAGCCCTAGGCTAAATCTAAAAGGAACCTAACTAAAACTAAACCGAATAATCTTCCGCGATCTAACTCTAACTAAAAGGAAAAACCCATCCAACCCGTCCAGCCCGCTCCTAATCCCTTAAACTAAACTTGACTTCAACTAAAACCCAACTAAAGCAAAACGGAAAGAATGCACGAACGAACGTGCCTAAGCGGGGGTGCCTCTGCCTTTTATTAGGGAACAAACGTGACATCATCATCAATGACTCAACCAATAAAATCACTGTTGCTGCCCTCCAAAAAGGCGGGAAGCAAGTTTAACGCTCATTAACAACTTTGAACATGACCGGAACTATAAAATAAAGGCGGATTAATCTCATAAGTGAACCACACTATTCATTCATACTTTCACTTTCGCGCGCAGTGATACCAAAAGTAAATCTTGAAAACCTCATTAAATAATTAAATAAATGTGGATCCATGGCGGATCCGTGAAACGTATTCCGACACACAACATTTAAAACATGATTTTAAAAAACAGTAACATCAACGGAGGTTCTCATACAATAACAGTAAGATTCGGCAGAGGACTCACACACACAGCAGAACATAACTGGAGTCAGCAAAAATCAAGCCAAATTATCACATCATTTAGCAAATAATATTATATATGTTGTCATACAAATCACAGATCATGTTGCTCATGGCACGCCCAATCACACTTATCTGAGCTGGACAATGCGGCTTTCACATCATATTCCAGGGATGGCTGCCTTGTAGCTCCTCCTACTCCTTAGCCAATGCAGGAGAAAATCATCTATAACCTTTAAAAACTCAGATAGCTTTCTGGGATAGGAGGGCACTGGAAGGTCAGGCCCTTACAGACTTATTAAAGCTTCAGATGACTCCTTTGCTGAGGCAACATCTTTCTACAGCTCAGCTGGCAGAGTACACTTCAAGCAATCCACTGGAAGTTGCCTTGACTAAGGCAACAAGCCTATACACAAAAAGTTGGCATAAAGCAAACTGCTGTAAATTAAGCTAAGCTGGTGTAAAGTTGCACCAGATTCAAACTCCATTCAGCAGTGAGGTTACTGCAGTGCTGATTAAGCCAGCCTAAGCCTGGCAGAAGGAAAACAACAACAAGCCTTTAAAATAATGTTTGAGGTACAGCAACCTTTTCGCTGACTTGCCAGGTCACATGACTAAGCTGAGAGGACTAAGTCAAAGTCCCACCCATCTACACCATCCTTGGTCCCATCCTATCTTCTACTTGGAAATGTCCAAGACATCAATAACAAAAAACAAACAAACTGTTCCCCTGTCTATCTCCCTAAGAAGGCACAGTTTTATGCCAACAAGTTTACAGCCTGTGAACATAATTCCACTCCTTCTTTCCATCTCAACAGCCAAAAATAGAAACAAATATATAAGCATACCATCCTCCCATCCACCAAGGCTCACTATGTTGGACCAGGGCTGTATTGAGGCAAGATTCAACAAACCCCTCAGCAAATTTAATACAAGCATATAGCTGGCATGCCATTAAAAAAAAACTATTACTAATAGTCATCAGGTAAAAACAATCATCAAGAGAGTAATGATCTAAAGGGACACCTCTTTTGGAGTCACCCCTTCAAGCTTGTTATACAGCATTCCTTACGCAACCTTTGGGCCTAATAAAAACCAAATGGAAGTAACTCTCACCTTTGTGGCAACCTCAAGGGGTATTCTAATAGGGAACTGCAAAGGCAAGATCCCCTTTGCTGTTGCCTCTACTGAGGTAGTTCACCATGCCTTTCATAAGGCTAGCAGCCAGTCAATCTGATAAAGAGGAGCTCCTTCCAATCTTTTCTATCTCCTCCTCCTTGGATCTTTTGTAACAGGTGATTTCAACAAGCTGAGGCGAGTGGAATACTGGGCAACAAGGAACACCTGCCATCTGAAACAATGGAGAGCTACTACCAGTCATCAGGGATGATACTGAGCTGGATGGAGCCATAGTCTGTTTTGACATAAGGCCTATCTTCTTAGGGTTACCTCGAATATCCATGACTTTTCCAATGCCTAAATGTTCTCTGGGTGATACTGAATACAAACATTTTAGATTGTCAGGTTATTTATATCTGCTGTGCCCTCATTAAATGCAAGACGCGGGTGGCGGGGCGGCGGGGCGCAGGTGGCGATGTGGGTTAAACCACAGAGCCTAGGGATTGCTGATCAGAAGGTTGGTGGTTCGAATCCCCGCGACGGGGTGAGCTCCCATTGCTCAGTCCCAGCTCCTGCCCACCTAGCAGTTCGAAAGCACATCAAAGTGCAAGTAGATAAATAGGTACCGCTCCAGCGGGAAGGTAAATGGCGTTTCCGTGTGCTGCTCTGGTTCGCCAGAAGTGGCTTTGTTATGCTGGCCACATGACCCGGAAGCTGTACGCCGGCTCCCTCGGCCAGTAACGCGAGATGAGTGCCGCAACCCCAGAGTCGGACACGATTGGACCTAATGGTCAGGGGTCCCTTTACCTTTACCATTAAACACAAGAGTGACTTATGATATCCCACATGCCTAACACACTTCAAAAATAAAAGTATTCAGTCAAATTAAATAAAAAATGAGAGATTACACTAAAATGATGTACTCATTAGCAGCTTGAAACACAGTGAGGTTGCTTTCCCCCACCACTGTGTTTCAAGTCACATTCTTAACCTGCTGTACAGATCAGAGAGAGGGTTGGGATATCTTCACCCAATACCCATTACCTGACTAGTTTCCCCATTCCCAAACCCCAATTCACAGACCCAGTAAATTGCCCATGCACTGTTATTGGCATGTGTGCAACAGCTGCCTGAAATGTGCACTCTTCAGCTTAACTGAGGCTTCCATGAGGGGAAAAGCACACCACACAGGAGCATTTCTCAAGAAGCTATAAGATGCCTATGGATTGTGGATAACCTCATGTGCATTTGACTTCAAACAACACCAGTGGGGGGGCACATGGAGCTGGAATAAGCGGTAATGTTTGCACAGCCTAATTTTCAATTGTCAACAACATTAATTATTCTAAAGCTACAACATCCCTGTGATTATCCTGTGACAATTTCACTTTTATCTCTGCATGATAAAGAAATTGATGGCAGTGCTCCAACACTGGTAGAGTACCTTCTTTTTTCCGATATTTACTTGAAACTATCATCATTTTAAGAACACAACACTCCCTTGTGCATTCTCTTGCTGATTTGAAAGTATCTTCTTCGGGTGATATAAACTGAAACACATTTCCTGAGTATCAATGGGACTTTACATCACAAGACAATTATTTACAAACTCCATCAAGTCTTTAAGTAATAATGGTGCTCTTCTTATTTATAACCCTCAGGAGAAAACCGATGGATATAGATCCCCATCCCCTCTGCTTCTTTTAAAGTCTTGAGTCCTTCCATCACACTTGCAAGTACAAGATGCTAAACCTTTCATATACTACCTACAATGTATTCTACTGTTTCATCTCAAATGCCACATTTGCAGTAGTGCAGAGACTGTGTGCTGATGTCCAACATATCCGCATCACAGAAACAAAGATTAGAAGGTGTGGGTGCATGTTTAAATGACTTCAGTTCTGGCCGCTTTATGGGATTGGTTTCGTAATTGTTTTGTTGCTGTGGTGTAAAACTGTATTTTAGGATTTGTACTTACATTGTTTTTAGTGCTTTATGTAGACTGCTACGAGGGCAATCTTGTGACAGTGACCAATAAAAATAAATATTTCTTTAATTTGTGAACTGCTCTGAGGTCTTTGGATGAAGGGTGGTATATAAAGTTAAATAAATAACATCAAGAACCATGAGTCCAGTTAACGGCCTAGGCTTAGTTTAACTCTCGTCCCTGACTGTTGACCATGCTGTCTGAGGATGATTGGGATTTTAATCCAACAGCATCTAGGGGCCAAAGATTGCAGAAGGCTAATCTAAAGCATGCCTAGTAAAATTATCACTGAAGGGGGGGGGGGAATATGCTTAGGACCTTGAAAAGGAACTACACCTGTGCACTATATGGGCTGTGGGGTCTGAAAAACAACAACAGAGCAGTCCTTACTTTATAGCATCCTCTGAATGCTACAGAACACACAATCCATCAAATTCACCAGCAGAAACATCTAAATTAGCAAAACCACACACAAAACAAAAACTTAAAAGGAAGATAAGTATAACAATAGAAACACAATTATTCTGAACACATCTGAAAAGCTGCAGCAACTAACTGTGTCTGAGTAAGAAAATGTGTGAAGTATATATGCATGTTTTTTAAAAAATAAAATAAAATAAAAACCCACTCTCACAAGCCAATTTAGTACATTCAGTTTAGCACAAAGTATTTGTTATTGGAAAAGATATATAAGAGCTCCAGGGAATAGAATTAAATAGTCATGACACAGGAAGAAGAGCTCTTACCGTGTCACTTAAGTGGCACACAATTCTTAATTCTGCACACAAGGGATGCAAAGAGGGAAGGCAAGGAGTTACTGGGCTGGTTTTATCAGGGCCAATTAAACATGTTGATTTTCAGTAAAACGTTAAGCAAAGTGCAACTAGACACTGTGTGATCTACATATCCCCCCCCCAAAAAAAAAACAGTGGTCCAATGTTAGTACTATTTTAAATCTATCTATCCATCTAATTCATATTGAGTGACTTAATGGTATATTATAATTAAATAATATATAATGGAAAAACGAGTAACATCCACCAAAGTTACATTAAAACAGAAGA
This sequence comes from Lacerta agilis, assembly GCF_009819535.1. NCBI lineage: Eukaryota > Metazoa > Chordata > Lepidosauria > Squamata > Lacertidae > Lacerta > Lacerta agilis. The sequence continues at coordinate 88,976,743 of NC_046313.1, forward strand.
ATATGCAATTCAATTTAAAAAAATTATCTAAGAGGGCACACATGAAGGTGGTGAAAGTAGGACCTTTCTTCCCATACTTACCTATGTTGTAAACTAGTTGTGCCTAATGTTATCATATAAGGCATCTTCCTGTCTCTCCTAATTCCTTACCACTGACTGGCACTAGTGGAAAAATGCAGTGTTCTTTTCATCCTTAACATAATCTGTTATTACAGCCTTCTCCAACCTGGCACCCTTCAGCTGTTGGGCTACAACTCCCATCTGCCTGAGGCTGATGAGAGCTGTTGTCAAAAAGAGTCAGAAAGCACCAGGTTGAGGAAGGCTGTTTTATTCTCTTGTTACACTGGAAGCAACACGAGACTACATTTGGCACTAATTCAAAACAGAAATCTCCTGGTGATTTAATGCCTGTGATTTAGGCCTTCTACGCCCCAAACTCACAGTCTAAATCCACATGGTGATAGGGAGGTTATGTCTTCAAAGTAGGCTGCTGTTTGGGGATGTGGGTGGCGCTGTGGTCTAAACCACTGAGCCTCTTGGGCTTGCCGATCAGAAGGTCGGCGGTTTGAATCCCCGCAATGGGGTGAGCTCCCATTGCTCAGTCCCAGCTCCTGCCAACCTAGCAGTTCGAAAGCATACTAGTGCAAGTAAATAAATAGGTACCGCTCTGGCGGGAAGGTAAACGACGTTCCCGTGTGCTGCTCTGGTTTTGGTGTTCCGTTGCGTCAAAAGCATAGTCATGCTAGCCACATGACCCGAGAACACTGTATGCGGACCAACGCCGACTCCCTCAGCCTGTAAAGCGAGATGAGTGCCGCGATCCCAGAGTCATATGCGACTGGACTAACTGTCGGGGTCCTTTACCTTTTTTAGGCTGCTGTTTAGAAGCTAGGATGAAGGTGACAGAAAGGAAGACCTGATAATGACCTAAATCCTGGTGGTTTGGACTTCCATTCCAGTAAACATACAAGAAAGCAAAGAAGTGGACAAAATGGGTCAGCCCCCTGGTTGATAAGAGACACTCCCCTGACTTTGCAATTGGAAACAGTGACACGTGATAACAACTGTTCCTTCTCTGAAGGAACCTGCTGGTTCCTAACATCCCATCTTAGCATAGCTTTTACTTAGCTCACTGAATTAAAAATGATTGTGGAGAAAGTGCTTTCAAGCAGAGTTGCTATAATATTTACCGAAAGCATTTTTTAAAAAAACAACAACAACAACAACCCAGAGCAAAACATGATGCTCACCTCCCCAGGTAAAAACAAAACAAAACAAAATAAAACACTTCACAATGAACTAGTGAGGGCAAGACAATAACGCTTCCAGCAATGCTGAAGTGGGTGATAGTTCACTGTTAGTTATATATTAAAATTATGAGTACATACTGTAAAACAGCAGATTCGGAGGTTAAATGTTTTACGATTGAGCAAATAAAGCAAAGCTCTCTATAATTTCTGCTAATGTGCATAGTTTAATTCTAAGTGCTCAGCATCTGCATCTGTATATAAATTTGGAGCTGGTTGTTTTTAAGAAGTTATAAAATATTTAAGACCGAAATCTCTTATATAACATCTATAAAGAAAATTAAAATTACTACTTGGCAATATGGTTCAGAAGACTAGAGAGATGGTAATCTGTCCCCTTTGCATGATAACAGTATGTCCCAAAATACTACCATGATTATACTGAAATGGTCCTAAAAAGGCAATACGGACAAAAATTCCCTACTGCAATTGCTCAGCCTCGGGAGCAGCTTCCCAAAACGGCAAAATTATAATCCCGATCTGCACTCAACCATAAAAACCTGTTGGGGGAAGTGACAAAAAGTCTGGGAAATGGAAGTCTGATGCAGCCGAATAAAGTGTCACCACTGTCACAGGAATGATAAAGCAGCACAGTACAGTCGTACCTTGGGTTACATATGGTTACATACTTTTCGGGTTACGAACTGTAACTTGGAACCAATTACGTATGCAACCCGGGGTACCACTGTACTTGATGTTTTCAAACACTGACACAAACCAACCTGATTTGCACCTGGCAGACTAATGGTCAGATTGGAACTTAATTGCCGGATTGGAATTTCCTAACATAGTTCTCAGCAAAAAAAGGAAAAAGGAAAAGAAAAAAAAAGAAGATAGAAAAAGTTGAGAAATGCATTTTTTTTTATTTGAAATAAAATACAGTTTGGAATATTTAAATACACATTTACATGCAGATTCCTAAAACACCACCACCACCACAAAGGTTTTTGATTCCTGCATTGCAAGGAATTGGGAAAACATGATCCTTGTGGGGTTCCTTCCAACTCAGCAGTGCTGTGAAACCTCAGATTATGGCAGAAATGAGATGGAATCGATTTATGCATGAAAGCATGTGGAAGGCATATGAACTAGGAATAGACTGTTGGGGGCCACCACATTACTATTTGATATGCTTTATATAAATGCACCCTAAAAGCAGTCTTATAATACTTTCTCAGCATTTCATACAAGCAGCCCTATAATGTAGACCACAGTTATAATCTCCATACAGTAGGGCAGGTGGAGTGAGGCTGGGGCTCAAGCAATAATAATAAGATTGTGGGTGAGGAGGGAATTACTGGTGTAGTTTTTAGGGCTGTAAGAATTACAGCCTGTGAACCACATTTTTTCAGAACCAAATGAGGATATTTGCATGTCAGGGTTAGCAACAGTTGAGTTGAGATCCATTTCCTCTTTCCTGCCCTTCCCGGAACAGACCAAAAGGTCTCAAATAGTAATTTTGGTTTGAGTCCCCTCGCCCCCCCCCAGCTTGCCTTTCCCCCCAATCTCCTCACTAGATTATTATTTCACAGTCTTCAATGGCAGAATAAAACTTCGCTTTGCCTGCCTGTTTAGAGCCAGCATGTTTGTGATTGCTCATAGTCCCTGGTGCCACATACTGCTAGCTATGCAGGTATCTCCTGACATTATGCTATTAACTAAGTGTTAGATTTGGACTCGTGGTATTCCCAACGCAGCAGATTTTTCCAAACACAATTCATTCTCACGTGCTCTTTACAGCTCCTTTGCTGTGCACATTTCACCTGTACCATCTGTGCTATCATGAGCTTTGCCTTTCCCCACACTTAATCTTCAAGATGCTTGTGTGATGATACATGAATAATGAATAAATGCTAAATGAATGCCCCCTGGACAACTTTCTTGGGGAAAATCTTACTGTAAAAAAATACATTCCTGAAAACTTGTTTTCTCGCTACAATTTGCAGCAAGCAATATTTGAAGAGCAACTATTCAGCAGGGACTCGATCTTACAACAGTACCATGGTACCACAAGACACAAACCTGTAGTTTTAGGGGTGCTGTCATATTTTACATTTTAATGCAGGTTAAAGGACCTAATTAAATGACAAGATAATTCGCAAGCATCTGGGAGGCTATTCTGAAAAAGCTTACATAAGCATGCAATGCAATCACCTGTATTTCTGCACTCACTTGAGTCTGCTTAGCTCAACTTTCCTGTTATCAACATGAGATGGGTAAAGTGAAACAAGTGACCAAACTCTTCTTTACTATAGTGACTTAAACTATGTGCCCATGGGAGTCCCAACCTGAATTTCAGTAGGTTACCAAATTACTGGCTGATATTGCTAGAATGGAAGTTCACTTACAGCAGTTGATCGATAGCAGCAGGGTGCCCCAACACATGAAACACAAAATACACCTATTGCACTTTTAAAATTTATTTTCAAAATGCCTCTGACCGAAGACCATCATCCAGGAGTGTACATTCAGGAACCAGAACACTGGGAACAGATCGCCTTCGCCGCTTCAAAATCTTTAGGGATAAAGGTGCTACATCTTCACTCACTTACTGCACACGAAAGCTCATACCAACAACAAACTTAGTTGGACTCTAAGGTGCTACTGGAAGGAATTTTTTTATTTTGTTTCACTCACTCACTCACTCACTCACTCACTCAAATGCCTTGGTACTCAAACAACTTGGAACCCAAACACTGCAAACGCGGAAGTAAGCGTTTCGATTTGAGAACTTTTCTTGGAAGCCGAACATGCTCCATTTTGAGTGCCACACTTCCGTTTTGAGCGTTACACTGAGGTTTTCTGTTTTTGCTATTTATTTTGCGTTTTTGTTTTTGTGGCTATTTTTTGTTTTGTTTCTGTGGCTGTGTAGAACCGAGTTCAGCTACTGATTGATTGATTGTGTGACTGCAGTACATTGTTTATTGCTTTCATTTTATGAATCAATGGTCTCGTTAGACAGTAAAATTCATGTTAAATTGTTGTTTTAGGGGTTATTTTTGGAAGTCTGGAACGGATTAATCTATTTTGCATTACTTTCTATTGGACATTGTGCCTTGGTTTGGGAATGCTTTGGTTTTGGAACGGACTTCCAGAACGAATTAAGTTTGAGAACCAAGGTACCGTACCTGTATTAATTTCATTGAACTTAGTAAAGTGATCTCCAAACCAAGAATTGCCCAGACCAAGATCTGCATTGCTTCAGAAAGGTTGCTGAATTATATGGCTTCAGACCATACCCTGGGATCCAGACATTATACCAGGATCTGCCTCAGCTTTTGTTTTCTGGTTGCTTTGTTACCAAGCAACCAGACAGGTGGATGCTAATTGTTTGTAGAATAGGTGATTGACCAAAGGCTCTAATTCTTTTCATTAGAGATATGCAGATTTTTCCCATTGGAGGAAATTTTGGGTGTACTTTTGTCATCGTCTTCCCCCAGCCTTAGGCACATTCCCTTCAGGATTGGTACTGTATTTACTGCAGTAGCTTTTACTGGTCTTTCGAAAACTATTTTGTCCTCGTTGAAGTATTTATTATTCTCTTTATATCATAATATTACCATTACACAGCAGACTGAAATAAGTTACAAACAGTTTAAGGTCTTACATTATGTTGCTTAAAAACACAAGTGATTTCTCTGGGCAATACAAATGCATTCTGGGCTTCTTATTTTATTTTGTGTTTTTTAAAATTATCATTAAGGTTGTTATGTTCCAGGTCCATATTCTAGTTGGCATTTGATTGGTCAAAGAAAATTTCTTCAGTTTACTGATAAAATATTATCAAATAATGGTTAGATATACAAAACATGCATTTATTGGAACAACTTAAAAAATAATAATACTTGTACTAATTACAGAAAACGACAGTCACCAGAGTTCAGTCCTGCCCAGTCACTCCTACAGTTTTTACTGCTGTGTTTTCTGTGAACCAATGCATGATTATAAATTAAGTAAATCTTGTTTTGAAACTTACTTTACAAGTTGCCGCCTGATTCTTTGTTAAAAGTGGGGTACGGGAGTGAAGCCAGCTTACTTCATAGCTGGACTTGCTCAAAACAAGGCTTTTCAGCCTAATTCCTATTCTTTTGATTTTGCTGCCAAGGGTGAGATTTTAAAACACAGTTCAAGCCACACGTGTGTGCACCTGGAAGGATAAATTTCAATTAACATATCCTCCCCTACCTAATAAAACCCATCCCACATTTGGAAATACCCTTCATTCCATGGCTGAAAATTCCATGGTTCCTGACTCACAGCTCAGCTCAGACAGCTTCCCACTTCTATTGCTAGAACAGTTGAGGGCACAGCGAGTGAAGAGTTAAAAGGATGTGGACCCACACTTATCTTACATATAAGTACTCAGAACACAGGGTGATTCTTTCAGATGGGTTTTTGAAGAAGCAGAACAAGAAGGGAAATGTATTTTGCAGAGCTGCTCTATCCCACTTGTATAATGAAAACAGGCAAGGTAGAGAGACTGAAAAAATGAAATAATGCTGCATTAGGAAGAGGGTGTCAAATTGTACACTCCTCCCTAGAGGAGGAAGGGGCATAATCAGGGATGTAACTAGTTTGTATGTTCCAATAGTTTAGGATCAACCTGCCCTATGAATGGAATTCATAATGAATCTATAGCTCTGGGCTTACAGAGATAAAAAAGAAGGGGGGAAAAGAATATAAAATGTATTTGCCAAGGGTGTAAATGGATATTCTATAGATAAATTTGATAAACAGAATATGTGCAAGAGAAGGTGCTGACTTGGCTAGTATGTTGCAAAGAGTCACATATCCCTATTATCCGGTCACCGTTATGCATGCCTAATAGCTCACATGAATGGTCTCCTTCCACAAGCGGCGTAAGATATGCAGTGAACTCACACAACGCACAAATCAACTTCAGTGAACAAGACTGACAAATTTATGAGCTCTCTCTGTTCACAAAAATCGATCTTGGTAACGCGTGACTTATCCCCTTGTACGCTGCACTACACTGAATAAAATTACTCCTTTCAGCTACTCAGTGAATCAACCACTGAAAATACATGAAACTACCCTAAAGCTAATCACATGTGGGAAGTAAATTATCTATCTATCTATCTATCATCTATCATATTTTTAAAACTTACTTTGCTCTTAAATGTAAAAGCTTCTTTAGGATGGCTTGTGAATTTAAAGGAATTGAATTGTGGTGGTGGTGGTTAGCAGTAGCTGGTCTACAAGTGTGTCTGTCCTCTGCAGACTCCATAAAGCCCCAAGGCCTCACAAGAAGAACATGAGTGCAATCGCACCAACTTGTGTTCCTTAGCCACTGGTATTCAGGAGCATATTGCCTTTGCAAATGGAGATCATATATAGTTATTACATGACCCTTAACTATTGAGTAGGGCTGGAGTATTGCTTAGGGATTTTTGTTGGGTAGGGGTTGTTGCTCTTATTGATATTAATTTTTGTATCTTTATTTTATATCTCATTATGATTTATGTGGGGGGGGGGTTCCAAATTGGCTGTGTATTTTTATGTTCTATGTATTGTTTATGACTACTTTTGTTAGTTTGTAATTGTGTGTTCTTTTTCATATTGTAAGTCTGAACTATGGAAAGGCAGCATACAAATAAAATTATTAATGTAGGTACATTTGTAATGATAGCCATATCCTTCATATCCTCCATGAGATGTTTCATAGCATACTATATTGTTTCACACGCCACCTCTAAGCAGAGTAGCTTTTACAGGGTCAGTAGGCTTTGCAGGTAAAAACAATGGAAACAGATCTCTACAAAAAGGTTTCGATACAGGATGAATATGTATGCAGCGAGAATACATGTCATGCTAGTCCCATGGCAGTCTTACTGCAAGAAAACAGTTCCATCTCTACCTCACCCAGTCCCTTCCCCAACAAAAACCATCAACTCCTGATTCAGACCAGTTGGTAGGATACACTCCAGTTGACGTGGGATGCAGACATCAAGATCATGTATGTGGGATGCAACAATCAAGATTATCCAATAGCCAGAACAAGCAAGACGTACCAAAAATGCAACCAGAACAAGAAATGAATTTGGCAAGCTAACGGTTAGCTCAGTGTTTGTTGAATCTATAGGCAGGGTTCACTGCATGTGGGCTGGTGGCTGGCTCACACGACTCTCCCTCCACTGCTTGAATGTCCAGCAGCAGCTGGGTGTGGTGGGGGTCTCCTAGCCAACTACTCAGACCCTCTTGCCAACAGTCTCAGCATTTCCTCCCATTCCTCCTCTCCCTTTGACAGATACACCCATTCCTGCTTGTCGGACATTTGTGTGCTTCTTCCAATCCACTACGGCTCAGGGGTGTAATCCAAATTACCTAAATTGGGATTAGAACATGACCCTAAACCGCAATTGATTATTAAAAGTCATTCTTGAGGATCACTTCATACATCTCCACAAAGGAAACCAACAGTAGCAATAAGTGAATGCTCTGAAATATAAGGTATGACATAACTCTTTTTTTGCCAACACAAATATATTGACTGCCGAGCCAGTAAGTGAAGTCACTATGCTTATCTACTCTCCTGATCCATGTGGTCTGAGATTAATCTTTGTGCAGGGAAATGTAATTTTTCAGAGTGTCCCCGAGTCAGTTACCTAGCTTCTGAATCACACTGGTTTTAAAATAGTAAAAAGTCCAGTGGCTTTTTCAATCAATCAGTCCATCAAATTCTGGCAGCTCAATAATATTGGTATGAACAACTGTCGTTTTACGGCAGCAACATCCATCAAATAAAATGAAGGAACCAATGTCAATCATTCAGGATAATAAAGTTGTTTCAAAGGTATCATTACATGGGATCAATATTTGCTGCATATCAAATACATTTCACTTATTTTCTCTGAGATTGTATACTTTGGTTGCTTGTGCGCCAGGATTCCTCTTCGTCAGTACTTCTGTATGAGACATATAAATTTTATCCTTCAGAACAAAATGCATAGTTAGCCATTATTCGTTTTTCTGTGTGAATTGGAAGGCATCCCTTAACAATAATGACATCTGTTGATCCAGTAAATAAATAAACAAATGTTATGACTAACTTTTAAAAAGGATTTTCCTAATTAACCATTTTTATTATTTATTTTTTCCATAGGGAGTCCAAATGGAGTTTACTTGGAAGAAATCATACAGCATGATCACTAGGTGTAGTATAATCATAGGGGATGCGGGTGGCAATGTGGTGTAAACCACTGAGCCTCTTGGGCTTGCCGATCGGAAGGTTGGCGGTTCGAATCCCCGCAACTGAGTGAGCTCCCATTGCTCTGTCCCAGCACCTGCCAACCTAGCAGTTCGAAAGCACACCAGTGCAAGTAGATAAATAGGTGGGAAGGTAAACAGCATTTCTGTATGCTCTGGCTTCCGTCACGGTGTTCCATTGTGCCAGAAGCGGTTTAGTCATGCTGGCCACATGACCCGGAAAGCTGTCTGTGGACAAACGCCAGATCTGTCCGCCTGAAAGTGAGATGAGCGCTGCAACCCCATAGTCGCCTTTGACTGGACTTAACCGTCCAGGACTCCTTTACCTTTCACCTTTACCTTTACATAGTATAACCATTTTCTGGGAGGAAGACCTTTCATCGCCTACAGACAGCCACCCAATCTTAAACAACTCCTCACCCACAATAATACAACAACCAGACTTAACATGGACACTGATACTAGAGCCTGCAATAAACTTTAGCTAATGGGGCCTCCCGCTGCCGCCACGCCGCCACTGCCCGATTTCTGTTCCCATCCTGAAGCAAAGTTCTTAACCCGAGGTACTATTTCTGGGTTAGCGGAGTCTGTAACCTGAAGCGTCTGTAACCTGAAGCGTCTGTAACCCGAGGTACCACTGTATGTGATCTCATATAGCTTTTAAAAATGTAGAGCACCATTGCCTGATGAATAATCACCATGAGTGATAAGGCACATAGCTATAGGGCCCCTGAAAGGCTTTGCTGCAATACTGCCACAATATACTAATTCCCTTGATATTATGGAGCAACTTCATCTAGCAGCCAAGAGGTCAGGCCAGAGCAAAACAAATTGGTGCTTCACTTTAAAAGCACTGGACAGCATGGAATGATCAAAGTGGGCTCAGAGCTCTGCCTTAACTCAAAACCAATCTACTAACAGAGCCTCACGGTGAACTGCAACAAGCCCTTGTGCAACACAGCCAGGGAGGATCTTCCATCCCCCTCCCCCCAACAAATGTTGAAAGGTTAACCCATGCACTAGGAACTAAAATTTATGAGCAACCAGATTTTTTCATGGCCACAAGCACAAAGCAAACGGATCAAAGTGTACCAACCAACACCATAGGTGCCTGTAAGACAAGAAATAAATGTAATAAACCAGAAGGAGAGGAGGCTGCACAGCACTTTAGGAGATCAATTATTTATTTTGCTACTCGGTTATGTGTTAATAATTCATAGCTCCGAAGATCATCTTTCTGAATAGGATGAACAGCATATTGTCCATTTACAGATATAGGCTTAGTTCCTTGTTGATTTAGGCTGCAGTTCTGTAAACAGCTGGGCTGCTTAACTCCTACTGACTTTGAAATGTTTTAAGTAGCCTAACTGATTGCAGAATTTTGTTTCTGAAAAGAAAAATGGCTTGCATCCAGTTGTGTTCTTCCACTGATGGATAAATGTTAAAGGCTTCCATGAAAGGGAGGGGAAGATCATTTTTGCCAATTCTCTCTCTTCCCTGCAATTTCCTGCACCACTATCATGCTGTTTGCTGTACCAAAGCATCCTCAGCCATAACGTTACCAGATTTTTTTCAATGAATCCGGGGACACTTTTCAACTTCAATGGATTTTGTATGGGGGCTGGTTTGTAAATCCGGGGACTGTCCCTGGGAAACAGGGACATCTGGTAACCTTACTCAACCACCAGGGACAGATGGCTAGAAAGGATAGGGGAAATCAGCAAAAACAATGCCTCTGCCCTTTCCACTAATGGGAGCCTCCACCTGATCAAAATTGGAGGAAGACAATTGGATACCACCAAATGTCTTTATGTCCTTTATTTGAGCTATCAAGCTAATTTGTTGTTGTTCAGTCGTTCAGTCATGTCCAACTCTTCGTGACCCCATGGACCAGAGCACGCCAGGCACTCCTGTCTTCCAGTGCCTCCCGCTGTTTGGTCAGACTCATGTTGGTAGCTTCAAGAACACTGTCCAACCATCTCGTCTTCTGTCATCCCCTTCTCCTTGTGCCCTCAATCTTTCCCAGCATCAGGGTCTTTTCCAGAGAGTCTTCTCATGAGGTGGCCAAAGTATTGGAGCTTCAGCTTCAGGATCAGTCCTTCCAGTGAGCACTCAGGGCTGATTTCCTTCAGAATGGATAGGTTTGATTTTCTTGCAGTCCATGGGACTCTCAAGAGTCTCCTCCAGCACCATAATTCAAGCTAATATCCAGTAGAAAACAACAGTGCCAAGCTAAGCTTCCCCATCCAGGAAAACCATCACAGCATAATCTGAATTACTTCATTCACATATTAATATTAGGGGCTTCTCACTCAGTTTGTCAAATCCCTGCCACTCCCCCACATTAAGTCCCTTGAGGTTCTCCTCCTCACCCTGTACAACTATTAAGCTCATTTTTTTCTTGGCCTCTTGTATTTTACTGCATGCAAATCCAGGATTGTGATGAAGCACTACAAATCCTCCAACAGGAGCTGAGTGATGACAACCTTACAATTTTATGGATATAGGAAGATTTAGTCAATGAGTATTTGACCATGCTATGAAGAATTAAATTCTGTGAATCTTTACAACTGCAAGCAAAGGTGTTTTTTTTTTTAAAGTATCATCAATCCACATCTCATCAGTTATTCCTTACTTTTGTAATTTTTATTTTTATTTTTTTTTAAAAGCATGTCAAGAAACAATGAGGTGAATTTGAAATGTTAATTATGTATAACATATCAAGTATTTGAGGGCACATATATAGCACTTCTATCAAAATCAGTTTGTAACCTAAATACATATTTCAGGAATAATTGCTGATCCACTCTGACCTCTTCAAGAGCTTAAATAGCTACTTCAGAGTTTAATCTGCAGGGAATAAGCTACATGAAAAATAATTTAGCCCTTAACCAGGAGACAGAGGGAGAGAGAGAACCAACATCTTTTAATGATGCCCTTGTATTCAAATTTAACCCTTGAGTATAATGACAGCCTTTTATCTTCAAACTAGATGGGTATAATTTGTCACAGAAATTAAAATGCAGCATCAGAGGGAAGAAAGCAGAGGTCATCAACAACATAATGGGTGGTAGAGATTAAAGGAGGAACTGTGAAAGGTGCTGACTGATAGACTAACTGAACCTCCAACAGTCAAGCTATAAATATCTTATAAATATAAATATATTTTCCCATGCTATAAATATCTTATAGTATGGTGGAAACAAAGCATGGTGCAGCCGCTGAATCTACAAGTAGGTCAAGGGCTACAAGTACGAGAACAGTCAATATAGAGGTCCCTGAGTAGCAAAGTAAGATTCAGGATAAATAGTATTGTACTGGTAGAAATAGAAACCCATGGAGCTACTGAAGTCAAAGGAACTTTTTTAGTGGTGCATCAAATTACTAGGGATATTTTGAGATTTCTTCTCCACCCAAAACCAAAAAGAAAGTATTTCTTCAGTGAAGGAGGCTTTGTGCTCTGAAATCAGCTTGGACTTTCATGAAGTGTCCATTACAGTTCATTTTATTCCATTAGAATTACATACATTTTGGAATTGAAAAGAATACGTTATTAAAATTGATGCACATCTTTATTGCTTTTTAGAAGGAAATGATGTGTAATCTAGACAGTTCTGTTTGCCACCTCAGACAAAATAAGTTGACATATATTTTTTGCGGGGGGAAACAAAACAAATTTAAAAAGCCCCCAAACACAACATGCCCCCCACTCCTTTCATCCTATTTCAAATCAAAATGTGAGTGATGTGTCTGACATTTACTTGATATAAATGTTAAGAATGTGCTGGTTATGAAAGTCACCATTTGCCACTTCATTGCTAAAGAACAAACTTTACTTATTAAGGCAACCTCCTTAATTAAAAATCAGTCAAGCCAAGCTTATGCTTGCTCATCTATCAAAGCTTCTATTATAGTCCAGATGTTTTCTTGGGTCTACAATGACATACCAATTAAACAAAACACATATTTTAATGTAGCGTGCTCACAATCTTCAAAGTTCTTTCTTTCTATTACAAAACAAATCAACACACACAAAAAGCAAAATCTCCAAACCTGCCAAGTTCAGTAGTTAAAATGGCACCTCCTATTGATGTCAATTCAATATCCCCCACATTTATTTCGACACCGGATGATTTAGCTATTTATTATTGCTCCTTAAACTCACTGAACCGTTTAAGTAAGTGGCCAAGTACTAGCTGAATTAATGGTTTTTGCTATTTTATCATTTTCTGTGTGGCCTGAATATATGGTCAGGCTGGTGTGGAACTTTCTCACATGGTATGATGACAGCAAAATCTTTTCAAAGCAGTTGGCTTTGAATAATAATGTACCACTGTATAGAAACTTAGTTTGATGAATAGCGAACTTATTTGATTTGTGATGTCTGAGGTACTGGAGAGCACCAGGATTCAAGAGGAAGAAGAAGTATTTATGAAGCAATCTCTCTGACAAACCAGCATCTAAAGTTATTAGTCTTCAAGAAGCTGTTCATTACCTATGTTTCACAAGAAGAGCACATTTTCAGTCATTGAACAAACACCATCAGTATATAAGGAGCTGATACTATATTGTAAATTATTTTGAAAAAAATATAATACTTTGTCTTCCCAATAGCTATTACCGGTACTTTTCACCGATCACTTTTCAATTAAAATGACATTAAAAATGGCTTTTGTTTTGGTATATGTTTTAATTTTCAGGTTTAAATTTCAGCATCAATATAATCAGCATAATTCATCTGCATAAATAAAACGCTGGCCAAGGAAGAAAAACGGTGACAGGGCACAAACAGGAAGCTCACTGAAAAAGTATGTTCTGTGAAACTTAGTAATGTTTCACTTAAGAGGCAAGTGAATATGCACACACACACACACACACACACACAGACATAGGACAACAACCAGCCCTTCGTGTGTTTGCAAGCGGTGAAGCAGATATCTATATATGATTCATATATGTGTGTGTGTGTGTGTGTGTGTGTGTATATGTGTGTGTGTGTGTATATATATATATATATATACATATATATATATACACACACACACACACACACACACACACACATATACACACACACACACACACACACACACACACAGGTCACACTTAACAGTGTCTACCTGAGTAATTCTAGCCTTTTATTGAAGGGAACTAAAACAGGGAACTAAAACAGGATGTGCTTCCCTGATGTTAAAAACATTTTAGCTGAACACTTTGTCTTTAATATCCTGTTGGAAGCCACCCAAAGTGGCTGGGGAGTCCTGCCCAGATAGGCGGGGTATAAATAATAATAATAATAATAATAATAATAATAATAATAATAATAATAATAATAATAATAATAATTAGTTGATTTGTAGTTCAGATGTTTTTGTTTTTTATTTATTATGTGATGTTTTGCTTAACTTTTGTAAATCACCTTGTAATGAGCTCTTCCAAAGAGGCAGAGCATGAATGTGTAAAATAATAAACAATCACAATGATTTAAGAGCAGGAAGAGTGTCCCTGCCCAAATCAATAAGTTACCCAAGACACACATGTCTATCATTTTTTTCATACTTTGGGAAATTATGAATGCTTTAGAGAATACATTTCAAAAGAAGACTATGATATCCTAAGGTATTTCTGTATCTTCATCAGATTTACATGATGATGATGATGATGATGATTAGAAGCCCTATAACCAGGACAAGCACAGACTTGAGGAAAAAGAGTTTGAGACAAAAGCAGAACCTATCCCAAGTGTGTACTCTACAGCAGGGTTCTAAAGATTTGGCAAAATAATGTGCAAAGTCATATCCACAAGCAAGAATCAGCTCTCTATATTGGAAAAACAGGCCAAACCCTACGCCAAAGGATAAATGGACATAAATCTGACATCAGGAATCACAAGACAGATAAACCAGTAGGAGAACACTTCAATTTCCCAGGACATTCTATACAAGATCTCAAAGTAGCTGTCTTATTACAAAAGAATTTCAGAAATAGAGTGGAAAGAGAAGTTGCTGAATTGCAACTTATTACCAAGCTTAAAACCATGGAGAGACCTGAATTGGATTATCTCATTACATTTGATTCTTATCTCATTATACATGATAAAGCTATTTTTAGCCATCTCACTTCTTGCTTTTTCCTGTAAAACCAATTGCAGTCGTTAACAGTCGTCAACAGGTTTTCCACACCCATCAGCCAACCACCCTTCTGAGTAATACCCCTCCCCACCCTCTCACTATATATAAGGGTCTGGTGACTTCTGTTTCAGTGTATCTGAAGAAGTGTGCATGCACACGAAAGCTCATACCAAGAACCAACTTAGTTGGTCTCTAAGGTGCTACTGGAAGTTTTTGTTGTTGTTCTAACTGCTAGTAACCTTTAAAACATACTACGAAATGGATTAATACTGTAATTCAAATGGCTAAACTGAGTAGTATAAGCAATGATTTTTACTAAAAAAATATGTAAATGAGTAATCAGGATAGGTTTAAATACATAGCTTATTCATATTTATGTAATATCACGCCATACTCGATTAAAGTAAGGCAAATCAGAACTACCTAAGAGTACAGTCTTCAGTGAGCACAACCTCAGCATGCTGACTCAGATGTAATTACCACAGTTTCCAGAGTGAACAGTTTTCCTCCCACTGTAATTACCACAGTTTTCAGTGGTGTTTTCTCCCTACATGTGATTCCAACCTAAATGTCTTTGGGGCAGGATAAAAAATCAATTTAAACCTCTTGACTAATTATTTAACTTTGATAGAGTTATATGACAGCTGAAAACATAGGTGGGGTGGGGTGGGGGGAAATCAGCCAGGAGTTCAGAATAGAACGGACAACAAACATTTGCAGACAAATAATCTGGTTTTCTGTAAATCACATATAAAATCAAAGGACAAATGCCATTTTCAAAGTCAGCAGTGCTGAGTAATCTACAGCCTTTCTTAGATCTCACACTACATTATAAAAAGTCATTGTAAGTTTTGCCTTTTTGAAGTTCTGAAACGTAAAAAATGTTTTGAAAACTGATGCACTTAGGCTGACAAAACTCCAGTGTCAGGAGAGAAAGATGATCTGATGTTAGATTCGCCCCTCCTTGCTGCTGTGGACATCTCCAAAACCCTGGCCCAACACCAACAAAAGAAGGCTGAGGTTTGAAAAACCAAAAGGGAGGGATGCCAATGGCAGCTCTGAAGATCCAAACCCATCACACGTGAGAGATCCAGGCTAGCTCCAGGTAGATTTAGACCAGCTCTTTCCCTCTTTTTTTCTCCACACTGCTTACAATGGTAGGAAAACTGTTCACTCTGCAAAACAGCTGAGTGAACAAATGCTTTTCTGCCCTCATTTCTGCACTGCTGATGGATTCCATCTCTCAGCCTTAAGATTGCACAGGTATTCTGTTAATAATTTCTCCTTATATACACTTTTTCCTGTTTAATTTTCTTTGTAAGAACAGACCTGTCAGAACGTTTATTTATTTACAGATTGAATAACACATCCTATGAATCAAGATACATTCAAAATGGGGCTATGTATATATGAGCCTTTTTAAGAGCAATCAATTTAATAGTTGTTGTCCCCACAACATTATGTTGTAACAAAGTAATATCTACCGTATGATATCATTGCTACTTACACGCAAATTGTAGTTTAGCTTCTCGGCTAACAATTGTTCCAAATGAGTTCGTTGCTACGCACTGGTATGTTCCAGCATCTTGAGTTTTATTGGGATTATTGATCAACAAGCTGCCTTCAACCACACTGTAGCGGTAATCCATACCAATGTCAACAATGGTTCCATTTAACTTCCACCTATGGTACAAAAGTGGAAGTGGTTGAATTTTGCTTGTGGGGTTGAGAGAGAGAGAGAGAGAGAGAGAGAGAGAGAGAGAGAGAGAGGGAGAGAGAGAACAAATGACCTTCTTTTTATTTCCTAAGAACCATGAAAACACATTTACCTGTATAAATCTAAAATGTTATGTAACATTTAACCTGATAAATAATCTCACCAGTCAGTCACAAACCTGATTAATGTTTACATCACTGTTGTCGTACTGCTTTTACTGAAGCTGATGCTCTGGGTGATTACTTATTTTTACAGAATCTTACAGCTTAAGGGCTAAATCATCCGGTTCAACACCTCACACTAAAGGAAGGTCTATTGTATCCAACACCTTTAATGATGGCATCTTCTTATTTAGATTATAATGTATAAACAGCAGCGGGATGGAAACATAATACAATAGGGACACAGACATGCCCAGAGGATAAGAAACTGATTTTCCCAGGACAAATTCCATATGTATTTAAAATGTCCAGAGTAGGTTTGGTTCAATTTATGCCACACACACACACACACACACACACACACACACTGGTATATATTTATTTTTGTTTTGAGAACATTCATATAACAAACATTTTACTTAAAATTTGTCTGGATTAAAACATTTTCATATTTATAGTCTTTGGTGGAGAATCTACTATTTAAAGCAGAATACTTTATAAAACAAATTTAATACACATTTACACACAGCATTTTAAATCTGCTATTAATGCTATTATTTCAGTGTTACAATGTACTGAGTATGCATTAACTTCCCTATTTATAAACTACTTTATACCCCTATATTAAGTCCAAAGATACTCCCTCACTGCAAAACATATGCTTTATAATTTTTTAGATCTACTACTCAGAATATCAACCTCATTTCTCAATAAACAAGTCTATTCAGACTATTTAGGCACAATAAAATTCTTCTTTATTGACCTTCCTTTTAAAGTCACAGAAAGAAGAAATCCAAATCCTATAATGCTTAGTTATCTCTTTCCTTTTGTCTACCAAGTCTTCCTGCCTGGTCTCTCTTCTCCTCAAAAGACTGACTGTAAGGTAGTATTCAAATTAAACAAATGAATTAAATGAAAATAAAACCCTTTTATCTCTTTCCTATTAATACTATGATCATGTCATTCCTCTTATTAACCTTCTTCACTGGCTCTTTGAACATCACTTTCCCCATTAACTTTTAGATTTTAATTCTATCCAAAGCATCACAAGTTGTCACAAATTCAGTACTTGTTAGACATAGAATCATAGACTTGCAGAGTTGGAAGGGACCCCAAGCATCATCTAGTCCAACCCATTGCCATGCATGCTTGTAACAAACAGTATTTTGGCACTTTAAAGGCTATCATTTATTGTGTGGCATAAGCTTCTGAGTGCCACAGCCTTCCTCAAACATGTGAAATCACAACCATCTTTTACCTCCTTAAGCAGTTACTCAGTGCATCAGCCAAATTACACCCTAGTTTATGAAATCATTTGACATAATAAAAATGAGTCTCTTTACAGTCCCACAAGTCTTGGCTTTTTCAATGCTGCTATTGGGTGAATATGGCTGGTCCTTGGAAAGCAAAAACATTAATGTAGACCTGATGGTTTCTTTTCAGTTTACTGGAGTCCCCCCCCCCCCCGACCAGGATTTTTTTCTCTTTCTTCATAGCAACAGAACACTGTGCCCCCCTCCAAAAAAAGTTGATTGATATGCAACAAACCTTATAGTTGGTTTAGGATTTCCCTTCACTTCACAGTTGAGTTTGACTTTCCTTTCCTCAGAATCCAGTGCAAAAACGACACTGCTTGGTTCCTGGATGAAAACTGGTCCGTGCAGCGTGTTATCATCTGTGGTATATATAACAATAAAATTCACGTATATTTCATGTAACTAAAACCAACCTACTATTGCTTGTAAGAAAGACAATCTGACAGTTTGAAGTGTAACATCCAACTTAAATTCAGTTACAAGAGCTCCTTGGAGGAAAAGTAGAATGGATATAAATTGATAAATGATTAGATTCTATGATATTTGTTGATTGTGTGTTTACTTTTTGTATTTTAAAGAAATCCTAAATAAAGCTTATTTTAAACATTTTAAAAGGAGTACTCAAAATAAAAAGGATCGCTCCACCCTGCCTCAGTTTGAGGTTTGGAATCAAGGGAGGAGGGTACCCCTAAAAATTAAAGAAAACTGAACAGCCTGAGATTCAAGTATGTGAGAAAATGCCTTCTCCAAAACATTCTCTCCATTTTTTAAGATCAGTTAAGGAGGTCTTCCTGGTAGTCCTGAAAATGGATGAGATAAGTAGTGCTAGGGCCCATATTTGGGCTTCTTCATTGGCAGCTCTAAAACCTCTTACTGAAGTACACCTTGCCTCAAAGTTAAAAAAAAAATAGAAGCAAGATGAGGATGTACCTATATCACCAGGCAGGTGGCAATGTGTAACCTGTCTGTGGTTAGTTTTGGATTGTGTCACTCACTGTTTTATGCTTTCTTTCTTAGTTTATGCTGTGCTTGTCTTGTATTTCTGTTTTAATAGCTTTTAGCATATTTATTAATGCGTTTTAATGTCCGGTACGTCACCCTGTGACCTAATGGTGAAAGGAAGTATGTAAATTCCTAAATAAAGAAATGGACATATAAACCAATCCAATTTTTTTAAAAAAAAAAAACCCTAAAGAAAACAGAATCTGGGTCACAATCAGGATATTCAGGGTAAACACTGGATTTTATACGTAGGTCCTAAGCAAACCCAGCATGCAGCTGTCTACTGGGACAGGTTTGCCTTAGTAGGTGTGCAAGGCAGAGCAATCCATGTTCCCAGGCTACATATAGTATTTGAACACTTGAGTTCTCAACTGAACAATCCTCCGTACCATCATACTATTTGTAATGGTTGCCCTCATAACAACAGGAGGGAGGGAGATTTCCTAATACTGAAATGTCAGTCACATTATTTTTCTACCCTGGCACACATGGAAATAGCTTTACTTCTGGATTAAGAGTGACTGAGCAGTGCATAGACCTGATTGGCCACAGAAACAGAGATTGACCGAAATGCCTACATAAGCCTCTGTAAATTCGCAAAAGTATAAAATGTGGGACAGGGAAGAGTAGTGTTAGTTCACAGAAACGAACTAGATGCTATAAAATCAACTAACTAACTAACTAACTAACTAACTAACTAACTAAAGCTGGTAAACATTTGCCATGGATGGTAATAATGTTAAGGGTCTTGCACAGTTCACTCCTTTGATTGAAGTGAGTTTGAGCCATAACTTTTGGAGTTAAAAGGAGTTCATTAATGGAAAAGGAGGAAGGCAGATCATTGCTTCGATATGAAGACACAGTTAGGAATAAATGGTTTTAAAATGCAGAAGTGATCTGTATGAGTTGTTATTTTAGTGGGAAAACGTGAGTGATTACTAGCAACAAGAAAAGACAAAAGGCAGAAGGTGGAAGGCACTGCATATTGAAGAACAACAAAACCCTCACACAGCAGAAGTCAGAGGAGTGAGCATCCATTTTCCATAGTTCATCACTGTGAAAAGCATAGAATTCCTGAAGCTTCCAAGAGCAAAGGTTTTAACAAATAACAATGAGATATGTTGCTGAAATATGAAAGTACATATTTTTTTTCTTTTAGTCAATGGGTCACAGAAATGACCACTAAGCTGCTTTTGTATGAATATAATAGTCCTGAAAGTGGATAGAAAGAGATGTTATTCAGACTCAAATAGGAAATATAACAAAAACGTCTGTTGGAGAAAGGCTCAAGATGATTTTGAGAAAAGTGAATGAAAATAACTATTATCAAAACTGATCTGGATGTACTTAACTTCCACTCTTGCTATGACCTTTGGAAGGATATTTCAGCAAAGTATGAATATATGGCTAGAAAAGGTCTCAACACCACACCACTAACATGCTCTCTAATGCATACCTGGGAATTTACTTGGCACCATGAATGTTGCAAGAGGAGATACATCTTCCAGCAATATCCTATACATAGTTACTCAGAATTAAATCCCACCATGTTCAATGGAGCTTTCTCTCAAATAAGTGTACACAGGATACAACCTTAATTTTTAAGTTTCCACGCCTGCTATCCAGCAGCATTCCCAAACTTATGTGCCACACTGCACAATTAAGATGATACTGCAAATCCAAAAAGGGTTTTAGTTGGTGTGGTAAGCCATCACAATTGCTGATTCCCTATATTAATTCCCAACAAAGGACCCCTCCTAGACTAAGCAACAATTAACTAGGACAGCTTATGTGATTGGCCTCACCTAAGGGCTGCTTTATTCACAGTCCCAAAGTGATGTGGGATCACCCCACAATGAATATATGTGTGAACAGGTCTAATGTTATGATCCAGATACAGAGCTGAAGTTCCTCATAGCAGTATAAAAACAGGGATGTGTCATGATGAGCCCTCTTGGCATGACTGGCCAGAGGGGAAGGAGGAGTGGGATGAGAGTGCTGAGTTTGATGTTGGGGCGAGGGTGGGTAGTTCACCAGATGTTTCTGCCCTGATGATGTTGGATATCCCAGCAGAGGTGGGAGAGCTATCTGAACCAGTCCCCAACCTGCCTCCTAATAGCATGGTAACTAGGGAGACACATGGACCCGAATTGTACAGTGGACTGGCTTGACAGACTTAGCAAGGGTCTCAGTACTCCACTACGGATATCCCATGCAGGGCATCTCAGCAGAGGTGAAGGAGTCCTGGGAGCCTCCCATCACTCCACATCCTGTTAGATAGGTTGCCCCAGCAACTAGGAAGACACATGAGCCTGATTTGAACGGTCAGCCAGCCAAGCAGACCAAGGTCCCATCTCCAAGGATACAGTGCCAGATGCACTACTGCAAGGATACCCAGCCTACTCACAAGAAGATCCACTTGCTTACCCAGTCCAATTGCTCAGGACCTGAAATGCACATACACCTATGCCCACCCCAGTCTTCAAAAGCAGGGCAAAGGGATGTGTCTGTCAGGTGTTGAGGCAACATCCTAGCTTGTGTCTAGCCCATTTACCTTTGAGCTCTGCTTTGTGCTTTGAACCACTGAACCATGTAACCTGAAATCTGATCTATGTTTAGACTGCATGGTGATTTTTGGAATAAAACCTTCATTAGTAACAGAGCTGCAATTTCAAGTACTATGACTATGAGTGGGTTAAGCAGAACTAAGCTGAAAACAGAGGTGGCATAATGAAGTCACAATAACTGACAAATTACACTTAGCAAGTCCTTGAGTCCACGAAGCTTACACCTGAGGGTTCTAAAACAGCTTAAATCTGAAATGGTTGCAATTTTTAAATATGCAATTTATCTCTAAAATTGGTCTGCTTACTAGAGAGTTGGAAATCAGCCAACACCACACTTATCAGAGAAGCCAGGAAACTACACATCATTACATAAAGCTTAGGTACAATTGCTAGTTGCTTTGTGGCTGCAGAGGTAAGGAGAGACACACAACATTTGGGGCTTTTAAGCTACGAAAAAAGGTAGAATAAGTGGGCACTGAAAGACATGCAGAAATCTATCCCTGGTATGGGATAAAGCGGAGAGGGAGAAACCCTCTCTCATAATACAGTCGTACCGTGGATCCCGAATGCCTTGGTACTCAGATGTTTTGGCGCCCAAACGCCGCAAACCCAGAAGTGATTCTTCCGGTTTGTGAACATACTTTGGAAACTGAACGTCCGACGGGGCTTCCGCGACTTCCAATTGGCTGCAGGAGGTATGACTGTAATAGAACTCGGGTCCATTCAAAGAAGACGAATGTTGGAAGATTCAAAGAAAGCACTTCTCACAGCACAGAGTTACACCCTGTAATTTGCTCCTATGAGATGTAGTGATGGCCACCAATCTGGATGGCTCTGAAAGGGGATTAGACAAATTCATGGAGGATAAGGCTACTACCAATGGCTACTGAGCCATGATGGCTATGTTCTCCCTCCACAGGTGGGAAGAGTGGTGTTGAACACAGATCCTGCTTGTGGTATCTTTTTGGCCACAGTTGCAACAGGATGCTGGACGACCTGATCATTTGACCTGATCTAGCAGTACTCTTCTTATAAATAGAATTCCTTTAGTTGTGTCCAGTAGCGCTGGGAGTTGTTACTGTTACATTCAACATGTTAGCTTAGGTAAGACAGAAAAAGTAAAAAGCTGCACAATGCAGAACAAAACTTTAGTGTAAACCGTGCAGGGGGGTTTTCCTGACATGTCCATTTGTGTTTTCAATCCCCTCAAGAAATAGCAATCACACACAAAGAACATGGGGTACAAAAAAGTATTAGTTATGGAAAGTTAATTAACTTATGTCAAACATGTAGATGTTTTTTTTTGGGGGGGGGGTTGTGAGAACAGGAGAAATTACATCAAAACGATGATGACAGTTCAGCAGTTCAGGTCACTATCTGCATTTGAAAATGCCAGCAACAGGCACCTTTTAATATTTGTCTTTTAAACAATGAAGTTCTTTCTCTTAGCAAGACAAAAAGAGCCCATTAAAAATATTACTAGGTTTGAAGAAAATAAATTACATGGGCTAAAGAAAATGAGAAATTCTGAGAGCAGCTGTCAGCATAAAAGCAGAACAAAGGGGGAAATGGGGAAATGACAACAATGCACAATTATCATTATTTAACTGGTTATTCTTCTCCCCTCCCCCCCCCAGCCCTTTTAATTACTACCACTGTATAGCGGAGATAACCAAGTTCATAATCTGTTTAGTCGACAGACGATACAGTCTTTTAGAAAGAAAAGAGCTTGTGCATTATTCTACCCATTTTGGGGTTAAATTCTCAGATGGTGCGAATCAGCACTAAATACAATAGTCTTACACAGTGTGCACCTGCTGGCCATCTGGAGCGAATAATTCAGACACTCAGCTATGAATGAATGATACAAAATTGCTCTCTGGATGCCACACAGAGACAGAGAATGCATAGAAACTGCAATCCTGTGACCGCATATGTGTTTTATTTCCTTAAAAATTAAAATTGACAACTATGTAATGAACACAGACAGTTTCAGCGAAATAATGTACATGATGGGAAAGCAGCACCACACAGCATAGAGGAAAGAATAGTCTGATATTCAACAACATGACTAGTAAAAACATACCCATGTATCACAATATTTAAATCAGCCAAACCACCCAAATTATCTCCCCCGATTTTCGTCTAGTTATTTTGGAGAAAGACCTATGTCAGTCAGTGCTCTGAAGCCCCCTATGTATGGGATGAAGAAGAAGAAGAGTTTGGATTTGATATCCCGCTTTATCACTACCTGAAGGAGTCTCAAAGCAGCTAACATTCTCCTTTCCCTTCCTCCCCCACAACAAACACTCTGTGAGGTGGTGAGTGGGGCTGAGAGACTTCAGAGAAGTGTGACTAGCCCAAGGCATGTGGAGGAGCGGAGACGCGAACCCAGTTCACCAGATTTCGAGTCCACTGCTCTTAACCACTACACCACACTGGGATGTTTAGAGCACACTTCCTTTTTGGCCTGTAACAGGACAGACAAGAATTGGTGGCCTCAGGAGTTTCTGAGGAGACTGCAGTGGTAGTTCTGCACTGACCCTGCTACATTCTACAAATAAGAGTGGGTCAATAGCAAGAACAAGGAGGAAGAACAACTACCTCTCATATGCAATATATTTTCCACCCACATTCAGAAAAGCAGCTGGGGCAACAATTTTGAGTAGAAAATAATGCTGCAAGGGAAGGCAATAAGCAGCCGACTGGACTGTCATTTTTGCTTTCTACTGACATGTCCTTCAGGCCACACCTGGAGACTGTGTCATGTTCTGGGTGGCACAATTTAACAAGGATATTGACAAGCTGGAATGTGTGCAGAGGAGGGCAACCAAGATGATCAAGGGTCTGGAAACCAAGCCTTATGAGGAAAGGTTGAGGGAGCTGAAATCAAATACCTCAAGGGCTGTCACATGGAAGATGGAGCAAGCTTGTTCTTTCCTGCTCCAGAGGGTATGACCTGAAGCGATGGCTTCAAGTTACAAGAAAAGAGATTCCAACTAAACATCAGAAAGAACTTTATGATAGTAAGAGCTGTTGTAAAATAGAACAGACTCCCTCAGGGGGCTGTGGATTCTCCTTCATTTGAGGTTTTTAAGCAGAAGCTAGATGGTCAACAGTCATGGATGCTTTAGCTGAGATTCCTGCATTCCAGGAGGTTGGACTCGATGACCCTTGCAATTCTACAATTCTATTATTCTATGGGTGCTTGTCATTGAAAAAGAAAATTAGACTTTGGCACAGGTTTATCCTGTGAGGTCCACTTTAGTCATAAGTAAGGATTTCAGAGAACTCTGATAGAAATGGGAATGGGAATTGCTAGTGCTCGTTTATTTGTTCCATATCCAGAACGGATATCAATCAAGTAAATAAAACAGTATTTGCAGTTGTTGCTGTTTTTGTGTTCACTTCACAAGGAGTACATAACTGGTTATGCCCCCCCCTTCCATTTGAATTGAAATGAATAGGGTGGAATAATGTAATGACAATGTCATTTTGCCACAGTGAACAGCGAGATGAATAAAATAGCTTTTGGTGGAATATGAACTGCAGTGGAACGGAGAAAATGCTGCGCACTCTGAATACAGGAATAATGGTATCCGGTGCCTTCTTCCATCCCTAGTCATAAGGGTTGATTTTATCTGGACAGAGCTCTATAAATCGGAGCTGTTTATGAGTAAGAAATTATGCACACACGTTTAAGACAGAGCAAATAGTCTCGGACATTTAATTCAGTCAAAACCTGCAGTGTGTGTATGCGCGCTCACACACACACATACAATAAAGCTCAGTCTTTAAATGTAAGTGAGCAGGTGAACCATTTCAGCTGTAACTCTTCGTTAGATGCACTGATTGATATTGTTAGCAAAATGAAATTTGGTTTATGTTAATTGAAAGTTATGGCCAATTTGAGGGAAGGCTTAATTGAATATTTTGCACTTTGGGGGAAAGCTAATAACTAAACTGAAGAATATTTTTGGATTATATCCAGTGTAAATGATTTTTGAAAGATGTCCTTGTTTTCTGCTCAGGGAATTTATTTTAGATACCCTTTTATAATATAAATGGAAAGAAAGGCATACTGAATTGAGACTCTGGATTTCTGTAAGATAAAAATGAACCTTGGGAAGAGTAACTCTTCTAGAAAACTAAGAAGTAAAATGGTTAAGACAGCTGAAGGGCATCACTCATTAAAATTAGTGACCTTTTTTTTAAGACTAGTCAGTTACATCAAGTCTTCCAAAAATGGAGGGCGAGGGGAAGAGAACTAAGGCTGCAATATCCTATCAATACTTACATGGGAGTACCATCTATAGCAGGCTTCCTCAAACTCGGCCCTCCAGATGTTTTTGGCCTACAACTCCCATGATCCCTAGCTAGCAGGACCAGTGGTCAGGGATGATGGGAATTGTAGTCTCAAAACATCTGGAGGGCCGAATTGGAGGAAGCCTGATCTATAGCATTCTCTGTGGTGGCACCTAAGCTATGAACTCCCTCCATACAGGTGTGTCCAGACCCTTCGCTACACAGTAAGATCACAGCTTATGTGGATTTTACTTCTGCAATTGCAGCTTTACATATTTGGCTGATTTTTTAAAAAACAGGAGAGCACAGGACACATCAAAAGGGGCTGTCCAAGATCTCCGCAGAGCTTTCAGAACCTGCATTAATGCTTCCCAGTGCCCAGAAAGCAAGACAGAGATCTTAAAAAACTCTTTCTACACTGTGTTTTCCCACCACAGAAATAGCTGTAAAGATCTCCACCTTGTTCAGCGAGCTATGGGAAGGTCTTGCACGAGCTCAAAAGGCCTGCACAAGATCTTGGGACAGCCCCACGAAATCTTTCACCGGCTTAATCAGGTCAGACTGAACATGTGGGGTCGTTCTGACTACATGATTTTGCCTTTACACGCTATCCCACCAGAACATAACCCTTGTGCAAGATGTGATCCTGGTATATAGATTTTGCCATGTGCTGAAGCCACACCTCTACGCCCTAGACTTTGACGTATATATATGTGGACCCATCCTATTTGTCTAACTGTAAATTATGTTAATACAGTATTGTACTTTTGCATTGTTGTCCCCCACCCTTGACTCTTCGTTAGCATATTAACTTCATAAATGAACCCTTCTGTTGCACTTCCAACAACCTTATGGTTAAAACCAGGTAATAAACCTAATAAATAATCAGAACAGCAGCAGCAGAGTCAGGGACCGTGCTGAGGAGGACTGCGCTGAGGAGGAATGGTGGGAGCCACCTTCTCTCCCTGCTCCTGTATCTTCCCAGGAGCAGAAAGACAGTATAGATTTGGAACAGTGGTTTGAGAGCGGCATAGTTCAGAAGGCAGAAGCTGGGAAATACTGGATGGGGAACAACTAGGAGAAGAAACACTGGGAGAGAAAGGGTTAACAGATTCACAGTCTCTGGACAGCATTCCTCCGCTCAGCACAAGGTTGAGAAGAGCTCAGAAAGTCTCAGAAAAGAAAGCACAGAGGGTACGAACTCAGATTACAAGGCGAAGGAGTGACGTGGATTAATAGGGACGGAAGGGGTGTAAGCCTAATTGGGAGCACCGCCATTTTGGAGAGACACTTTATTTTGTCCTTCTCTGTGTTTATTAAAGAAACTAACTGGTAAGAATTCCTTTCATTTGACCTGCTCATTTATGGCCACGGGGGAGAAAGATGATTTCCCAAAGCCTGACAAGCAGCAACAGTGCTCACAGTGGAAGTGAGAGCGGGTGCTATCACTCTTGCTTGGGACACATGCACCTGTAGACTACTTTTTCTGTGTTGAGGGAATAATCCCTTCTAGAACACGTATAACCCCAGACACAGGGTATGTGGGCTTACCTCTAATGTTGGAATCTGGTGGTGGGGGTGGAATTAATAAGACAAATGGGGTTGGCATTATCAAAGAGAAAGGATGTGCATGCGCAGATGACAATTTCAGTGTGGGAAAACCAATCCAATAATGTGCATCAGTTGACATGCACACCCACTCTCTGTTGTGTGCAGCATGAAAACAACAACTTGAAATATAACGGGGAGGGAGGGGGAAATGACCTTGCTGTGTTTTAAGCAGCTAATGTGTACATAGCCCTTAGACTCCATCAGAAGTAATCACCAACTTCCTACCCTGCTATTTAAAGAAGGGTTTAGGCAGAATCAATGTACAAATATTTGCGGATAAGAAAATAGTTGCTGCTAATTCTGTAGATAAATTGATGTTCCTGCTAGATAGAAGACGGTTGCAAATAATCAGTCTGATGAATTTCTCTGAAAAGAATGGCCTGGAAACTAATTTAAGTGACATCAGAGAATGAGGGAAAACTGCATTTCATAATGTATGGTTTTCTTAAAATGGCTGTATCTGCATGATGGTGGTACGTGGTGCCAAACATGGCGTTCTGGCAGAGGTTGGATGGGTGCTTAAGTTGACATTGCAAGTTGCATTGCAAGGGGTTGGACTCAGGACCCCTCAGGATCCACTCCAACTCTACAATTCTATGTTTCTATTATTATTATCTATCTCTCCCTCCCTCTTTTTGCAACCACCCCACTCTCTGCAGCCCCTCCTCACTCTCTTTCCTTCTTCCTATCAGCCCATTAGGTTGTTTCAGGAGACAAAAATTCCTCTTGTGAGAGGTATGAAATGAAAGCTTGCACCTTGCATTTCTCGCTTCATTTGTTACCTTTGGCTTTCCACTTCCCATCCCTGCTCTCCCTCCAGGCCCCCCACAACCACTATCCTTGGGGAAGGACCATAGTTCAGTAGGTCCCATATTAAATCCCTGGCATCACCAGTTACAGCATTGAGAGAGCTGGATGAAACCCTGGAGTGTCAATGTCAACAATGCTGATGGTCTGATTCAGTCTAAGGCAGCTTTAACTATTCTTATTAAATTAGTCAAAGGGCCCCATGTAGCCCTTGGCCCACAGGTTCACCCACCCCTGCTATAAACTAATAAAATGACCTGGCATATTTTATTAGGCATTTCAGCTTCCATGCATTTCTGCCTCCGTGTTTTCTTTAAGTATCATAATAGGATAACTGCTAAGCAACTGTGCTGACATTTCATACAATCTACTTGTCAAAACAGAAGAGTCCTCCTGTGCTTCACTTCACAATTAAAGAAGCAGGCTGCATTGATTTATTGATTTAGTCCCTTTATTTATACGCTTGCTATTTAGTTCCCAAATTTGTCTGCAGCTACAGGAGGCCCGGCTTTATAAAGTGATTTTTGCAGATGCGGCAATTTAAAACCAGATGACAATCTTATAACAGTGCCGGTGCACATGAGCAGTCATTTCACTCTGCTGCCAAATTAATAAAACCACCACAATCACAAACACTTTTGTGTTGCCTTGATGTGGCAATATTTCTAAATATATGCAGCTTACTTTGGACACAGCATTTTAATCTTCAGTGCTCTGCTGCAGTTATGATCTGCTTTTATTCTCAAATTATAAAATAAACAACAGCCTTGTTCACACTTGTACCTTAACCTCAGAAGAACGGCAGAGTTACAGCTGAAGTGTGAAAACAGAGGTAACCGATGCTTTTAATCAGTGATGTGTGAATTAATTTTCAGGAGCAATGAAATGTAGACATTAAGGGGAAGAGTTCTAAATCCTTACTCAGTTTTAATGAAGTTATGGAACCTGAATGGTATCCCAAAATACAAATGGCACAAAACACACAACAGGTGAAATCAGAAAGCATAGGATGAGAATGTCCTCAGGGTCGTCTCATCCATTGCGGCTGGTGGCGCGGCGCACCAGGGCGCAATGGCCTGGAGGGCACCTCCGCTCTCCAGCCCCGCTGCCAGCGCCTGCCGGCAGCACCCTCTGACTGCCCGGCGGAGCAAGGGAGCTGGCCGGCCACGCCACGCCCTCTGGCTGCCCGGCAGAGCACAGGAGCGCAAGCCGGCTGGCCGCACCGCACCATCCGGCTGCCCGGTGGAGCGCGGGAGCGTGAGCCGGCCGCCCTCGCCTCCCGTCCCGGAAGTGCTGGAAGGGCGCACAGAGCCCCGCACTGCTCCAGTGCCACACCCCTTATCCCCCGCTCGCCCACCCCCCCTCCCAAGGGGCGGCAAGCGCGGGAGGGAGGTGGCGGACAGGCGGCATGGTGGGGGCGCCGGAGGGATAGCCGCACCAGGGCGGCAGATCTCCTTAAGACGGCCCTGAATGTCCTTTTGGCCATAACAAGAGATGAGATACACCAGGAAAGAAATTCATCTGGCTGCTCTGTCCCTAGGCATGAATCTGCCACTAAATGATCAAAACAAAACAAAATAAAAAATTCTTTCCAGTAGCACCTTAGAGACCAACTAAGTTTGTTCTTGGTATGAGCTTTCATGTGCATGCACACTTCTTCAGATACCACTAAATGATGCCATGTCACAGCTTTGTTCCGGGGCAGAATTCAGTGAGGTTGATCAGGCAACCATCCATCTCTGATACAATTCTAGGGTACATAAAAAGGGACAACCTGATAATATACATACAAGAGGTAACAGTGAACTCTGTGAAAGCGGCTCCTTAAAAGTGGCTCAAGAGCATTGGAAGTGTGACCCTAATCCAGGCAAAAGCAAAGTGTAGCCATCATCAGTCTGTGCCAACTTCTGCTTTGCACCATTCTCCCCCCTTTAACTGGTAGGTGCAACCTCTGTTGTGACCCCTTCAACCAGCCCCTCATACCTCCAAGATGAGGATACAGACGAAGAGGAACTAACAGGCCGAAGTTGAGCCCTCCTGACATCTCCTACCTTTCTCAGACTTGGAGGGCAAGCTCCAAAGAGCATCCCCATCTCAGCCACAGAACAGAGGCCCCTTTTCCCGTTTCTTGATTCCACATCCCATGTGAGACACAATAATGGTATGTGGAAGAACTAGTCTCCTTACCAGAAGTGTGAGGACAGAGCAGCACTGTGGTGAGGTCAAGGTGGCACAGGACTACTGGTGGAAGCACTGACAGGCTCCATTATGTTGTCCTGACCATGTTGCCACCACCTAGTCCCAGTAAATGGTAGAGGTGATGCTGTGGGGGCGCCAGCTTTGCAACCTTATTGCTCCAGCCACTCCAACCCAGGCAAACAGGATGCCCACCCCACCTGTTTTCATAATGTTTAGGCAGCAAGCTGTTGCCTCTTTTCCATTCCAGCACTTTGTGTTGGCTCTCCTTCCTCCTCAATTCCTGTTTCAGGCACAATTTTACTAGTACAGAGCAGATTAGCACACACACACACACACACACAAACTGGTCTCTACTGAATGACTGAAGTTACCATTCCACAACACACATCCCTGCAATTATTTGGGGGAAGCAATGTGCTTTAAATTTAAGGTGTGGATGTGACCATAGTGGAGACTACATTCTGGATCCACCTTACAGTGTGTCAGCTGAGAATAAGGCCTGTGCCAGAATCAGAGTTAATGGGCCTACAACAATTATTTCAATGTGCACAGGCTGATATTTGACTTTATCCCCTCATCTCACCCTAGTTTGGGGGACTAACAACAGCTGGATTCTAATAATTACCTAATTTTATAATTGCATTAAAAAAAGATCCTCATTGAACAAAAATAGGTATAACTTTAAACTTCTAAATCATGCACCATAAACTGAGATAATTGGAAGAAACTGACTTATTTTCACATCTTTCTTCCTGTTCCAGATCATATGAGTAGACTTTAAAAAAAATGTACTTTAAGAGCTACTCTCTGATCTTACAGGATATAGAGAAAAGAAATAGGCCAGAGAAAAAGCAATAAAGCTTTCTGTATATAAATCAATGACAATGACCTATTTCCACCAGAACGTATATCTGGATTATTGTAAAATCACACACTGAAGGTAGCCTTTCTGCATTTAAATCAGGGGTGCCTTCCAGATGTTATGGAATACAATCCCCATCAGCCACAGCCGGCATGTTCATTGGTCAGGCATAATGGGAAGTATAAGCGAAGTAACCCCCCAAAAATGTGAAGGCTGCTCTATACACACAACAATCTGTATATGTGAAGTATATGCAATCTCAGGAATTTTCACCACATCACTGTAATCCCCCCCAGCTTTTTTTAAAAAAGAATACAATCACATGTAAAAATTGAGAGAGCCAATGGGGAACAATGCTTACCATATCATATCTGCCAAGTGCCCTGGGCAAAAAAAAAAAGGGACGTCCCATTTTTTTCATGCAAGATTTTTATTTCATACGGCAATTTTTAGTGCTGCGATCTCACGTGCTCTTGTGCTGTGATCTTGCCCCCTAAAAACCATGTCCCAGAAGACGCACATCCCAGTTCTGAGTCTCCCAAAGTATGCCATATGCAGATGTAAATGTAGCTGTGTTTTCAATACGTGAGTGTGAATTGGACATGAGGAGCTACGCAAACCATATCTAAAAACGATAATCTGTGTAACTGAATAATGAAGTATAAAAGCAAACAGTATAGGAGCGCAATTGGGAAATGGATGAATCAAGGCATTTGCTGGGCAAGGAAAAATGCCCAATCTGTAATATACAGTTAAAGCGGTATCATACTACTTTAAACAGTCATAGCTTCCCCCAAGACTCCTGGAATCTGTGAGTTGTTGGGAGACTCCTATTGCCTTCAGTTTCCAGAGTACCAGTTACAGGTGGGTAGCCGTGTTGGTCTGCCATAGTTGAAACAATTTAGTTTCCAGAGTAGTTTAACAGTCAATCCCTCTTAACAGTGAACTATAGCAGTTGTAGCTGTGTGAGGAGAACTGAGGTCTCCTAAGAACTCTTAGAGCACCTAAGAAGGGTTCTGGGGGGGGGGGGGGAGGAGACATGACAGTTTAAAGTGATATGATATTACTTTAAATTTTTAGAGCAGATGACACTTAATTTTTAGAAAAATACATCCAGTGACTCAAGCGGTGAGAGAGGCTACTTATTCCAGGAATAGGCAAAAGAATAACTGGCCATCCAACCAATCTGATTTAAAAAACCATTTTTTAATGTCTACCATTTGGGCTCTAAAGAGCAAATTAGACACAGTAATCATATTCCCCAAGGTTAATTTTGTATAGCCTCCAATCCCTGGCTCCAAAGGAATAAAGATATTCGAGTTCCAATATTTCAGAAGAAAATGCAAGTATTTGTTTTGCTTTCTAATATTCATAAAATTGACTAAAGTATCTTGATAAAATATACATTAAGATAATTAAAAAGTCCTCCTGTAAAGTTCACAATCTGCACTTGTCATACTTTATGACTGAGGAGAGATGGGAAATATTTATATAAGAAATGAATAATGGACATATAATACATGACATGTACTTTGGCCACCTCATGAGAAGAGAAGACTCCCGGGAAAAGACCCTGATGTTGGGAAAGATTGAGGGCACAAGGAGAAGGGGACGACAGAGGATGAGATGGTTGGACAGTGTTCTCAAGGCTACTAACATGAATTTGACCAAACTGCGGGAGACAGTGGAAGACAGGAGTGCCTGGTGGCCTCCAGTCCATGGGGTCACGAAGTGTCAGACACGACTAAACAACAACAACTACATGAGTAAACAGTGTAATCTTAAGCATGTTTACTTAAAAATAAGTCCTACTAAATTCAATGGCACTTACTTCCTAGTAAGTGTGCTTAAGATTGCACCTTAATACATTTCAACATAGGCAAATTAGCAAGCCTATGGATTTTCTAGTGGATTCCAAGAACTACTTTTCAAAAGGTTCCCTGCCCAAGAGTTGAAAAAAGCTAACTGTTGTTCATGTATAGCATATCAGTAGCTCCCTAAGGGTAAAGGTAAAGGGACCCCTGACTGTTAAGTCCAGTCACAAATGACTCTGGGGTTGCGGCGCTCATCTCGCTTTACTGGCCGAGGGAGTCGGTGTTTGTCCGCAGACAGCTTCTGGATCATGTGGCCAGCATGACTAAGCCACTTCTGGCGAACCAGAGCAGCACACGGAAATGCCGTTTACCTTCCCGCCAGAGCAGTACCTATTTATCTACTTGCACTTTAACGTGCTTTCGAACTGCTAGGTTGGCAGGAGCTGGGATTGAGCAATGGGAGCTAACCCCGTCGCGGGGATTCGAACCACCAACCTTCTGATTGGCAAGCCCTAGGCTCTGTGGTTTAGACCACAGCGCCACCCGTGTCCCATTCATCTCTAAATCCAGTTCAAAATTATTGCCCTGACTTACAAAATCCTCCATAGACTCTCTGTATAGCCAAACTCTCTTCACAAAACCACCCATCTTCCCATTATCCATTCTGTATTATTTTAGTTTACGAATACTTCACATCAACAGCTTCATCTATCTAAAGGTTTTTGTTTGTTTGTTTTTTTGAGCTACCAGATCATTCCTCTTTCCTTTAGTTTATGACTGACTATAGCATTAATCTTTCATTTGGTGCACTGCTCAACGTTTCATTTGCATGCTATTGCAACAAGCAGAAGAGAATATCTTCAAATGTAATGCTTCTGTGACATATGTTTTATGAATTCATCAGCAGCATAGGGAGCTTCAATCCAAACCCACTGTCAGGGTAATCCTTTGTCTATCAGTCTGCCTCTTTTGTACTAATGATGCTCTTCATAACTACTGAAACATGTGCTGATTTTTAAAATAAATTAGATCATAAAGAATGTACCGATAAGTTTTGTATATTTATCACACACATATTGACATTACAGAACAGTCTGTAAAGGAGATATGTTTTGTATACATTAATTGTATACACAGTTTCACAAATAATGCCAGCAACCTGGTCAAATTCTCAAGGTAGCCCAGTTAGACTTAAGCAAAGTCAGGAAAATGTTCTACCTACCAGAGATTAGCTGTCTCTAGACCTATCTATTCACATCTGTTGGCTGGTCGACATCTAGTGATTCACTGAATAGAAATAAGGCTCACTAAATTCACTGGAACTTATTCGCAGGTTAAGTATGAACAGGACTACAGCCTGAATATTTATTAACTTAAATAGATTAACACACACATGGTATATCTGTGTTCAGTATGCATACATAATCAGACATTGTACAGCAGTTTTTCTCTACTATTTGTGTGTATAATTGTCACTAGCAACTTGGAAATATTGATAATCTGCAGTTCATGAAAGCTTATGAACGATGCAATACATGTGTGACACAGCAATCTCATGCCAGGCTAGACGGGGTGGGTGGGTGGAGGATGGACTGAGTGGGTGGAGGTTTCCCCTTCATCCAGCTCTCCCAGCTAAGCCATCTGACTGCTGCCCACCACCATATATATGCCCACTGTCCCATATATGTAAACTTCACCACTTCAATCTGTGGAAATGGCACTACAGGTTCCACATATTTGTTACGCACCTGTCAGAGTTTTAGTGTGACAGCACCCACGCTTTGGAACTTCGGGTGGCTGCCTTCACTAAAAACATTTTAGGCAAGCCTATCCAGACAGGTAGAAGCTGTTGTGTGTTTTAATCTGGTTTCATTTTATTGTTGATTCTAGTTTTTGCACGTTTTAAGCATTTGTTCACAACTTGGGTTTTTGTTTTCTTTTTACTGATAATTTTTACAGTTTCGTTTGTCTTGTAAACTGTTTTGAGGTTTCACTGCGATCAAGCAGAATATAAATGTTGTGAAATAAAGGGGTGACACAATTGTCATTTTACTAATGGAGCATTCTTCCTTCCACAATATGTAGGTAGGCAGGTAAGTGGGAATGCTGCTGGGCTGCTGTTGCTGTCACAATATGGCGCTGGGCCCAATCACTGTGCCAACTCCAGGCAGCAATGTGATCTTGCTGCCCACCCCTTGCCTTGGTTGTCAGTAAAGGAGAGGGGAGCTTTGGGTTGCAGCCTGAGTCTTTAAACCAGGTGAGGAGCAACAATGTGTGGTATGCACACAGGGCCCATGCTATGCACACAACAGCTTTCACCATCAGGTAGGGTGGGACCTCTGCCAATCACAGCATGTGGCTTTGTTCTATGTACCTAGAACTGGACACAGCATTCTTTATGTGTTACATTCATGTGAAATATTCAGTGACCATCTACCCCAAGTGAAGAAAGTGAAAGGAAGGAGGGAGGCACAAGGCAGTGCCCTGCATCACCCTTCTATAGAGACGTTTCCAACTAAGAAGAATGTGCCATGCAGACACCACATGTACTTTGGGCAGAGGTAATGGATAGTATTCTGCATGCAGATTCCTGTAGAATAAACAGCCCATTTATCTATCCATTGTTGTTGTTGTTGTTGTTGTGGTTCAGTCGTGTCCGACTCTTCGTGACCCCATGGACCAGAGCACACCAGGCACGCCTATCCTTCACTGCCTCTTACAGTTTGGCCAAACTCCTGTTCTCGAAGCTACTAACATGAGTTTGGCCAAACTGCGAGAGGCAGTGAAGGATAGGCGTGCCTGGCGTGCTCTGGTCCATGGGGTCACGAAGAGTCGGACACGACTGAACGACTGAACAACAACAACAACAACAACAACAACAATGGATAGATAAATGGGCTGTTAATTCTACAGCAATCTGCATGCAGAAGGTTGTAGGTACAATGCCTGACATCTCCAGGTAGATCTAGGAATGTGCCCTGTCTGAAATCCTAGAGGGCTACTGCCAGTCACTGTGGACAATACTAACCAAGGTAAACCAATGTTCTGACTTGGTATAAGGCAGCTTCCTATGATGACTGATCCCTACTTGCACCTGAAAGGGTATTACTTTAGTAGGAACAAGACTTGCAAAGCAGCCAGGGACAGTGGGTTCCCCTCCAACCCAAATCTAAACAATGGTTTCAAACAGCTGATTCAATCTACCCATACCTGAAGATTTGTACTCATTTGAGATCGCACAATTACATACCCTCCCAACATTTACCCAATGGAAATAGCGACATCCCATTCCATAATGATAATTTTACTATTTATACCCCACACACCTTACTGGGTTGCCCCAGCCACTCTAGGCAGCTTCCAACATATATAAAAACATACTAAAACATTAAACATTAAAAAAAACCTTCCCTATACAGGATTTCCTTCAGACTTCTCAGGGATCAGATAACTCCATACCCTCCACCATTTCTCCAATGAAGATAGGGACATCCTAAGGAAAAGTGGGACATTCCAGGATCAGTTCAGAACCCAGGACAGCTTCTCAAAATCAGGGACATCCCTGGAAAATGGGGACATTTGGAGGGTCTGCGATTACATCTCTCTTTCATAGCATTTACAACTACAGCTGCATATAAATTTTTGAAGGGCTTTATACTCAAAGTTAAGTTCAAAGTAGATTTATTTTGCTCAGCACAGCTAGCTAACTAGCAAGGTTATTAAGGTGTGATGCAAGCCTGCATGAATTAGTATTTACAGCAGTAACAAGCAAAGAGGTGATTGTGTTTGGCTGAACAGAGAGAGCCTCCTGCATCATCGCACCCCTGGGGCATTAAGGATAAACACAAAATAATTGTATCTCAGGAGATGAAGTGTAGCTAGTTGTTCCCTTGAGGAGACGCTTGTTTTGATGTTATGATGAAGGATGTTAAGTTGGGAAAAGCTCAGAAGATATGCATGCTGGTAAATAAAACCAGCTCACAGATAGGGACCAGATCATACATTAATGAGGGAAGCATGTGAGCAGACCCTGTGTGCAGGAGTTGGTATATTTCTTTGGAAAATAGATTCCAATCAGAGCAGCTTATTGTTCCAAAATAACAATGCCTTTTCATTGCCCTTGTAAGAAGTGTGTGTGTTTTGTTTCTGCACACAGTGAATGTGGCCCTTGTGAACTAAGCTAGCAGCTAAAGAACGTATATACATGGAGGTAAATCAGCAGGTCTCTGGTTTCCTACCAGAAGTCACAGACTTGAATTTCAATAGACAGTAATAAATGTTATCCTTTGATGTATTTGAGCAGGATTAGCACAGGGGGAAAGAAACATTAACATGGAAATACAGCAAGAGAATCTTAATACAACAATGTTTCTGAATGTTTATGCCTCTGTGCAGTGCTTACCAGGTGAGCACAAGGCAATTCAACAACCACACAGTCTGGAAAAGAAAAAAGAGTGTTGTGCTTTCTGTTCCCACCCCTACTCCCCATCTTTTAAATTACAAACCATGGAAGCTAAGAAAATGAGTACTGAAGGGGGAGGGAATATATAATCTACCCTCTATTCTGTAAGGGGAGAGAAATCACAGTGGGTAATCAAACTATGTGTCCTGCTTCAGCAACTTTATTACAATTAAAATAATGGGTTTCACATATTCAAATTTAAAGATTATGCTCAATTTGATGACACGCTACACACAGTTTACAGACTGATTTATTAAAACACCACAAATACATACATACTCTTTTTTCAGATGAGATATGCATAGCAGCAAATGTGTGGTGTGCCCCCTTACAGAGTGACTTACTGTGCAAATAAACGAATACATTATGTCCTCTCTAGGAAGCACGCTACTTAAAAAATACTTTTAGGATGGCAAATTGGAGTGCATTTATTCCTGTATTTAATTTGTAAAATTCAAGAAGCAGCAATGTTTTATAGGAGATAGATTGGAGGGAGCGGGGGGGGGGGGGAACTAGGCAAACCTGGAGAGCTACAGGTTCCTCAAAGCAGTTTAAGGACATGGCTGTTACCCTGGACCCAGATTTTTTTTGTTTCTTACTAATCTTATGATCTTAAAATAAGTTAAAACCAATTTATAATCAGGGGGGAAATAAGGTGGGATCTAAAATCTATACATTTCAGGTACTGAAGTCCAGAAGAACAGCATTTTCAGCATATGACAAAAGTTATACAATGAAGGTGTCAGAGCACCTTTGTGGGGAGGGAATTTCACAGCTCAGAGACAGAAAGCCCTTTCCTTATCTACCACCAATGGCAGCGGCCCTCCTCTGCTGACCTTGGCACCTGAGAGCATCTGTAGGAAAGGGCACAGCCTCTCAAATATTTCGGACCAACTTTGCCAACCTGGTACCCTCCGTCAGCCCAGTCTGCACTGGCCATGTTCATCAGTGTACTCATTTGCACCATGGGAAATAAAAAAAGACAAGACATAAATTAATACCACCACCCTCCTCCTCCTCCTCCTGTTCAGACGTAAAGAGATTCACAAAAATGCTACAGGAGCAGAATCAGGGAAAGCGTTCACCTGTTGATTACTGGGTCTTTATAAATCTGTACTTTTATGAAACATGACACTGAGGGATCATTAAGGGCCTGCCCTGCCAGCTGGTGTTTGCTCATATTTTAGGCTTTGCCTTGAGAGGACAGTATGTTTGATCTCTGTTAATTAAGTATGTCTTCATTGAATATTTGCATACAGAAGAAACAGGCCGTAAAAGGATCTTGAAAACTAATAAAGGTATTTGATTAGTTAGGAAAAATGCATCAACACTTCAACAGACCGCTTCGTGTCGCCATCTACATCAGCATCATCTGGGGGAAAGGAATGCAGGGACAGGCTTAAAATGCATTCAAACAACAAAGGGAATTCAGAAGAAGGTGTAATATAATGAAATATAACATGTGCAGATGGCAAAGTATACCCAATTGGACTATAGTCAATATAATTTAGTAAGGGCCTACATGTGAAGTGAAAACATACTGAAATCTCTGACAATAAAGAAAAAGGCCACATCCCTTTTCTTGTTGGCAGAAATGCTCATCCCTCAATTACTTTTCAAGGCAGGAACAAGTAATTTGTGCCCCTGAAACAAGCAGCTTGTTTTCTCCTCTTCTTTTCTTGAAATGCTGAGAATTTCTAAAATGTGATGTGGCTCATTGTCCTTACCAAACATAGAAAGTAAATGGGTGAAACAAAACTGTGGCAACGTGGAAGGCAAATTGTTCTGTTTCCTCTTGGAATAAACGAATAGGTTGGAGGTACCCTGCCAGACTGGTGCCACGAGTGATCACAATTTCTTACGTTAAATTTATTAGTATATTCTTGATTATGAAGATTATGTTCCCCACTCCAAGCACACCATGTCACAGTTGTCCAAAGGCATCGCTGGATAGCAGCATGGACTGGGAGTTCGAGCAGGACAAGGAGGGGTAACAGGAGGGTAGCATGGGGAGCCTGAGACCAGGGTCCAGGGGCTACAGGGGGAAAGCACTTCCTTATCCCAGGAAATGGAGTTAGAATGGGAGGGCACAACCAGGAAACCCAGGACATGGCGGTGCTCCCATTTCTGGCAACAGACACAGCCTGCTCTTCCCTGTGAAAAACAGCAATACAATTAATCAGAGTTCAGGTGAGCAGCACTGCCCCCCCCCACTACTGTTTAAAATTAGTTTGTTTCCTCATCAACCAAAAAGGACTCTACATTGCTCAACAAGATTAGATGCCCAGCTAAGCTTCACAAGATGACTGTGGCCTTCCAAAGATGCGCTCCCCCAAAGCTCACATTCCTGCCTCAGCAATACCTATGCTGCCGTGGACGTGTCCACAGAATGGAAGATGGCAGGATCCCCAAGGATGTGCTCTATGGGGAGCTGACTTCTGGCAGCAGGCCAACTGACAAACCAACTCCGCATTTCCAAGATATGACGCAAGATGGGCAAACGTGACATAAAGGCTGGCAACACCAACCATGCCATGTGGGAACCCCTTGAAGACAACCACAGTGCCTGGAGACAGGCAGTCAAGTTGTGTATCCATAGAAGTGACCAGAGGGGAGAAATGACCACTGGGAGGAGTGCAGAAAGAAGAATCACCATAGTGCATCTGCAGCAGCACAACAGGATGCCTTCATCTTCCCCAGCTGAAACAAAGCCTGCTTCTCTCTCATCAACCTCTACAGCCACAGCAGGCGCTGCAACCCTCCAACAGCTTGATGTCACCCCTAAAGGTGTATGCCTCCATTGTCTCCTGAGACAAATGCATGCCCACACCTTCAGTGGAACTTTTATTGCAACTAATTTTAGAGGGCAAGAACAGGGAAAGAGCATTTCAGCAGCTAGTCTGCTGAAAATAAATCTGTTGCGACCCATCAACAGATAAAAAAGTTAATCTTCATGATTAGGAGTGGGGAAATGGGCTTGATATTTATGCAGCAGCTCTATATATGCGACCCTACCCAATCCTGGCTGGCATCTTTCAAGGGGTAGCTACTTCTATAGTTCACAACACTGGTCCCATGTTGGGTTGATTTAATGGCGTATGAAAGTACAGTTAGAAAACTAATTTGCTTTCTGTATTCCCCATAGCTTCTTCTCCCCTTTTCTATGCAGCTGATCCAAGTTCCCAGTTACAAAAGCAAAACCTCTTTAGAACCAAAATAAATACTAATCTTAAATTCAATGTACCCTGACAGCAAATAAGTTCGCTGTGCTTACTTCAGCATGAATAAAAAGCCTGCAAGGAGACTCCTACATAAGAGTATATTTACAAGTTCCATTACCCACTGGAGAGATTGATGCTATAAACCTATAATAAAAAGCCTTATGTATGGATTTCTCTAATGTTTCTTATCAAACAACTTGTATTATCTTGGCTTGTGTATTCAATTTAAAACAAGTTTTCAATAAATGCTTGGGAGCTAGAGGTCATTTTAACTTACTTTTTTTTTTTTAAAGACATAAGGCTCTTCCCTAACCTTAGAATCTAAAGCCATGTTTATAGTTTAGGCATGTGCTTTAAAGTATTGCCTTGTATTAATCTGCACACAAAAACCCCTAACGGTTTGTTGGCTCCATTATGTGATTAATTTCTTACTACTAAGCATAGTAGCAATATTTCTACTAATCTTTCTAAACATAACCCCCTCCACCACTGAGAGGTCCCTGAAATTATATTTACTATTTATGGCTTTTATTAACTTGCTACTTGTTTGCACTTCATGTTGTTTGGCTAAAGCACAAGAAAAACATTTCTTACTACAGCTTAGAAAGAGGACTTTTTAGGACACATACATTTTATTGCAAAATACAAGACAACGTACTCGTAGAAGATGCAGTAACAGGAAAAAAACAATGTAGTTTAGTGGATATATTTGTAAAGGATGCTTACACAAACAAAGCGGGGCCTGGGAACAACATTTTAAATATTATTTCTGTGCCGCTAACGGCGATAACTGATTTTTCTGTTTGGGCCGAACTGATAATTAGTAGGTTGCAGATTATCTCAGAAAAATGTTTGGAATGAATTCAACATCACTGAAGTAATTATTCACCTACTGAATAGCTGAATAATATTATAAATTGTACCAGGAGTAATCATTGTAAATTAGTCCTGCGATCTGGAATTGCTTTTCACAAGCTGAAACTTGTGAACACTGGCAAAGAAGGCACTGAGGGGAGGGAACATACGGTACCTAAAGCAGCTGGCAGCTGTGACTCTATTGCAGTTGTCAAATGTTCCCAACTCCTTCCTGTACCCTGGAAGGCATTTCACAGTAGCTACAATTTTATTATTTGACGGTCTACAACCAATCCAACGCTGGATCTGGTCCATCAGCTTCCACAGCTTTTCCTCTTGATCTGACAGGGAGATAGAATGCTCAGCTTGATCTTGGGGGGGGGGCAATCTCTAGAGAGCAGGCCACGTGCTTTAACTCCCAACCTCATGGGACAAAAACCTCTCTGCTTCTAGCTCTTTTAAGAGTAAAAGGGGGCATTCCCTGCCACCCTCACTCCAGTGATGGGGCAGGAATTGGCGGAAATGCTCGCTTTTGTGCACTCTCCTTCCTTGGAGGTTTTTAAGCGGAAGTTGGATGGCCATCTGTCATGTATGCTTTAGTTGAGATTCCTGCATTGCAGGGGGCTGGACTAGATGACCCTTGCTGTCTCTTCCAACTCTACAATTCTACGATTCAGTGCTGTGGTGATTAGCACTGATATAAGAGATCAATTATCCTTTCAGCTGCATTTTATGGTGGGTGGTAATGGTGCATTCTATGTTGTACAGTATGATTGCATCTTACACGGGGGTTTGGTTCCAAGGATTCCACATATATGCAAAAACACGAGTACTCAAACCCTTGGAACTGAATCACTGCATGAGTATCCCAGGCCCACCTGAGTTGCCGCAAGATCTTGTAGGAGCACCCCAGAACCAGCAAGAGGAGAGGAGCTTTGCTTGAAAAGCAAGACAGAAAACTTAAAAGCTTTTTGCACCAGCAAGATCAGGCACAAAAAGAGCTTATAATCTCTCTGTCTTGCTTCTTGAGCAAGACACTATTGAACTTGCAAGATTTGAACCAGACAGCCTTCAATTGCACACAGTTGAAATCACACAAGTTAAATGTGCTTAAGATGCAAATCATCTGTAGATAGAATTCCATGCTGGGGTCAGGAGGACTAAAACACTGCCTTTTACTTTGCACAGAATGAAACAAAATAGAAAATTCTTTCCAGTAGCACCTTAGAGACCAACTGAGTTTGTTCTTGGTATGAGCTTTCGTGTGCATGCACACTTCTTCAGATACACACAGAATGTTCAGAAAAAGCAAAGCATTGTGTGAGTGGCTAATCAGATAGTCATATCTCTCTTAACTCAAACATTCCCCAAATGTAAAAAAACACCCAAAAAACCCACCCACAACTCTTTAAGACAGAAGAAATTTATAAATTCTCAAAGAAGGAATGGGCTATTGTTAGCAGTTTAGTGTTTTATTTTGTTTTGTTTTGTAAAGTGAGAACAGGATGATGGTATTCATCATTTACAGGATTTTGCATTGCAATTTTGTCTCTTTATACAATAAAACTCCCCCCCCCCAAAAAAAACCTCCCGACTTCCGGTTGGGGCGCCACGGATGATGGCTGAAAATTCCATCGCTCCAATTCTCATGGGGTAATTAGGGGCTGAGATGAGAGTAATCAGCCTCCCAAATCTTCCCAGGGCTATGGAAAGACACTGCCTCATCCACAGTTGCCTATTAACTCGGCTTTGACTCCAGGGCTGGAGAGCACTGGATGCAAAACCCCTGAGAGAATTTTGGCTC
The DNA here is from genome assembly GCF_009819535.1 of Lacerta agilis. Classification (NCBI taxonomy): domain Eukaryota; kingdom Metazoa; phylum Chordata; class Lepidosauria; order Squamata; family Lacertidae; genus Lacerta; species Lacerta agilis. The sequence goes on from NC_046313.1 coordinate 89,020,111, forward strand.
TTCTGGACATTGTCTCTCGTGAGCGCCACAATCTCCATTTCCTAAGATGAAAAATTGGATATAGGATTTCGAAATGCTCCAAATAAGAAGGGAGGGAATATTTTGCTCAACAATCCATCCTCTAAGGTGCTAAAGAAGATAGAGAGGAAGAAGATTTAATAATCTAATTGGTATGTGGGAATGGGACAGAAAGGGGGGGGTAGCCTTCTTTGCCATTGTACTTTATTTCATTACATTATATTACTGGGCAAAAAAAAAAACCTTCAAGAAGGACCGTTTTCATTATTTATAACAAGCGAGATTTGAAAGTTTGATATTCATGGATATAATTTGGCTTCAGAATTTTGAACTGTGTGGAAATGAAAATAATATATAATAAGGTGTTGGATGTTTGGATTGCTTGGAAGAGGATAAAAGGTTATCCAAAATGTTGATATCGGGGTAGAAGCAGAGCATTGTTAGCCATTGAATGTCTTACTAATGGATTTTGGATGGTTTCCTGGATACTCCTTGCTTTGTGAGGAATGACGCAGCTTTAATTGGGAGGAAATCCGCCAAGTTGAAGACTGAGACCGGGCTGCGAAACTATAAGCCATGGGGGGGGGGGGCCTTAACATTTATTATCTCATTACATGTCTATGTCCAGTCTGACTGGGTAATCTCCGCCCCCCGGAAAGGCTGAGGTTAAGCAGCCGGTCTGAAAGAAGTACTGAGCTGTCGCTTAGTTTGGATTTTATCAGAACTGTGTGAGATGGCGACAACCAGCTGCAATGACTTTTGGATTTGGCATAAGCATCAACGTGCGAGGAGGCACTGCAATTTATGGGAGATTCATCTACATTAAATCCACACAGCAATATATCTTTGCTTGTTTTATCACGCTTGTCTGAAAAACTTTGGAGAATCATCAGAAATTACTATGGAATGCAAAAGAAATTTGATGTTGATCAGAGCCCTTCAAGTTTGAAGCATGGGAAGTGCAAAAATTAATAATTTGGCAGAATATTTGGACCATTTTTTTATGTTTATGTATAATTTGGAACATTTAATGTGATTTGATTGGTTTGTTAAAGTGAAATTTTTTAATAAGAATGATTTAAAAAAAAAAAAAAAAAAAAAACCTCCCTGCCCCTGGAACAAGAATACTAATGTAGATTTTCAGAGAGAAAATATCCCTAAGTTAACCTCCCCTGTCATCCTTTTAACAGGCAGTGATTTTTGGAGCCATGGAAGCATTGAAGCATATGATTCTCATCTCTTTGTTGTTGTTGCTTAGTCATTTAGTCGTGTCTGACTCTTTGTGAACCCATGGACCAGAGCATGCCGGGCACTCCTGTCTTCCACTGCCTCCCACAGTTTGTTCAGACTTGTGTTGGTAGCTTCGAGAACACTGTCCAACCATCTCGTCCTCTGTCATTCCCTCAATCTTTCACAACATCAGGGTCTTTTCCAGGGAGTTTTCTCTTCTCATGAGATGGCCAAAGTATTGCAGCCTCAGCTCCAATTTGCTTTGGCAAATTGCGCCCTAACCCCTTTTCTGAATATGTGACTTAGTTCTATGTATTAGAGCAGGAGATGAAAGTTTCTTATAAGCTGCACGGAGGAAGCAAAGCTTGGAGAGCAACCCTGCACTCCTAAAATAACAGGACTGCCACTGGAAGGAGAAAACTTGTTTTGTGAAAGCATATGCTGTTCAGCAAAGGCATCTGAGAGTCCCCACAGTAAGGGCCTGCTTGTACTATCAGCACAAAAAGTGACAAGCTGAATGTAGTATTGGTTAAATGAAATGGGCCACCGCATTCACCTATGCTACAATTACACAAAGCAGCATGGCTTAAATAACATAACGCATGATGCATTAGTTTGGGTCAGATTAAATGAGACCTTTCATGTTTTTATAATAGAGGACCTTGTTTGGTGTGTAATAGCTTTCAAGATTGAAAAAGAAAGGGAAAAAGGATACTCAGGAGCAACTTTTAATGAAACATCTTGAATGAATTACAGCAAAAGATAAGTTGAGTCCTTGATAATTTAAATGTTATTTTTACCACTATTGTGAATTCAACCTTAGCAAATTAAAACAGGAAGAATTAATTGGATATGCAAATGAGATTATTCAGTATATAAATCTAATTACATCCCAATTTGCTTTAACAGCATGAAAAAAGAATAAATTGTTCTTTATAAATTGACTGTCTTAACCACCTGTAGCACCAGGAAATGGTGTTGTAAAGATATATTTTAAAGGCAGTCATTTTGTTGACATTAATAATACAATGCTCTTCAAGTATGTGTCAGAAGAGGCAGCCTCCTTACAATACTGATTTACAATATTACATTATCAGGCTTTAAGTATGTACTAAAACACAGTCAAATGGGCTTCACTTTTCTTTGAACATCAGCTCAACTGAAGACAAATTTTTAACAGAATACACTGATCTTTAAATCACTGAGTGCTCTAGTAGATAAAGCTTGTTTATCAGCTCAAAGATTTTAAAAAAGACGCGAACTTTACATTTTTAAAAAATTCAGTAAGAGATATACTATTGTTGTGGTTGGTAGTCTGAAACAGCATACAAAGTCATTGGCAAGGATTACAAAAATAACATGAAGATACCTGGGATAACTCAGTTCATAGAGCATGAGACTCTTAATCTCAGGGCCATAGGTTTGAGCCGCACGTTTATTGCTAGGCAATAGATTACAGTCGAATTGTTTCGCAAAACTGCAACCCTGCCCAAGGGTCAGGGCGGTGGTATCAAACAAAGGATTTCAATTTTCACCAATCATGTACATCATTACCTCATTTCATGTTTAATACACATGCGCAATAAGCATTGCTAACTAAGCTTTGATTCTCGCCGTGATCTGTTACACTGTGTTAGTATGCATGTTGGGAACCTGTGTTACATGTAGCCATTTATAAATAATAATAATAATAATAATAATAATAATAATAATAATAATAATAATAATAATAATAATAATATTAAAAATTATTTATACCCCGTCTTTCCCGGTTTAAAAACTGGGCTCAGGGCGGCTAACAGCAAATATAAAACATTGATTAAAATATGACTTAAAAACAGCATAAAACAGCATAAAATACAACATCAATATCAATAAAATTCAAAAATCCAGGTGCCATTTTTTTTGGGGGGGGGAACCCCAGTCAGTAGACATTGAATGATCACCAGGGCTAACTGGTAAAGTTGGTCCTACTAGGGCCAGCAAGGAGACCAGGGAAGAATATAAATGTGGGGTCCCAGAAAGGTTTTCTTTACTCTCAAGAGTAAAGGGGAAAGGGAATAGAGGATGAGGCTAATTCAAATTGAAGGCCAGGCAGAATAGCTCTGTCTTACAGGCCCTGCGGAAGGAGATCAAGTCCTGCAGGGCCCTAGTCTCGTGGGACAGAGCATTCCACCAGGTCGGAGCCGTCACTGAAAAAACCCTGACCCTGGTGGAGGATAGTCTGGCTTCCTTAGGGCCCAGGACCTTTAAGCTATTATATTCATGGACCTTAGGGTCCTCTGCAGGACATACCAGGAGAGGCGGTCCCATAAGTAGGAAGGTCCTAGGCTGCATAGGGCTTTAAAGGTCAAAACCAGCACCTTAAACCTGACCCTATACTCCACTGGGACATGGTGGAGTATATTTGCACCATGTATCAACTTATGTTCTAGTTTATAAGCTGTATCTTTGTGATTCACATATTAGCTGTACTTCTGCCCCAATGGGGTCGGCAACTTGCAAAATCATCAGTTTCATAACGCAACAGGTTACCATAACTTCTCTATTAGAAGCACACTCAAGGATTTATAGGGGTTCACAGTGGGGCAAATAAATCCCCATTGTATCAAACACCATCCCCACAATTAAAACAACTAGAAGTAAAGGAACTATAAAGACTTACTTAAAGAAAAAGAAAATGAAAGAATAAAGCTGGAAATTAAGGGAAAGGGTCTTGAATGTCCTTTGCAGGAAACAAAAGACCCATATAGGCCCTCTTTAAGCTGTAGTCATTGGTGGCATGCACAATCATTTACTCTGACTTTCTACAGAATATCAAGGGCAATCATACACCCAGCCATGAGATAAAGCATAACTTTTATTACTGCAGACTACAAGGAGTAGATCAAAGCACCGTAGGCAAGGAACTTCAAAGACTGAACCCAAACAACAAACACTTCAAATAATATGCAGGCCAGCAAAAATCCAGCACTGTTTGCAGAACAATTAGATGTCAGATTTACTGAATCTACAGTTACTGATGTAGTGCGTTGACCCTAAAAAAAAGAGCAAATCAAGGAGGCAACAACCATCTCACTTCTTAGAATGTTAAAAGGAATAGTTCCCTTTTTATTTGTTTTTACTAAGGAAAGGAACGAGTCGCAGTCTGCATAGCATGGCTAATAGAATAATGAATTATATCAATATTTTGTATATATATTTTACATAGATATTATATATCTCATATATCTTAAATCATATACAAAAAATGATAAAATTCAAAATTAAAATAATTTACAGAATCTTGGTATACTTAAGTTGTATATAAAATGATTCTCAACGTGTAATAAACCGTAAAACATGTCTACACAGATTTATAGTCCATAGTGAGGTAATGGCTTTCACTTTCAGAAATTTGTAAAGGTCTCATTTAGGGGGAGAAACTCTGTTTATTGCACACTAATTATATACTTGTTAAACTTGATGGATGAGAGCACTAAATGGCCATCAAGCATTCCATGGATATTGTTGTAATACTGAGGGGGTGGCATTGGACAGAAGAAGGTTAATGGAACTGGTTTTACTAAATTGCCAAAGTTAATAGTCCTAGCAAAGTTGCTAAGTGCTTTACTTTTGTTAGTGAGATGAGGTTACCCATCTCAGCAGCTGGCCTTCTGAATGGCTAGAAGAATGGTTCTGAAGAAGTTTAGAAGTTTTAGAAGAATGGTTCTGAAGAAGTGTGCATGCACACGAAAGCTCATACCAATAACTAACTTGGTTGGTCTCTAAGGTGCTACTGGAAGGTTTTTTATATTTTTTATTTTGTTCAGAAAATACCTGTAAGGGGGAATTCCTCTCCCTCAACCCTAACTGAGCATGGTATGCTCCAGGCATTTGCACACAAACAGCAGCTGGACTTGAAAGACATGGAAACAGATCTGACTTTGGGCTCTGTAAGCTAGCAATATTTTGGGGGTGGTGGTGGTGATTTCTCCCTAGAGATCTGATGTGGGAACCTTGTAATTTGGGGAGTAAGTATGAGTGTTGCAGGTGAACCTCCACCTATCTTCAACATGCTTGCTTGTGAATAAGTAATCACAAATATTACAAAATGCCAGCCATCTCCTTCCAAAGAAAACCAATGCTGGGTAAGTACTACAACCCTTCTTGCTTCTCAGAGGGGTGGGTGATTTGGCTGCTAGGCATGATGGCTAAATCCACACTGAATGCCTCTGAACGCCATCTGGTGGGAATAACAAAGGGGGAGGGTACTTTTGCACTGATGTCCCACTTCCTGGCTGCCCATAGGCATCTGGCTGGTCCACCAAGAACAGTGATGGGAATTGGCATAACCCAGCAGATCCCTTCTTATATTCCCTGTACTATTGCCAAGGCAATAAAAGGCAGCAGCTTAACTGAAAGAGTGTGTGTGTGTGCGTGTGTGGCTTTAACCCTTTGCCCCCTGCCACCAAGCCAGACGTTCTCCTCATATGCCAGCAATTTCCATAGGCGAAAAAGCTCTCACTAAAGCAAATAAGACTTTCCCCTTGCACAAATTGGAAGGCTAGGGTCCAGAATGGAAAAGCAATTAAAGCTTCCACACTAGGTTCCCAATCTAGATCAGGGACCCTACACTGGGAATTTTTGTGGGGGTGTTTTAAGCAGCTTGCATTTTAAAGGCACTAACACCATAGCTACCGGTAGTTTGGGCCTAAGCTTCTACTAGCAACTAGTAACCTGAACAACTCCTGAATAACAAAAGAAAGAAAAAGAACGCCCTCCCTCACCCTCTCCATCCTAAAACAGAATATGTTTTACATGTTCACATAAGCCGTCAGACCCACTAGAGACATGACCTTCATCTCAGAATGACTGCACAGCAGACTGCCAAAAGATCTACAAAGTGCCTTGCAAAGCAACAACTTTCAACTTTCATCCTGTTTCCCTAGGAGAATTTTATTTTATCCAAGTTAACGAAAATGAAGTTTCACCTTAAATGGTGTTTATTATCAATGAGGAGGAGAGCTTAGTGTCACCTGTACATGGGGATTTTGAAGTCAGCAGCTGTGCCCGATGTCACATTTTACTTCTTTCGTCTCAGTGGGCAAGATGTCAGCACACACTGCTGAAAAATTAATCACTGCAGCATTATTTGAGAAATCTAACATAATCTTAAATATTGCTGATGCTTGGGGGAAAAGATAAGCGCTGCAGTGACTTAAGTAGAATGATTAAACCACAGCTGGTTAAATATGATGACAACCCATTCACTTACCTACCTACCTACCCATGCTTTTGAGTCTAGCATATGCACTGAATGTAAACACTTAACCCTGAGTCACATTAGCTGTCAGGTAGATCACGGATTTAAGCTTATCTTTCTTCTGCTATTCCTGACTATTTCCATTAGCTTTCCAACGTTGCAGAATGTGGGGTATTAACACGCAGTCCTTCTACTTCATCCTTTCTCCTGCTTGACTTATTTCAAAAGGGGGAAAAAAACAATTCTTAAATTCTTTAGGTTGCTCAAGATAAATTCTCAGATGTTCACAATGTTCAGAGGGGTAGCCATGTTACGGCACAAAGAAGGCAGCAAACACAACAAAGAGTCTTGCGACACCTTAAAGACAGACATATTTATTCTAGCATGAGTTTTCGTTTTGCTACAGTCCACTGTAGCACAAAGTGTTTTCCCAAGCTGCAGGTACTTATATACGTGTGTGTGTGTGTGTGTGTGTGTGTGTGTGTGTGTGTAAACAGTAAGGTCAAAAGGAAATGAAAACTAGAAAGGCACAGATGGTGAAAATTACCTAATGAACACACATTCCCACACAAAAACCATGTGCTGAATTGACAAGTAGTAGCATGGACAGAGGATGAGATGGTTGGCGACAGAGGATGAGATGGTTGGACAGTGTTCTCGAAGCTACTAACATGAGTTTGGCCAAACTGCGAGAGGCAGTGAAGGATAGGCGTGCCTGGCGTGCTCTGGTCCATGGGGTCACGAAGAGTCGGACACGACTGAACGACTGAACAACAACAACAACAAGCATGGAGCCTCTTGATATATTGTAATTCCACAATTTTTCATTGCACTTTCACTTTGAAGTTCTTTTGTTCAATGGCCACCTTAAAGGTCCATTATAGAGTGTCACAGAAGGTCTGAAATGTTTACCCACTGGCTTTTCTATATTGCCATTTCTCATGACACATTAATGTCCATTTTTTCTTTGCATATGGACAGGAACTTCAGTAATGCAATTCTCAGCTGCTTAAATGTGTACAAATATGTGGCTTTGCCCATGCAAATGCAAAATAAATATACGCAAATCTTGCAAGTGAAAAAAATAAATAACCTGAAGGTATTTTTTTTTACATGAGAAATAGGCATTTAGAGAAAAACTAATGATTAGCAATGGAAGCTATGATATAGAATAATGGTTTAACAATGTTATAAGAAAGCTATTTTTTATCCATCCCTATCTGGTTTTGAGACTGAAGCAAATCTATGCCAGCAGGAAACCTGAAGGAACACCATGGAAACCTGCAGATATTTCCATCAGACACTGTAGATCATGGGTGGGTATACTTCAGGTTTCTGGCATTGGCTAGAAGTACTTGTAGATCCTTAACTACTAACAGATTTAATACAGTATTGGCTTTTGCAGACACATCAGTTTATACTATTTTAAAACTGTTAGGTGATACAAAAACCTTTGTTTTAATTGTACATATAGATATATATATCTATTGTCTTGGCCATGTTGGGTATTTTTTTTTAATGAAATCCAGAAGTATTTGTTTAAGCTTACTCTCCTCAGGAATTGGGTTTATCGTTCCCACTCCTCACCCCACGCCCTGAAAGTGGTGTGTGTTGGGCTGCAAGCAATTTACCTGCAGCTGGCAATCTGGGATGTTTGTTTCAGGCCTCCTTCTGGTGACTTCAAAATCTTAGTTCAAATAAAGTGAAAGGCAGGATGAGAAACAAGCAGCAAGAAGACTTTTTTGTGTAAGGAACTTGTATTCATGGGCATGAACTTGCACTTATCCTGAATTTATATCTTGTACAACCTTTTTATATATATATTGCAAAGCTGAAGGTGACTAAACTACCAAGGTCACTATGAAAAGCTACTCAGCACAGAGGCTCTATTACTATGACAACCAGGGGGCACAGAAGCAATATCCCGCCTGAGCTTTATTTCTCCTGTCACTTTCATGAACATGACCTCTTTGTGCCATTGCATCATTTTTAGTTATTAAAAGTTAAAACATAAATGGTTGTCCAGTCTCAAGCTGGTTAACCAATATAAGCCTTCCCTTTGGCACAGAGACCAGAATGTTAAAACACGAATATAGAAATTCTTTTTTTAAAAAACGGATTTAAGAATTTTAAGCAAGACTAATCAATATACAAGATATAGAAACAAAGTAAAAAAAAAAGTCAATTATCCATAAGGTGTATAAACAAAGCAAATCAGCCAATGTGTCTGTAACACAGTACCATGGGCCTATAAAAAATATTAGGGTCAACATCAACAGAAGTTTATTTCCCAGACATCCATCAGAATAATAATAATAAATATTACTGCAGCAAGCCCATCGCCTGCCATCCAGAACTATCAAAAACCTGGAATCAGAGGGGGGAGAATTAATATTAAACTCATTAAAAATGGGAGTGTTTGAGTTTTGTTCTGAATCTTATCAATCTTCTGCTACTCAGTTTCAAGGTGGATGAGGAATAAATTTGCACTCATGAATAACCTGTGAACCAGTACTTTCTGTCACTTAAAACCAAAATCAAAGAGAATGCAGCATTTACTTTAAACAGCATACATACTTCACAGACAAGTTAAAGCATCGCATAAGTACCTTTGGCTACACAGAAGAATGAAGTATAACTGAATGCAGTTGGGAATACATTTCCCTCCCTTTAACTCTGCTCTGACTACACAGTCAGTGCATATTTTAGCAGCACACACAACATACATATGAAGCACACTTTGTTTCTCTCAATGAATATTGAGAGCTAGCTGTAGCTCTGTGAGGGGCAAACTACACTACAGAATTCTGGGGGGGGGGAAATAATGTGCTTTAAATGTATGCTGTAGACACAAAATGGTTGCATTATTTGAATGACTGTCCAGTTACTAATAAGCTTACATGAAATAGCAAGAAGTCAAAATAAACAATTTAAATCATTTTAAAACTACTGCGTTATTATGCTTAGGTAATGCAGTAACCATAACGAATCAGTAGTATAGTGTTACATCTTTATCTTTACCTTTACTATCAAGCAGCTATTTTTGCACCATAACCCTGAATTGCTGAAAATGCACATTTCCCTTTATATTTCATCACTGTCTCCTTCTTTCTACGCTTTTTGACAGCTGATATTATAGGGTCTATTTTTGCCAAAGGAAGAGAGAGAGAGGTCAACAGACAATGCCACGACTCCTCCAAGTATCAACTATTACAGCTTTACACTGAAACACTTGCCTGCACCATGTCAAGTTGGAACTGTAACCAACCCACTGCTTCAATGAGTGGGAGGGGCTTTTACCTGAGGGTGGGGAGTTAGGGTATATTTATTATACCTATGTGCAAGGTTGAATTAGTAAGTTGTTCAAGGTGGTTGATTCATTAAAAAAAATAGTCGATACGATGTACACAGAACTTGTTTATAATATTTTTGCATTGTTCACTACATCTGTTAAGACTTCAGTTTGACTTCTTTTCTCTTAAACACCAGCTATGTCTTTACTTAGAGAATAGAATTTAGACTGATTGGTGGTTACACAAATGCTTCAAATAAATTTGGATCCCTGCAGAGCCACTGATATGGTTTCTCAGGGCCTAAGATATTGACCAAAGCACTAAGTCAACGTGTTGATGATTAAAGAAAGGTCAGGGGTGCTTCCAGACTGTCACTACATTCAGAAAGGAATCAATCACATATTGGCAAATTCAGGTTGCACAATGAAACTTGATTTGGTGCTCTTCCACAACAAATCCATATCACCCCATAAGGAAGGTGACAGGACAAATGCACTGGAAAGGGTGGGATAACACTTGCTTGACATAATGTTATGTAACCCCACCCCAAACCCGCAAACAACTCAGTATGAAGACTTAATAAATAGTGAACGTTGTCCAACATCCTCACAGACATTCTGCAAATGAAATAAGAACATATTTCAAACAGAGTATTTGCCAAAACTAGTTCTAAGCAACACTGTTTTCCACTTCAAAGCTAAATGACACACAACAATGTTATCAAGAGCCATCATGGAGTTTCTGTGCTGGTGATTGTAGTGCTAGCAAGCAACCCTTAACTGGTAGCATTTGGAGAGAGCGTCACACTGCCTGGGCCTTAAGGTCTTATGTCTTGTGCAGGTTTGGACTGCGGAAACTACCGTATGTTGTCAGAACTCTTCTGGATAAGAACTAATTTAGTACTTCATGTAAGTGGGTTGCAGTCAGGGTGGATAAAAATCAATGGTTTTTTTTTTTAAAAAAAAAAGCAGATTTTTTTATTTATTTAAATCAGATTTTTAAAAATTAAATCAGGTTTTTTAAATAAAAAGCTTTTGGAGGAAAAATTTATCTAAAGATAGTTTTCTATTTCAGTTACATTATAGTCCAAAGGCTATTCATCAGGAAATAAGGATTTGTTTTTAAGTTTTTCATGTGTGCTAAAACTCAGTCTAAGAGTGTTTGTGTAGGACTAGTGTCATGGAACAGCCAGCGTCCAGCAAGGCAGTGCAGGGGCTGTCAAGGGATGGAGAGCCTCAGCACTGCAGGGATAGCAGGGGGACCTCCAGCGGGAGTGACAGCAAGAAAAGCAGCCCAGCGGAGAGAGGACTGAGGGATGCTCTGGAGACCCAACGCCCACTCAGTGGATCCAGCCAAGAGGGAGCAACGGCAGTTCCGGCGCCCCAATTACGCAGGGATGTGAAACATAAGGAGGGAAGGAGGAAACTAGGGGTGCCCAAGTTCTTATGTTAGGGGCGCTCCAGAAAAGCGCCACTTCCGGGATCTGAAAGTGACTAAGCTGGTCATGGACTTTTGAGCTCTGCACAGTACATATCTGCACAATAAAACCTGTAAATATACAGGACTTGAGTCGAGCCTCTTTACTCATGAGAAACCACAGCAGAACCCTTACAACTAGCATTGGCTACAACCCTTATTCTCTAACTCAAGAAATTGCTCTTTCTTAGTTAAAATACAAATTGTCACAACCATTAAAAGTTCAAGAGCCACATCTAAAGTGCTTTCTGGTAATTCCATACTTGTATTAAAATTTAAATATAAAAATATTTTATTCACCACTTATGAAACAAACAAACACACACACACACACACACACACACATTCTTATGTATATGAATCTTTCAATTATTTACAGCCAGAGACAACCTTTTAAAAATAATTTACATGCCACAGAATCACTACATTCCTAGGAGGAAGATAGCCAAAGCTAGAGGTTAATTTTACCAGTAACTGGTTGCTGCTGCAGAACTATATATATATATGTATATGCAGGCATTGTGCTTGTGTTGCTTTTAACTCAACATATGAGCTGTTAATTCAGTTGCTGACTCAAAAGTGTAAGACCTAACAGAAGGCTAACAACCTTTCCCACATCAATTCTGAAATCTCCTTTGGCAGACATTTAACTTTGTGTGTCACAGAGGGAGGAAAAGTGAAGCTTTCAGAATGTTTTATGCATAGTGAAGTTATTTTAGAAGCAGCTTAGGAAGGCAAAACACCACTTCATTCTGAAGACCATTAGAAAAAAAAAACAGAAGTAAACTAAATAAATAAATAACCGAGTTTCTTAATTCCAATTCAACAGGACTCAAAACAACCTGTTTAGGAGATAAAATAGTAAAAAGTTTATGGAAATTTTATTACTGACTTGGTAAACTTTTGCTTTGCCCACTCCTGCTGCAATCCATTCCGATATCTGTGAACATCATTGATCTCACCTTGAGATTTGCTAGTCCCACTTTGTCTGTTAAAACAGATTGTGGGGAACTATCTGTGCAGTTCCCTATTTTTTCTAAGTTACACTTGAATTTTCTTAGGGGGGGGGGTGTTTTTGTGTTGTTTTAAGCCAAAAACAAGGATAGAAACATAATCCCTGGTGGTCATAGTTACAGATGTCTGTGACTGACATAGGTTATGGAGCAAAAACGCTTGAGTTCCTCCTTTACCCCTGTTCACTCTGCTTGCTAACCTCCTGCTATCCCCCCATTAAATCCTTAGACCAGGGGTCCCCAGGGGCTGGATGCGGCCCAATCGCCTTCTAAATCCAGCCCGCGGATGGTCCGGGAATCAGCGTGTTTTTACATGAGTAGAATGTGTCCTTTTATTTAAAATGTATCTCTGGCTTATTTGTGGGATCTGCATGGTGTTTTTACATGAGTAGAATGTGTGCTTTTATTTAAAATGCATCTCTGGGTTATTTGTGGGGCATAGGAATTCGTTCATTTTTTTCTTCTTCAAAATATAGTCTGGCCCACCACAAGGTCTGAGTGACAGTGGACCGGCCCATGGCTGAAAAAGTTTACTGACCCCTGCCTTAGACATACAGCTATCCCTTCCCACCTCATGCAACTACTAAGCTCCCTTTTCACCTTCCCAACCCCATTTCTGAAGCCACTTCTCTGCTTTTGCAACCCTGCTTTGCACCTCCGCTTTACCTTCACCCCCATGTCCATGCCCAGCTCCTTTTGTGCAACCACCCATCCACACAAACCACCCGGTGGTAATCTTTGGCAACTTCCTTCTCTCACATATTGCAACTGCTAAGCACCCTATCCATCTTCCACGCAATTATAAAACCACCCCCTCCTATTCTTCAGACTCTTTCATTCTCCTACTCTCATCTTAAACTCCATTCCCCTATCTCCCACTCCCTCCTTTTTTTGCAACCCCCTATGCACCCCACTCTTTTTCCTTCCAGCCTCCTCCTAACTTTCATCATCTCTCCCTTGCACACAGATCACCCCCATATATATGATTATGTGAAATCAAAGGCAATTACATGAATAAAACCCTCAATCTGAGTCTTCCAACATGAAGTCTTTTGGAGAGTTGGGCTGGAACTGTTCCTTAAATCATTTCCCCCCTTTGTGGGACACTATATATCTCCTTAGTCCAAGAAACATTTCCATTTCCATTCTTCCCCCTTTCCCACCGAAAAGCACTTGGTCTCACCTCTCAACTCACTGTTCTCTTTTAGTCTCCTTGCACCTCACGCCCCACACCTAAAATAATTTTGTTTTCAGTATGCTGGATGTTCAAACTCCCTTCTTTCAAGATCATCTTCAACTCAACTCACAAATCAAACCTGGGAAGAGAGTGAGAACATTTTTACCTATACCCTCTCTCTTCTCTTCCACAAATTTGTTCAGGAAGAAAAGGCACAGTAATACTACTGCAATAATCTTGTTAACTCGAGACGAGGTTAGAGTTTAACAGGCTTACAGGGAAAGCATGCCAGAGTTTAGAGGGTTGTCAGAGACTCAGAATCATACCACTGCTTTTTACCGAATTGTTTCCTGGATCCAGGTTACTTCATCTAAATGTGCAAGTGTGCATTGAGGACTCATCTGGTAGAATCTTAGAATCTTAGAGTTAGAAGGGACCCCAAAAGCCATCTAGTCGAACCCCCTGCAATGCAGGAATCTCATCTAAAGCATTCATGACAGATGACCATCCAGTCTCTGATTAAAAACGTCCAAGGGTGGAGAGTCCACCACCTCCATGGGAGTCTGTTCCACGGCCAATCAGCTTCTCCTGTCAGAAAGTTTTTCAAATGTTTAGTCAGAATCTCCTTTCTTGAAGCCATTGGTTTGAGTCCTACCCTAATTAATACATATATAATCAGTCAGCCCCAACTTCATTCTAAATACTCAAAGACCATTAGAATGGAAAAGCAATTTCATTAAAATCAAATTGTTAATGAAACCCCACAAAATAACAATGAACAAAATTTCAAATGTAAAACAAGAGCCAGCAAGTCATTAAACTTAAATAGAAGAATCAGTTTTAAACCAAAGGACCATATAGCCATAGAAAAATATTATAGAAATACGTGTTTTGGATTTATATATGGGAAAATTAATGATTTTTCAAAAACAAGTGTGTAGTTTCTTAGCACAGCAAATAGAGCTACTACTGTAAATAGTGTTTATCATCCAGTAGTTCCAACACCACAGCCTGGGGGGCATTTGGTCTACAAGTTGCTGGAGAATGTGCAATAGTATACCCCCAACCCCAGCTACATATAAAAGGGACAGAATAGCAAATAGCATACCAGATCTTTGATCTGTTTGCAATTGTTTGTTTTGCTGGTGAAATTTCTATATAACGTCTCCCCAAGGTAGGTGGAGGGCATCACTTGAAACCCGAGTTCTGCAGATTTATTTGAAAATCACAGCCTGAAGGTAAAATGCGGTAGAATGGTTCGCCTTGCACTATGCATACCAGGTGGAGAAACACATCAAAAATCATGGTGACCCACAGACCAATATTTCTCCATAGATAAATTATAAACTGAGGACACCATGTGCTCTACTTTCTATGGGGGCGAAAACATCAACGCCACATATAATTCCAAGCACAAAATTTATGTGAGGCATCAATTCTATTTGCGTATTTTGGAAGCTTCAGTAGACAACAGCTTTCAAACACATAGCACCATTCTGTGCATGTCTACTCAGAGGTAAGTTCCATTAAACTCATTGGGACTTACCTCTGAGTGGACAGAGTTGTGCTGTGGATTGATGAAAAGTAAACTACTGCAAAATCTTCAACAATGACGTATGTATGCATGGTCTATTTTTATTCACATTCAGATTTTTTTATTGAGCAAAAATGTGAAGTGAGATGCAGTCCTTAAGAACGCTAGTTAAAATCAATACACATAATTTCCAAGACACTGCAATGAGAACGTTTTAATGTAGCAGTCCTTATGCACAATTCAAATATGATTTAGTGGTTGTTATTTTCAAAACAACACGATACAGGAATGGAAAGCACATAATGTTTCTTTTAAGAAACAAAGCCTTTCATAATTTTAAAACATAAAAGAAAAATGATGGTACTTCGCCACAGAAGATTTCTGAGCTTAGACAACTTAGATGTTTAATTAAGTTGGAAATCACCAACTTCTTCTCAAGATGCTGACTGCTGGCTTGTTAATTAGTTCCCTCTTTTATTGATTAGCAACTTAAGCAGCACTCAGTTATAAATGGCTGTAATGCCTGCCTTGTTTCAGAGTCTAATTAATATGATATAGACTGTTTAACAATTGGTGCCTCCAAGTAATTTATCGTTCTAAATCTGTATATTTTATTGCTAATCAGCAAGAATAGTGCACAATGAAAATAAAAAAATCTAACTGAAGCACCATAGTCAAGATTTGTGTGTTTTGTTTTTATTATAATTTGTAAATAAAATAGAAAAACTTTTCAAAACTTGGTATAACTGCGAGCCAGTAGAAAAGCTATTGCTTCATTTCAGAATTGAGGTGTCACAATATTAGATGAACAGATTGATAAAGTAGGATTAGATTATGTGAACTTCTTCCCCATTAACCACAGTGGCAGCTAGACAAGGGCATGTAGCTCAGTCACTGAGTATTGAACTAAAACTGAACTAAGCTCTAAAAGAAGAGATTATTTATCATAGCCAAGCTCTTACTTGCTATCTATAAAGCCTTGCAAATTTAAAAGACTGCTCACAGGACAGGCCTGGGGCAGGGGGGACACCAATTCCTCCACCCCCTGCCTTCAGCTTCCAACCGTCCAGAAATTTGTTGCAAAGAGCTGGGGGACCCTTCAGGACAACATGGAAGGTGGCACAGGGAGCTGCAAGTGATAAGAATGAAACAGCAAACAGTGCCCCTCTCACCTTCCACCAGCAGGATCCTGTACTGGACTCACGGACATTGTGTGAATGGAACGGGTTGCTTACATTTGCTGAAGCGCAAGTCATAGTGCAAGCCATATTCTTTGAACTGGAAAGGATTTTCTTAGCATGGCTACAATTATAAACAGAGCACACCTAGGCCTTACAGAGTAATCCTATATGTTGTTCAGTCGTTCAGTCGTGTCCGACTCTTCGTGACCCCATGGACCAGAGCACGCCAGGCACGCCTATCCTTCACTGCCTCTTGCAGTTTGGTCAAACTCATGTAAGTAGCTTCGAGAACACTGTCCAACCATCTCATCCTCTGTCGTCCCCTTCTCCTTGTGCCCTCCATCTTTCCCAACATCAGGGTCTTTTCTAGGGAGTCTTCTCTTCTCATGAGGTGGCCAAAGTACTGGAGCCTCAACTTCAGGATCTGTCCTTCTAGTGAGCACTCAGGGCTGATTTCTTTGAGAATGGATAGGTTTGATCTTCTTGCAGTCCATGGGACTCTCAAGAGTCTCCTCCAGCACCATAATTCAAAAGCATCAATTCTTCGGCGATCAGCCTTCTTGATGGTCCAGCTCTCACTTCCGTACATTACTACTGGGAAAACCATAGCTTTAACTATACGGACCTTTGTCGGCAAGGTGATGTCTTTGCTTTTTAAGATGCTGTCTAGGTTTGTCATTGCTTTTCTCCCAAGAAGCAGGTGTCTTCTAATTTTGTGATCCTATATATGTCTATTTAAAAAATAAGTCCCACTGAGTTTGTTAATAAATTATTTAAATTACTGAGGGAAGATCAGTTTAAACCATTTTTTTAAATCAGGTGTATGGGAAGCCTGCAAATAAGAGCTCAGACTCCAACCCCTGCCTGATGTGTCTTGTAATGTAGGAATGAATTCCAAAACACAACTGTTTTATTCTGTAACAGCAAAGAACAACGAGTCCTGTGACACTTGAAACATAACAAATTTGGTGTGCAACGGACTTTTGTGGCCAGAGTCCATGATTAATTTCTCAACTAAAAAGCTAGAACCATGATAAATTTGTTGTTTCCTTAGTGTTGACTGAATACACATGTTGAGAGCTATACACATCCCTCGGTTTTGCATGAAACCGAGAAGCAATGAATGTCTATCATTCACACTTCCTTGGCTGAAGCTTCACTAATAAAATGAAGGACCTAGAACATACTGTACTACATATTATTTTTATCAAAGCAAATTGATACTGGGTTGTGGTGGTGGACTGTTCCTCTGTTCCTCTCCCCACTGTATCTAAATGGTAGAGTCAATAAGATCTGAGGTGGATTGTCTGGGAAGCAGCAGCAGCAGCAGCTGCTGTGTGTTATGACTCCCTAGTTTCTATAGTTACTTATTCTCTCCCCTCCCACCAAAGACATTATCTTGCCTGATCCATAATAAATTATAAAGCTGTAAAGTCCTTGCTGGGGGGCAGGGGTACTGAATCAGCTTCAAATGAGAACACACTACTGGCAGTCTCTTATTACAGAAGTACACCTCCCTTCACTGGTTTCCATGATAAATCTACTCTGGCATTTGCTGGTTTGGAAAGAAGTTGAAGCCAGTAGCTTCACCTCATCTTCAACCTACCTGACAGAGTTCTCCACCATAACTCTTCTTCCTTCAGTGCCTGAGCTTAAATCTATCCATTTAGCAACTCACCCTGAGCAATATCCCATCTCACCTCCCTGAACTGAAACCAATCATGGACCATACATTACGCTTGCAGCTGTCACATTTCTCACTGCTTGCATGATGACTTCTCTTCCTCTGCTCTGTGTCTGTCCTGTCCTGTAACCTCTTCGTGACAGGGCTTTGTTACAGTATTTGTATAGTTCTCGGGAGAGTGGAACACCAGTTATTATACCTGGTAATACAGGGCAATGAAATAGTGGAGTGCTAGCCAGATAAAAGAATAAGAATGACTTAAATCCAGCATGGGGAACTTTTTTTTCAGCCTGAGGAACACATTCCTTTCTAAGCAACCTAATAGGCACCTGCCAGCTTGCACACTTATGGGTTCCCTTTATTGAACTATACTTATTTGTTTGGGTGATGAAGCTTATCTAGAATGGCTTGGCCCTTAACTGCAGGCAGCAGATTTCCTAACTGCCTGTTTAGGTTTTACCTAAGATAGGCACAGGTTTCCCACACTGTATTTAATAACTATAACCTTTCTACCAATACCTGTTGTTGAATCTTCTGAGTGTGGGGCAAATGTCCCTTACTATCATTCTGTCACATACTACACCACTCCTGTACGAACGCTTAGTGGTTGCTCATGAGTAACAGTCCAAGGCAAAGAACTTCTAAAAACTAAGTTCTTTATTGTGCAAGCTATGTACAGCAAAGCAAAGTCTCAAGCGTCCTCTCAATGCTCAGCAGTGTCCAGGAATGAACTCTTTCGGTTTCTCTTCCAACAGAAAAGCTTCGGAACCCTGAAACCCCTCCTTCTTTCCTCCTGTGACCAACCACGTAGCGTGGGAACCTGACCTCTATCTCTGCTTTCCCTGTGTTGTTGAGGCTCTCCGGCCCCTTCTGAGCCCCTGCATCGCCTTCCTATCTCCCCCTCTCCGTCCCCGCCTGAGGAATGTGAAGCATGCGAGCTCCTGGAGGAGGGGGAGGAGGAGCTCGTAAACAGCGGACGTGGATCCCTATACTCTAAATGCTCCTGCGACGCCGGCCTCGGGGGGGGGGGTTCCTGACAACTCCAAAATAAGGGGCTTCCACCAAAATAAGGAGCTTCTGCCAACCTTGTTTCAATAAATTTGATTCTTGATGAACCCCAGGTGAACAAATCAGTTCTCAAAAGTGACTTTGTGGGTAAGGAAAACTCACTTTGAATTCACAGGATGACAAGTAAAGAATAAATGAATAATGCACAGACAGCTATAGAGGTTCATGTGAAGGAAAAGAAAAGATTCTGTAATGTGCCTTAAAGGAAGCAGCAAAACAAACATAATGTATTGCTTTCTGTTATGTACTGAACTGAATAGGATCCAAACTGCAGCAGTCTGATTGGTCCTAGAACAATAGGATTGAGATTGCAGCAGTCTGACTGGTCCCAGAACAATAGGATTGAGATTGCAGCAGTCTGACTGGTCCCAGAACAATAGGATTGAGATTGCAGCAGTCTGATTGGTCTGCAGGAGCCACCCAATCCAGCTCCAGGTGGAAGTGAATCCACACTCTGATTGGCATACAGGAGTATCCCGGAATTAGCCAATCACGTGGGGCCCATTGTGTATATAGAGTATATAAAGCAAACGTTTTGGGGGAACTGCATTCCTCACTACTATGAGCTGAATAAAGAGCATGAAAATCACACTGGACTCCGAGTATCTTTCACTGGCGACGAAGGTGGGATCCCGCTGAGCTGACTGCCACACACAGCACTGCAGCAACGCCACCTGCCGCACAGCTGCCTCGCGCCGTGTATCCAGGCTTCAGCTCCGGGTCCCAAGGAACTCAAGATGGCAACGGACAGCAGCTTCTCGCCGTTCAACCCAGCATCAGGAGACTGGGAAGGATACGCCACCCGTTTCACCTTTCTTCTAGAAGCTAAAGGGGTCACCAACGATGCCAAGAAGAGGGCGATATTCTTCAGCGTCTGCGGAGAGGAGACATTCGAAATCGCCCGGGCTCTCCTTGCGCCTGATGATGTCGCTACCGTTCCTTACAAAACAATAGTGGAACGGCTGAAGGGGCACTTCTCGCCACAGCCCTCGGTGGTGGCTCGTCGAAATGCCTTCTATGCAAAGCGGCAAGCCCCGGGGGAAACCATAACGGGGTTTGTGACCTCCCTCCGCCAAGCCGCTCGGTTCTGCAACTTCTCAGAGTTGGAGAACATGCTGCGTGACCGCCTCGTCGGTGGCCTGAGGGACGAGAAGCTGCAACGACGCCTCTATGCCAAGAAGGACCTAACGTTCCAGGTCGCTCTGGAGGAGGCCCTGGCAACAGAAGCCGCCGAGAGGTCGATGCAAGAGGCACGGCCGAGCGTGCCGTCCCAACCAAGGGTCCACCAGGAGGACCTCATCGACGATTCAGGATCAGACAGGGAGGAGGTGCACAGAGTACAGCAGCGCACTCAAGCCGTGCACACACCACAGCTGCCTCGACCAGAAGGAGGGAACTGCGCAAGCTGCGGGGAGAATCACGAGAGGAGGACCTGCCGTTTCCGCAATGCTAAGTGCAGGCAGTGCAGAAAATCAGGCCACATCGCCCGGGTGTGTCGGGCTCGGCCCATCCGACGGCAGGCATCAGATGACCGCCTCAAGAGCCCCAGGTCCCAGGGCCCAACGCACCAAGGCAACTCGACGGAGACCACGGAGTACCAGGTATACCAGTTGCCCCACCCCAACATAGAGAAAATTTATGTAGAGGTACAGATAGAGGGGGCCCCATGCCGCATGGAGCTGGACACAGGTTCAACCCTATCCATAATCTCGGCACGGACTTTAAGGAAACTGTGCCCTAGTGGGGGTCCCAAACTCAGGCCGGCCCCATTCACCCTCCGGGACTTCCAGAAACGTAAGGTCCCCACAATGGGGGTGGGGACCTTCAGGGTGCAATATCGAGGGCGGACGCGTCAACTGGACTTGCTCGTGGTCAAGGGCTCCTACGTTAGCTTACTGGGATTGGCATGGTTTGGACCACTGGGGCTAGCCGTCACCGGGGTGAACCGCACTAGCTTACAAGTGGATGTGGACGCCATATGCAAGGAGTTTCCGGCAGCTTTCGATGGGAAATTGGGACAGTATACGGGCCCCCCCATTGCCCTACAGCTGGACCCCGCAGTACGACCTGTCAGGCTCAAGGCCCGCCGGGTCCCGTTCGCCCTGAAACCCCGTATAGACGAGGAATTGGACCGGCTTGTGGAGCAAGGAGTGCTGGAGCCTGTGCCTAATGCCACCTGGGAAACCCTGATCGTCACACCCGTCAAGCCTAATGGTTCGGTCCGCATCTGCGCAGACTACAAATGTACCATAAACAAGGCCCTCATGGCCCACGCATACCCAGTGCCAGTGGTCAGCCATGTCCTCGCCACCCTGGCTGGGTCAAAAATTTTTGGCAAGCTGGACTTGGCCCAAGCCTATCAACAGCTGCCAGTAGATGAAGCCACAGCAGAGGCACAGACGATTGTGACGCACAGGGGAGCATTCAAGGTAAAGCGGCTGCAATTCGGTGTCAGCGTGGCACCAGGCATATTCCAGAATCTAATGGACTCGCTGCTTAAAGGGATTCCTGGCGTCACCCCCTTCTTCGATGATGTGTTGATTGCCGGGCCCACGGCAGAGGAGTTTGAGGACCGCCTTCGCACCGTTCTGCACCGTTTCCAGACGGCGGGTCTCAAGGTGAAGCGGGAAAAGTGTCTACTAGGAGTGCCTCAGGTGGACTTTCTGGGATTTATGGTGGATGCAGAAGGGGTCCACCCGACTTGGGACAAGGTACGGGCCATTTGTGATGCCCCAGCGCCCAAGGGCAAGACTGAACTTCAGGCCTTCTTGGGGCTATTGAACTTTTACCATGCCTTCCTTCCCCATAAGGCAGCAGTAGCAGAGCCCCTACACAGACTCCTGGACAAGCGGGCCCCTTGGGTGTGGGCCCAGCGCCAGGAGGCCGCATTCCAGGCAGTCAAGGACTTGCTCGTCTCAAACTCGGTCTTGGCACACTTCGACGAGAGGCTGCCGGTGGTGCTAGCATGCGACGCCTCACCCTACGGCATCGGCGCTGTCCTTGGACACCAACTCCCAGATGGAAGAGAGGTGCCAGTGGCATACTTTTCCCAGACACTCACCGCAGCCGAGCGGAACTACTCGCAAATCGACAAGGAAGGTCTGGCAATCGTGAAGGGAGTAAAAAAATTCCATGATTTCTTGTACGGGCGGCCCTTTACCGTGGTGACTGATCACAAGCCATTGCTTGGTTTGTTTGCCCCCGAAAAGCAGACCCCCCAAGTGCTGTCTCCTCGCGTCCTCAGGTGGTCAATTTTCCTTGCCGGCTACCAGTATGCACTGATTCATCGCCCGGGGAAAGCGATGGGCCACGCAGACGCCCTCAGCAGGCTACCACTACCAGAAACAGGCCCCGACCCAGCACCCGCACAAGAGGTTATGAGCCTGGAGCTGCTTCCCGACCGCCCTATTCAGGCACAAGAAGTTGCACACCATTCCAAGAAAGATAGGGTCATCTCCCGGGTCCTGGACTGGGTGTGGAGGGGATGGCCCAGCAGCAGCCCCGGGCCAGAATTCGCTGGCTACACAACCCGTAAACATGAACTGTCGGCCCACAAGGGGTGCCTGTTATGGGGAAGCAGGGTCGTTGTTCCTGAGCCCCTTCGCAAAAGGGTCCTTGCAGCCCTACACGAGACACACCCAGGGGTAGTGAGAATGAAGGCCCTCGCCAGGAGTTATGTATGGTGGCCAGGGATTGACGGAGAGATAGAGACCTGGGTCAAACACTGCCAGGCCTGCCAAGAATCCCGCCCAGATCCCCCAAGGTCCCCAGTGCAGTCCTGGGAGTCCGCCCGAGCACCATGGTCACGCCTGCACATGGACTTTGCTGGCCCCTTCCAGGGGAAAACATTCTTCATAGTGGTGGACTCCTACACCAAATGGCTGGAAGTCGCACTGGTACCATCCACTTCTACGTCCGCAGCCATCCGGGTACTACGCAGGCTGTTTGCAACCCATGGACTCCCTGACACTCTCGTCTCAGACAACGGAACCGCATTTACGTCAGAAGAATTCCAGACCTTCACAGCGCAGAATGCCATCCGCCACATCCGCTCAGCACCATTCCACCCTGCCACCAATGGCCAAGCAGAGCGCATGGTGCGGACCACCAAGGACACCCTACGCCGCATGACGCAAGGGGACTGGGAGTACCGCCTTGCCACATTCCTTCTAGCACAGCACAGCACCCCCAGCTCAACGACTGGCCGGAGCCCCGCTGAACTACTAATGGGCCGGCGCCTCGCAATCAGACTGGACCGCCTCCACCCCGACAGAGCTCAGGATGAGGTAGTGGTGGGTGAAGGCAGGAACCCCCGGACCTTTGTGGCCCAGGATCCAGTGTACGCAAAGAATTTTGGGGCAGGCCCAGCATGGGTACCCGCTACAGTCACCAGGGTGACGGGCCCCGTGTCATACGAGGTGCTAACAGAGGGGGGACAATGCTGGCGCCGCCACTGCGACCAGCTACGGCGACGATTCCCAGGAGAAAACCAGGAGGAGGACAGGTCAGAGGAGTCCCAAGGGAACAGTGAGGCATTGAGACCTGTAGAGCAGGAGGGGCCGGCAGGGGAGGCAGAATCAGTAAATACTGAGAGGACCCGTGAGGCCGAAAGGGCACCGGAACCAGAGCCACGACAGAGCGAGCTGGTTGCGCCAGACCAAACAGCCCCATCACAACCAGCAGCCTCGGAACACGAGCCAGAACCAGAACCCCTGACCAGGGAGCAGCCCAGGCCGCAACGCACACGTAGGCGGCCAGCGTACCTTGAGGACTATGGATGCAACCTCCCAGGCAGGACTGGAACTTAGAGGGGAGGGGTGTTATGTACTGAACTGAATAGGATCCAAACTGCAGCAGTCTGATTGGTCCTAGAACAATAGGATTGAGATTGCAGCAGTCTGACTGGTCCCAGAACAATAGGATTGAGATTGCAGCAGTCTGACTGGTCCCAGAACAATAGGATTGAGATTGCAGCAGTCTGATTGGTCTGCAGGAGCCACCCAATCCAGCTCCAGGTGGAAGTGAATCCACACTCTGATTGGCATACAGGAGTATCCCGGAATTAGCCAATCACGTGGGGCCCATTGTGTATATAGAGTATATAAAGCAAACGTTTTGGGGGAACTGCATTCCTCACTACTATGAGCTGAATAAAGAGCATGAAAATCACACTGGACTCCGAGTATCTTTCACTTTCTTTATGCTCTGTGCTTCAAAGCAGCGCAGCAACAACAACACTTTATACTGGCTGCAAACTGCCGAAAAGGAAGCAAGGTGTAACACAGTCAAATTCTCACTTCCACATTGCTACATTACCACATTACTACTATTACTTTCTGCTCATCTTTATTCATTGCGGTGTAGCATGAACTTTCCACTCAGTCTGTTTTTCACTCATTGTGACTAGAACAAAACATTATGCTAGATTTAATTGACATATGTCCACATTTCTCTCTCTCTCTCTCTCTCTGTGTGTGTGTGAGAGAGAGAGAGAGAGAGAGAGAGAGAGAGAGAGAGAGAGAGAGAGATGGGGGGGGGGAGACTGCTTCCTTGAATGCATAATGAGATACCCCAAGATTGTTTCAGGCACTGATAAATTCCAAATCAATAATTCTGGCTCTGATACATTTACAAGGGCAGGGACTATCAGAGCCATTTTAGCATATTTGTTCCATTAATTTGGGCTCCATTTGGGAACACCAGAAAAAATTATATGCATGCTTACCCAGAAGTAACTCCCATTATGTTCAACATGATTAATTTCAGGCAAATGTACATAAGAGCACAGCAACAAGGTATCAGAACCCCCACCTGGTTCTGAAAAATTGAACTAACTGAAACAGAGGAGAAAATGATTATTGAAGGCAACCACTTCCTCACTTTCAACCTGAAGTTACCAGCTTCAACCATAAAAACCTTCCAACTGAAGAGGTAAACTGTGATCTCTTTGTGGATCCTTTGCTTGGGAAAAAATGCTGCTGAGCTGTTGCCTCACCACCTGACCATCTACATGTGGTACCTGCCACTTATGTCCAGGCCGCTAGCCCTGGCATGAGGAGAAAGAAACTCTGTATAACCAGTAGTGTGTTGGCAGCTGTGAAACAAACAGTGTGACAACAAAAATAGTTCTTATTCAGAGCAGGGTGGGTGGCTCAGAATTTGCATAAAATCAGTATCACCTGAAACAGTAAGAAGACTGTGAAACTGTATGTATGTGCAAACCTGAACGGCAGGAAATTTCAAACATAATAAGTTATCTTTCAGGTTCTTGCAGTTCTCCCACTGCAAGAAGTTACAGAGAACCAGGCAGAGGGCCTTATCGGCAGCGGCGCCCTCCCTGTGGAACGCCCTCCCATCAGATGTCAAGGAGATAAAGAAC
Organism: Lacerta agilis; assembly: GCF_009819535.1. NCBI lineage: Eukaryota > Metazoa > Chordata > Lepidosauria > Squamata > Lacertidae > Lacerta > Lacerta agilis. The sequence goes on from NC_046313.1 coordinate 89,045,409, forward strand.
TACACAACTTTTAGAAGACACCTGAAAGCAGCCCTGTATTGGGAAGTTTCTAATTTTTGATGTTTTATCATGTTTTTATATTTTTCTGGAAGCTGCCCAGAGTGGCTGGGGAAACCCAGCTAGATGGGAGAGGTGTTAATAATACATTTATTATTAATAATAATAAGCCTTTAAAAATGATATTTTTACATCAGTCTGTATCAGTACTGGATTTGAAATTCTTTTTTATGTATGTTTTTGTGGTGTTTTCATTGTCAATTGCTTTGGGCTGCTTTATGGGAAGCTATTGCTAAATGAAGTAAATGAAGTTGTGATTCGACTTCAGTTTAGCAGCCCCCACCCAGCCTATTATTTCATCTAGGCAACGATCCAGCACAATGCATGGCCTCACCTGGCTGAAATGACAGAGCTGCATGTTGTCCACAAGCTGGTGACACCATATTCTACACAGTGCCCAATAACCACTCCCCCAACGGCTTCAAATAAATGTTTAAAAGATTGGGGGACAAGATGGAACTCCAAAAGACCTCACAACATTATTGCTATGGGACCATACAGCAGTCCCCCTCTTTCACTCTCTGAAAGCAGCCGTGCAGGTAGGAGTGGATCCACGATACCACCATGTCTTCAATTCACATAACCATTCCAAGAGTACATCATGGCTGATGGTATCAAAAATTGTCCAGATATCCAGGAAAATTGACACAGTCACATTCCCCTCTCCTTCTCCTGATGAAGGTCACCAGTCGGGGCAACCAAGACTGTTCCAGTGCCGAAACCAGGCCTGAAGCCAGACTGAAATGGGTCTAGATCAGTGTTTCCCAAACTTAGGTCTCCAGCTGTTTTTGGATTACAAAACTCAAACATCCTTGAGCTTTTCTCTCTCTCTAAATGAAGCCTAAAAATAGAGTAGGGAACACATTCCCCTCCCCTCCCAATATTATTTATGGTGCATGGGTTAGCAGTTTCAGAATCAGAACTTATGGCAGGGGGGAAAACAAACAAAGCAACAAAAACCACTCAGCACTAATGCTGTAGTTCATCATTTCCAAGGTCCCTGTGTTTCTTATGCATGCTATGCCATTAGATAATTATACTGTATATATTTCAAATCAGCTCTACATTATACAGCTCAATGGAAAGATGTACTGCGTCTACCCTGTACGCTTTTCACTGTATGGCCTCTACAATTTCGTAAGAAATCACTTAAGACTATACAGATAAGTCCTTAACAGCCTTTTCATTTTCAAGAAAATGAACTTATTAAAAACAAAAGCATTATCATAAAATTATATGACAAGCTATAGCTCAGGGATCCATTTCCTCGGAAATGTCACGTGTGTGTATTCGCTTTCATTATGAAAGAAAAGCAGACATTCAATTTTGCTTGACAGGTTTAGCAAATAGCTCTTTCTGAATAAAACCTGGTGAACCAACAATATTGAAAGTCTGCAAACGTTAGATCCTAGAAGACTTAGGAAAAAATAAATGAATAACCTAGATTCCAGTAGACTAAATGACAGTACAGACATGTTTTTAAGTAATTGGTTTTCTTCTCCTCCTCCTTTCTCCCTGAGAATCATACAGACTATGTTTGCATGTCACACTAAACCGTGTTTTTAGTGCAGCATGCACAAGCTTGTGTACCTTTCACATATAAGCCAGACGGCGTACTTGGGATGCTTTAACTTTCCATTTCCTTTAAATGAAGCCTGTTGATTCCTTCAGCTGGGGACAGTGGTCTAGTCTAACTATGTTTAAACCTGTTTTGAAGTTGCCTTGTTTTCAAACTGTCCACATTCAGTGATAAACTACCTAGAAACTGATAAAAAAAATATTTCCCCAGAGCACTAGCCGTTTTAGTCCGTTGCAGCAAAAGCTACGAAGTGTCTTGTGGCACTTTAAAGACTAACAAATTTATTATATCGTAAGCCTTCAAGGACTACAGTCCACTTTATCAGCTGCACGGAATGTTACCCTGAGTATATGTGCAGCTGCTACTCAGGATAATACTTCAAGCATCTGATGAAACATTCTGTGGTCCACAAGTGCTTATACCATAATAAATTTGTTAGTCTTTCAGATGCCACAAGACTCACTTTTGCTTTGACAGAAACCTTCTAAAGTCTTCCTCCTTGTTACACAGAAGGGATGAGGTAAGCAAGTGAACTTGAGGCTTGCTTCACCTTGTTCCTACTTGTGCACATCATAGATGCTAACACAGCCACTGTCGTTATCTAAAACATCTCGTCAGCATATTTAGAGCAGATAGGTCTCATAGCTTGGACTCATTTTCACTTTAGAAAATCTATGCTTGCACGATATCACTTCCGGTTCCTGGTGGGCAGGGCTGGTCCAGGGCATTTTGCTGCCATGGCATTAACTAAAAATGCCACCACCTGCCCGCCCAACACCTGAGGAGGCCCAAGGAACAAAAGGAGGAGGGTGGCTGTGTGCGGCTAGGTAAGTGAGTCTGGAACCTCTTGAATCTCACACTGGGCAAGAATACTCGAATGAACTTTCAGGGATCTGCAACGGGTTGCAGCCCAACATAACTAACTACCTGCCTTCAATGTGCTCCCCTATCAGACCAAGGTAGAGGAGCTTCCTCACAACCCTCACATTAACATGCCCATGAGGTCCTGCCAAATTGCAACCACTTGGGCCTCACAGTTTTGTATGAATGCGTTGAGCAAGCAGCAAGTGGAGGTCCTGTCCTTTCTAGCCTAGCAGCTTTTTAAGGAACTTCAAGGAAGCCTCCCTTGACCTAATAGATGGCTCAGGATGTCTGTCAACATGTGTTTTTCTTTTTTCTTCTCTTAAATATACATTGCACCTGCTAACCTATCCTACGCTGGCAATCACTCTGTAGCCAGCTTCACACTCGTGTTAAAAAACACACACACACACACACACACACACACACACACACAAAACCAATAGCCACCAGCAACTTTTCCAGTCCGAGGCAACAGGCTAAAAAATTCCGGTACAGCCCTGCTAAGCAGCAGCCTGTTCAACCTATATTACATAGTGGGCAGGTGGGTGGGTTCTGAGTCAAAGGGCAAAAGAGAGTATTTCGAGGAAAGAGCCAGGCTTTCTCTGGCTCCACTCTGCTATTTCTGCACCTGGTGTGCCAGTTTTGCCACAGCCAGGTCACTCTTTCCTATCCTCTGAGGCAAAGTGTCACCCACGTTTACCCAAAAAGTGTGTGTGTGTGTGTGTGTGTGTAAATTGGCAATAGTTAAAAAAAATACAAGAAGAGAATACCGGAAACGAGCAAACTCCCAGAGCACACAGTTCAACTGCTCACTCATATAGATAGGAATTAAGAGACCCCAGGTATATTTTTTTATTATTTTAATAATGTTTCAGTGGTTCGCTTTAATTGCATTTAACCTTTTAGAACGTATTAAGCTTGATTTTTGTGTGTTCTGCATTTGTGAGTCTCCCCCTCTTATACGCTGCATTCCATCTCTCCTTATCTACCCCTGAAAGTGGTACAAATGGCAGGATGTTTTAGCACCAGAGTGTAAATCAGCTATCCTTGAAGCTATCTGAGACCCAGGAAGAGGATTTTATGATGCTCTTCCCTCACTGAAGGCTAAGTTGCCAGGGTAATGCCGGACATCTGAAACCTAAAACGGTCAAATGGTCTGGGCACATTGGGGCCACTCCAAGGTAACTGCAGGGGTGAAGATACCAGTATGGAGTCATGCATGTTTTACTTCTCATGACTTGTTACCTTTCCTGATGTATGTGAAGATGTTTTATGAATCTTTGTTTGCTGCGTTTGAACTACTATATAAGCTTTTGTTTTGAAATGCCTCGGGGCAGACCTTCTCAACTGGCATGTTGAGTTGAGTGAGCTCTGTCCCATTGCAATAGCTATAATAAATGCTGGGTCCCTAAATCCAGATGCTGGACTTGAAGATTAGTTTCCTTGGTTCTGTGGTTTATTCAAAAAGTGGTTGCTCCTCACTTGGGTAATGAATAAGATGGTGTAGAAGTGAATTCTTACCACATCACCCTGAATCAAATTTCAAAGGAGCAACACTTTGAGGTTTTATCCTGAAATCCCAGATGAAACTCCCAATAGCTTTTTTGCTATTTTGGACCCTATAGAAATTTTGTTAAACTCCTGATCACCCACTCAATTCACGCAAAATCATAATAATCAAGAGAGCCAAACCCGTCACTTTCACAACTGACATTCACAAGTATAGAAGATAAAATAATGTGGTTTTAAAAAATTAAACAGTAGTTTTCAGAAAAACAACAACACATCTATTATGTTAAAGCGTAACTAAAAAATGAGAGACGTTATCACAGTGACTGCAAATATGCTACCTTCTTTTAAAAAGAAGTCAGGTCAGGATTTGCTATGCAAAACCAACTGATCATGTAGAAAGTAGATTTCACATAGACCTTTGTCCATAGTGAAGTGAAGTGATTCTGAATGGTCACCACATGCCAAAGCTGTGCCCAAAGTGCTAACTGAACTTGGACAGACTTTACACTGGAAAGGACCTATGCTGTTGCAAATTTACTACTTTTAGAACAAAAGAGTTTGCAATGTAACTGCTCAGGTTGTTGGGAAAGAAACTGAACTACGATGCATAGAGCACTGGTTTGATTTAGCAGATTTTTAAATCTTGATAGGCCTTGCAGAATCTAAATGACTAGATCACAAGGTGCCCCTCACACATTTTAAAAATCATACAGCATCCACAATACATCCTCCTTAGCAAAACTTTTATCTGCCTCAGAAAGTAGATTGAAAGCGGAATGAGAGAAATGAAGGCCTAGGGCAGGCATGGCCAAACTCGGCCCTCCACCTGTTTTGGGACTATAATTCCCATCATCCCTGACCACTGGTCCTGTTAGCTAGGGATGATGGAAGTTGGTAGTCCCAAAACAGCTGGAGGGCCGAGTTTGGCCATACCTGGCCTAGGGCAACAATAAAGCCATAGTTAGCAAAATGTAGTGATACAAGTACCGGAGTTCTACATTCACACACATTTGAGTCATTTCTTAAGTGCATTCAGTTTGTAACTGTACCACTTCTCATGAGTGGGGGACCTGCCACCTCAATAGAGGGCTCAATTGGACATTAAATGCTTTACATGAAAGAGGAGGAAAGTAATGCTTCTTGTCAACTAACCACTCTGAATGAAAAATGTTGCAAAATGGAACAGGTTGAAGTAGCTTGAACCCAGGTAGGGAAGGTACTACCAATATCAAAAGAGGAGGTTAAGAACATCCGTATAGTCTAGTTAAATACAAGCCAAGAAGGGCAGCTTTATTCACTGCTTTATCATGGGCGTATGAAATTCAATGCCCTTTTGAATTAATGTATAATATTACAGTGGCATTTTAAAATAAGAAATAAAGGAGGGGGGAAAGTTTTAAAAATGACACTTTACCTGCAAGGCACAACATGAATGATTGCAGAACGAGCAGTTCCCATAGCAACCTCATTTTCAGTTTCTGAGGTCAAAGGAGGCCCAACTCCAATATGTAATGATTAGAATGCTGCTTCGTTTAAGTTTTATACAATCTTTAATCTGTAGGGATACAAAGAGAAATATCATTACAATGAGATTCAGGATTACAGCTCCGTATGTTCTTTGAGATCCTCTGCCTTTCCATATGATCTAAAATAAATTTGCACCTGAAGGAATGCAGAGAAGTTGTTATTTTTAAGTCAGTGAGGCAGGTAAAAATAAATCATACCCTTTAGATATAATACTAAATTTTAATGTGTATGTGTGTGTGTATGAGAGAGAGAGAGGCTGTGACAGAAAGACTTTAAGTTAAAAGAAAGCCTACAAGTGATGAGGAAAAAGCTCTTCTGAGTTAGATATTAGATCTTCCCACTCTGTCATCTTCTTTCCGCAGCCTTACACAAGCCGTATTAACCTCACTGCCAGCTCACTAATCTAGTAATTATTATTTAGTTAATTGTACAAAACACCTTGAAGATGGCAGTCCTCTGCTTTATCCCTTGACAACTTTGAACTTGCTCACATCACAGCAAGTGAAATGGTAATAAGGGCAACCTACGGGTTCCTGTGGAGATGATAAATGCCCTTCTGTATACAAAGTCAGGGTGAGCCATTAGAGGAGAGCAAGACATCCCTTTTTGCCCAGGGAGCTAGGGCAGTGTCTCCCCATTGCTCACGGCCATCCAGCAGCACAGATAGCCCGAGATTAATTGCTGCACTGTAACTCAAATCTCCCGCATGACAGTGTGTTGTCTTCCTTGCAGACCTCTGGAGCAGCTGGGGGAGGGGGGGTCAGCAAGTTGGCAAACCACTTAAACTCTTTTAGCCATTTGACTGGAGGTAATTTATTTTCAGCAAAGCACGACTCCATTCTGCGCCCCTCCCCTTTCTAAAGCAACTTCCCTGCTATTTGGGCTTCAACAAAAAGGTTCTATCAGACTTGCTTCAGTATTCTTAATCTAAGCTCCGCACAATCTAATATAAATTCAAGCAGCCTCCCTTCACCTTTGTACTTTAAGTAGTTTTAGAGAACTAGTTCCACAATATTTTGCCTGTGTGTTTGGGTGGCTGTGTGTGTGTGTTTTGTGTGTGTGTGTGTGTGTGTGTGTGTGTGTGTGCACGCACGCACGCACGCACGCACACACACACACACACACACACCCCTCTTCAAGTATCTATGCTAAGCATTTTTAGATTAAAAATAAATAAAGCCATCTAATCATATGTTCTCATCATTTATTCATCTTTCTGATGTCTGGAAGTTAAGGAGCCTTCAAGTTTACAAGACAAATGGCATGCCTAATAGAAAGTGAAGTGGTATCATTAGAGGTCCCTGCCTGCTTTTGTAAGTTAAAATTGTTCAGTTTCTAATAAAGTCAGGTTCAATGTGCTGAGAAGACTAGGAATCCCTATCATCTGATCTGCAGATGTTACTTGAAGGGAGTAATTGGAATATCTTCCACAATTCTGACACGTTTGGTGATTAAGCTGACTGCAGATAAGCAGAAAAGTGTTGATCAATGGAACTGAATAGCATTTTAATGCGAATGATTACACCAAACATTATTAATTGGACAACGAGCATGTCACGGATTCTGCTATGCAATGTTCAGCAGCTCCTGCCTTGTATCTTTAAAGGACAGCCCAAGGATGCACCAGGTTTTAGGGCCATATACATTAATTGTGTCGATGAAATTAAAGCTCCCCTTTTAAGCAAATGTACGGTACATAACAACTTTATGGGGGATTGAGCAGCATAGGAACCATGTGGGTGGCAAGGGGGAGTTTAACTCTTTCCATCTAGGATGGTCCCAATTAACGGGTGGCGCTGTGGTCTAAACCACAGAGCCCAGGGCTTGCCGATCAGAAGGTTGGCGGTTTGAATCCCCGCAACAGGGTGAGCTCCTGTTGCTCGGTCTCAGCTCCTGCCAACCTAGCAGTTCGAAAGCACATCAAAGTACAAGTAGAAAAATAGATACCACTCCGGTGGGAAGGTAAATTGCATTTCTATGCGCTGCTCTGGTTTGCCAGAAGCAGGTTAGTCATGCTGGCCACGAGTGGCATAGCAAGGGAGGGGCGATGGGGGCGGGGCGCCCCGCGTTCCAGGGGGGTGACACTTGGCGGCCCCTCCCACCACACCCCAAGCCGAGCCCCACTGCCTGGCACCCCGTCCATGCTGCTTTACGGACGGATGGGGCAGCCCCACAAGCCACTGCTCACTCGGCGGCTCCCTCTGTCACTGCAGGAGCAGCAACTCCGCACAGCTCTGTCACTGCAGGAGCAGCAGCTCCGCGCGGCATTGGGCAGCCAAGAGGCTTTCTCCGCCCCTGCTGGCCACATGATCTGGAAGCTGTACACCGGCTCCCTCGGCCACTAAAGTGAGATGAGCACCACAACTCCAGAGTCGTCCGCGACTGGACCTAATGGTCAGGGGTCCCTTTACCTTTACCTTCAATCTATGTTTATCAGAAAGGAAGCCAATCATAGCCCAATCTTGGGGTAGAAATTTCATCAGGACTAGGGTGGTGGTGGGGAAATGGCTAAACTGTCTCTCCCAGTCCCTTGTGGTTCCTATGCTGTTCAAGGCTCTGCCAATAAGCAACCATGGCAGCTTTCGCATCAGAACAGAACAAAAGGCTAGCAGGCAAGTCAGTAGCACAGGTGGAAGGTAGCCTGGGTGAGCTGTTTTAAGGGTAATGGGAGCCTCTCCCGCCTGCTTTAACAAGGGATTGGGGTGAGCTGTAAGGGAAGGTGGTGGTTTGGGGTAAGACGGAGGGGTTTTAGGAAAGCTGTGAGTGGATAGGCAAAGGGGTAGGTGAGGTGTAAATGAAGAGCTTTTTGGTCAGGTGTAAAGGGAGAAGGTGCCTGGCGTGCTCTGGTCCATGGGGTCACGAAGAGTCGAACACGACTGAACGACTGAACAACAACAACAAAGGGAGAAGGAGCTAGGAGTGAGGAAAAAGGAGGCCCATCTTCCAGGTCCGCACTGCCATGTGAGATCACTCTTTTTCGAGCTGTGCTTTTTCAGGCACAGCACTCAAAAACACACATTTGGAGTGCCCTGCCTGAAAAAAAGTGCAGCCCGAAACCACCCGTTTTTACCGGGGCAGTTGACGGGTATGAATGTCATCTGAACAATATGACAGTCCTGAAATATTGGACTCAAACAGCCTCAAGCTTACAGTAATGCCCAGAGTGGACAAGCTCACACTTGTCACCACAAGATCATTATCTTGAGAAGTGACATTCCCAAGGTGTTATCACAGTTTCATAGAGTTAAAACTACATGTAATGTTAAATTCATCCTGGGGTAGCTCAGTTGGTAGAGCATGAGACTCTTAATCTCAGGGTCATGGGTTTGAGCACCATATTGGGGGAAAGGTTCCTGCATTGCAAGGGGCTGCACTAGATTGCATTTGTGGCCTCATGGACTCAATGAGTCTATGATCAATTTTAACATGTTTATGGCTGTTCTTGTGAAAAACAAATTGTATTTAATGATTTCGAATTTACCTTCAGAGCTGTATGTTTCTTTTGAACAGTCTCGTTCCTTTGGTAAACAGTGTTTTGTGAGGGAGAGGGATTATTGAGACTGTGGTGCAGAAAAACAGGTTGTGTACCATGTGCAGCCCCAATCCTGATCTGCCCCGCTCTCAGTTAAAAGCCAAAACAGACATAAAAAATGCAATTATGCATTTCATGTAACTTGTAATCGGTGCATTTACTTTATTTTATTTTTTGTATTTTTTTGTATTTCAAGTACTGCTTCTCCTAAAACATACTGACTCTCCTTAAAACTGCCAGGAAGGAAAATCTTTACTATAGGGTTATCCAAAAGTTGTCCCCTTAGCACTTCTGTTTCAGCTATGGGACTTCATTTTCTACTCCAGTCTTTGTGCCCCACTTCAAAAATTCATATACATGAACCCCCAAAACAGTTGGGGTAATTGGGCATAGAGAAGATGGAAAGGAAAAACCATTGTGCAGGTGAACAGGGACAGTTTTGTTGTATACAACCCATAGCTACATTTTTTTGGACGTTCAATAATTTCCAAAAAGCCCCAATTTAATACATGCATTCTGCCCTTCTAATTTCTGTAATGTATTGCATGGCAAGGTCCCAAACCAGCCCCTTATTATAATAAATTCACACAGAAACAGAATTTTAAGTTTAAGGTTATTGGGCAAATTTTGGCCACAACTTTATTTTAATTACAGAAAAGTGAGCGTATTGGCTTAGGCATTGGCGTAGACTATATCCGACTCCTGCCCCCTTTGCAGGAAGTCAATAAGGGTAAACCACCCAAAGAGGGAGCCACATCGGGGGTCTCTGCCTGCAGCTCACCTCCGTGTTCCCAGAGGCCTGGCATGGCCCTAGCCCCTCAAGCGGACTTCAGACAAGATCCAGGCCCTGGATTCCTTTAACGGAATACCCTTGGTCAATGGAGGGGCAGGCAATGGCTGACCTCCCCTTCCCCAAAGCTCAAAGAGGGAATGCCTAACCGCCAAACCTTACAAAGTTGTGACGATTGCTAAGAGGTAGGCGAAAACCAAGTGGCCAGTGCCAATTTGCCAAATGGAAAAATTCCTACCTGGCCCCTGACCCAAGACAGGCAACCAACCAAAGTCCAAAGCAAGACCAGAGAACTCACAATAAAACAGGGAGGGTGGGTGGGTGTCCAGCAGCATGAAGCAGGTGCTTAGCACGCATTGAGCTGCTGCTTATAAATCCCACACAATCATCCCGCTCAAATATGATTGGCCAATAAACCTGGGATGATTGTGGTGCCACACTGGCAGAAAGCTTTGCTCCTCCTACGCCAGGGTGGGGGATGGAACAGGTTTGGGGTCCTGCCCGCAACCAGGACCATACTAAAAATGATCCCATTAAGCAAAAAAATAAAATAAAAAATTGCAGACTCTAAATGGCACCAAACATATAAAGTAAATGTTTACCTTATTAAAAAGGAAAAAAAGGAAGAAATAAAATCTGCATAGTTACAAGTGACTTGAAGAGATGGGGGGGAAATGATATATAAATACAATTTGAATCTAATGCTGTTCTCACATTTGTGCTGATGCTTTTCTAACTTTACTTTTTGGCGATTCCATCCAGCTGTGGCAAATTGTTTTGAAAGGCACCTTTGTTCGTAATTGGATTTTGATAGAAAAAGTTGACTGTAAGAACTTTGAGCATGATGAGGCAAGGAAGAAGCAACATGGGCATTGTTGAAAAAGTGTTTAGGGGCTCTTTTTCAGAGGCTCTCAGCAAATGAAATGCACTGTTATGGGTACTCAGAACCTTTGGAAAACAAATTGTTGAACCTATGTGTTGCTTTGATGACTAAAAAGCAATTCCATTTTTCCCATTCAGAAGAAAAACAAATCAGTCCACCATGAAGATGTTTGCATATAAAGTCCTATTGCTTGTACTGTCAATTTCTCCTGGCATCCCATAAAAAGTATGTGTTATAAAGTAACTCAGAGTCATATCAAAAGAGCTGCAAACAGGAATAGGCTTTTTTGGGAATTGCCTCACGTTTGTTTTTCTTCTGCCCACTGGTGTGCTACTGTGTGCCAATTCTGTTAAATGCCAAAATAAATCACCATTAATGATGTATGTTGTGCATGCCAGGCAACGACCGGCATTTTAATCACCTAAATAAAAGTCAAGCTAAAGATAAGCATAAAAAACAACTGTAAACTGAGTGTAGTGACTGTTTGTCAGAGTAATGTTGCAATGCTTTGCACTCTTCCTTCAGAGTAACTCAGTGGAAATTATGTGCAGGATTAGGCGGCATGTCTGCAATCATTAACATGCCAACATGGAACTAAATCCCAACAATATAACTTACTTCCAAGTAAACCTAGGGTGATTAAAGACTGTTGCAGCACAATGAATTCAGATTCAACTTCAAAATGATTGATTCTGTTTAATTCTATAAAAGTATAACAAGAGTGCATAGAGGAGATCACTAAAATAAAATTAGTTGTGCTCGTCCTTAACAACTTTGCTGTTGTTATAATACGGAAGCCTCTTGTAGCGACGTGCTTAATTCAGCTAACACTCTCTACATGCCCCTGAAGCTTCACTCTAGATTGCACAACGGAAGAAGCAAACTGTAGTGTACTTGACCCCACTGAAAGGTGGCTACCAACGCTTATGAATTACTAGTGCAATTGTTTTAAGTCTAGCAGCGTTATTTTGTAATAACAGAGGCCTTTGAACTATCAAGGATGTTCCATGTACAATGCATTGCAGAAATTCAGACATGACACCCAGGCCAGCACTCCCTAGGAAAGTCTGTAGCTGGTACACCAGCAGCACCCATTGAAAGTGTTTCATGTCACTATGGCCAATTCAGTTTCCAGAGTTACCTGTACTAAATGCTAATGTACCGTTTTCCACTGTACTGAAAGTTGAGCTCCAACAGACTCATCCCTCTTACTGTCATTGTAGCTCTGTAAGGGATAAACTACAACCCCAAATACTTTAGGAGGTGGGAATGTACTTTAAAGGTATACTGTGTATGCAGCCTCCACCAGCTCTTCAGAGAGACCATCAACTTTTGGATCCTCCTCTCATTGGATTTTATCTATTTGGGGTGGTCATTACAAGAACTTTGTAACTAAGAATTAGTGTCCAGGTTTGCCTTCCCACCCTACCAAGCCCTTTTCATATGCCACCCACTACTGGGCCAGTAACGATCCGTCCAAATAATGATAATAATAATAATTAACCAATAGCTACTTAACACAGACCACTTAATTTTACCCTTGAAGAAAGAACTCCAACCTAAATGGTCTTACCAAAGAAGGAACTATTGCCTTTATTCCACACTACTGCTTCCCAAAGTTCTGCTACTGGAATCATGGGGGGGAACTGGTTGAGCCACTTTGCGCTGAGTTCCTTGGAAAATGAACTGTATGTCATGCATTTAAATAATTGATTAAACAGGTGTTCTTAGTAAGGAAGTGCACTATTAAAAGTACTTATATCTTTCTTGCAGAACATGGATCTCCATTTTCAGCTTTTTTTTTTAGCTACACACTTTGAAAGCTTGATACTTGCATAGTTTTCATGAAATATGTACCTCTAAATTCCCTGCAAAACATGGTGCACTATATATAGCACCTAGTCCTTGTAAAAGGAATTACTTGACATTAATTTAGTTTTCAAAGAGGCATTTGGTGATATATTCCCAATGAAACTTATGCAAACGTAGTATTTCAGAAATCACCTTATTTATATTACAAGTGGAAGCAGAGGAATTAAGAAGAGGGAAAGCAGTACAAGAGTAAGAATTATGGAAGCAAGATAGTGGGATCAACAAATGAACTCAACTCACCACTCATTCTTCCAGAAAACATGCCAGATCATGAAATGCCTCACATCTTCCTTATATGTCATGAGAATGACATGTACGTAAAAGCCTTTTATATGATAAGCACCCTGCAGAATACTTATATGCAAGCAGCCTACTGTACGAAGTTATTTTGTCAAATGAGGCTATTATGCATAATGTTCACAGTGTGGGATAAATGGAATTTAAATAGCTGAAGCACATATTGAGTTATCGGGTATCTCCTTGTCAGACTAGGACGTGATTTCATTTTGCTGCTACACTGAAGTCACACACAATAACAAAGCAAGCACCCATCTCAGCCTAGCAATTCATACTTGTCAGGCCTCTTCTCTCTCTGGTGTTCAGAAAGTCCCATTTCACTGCAGCACATCCACCATCAGTTGTCATGAAACTCAATCACAACCTAAACAGAATGAGAGACTTAACATCAAAGAAGAGACAGTGGGCTCTGTACATATATTTGTTATTTTGTCTCTTCCAGGTTCCTCAAAAACAATTCTGAGAATTTGTCAAGATTCCTCTCGTCCCCAATAAGCCCACCCCCAAGTCTGTAAAAGCTGCTTCAGACTGCCCTCCAACCCTCCAGAGCAGATTTTGAGGGGGTTGCAGGGATGAACAGATGAGGGTTCCGTCCTAGTGCATGAGTGGAAATCTGTTCTGCTCATTCCTGGATAGCATTAGATAAACTATACTAGTTCATATGAGAATGCTATTTTATTAAGTAATTCCTGGTCTGTTTAGACATTAATTCCTTGATAAAAAGCCCTTGCCACAGTGTTTTGCAAATTACATGGTGGCAGCTTAGGCAGCCGATACGGCAGCTGCTGCAGCATTGTTGTTTGTGCTGAAGACAAAAGCAAAGTAGGTGTTGAGCAGTTCCACCTTCTCTCCTTCTTCTTTCCCAGTAGGTGGAAGTGTGAATAGGCGGGCCTCAAGCTGCTGTACCTTCTTTTCTAGCATTTGCTGCAGGAGTAGTTTTGCACATTCTCAGCCACAAAGACAAACATCGCACAAGTGTTTTAGGTCACTGCAGCAGCTCCTGCACCGTACATGTCTCCTGATCGCATGTCCACTGTGAGACAGCACCCCAAGCCTCTCCCTCAAACTTCCTCACTAAACGCCCTCACAAATGCCTCTGTTTACAAACCACAACGATAATAGTAATAATTGTATTATTTATACCCCACCCATCTGGCTGGGTTTCCCCAGCCTCTCTGGGCAGCTTCCAGCACGTTAACAAATGTAAGTCCTAGTCACAAGTTGCAATCAGCTAAATAGAACTGCTACTGATGGTTAACGCCTCCCCCAATTTTTAGAGGAATAGAAGGCTACTGTAACACACACACACACACACACACACACACACACACACAAACATTTTAATTCTTGTGGTTTACAAAAAACAACAACAGAGCAGTATGTATACAACCAGTAAAGCAGTAAGGCATCAAACCATTAACACAAAAACAATTATCCAAATCAAAATAAGTGATATAACTTATATTGGTTTAAACTTTGCACTGTTAGCTGTTCTGTGTTTGTGTATGTGTATGATCTTTCAACCTAAATGCAGGTTATAAATGAATTAACAATGCTAATAAGTAAGTAAATACATTTCCGACCAGCTACTAATCACATCTCATTCTTTGCCTGGAGTGGATTTCTAACCTACCGGTAGAAATACTGAGCTCATAGTTCAAATATTTTTCATTGTTTCGTTAAGAGTTCACATTTCTACAAAGACTGAAAGGCCCATTTCTCTGTAGCTTATATTATCTGATTATTTAACTGCCTTTCTCCTAGCCTATCTTTCAGGGCTGCTTCACACTGTCCGTTCTTTAAGTGAACAGCTTTTGCCTTCAACCCCAGACTTTTCAAACATAAGGTTAGGAGCTTAGTTCTTTATTACTCCTGTGATGCCATTAACGTTCCACTTGCCTCACACAAAAAGACATCCACCCTTAATTTTTCAAACTAATAGCATCTAGAAAGCTGTGTATTTTCTCTTACTGAGAAAATAAGCTTCCCAGAGCAATTGGGACTAGAAGTAAATTGTTGGAATTTATCTCCCAGCATCCTTTGGCATATCCATTGTGCACTATTCAGCTGTGGAAGAATTTCTGCAGTATCAGCTTTAATTCATTTTGGGCTGGACTGAACACAGTCTGCTAATTTATGTCATCAAACAAATCTACATTGAAAACATACCATTACTATGACTACAAAGTGGTTCAGTGTTGGGAGTGTTAATCTGACTCAGTAGTTTGTAATTTAAGCAAATGTCAACGAAGTCCGTACAAATATATTTAGTTTAATGAAAAGTCCTGATGTGTGTCGTGGTCATTGAAAATATGTAACAGTAGATTTGAAGAATTTTGCTTTCTTTGATCAGAAAATAAAAATGATAAGCGGTTTAGTGAATGAAAGAAAATCACAGGAGGAAACAACATACACACATTTATCCAATTTCAAATTACATAAATTATTTTTCTTTAAAAGATGTCACTGTTGAAAGCAATGTATTAACTTTTTTTCCACCAGCCAGAGACTGGCAGATGACATTATTTTACACTTTGTTACTTTTTATTTCTATAGTGAAACTTCAGCATCAAGACCTCTGTGTGTTTGGAATGTTCAATATGCCAGACTAGAAAGAATTTTTTAAATTTGCATGGCTACTCATCAATACAATTCTCTAGACAGCTTACAAATGGTATCTGTGTGTCTGTCAATAGACAGTATTTAATCTGTGGCTTAACTTTAATGTGACTATATGCCAAAGAGAACACCAGGTTTATCGAAGGTGGTATAGAGACACTTCAGATCTAAGACTGCAGTTATATACACACTCAAAAGCAAGTAAGTGTGATCAAACTCAAACTTATTTCAGAGTACAGTGGTACCCCGGGTTACATACGCTTCAGGTTACATACTCTGGTAACCCAGAAATAACGCTTCAGGTTAAGAACTTTGCTTCAGGATAAGAACAGAAATTGTGCTCTGGCGGTGCAGCGACAGCGGGAGGTCCCATGAGCTAAAATGGTGCTTCAGGTTAAGAACAGTTTCAGGTTAAGAACGGACCTCCGGAATGAATTAAGTACGTAAACAGAGGTACCACTTTAGATATGTAGAGGATTATGTGAATTCACACATGACCTAGTGGCTTATTTTCTCCACATACACTTTTTCCCCATTCATGTCCCACATATGCAACTTGGGGGGGGGGGGGGTATCAAGACTGAAAAGTTACTTCTAGTATACAACTTAATGATATACCCATTTACCGCCCAGATTTCACAGACATGTTCTTTATGTGATTCCACACATGAGGCAGGATTGGGAAGAGAAAATAAGTAACCAGCTTGAATACATGAATCAGATTATATAATCTTAAAAAGAAAGAAAGATGACAAGCTATGCTCCACTACTACACTACTTAAATGTAATATAGACTCATTAAATCCCATTCACGTATAGTCAAATCACACACAGTAGCGTTTCTCACTCAGTTATGTCCTAGCATTCATCCATGTGAGCATCAGTCCTCACACTGGCCTTTTTTCAGCTGCAACACTAAACTATGGTTTGCATTATGGGAGGAAGCATCGGGCTATAAAGATCCCCCTTCCCTTCTGATAAACTTCCTCAGCTTATCATAGTTAAATATTATGTTCAAAACATATCAACGACTAAACTTGTTAGCATCCAAGCTCATTTCCTTTGGAGATTTTATTATTTCTTTCAAGCAGCATCTGGTTGGAAATCAAAGTTTTTATTAACAACAAATGCCATACCGTGAATATTCAGTTTATCCTGTATTTTTTTTTTTTTTATCTTCGGCAGATGGTTGTAAAACTATTAGCATTTGTTCTTTTAAAAACATTCTGGAGGGATCAAATAATACAGACAAGTAAATACAGGGAGCAGTCAAGCAATTGTAAGTGGTTGATGATGATACAAATAATCAGCTTAATTTAAAATTGGGCTTTACTTCAGCCCTATAAGTGGGTAATGCTCATTTGGTGTATACCAAACCACAAAGCTACTAATCTCTCTACTTTGAAAATGCAAAACAAATGATCTACAGGTGCTGAGCAACAAGTTTTGAAAAAGCAACAGCTTACCTGATGTCAGTGGGAAGCTCCAAAAATTTATCAGAAGTTAGTACAGAGTGGCTTGCCCACAGTTACTCTTAAATTTAGTAGCTTCTGGGAATGCTGTGGCCTCATTGAGACAACTTTTTTTAGAGGGGTCTGCCCTATAGCTCCTCCTCCTTCTTCAAATGGTACATCTTCAAACTTACAATTTTATATATAGGTAAAAGTAAAGGGACCCATGACCGTTAAGCCCAGTCGCGGACGACTCTGGAGTTGCGGCGCTCATCTTGCTTTACAGGTCGATGGAGCCGGCATTTGTCCGCAGACAACTTCTGGGTCATGTGGCCAGCATGACTAAGCCGCTTGTGGTGAACCAGAGCAGCGCACGGAAATGTCGTTTACTTCCCGCCGGAGTGGTACCTATTGATCTACTTGCACTTTGACGTGCTTTCAAACTGCTAGGTTGGCTGGAGCAGGGAGCAAACAGGAGCTCACCCCAGCGTGGGGATTTGAACCGCCGACCTTCTGATCGGCAAGCCCAAGAGGCTCTGTGATTTAGACCACAGCGCCACCCGCATCACCACATAGAATTTCAGCTGATTCATAATGCAGACCATTATCAGGGAACCATTCTATCTGTTCTCTTATTATCCCAACTGTGTGACCATCCTATCAGAGGATGAAAACCAAGGATAAAGCAGTTTTGGAAAAGTACAGATCTTTTAATGGCCATAACCTAGTTCTTAATAGTGAAAAACTGATATAATGGGATACAAATATGGAAACAGACCCAACAAAGCAAGTATTATGTTGTATTTTTTTTAAAGGCAAAGTACTTATATATCTTTTCTACTTGTGTGTAGATATACACACTTATTTGGCTCAGCGATCTTATTTGCAACCCATTATTAATATTTAAAGCCCCTTTTATTGTTGCTCATTTCTTTTATCATGGTCCTCTCAGGACCCTGCAAGGTAATTGATAATTCATTTCATGTTGACAGAACTATAAGCCTCATTTATGTGGCAGGCAAAACCAGCTCTTCTTTCACTTTCCTTCACAATGGTGACTACTCTTCTTAGCAATGTATGACTATTGTTACTGATGTTTTCTTCCTTGTGACTACTTCACAAACTTTAATGCACTGACGTGGTTTCCCTGCCATTAAATAAGAACCCCCTTGGAGAGTGTAAGCATAGATTTGGAAAACCTAAATGGGCAGGCACAGTGAAAATGCTTATTGTACACTGCCTGGGTTCCCCACATGAAAATCACTGCAGCAGTAGTGCTCACTCGCCTACAGAGAAAATAACAGATGATGACATTTAAAATTTAAGACCTGAAATGCTGAATCCACTGTTTATTGTAGTGCGCCCTGGGTGTGCAGTAAGCCTTCTCCAACAAGTTTTGCACTCATCCCAGAAGACGGTTATTTATTTTATTTCCTTATGGAATGTATTATTCATTTTATATTCCAGAAAATTCACAGTGATGTACAGAAAGTCTTTATATATAATTTAATGTTGAAAATAGATAAGCGTGGCTGAGACGATCTTTCTGGAAAGGCTTGTCTATATATGTAATAGGTACAAAGAAACCAATATGATTGGTGCCTGTCTAATTTGTACAGGGTGGAAATTTCTATACAACTGGAATTGCAATGCTAAAGGTCTGGTTTTGACTTGTCATTGAGCAGATAGGCCTACCCTAGGCACCATTGGAAGAGCTTCCTCTGATGAGTACAGCTGTCAAAAATGTATATAGGGGGTAAGATTATCTTTCAAACGACCTGGTGTTGAATTGTTTCAGTCCTCATACATTGCTAAAACTTTGTATTTGGTCCAGAGAAATATTTGCAGCTAGCATAGTTTGTTCAGCCATAATTTTATATACTAGCAGTAGTCTATTCCACTCCCACCTGCCCCTTTTTGCAAAAACTGAAGCTTCCAGCCTAACCTTAAGGGCAGCCCCACATCAAGAGTATTGAACTAATTGAGTATTGAACTTTGATAGGTGTCCATCACCTGGCATCCTGATGATATCAGGTGGTGGACAGATGGGTGGTCCTGCCCACCTGTCAACGCTAGCCCACCAGAAGGGGGCAAATTAGGGGTATGATTTGATCTAGTCCTCTACCCCCTGTGCACTTTTTTTAAGATAACATTTTATTTTTGCTTCTTTTAGAAGAATTACGTTGTGTGGAAAAATCCAATCATAATTTCCCATGCAACATCCAGTTTAGTTCTCAGTTTGACAAATGTAATTTGGTTGCTGTGAACATTCAGCAAAAACAAAACAAAAAATAAAAAAAAAATCCACCAGCCATACAATTGTATGATACCTACATGTCCATGAACTGATTAATTCTATAGAGCAAATGTTTTCATTCTTTCGCTGTCCCCTTTCTCAGTAACTTCCCTGAATTGCTGAACATAACTGAAAATAAACTCTGAAATAAAAGCAAAGAAATTGCATTGCATTCAATTTATGTAGGCATTATTTAGCTTAAAACTGATATAAAAACCCTGCATGTTTACAATATCGTGCCAGAAGGCTTGAAAGCATGAATGAAATAGCACATCTTAAGTATGCAGATTTTGTGGCGTTATTGATACCAGCCCTCCCACCCTTTTTTTATTTATCAAGTATAAACTCAGCCTCACACTAAATGCTGGCTCCTGCTGGAAAGAAAGCAGTAAGACTGCAGAAAGCTTTTTCTCCTAGCCAGAGGCTATCAAGCTGCTAAAGTATTCAGCAGTCAGCTGTGGCATGCAAATGAGAGGAAACACCTGGAAAAGTAACAACAAGACCAGGTAATACCAGTAAGATTCCTACAGGGGGTATCATGTGGGATGATATGAAGTGCACAAAATAATCTCTCCAGCAACCTGCACAGAGACCATGGCAACTGCCTAAGATTTCCCAGTCAGCCCTGTTCTTCCTTGTAAACCCACACAAAAAAAATGTTTGAAAACCTGAACTCAACCACTGTTTCAAAGAGCATGACACACATTTTTGTAGGCTTTCAATTAAGACTCAGACTGCATAGTCACTAACCTGTTTGCAGCCCCAAAAATGTAATTTTCTCAATCTGAAAGTGTTCATACTTGTCCTCAACACACTACTTTTGACCTACATTGATTCTGGACCCTGTCATCTGCAAGAGTTGGTGTGGTTACTTGACAAGTGTTTGAAAATTATCCCCTTAAACACATGCCCCATGTGAATGCAGAAAGAAGCAGTGGTTGTGATTTTGGTACATGCCCACCCATAGCGCCATTGGACAGGTGTGGATACACATCCCTCACTGCCAGGACCACCTGTGTTTTCAAACAGACACACTGCTGGGTAATGCAGAATCAATCTGCAATTAGCTTTTAGTTTGAATTCAAACCAGTTTCTCAAGAAGCACAAACATATGCAATAAATCTTGATTTTGTGTGCGGACTATGGAGAAAAAACAAGCACTCCATTGAATCTAGAATAAAGTGTTGTGTGTACATAGCCCTCTTTTTAAATAGAGAGGGGATATACATCCAACAGCAAAGGACCAATTTTGTATGCAGAAGGCCACAGGTTCAATCAAAAGCATCATCAGGTAAGGGATTTCAGATAGTGTGGAAGGGAAATATCTCACTCTGCCCAAGACGATGGGGACCTGCTGACATTGAGATTAGATAGTGCTGGGTTAGATGAATATATGAAGTGACTTGTTATAAGGCATTCATTTATGTTCCTTTGTTCAAGTGGACAGAGCCACCACCACCACCACCAACAACAACAACAACAACAAAAACAGGAAATTAATCTTCCATTTCATTTTCTTCCATTGCATGACTTTCACAGATACAAGAGGAGTAAAGGACTAGTCAGCTAGAGTAAAAGAGCACCAGTACACTTCAAACTAATTCTCACAAAATCAAGAGAATGCTCTCAAAATCAAAACTCATCTATAACTCCTAAATACAGAAAAAGAAGCGACATAAAAAGACAGAGACATGATTAGAATAAGGAATAACATTATGAGTATTGCTAAGCACCCAAATATCTCTTAAGAGCTAGATGAACAAGCAATATTTTAAAGAAATATTAAGCAAATGACCAAGAAACATGATCTATCTTGGGGATGGGTTTGGGGGTTGGGAAGTGGAGAGCTATTCTCATTTGGGGAAAATTTCCTCCCATCCCCAAACAAATGGATTAGACAAACCTTGGGTATGCAGAAAGCTTCAGTCACCATTTTACTCCACTCTTTGATGGGAGACAGCTTTCTTAGTCGTTTAAGCACCAGTCCAATGTGACCAATACCCCTGGAGCCATCTTTGAGGGTTAGTGTTTCTCTCCCCTTCCAGGATTACAAATAACTCTCACTGACTTCAGTGGGAGTTACTTGTATCTGCCAGGGGAGAATCATGATGGAGTGTGCAAGGAAGCATTCTGCCCTTAAAAATGTCAAAAATCATTAGGAGTGACTGCGCAGCATGAGCAGGAATCAATATTAGAGAAGACAGGAGTAAGCAAATGAGACAGGAAGTGGAGACTGTTAAAGGGAAACCTAGAAGCAAAATAGAAACCTGTGGGGGAGAGAAAGATATTGGCCCAGGGATAAAAATATACGCAGGGGAAGGAGGAGGAAAATGAAAATAAAGAAACAAGACACTAACAAGCCTCAGCAGCAAAAGAAGGGGAAGAAAATGGCCTTTGCAAGGGATTAAATAGAAGGAAAGCAGATTGGATTATAATTCTGAAGCTACATTGTAGCAATGTGATTAGGATTTTAATTTATTTTTGTATGTTAATATACAAGCACTGTAATAGAAACATATACCATGTATCATATTTATATGTGAAAATTGGAAGTTACATTAACTATACATTTCATAGGTAATGTACTACTATACAGTTCCAAATTCTGTCAGTTTAAAGCATTTGCATGTTTGGTTTTTTGCTTATGAGAAATTGTTCCAGTTCAAGCAGCATTTCACCATCAACTAAAAAATAATTATTTCATATGTACATTTCCACTTCATACCTCAGCATTTAAGACCTACCTTTTGAATGGGTTTGTCTTGTTTCTACTAAAAAGCACTGAACTACAAGGTGGTATGAAAACTCTCTGTTGTTGGTTCCATTATGGCCAAAGAGCACTATTTAGCAAATGCAAGTCATTGCTAGATGTTGCTGCTCTATGACATATTATATAAAAGTAAACTATTAACTTATGGGGTGTTAGGAGAGGGGTAATAGACTCCTTCTGAAGTAGTTTGTCCACCTTTGGTCCCCACCCTGCACTTAGCTGTCAGCATGAGGCAGCGGCCACATCCTGGGAATGGCTTCAAGTGGCTGGCTAATCTTCCCCTGCATTTGGAAAAAGGCGCCAGTGGATTGAGCAGACAAGATCAATAGTGGGGTCCAATGGTCAAGAAGGAGGTTTCTGCACATGCTGTAAAAGAAAATGAGGAGCAGATGGGGCTTGTCAACCTGGGAAGGTAGCCCATCTAGAAGAAGGAAAACTATGCTCCTAATCCTCTGCTGTCTTGTGGGATATTTTTGGGAGAAGAAAAGGCTAAGGAGTAAACCCTACACAAATCTGGAGTAGAGTCCCTAAGACAGCTGGATGGCACCTTTTGCACCTTCTTCCGGCAACCAAGTAATGCCAAACGTATTGTTCTACTTTCCTTTGGACCACATCAGAGAGGTTTGAGGGTGGTCTGGTCGTCTGGGAAGCCCAGGACCTCCATACACACTACCCAGGCTTGTGCCCCAGGGATTTCACTTTGGTGCTGCTAACACAGTGATTTGACTCCACCCCTAAAGGCACACTCCATTGGTTTTCAAGGCAGACGGATGCCAACAATAATGACTTTGGCTCTCCCAGCATTGAACCTGATGTGTTTTGACTCTATGTGGTTTTAGCTTTAAGAGCAATCCCTGGAACGTAACCCTCGTTTAAGTTGCAGGCTTACGGTATCTGGGAAGAAACTGCAGGTTTCTAGAGGGCTAAACCAGAATGAACAGATTACTTGCTGCAAAGCAGTTGTAATACTGCTGGATCACTTCTCTTTATTCTAAAGAAGACAGACATTAAATAAAGGATATTTATGAGCTACTGAATGGTAAGTATCTTTCCTGCATGAAGAAAATATTAATGAAGCAGCCAAAATTAAAAATTCGTTTCCCAGGACTAGGAATTAGTTCACAGAGCAGAAGTAGATAGGAATAACAGGAAATCTTATCTCCTCTCCCCCCCCCCCACATGTGTCCACATCATCTAGACATACTGGCCCACATTATTTTACTTAGGTATTTTGAGTAGTAGATTATTTAATTTGCAGCAACTGACTTTTAAAGTGTGCAGCCCAAGCCTCACGTCAATTCAGTCAAAATCATTTTGCAAGTGAATGATCCTTTGCTGGTGACAAATCATCTTCTGAAAAGAAAACCCCAAACAACCCTCTGATAACATTTCCTTAAATTGCAATATAATGTGTTACAAGACTGAGGGCTACAGGCTTGAAAAATTATGGAGAACATGATATATGTGACTTGAATCATGTATGTTTCCCCCTTTTCTATTCTTTGCTTTGGGTATATTTATTATCACTGTAAAAAGGACCAACCAACTTAGCACCCCTAACATCGATTCCAGCTAAATATCTCTCTGAGAAGCCAACTGTCAAATCATCTCCCACAACTCAAGAGGCAATGGTTTTCTTCTTTTGCCCCCCCCCCCCCCATTCCACTGGCTAACTTTCAGCCTTCGGTTAGTATGAGTCATATCCAGCTCCTTTAGCCTCAAACTATAGTTCCAAAAAGGCAGTGAGAAATCAAGATCAGCTTCAGCTGGACCAATGAAAATCACATGAAACATTATGCTGTCACACAATGTACTGCAAATATATTAAAGTAGTAGTACCATGAATGTGCACACCTTATAGTACCCAATCTTTCAATTTATGCTATGAACTGTAATTAAATGGCTGAATACACATTCCTTCCATGGTTTCCATGATGGAAGAAATGTGTGATATAAACAAACATAAAAGGTAAAAAGAAACAATTGACATGAAATATTCACCTGTTAAGGAACCCTCAGTTAAGGAGCACCACACCTCAAAGCTCACAGGCATAGTATTTAGTTGTAGCCTTCAGCATACCAAACTGAATACAGAAGGCTAAGCAAAAAAAAGGGGAATCACCTCCAACTTTTCCATACACCCTGAGATGCAATCTACCAAATCATGGCTTTCAGTAGAGCCCTGTTTTAGGATATCATTTATTATGGCTCTCTAGTACACAGGCATCTTTCTTCTTCACTTCTTAACTTTCCATTGCATCAGAATCTCTGGCTGTTCTAAAAGAAGTACTGGTAACTGTTACTGACTCAAACTTGTGTGCATGAAAGGGTTAACCTCATCCCTGAGCTTAAGTTACCAGTGTGAGTATGGCTTAGCAGGCTCTGCTCCCTCCTCCATTCTCAGTCTTTTTCTCCTTCATGCAAGTGATTTGACTCTCTCTAAAATGAGATTTTATAGCCTGCATCTTTGCTAATCCAAATACTGAATGATCTTTTTGTAAGGAAACCTAGTACTTTTTTTTCTTTTTAATTCACCTGGAACCCTTTTCATCATCTTTTTTTCTACTGCTAATGGACAAGGACTTGTTTGCTGTAACTTCTGGAAACTGAGTAAAATATTCACTTATTTGTGAAGCTAAGTATCTGTGAAGTTTAGGCTCCAATACTTTGGCCACCTCATGAGAAGAGAAGACTCCCTGGAAAAGACCCTGATGTTGGGGAAGATGGAGGGCACAAGGAGAAGGGGACGACAGAGGATGAGATGGTTGGACAGTGTTCTCGAAGCGACTGGCATGAGTTTGGCCAAACTGCGGGAGGCAGCGGAGGATAGGGGTGCCTGCCGTGCTCTGGTCCACGGGGTCACGAAGAGTCGGACACGACTGAACGACAACAACAACAAGTATCTGTGATTTATTCTAGCCTAAGCATTTTCATGGAGAACATTTAAAGGTGGATGAGGACAGATGTAACCCTAACCAAGTTTTAATATGCTTGGTAACAATCACCATTGCATTTAATTGGAGAGTAGGAATTTCTCTTCCAAACCTCTCTCCAACAGTAACTTACATTCAAAAGGGTCAAGCTGCTAGACACCCAAGTTGAAAAAGAGGATGGTTTTCACCTGGCTTTGTTAGTCTGGCAACACTAGCCTTGGGACAGGTTAATGAGCAAACCATATCTGATTGGGGCAGCAGCACACATAGAACTTCTGCTAATGCCTGTTGCATGAACCTTGTGGGTGTGTGGGTGTGAAAGAGTAAGTGTGAGAGAGAGACGGGCAGAAATAATGACTATTATATCAGAAAAGAATTATTTTATATCACACCTGAATCTTGACAACCGAAATTTAAATAAATAACTTCACATGTTTCAGCAACAGAGGCCTATCAAAGACTTGTCCAGAAGTAAAATATCAGGCCTAAAAACCTCATCTGGTGATAAATTAGTTATTGCTTGGAGTGATTTTGCTTTGTATAATAATATGTTTACTATTCATGTTTCATACACCATAACCACAAAAATCTCACCCAAATCTAAGGACCTCATGGTAGTAAATCTTCATAGGCAGGATCCAATAATAACTAATATTTCCCTTGCTATAATGCTAGGTTTATTGAAAGTTTAAAGGAAGATTAATTCCTTCAAACATAGACAGCACACAATTTGTTGACTTAAAATACTTAGTGGTCCAGACTTTTTCACTTGGAAGTGATTTCCATTAAGCTGCAAAAGTGAGCATGCCTTTATCGAAAGAATTTTAATCATTGTATCTTTCTCCTTCCTACGACAGCTGTCATCGTGTCACTATAGCAGAAAGAAGTTAAATGTCACTCCCCAGCTTCCAAGTTGTCACTTAACAGCAATGAAATATGCATTGTTCCAGAGAGGAGAAATAAACATTTTTACCGAGAGCTTCAGGATGCACTGAAAACTTTCTAGCAAGCTCATGCATTTTGTACATGATGCAGAGCAGAAACAATTAAACTTTCCCCCCTCAATAAACACAATGCACAATTGAATCATGCACAAATTACAGCATATCATATGGGCAGGGTCTTGGAAGTCATAAAATCATAGAATTGTAGAGTTGCAAGGAAACACAAGTGTCATCCAGGCCAACACAGTAATCTTTTGCCCAATGTGGGGCTCAAACCCACAACCCTGAGCTTAAGAGTCTCATGTTCTGCCAGCTGAGCTAGTCCTTCAACAATGCGGGATGCAACTACAGCATGCAACAGATTCTTGTCCACCCACTGGTTAAATGCTCCTAGGAAAGGAGAGTCCACCAGTTCCTGAGGAAGTTTATTCCAATATTGAACAGCTCTTAATGTTAACCGGGAAATCCAAATTGTCATTAAATATGTAAGAAGTTCATCATAAAGTCCCTAGTCAGGCATACAAAGAACATTGCCCTTGGAACATGACAGTAACCTGGATTAGAATTTACATTGGAATACGTACTCCATCTTGTCGTTTCAAATAGTGAGCTGGGATTTCTCGTTTTGTTCCCCCCCCCCCCGCCCAGTGTTATTATTTGCCAGTGTCCCTTCCCCCCTTCATTTGTTATTGTGTGGCTCTTTGTGTGTACATAAAGTACTGCACGGGCACACAAAAGAATGACAAGAACACAGAAAGGACAAAAGAGGCAATAAAACAAAGAATTCATGTAGAAATCATTAATTGCAACAAACTTTAAGTCACAGTTTTCCAGTTCTGAGACACCTGAAATGTATAGTGAAGGCACACCTAAGATGACATTTGGATAGAACTGTTAATCAACTGTGGTTCTTAAACGCTGAAAATTAAGATTGTACTGAAACAGTACATCATCCTCATGGAGGTCAATGACAATTGCCTTTTTGTGTTAGTGCTCCATAACACAGAAACATGGGCATTTCACTTTACTGTATGATCTAGAGAATGTCTATGCCAGCGCTACCCATTGCCAAAAAATGCACTGTTGGTGTACATACTATCCATGCAAAACAAATAGTAAGCAACCTCCAAACTTCACAGTCGCCCAACATGCAGTGCAGAAACTTTAATGACACCCTCTGAATGAATAGCACACTATTTAAACTGAACCTGAGAAGTTATCAGTCCACTTCACTATCTCAAAACATATCACTGAATGACTGAAGAGATGTGATAACACGAAATAACACGATTTCATGAATTCACAGGTTACCCCATGTGCAATAAAATAAATTGTTTGCTTTCTGTAATTTGCAACATTAAGATATATTGATTACTCAGAAGTGGTAGAGCACAGGTTATGGAGGTAATCACAGCCTACAAACAATTCATGCTGCAATATATAATTCTGTTTGTGCCACATGCTTTATTGACTTATTTCAGAGATTGTAAAAAAGTACATTGCACAGCTTAGAAAAAATTATTACTACCTTCAATCATATTTCTGAAATTTGTTATGGAGTATGTAAGACAGGCATGGCCAAACTTTGGGTCCACAGATGTTTTTGGCCTACAACTCCCATCATCCCTGACCACTGGTCCTGTTAGCTAGGGATGATGGGAGTTGTAGTCCAAAAACATATGGAGGGCCAAGTTTGGCCACGCCTAGTGTAAGACCATTATCATGTGAGCCTAAGCCCCAGTTGACTTTTGCCTCAGCATGTAATGGTTTGGCTTTAGCCCTCTGATGTGCCAGTTTCTATCCCTCTTCCCTCTTTCTCTTAACCTATTGAATTGGAGAAGAGGATGGGAAACAGTGAACAATGCTGAAGCCCAAAGCACTCTAAACTATTGCATTGAAGATAGGAACTCTGGGAAGTGTCATTAAAAATATATTCTTCCTGTTTTAACAGACACAGTTAAAAAAAAAATCCCAGGGTTCAAGTCTGCAGTGGAGGATCTAAAATGTTCTGGCAAAATCCCTACAGAATGTTATCGCTTAGGAAGAGCTATGGCCAGATGTCTTGGCTGGTGTTTATTCTTCTCCCTCCCCTGCCCCCAGCAGCTTAGTAAGTTTAGGAGAGGCAGAAGACGGCAAAACTGGCACATCACCCTGGCACCAGCAGAAGAGCTCCTGCAGGCCAAGTCTTTCTGAACTGCAGAGAAAGTTGAAATAATTCTACATAAATAATTCCAAGAATTCTTCAAACAAACAACAAACATAAAAAAGTTTGGAAAGACCCAAATCAATCCAAACTGAGACAGGAAGTTTGACCCAGCTCTAACCAGGCCACTGTCTTGCTTCTGTTTCCAGCCACACATGTTCCAGAGTGGAGGAAAGCCAACAGTGACATCAAACAAACAACGGGACAGGAGGAATGAGCTTTTGAATCACAGATCTTATTCCCCCTCCCCCCCACACACACACATACAAAAAGACCTTGGAGCATTTGTGAAAAATGCCTCAGGGAAAGTTGATCTTTAGATCTTTAGTAGAAATGGTTTGTTTTTTTAAATCAACTGAGATTGTCATAATATCACTAATAAACAATGACGTGAATTACAAAATGTAGAAACTATCGGGGAAGATGTAAGTAAAGTGGTACATGGTAAGAGGTATAAGACTTTTCATGGTGTGGAGAAAGCGGAAAAGATTATTATATTTTCTACCATTCTTAACTTAAGACAATACAGTAAAGCTGAATGTTAGAAGATTCAGGATAGAAAAAAGAAAGCACTTCTTTCCCTATGAGGTAGTGATGGCCACCAACTTGGATTCTTCAAAAGAATATTAGACAAGTTCATGGAGGATAAGGCTTTCAGTACAGCACAGCTATGTTTTATTTCCACTGCCAGAGGCAGTATGCCTCTGAATACCAGTGGCTCGGAATTATAACTGGGGAGAGTGCTATTGCACTCAGGTCCTGCTTTCAAGATTTCCAAAAGCTGGACTAGAAGAGCCCTTGTCCTGATCCAGTAGCACTCTTACGTTCCTATGAGCTAGATATACAAATAGTCTGAAAGTCAGCTTCCTATGCTCCTATCAGCAATGGAATGCCAAGGGATCTCTTCTGAACCTTTCTCAGATATTCAGAGGCACTACATGAGCCTACAAGATATGCTCAGATCAACAGCCATTTGTGGCCAAAGTACCACTGTCCAAATAAAGTGTTGCAAAAACTTGCAATAATTAAAATATGTGTTGCCCTGAATAATGGCCATGTCTGCATGTGACGCTAAACCGTAGTTGAGAGTTACAAGTTCAAGCCACAGGAAGCTCTGAACTCATGCACTTCCTCCTCCACTTCCAGCACAGTCATGATGAGGAGTTTTGAAGCCTTTGATTCTGTTTTAGAATGCAGCTTGTTGTGGCATCCAAACAAGGAAAAAATGTGGTTAATCTTAACTATGGTTAGTTAAACAAGTCTGCTTCAAACCACACTTTAAGAAGATGTTTTGTTTTTCATTAACCATGATTATGTTTAGTGATTCAATGTAGCATTAAGTTGTGATCAATCTAAAATGGAAAGTTATGATCTCTTGCTTCACAGCCACATTGGAAGCTGAAGAGGAACATTTTTGTCTGGTGCCTAAAGAGGTGTATAATGAAGGCACCAGCCAAACCTCCCTGAGGAGAACATTCCACCAATTGGAAATTTGACCAATGCAATTGTGTGTGTGTGTGTGTGTGTGTGTGTGTGTGTGTTTATAAAATACCCAACACATGTTCAAATCATGGCTTAACCTTATTCTGTGCTCTACCCACTTTTTGAGAGGTTCCAAGGAGGTGGCAAGTTGCAATTTATTTTACAACTTTGACAAGACCAGTTTGGTTCACTTTTACCACTAAAAAGTTAGTTCATCTACCGATTACTATCTGAATAAGTACCTGCCATGCTCTGGTCCATGGGGACACAACTAAACGACTAAACAACAATAATCACGCAGGCTGAACTACTGCTTCCAGTAAACATGGATCAGTTCATATGTTTGCTATTTAACAAGGTAGCACATTAACAAGGACTTCAAGATGCCACTGGCTCAGACAGTCACCACAGGCACATCCTGCAGAACTGTTTTCGTCTAACCTTCCCTTCCTCCATGCTCCCTACAAGGAGAGAGTCACTGTCATTGATAATTGCTATTGCACCAGCATCACTTTATCTTGCTAGATTCATAAAGTCCCAGTCAAGCCTCTTGCCTTTCTTGTTCTCTCACATCTGGCTCCGTTGAGAGAGGGTGAAAATCAAACAGCAAAATAATAATAATAATAATAATAATAATAATAATAATAATAATAATAATAATAATAATTTATTTGTACCCCGCCCATCTGGCCGGGTCTCCCCAGCCACTCTGGGCGGCTTCCAACAAACATTAAAATACATTAAAATACCCCAGATTAAAAACTTCCCTAAACAGGGCTGCCTTCAGGTATTTTCTGAATGCCAGGTAGTTGTTTATCTCTTTGACCTCTGATGGGAGGGCGTTCCACAGGGCAGGCGCCACTACTGTGAAGGCCCTCTGCCTGGTTCCCTGCAGCTTTGCTTCTCACAGTGAGGGAACCGCCAGAAGGCCCTCGGTGCTGGATCTCAGTGTCCGGGCTGAACGATGGGGGTGGAGACGCTCCTTCAGGTATACAGGACCGAGGCCGTTTAGGGCTTCAAAGGTCAGCACCAACACTTTGAATTGTGCTCGGAAATGTACTGGGAGCCAATGTAGATCTCTCAGGACCGGTGTTATGTGGTCCCAGCGGCCACTCCCAGTCACCAGTCTAGCTGCCGCATTCTGGATTAATTGCAGTTTCTGGGTCACCTTCAAAGGTAGCCCCACATAGAGCACATTGCAGTAGTCCAAGCGGGAGATAAGTAGAGCATGCACCTCTCCACCACTCTGGTGAGACAGTCTGCGGGCAGGTAGGGTCCCAGCCTGCATACCAGATGGAGCTGGTAGACAGCTGCCCTGGACACAGAATTAACCTGCGCCTCCATGGACAGCTGTGAGTCCAAAATGACTCCCAGGCTGCGCTCCTGATCCTTCAGGGGCACAGTTACCCCATTCAGGACCAGGGAGTCCCCCACACCTACCCGCCCCCTATCCCCCCAAAAAAGTACTTCTGTTTTGTCAGGATTCAACCTCAATCTGTTAGCTGCCATCCATCCTCCAACCGCCTCCAGGCACTCACACAGGACCTTCACTGCCTTCACTGGTTCTGATTTGAAAGAGAGGTAGAGCTGGGTATCATCCGCAAAAGGCAAGCAGAAAAGTTTGGCAGAAATTAAATCAGAGTTATTCTTGTTTTATAAATGGGGGGAAACAAGGTATTGTGACTTGCTCAAAGCTTAAGCAGGACATAAGCACAGGAGCAAAGAATGTGACACCATTGGTTTCAAATGTGCACTTCCATTGAAATGTAACCCAAGCTACTTTGGGGGAATGTAGCTAAACATTCTTTAAGGATGGATATGTTTGCAAAAAGATCAAACATATCCATCCTTAAAGAAATCAGCCCTGTGTGCTCACTGGAAGGGCAGATCCTGAAGTTGAGGCTCCAATACTTTGGCCACCTCATGAGAAGAGAAGACTCCCTGGAAAAGACCCTGATGTTGGGAAAGATGGAGGGCACAAGGAGAAGGGGGCGACAGAGGATGAGATGGTTGGACAGTGTTCTCGAAGCGACTGGCATGAGTTTGGCCAAACTGCGGGAGGCAGTGGAGGATAGGGGTGCCTGGCGTGCTCTGGTCCATGGGGTCATGAAGAGTCGGACACGACTGAACAACAAAAAGCTAAACAACAGAGATCTATCTTGCTTGAGGCAAACAAAGAGTGGCTAGAAGCAGTTACCGTCCTAACCAAGATTCCAGTGACCCACATTACTCTAACCCTTTCACTCTATGCATTCAAGAGCCACATGCGGAAGTTTCAAAACTAAATTTCTATCATTATCTAAAATTCAAGAGCTTGACTTTCCATTAAGGGTTGGCAGAGTTCATCTTTAAGATTCTCAGTCAGGGCTCTCAAAAATATGACCAAAAAAAGTATGATTTCAACTATTGTCTTTCTATGAAAGTTCTAACATAAATGAAACATCTGAACAGACAACCCACAAAACGCAATGACAGCCACCAACTTAAAAGGGAATTAGACAAATTCATGAAGAAGCCTATCAATATCTATTACAGTCACGATGGCTATATATTACCTCCAGCATCAGAGGCACTAGGCAGCATGTGTCTGAATCCTAGTTGCTAAGGAACATGAGCAGGAGGGAGCTATTGCACTCAGGCCCTCCTTATGGGCTTCCCATAGGCATCTGGTAGCCACTTTGGGGAGCATGATGCTGGACTTGCTAAGCCATTTTTCTGATCCAATAAGGCTGTCTTTATGTTCTTAAATCGGAAATATGATGGACTACAAAGCCAGGCCAGGCTGAGATTCAAGGCTGTATTCAAAAGTCAGTCACAAGAGAGGATAGCTTCTGTACTTTTATAAGCAGGTACTTTGCTTCACAGCTGAACAGGGCATACTCCACTGAGCGGGACCCTGTGGGGCCTTATATATTGCAGAAACTGTGGAACCCAGCACAAATGAATGTTGATGTTTTCATTTTGTTCTTGTAGTAAGCGAAGGGAGACTAGCTAGATCCTGCTTCACTTTGTGTTTGAAGTGCTGTACCTCAAACTAACTTTAAGGAACAACCTGCATGGTAAAGAGCCCTGGAATCTCTTCATCAAGTGATAAATGTATCTGACAAAATTCTAACAGCATTTGTTTTTAAACTGGCTTTTCTGATTGAGAACCAGATAAATGATCTGAAGTTACATAATGATGTCAGAGAATAAGTTTTTTTAAAAAAAAATCTTGGATTAAGAAGACACAATGATAATAGGCTTTGTGACTCCTTAAGGTTTATGGCAACGTATTCTACAACTGTAAAAAGACAATTACTGCAATGATAGCCTGAGCTATACAACACTTGACTGAAAACATGAAGAAAAGGTGAATGACATTTATGGCTATGCCAGAGTTTTAGTTACATTTTTGCCAGTTTGTTTCCTTCCTTCCATAACGTATACAACTTGTACAGACAAGCAATAATTACACTATTTCTATTTTTAGTGCAGAAACTATTTTGACCTACTCAGCAAGGCATTTCCTTCCTCCCCCCCCCCCCGCCGCTAACCTTTAATGTCATTCTATCATTGTGCTGTTGGCTGAACACTCCCTGCAAGATGTGGGGTGGCCCACTAGCTCTTCATTAATTGCAGCTTCTTTCTTTTTGCTTGAACAGAGAGCAGTTCATAGTCTTTAACCAATCCTTCAAGTTAGATATCAATGCCATGTTGTGAAACATTCACCGGGATGTTGCCAGACTCGGTGGGGCCAGCATTCTACACACAAACACACACAAACACACACACACACACACACACACACACACACACTTATAACGTGTTTTCAGGAGTCACTGGTTCTTTTGCACACATGTAAAACACTTCTGATTTGCAGGAAACTGATATACAAAATTGTGAAGTTCTAGAGCTATAGCTATTTTGTGCAGTCTTTGGGTTGCATTTTGTGCTAAACAGTTTTGTCAGGAGTAGGGAACAGTATTATACCTTGACTAATTTTTATATATGGTTCTCCGGTTGGTTTCAAGAGCAAACAAGAGGTTAAGGACTACCGTGTTTCTCATAAAATAAGACACAGTCTTATATTTTTTTTCCCCTCAACAAAACACAGTATGGCTTATTTTCAGGGGATGTCTTATTTTAACCGCGTTGCATTGGTACGCTGTATAGCCACGCCTCTCCAGGCTGTTTTAATGGGAGGTGCTTATGGGAGGTGCACTCCAGGCTGTTTTAATGGGAGGTGCACTATGGCTTATTTTCGGGGTATGGCTTATTTTCGGGGAACGGCTTATATTTCGCAAATGCATAGAAATCCTGCTATGGCTTATTTTATGGCCATGTCTTATTTTAGGAGAAACACGGTATAATAAACTGGGTTTAGCCTCAGGCGGTTCTGAGTTGTGCTATGGCAGGGTAAGTGACTACCAAGTAGAACAGAACTCACTTTTGGACTTTGAAACATACAAATGCAGCTGAACAATGCAAACTAAAGATTATCTTTTTAACAATATATTCTATAGCATAGACAGACAGACAGACAGACAATAGGAGCCAGCCTCAATGCACTGGGAAGTTCTCCTTTGCAAACCAAATGGAAATGAATGGAAAAACTTCTTAGAATGGCCCTTTCACACAAAAATATTGTTATCTGTGCGGATTCTACAAGGATCATTAATGACAGTAATTAAAGAAGAAAAAGAAGAAGATTTCAACAGAAATAAAATTCTTCGAATCTGAAAAGTACACAAACATACCTTAAAATGCCACAATTGATGAAATTGCTTTTTGCTTACTGAAGCTAATCCGTTACCTTGCTCATAAATAATCACATGCCTAATGATAAAAGGCATTCCAGTAAACCTCTGTGGTGCACAGATGTTTTAGTTTCGTTTGAACTCTCAGAACTCATAAAAGTTAATATATATGACATAAAATAGTTTTAACAGAACTTCTAATATCTCATAGATCCTCCAAGGAGATTATTTCCCTTTATAAGCATTGTAAATTTTAGTTATTGTAGTATCTGTACACATATGTGCAGCTAGCTACCTTTGTAACCACCCCTCACTAATTTCTGCTTGTTAAATAAAAGCTATTAAGCAAGCATTGTCTCGCACAGTACCAAGAAGAGTGGATGCATCTAGTACTATTCTAAATACTTCCTACATAATAGAGTTTGCTTCAAAGCTTGGGCAGTGATGCTATTTAATGTGCTCAGTCAGAATAATAAAAAAAAGTTGCTAGAGGCAACAACATCTCTAAACATCCTTTTCACACTACAAGCTATTCAAGATTCATAGTAATTTATTCGGCCACTTACCAGCAAACATGACAGCTGCTCCTGAATCTGTCCCAATGTTGTTGATATTTTTCCCACTCATACACATCCTCTCCCCTCCTCTTCTGGAAACTGTTTCCCTGCATTTCATCTGGCCATAATAAGCTCAGGCTTCTTTTGCCTTATTTACATTTTCTTTGCAGTGTCAATACACTTTACTGGACAGCAGCAAGCATTCTGCCAGGCATTTGAATTTCTTCCCACTGATATAAAGTCTTCCGCCTGGTGAACCTTAAATCTCTCTTCCTGACTCTCCTTTGCCAGCAGCCTGAGATATCTTGCTTCCATAAATTTTGCCATCTCCTCTAAAATCCACACCACTGCATTTTATATCTCACCGTAAGAGATACTTTATTCCTTTGCAGCCCTTCTTATGCTTTCCTTTCAACATTAAATCACAAGATTCTCTTTCCTGACAAACCAACTGATGCAAGTACAGCCCCTTTTCTGGGAGAAACATCACCTTCAGTCCTTCCCTCTCTAAGAAAGCAAGCATGTGAATTGCAAGGCAGAGGGGTTTAGCCTCCTTCTCAAATCCTCGCATGTGTGTCTTATTTGAGATGCCTACCATTGGCTTATACCATACAATACAGCCATTTGGTACATAAGCAGAACTATTTGCTCAGCAACACCGAATACCACAAATGGACAGAGCTGTTAACTTAAAATCATACATTTGAGGCTGATTGTGCAAGGCGCAATAATTAACAACTTGAAATACATCAAAGATGCAAGTGATATAATATCAACAACCACAAGACTGCCTGTGTAAAGGTATACTTTTCTTCAATTTAGAAATAAAATCCCAAGGCGGAGCGAGAAAAAACAATGATGGGGAAAGGGAACTAACTAGGTTAACCTGCATTGGTGCTTCCACTTAATTGGTTTGCTACTGTCCAGCAAATATATATTGATACTAAGGAAACAAAAGCAAATCATTTTCATATACTGCATTGATTCGCATAAAATATTTAACTGTCTCCTGGCTCAATAGGCTGTGGTGTGGATACTTAATCAGGGGCAACATTAGCCTCAGATTCTCATCAAACAGTGAGGAGAAGCAGAAAAAGAAAAGAAAAGAAAAGAAAAGAAAAGAAAAGGGCAAGTTCTAATAATTTTAGTAGTTTGTGTCTGGGGATAATCACATGGCACAGCATCATTATAGAAATGCAAACTATAAAGGGAATTAACATTCTATTATTTTATAGTACTGTTGCATCAACACTAATTGCAAGCATGCACACACAGAGAGTAAGATGCAGCACAAATGCATTCTCTGCCAGTTACTGTATTTGAAGAACAATCTTAAGCACATATACTTGGAAAGTATGTCCCATTAATTTCTGGAGATTTAATTCCAAGTAAGTGTGCTTCGGAGCATAGCCTAAGGAGATATATCATCATTTCCACATGTAATGCATCAAGAAATAGGTCAGATATAAATATGCTTAAAATAAGATCTTATAAGAACCACAGGCTTCAAAGGATGCACCAGAAGTTTCAAAATCAATGTAACATGCAAAGCACTTCCTTAACATTTTGACTGAGTGCGAAAATAGTGTGCCAAATTTGTTTCTTCGGTGCTAGAGATACGGATTTGTATGCAATGTTAGTTCTACTTAGAGTTGACCCATTGAAATAATTGGCATGGCTTAGATCCAAGTAACTACTCAGAGTATGATTTAGTTGGCTATAATACGAAATGCAAAAGTATTCCCTCATTCACCCCAACGAGGCTTGATTCCAACTGATTGTGAGCAAAACCAGGAGTGACTCACTTGAGGTGGAGCCATCAGAAGTGCCACTGCTGGTTACTTTGTGACAGCAAGGTGGGAGTTGTCTGGGTGCACCAGATTGGGTCCAACGGTGCACCCATGCAGCCCCAACCTTGCTGCCACCTTGCCCAGCAAGCAGCAGTGATGCTTCTGTTGAGAGGCTATTGCTGTAGCTCCACCCCACCTGGCTAGCCACAGTGGAAAACACTTGTGGTTGCCTCCCTCTGAAGGCATCTCTTTCACCTTCTCAGCCTCCCAAGGACCTACCACACTTAATTAAAAGAGGGCTGGTTCAAGTCCCTTTCAGGTGAGTCCAAGTGCTTTCACTGGAGGTATGTTGAGGAGTTGAAGCTCTGCTAACAACATGATTGAAGCCAAAATGCGGAGAATGAGAAATGAATGGGAAGCATCAACATCCTTGGGTAAAGTCCCAGGCATGCAGAAATCCATTAAAATAAAATAAAATCCACAAGAGGATCCTCATCCCATGGGAAAACACAACCACTCAATGAGAAATGAACATCCAGGAGCCACAGAATGCTGGGTGCCAGCTGGAAAAGAAAACCAGAAATCTATCCTAGTGGTGGGGGAGAGAAAGCAAGTGAATTGCTTT
Source organism: Lacerta agilis (assembly GCF_009819535.1). Taxonomy (NCBI): domain Eukaryota; kingdom Metazoa; phylum Chordata; class Lepidosauria; order Squamata; family Lacertidae; genus Lacerta; species Lacerta agilis. Next base: position 89,082,731 of record NC_046313.1, read on the forward strand.
GCTTGATCCCCATGAAGCTTATTTTGACCTGGAGGGAGGCATGGCTGACTGGAATCCTTAACTGGACGCAGGCCCCACTTGTTACGAGTAATAACCATTGTTAGACCATTTCTAAGGCATCTTAACAGCCACAGCCATCACGACATAATGAAGGAGTATTCAATTTCGTCTGATCGTTGTGTGTATGAAGGAGCAGGGCGGATGACCTACATTTTTACCCTATTGTCTTTGTTAAGGATCTATATTCTGACAAACTCATTTATCTCCCCCCCCCCCCTTGAGACACATTCTGTTTAGGCTCATAGCCTTTGTGAGCCAGTCACAACTCTTTTGCAATTCATTGGTGAATCATTACAGTACCAGTTTGAGATTGTATTTCTAGAATGTAAGTAGAAGGATATTACCTATGTAGAAGGCTAGAAATATTTCTGAGTTGGTGTTTTTTTTACATATATAATTTTTATAAAAAAATTCTGTTTTACAATTTAGAATATTCATTTAAACAACCTTAAAATATCAATGACTTCCCTTATTCTCTTCCCATGGTTCATTTTACCTATTATGGAATATTTGAGGTTTGGAAGAGAGAATGGCACATCCAGTCACTCAGTTCTTGTGTTCTGCTTCTCATGTAGATGGAGTCTGGTCATCCTATTCTCAGTGCAAGTCATGTACCTTTAGCATGGTGCAAGGGTGTGTGTGCAGGGAATGGAGGACTGGGTAGCCCACCAGCCAATCTGCACTTCTCCCACAGAAGCAGAATTCAAGTCTGGTTTGGAAAATGGCAGGTACGTTTCAGGTGGGATTTCCTATGGGTGGTGTCACGCCTTCCTTCTATAGCACATGCCTGACTCCCAACGTGTGTAATGCTTAATTACCGGTATTTACTCACGCTGTTTGCAAACTATCAGCACAAGCTTCTGTTTGGTCCTTATTTGCCCTGATGAGAACAAACTTCCTCCTGAAGGACACTGGTAACTTAATACCCATTTGCATCTTCTAAGAATAAGCCCAGTTCCCACATGGGACACTTCTACCAACCGAGCACAGATATGATATAGAGACTTTAAACAACTTTGTTCCAATTAGGACTGCCCAAAGAGTTTGCAGCAGGGAACTGTGCTTCGCTTGCAGTGGCACAACAAATTCACATGTTGTTCCGCAGTGCCCCTTCTGTCCACCCAAATAAAAAAAAATCTCTGGGGCCCTTTCCCCTCAAGAAGCAAGCCAGGTCTTTAGTCCAGCCTATAAATTCTTTGCTACCCAGTTTAGTCCTCCTTGGATCATGCCTCAATGAGACTGCTCCAAACCGATTCCATCCACCCAAATCAACATTTGTCTGTTCCAAACTGATTCCCAATAAGCAGAAGGGCTTCAGCTCCCCTCCTTACGTCTTCTACTCCATTCCTATAACTCTTTTCCATGTTTGTTATTTTCCTTGGGTTCTTCAGGAAACTTAATGAGTACACAAGTCTCGTGTTTCCACTTAAATAATACTTATCTGGGGTGGTTGTTCTTTTTGAACTGCACTGGGAGGTTCTAAAGAAACCCTAGCTGCTTACTTGGACATCACATGGCACGGGGCTAGAGGGTGACTTACAAAGAATGGCACTCCTTCAATCTCCGCATGACTGACATTGTCCTGAATGATTCAAAGTCTGCTTTTCAATATTAGCAGACTGCAACCAAAATCCACAAGACTTAGCTGATTATAGAACACTGCTATAAAGCCATGACCCTAAACATTTTGGTCACATTTTCCATATTATTTGAACCCAGATTTTTAAGTATCCATGGTGTAGTGCAATACACGCAACCCCCGATTTGCACAGGGGTTGCATTCCAGATCATCATATGCAATGGCAGAGTTGCGCCCGGCCCCCTTTCCCACCCACTCCTGGGTTGCCACGATGTTTGCGTGCACGGTTGCGCATCAATTGGATGCATGTAAATCAGTCATTGCCTGTATCCCTGATGGCATACAACAATTTCCCGATTAAGGACCCCAAATATCACACCTGTAATTTACCTTGCCGTGTTGTAACTATAGGCTTGGTATTTGGGGGTGTGAAGAGACTAATTTAACAAAGATTTCCTTTCTTTTTATAATTTAATACTGATAGATATCAATGTGATCAAAACAGAGAAAATTATATAAATGCCAGGTGGATTAAACACATGACTGAGAATCAGAAGGCATGGCTTCAGTTTTCATTGTTCTCATACTGAAGAACTGCCTGTAGTTTATGCAACTAATGATGATGATGATGAAATCATGAGAAACATAATTGATACCTTGAAAAACAAGCAAGGCAGGAAAACGGGAGAAATAGAACATAAAGTCAAAACACAAGCTAAAAGGCACATGATGAAAGTCCAATAAATATCTGCATTCCAAATCTACTACTTAACCCAACCCCCCCCCCCCCACACACACACAAGGATCTGCTTGTGTCAACATTGTTCTTCACCAAATATTAGCGCTTTGGTATTCCCAAGGTTATCCACAATTGAAGTTACAACCTGAAACAAAAATAAGAATGTGCTGTGCAACCTTTAAAGACTAGCACATTTAGCACACACTTTGATGAGCTAGATTCCACTTCATTAGATGCATCAAGTGGACTCTAATCTACAAAATCTTATGCTCCAATAAATTTGTTAAGTCTTTAAAGTGCCACGAGATTCTTCGTTGCCTTTTTACTGCAGCAGACTAACACAACTACCTTTTTTTGTAAGTTGTCACCTGAATCAAATTCCTACTGCTGTTCTGACAGGGGTACAACTTGGTAATATGACTGTGCTATTGCTGTGGGCATGTTTAGAAGCACTGGCTCAACAGTTTTCTTGTTAATTCCTTCTATACATTTCTGAGCCTGTGGATCCAATTCCAAACATTTTTTGTTGTTGTTGTTTTATCTGACAATAAGGCTTTGCTGGCGCTCTCCAATGCCAGCTACTTTATACACATACATGCATAACGTCAGCACAGCTTTTAATCCCATCAGGGCCATTCAACGCTTTCCTAGGCTGTTCTTTACAGCTGTCGCCTATATCAGATTTTCATTCACGTAAGAACAGAGGCAGTCAGAAGCTCAGGTCTTCAAACTGTTTCAAACAACTGGAAACCCATGTAAACTTATTAAAGTCACAGAACTACAAATATTCAAAGTCTTAGTAATGACTGTGGATGTTGCAGTGCAACTCAGCAATATCACCAGCTCAAGCCTTTTCTCCTCCTCCACTCATTTAAAAGAGAATTAAAGCACTTGCTTTGACGAAATCATGCTTCCTGCAAATAATTTAGATAAGTGATTGTTTGGTTTCTACTGAAAAAATATAGGTTCTTAGCTCTACCAACACCAGCTTCATCCACCCACCCATTGCAAAGGAATACAAATGGAATTGTTCTCTCACTGTTTTTTTTTTTAGTCTGTGTGTGCGTGTATATATTTGCAAATGGTTTGACAACATAACTAACTAAGGACGTTAGTTTCACTAATATGATGCCTAACAGAGCAATATCATATTCCACACCATACTTGCTTATGACCATTATACAAATGCTGAAATTACAAATTTGCTGGGAGAATAAATTACTGTAATATCTCTATAAGCCTTCTGTAAAACAAGCGCTCACTGAAATAGCTTTTTTTTTTTTTAAACAAAGGCTGACCCTTCTTTCAATTAGAAGAAAGTGCTTGTGGAAGCAGTTGCTGAAAACAATAAGCTTTTTTAAAAAAATAAAAAATAAAGAAATGTTTATTTATGCATATTTACTTCAGACAAGCCCTTTCCATGGATCCAGCCAGTACCAAGCTGAAATACCAGTGTATGTCTGTAAGGTGGAATAATTCAGGTAACTTTGGAGTGGGGGGAGAGGCTGAGAAATAAAAGAGGCTACATTGATTTCCTACCTTTTTTTTTCCAGTTCCAGTTTCTTTATTTTGTTCCCAAGACCCCTAGGCTGTGTGGATGTATTGCTACTGTAGGTAACCATCTATTGTGACATTCTCCCTTTTCTTTAGCCAGTCACATCAACCATAGCTAATGAGACGATACTCTGTCCTCAGCAGCGAGCCACTTTCATACCTAACAGCCTGTGGTTCTGCTCTGCTTTGAGACTTATTGCATATTCAGGAATATATATATATATATATATATATATTTGCATTCCACTAGGTGCTTTCCACACCACATGGTTCCATTCAACTTGTGCAGCCTGCCAGCTTTCAAGCCGCGGTGCCTTAAAACTCTAGAACAACAGGCCCAAGGCCACCGTAATTCATATCTTTTTTAAGGTCAACTGTCATTGGGAAACAAATGAGGGAACTCCAAAACATATGTTATGAGCCGCACACACACCCTTTCAGCTGTCAATATGCAATGCCACAACTTGCTGCAACCTGCCATTTGCAAAACTCATACAGTACTACTATTATAACTGAGCGGTACTTTTATGTCTATAACAAAGAACGAAGAGGTGTTAAATATTAGGGGTTAACAAACTGTGTTTTGCAAGAAAAATAATTCTATTTAAAAATGTGTTTTAAAAAATAAAGCCACATCAAATACATCAGTTACATAATAGTTCACGGTTTTGAACTCAACACTCAAATTATAAATAAAACATTTCAACAATTTTTAAATAAAACACCTGAACATTATAAGTAATATTATTGTGCCTATTCTGCACACTAAGTTATGAACTACATTTGTCAGAACAACAAGTCTGCCACTACACTATTCCTTCCCCCAACATGACTTTTATTGAAATTCAAAAAGGTATCATGAGAAACTGTAAAACTACATCAAATTTAAAAAAGATGCTTTCTGATGACACTTAGTAAATGCTGATTTGAATAAATAGTAAACCCCCTCCTTATTAACTAATACAAAAAGGATAGTTTATAAAACACATCCAAGACACACTTCAAAGCAAAACATCAAACTATGCAGTTACATTTTGTTAACCTCTCAAAGAAGAAAACCCAGTTTTAAAAGTCAAGTTATTTGTTTCCTTGAAACAATCATCACATGCCTGCATTTTAGATAGCCAAAGCAACCTGCAATCTGTAAACAGATTACCCTCATCCCTCCCTGTTAAATTCAGCAAAGAGCAGTGGAACAGAAAATTATATGTAGCTGGCAAAGTCACAACTCGCTCACATGCAGCTATGGAGGAAAAACCAGTACTTACAGAACTGTAAAATAAAATATCCCAGTTTCTCTTTTACATTTTACAGCAAATCAAACAAAGATCTCAGCTCTCATCAAGTCACTGCTTCCACTGCACTGATCAGCCAGGCAGAAAAGGCCCTTATGGATTCCCTATGCAGCTGGGAGATAATGGAACCATATTCTCAGCTGGGACTAGAGAAGCCTAACCGCTATGCACTGAGCACTGTATGGCTGCTCACTAGCATTAATCAGGAAGTACAGTGTTCCACTGCTTTATGCCTCCCCTTCCCCCCAAGGACCTGCACAATTAACACATGAATCAAAGATGCACAAATTGGGAGACCTTGTACACAGAAGGACATATAATCCCAGTTCAGGGATATCTGAACACTGGTTAATTTTGTTCACTGATCAAGGATACAAGACTTCTTTTTAATTAAAGGCAAACACACACATTTATGTATATGGTTCCTGGATTTAAGTAACACTGTAATCCTGCTATGACCACATAATAGATGATTACATAAATCTCTGTAATTAAACTGAATGCTTTGCGAATACAGCATTATATGCTGCTATAAACCCAGATTTCTGTGTCAGGTCTTTTCTGCAGCAGTTAAATTTCTAATACACTGATTTTGTTTTGTTTTAAAAAAAGAGTATCCACCTTTCCTAATCCTTAGGATGAGGGCAGGTAACAATTTTTTAAAATATGAACCACAGCACAATATTTAAATATAAAGCACAAAAATGAGTAACATATAAAACGTAAAGGCCACAGCTGAGCATCATGTTAGTAGATAAAGATTTGGGTCTGGGATACCTTTGTTTAAATCCAGGCATGGATAACTGGGTGGTCCTAGGCCTTAGTTATTTATTCCTCAGACTTCAGTTAAATTAAGATTTGACCAATTACATAGGGTTATCAGGGACAAACAATGACAGTTAAATGCTAATCATAGTATAAATGCTTGAGAAATTATCAGTGGGAAATATCCAACAATATATTTGCCTGAGTAGAATGACTTCTGTTTGTGCAATAGGACTTTCCCCCCTCCGCCCATTATGACATACAATCCCCAAATCTGCAGGGGGGGGGAATGTTTGCCTTACTGCTATGTTGGAACCCCCCCCCCCATTAACAGCAAGTAAAATAATTATAAAATAATTGTACTGTTATTTTTATTTACTTATTTCTCTCTCTCAAACAAGCAGTATTTTAAAGATTCTACTGTGTAAACACGAGATTAAATTAAGCAGCCACTGAGCACTTTCTCATTGTGGAAGATGTGTGAATGGGAAATGGGACAAGTAATCATCACTATCAGGACAACTTCCATAGGCGTAGGGTGGGAGGTCTTGCTGTGCCTTGACAACTAACACGTTAATTATGATTAAGCTTTCATAGACAAGAGTAGCGCCTGCTTCTTGGGAAGAAAGCAATGACAAACCTAGACAGCATCTTAAAAAGCAGAGACATCACCGTGCCGACAAAGGTCTGTATAGTTAAAGCTATGGTTTTCCCAGTAGTAATGTATGGAAGTCAGAGCTGGACCATAAAGAAGACTGATCGCCGAAGAATTGATGCTTTTGAATTATGGTGCTGGAGGAGACTCTTGAGAGTCCCATGGACTGCAAGAAGATCAAACTTATCCATCCTTAAAGAAATCAGCCCTGAGTGCTCACTGGAAGGACAGATCCTGAAGTTGAGGCTCCAGTACTTTAGCCACCTCATGAGAAGAGAAGACTCCCTAGAAAAGACCCTGATGTTGGGAAAGATGGAGGGCACAAGGAGAAAGGGACGTCAGAGGATGAGATGGTTGGACAGTGTTCTCGAAGCGACTAGCATGAGTTTGGCCAAACTGCAGGAGGCAGTGAAAGATAGGTGTACCTGGCGTGCTCTGGTCCATGGGGTCACAAAGAGTCAGACACAACTAAACGACTGAACAACAAAGACAAGAGTAGAATTCACCTGATAGAAGAATGGAGTGTCATCTTCAGTTGGCAGGTGCACAGGTACACACACAGATTCAGAGAAAAAGATAACTGGAAATAATGCAGTTAAATTGCAAAATATGAATGGAGTACAAGCTGTGACAATTTTATGGGAAGCCAAAGAGAAGCAAAGTTATCATTCACAAAAGCAATAAAAGTTGGTGATAACTTCCAAGCATTCTTGAATCAAGTAAGACTTGCAGTGGGAAAGGAAGCTTAAGAACCTGGGGTTGCACCATCAAGCAATTCACACTTCAGGTTCTTTGGGATTTCTTGGCTGACAAGGTAGTGGCCTGTATGTTACCAGATACAGGTTTTTGGCATTGCTATGTTTGCCCAACTGGATTTGTTCCAAATGGTTTTGGTGAGCCAGTCATGATTTGTGTCACAATCACAGCTGCCTATTTGGGATGCCCACAGACAAAAGAAAATAGTGATCGCCAATCTGCCAATGTCATATTTTCCCTGGATCTTTGTTATGTTATGGTTTGTTTGTTTTTAACGCAGGCATGTTCAACCAGTTGATCATGATCTACTGGTCGATTGTGGAGTGTTCCTGGTTGATCCTGCCCCCCCCCAAAGCGCTCAACAACTCTGATGAAGCCTGTTCTGCCAAATGCAGCGGTTCTTTTCAAGGATATCAGGGCAAATAAACAAAGCAGGTAGAAGATGAACCAAAGTACCATTATTGAAGAAAACAAAGCATACATACCTAAATCAACATGTCCCCAATCCGCTCCCAGGAGCCCCTCAAATGGGTAGCAAGGACACACAAACAGACTCACAGTACCCTCACCCTGGGTCCGTGACTAGGCTGTCTCTCCCATCCCAAATGCCTGCCTTTTATAGAGAGCTTGATCTTAATTAGCAACATCTGTGGTCAAACATCCAAGCTCTCTTTCCTTAAAGAAACATCCACACAGAAGCTAAGTTTGGGGCGCAGCTTGGATATGGGGAGAACTCCAAGACATGCCATCCTATCTTCTCGTAACAATATCTTCCGGGTTGTTTCCCATACAAAGCCTCCCCGAAATAAGCTCAATTTGTAATGCTTTACTTATTGTTCTGAAAGTAGGTTGTTGGTTTTTCAGTGTTGCCATAAAAATTGTGTCTGCTTTCTTATGGAGAGTATGTCACTATTGCAGAAAAAAGCCTTCAGCATAGTCCATTATAATCTACAGAGTGCTCTGGTACCTGGACCTGAATTAGTGAACACAAAAAGGTTGAGTAGGGCATCCATAAACATTTATTTTTGAATGCTGATTTCTGATATTCTGATTTCTGACAGAAAATGAAGCACTGGGCACTTTTTGATTCACACATGCATATAAATAACTTGATTTCTTTATATGATACTACTGACTGCTGAATGTGTGCAATAACAACACTGAAAAGCATTAAAGCAACAATGTGCTATGAAACTTCTGTCTGTTGTTTTTGAACTGAAGTGGTTCATTAATGCCTGCAAGTTACAACTTGATATTGCAGTCATCAAGTGAACGATATACTGTATACTGTAGGACAGCAAATTACAAGCATAGTTTATAAACAATATGGAACTGCTCTAAACATGAAAGGCAGGCTTGGGGGGGGGGAAATCCAAACATTTACAAAGGAGCAATTAAAAACAATGCGGCAGAGTGGGGGGGGGGGGTAAAAAAAACAACTCAGTCCAATAAAGTATAAGCATGTTCAGTGGCACAAAAGGACATAGCTGGCTAGAAGCATTAAAAGGAATACCCCACTGTGCAACGTTTAGCAGCTAATCCTTCATAGCAAATTCATAGAGATCTGAGATACTCTATACACTAAAAAGCCACCTGCAGCATTCCACCCTAAAGACCACTTCCATTGATAAATTATATCACACCTGAACCAACATATCAATCAAAATATTACCCTGTTCCAGAGGGCATGAAGGGGATATGAAAGCCTTTTTCACAGTTATCATTCATCAGTTGTCAGTACTCTACACTTTTTGTTGTTGTTGGTTCTCTGGCTATCCACGCATATATTGGAAGGGCCATAGCACTGTGGCAAAAATTCATGTTTTCTATGAAGAAGTTCGGAGGTTCAGTCCCTGGTTGCTCCAGGTAAGGTTGGGAAAGACCCGTTTGAAACCCATGGAAGCTGCTGGCTGTAAGTGCAGAATAGCTAAAGGGACAATTGGTCTGTCTTCCTCATGGGTAGGTAAACGAAGGCCTGGGAGCTGGATCCGGCCCAATCGCCTTCTCAATCTGGCCCGCGGACAGTCTGGAAATCAGTGTGTTTTTACATGAGTAGAATGTGTCCTTTTATTTAAAATGCATCTCTGGGTTATTTGTGGGGCATAGAAATTCGTTCTCCCCCCCCCTTCAAAATATAGTCCGCCCCGCCCCCCACAAGGTCTGAGGGACAGTGGACCGGCCCCCTGCTGAAAAAGTTTGCTGGCCCCTGGTCTTGCTATAAGGCAGCTTATCAGTGCAACCCTATAAATGTTTACTCAATTTTAAGCCCCACTGAGTTCAAAGGAGCTTGCTCTCATGTAAGTGGGTACAGGGTTACAGTCTAGGTATAGTTTTATCAAAATATGTGTGGATTATAGAGAAAGCAATACTGGAGTAATAATTTTTTTTAGACTTTCAGGTGTACCTGCGACTGGCCCAGGAAGCTAGGATAACAAACTATTCAACTCAGCAGCAGGCAGTATTGTGGGGCAGCATCGCACAGCTGACCTCCACTCTTTTGCATCCTGCTGCTTACCAGGAGGTAGTGCGGGAGAGATAAGGTTGATGTGATGTGATTGCACCCATGGGAGCACTGAATTGGCTACACCAGTGTGTGTGCACCATGCCAGCTCTCTGCCTCCTCTTCGCCTCTCTGCCTCCTGATAAGTAGCAGTGATGCAACTAACCAGAGGGCACATGAGCTACAGATACAAATGTTCCCCTTCTCTAGCTATGACCAACTGCAGTTGGAATGCTGTTCTGTAATTGAGTAAGATGTGCAAGACATCGGAGGAAGCTGCGGATAATTAAAAACAATAGCATAATCCTATGCATGTATACCCTTAAGTAAATACCATATACAGTGGTACCTTGGGTTACAGACACTTCAGGTTACAGACTCCGCTAACCCAGAAATAGTACCTCAGTTTAAGAACTTTGCTTCAGGATGAGAACAGAAATCGTGCGGCGGTGGCGCGACGGCAGCGGGAGGTCCCATTAGCTAAAGTGGTACCTCAGGTTAAGAACAGTTTCAGGTTAAGAACGAACCTCCAGAATGAATTAAGTTCTTAACCCGAGGTAACACTGTATTTCAACTGGATTTAGTCCCAGGTAAGTGTGAACAGGTAAGATTAGAGTCTGAAAAGTATTTCACAGTGTGGGTTTTGTTGGGTAAGGCAGCTGTGAGAAGAACAAAGCACACATACCAAATCCAAGTATTTGGATTTGTGTGATTCACATGGCCTGCGTCTCTTAATCATCTAATACAAAAAGAAGCACAACTTGCCTATTACCTTGTAAATATGCCATCTTCAGAGGCCTTTGCAACAATCGCATTAAAAAGAAACCCAAGCATACTTACATAAACAGTGTGCCTCATTTCCTGTTTGTAAAATACAAGGCCATTAATCTCTTTCTGTCTCACATACAAAATGGTTATAGCAATGATAATTACCTACTCCACAGGGGTGTATTGAGGCTTAGTTAATATTTAAAAAGCAATTTGGTATTTATGGACAAACGATACTAAATATAGGTGTAGTTTATTATTGCAATTATTATTACTGTCACTTCCAGATATAGTTCATTCTGTGCACTGTGCACAAAATATCCTGTGTCTGATTTTGCAGAGTGCATTTGAGACATATTATATCTAATAGCTATGGAGATAATGCAGTTCTCATATCACTTCACAGCTACAACAATGACTAACTGGTAAGCCAATGAGAGGCACAATTTGACTGACGTCCAGAATTCTACCATCGGCTTTAGTCCTCTTTGGATAAGGTCCCAAGTTAACCGAAACCCTGAGCTTCAGAAAAATAATAACAGTATGTACCAAGTACAAAAAAATAAATAAATTCTCTGGCATTCCTAGTAGGGTACATAATGAGGACTGGACCCAGGTAAATGAAACAGTTTCCTTCCTGAAAGACAGAGGGAGGAAAGGGAGGCTGGACTGCATACAAAAAAAGAACAGAATAAAATAAAACATTGTAGACCCAGTGCTGATAAAGTGTATAGTTTAGGCCTGGCCAATATGTAACTCACCAAAATGAAATTAGTCCACCACACATGCATAGTGGCCCACCAGCAATATATTGTGCCTCCTGCCTAATGCCCAAAAAGTAGATTGCTTGTTAATCTCCTGCACCACAGTAATTTGCTGTGATGCAGCGTCAAGTTCTGATTTTCTATACAAAAAGCAGGAGAAGACTTACCTGAAAATGTTAAAATAAGCAATAAAAAGAGAGTAACCCAACAACAACAGATTCTTCAAAAGTATGAGAAAACCATGTGTGCTTCAATAGTTTATTTGGCTAGTGTGTGGTGGGTGTGGATTACAAGTGGAAATCTCCCCCCGGAGGGCACCAGGTTGATGAAGGCTGCATACAATACTGCAAACAAGTAAGCTCCAGAAATTCTACTAAATAGTTTTGCACTAAGAAAACACACCAAAAGCCTAAATATAATGCAGAAGTTCCTATATACAAGAAGGGCAACATAACTCTCTTCAGATATGATCTGTCTAATGTGATCCAATAGAGCAAATTTAGAATGCTTCTGAGATTAGAGATTCCACAATATATTGTTAGTTGAACACTGCCCTGTACAGAAACAAATTTGCTTGAAGAATGCTCTTGTGAGCCAAGTGCTGGAGGTTATGTCCTGAACATTCTGTATCCCCATCACCCTAGTTCTTACATGATAGGTACATTTCACATCACCCATCATTTTCTTGTTATTGTTGTTTAGTCGTTCAGTTGTGTCCGACTCTTTGTGACCCCATGGACCCCATGGACCAGAGCACGCCAGGCACTCCTGTCTTCCACTGCCTCCCGCAGTTTGGTCAGACTCATGATGGTAGCTTTGAGAACACTGTCCAACCATCTGATCCTCTGTCATTGCCTTCTCCTTGTGCCCTCAATCATTCCCAACATCAGGGTCTTTTCCAGGGAGTCTTCTCTTCTCATGAGGTGGCCAAAGTATTGGAACCTCAGCTTCAGGATCTGTCCTTCCAGTGAGCACTCAGGGCTGATTTCCTTCAGAATGGATAGTTTTGATCTTCTTGCAGTCCATGGGACTCTCAAGAGTCTCCTCCAGCACCATAATTCAAAAGCATCAATTCTTCAGTGATCAGCCTTCTTTATGGTCCAGCTCTCATTTCCATACATCACTACTGGGAAAACCATAGCTTTAACTATATGGACCTTTGTCGGCAAGGTGATGTCTCTGCTTTTTTAAGATGCTGTCTAATCATGCCTTACGTATGGTCATTTTCTAAATTCTACTCCAAAGGGAATACAGGACAACCTAGTCACATCACAGGTCTATATCTGATTGCATCCAGTACTCAGTTTTAACTACACCAGTTAATGTGAACCATTCGTCTAGGAAGGATGAAAAAGCCTAGCACCTGTGTTAATTCCAGATACGTTCTTTGAAAACTCTGAGACCAATACTGTGTGATATGGACCACAGAAGCATAAACATGGAAACTTAGCTAGACTAGTGGTATCTTATGTTGACATTGTGACTGCAACCCTGAACACTGCATACAAAAGGGTATCTTTGTTAGCAGAGAAGATAACGTGAAATGTTATAGCTATCTAAAACAAGGCAACCTGGAATATTAGCCACTGATTGTATTCAATCAGTATATGGTGTTAATTAGAAAAGAGAAATCAGCTGAATTATATTGTTGAGGATCTGTTGAAACTAGTAATCAGACTCAGCAGACCACTAGACCAGGCTTCCTCAACCTCGGCGCTCCAGGTGTTTTTGGCCTACAACTCCTATGATTCCTAGCTGGCAGGACCAGTGGTCAGGGAAGATGGGAATTGCAGTCTCAAAACATCTGGAGGGCTGAGGTTGAGGAAGCCTTCACTAGACCAATAATTCCTTTGGAAAATTGACTCTTAAATGCACAATTTAACCCCCCCCCCCAAATGGAACTAATTTCTCATTTATAATTTTTGACAGTGGAATAAACACCCTCAAAAGGTTGTGAGCTATCCTTCATTGGAGGTTTTAAAGCAGAGTTTAGATGTCAGGGACAGTGCTTTTTTCTGAGGGGACGCAGTGGTACGCATACCCCTAAACATTTTGTGAATCTTTGTACTTTTGTGCATTTACTGTATTTATTTTTCCTGATTTGAACTATAAAATGGTGATTTTCTTGTGTCAAAATGAGAGTACCCCTAAACATTTTTTAAAGGAAAAAAAGCACTGGTCAGGGATGCTTTATTTGTGATTCCTGCATTGCAAGGGGGTTGGACCAGATGACTCTTCAGTTCTGTGAATATGTACTCCTAAGAACACAAAAGGGATTCTTGGAATTTCTAAAACAAATCTGGGAAATTGATTTGATTGAAGAAATAGATCCAACTAAATGGGCAACAGAATGTTGTTTTATTTGTATAATATGCCACCATCTAAAGCAGGAGAAGTAAACCTGTGGCCTCCAGGTGTTGTTGAACTGCATCATCCCTGACCATTCACCATGCTGACTGGGGCTGCTGTAGTACAGAGCATCTTACATAAAATTTCCAGGGCTGGACTTAAGTAGTTTTAACTGTATTATTTTGTCATGGGTCAGAACTTTTTCTGAACCAGACCTTTATTGTACAAGCATATGCAGCATAGTCTGTGACACCTAAAGAATCATCTAATATGTTTCATGTACATTGGTTGGCCTTTGCATGGTAACTTCAGCATATTACTATCATCCCATATATATTCATGCTCTTCAATCATGTGGCTGAGAAAGAAGAGTGGGATATAAATTTGTTTAAATGAGTAAATAAATAATGCTATCTTTGTGTGCTTGCTATCTGTTTGATTTCAGAATGCTACCACAAAGGTGGTAGGATTCTCAGGGTGATGATAATAATTATGTGTATAATATTATTCTGTTCTTCCTAATAAAATATAATTTTACAAGGAGGAAACCCCCCCCCCCCGAAAAGTACAACAAATGTACATGCTGAGTTGTAGATCTTTAATTGAATTAACATAAAATTTAATTGCCTTTGGGTATCAAAAGCTTTGTTTGTATGGAATGAAAATATTTTTTTCCTGTGTATAAATGTTAATTGTCATAAACAAGAACATCTTTTGCTTTCAATATTCTGTGGGTATTTTAATTTGTAGGCATAACCATTATACTCAACTAGAATTAGGGATTTCCCCAAAGGCATCATGTGAAGTAATGAATTAGAATGGTGAGGCGCTTCTTGTCAATATGGCTAGAATGCTGACTTTCTGAAGGGAAAAGGAAAAGGCCAGTCTACAGAGGAATCTTTTCTTTGTGACAAAATTTTGAACGGGGGGGGGGGGGGGAGAGACTAATGCAGAGTGGGCATGAGACACAAGGGAGTACAAGCCATATTGAAGACATGATGAGCTATTGATCTCCTGAGGGAACCCTCTGAAAAGCTCATCTGAAAAGCTATAAAGGACCACAGAGTGCCGAAGGTATCAACCACCTAGAAACAGATTAAAAAACTTCTTTCTTGAGCTTATTTTCTTCCTCTGACATGACATGTGGAATGGTTGAATTGTGATAGAGATGCAGAGGAGCAACAATTTAAATGGCTTAATGACTATCCTGACAGTGCAGCATTCCGAGGCACAAGATACTTGGACATCCATTATGAAGGCCTACAATGAAGTCTCCTTCATTATGTATGGGACACTATCAAATTTGATGAAGCGCAAATTGTTACTGTAATTCAGATCCTTGAGAATTCTTTCCCTGCCCCCTCCTTGGTTACTGATAAGTGGATTCATACCATGAAGAGTGAATAGTTTGCTGTTTCAAGCAGCTCATGCATCATCCAAGAATTCGCTTCTTCGTATCACTAGGAAAGGCTATAAACTGAGATTGAACCAATTCCAGGTGCCAAGCAGGGTTCTTAAAACAATTATACTATCCAAGATGAGGGGCCCTTAGTTGATAAGATTGGCTTGATCACAGAGACTGAAGGTTCATGGCAGCTCCCAATGAAGAGATGACCAATTAGTAATCAAGATAATTACTTTCTCCTTCCTAATGACCTTTGTTGGAAGGCTAGGGAAGATCCATACATTTTAATGCTGAGACCTTGTCATTTATTTTACCATGATAATTGGAAAGGATAAAAGATGCTTCACCTTCCACCCTCTCCTCAGAGAGAGCAGGCAACATTTGGGTGCACGTTCCAGACTAATTTCTCCTCAGTCTCAATGTCAGGGTGTAGAAGACTCACCATGCTAAGCTGGTCCTTTCGCGACAACACCTTTCGTCTTCCACTTCAGTAGCAAGGAATGGAATACAAGTTTGCCTCAGCTGGCATAGAGAGCATCAAGGGACAAGTGGGCACAAATCCCTCTCAGTGCTCTGCCCAGCATTCATATTGCCCAGACCCATCTAGAGATTGCTTCTTGCAGCTTTCCCACAGGAATCTGGTGGGCCACTGTTAAAACAGAATACTAAATAGGCCACTGGCCTGATCCAGCAGGCTCTTCTTATGTTTTTACATTTGCTGGCAAATGTAAATGTGCTATCAAATCTTATGCACACCTTAATTTTTGCAATGTAATTTGCCCCCAAAAGGTGAACATTAAATTCGAGTAAATACGGCATTACTTTCATTACAACTGAGCCCCCTGCCCTGGCTTCAGTATCAGGTAATCTTCATTAACATGACGTAGAGGCAGAAGAGTTATAATTCTTACCACCTCAGCACAGTCCTAAAAAAAGAAAAAAAAATCTTAACATACCACAATTAAAATTAGAAGAAAGTTCCCAATGCTGCCAAAAATTGTGGTGGTGGAGATTTCCCCCAGGATTTCCAATTTAAAAAGATGTTATATCATCTTAACCTGAACCAAGCTTCTTAATATTTTCCACATATCTCCCAGTATATACTGCTTCTGCTTCATATGATATATCTAGTCATCTGAGATTCTAGGAGATTGAGGAGGTGGGGATATATGCTCTGGCATTCTGCTTTTGAAATGAACTCCCAGAATCTAAGCTGGCCTGGGGAACAGAAGACTTTCTTTGCCCAATTCCTCCTTGGAGAGTTATTTCAAGGAATATTAATAGAACATAGTCTTCTCTTCCAGGCAGGAACATTATAGAGCCTTTATTCCCTGCTACTATTGCTTCGGGTGCTTGCAGCATGAATTTGGTTGCTGCTGTTTCTTCACTTGCTTTTCATTTTTGTGCTCTTCCAAGAAGACATCCTGGAGAGTGAAGTCAAATGGGCCTTAGAAAGCACTGCTAATAACAAGACCGGTGGAAGTAATGATATTCCAGTTGAACTATTTAAAATTTTAAAAGATGATGCTGTTAAGGAGCTACACTCAATATGCCAGCAAGTTTGGAAAACTCAGCAGTGGCCAGAGGATTGGGGAAGATCAGTCTACATCCCAATCCCAAAGAAGGGCAGTGCCAAAGAAGGCTCCAACTACCGCACAATTGCACTCATTTCACACGCTAGAAAAGTTATGCTCAAAATTCTACAAGGCAGGCTTAAGCAATATGTGGACCGAGAACTCCCAGAAGTGCAAGCTGGATTTCGAAGGGGCAGAGGAACCAGAGACCAAATTGTAAACATGTGCTGGATTATGAAGAAAGCTAGAGGGTTCCAAAAAAAAACATCTACTTCTGCTTTATTGACTACACAAAAGCATTTGACTGTGTTGACCACAGCAAACTATGGCAAGTTCTTAAAGAAATTGGGAGTGCCGGATCACCTCATCTGTCTCCTGAGAAATCTTTTGTGGGACAAGAAGCTACAGTTAAAACTGGATATGGAAAAACTGATTGGTTCAAAATTGGAAAAGGAGTACGACAAGGCTGTATATTGTCTCCCTGCTTATTTAACTTATATGCAGAATTCATCATGCGAAAGCCTGGACTGAATGAATCCCAAGCCGAAATTAAGATTGCCGGAAGAAATATCAAAAACCTCAGATATACTGATGACACAACCTTGATGGCAGAAAGTGAGGGGGAATTAAAGAACCTTTTAATGAGGGTGAAAGAGGAGAGCACAAAATATGGTCTGAAGCTCAACATCAAAAAAACTAAGATTATGGCCACTGGTCCCATCACCTCCTGGCAAATAGAAGGGGAAGAAATGGAGGCAGTGAGAGATTTTACTTTCTTGGGCTCCGTGATCACTGCAGATGGTGACAGCAGTCACGAAATTAGAAGAAGCCTGCTTCTTGGGAGGAAAGCAATGACAAACCTAGACAGCATCTTAAAAAGCAGAGACATCGCCTTGCTGACAAAGGTCCGTATAGTTAAAGCTATGGTTTTCCCAGTAGTAATGTATGGAAGTGAGTTAGGGGTCACAAAGAGTCGGACATGACTAAATGACCAAACAACAACAACAACAAGGCATGATACACAATGGGATGAGAGGAAGGCTAAACTTCAACTCCCAGCATACTGACCATTGAACATACTTGATGGGACTAATGGTAGTTGGAGATGAACAGCATCTGGAGGGCTGCAGGTTAGCCATCCTAGCAATAGAATGAAGAATTGTACAAAATTACAGCTCTAATGTTTTACAGAATATAATCAGCTGACAGCAGCAGATGAAAGAAAAAAGGCCATTGTCAAAATCTACTTATATTTACATTCCTGTTGTTCATAATTAGCAGAATTATCTTCTTCATAAAAGCCTGCATGTGTGGACTGTGAGTCTGAAAAAGTATCCTTCAAACTATGTTTTCTTTTACTTTCATTGTTCATCTCTTGTTGTGGAAATCATTATTGTGTTACTTGCTTAGAACAATAGGCTGCGAAAGCCATTCAAACAAAGCCCTATGATTATTTATTGCCTCATGGGAATCTGCTGAAGCATCAATAGTAAATATGAAAGGTCAGGAACAACATTAACTACTAACCTTCCGAAAGCAAACCTTTCAGTGATAGATGATGACAATGACTAACTTGCATGACTATTCGGCACTTTTCCTAGAGAACTTGCAAAAATATGTTCATTCTCATTCTATTATTATCAATATTATTCACTTTTTACACAGAGAAGAGAATACCAAGCAACTTAGAGAATAATTGACATTAAATATAATCATAAAACAATCATAAATCATAATAACCAAGCACAGTACATATATATCAATTATTCCAATTGATGTGTGCACTGATAGTTTTCTAGGGATGCATCCATTTGTGGGTGAAGTTAAACAAAGTTATGTTGTGCAGTTATTCATTATCATCATCATCATCATCATCATCATTTATTATTTCTACCCTGCCCATCTGGCTGGGTCTCCCCAGGCTTCCAACAGAAGGTTAAAAATACATTAAAACATCAGTTATTAAAACTTCCCTAAACGGGGCTGCCTTCAGATGTCTTCTAAATGTCAGATAGTTGTTAATTTCCTTGACATTTGATGGGAGGGCATTCCACAGGGCAGGCGCCACTACCGAGAAGGCCCTCTGCCTGGTTTCACAACAGTATTCCATTGATGTTATTGTTCTCTGTTGCTACAGAGGGCAGAATGGAAATTGCGAGGAAGCAGATTTTGGCAATACGTTCAGGGACACTTTCTGGTGGCATGAGTGGTTCAACTGTGGAGCAGACTGCCTTGGGAGGTAGTGGACTTTCTATGTAGATGCTTCATGCATAGCACATCCTGCAATTAGTACTGTGGGATATGGGGTGGTCTAGATAACACACAAAAGTTCCTTTGAAACCCTAGGATGTGGTTTCAAGTCTCTCCCCCCCCCTGTTTTTTTTAAACTTGTTTTAAATATACAAATTATATACAGAGCATCAGTATGCATACTGACATTCACAAATAATAATAATAGTAAATAATTCACATGTCCATCAAACTGCCCAGTTTCAAAGAAAGAATTAAGAATAAAGTAAATTTGCAGCAGTATTATTCTGTCATTGATAAGCACTCCAAACCACAAACACGGAACTCAGTCGCATGAAATACTTTCCACGCTCAGTATAATGGAAGGAAGAATTCTGCATGAACAAAGAGATACACTGATGCACTGGATTATATAGAACATTACTGCTAAACCCAGTGATGTTCTTACTGAGATAACTGAGTAACTTCTGAAATGGCACAAACCTGTGCTTTCTGCATGCAGCATAGACATAATGTCGCTGCCAAATCATATGGTTACTCAAATCTACCAACGTCGATGAAGTTTATCTTATAAATGTTCATTTCACATTCTTTCTTGGAAGATTTCTTTTTTCTTTTTTCAGGAAGGACAGTTCTCACTGTTTTACATGCCTATGATTGCACCAGATCAGCAAATAACACAAAAATATTTAAATTTCATAACTAACAGGAATATAATTTGGAAAAACAAAAACAAAATCTGGTTGTGTGCCAAATGAAAACTAATGCAAGTCAGCAACTCTCCATGGGGCCATAGTAAGATGAATGATTTGATCCCTTCTGTATTATTTATTATGCCTTTTTATCTATGAATTTTAAACTATCCATTACCAGAAATGATGCCTATTTAAATAATATTATGACAGGGAGTTTTTTCTTCTTCCTAAAAGCTCTTTCCATCGAATCTGCAGTTAATACCATAGAAGTTAAGCCTCCATACTTCTTCCAATTGTTGTCAGGCTGTATAATACCCTCTGTATTGTATGGGAATATTTGCTTACTTGCCGCAGCATGCAAGAATGTGAATTGCTAATTAGTATCCAATGCATTTTAAATAATTAGTGATGATTGCTGTATTTGAAGTGTAAGCAATTGTAAAATGTGCTGCTTGGCAAAAGTCCAGAAAACCAACACAGTATTTGGGATAATTATAGACAGTTAAATTGCTTTGGGTGTATTAATTGATAAGGTACATAAAAAGTGAAGGAGAAGAGAAAAGTAAAAGTGTCTAAAATTCTGTGTGGGTCCACAAATTTGCTTCTTAGGTTCTGGCCTTATATTATTTGGAAATGTGAGTAATTTGGGGCCTACAATTATTATTTGATTTAAGTTATTTGGCCTTTGCACTTTATTTGCAAAATAATTTCTATACTGACACCATTAATAAAAAGAGTCATAGCAGTGAGCAGCATAAAATCAACCATAAAATTACATCCACAAAACAAGCGCCAAATACATCATGTTGTTTCAAATACACACATTTGAATAACCTGTAATAACTGTCCCCATCACTCAACAATATAATAATATAATAATAATAATAATAATAATAATAATAATAATAATAATAATAATAATAGTTCTCGATGCGACTGGCATGAGTCTGACCAAACTGTGGGAGGCAGTGAAAGACAGGCGTGCCTGGCGTGCTCTGGACCATGGGGTCACAAAGAGTCGGACACGACTGAACGACTGAACAACAACAACAAATAATAGTACTGAAATCGATTTACCACCAATGCTCTGCTAGTTCCTTTGGAGCATGATAGACCAACAGTTACAAAATGTTTGGTATTAGTATAAAACAGCTCCCTGGAGACAGATAAATCAAATGATAACAAATTTAAAGTGCTTAATAAGAAGCTGTATCCGAACATCCTCTTAACTGGGCTTAGTTTCAGCGATTACACTTAAGGAATTTTTTTTTGCTGGTTTTCATTTGTCATATTTCTATTTTGGAAGCATATTATTTCATATATTATTGCATTTATATGTTGCCTTCCTGCCAAGGCACACAGTACAGTTATTCAATATTTATCTATATTTTATCTTATATTTCCCCAAAGTATTGTTACTTTCTCTGAATCCTTGGCACGGAAAGAACTAACATACAATGAATGAATAAATGCTTGCAACATACAGTATTAGAAATGGTGGTTTTACCTTTTGTGTAGGAATTTGTCTATCAGTGTTATTAGTCATGCTAGCTTAACTCCAGATCCAGACACAATAAGCCTAAAATAACAGTTGTGGAGAAACAGTTGAGGGCTGTTGCCTTCAAACCCTATCTGTGGGCTCCATTGAGGCATCTGGTTCCTGCATTATTATGCTTGATTCAGAAATAAAAATTCAAGAACCAACATATAGCTCCTTGTGTTATATCCTTGAAAGCTAGATAGAACTTATTTAAATGTCTGTCACAAGGAAGAAGGAGCAAGCTTGTTTCCTCCCGCTTCGAAGGCTAAGACCCGAACCATTGGCTTCATGTCAGAAGAAAGGAAATTCTGACTAAACATCAGGAAGAACTTTCTGACTGTAAAAGCTGTTCAGCAGCGGAACGGACTACCTCGGAAGGTGGTGGTCTCTCCTTCTTTGAAGATATTGAAGCAGAGGTTTGATGGTCATCCATCATGCATGATCTAGTTGAGATTTGTGCATTCCAGGGGTGGACTAGATGACCTTTGGTGTCCTGTCCAACTCTACAATTTTATGATTCCAGTCATGTGAAAGCCCACACAGCCCAAAGGTGTTTGTTTTAGTTTGGATGGCATGTTTAGCATCAGCTTAGTACTGTGGTATCAGAGCTCTATAGAAAGTGAAGACTTCCAGCCGATGCCTTCTTTTGAAATTAATTGTGTGCCGCTTGTATGTATTTAAAAACATGTGATTATCCTGAATGTTTACAGTGTCGTGAAACATGATCTTACTTTCTAACCTTTTCATTAACAGAATAGGTTTTAATAAATGATTACGGCCATAAGAATTTCCATATTGATACAATAAATTCAATTTATTAAGATATCTGAGCAATCAAAGTTTAAGGTTAACATTAAGGCTTCATTGATGTACTCTAGTAAAACTATTCTGGTAAAAAAAAAGCAAGTTATGTATGCATTAATAAATGACAGCATTTGTTCAAATTAATATACTACAGTCTTTCTTCCATCTTTTGACCTGCGGTATCAAAGGCACAGGAAACGAGCTTTAATTTATGAAAATCAAGCTTTGCCTACAGCTGAATAAGGTTGCAATAATTTATTGTACATTCATAAAGTAATTGTTATGGAGCTCAAAACTGGCATTCAGGTGGGGTAGTATGAAGTACCAGTGACATAGGATCTATCTCTCATATTATTAGTGGAGCTGCATATACACAAGCATTACCTAACAATTCAATTGTTGATGCCATAGAATAGCCTTAAACAGCTGTGCAGTGATATAAACAGCAATAATTCACTGAGGGATGCTGCCAAATCTGTGGCACTGATTAATCAACATGATATCACAATAGAAGCCCGCAATATTGTGCTCAGGACATTTTTGTGCAATAGCACAAAAGAGGAGGGTGAGGAACAGAATAGAGACCAAGGTAAAATGTATTTCTGCACCTAAACGACATTCTTGTCTTTATAAGAGCAGCATACAGAATTTCATTGCTAGTGAATTGCTTCAAGCATTTAAATAAAAAGTGTGTGTATACACTCTCTCTCTCTCTCTCTCTCACACACACACACACACACACCACATATATATAGTAGGTAGGTAGGTAGGTGGGTAGGTAAGTTAGTTAGTTAGTTAGTTAGTTAGTTAGTTAGTTAGTTAGTTAGTTAGTTAGTTAAAAGAAGACGCCATAATCAAACCATGGTTTGGGATGCTGGCATGAACATGGAAGCTATGGGGAATAGTAGTTGGTTTAAAAATAGAAGTGGATTCTTCTGTTAAATTCCTCCAGCATGTGAAAAATGAAAAGTTGCAATGGCTGGATCCATACTAGGGAAGTATGGTTTTCTACAGATTCTGAACTGGCCCACAATATTCAACTGTTATTAGGCAAGCTGAGTGTAGTTTGGCATCAATGACCAACGTGGCAGCCATCTTACCTCTGGGAAGGAGGTATGATGTTTATGACATAGCATTGTTATTTCCTGGAATAGTTTCCAGGAACATGGCTAGAGCAGCCATGCCATTGCTTGAAGTGGTGGCAATCCTTTTCTTGTTGATAAAGAAAAAAAGAAAGGGAAAGTTGGCCACCATGTATTTAGTGTAAGATTATTTTTCTTCAACAAATCATCCTACTTCTAAAAAGGGGGGAGATTTGGTTTAATACCTACCACTGTGTGTGTGTGTGTGTGTGTGTGTGTGTGTGTTCAAGCAGCAGCCATACTAGATGAATCTCTGTTAAAGATCTGAGGGATTTTTTTTAGTTTGATATTTAGGGCATTATATGTAAATCATCTTATTTATAACCTTTATTTTATACTCAGTGATGAAGGAAAGAATTCTTCTCAGTGCTTTGTTTTTTGGTGGAAAAAAATATTTTCATAAGTTCATTAATAACAATGAATGAATGCCAGTTCCAAATTCAATATTAGGCAAGCTTGGCAGTTTCAAAGTATTTATCTTTCTTTACTAAATGTATGTAAAATAAGAATGCTAAATTAGGACACTTTCTAATGCTAAGTGAACATTTTCTAATGCAAATTATCCAATGCAATAATTTGCATAGAATTTTTTTCTATTCAAAACTTTCCAGAAACCCGGTATAACTGTTTCTACTTTTAGCTGAACAGAAGAGATTATTTCCATTACGCAATAGGAAAATGTGGTATTACTACAGTAGTGATTACCAATGACAGCTAAAAAATGACACAAGTGTATCTGCTTTAGAAGTACTTGATATTATATTAAAAGGTTGGTTATTTCAGAAACAAATTGCACCACAATATGAAAGGGTGATAACTAAAAAGCTCATGAC
This sequence comes from Lacerta agilis, assembly GCF_009819535.1. Lineage (NCBI taxonomy): Eukaryota > Metazoa > Chordata > Lepidosauria > Squamata > Lacertidae > Lacerta > Lacerta agilis. Next base: position 89,106,758 of record NC_046313.1, read on the forward strand.
TTTTCAGGGAAAATACAAGGTTTCCTGCCAGCCGACTTCAAGCTGAACATTTTTTTTTAAAGTAAGACAGGTGACACCTCTGATTCTGTAAAAGATCCCACATATGCTAACCCATCCCTACTCCCGCATGCTGCTTAGTTTGCAATGATTTATCTATGCCTCTACTTTGGCGGAAGGAACAGATGCTGCCCTCATCTTGTCACTGTACCACTTTAGTCACTTCCTTTTTCTGTATATCATGAACTCTATGCTAACTCACTGGGTTTCAAAGTTCAAAGTGAGACTCTCTAAGCAGGATAAGGCAATTGCTGTGGAGAACAAACTGCTTCTCAATAGCCTGCCCAACTCAATTTTGGAGGTATATATCTCTACTGGGTTAGGTGGGAACTTATTTCCCCCCATTGTGATCCAGAGCAGTAAGACAGGTGACACTCTTTGGCCCTTTCCAACATGGCAGCCTTGACATGAATGCTGATCAGTAAATAACAAATCTTCATGACAATAGAGTAGGGAGTTACACAGTGCAATCCTGACCATGTCTACTCAGAAGTCTAGATAAGTGGACTTATGATTTCAGCCACAGTCAGGATCTGGGAGATGGTTTCCTAAGCATTAATTCAAATGAGATTCTTACTTTGGGGTAGAAATTGTTCATAAGAATCTGTGGTCGTTCAACAAAACTTGGTATGAAACCCAGATGGTAAGAATTCATAAGAAAGGTTTGCCACTAAGGCTCATGACAGAAATTTTACAATTAACTTTTATCCTAAATAGCTAATTTGTTTATTGTGTATCAATAGTCTGAGTTTTGGGCATAACTTTCATAATGCATCCTAGCTTTGGTTTTTTAAATAGATAAATAACTTAAAAATTGCTTGGCCTACCCTACAGCTACTGTGTGAATTGAATGTTAGCTTATTAACTTCATATGTTAATTAGTTTCACTTAATTTTTAGAAGATGTTGTGCTGCACCTGTTGAATATGTCTTTTAAAAACACAGGCGGTCTACTGGAACAACAACAACAAATGAAAAAGAAGGTTAAAGCACTGTTAATTTTGAATACATTAAGTCCTGATATTTAGATGAGAAGGACACCCATGGGAGATGTCTAGGGATAGATCTTGTAGGGATGAGCAATTAGATGTGTTAAGAAGAAAGATGAGCAGTGAAATCTAGACATGTGAAGAATGCAGAAAATGGAGTGCAAAGCCCTTTGGTAAAAGTTGACAGGCTATGATGAGACGGAACAAGGAGAAACGCATCAGTAGAAAACACAAAAGCATCACAGCAGGAGAAAGAACTGCATAGGTTCTGCATTATCAGACTGTGAAGAGACTCACCCAAACAATCACTCTCAGTTGTTGCTTAAGTCAGACAGGCACATTTCTTAATTGGCATGGCAGGTAGCAAAAGTGCTTCCCCCAAAGACCCCGGTATGGCACCATCATTAAAAATCATAGCCTAAATATTTAAAATGTTATCAAAATATTGCTGCAATGCCATGAATGCTATTTAATAAGATTTCTGAAAGCGACTAGGAACTGTGTTCTGGTAACCTTTCAGAGTAACATTTTTATCAGAGAAAACTCAAGAGCTTGTAATGAGAAGAATAAAACACACACTAGAAGAACTCTGCCGTTTTAAGCTAAACATGTGTTCTTACACTTTCTGCAACAGATTCTTTCTAATAAATATTAGTGTACCACTAAAAAATAAAAATAAACATGGAGCCGTTCAATTATTTACTTTCCACATTTTTGTGTCCCTCAGACCCTGTGGAATGTAGCAAGGTCCCAGGTTTACTCGGGAACCCCAGGCAATGAAAGCAGGAGTGCAAACTCCTGTTGTGACAGTGACTTGGCATGATCATTCCCCCCACTTTGTAGCAGTGGAAGAGGCAAAGAAGTCCCACTTTGCTGCCTCAGTGGCACAGGGTGTCCATTACCAGCTTTGGTGAGTTAGCCTGCTATGACTGTTCCTCAACAGGATTAGCCTTGTCATCATTGTCTGTGTACTGGTAACAAGTCTGGATTGCTGCAATAAGCTGTATGTGGAGCTTATGCCTGATATGATAGCTTCACCCAGTGCACAATTTGACTGCTAGGGTATCTAGTTTTGCATATATTACACTGGTAATGAAAACCAGGTTCAAGGTTTTGTTGTTGACATTTAATACCATAAAAAAAGCCTGGCACCAGTTGCTGGAAACTTTGGTGGGTGGGAAGAGTGTTCTTGTGCTCAGGGTCCTGCTTATGGGTTTCCCACAGGCATCTGGCTGACCACTGAGAACAGGCTGCTGGACTAGATGGTCCATTGGCCTGATTGCCACCTGGTCACAACACAGAAGCAGGATTTCTCAGTGCTGGTGTCCATCCTTCGGAATGCCCTTCCAGAGGTTGACTTAGATGTATATACAGTAGACTGCATGAAATGCCCGTTTAAAATATACATGTTTACTCAAGTTTTCCTGGATCCTGATTCCTAACACTTAAACTTTATTTACAGCAGAGCTTTCCAAACTGTGTGTCATGACAAATTAGCGTGTCGACTGCAGTGTGTAGGTGTGTCACTGAACACTCCCCATGCTCCTGCCGTGGCTGGAAAGGGGTTAGTTTAACCTTCGGTTTGCTAGTAAAACCAAATCACTGTGTCACAAAATGATGCATGTCTAAAAAGTGTGTCACCAACATGAAAAGTTTGGAAAGCTCTGATCTACAGCATATACTTTTATCTACAGCATATCAAGTTTTAAATAATTTGTAAAAAGGTGTTACTTGATTTCCATGTGAAAACACACACACACACACACACACACACACACACTCATGAGATTTCTATTTTTAGGTACTACATAAATGTTATAAATTATAAATAATAGTGTACAGAATGCAGATCAGAGTCTAAAATAGATAATGTTCCACCCTTCAATCATCTGAAATAGCTTTCTAATAGCAAAATCTAGTTCAAAAGGATCATTATTTCCCCCCTCTCTCTGTATATATATATATATATATTCAGAGAGACCTATTATTTCTTCAGAACACAAAATGAGAGCCTTGATTTAACTCAATAGCACAAAAACTAGACAAAGAGAATTTAGAAAGCCATTGAAAAATTAAGGGCGGAAGGAAAAAGTTATCAGAAATGAGGGGAAACTATAAATAGAAAGGAAAAAAGTCAGGTAATAGTTTTTTTGTTTCTTAAAAAAAGAAAAGACTAATGAAGGCAAGGAAAATTTCCCAAAAAACAAAGGGAAGGAAAAAGAACAGGGAATAAAGGAAATGGAATTTCAAAAAGGCAAGTGAACATAGATTTTTAAAAATCCAGAATACCCTGGAGACAATGTATGCATATAAATGAAGGGAAATATTAAGACAAGTTCTTGTACGAACAGATGTTTCTGGTGTTACTCTCTGCAAGCAGCATAATTATTTTAATCAATGCTGCACACTGTATCTTGCTATGAAGTTATCAGGTGTGGCCATCAGTATAAATGAAAAAAGGTTAATAGAAGAGGAATTCCTACATGGAGGACATCTTACAGAGATTAACTAATTCAATCTTTATACCAATCTCTACAAAGGGATACATTTAGCTTTGTTCTGTATTTAAAATTGTTGCAGATATGCCCAGCTTCACTAAAGCTGGGTTAGCATTTTTATGAAGCAAACAGCAGGTCACTAAAGTTAACTCTTTGTGAGGCTGCCCTTGAAGTCGACCTGGAAGCTGTAACTAGTGCAAAATATGGCAGCTCAGCAGCTCACCTTCATGTTACACAACTGTTAATAGAATCACACTGGCTGCCAGTAAGTTAGTTAATTGATTGATTGTTCATAACAGTTCATATCCTGCCCTTCCTCCCAAAACCAGCCCAGGGTCAAAACTTCTAAAAACATCAAAGCAACAATTCTCTTCAGAAAGGTGCAGATTGGGAAAGATCTCTACCTAAAAGACTTGATGGAAGAGGAAGAGCTTCAGCAGATGCGGAAGAGGCAGCAATGTTAGTGCCTGTCTAATATTTAATGGGAGGGACTTCCTTAGAATAGGTGCTACAGCACCCAAGGCTCGATTCCTATATTATAGAGGATGAACTTCTTGACAAGATGTATTTGTAGAAGCACCTGCAGAGCACAGTAATCAGCTGAGTATATAAGGGGAGAGATGATCTTTCAATTAGCCTACTTGTTGGACTAAGTTAAATGTGCTGGTCTCATTGCTTATATACCCATTTGACCACTGCACTCTGCAGGAGATACCATCTTAGCAGGAGCTTTATTTACATCAGGCATAGGTAAACTCAGCCCTCCAGATGTTTGAGACTACAACTCCCATCATCCCTAGCTAACAGGACCTGTGATCAAGGATGATGGGAGCTGTAGTCCTAAAACATCTGGAGGGCCGAGTTTGCCTATACCTGTTTTACAGAATGCTAGATTTGGGAGCATTAATATGGTAGAACCTACCCCTGGGAACTCCCTCCTGTATATACTGGTCAGGCGCTGTCTCTATTGCTTTTCGGCATCAGTTGAATACTTTCCTCTTTAGGCAAGTCTTCTGAGTGGAATTTTTTTATCCTAATCCGTATGTGTACTGGATTTGAAATTGCTTTATATGCAATTGTTTAACTGGTTTTATAAATGTGCTTGTTTTTATACATGCAATAGTTTCATATGTGCTTTAACTCCATTGCGAAATCACTTAGAGGTGCTTCATAGGAAGTGTTCCATAAATGAAATAAATAATAACAACAACTTTGTTGGTTTCAACCCAGTAGCAGTATTTCTGGAGTGCTTTCTTGTGATAGCTGTGACTTCATCAAGTCTTGAATTGAGGCTGCGGAACTAAAATTCAAATGGTGTAGAGAGACTGAAACAAGGAGATTCCCACCATGCAATAATGTTGTGAGTCGAGGCCCCGCTCCCCGCTTTGTAATGAAATAAGACACATGGACACAAGTATTTTAGGTTATTGGGCTAAAAAAGCCCACAACTTTATTGGTTACAGAATGTGAGTGGTATTGGCTTAGGCATTGCATACGAACAGACTATACTTGACTCCTGCCTGCTCTGCAGTGAGTCACACCAGAGTTAACAACCTGTAGGGGCAGCTAAAAAAGCCAATGCAATTCTGGGCTGCATCAATAGGAGCATAGCATCTAGATCAAGGCAAGTAATAGTACCACTGTATTCTGCTCTGGTCAGATTTCACCTGGAATACTGTGTCCAGTTCTGGGCACCACAGTTCAAGAAGGATACTGACAAGCTGGAACATGTCCAGAGGAGGGCAACCAAAATGGTCAAAGGCCTGGAAACGATGCCTTATGAGGAACGGCTTAGGGAGCTGGGTATGTTTAGCCTGGAGAAGAGAAGGTTAAGGGGTGATATGATAGCCATGTTCAAATATATAAAAGGATGTCACATAGAGGAGGGAGAAAGGTTGTTTTCTGCTGCTCCAGAGAAGTGGACACGTAGCAATGGATTCAAACTACAAGAAAGAAGATTCCACCTAAACATTAGGAAGAACTTCCTGACAGTAAGAGCTGTTTGACAGTGGAATTTGCTGCCAAGGAGTGTGGTAGAGTCTCCTTCTTTGGAGGTCTTTAAACAGCCATTTGTCAGGAATGCTTTGATGGTGTTTCCTGTTTGGCAGGGGGGTGGACTGGATGGCCCTTGTGGTCTCTTCCAACTCTATGATTCTATGATTCAATGATTTTTTGTCTAATCAGCCACGTGGCATATGTATGAGCTTTTCCATGTAAAACTAAGCAGCTAATTGTACTGCATTAATCGGACTGTATTTTATGGAGCAAAATAGAGGAAAAAAATTTGTTGCTGTTAAATTAAAAAGCAATTAACTAACAGAGTATAATCCTTTGCTTTAAATTCAAGATAAAGACACCACAACATTTATTATTGCTCGAACACATTTATTTGCACTACCACCCTAGGCATGCGTATTCTGAAGAAAGCCCCCTAGTAAATGTACGTAGGATTGCAGTCTAATAATATATTGCATATCAGTAATGCTGTAAAGATGGTAACGTGAGCGTATTGCCATCATGCATTCAAATAAAAATTAGACAAGGGAGTGCGATGGTTTAGCAGCTCCATCCCAAAGTTAATGTAAAGCTGCATTAAACCTTTCAGTGTGCTGAGGAGTTAGGACCCCATAAACTATGGAATGTGTATCATTCACAGTGCATATTTTTTATGGTTCTGCTAATAACAATCACATATATACTGCAAATGCACAACAAGCAAAGTGGAAAAATTAGTCACTTCAGGAACCGTTTGACATAATGTGAATTTAAAATAAGTTTGCGGATAAAACTGATTAATGGAATGCTTACAGGTTGCTATGTGGCAATTTCAGATCAATCTATTTTTTTCTTATGCTTGTTTAACATATGTAGGTGTTCGTTTCATCCTGCAATTACAAATTGTGTGAAGGAAAAGTTTGGGACATGATAGTTCTTTCTGCCTCCCTCCATCATGTACTTGTCACCAGTCCCCCTGCCCTCCACATGCTGAAGGGCGAAAGTCAGCTGCAGGGAGCCAGCTGCAGACATTTGCCCCCCCACCCAATGTGTGAGGAGAAGAATGCCTGAACAGAGCTATAATTTCATCTGAACAATAAGGAATAGCTACTGAAAGCAAACAGAACAAATTGTATTTGCTTATTGTGGTAATACACAATTAGCTGTGAACTGGCCAACCTAAGGGGCTTGTGGCATGCATTTGGATTAGAAACTACAAAGCAAGGGGTTAGGTTTTTTGTGATACATGTGGCCTTAAAAAAATGAAAACCCTTGAAAAATACATAGATCAGGAAAATAAATCAATAATATTGTAACTTCCATAAATGCTGGTGAAAGCTAGAAATGCCTTTATGAAATGTACTAAACAAAAAAAAACCCTACATTTTAAAGCATATCAGACAATGAATGCATGTCTTATGCTACTGGCACACCTGCAATAATTATTACAGAGAGATTAGTGAGTCTATTCTATGCTCTGATAGCTCCATGTAGTGTTAGTTTAGTGCACTGAAGTGCATGTAATAGACTGAATTCCCTGGTGCTTCGAACAGACATCCAATTACAAAGTACTTGCACACTTTGTGTTTTTGACCTTGCCCATAACAAAATCTGAGAATGATGTACCAAGTCACTTTAAAACTGTGGAAAGCTAATAACAAACAAAATGCAATAGCCTCCCTGAAAACGTTTTATATTTAAGAGTAATCACAAGAATATTAAATATGTACACAATACTGAGCAGTAAATAGGGCCAAAAGAATATGTAATGACTCCATGTATTCAATCGAATGTCTGGGCCACAATGTAAAAAGGCATAAGGTAAAAGGCATAACGCGAAAGGCTGGACTGGATGAATCCCAAACCGGAATTAAGATTGGCGGAAGAAATATCAACAACCTCAGATATGCTGATGACACAACCTTGATGGCAGAAAGTGAGGAGGAATTAAAGAACATTTTAATGAGGGTGAAAGAGGAGAGCGCAAAATATGGTCTGAAGCTCAACATCAAAAAAATTAAGATCATGGCCACTGGTCCCATCACCTCTTGGCAAATAGAAGGGGAAGAAATAGAGGCAGTGAGAGATTTTACCTTCTTGAGCTCCATGATCACTGCAGATGGTGACAGCAGTCACAAAATTAAAAGACATCTGCTTCTTGGGAGAAAAGCAATGACAAACCTAGACAGCATCTTAAAAAGCAGAGACATCACCTTGCCGACAAGTGATGTATGGAAGTGAGAGCTGGACCAAAAAGAAGGCTGATCGCCGAAGAATTGATGCTTTTGAATTATGGTGCTGGAGGAGACTCTTGAGAGTCCCATGGACTGCAAGAAGATCAAACCTATCCATTCTGAAGGAAATCAGCCCTGAGTGGAAGGACAGATCCTGAAGCTGAGACTCCAATACTTTGGCCACCTCTTGAGAAGAGAAGACTCCCTGGAAAAGACCCTGATGTTGGGAAAGATGGTGGGCACAAGGAGAAGAGGACGAGATGGTTGGACAGTGTTCTTGAAGCTACCAACATGAGTCTGACCAAACTGCAGGAGGCAGTGGAAGACAGGAGTGCCTGGCGTGCTCTGGTCCATGGGGTCACGAAGAGTCGGACACGACTAAACGACTAAACAACAACAACAACAAAAGGTAAAGGTAAAGGACCCCTAGACAGTTAAGTCCAGTCAAAGGTGACTATGGAGTTGCAGCGCTCATCTTGCTTTCAGGCCGAGGGAGCCAGTGTTTGTCCACAGACAGCTTTCTGGGTCATGTGGCCAGCATGAATAAACCACTTCTGGCGCAACAGAACACCATGATGGAAACCAGAGTGCAAAGAAACGCTGTTTACCTTCCCAATGCAGCGGTACCTTTTTATCTACTTGCACTGGTCAGTGCACACAGGAAAATGGTGGGTGGTTTTCACTGAAGACATTAGTGCTTGGCACCTGATCACGTGCTTCCTTTGCTGCTATATAAGACCTAAGTTAATAATGATGATGATGATGATGATGATGATGATAATAATAATAATAATAATAATAATAATAATAATAATAATAATAATAATAATAATAATAATAATATATTTATACCCCGCCCATCTGCATGGGTTTCCCCAGCCACTCTGGGCGGCTTCCAACAGAATGTTAAAATACAATAATCTATTAAATAATCTATTGAAGTCTGTATGAATTTTGTGCACACTGTGGCTCTGCACCAATGCCTTCCCAAATGCAACTATACGTTGTTATTCATTATAATTTGGCACAACAAGTGGAACACAAATGTTAGGAACACTGGAAGCTTCCTTATATCAAGTTAGATCACTGGTTCATCTAGTTCAATAATATTTAAATTGACTGGCAGTCACTGTCCAGGGCTTCAGGAAGGTTTCTCTCCCTGCCCTAACTGGAAATGCCAGGGACTGAAACTGGGACCTGCTTGCATGGCTAGTCTCCATCCATAGCACTGAACTGTTTTCCCTTTGTTGGGAAATAGTGGAAGTCAGTGATGGCATAGCTGCAGCCATGATTGATGGCCATTTATGGCCGAAGAGTGAATCCTAGTCCCACCCTTGAAATCCCACTGGTCCCTCTTCCAGGTAGATTGGCTTCCAGGTGGATGTGCACCTGAATTAAGTCAGGTACCTCCCCCTGCCACACCCCCATGAGACAGCTCAAGCAAATTCTTAAGGTACAAAAGATTTTCTTCACTTAAAAATATATTCTGCCTAAACCAAGTAAATAAAACATGCATTTCTCATAACTGGTTGAGCAAAACATAGCCTTTGATTAACCTGAGGCTGTGTCCCATTGGAATTAGAGTCCAGCAACATCTTGAGTTTCCCCCCCAGCCCTACATCTACCTTAAGCCATTCCATTGCATTGGATTCTATATGTGCTATGAATCTAAAGGTGTTCTAAGTAAAACAAAAAGAAACATTTATATCAATGTCACTGTGATAGAACATTAACAGTACTGGAGTTTACAGTCTGCATAGATCTCATTAAAAGGTTAGTTTGTTTCTTGATTACTGTGACATTCCATAGCAAATGACTGGCATTGAATTTCCTTTTTGAAATTGCCCTTGAATACATGCATGCAGGAAGTAATATCTCACTCTGGATGGGAACAGGAAAGCGTTAACACTCCCCTTGGCAGCTACAAGAAACAATGTAATCATTTAAGCTTATGCTGAGATTGCAATTCGCTTGCCTCAGGTATTAAGTGTGTGTAATTTTCTTAACCACGGGATATCCATTTATCAGAGGTGATACTCAGAAGGGGGGAAATGGTGCTGACACCCTATAGCTGATTCACTGTTCCAGAATGGCATTACCCTAATAAAGGGATTTTGAAAACAAATATCTAAAAATCATAAGAAATATCCAATTTATATTAAATAACCTTGCATTCTGTGGAAATGTTAATGGCCAACAATAATGTAACATGACCTTTGTAAACATTTTAGAAAAAAACGAGTTTACAGTGGTACCTTGGTTTTAGAACAGCTTAGTTTATGAGCAACTTGGAAATTGTTGTTGCATATCAATACCCGATCCCCCCCCCCCCCGAGGTGAAATGACGACACAGGACACCGGAAATAAGGTTAATGGGCATAAAAGGCCACAACTTTATTGGTTACGGATGTTGAGCGGTATTGGCTTTAGGCATTGGAACTAACTAACAATATCCGACTCCAGCACGTTGCGCTGGCAGTCCGGGAAGGGTTAACCACCGATGGGTGAGAACCCTGCTGCTGCACATCAGTTTGGCCAAACTATGTTAGTAGCTTCAAGAACACTGTCCAACCATCTCATCCTCTGTTGTCCCCTTCTCCTTGTGCCCTCCATCTTTCCCAACATCAGGGTCTTTTCTAGGGAGTCTTCTCTTCTCATGAGGTGGCCAAAGTACTGGAGCCTCAGCTTCAGGATCTGTCCTTCTAGTGAGCACTCAGGCCTGATTTCTTTGAGAATGGATAGGTTTGATCTTCTTGCAATCCATAGGACTCTCAAGAGTCTCCTCCAGCACCATAATTCAAAAGCATCAATTCTTCGGCAATCAGCCTTCTTTATGGTCCAGCTCTCACTTCCGTACATTACTACTGGGAAAACCATCGCTTTAACTATACGGACCTTTGTCGGCAAGGTGATGTCTCTGCTTTTTAAGATGCTGTCTAGGTTTGTCATTGCTTTTCTCCCAAGAAGCAGGTGTCTTCTAATTTCGTGACTGCTGTCACCATCTGCAGTGATCATGGAACCCAAGAAAGTGAAATCTCTCACTGCCTCCATTTCTTCTCCTTCTATTTGCCAGGAGGTGATGGGACCAGTGGCCATGATCTTAGTTTTTTTGATGTTGAGCTTCAGACCATATTTTGCGCTCTCCTCTTTCACCCTCATTAAAAGGTTCTTTAATTCCTCCTCACTTTCTGCCATCAAGGTAGTATCATCAGCATATCAGAGGTTGTTGATATTTTTTCCGGCAATCTTAATTCCGGTTTGGGATTCATCCAGTCCAGCCTTTCGCATGATGAATTCTGCATATAAGTTAAATAAGCAGGGGGACAATATACAGCCTTGTCGTACTCCTAGCCATTATCTAGCCCTCATCAAGTAGATAGAGCAAAGGAGAGTTTGGGCAATTAAAAAAAATAAACAGTGAAATTCAATTTTGAATTTCATCTGATTGTGCAAATGGAAAATAAGAATTGCTGCTTTTGCCCAGTTCATAACAAAGGAAATTTCTGCTGGTCCAATATGCAGCAGCACAGGTCTTGTTAGGTGCCTTCGCTTCAGAGCATTTGATGTCATTTTGCAATAGCGACACTGGCTTTCCATTGACTTATATGCACAATCAAAAGTGTTGCTTATTAACCCTAAAGCTCCCAGGATACCACACAGCCCGCCCTCTTTAGGATGCAAAGAAGGGCCCTCTCTACATTTTCAAGGTAGTGGAGGTGTAACTCATTGGGACACTGGAGACAGCTTTCTGTGTGGCTGCATCCAATATTTGTAATTTCCTTTTGCAGAAAGCTTTGTTGACCCCAGCTCTTTTTACCTTTAATGGGCTGGCTAATATATTTATGTTACAACAGCCATTTGGCCTGGTCCGTTGAGTAGTTTTAATAGATTGATGCCTGCTCTGTGGTTTTTGTTTGTTTGTTTGTTTGTTTTATATTTATATATACTGCCCCATACGTAATTTGTGATTTTTAATGGGTTTTGTGGGCGTTTTTTATCCTGTGTGCATCATCCTGTGTATTGTGAGTGCAATGCAGGCACAGGAATGAACTTTCCAAATAAATATGTATAGGTGCTCTTTTCAGCATGAAACTTTATCCTAAGGAAAATTCATTAGCAAACTGCATGCTTTTCCATAGCATGTCCACACCAAATGGCTATTATGAAGAATGCATAAGAGGTAGAATAATATAAAGGAAATAAATCACTTTACACTTAATGAAGATATCCAAGCACAATCAATATATCTTACAATTAAGGTTACTTTCTTGTCCAACAAGGAATGCCTAAATAATTAAAAATGATCTAAATAATGTAAAGCATGTATTTTTCAGGTTATATATCATCTATTATTTGCACTCCCCCTTTATGTATATTTTTCACAATTTTATTCATTAACAATTCATTATGGAAACTAAAATAACTCTCAGGGTGTTGTACTTTTCTTGTATCTGCCTACAAATTTAGATCATTATTAACTGAGTGAAGCAGTATAGTATTTTCCTACATTATACTTTTGTAATATATTTTAGCTATTCATTCTACTCCAGTTTACTTTAATTGTATAACTGGACTTGCCCTACCACCACCACCTTACAAAATAAAAATAAAAATTCCTGCATTAAGTGGGAAGGTATACATGGGGATTGTAAGCATGTTGGTCTGTAAATAGGAAGAGAGAGGAAAAAACCCCTACCTGCGATCAGAAACTGAATCCACACGGTTTCTGATTGCAGGGAAGACTGTAATCATGTTCAGTCAAATTCACTTACAATACTTCAGACCTTCCCACTCAATACAGAAAAGTGAGGGTGGTTTGTACAACTTGTTCCCCTTCCAATTTAAGCATTGCTGAGTAGGACTAGATTGGAAAACTGAGAAAGTATAGAATTAAAGTCACAGATCTGTAGAGTTGGATGAGACCCCAAGCATAATCTAGTCCAAACTCCCTGCAATGCAGGAATTTTAATGCCATGCTAAGCTCCCCCTGTTGAATTTGTGCCTAGTAATTCCTGCTCTGTCATTATGAATGTGCCCACAGTTTAAAACAAAAACCCTCAACCAGCCAAAACAAAAACAGAGGGTGTAGGAATAGGCATTGATTTCAATATTTCAATTTCTAGGAGACTTAAGAGTCTACTTTGCCAGAAACATGGAGCCATAACCTAAATTGGAAAGCTATATATCACATTTGTGGGCACTGCTACATCATAGTAAATATTTTGTTTCTAGAGCAGAAGTGTGGAACCTGAAGGCTTCCAGGTGTTACTGGACTCCATCAGTTTCAACCAGCACAGTCAACATTCAGAGATAAGTTGCATATAAATGTTGGGAAATTAAAGGTAAATAAAAAAAATCTAAAGAATACCTTAGAAAAGCCTTTCTTTGAAATTAATAAATTTCACCCTGCAGCATTATATAGGTTTTAAATAAGGTCTCCCCATTCACATATCAGTACCGATAAGCAAAACCAATCCCCAGGTTTTAGTTTCATCTCTTCCACAGCACTCTAGTCATTCTCGGCCTGTTAATATAGTTATTTCTGGTTAATGGCCCTCTCAGCAGAGTCACCCTTCAGGCAGAATTATACAATAGCCTCTCATTAGACAAGTTATTATTGCTCTGTGTAAAAATCAATAATGCTGAATGATGAATAATGGTTATCAGCAGCTGATGACTTTTCCTTACTGATAAATAATTAGCGCGTTGTTTCCTGACCTATTTGTTGAGTGCTGCCCATTCTTCACAGTATTCAGCTCAATGAAAACAGAACACTTTCCTTCAAACAGAAAGAATACAAGGCCAGCAGATTTACAGATTGCTAGATATCCTATCCTGAATAACTGCACCATGATTTGTTTTTTTCCTATATTGTAAATTACAGGCTTTATTTTTGTCTCTGTTGTGGTGACAGATATAACACATCCAATGTGTTTTAGCTGCTGCACTTAGACATCCCTGGCTAAGAAACACACCAATCTGCCAGAATCCCATCTGATGACATATTTAATTACAGGATTAAAGTAATATATTTGAGATATTTCTTTAAGGTCCTTGATCCTGTTTCTAGAGTGGTGACTTGAAAGGGAAAGTCGTTTCTGATTAGTGCTAAGCCAAAAGAAGGAGTTGTTTTGCAATCATTTTCACTAGCATTTGCCTATTAACATACAGTACATTCCCTTACTCTGAATAGAGGTAGTTTGTTGCCACTGAACTCTCATTGGCTAGGATCTTCCTTAAGAGCATGTCAAGGCAATAAACAACTATCTTACTTTTAAAAGACATCTGAAGGCAGCCCTGTTTAGGGAAGTTTTAAATGTTTAATGTTGTATTGTGTTTTTAATATTCGGTTGGGAGCCGCCCAGAGTGGCTGGGGAAGCCCAGCCAGATGGGCAGGGTATATTATTATTATTATTATTATTATTATTATTATTATTATTATTATTATTATTATTATTGTCATCATCATCATTCTGACTCTAAATCAATTTCATTTCCCCCTCAAAGGACATCAGCATGTAACAAAACTTTTAAAGTTACAAAACACTACATCATTCATGATTAGCTGGCATTAATCTAAGTAAGGGAGCCTTAAGCAGGAAAAAATGGTACAGAAGGAGGCAGAAGAAATAACAACAAAGAGCTTTGACGAAGGTGAACATCCACATGTTTAAGTTTTTAAAGGGAACCTTTTTCTCATCATTTCTGCACAGAACTCCTGGCAAATATTCTGCCCAGGTTTGTTTGTCTGTTCCATGGCACTTTTAAGGTTTTGTACTATATTTGGCTTTGTGGCCATCATAATTTTGAAAGTGAGGTAGAGAAATCATGAATATTGCATGTCTGGATGATTGTGAGTCAGTGAGGAGGTCCTAGATCACTTGTTTTTTGAAGAGAATAATGGAGCACCCAACTACTTCTCCACAAAGCACAGCTAGTTGTGACATTCATGTTCACAAGTTTATTGTTCCTCACTAAAGGTCTTGACTAATCTGCAACAACAGTTTCAACAAAATAACACAGAACATACACCCACAATACAAGCCAAAACCCATGATGCAAGAGAGAGAAGACACTGGAGACACCAGACCGCTCCAATGCAGCTTAATTTCAGATGAAAAGATAAGTGTTGTTGTTTAAATTTCTATGCTATCCTTCATCCAAAGATCACAGGGCAGTTTACAATATAATAAGGAAGTAATTAGAGATAAAGATTTTTTGTTGACATGCACAAATAAAAATAACACAAAGGAACCAGGGGAGGGAGTGGAGGGAAGTCAGGGGATTTGATGAATCCCCAAATATGGATTAATACTAAGAGTGAATATAGAGGTGTGTGTGTGTGTGTGTGTGTGTGTGTGTGTGTGTGTGTACATGCATACATACATACATACACACACACAAAATACACATCATAATAAAAAACAAAAATAATAAACCCACCCCACTCACTCATCAACACTGTTTAAAGGCCATAGATGGTTTTATTAGCCAAAGGCCTGGGAGAAAATGAATGTTACTGCCTGGTGCCTAAAGATATATAACAAAGTCTCTCTGGGGAGAACATTCCACAAGCGGGCAACCACTGCAGAAAAGGTCCATTCTCGTGTTGCCACCCTCCAGATCTCTTGTGGGGGAGTCACATGAAGAAGGACCTCAGATGATGATTGCAGGGTCCAGGTTGGTTCATATGGGGAGAGGTGATCCTAGAGGTATTACAGTCCTGAATCGTTTAATAAATCAAAACAAGCATTTTGAATGGGGTCCAGAAACTAATTGGCAACCAGTGTAGTTGGGCCAGGATTGGTGTTATATGCTCAAACCATCTTGCCCCTGTAAGAAACCTGGCTGCTGAATTCCGCATCAGCAGAAATTTCCAAACCGTCTTCAGATATAGCCCTATGTACAATGCATTGTAGTAATCTAACCTAGAAATTACCAGAGCACAGACAACAGAAGTTAAGCTATCCCTGTCTAGATAGGGATGGAGCTGGGCCACTTGCTGAAGCTGATAGAAGGCAGCTTCTCTCTGCACCACCCAGGTCACCTGGATCCTCAAGTGACAGCCTCCATGCTGCATGGCACATCAAGAGCAGGCAACCTCCTATCCATCTGGTGTAGGGAACTATCCACTAACAGTGCCTCAGTTTTATATGGATTCAACTTCAGTTTACTGGCTCTCATCCAGTCCACTGCTGACAACGGTCCCAGCACATCCACTACAAAACCTGCAGCTGTAAAGAAGTAGAGCTGTGTGTCATCGGCATATTGCTGGCAATGTACTCCAAAAATCCGGATAACTCCATTCAGCAGTATTGGAAGTTTACCTTCCATTCCACTTCACCTCACTTCCAAAATCTAGTCCCCACTGGTCACAGTGAACATGGCTTGGACCAAGGACCAATGAAATACAACTGAATTACTAAAACAACTTACATTGATTTTATATAACTCCCTTTCCCCTGATTTTGGGCAGCTAGTCCATAAAGGGCCACTTGCTGTGTTATGATGCTGTTAGTGTCTCTCAAACAAAACAAAACCATTTCTGCCGGGATGTTAGTTGTACAAAGGAACGGTGTTCTCGAGGCTACCAACATGAGTCTGACCAAACGGTGGGAGGCAGTGAAAGACAGGTGTGCCTGACGTGCTCTGGTCCATGGGGTCACAAAGAGTCAGACACAACTGAATGACTTAACAACAACAACAACAACAACAACAACAACAACGGAAGATTTCATAGTTTACATTTTCTACTCCAATTTATCTTCTTTATACAATGATAGATATAGTGACATATACGACCACTTTTATCTCTTGGGTGACAAACTCTTTTTTTCATTTCTCTTCTATATATGTGCTCCATCAGAATACACACAATATAACAATATCCTGAAGGAACCACAGTTTATAGTCCAGTTCCCTAAAAGCGTGGAAATTATTCTTCCACATAATCTATGATTTTCCTTATTCTCCCCATCCTGGTTAGCTCAAAAGTAAAATAATGGAGATGTTGATCTGTAACTTTGTATATTAATTTGCTTTACTGAATTCCTAGAGAGTTTAGTGAAGATAACAAAGCGGTACAAGACAGTTTTTCAGAAAGTTATAGTGATTTGTTACACAGTTTGATGATTTTGACATGATTGATTTTGTTCTTGGTCAGTTAATTATATAGCTATAAATTAGTGGATTATTTTATCCTGGGAGATGCTTGCAGAAATTAGGTCACTGTCATATATCATTATAATATCTTTTCCTAACACATCTGATCTCTGCATCCATTTTTACTTTACAGCATTTCCCCCCCAGTTAACATATATTCTCAATAATTACCATGATACAGTGAATACAAGCTAAGCTGACAAGGTCTTATAAAGCATGAGAAATTGCTCCCCTTTTTTTTCATCCTAATTATCTTCATTAAAAAAGTGCATAATAGGATTGTGCTTTGTTTTGTTTTTACACATACCAATATAGTATTTAAGAAAAGTACAAAGTGACTATTGCAAGTTCAAGTGTACATTAATATAAGGAGACTTTCTCTATGGCCAGCAGATAAAGTCATAAAGCGTTGCTGTGCTCTGAGGTACTAGAAAGTTATCGGCAGTTCCTAAATCCTAACTAAGGACAGATATTACTCAACCACTATTAATCAATGTCTGCAATATGCAGAAACAGGGAGCTTCTGAGTGTGCTCTACCTCAGTTACAACCAGAAGATGATGAAAGCCAACAGGCCTGACTCGTGCCCTGAGTAAAATGAGCATGGGCCATAAACTCCTCAGATTCCTTTAAAACCTACAAGGACATCCATATCAGAAAATTAGGGGATCCATGGCGGACAAGTTGGAGTACAGAGGTCAATAAATTACCTTCCCATAATTATTATGTCTACAAGTCCCAGTCTTCCTCCAAAGCTTGTAGCAGAGAGATAATTGTAGCGATTGATCTGTTCTTTGAACATATGTTTTTTGAGTACATGGAAGTACGACAAAGCTGTAGAAACAATCCCGTCCCTCCCCTCCCCATCTGAAAGCTCAGAAAAGGTCCTGTGTCTCATCATGTTCACAAGAAAATAGAGTAAAGTTCCATATACCTGCCTGGTGTGACGCCTGAGCACCTGACAGAATGGGAAAGTGGGAACAGGGCTTGCTATGCCCTATGACAGAGTAAGGAAACAGGCTACATAATATATGTTGCTAGACTACAACTCCCATCTCCTCTGATCACAGACTATGCTGACTTGGGTGGAAGTCAAAAAACATGTGGAGAGCCACATATTCACTATCTCTGCCCCATGACCATGCCTGCACATGCAAATTGCTGGATGAAATTGCTGCTGTGCAAAGAATTAATCACATATACTGTTACTCTGGAATTAGCACTTGGGCAGGGGGTCAAGTATAGGAACTGTCAATAAACATTGCCCTGAATATTGCAGCTCAGTATCCATGTCCTGGAGTTGTTTCTTTAATGAAGCTATAATTTCAAACATAGCCAAAAAAAGTTTCTTGGTCCATGAGACAATCAAGTGGGAAACTGGCCTTTGTGCAAATTTTCCAAGTTGTAAACTGCAAAGAAGAGGTTCTGTGATTGCCACCAACAAGATAATACAAATTTAAAGTGTCATCCTTGATTAAACACCACATCTAGGTCCTAACTTCATATTATGGAAATGACCTGATTAGAAGTCATGTTGTTTGTCTTTTATAGGGAGGGGTGGGGGAGGCATTGGCATTGCAGGGCAGTCCATACAGAGCAGAGGGTAAGCCTTCCCTCTCCAGCTTAAAGGTAAAGGTAAAGGGACCGCTGACCGTTAGGTCCAGTCGCGGACAACTCTGTGGTTGCGGCGCTCATCTCGCTTTACTGGCCAAGGGAGCTGGTGTTTGTCCGCAGACAGCTTCTGGGTGATGTGGCCAGCATGACTAAGCCGCTTCTGGCAAACCAGAGCAGCACATGGAAACGCCGTTTACCTTCCCACCGGAGCGGTACCTATTTATCTACTTGCACTGCGTGCTTTCAAACTGCTAGGTTGGCAGGAGAAGGGACCGAGCAATAGGAGCTCACCCCGCCGTGGGGATTTGAACTGCTGACCTTCTGATTGGCAAGCCCAAGAGGCTCAGTGGTTTAGACCACAGCGCCACCCGCACAGATATCAGTAAAAACCACTTACACAGAAACACTCCCCACTTTGCTAACTGCCACATGGGCAAGGGTTTTTTTTACCATGATTTCAACTGGGCGAGGAAAATTGAAGCCTCCAGTTTACACACTACAGCGCCAATGACCAAACGTTTCACTTTATTTTCAAAACATAAGGGACCAGATTCAGCATTCTGTGGCCATCAGTGTAAGTGCTGTTGCACTAGCGGAAATAATGGTTGCTCAATACGAAATCCAGTGGAACAGTTGTGCTAAGGGAAGCTTGTTGTGTAACAGGTTGTAAAACTGCTTGTACAATAGGAAGTAACAGTGCTACAGCACTCTGTTGTGTAACCAGCCACAAGAGCCAGGCTGGCTTTCTGCGCCTTCTTTTGTGCAAGCCACTTCGCTAGCACAAGTAGTACAGCACTAAGAGACTTTAACTTTGCAAGATACTGAATTCCTCCCAATGAAATGAAATGGATGCAGTTTACTACCATTGCCTTCAAATGGCAGAATCTTAGAAAAGACATTAACGGCTGCTCTAAAATCTAATTAAATTTTAGAGTGCTAGTAATACAGCCATAAGGCTTGCATAAGCCATTATCTACATTAATAAAAATTAAAGTCAAAAATTAATGTCAAACAATATCTGCACAATAGTAATGTACCTGGATTCAAGGTCACTTTAATTCCCTGATTATGTTATTCTTGTTTATAGTTGCCATAAAAATTATTGATTATTTAATCAAGTTTTCAGATGCATGTTCATTTGTTTTAACTTTGTTCTCCAAATGCACATTATTGAGACAGAAATTATGAAGATAATTATTTCTTTGCTTTATTTATTTGCCATTACAGAGTATGAATTTTATGAAAATCTGCAGAGATGCTTGGGAAAGAAAAGTGTAGGGGGGAAAGAAAAGAAGAGATTTAAGAGGTATTTCTCTCTAAAGCATGAAGATGTACAAAACAAGCATCACCGGTTAGGTGAGAATATAAACATAGGGGATGAAGCAGTCAGTATCCCTGCATAGCTCTGTAGAATATATACAACACTGTGTGAAAGATGTGCTCTCTCTGTGTGTTAATATCCTCATGGAGGGTTCCATCTTGAGTTAAACATTCAGGTAAGTAGGTGTGGTGAAATACCTCTATCTGATACCTTGGAGGCACACTGCCACTTACAGTAGGTAATAATGGCCCAGATGAACTATAATGATTGCTGTTCCAATAATTTACTAAGGTTGGATTATGTGAGTCCTAAAAAAAGAAAAGGAAGAAACATAGGAAAAGTGCAGGAGAATGACTTTATTGTGGCACCCCCATAACAGATACCTCATAAAAATAAAAATAAAGTGACCTGAGAGTGACATGTAGTTTGAAAATACCCGGGGGTGGGGGGACTGGCTTTATATATCCCATTTTCCTACTAAAGTAATACCAAAAGTAATACCAGAAGTGTGCATGCACACGAAAGCTCATACCAAGAACAAACTTAGTTGGTCTCTAAGGTGCTACTGGAAGGATTTTATTTTGTTTTGACCATGGCAGACCAACACGGCTACCTACCTGTAACCAAAAGTGGTTGTACTAGATAAATAGTATCCCAAAATCCCGGTTAGGAAGAGCTTTGTTTGCTTTATTAGCGCACATTTGCAGGAGCTTCCATTATTCCAAAAGCTACTAGATGGTGAAAATAGTTAAGAGTTGCTGTTTTAATTCAGCCCTGGGTTCCTGAAACAATGTGAATGGGCACTTTTCAAAGCTTTATTAGATTTTGGAGTGTAGCCAAAATATTACAGTGGTGGTGGGAAGTTCAGGTGTCAATCGGCTGACAGAGAAAAGATTTTGAGGTATCGGGCATGGTGATTTAGTATGCCTACACTGAGACAGTAAGTCATGCAGGGTTTGCAACAATCCTCATGCCAGATTTGATGAAGTGAACATGCATGAGGGTCGACCGAAGTTGTTGACCTTTTTTTAGGGTTGAGGTTGTTGGCCTTCTTTTCAGGGGCCAGATTAAGCCAACCGCCTGGCCGGATTAGGCCCCCGGGCCGAACTTTGGACATGCCTGCATTACAGCTATTTAACATTCTCTGTAGTTCTGTGAAGGGTGAATTAAAGTTCCCATGATTCTTTTTTTGGGGTGGGATGTGCTTTTAATGTAGGGTGTGTATGCAGTTACAGTAAAGACATAAAATGACTTGAAGGATGGCATAGGCTGCCATGCTTTCTTGTTTAAGCCCTGTAATGTCACTCTTAGTATTCAACTTTTAAGCTACTATGTGTTGGATCCAGAGTGCTCCTTTTGTGAGTAGAAGTGCTCATTTTGCCTTTGTGGAAAGGACTGTGATCCAGCGGGTGCTTCAACTGGAGGAAGGCAGGGAGGCAACTTTCACTAATCTCTCCCTTCATCCCATAGACCCCACTGTCAGCCCTCCTAAGCAATACTGCAAGGGAACTATGATATCATCAAACACCGTCTTTCTCCTTCCACCAGCAGGAACGTCCTGTGAGTAGAGTTCTAACAGGGACTTTGGATCTAAGCTACTGTCTTTAGCTGCATGCTCCTTTTCCTTCAAAGCAAATAGTGGGTGATATCCAGTTGTGTTCTCTCTGCTTATTGAAGGCATCTATCAGCACAATAAGGACAGAGACAATTTTAAGTGATGCTTCTTCCACCCTGCAGCTCTGTGTGCCCCCACCCCGTGTGCTTTATAGAGTCTCCCAACTCTTCAGAGCAGATTTATTCCACAGATGCCTTCAAATCACTATGAACACCACCCTATACTTTAGCAATGTGCTACAAGAAGATCCTTACAACATAACTCACTTGTTTCTGATGGCCCTAAATTGAGTCTATATGCTATAAGTCTGATTCTTGCTATTTGAAAATAATCTTCCAGAGTCTTCCCAAAGTGCAGTGCAGTAAAATACTCCAACGCCCGCTGTTATGGAAATTACAGGGGGGGGGCACATCTTTAAAGCTGTTAAATGTTACAAATATAATGCATAAATGTATCCTTTCAACTTGACAGCTCAGGGAAGTTACCTAGCTTTAAAAATCATATAAAATCAATGACAATTGCTGAGCTGATCATTGGCCAAGGACTTGGAAACCACTCGGTCCCCACCATAATCCCTCAAGCGGGAGGTCATGTACTCACAGGAAGGTACTCATAGGTGACAATTGCTGGGCAAAGGCTCTCCTCCAGACTTGCCCAGGTGCCAGACTATGCAAACCATAGTTCTATTGTTCTTTTGTAGTAGGTGCTTAGAATGTACTTCCCAATACATATCCTGTATTTGACTGTTACCCTGACACATTCCTCCTATGTTAATCATGTATAACCCTCCCCTTTGGTGATGTAGTGATGATGTAGCAATGATGTAGTGATAATGGTCAACGAACTGTATGCTGATAATAAGGCAGAAAGTTTTAATAGTTCTTGTCGCCCCGTTCTCGGGGTTCAAAAATTCCTCTTTGAACCTGTTGTGCAATAAACTTTGGTCTACAGCTATTTGCTCTGGTTGGTGGCTGGACTCCTTCTTTTTTCCACAGGGACCCATGGGCTCTGCCTGACGAGCTGGGTGGCTGAGCAGCCTCGCACCTAGATTTTTCTGTAACACCCATGTTACAGCGCAGGGATGAAGAACCAGTGGCCCTCCAGATGAAACCCAATTCCAATTCCCGCCATCCCCAGCCACCATTAACAGTGGTTAGAAATGACAGCACTTAGTCCAACAAAATCTGGAAGGTCAGACTTTGCACACCCTTGCTGCAATGGTTCTTCCACATGAAGTACCTATCTTAACTCACCACATCCAAATTGCTTGTAAAAACCCAACTTTAAGAGAGGTATGTACATAAGCAATTGTAGAGATAGCTGGGAATACTTGGTTCAAACAATGTATGCAAAAGAAACCACTATCTATAAACTATTGTCTAGTCACTCAATTCCAGTTAATTTCTTCTAGCTTTTTATGGCTCTTTACCACTCCTTGTTTAGCTCATTTTTTTACACATGAAAGAAGTGCCAATTGGCTGCTGGCTTGAAGAGAAAACAGATTCCACATACAGGAGGACAGTGCATATGGTGTTAAATGTAGAATTATGTCTTCCAAGGTCTTTCTAGGATACATACATTTTTTCTCATCGAATTAACTTGTAAAAAAATGCATACTTCAGGTGGCATAAGGATCATATTCTACTTGAAAATGCATATACTAATAGGAGCTAACAAAGGTTTAGAGGAAAAAGTGGAATGAGAGAAATAAAAATTTAACCACTGCAAAATCCAACTAATAGCAAAACACCCTATTCAAAAATATGTACAAAACCTACAATTTGGAAAATATTTTGACAGATTCCCTTACTCTGCCAGGGAAATATGGTATCATCAAAAACCATCTTTCTCCTTCCACCAGCAGGAACATCTGTGAGTAGAGTCAATTTTCAGTATTGTGTACTGTATCTAGAACTTTCAAAATGAGTTCCACTAGTAGATTTATCTAATTTCTTTTTCTCTTTCTTATTTAAAACAACTGCTTCAAGAGCTTCACACAAGACTTAAATGAATGGATGAATCACCATGAAAGAAGATAGTCTTAAGGCACTATTAAGAGGGCAGCCACACTGCTGCAGTTAATGAAGGGAAGACAACCAAAGAGAAGAGGACAGATGACCATGGATGTGTAAAATGGGATAGGGTGGGGGTAGGGAGAGTCCATGAAGCATGAATAGATCACAAGAAGCATTTGGTTTTGGATGACAAATTGTACTGCAATACCCTTTTTTCTGTGCCTTCAGGATGGATAGCTGGTAATGGAGCAAAGTGTATCAATTTCTCTGGGAAAATAGGTAGCACAAAATGCCTTTTGCTTCTCTTGCTAGTGCACAGAATAGTATTTTCAGTTCTATATTGTGTCAATTAGCCAAACAAAGAAAATATTTGTCTCACACAGTGACCATTTTAGGATTTCTTGTCTCTCTCACTACAGGATTGAGGTTGGGATGATTTCTCACAGCCCAACAATATCATATAATAATAATAATAATAATAATAATAATAATAATAATAATAATAATAATAATAATAAAATTATTTGTACCCCACCCATCTGGCTGGGCTTCCCCAGCCACTCTGGGCGGCTTCCAGCAAAGATTAAAAATACATTAAAATGGCACACATTAAAAACTTCCCTAAACAGGGCTGACTTCAGATGTTTTCTAAATGTCAGGTAGTGGTTTTCCTCTTTGACATCTGATGGGAGGGCTTTCCACAGGGCGAGTGCAACTACTGAGAAGGCCCTCTGCCTGGTTCCCTGTAGCTTTGCTTCTCGCAGTAAGGGAACTGCCAGAAGGCCCTCGGCGCTGGACCTCAGTGTCCGGGCAGAACGATGGGGGTGGAGACGCTCCTTCAGAGGTACACTGGGCCAAGGCCATTTAGGGCTTTAAAGGTCAACACCAACACTTTGAATTGTGCTTGGAAACATACTGGGAGCCAATGTAGGTCTTTCAGGAACAGTGATATATGGTCTCGGCAGCCGCCCCCAGTCACCAGTCTAGCTGCTGCATTCTGGATTAGTTGTAGTTTCCGAGTCACCTTCAAAGGTAGCCCCACATAGAGCGCATTGCAGTAATCCAAGCAGGAGATAATAGAGCATGCACCACTCTGGTGAGACAGTCCGCAGGCAGGTAGGGTTGGTAAAGAAAACTTTACCACAGGAACTGAAAACTTTTTCATCTCATGAGGAATTTTATGTGATTACAGTTTTTTTCTTTTTTAAATCTGTCCACAAGAAACCTGTGCAAATGAGGGAGCCGATGTTTGTCTGCAGACAGTTTTTCCGGGTCATGTGGCCAGCATGACTAAGCCGCTTCTGGCGAAAACAGAGCAGTGCACGGAAACGCCATTTACCTTCCTGCCAGAGCAGTACCTATGTATCTACTTGCACTTTGACGTGCTTTCGAACTATTAGGTTGGCAGGAGCTGGGACCGAACAATGGGAGCTCATCCTGTCATGGGGATTCAAACCGCCGACCTTCCAATCGACAAGCCCAAGGCTCAGTGGTTTACACCCAAGTGCCACCCGCGTCCCTTAACATCTCGAAAGCACCAGCTCATAACATGATGGAACATAGCAAGGAGCAAATGAGCGCATTCCACAATATTCTGGATAGCCAGAGACCTATATACTAAATGTGCACCCATCAAACAAGCATGTTTAATGTTTGGTATTTAAGATCTTTTGGTATAGCTTTCATCTGATCATTTTAGTTTCTGCCAGAGGCTCTTCCCATTGGTGTCCTTTTTGGTAGTTTCTTCTGACAGTTACACATTTAAACAAAAGGTTCTTTGTATGTGTGTGTGTGTATATTTTAATAAACTTTTTCTTTTTATAGTAAAGGTTATGTTGTGTTAGGATGAGTGCATAAAAGGTCTCAGAGCATCTTCTGTTTAGCCCGCAGAGGAGCTGTGAGCCTCGGGCAGAAGGAATTGCAGATTGCTAGCCGATTAGAATAAAAAATATTCTTTTTAATATTTTTGTATGCTTTATTGCTTTTTCACTTGCTTGACAGTTCCATCTACCCACTGCCATAGGCTATCTTCATCAGTGACTGATCTCTTTTCCCTCTCCTGTCCAACAATGCAGGAACATTTGAATTGCAGGACAGACTAGAAACCTTTATTTCATATAATAATAATTGTTACAATAGAAAGTGACTGCTGTGCACTGAACATTCTTGAATGTCACTTGACTCACATTTAAATATTCTCCTCTATGTCTCACTGTAACAAAGAAACTGAATACTAAACAATGGAGCCATTACCAATCCAAAATCTACATCCTTCTACTACTTGACAGTCATTGGTCAGTAGGACTATTTTACCTACTGCCCAGGTGATTATGAGTGTAATGAATGACTAATGGTTATGCATGCAACACACAACATACATAAACATCCATGGAGTAAATTTTTTTAAGTGTTGAAGTAATATGTGAAGTAATATGTGGCATATCCTTCTCTCTCTCTCTCGGAAATATAGCAGATCAAAGAAACTGGACTGTCACATTTAGGGGTCACCCTTCTGGATAAAGCGGGGTTGGGGGAACGTGTAAATTATATTTGGACAGCATCCTCGTTGCTTGCATTTTGTCCACAGATTCCACTGAGATGGAAAGCTGTCTCAACATTTCAGAAACCACCTTGGTATCACAAATTCCAAATACAGGCATATTGATTTGGTACATGTGTTTGGGTGGATGTGTTTGGGTGTCTTCTTGGTTAACAAAAGAAAAATTTAATGCAGAACTGTATAAAGAGTCTACATCCACTGTTCAACTTGGTGTGTCAGTTTTTTCATAAGCATCAACAACAGTTAATTTACTGACATTTACTGGTGACTTCCTAGTGCTGGGCTATTGTTAATCTCATTGCCACTAGACTAGCCATCTATGGGAGAAGAGGCTCCTATTCACCAGGGTGGGTGAGGGATGAAGTAGGCTAACTTTTCACCCTGAAACATTTCATTGTGAAACTTTTTATAGGCCAATGTTCAACAGAGTCCTGTGAAGAACACTCACTGTTCTATAATATATCAAGAACTTTTCTGGGTGGTGGTTTGTATAAATTATTTTCTCATCAACCCTTTTACAAGGCAAGTTAAATGATGGGAATGAGGAAAAATCAGCCTTGAATAATTTCTAAAAAGAAACATGCCAAAATCAATCAGACAAATTATTAGCAATGAATAATTTGACCAGCTCAATTAGGCTAAAATGTCAGCATTAGCCACTGTCAGAAAGAGGTTAGCTAATCAGATAAAATCATCTGACTGTTCTGTGGGACAAATTTTAATGATACAACAACCTTCAATGAAACTCTATACAATTCCTGCTTCACAGTTCACAATAATCTCTCAGATATAGTTTTATAGTTTCAAAATGCAAATCCCAAACAAATCATTCTTTAAATTCCCTGTCTCTAGCCTACTTGTCCACCTACAATCATTACGGAAGAAACATTTGCTTCTGATCAAACGTTTGACATCAACGCAAACCAAAACCAGTATTTAATCATGCTGGTAAAGAGGTCAGAATATGGTAAAAACAATCCTAGTTCATCATGAAATGAACCCCTGGATCTGCTTTAGTCTAAACATGGGGTACTTGAGACCCTCTAGATGTTGCAAGAATATAACTGCCATCAGTCCCCACCCAGCATGGCCAATATATACGCAACTCCCCATCCCCTAAAGGTCATTCCATCCAACTCCCTTCAATGCAGGAATCTCAACTAAAGCATCCATAATAGATGGCCATCCAACCTCTGCTGAAAAACCTCCAATGAAGGAGAGTCTACTACCTTCCAAATGAGTCTGTTCCAAGGCTACTTACTCTGTCTAGCCGTCAGATTTTAGGCACAGGAATTTCTTAGCCTTGCTGTCTTACATTTTAAAAGTAAATTATATGGTAGATTGGCCCTAACAACTTTTAAGTGCAAATCAGTGATCTATGGCACTTCCAAGAGTGTTTCGTTACAACTATATTGCAGGCAGAGAAGTTGGCATGAATGTTGAGGAACACAGTGATGGCAAAATTACAAAACACTATGAGAAATACTCATGAATGGATGGAGACTCTTTCGCTGTTTTCAGAATTGGAATACAATCCATGGGGAGAGGGGGAGGATTAACTATGCCACGAATTATTAACAGCTTGATATTAGAGTCCCAGTGACTAGAGTATATTTGGGGTTCTAATCCTGGCCCAGCCTGACATATTTGGGCTGCTGCTGCTAAACCTAGCTAGAAACTACTTGCAAACTTTGATCACCAGGATTATGGCATGGGTCCTGCAGAGTTGAAGAAAACACAGCCTGAACATAGAAAAGTATTTTCTTCTTCAGAGTATCTGAAAACTGACAAACAAGGTAAGTATTCTATCATTCAGAAATCACTCTCACCTTTCTTGGAACTGCTTCTTAAACTGTCCATGGGATAGCTCTTTCTCTGGTATCTATGATGAAGGGTCCCAAACGTGTGACGCGCACCTGCATTAAAAAAACAAACCAGAGCTCATATTTAGATCAGTGAAGCAGATAATGTAGGGAGGGTAATGCTGAGCCCATAGACCTAAAGAAAAACAGAGACGTAGGACATCATAGAGCTACAACACAGAGAAAAGATAAGAAACAACCGAGTCACATGATTCACCTTGTTGTCTCCACCCATAAAAGCAAGCTCTGCCATGGAACAGCAAAGCAGCTGCATGAGAAGCCTGCAGAGGCTACAGAAAGAACTGTGAGTGGAGGGATGTCCTATTTGCCATCCTTGGGCCCACCTGGGAATATCACCAAACCTGCTATATCCTGGAACTGAATGTGGAGACTGCAGTCAGGAACAGCCCAAGACCTTTTGGCACCTGAAGTGAACCACAAAATAGTGCTTCCCAAGCAAGGGGAAAAGTGCTGAATGAAGCTCTACATCGGGAACAAGGGGGGAGGGATGCGGAATAAAGATCTACACTGGCATCTGTTGCCCCTGTGGATTCTGCTGCCTGAGGTGGTTGCCTCAACTTACATCATGGGTGGGCTGGTCCTAAGTGCAGCTGACTGCTGAATAGGGCGTAATGTGGGAAGCCCGAGTATATGCCATCTACCCTGGTGGCAGTTGATAAAAATTGCCTAGAGAGAGTACAACAGCAGGTTCTTGGAGCTCTCTTCTTTGTGAGATTTTGCAGGTGAGCTGTGAGCTTGTTTGGTCCCTGAGAGGGTGGGTGAGTTGAGTCCTGCATAAAAGCCAGGTTGAGAAGAAGTGTGTCATTAAGAAGGAACTGGTAACAGGTCTATATTTGTATCAACATAGCATCTGCACATGTAAATACCATAGTCAAAACAAAATAAAATAAAAAATTGCTTCCAGTAGCACCTTAGAGACCAACTAAGTTTGTTCTTGGTATCTGAAGAAGTGTGCATGCACACGAAAGCTCATACCAAGAACAAACTTAGTTGGTCTCTAAGGTGCTACTGGAAGGAATTTTTTTTTGTTTGTTTGTTTTGACTATGGCAGACCAACACGGCTATCCACCTGTAAATGTAAATACCATGTGTATTTTCGTAACATTTGTTGTTTTAAGTTGTCTGTCTTGGTATAGTTCTCTGCACAACTCTTAGACACACACACACACACACACACACACAAACACAAACACTATCCAGCAAAGGAATTTTTGTTTAAATGGGTGTGTGTATAGATATAGAGAGTTAGTACACCAAACAAAGGAAGGAAATGAAGCCTGCAAGTGAATTGAGGTTAGCAAGTTCTCTGCAGAAAACAAGCTCCACCTTTTTTTGGGGGGGGGGGTGCTCAAGAGTAACTCTTGCACAGTTATCAGTGGGTAGGTGAAATGTAGGAGCACAGGGGTTGGGTGAGAAGGAACAAAGCTGGGGGCAAAAGAGTAATGGTGCTGTGCAAGACATCTGCCTCTCTTATTTTTCCTGGAGGGCAAAAAAAATCTTTTGTTATCAACTTGTTCAGTTAAATTACAAGCTCCAGCAAAGCCGATTACATACTATCCAGTGCCTCTTGCTATTCTTAGTCATTTGACTACGACTTCAGCCCAAAGGAGGTGCTTTCTCTCTAGACGTTGCAGAATTTTCAGCTGAAATAATTAATTTCACTCTCACTTAAGTAAATCTCTAGTTCAATAGACGCTGTTCCAATTGTTCTTGATCAAAGTTTTGATGCCCTGCTCTGGGGAGCAATGAAGCCATTCCCCCCCCCCCCTTACAAACAATATCACTCCATAGCCTCATGACAGCAGTATCTCCACATATACAGGAGTAAGAAAGAGCAGTCAAGAGAGCATGTCTTTTCACTCTCAATAAAAGGTTTCCTCCTGTCTGTCATTCCCCCCCCCATAAGAAAGCATCAAAATAACAACTTCGACTCTAAGTGGCTCGTATTAAAGTTGTGCTCTTCATAAGCCCATCTAAAAGACATTTGTTGCTATTAAGGGCTTCAGTTTTTGAAAGCCAAGCTACACAGTATCTATCAAAATATTTGTACTTGTCTGTAAACTGCTGGCTCAACATTTAAGCTATCATTTCTTGGGTAACTAATCTCTACTATGAAGTAACACCCTAGGATTATAACCATATTTATACACTACTAGATAAATCGCAGGATAAAAAACATTTGAGGGTTATTTCAGGAGGAACTGGAATGTTCTGTGCTGACCTATTTCTCAAACTGTAATAGCTTTCTTAAGAGTGGATCATGTTTTATTGGGATTAATATTGACTTAAGGTGCCTGAAATGGATAAGTGTCTTCCCAAGTGCATCCTGGGGCTCTTTCAAATATTAGTCAGAGAAATAAGTTCTGGCAGTGTTTTGAGAAAGCACTTCTATTTGCTTAATTCAAATATATGTCTGGATGAGCATGATCAATGTTCATTAAAAAAAAACTACCAAAGTGACAGGTACACAAAACAGCTTTGGATGTTTGTACATTTAAGCTTTCAGAGTGTTAATGAATAAATGGACCGTGTGCTTCCAGACGCAGGAAGGCACCATCTATAACTTTATATATTTGACACTTGATTACTCTTAGAAAGAATCTGGCTTGTGTGTTTGTTTCAAAACTTGCAAGGATGGTACTACTTAAAAACAAGCTGCAGGAAGCATAATCTTTTAAAATTCAAAGAAAAAGGAAGTGGTGATATTTTGGTGAAATAAAAGATTTATTATCTTCAATATTGCCACTATCTAATTTAATACAAAGTTTAGTTTAAAATAAAAATTGCCTCCACATGCTCCATAAGCTACTATTCCCTCTACCCACTTCAAATGTACGCAATATTTATGAGCGATCTCTGCTATAGGGGAACTGATTCCAAGTTACAAAAATGGACTCTTCTTAAAACTTAAACAGAAAAGAGCCCAGGTCATGAAAACTTGCTTGATTTACAAATTAGCAGGAATAATAAAGGATGTAAAAATTTACTCCTGATTTCTCAAGGTTTGACTGGGGACTTGCTTCTGCCAGCCACAACCTAAACTAAAAAAGAAAGAAAGAAACGTGACAGAGGGAAGATTCTCACTCCCCAAAAGCTTGTACAGCGAGCACAAAGGCTTGTAATATTGCAGTCAAGCAGAAATTTACAGACCAAGTTTGCAAAGCAACAGAACAAAAAGAACACTTTTTGTGATGAATGGCTTCCATCTGTGGAGTTCACAGGCAAAAAGAAACTAGATTAATCTAAAGCCTAACAAGATGAATACAGAGTCATCTATATGCTCTAAAAACCGTGACTAAGGAATGTGTAAAGGGAAGCCTTAGACAACCAACACACTTTGGTAACCACTTGTGGGGGGGTGGGGGTGGGAGGGAACGGTGATTCAATTATGTAAAGTGGACAAGGTTTTTTTATTTAATTTTCCTGAGAAGTTATCCCTTGTATAGCAAATCTTAACCAAGGGACTGATTCAGTTTCCATCTGCATCCCCTATGTGTACTGGTCCACACACGAAAGTTTTCACCTGTCAACCTACCAGCAGCTCTCCCACCAGCACAGGAATGCACTTGTGGAATTGCTATGGATGCCTTGTGGCATGAATAAGGATTAAGCTTAAAATGTTCGCTTAAAAATAAATAAATCCTGGCACATTAATTGCTCTTGTGCATGTAAAAAAGCCCAAACCTTCTAAAATATTATCTATCCAGTAAAGCCCTAGAGCTAAAGTTGCAATTGTGGTCATTACACTGTTGGTGCTCCCGACTATAAGAGCAGCTTCACACCAGTTGGACACTTACAGCTGTATGCAATGTTAAGAAAGGTGCTATAAATAAAAGCACTTTCTACCTTCCAGAGCATTCACTTTTGGCATGCTAATTGCATATATACAATCACCCAGAAGACTGTAGCTCTGCCCCTGACTTTAGTTGTTTCCCAGTAAGGCAGTAACCACTCAGCGAAAGTTAATACTCAAGCTGGTGATTGCAAGGTGTGCTTACTGGCAGAACTTCCAGCTGCAGGGAAGGTCTGAGGATTTTAATATGACATCACAAGAGGCAGCTACCATTTTTTTCCTTGTTACTTTTGCAGCTAAAACAAGGCATAGGCACAAACATCTCCTAGGTTGCATGTGTCTCATCTTGCTGCTCTGGATAGGGCTGCCACTGCTACAAGAAAAATGATGGAAACCTATAAAGAATTATAGCCTGAGGTGGGTGCTACATCTGCACAGCTCCTCTGGTTTTGTTGTTTGTTTGTTTTTCATATGTGACATTATCCTTGCCAGACTCGATGCCTTTAGGCAAACAGCTTGCTGCTTTACTACCCCTTTGATGAAACAAAACTGATGAATGGGGTTGGGTGTTTTTGCTCATTTGTTTTTTCATCCTTATACTCACGTCTGTTCTGGTTTTTAAAACTGCAACATGTTCTTCTTATCTGTAATTAAATAATGCCCTAATTTTTTATAAAGAGTGTGTTGGGGGGGGCGCTATTCATTTTCTCTCACAAAAATGACTTGGCAAGTCTTCCTTGAGCTCAGAGTTGGCAGAGGAGGAGATGACTGAGACTAAGGCTATCATACCACCAGCTGGGTAGTTGGACCAGTCTCCCATGGCTGGTGGATCAGACTCCATGGAGCCCAAGGCTGGTTGTCCAAAGCCTGCAGCAGAATCACAAATGTGTACATCAAGCCTCACTTGCTGTTGGAATTGAGTGCCTGCATTTACCATCCCTCCTACTAGCAGTACAATACATGGAAATGCAGAAAAGCAAACAAGGGCAATACTACTTCCCAAACACCACAAGAAAAGTGACATTCTTTCCTTTAACATACATGTTGACATCAGACAGACCCTAGCCCCAGGTGAGTGGTTTGCTGTCCGAACCACTCACAAGGCCTCCAATGAAAAGTTCCTCTTTGTCGTCCATCTGGACTGAAGCCTAGGTGAATATCTGAAAGAAGAAAACCTCTTATTTCTCTTATTTGGTAAGGATTTTTTTAAATTTTTTTAAATTTGGTAAGGATTTTTTCGTACAGACTAAAGGTGTTGCTATGGGCAGCGCGTGTGCACCAAGCATTGCAAATTTGTTCATGGGAAAGATTGAGGAAGACTTCATTTTGAATCAGGAAGTTAACCCTTTTTTTGATAACATAATATTCTATAAGAGGTTCGTGGATGATCTGTTCTTGATTTTTGAAACAGCTGAAAATATAACTGAATTCTTTTCTTGGTGCAATAACATCCATCCCAACATAAAATACACATGCCATCACCATAGCCTAGAAGTAACGTTCCTAGACACTATAGTATATCGCGATACTGCTAACAAACTAGCAGTTCGAACCTTTAAAAAGCCCACAGACAAAACATCATATCTTCATTATAAATCTTTTCACCCTACCAATTTAAAACATAACTTACCTTATGGCCAATTCTTACGGATTAAACGCAACTCCACTTCTCCAAAGGATTATAAGATTGATAGTCAGGTCATGGCACAAGAATTCTTCTCAAGGGGGTACCCACATGAAGTGATTAGAACAGCACAAACCAGAGCCCTTCAAAGACCTAGATATAGTTTATTTGAAAAACGTCCCAGACAAGAAACTCCTTCCATAACATGTGCCATCGATCACACTCCACTCGCATATTCTATCAGCAAAATAATCAAGAAGCACTGGCACCTTATAAAAGAAATACCAGGTTGTTCTTTAACACCACGCATAGGTTTCCGCAGAACAAAAAACCTTAAAAACATGCTAGTACATGCAGCATTACCAGACCTAGAAAGTCATAACCAATCTGTTTTACAGGGACATTTTAAATGTGGGAAATGCGCTGCTTGTAAATTAACCAAGGAAGTGAAAAAATTCAATATACCAGGGACCAACAATACTATCCAACTAGAATCATTCACAACCTGCGACTCTAGAGGAGTCGTATATGCTATACAATGTATCTGTGGCCTATGGTACATAGGAAGCACCATAAGACCAGTTAAAATGCGAATACTGGAGCATAAAAATCGTATTCATAATAAGATCATGGAAGCACCCCTTACTTCACATTTTGTCGAGGCGAACCATAAACCCACGGACTTTCAATGGTTTGTGATTTACAAGCATTCTATCCCTGAGGCAAACATTGAAGCTTTAAAGAAGAAATTACATCAGAAGGAATCCTATTGGATATACAGGTTTGGGTCCTTAGCCCCCACAGGTTTAAATCTCAATATTGATTTCAGTCCTTATTTATAAGCTGGGGAAACTTTTGCATATTAGTTTTCTGACAATTATATAAATTTATAATATATTCATATAGTCCCTGACAACAAGATCGAGGCTTGGACCATATAAGAATTCTTACAGAAATTTTATAGGTTTCCTTATAACCTTCTTAAGAAATGGTTAAAGTCTGTATATCATGTACTGATGTTGTCAATGAAGTTAGATCTTTAAATGGTGCTATATCTTTAAATATCTACATCAAGCACAAATAGTAATCTGTTCCTTTAAATGTTAACCTGCCTGCAAGTATTTAACTTGGAGATACTTAGAGTCCTCATTAGCTGTATTGGAAAGATGTGAGTCTGAGGCACTGGGAATAGCTGTTATGTTTTCTTTGTTCTGATGTGATGGTGAGTACATGAACTTTTCATTGTATAATTGAATGTATTGGATATTGAATTTATATCTGTAGTGAAGTTGATGGTTTGTATTGTTGTTACCAAAGAAGTCCAGACCTTGAGGAAACCGTCGGTGAAACGGGAAGTTGGAAGCTAGCCACCCGTCGGGAGAACACACCCACATGTTGGAGGGATTCTGAAGCACCTTCCCCAACATTGTGAGATTGGACTTTCGTGTCTGATAGACATTTTCTATACCATCTTCATCATTACATTTATGGCACTTTGTATTTTTGCACGTTGTAGTAGCACTTTATATTAGCACTTTGATGATTCAGAGCATAGGTTTGCCTTTGATGGAATATTTATAAACGTCCGTTACATTACGACATTGTCAGTTTAGTTTTCATATTTATGCCATTCCTCCAGTTATTCACACGGTTTTGTATATTTATTTCAAACTCATGTTAGTAGCTTCGAGAACACTGTCCAACCATCTCATCCTCTGTCGTCCCCTTCTCCTTGTGCCCTCCATCTTTCCCAACATCAGGGTCTTTTCTAGGGAGTCTTCTCTTCTCATGAGGTGGCCAAAGTACTGGAGCCTCAACTTCAGGATCTGTCCTTCTAGTGAGCACTCAGGGCTGATTTCTTTGAAAATGGATAGGTTTGATCTTCTTGAAGTCCATGGGATTCTCAAGAGTCTCCTCCAGCACCATAATTCAAAAGCATCAATTCTTCGGCGATCAGCCTTCTTTATGGTCCAGCTCTCACTTCCGTACATTACTACTGGGAAAACCATAGCTTTAACTATACAGACCTTTGTCGGCAAGGTGATGTCTTTGCTTTTTAAGATGCTGTCTAGGTTTGTCATTGCTTTTCTCCCAAGAAGCAGGCGTCCTCTAATTTCGTGACTGCTGTCACCATCTGCAGTGATCATGGAACCCAAGAAAGTGAAATCAACTCACTGCCTCCATTTCTTCCCCTTGTATTTGCCAGGAGGTGATGGGACCAGTGGCCATGATCTTAGTTTTTTTGATGTTGAGCTTCAGACCATATTTTGCGCTCTCCTCTTTCACCCTCATTAAAAGGTTCTTTAATTCCTCCTCACTTTCTGCCATCAAGGTAGTATCATCAGCATATCTGAGGTTGTTGATATTTTTTCCGGCAATCTTAATTCTGGTTTGGGATTCATCCAGTCCAGCCTTTCGCATGATGAATTCTGCATATAAGTTAAATAAGCAGGGAGACAATATACAGCCTTGTCGTACTCCTTTCCCAATTTTGAACCAATCAGTTGTTCCATATCCAGTTCTAACTGTAGCTTCTTGTCCCACATAGAGATTTCTCAGGAGACAAATGAGGTGATCCGGCACTCCCATTTCTTTAAGAACTTGCCATAGTTTGCTGTGGTTGACACAGTCAAATGCTTTTGCGTAGTCAATTAAGCAGAAGTAGATGTTTTTCTGGAACTCTCTAGCTTTCTCCATAATCCAGCGCATGTTTGCAATTTGGTCTCTGGTTCCTCTGCCCCTTCGAAATCCAGCTTGCACTTCTGGGAGTTCTCGGTCCACATACTGCTCAAGCCTGCCTTGTAGAATTTTAAGCATAACCTTGCTAGCGTGTGAAATGAGTGCAATTGTGCGGTAGTTGGAGCATTCTTTGGCACTGCCCTTCTTTGGGATTGGGATGTAGACTGATCTTCTCCAATCCTCTGGCCACTGCTGAGTTTTCCAAACTTGCTGGCATAATGAGTGTAGCACCTTAACAGCAGCATCTTTTAAATTTTTTAATAGTTCAGCTGGAATATCATCACTTCCACTGGCCTTGTTGTTAGCAAGGCTTTCTAAGGTCCATTTGACTTTACTCTCCAGGATGTCTGGCTGAAGGTCAGCAACCACACTACCTGGGGTGTATGAGACCTCCATATCTTTCTGGTATAGTTCCTCTGTGTATTCTTGCCACCTCTTCTTGATGTCTTCTGCTTCTGTTAGGTCCTTTCCACTTTTGTCCTTAATTGTGGTAATCTTTGTACGAAATGTTCCTTTCATATCTCCAATTTTCTTGAACAAATCTCTGGTTTTTCCCATTCTGTTATTTTCCTCTATTGGTGCAAAGGGTAGCATTATACAACATGATTGGGACTGTATTTTTACTTTCAAAACCAGACTCCACTAAAAGGCCAAGTCTCAAGTACTTAAAAGCCATTCTCTAAAAGTCTTCAGTGGGTGAAGACAGAGCCACAAATGTAGGAGGCTGGTGTCATGAGTAGAACTGTGTAAGGCACAGTAGCTGACACAAGCCTGAAAAAATGAGCATTAGCAGGCCTCCAGAGATGTAGTGTAGAGACTAAGAAATGATGCAAAAAGGGAAAGGGGGGGGGGAGGATAGGTACTAAATGAGCTATCCAAAAGTTAGAAATGAATGAATTTTACAGGAACCTGGGTTTTGCTTTCCCTAGGTGTTCCGTGAATAAAATGAACTGGTAGCATCATAACACACATGACTTGGAGACACTGATAGATTGATTCACTATTGCTCTCCTTTCGCCATGAAGCTGAAAGCAAATGCCTATAACAGAGTATTGCATAGTGGAAAGTAAGTCAACAATATTAGACATAGAGAAAGGAAAAATGCATTCTTTGTTTTGTTCTTTCTTTTCATCAGTCACACCCGCCCCCCACAAATCCCTGTTATAGAATTAATATGTCCCAGTTCACATATAATTCTAATCAAGATTCAGCATGAATGAGTAAATATGAGCATGTTCAGAGTAAAATTGTCACCTGTTGTTGTCATGCTACCTGCCACTAAGACATGGTTTGGGTTAGTATTGCATCTGAACCAGTGCTACAGCTCATAGTTCTGTTTGGAGCAAAGCAAGTAATAAACTTGGGTTCACATGAACACTAAGTCAAATCATGCTTTAGCTCTGGGTTGTATGGCAGCAGCAGGACCAAAGGAAAAACAAAGCAGCTGTGGTTTTTCACAAAATCCATTCATATTCACCCTATTTGCTCTTAGTAACATCCAAAGTTGCATTCTTTTTTCTTGCATATGCTATGTTTGTGCTTGTTCCTTCGGACAAGAAAGCTAACACTGAACACCATTGTCCCAAATAGAATATAATGAGTACCATATTTCTAATGTTATTCTGATACTAAAACATTTCCAAAACTCCACCCAAACATTATGTTTATCATAAAGAAAAGATAAACCTTTTCATTGTCCCTTCCAGAAATGAAAAAGTAAATATTGAGGTGTCTTGTAGTAACATGTAACAACTAAAAACCCACATTGTGAAAATTCTGTTTTTCTTTGGGTAGAATAATACAGAGCCTTGACAAACAAAGACAATCAATAGCAGTACAAATATGTTTGCTCCCTGGCATGGTCACTCACACTAGGAAAGGTTAGGGATACAAGGCCAGATAAAAGGCTCAACACTCCTGGCATAACATGATATAAAGAACTTTTGACAATATGATGTAAGATTAAATAATAGCTGTGCTATGTCTGGTGAAAAGCCATAGTGGTGCTACTGAAAGGTGAAAAAGGAAACATTCGCAGCTGTGTGGTCAAGGAACTGCCCTGCTCTTCTCTCCCAGCCAAGGTATTTGATCATTGCTTTATGCATACTCCCAGAGAGATTTCCTGTGTTAGGTAGTGCACTCTCTTAGCATGTGATAAAATCAACAATGAATAGAGCTGACATCAAAACAGGTCATTTGAATAGGTTACATTTAGCTTGAAAAGAGGCCAGTTTGGGGCAGACTTGTAGGAGCTAGCACACTATACTTTGCAGAAAGAAATACAGTCCACAGTTTGTCTTGGGTTGTGTCTGAATTGGTTAGGGAGTGGTTTTGAGTCTGAGCCCTGGCCAGAGCAATAAACTACAGCAAGATCCTCTCCAGGACATACGGCATGCACTAAAGAATCAACAGTAGGAATAAGGCTGCTTAGTATTACTGGATTAATCAACAAGCTCAAGTGGCTCTAGGGAGTCATTGCCCATTTGCCAGTTGGCAAGGTCCCACAGCATTTATGGCCAGTCTTGAAAATGGGGGAAGAGAACATTCACTAGGGGGAGAGCTTGTACTGAAGTGAGTAGAGGAAATGGATTGAGGTGAGTTGAATTACACAATTAAATTTTTAAGTAAATCTCAGAGAATCTATCACTGTATAATTCCATACAAGATACTGCATCACATATATATTTCTTATTCTCTTTTTGAGCCCGATGAAAGAACAGCTGAGGCAACTGACAACTAAATGGAAAAGCTATAGAGCTATAAATGATTATGAGGCCTCTGTATAAACTGAGAAGCTACTAACATGAGTTTGGCCAAACTGCGGGAGGCAGTGAAGAATAGGCGTGCCTGGCGTGCTCTGGTCCATGGAGTCACGAAGAGTCGGACACGACTGAACGACTGAACAACAACAACAAGTATAAACTGAGCCTGGGAATCTGCAGTTTCATCTGAAGATGGCTAAAGGCAGTTAATGAGAAAAACCAAGACAAGATATACATCCATCTACTTCCCAATTAATCAAAATTTAGTGGACTGTTAATAAGGTAGACTTTACATAATTTCCTGACCCTTTCACATTTTCCCTCGTTCATAGCAGATTGTAACAAAGAACATAAACATTTATTCTCATTTGACAAAAACATACGGAAGAGAAGTCTTTTCCAAAGGTCAATGTTACAAATATCACACCTTCATTTTAAGACACTAGGCTACCTCAAACATTTAATTATAAGTAGACTGTTACATTCAATGATAAAAGCTAGAACTGATTCCAGCTTGTGGTGAAGCATTTACTAATACCATCAATAAAATTCAGGATAAACAGCATCCTGCTATGATCAGCAGTGGATCATAGTAAATACTGGAAAATAGCCTCTTCGTTGTAAACCATAAACAGCAGAAAGCACATGAAAGTGTTTTGAACGAGAAATGGATTGAAGATTACCAACAAAGTAGTTAGACTCTGAATAACCTGACAAATGAGTCTCCAGATAAACCTACAATATTAATCAGGCCATTCAGGAAATAAAGGAAAACTATTCTGGTGCTAACACAGGAGCCAGTAATAAATGCGAATGAGATAGCATTTGCACTGCTTATTGTAAAATTAAAATCAATATTTTTGCAGCAATAGAAATAAAATAAAGCAGGTAAGAAAACTTTGAGAATATTACATCCAATACAAATTAGTGTGTAAGCCACATAAACACACTAAGAGAGAAAAGAGTAAACTGGTTTAAAACAAGAAGCTGACACAAAGCAAGCAGATGTAAATTAAGATGGCATAAAGTTACACCAGATATAAACCCCGTTTAACAGCAAGGCTACTGCTACAGCTCTTCCTAAGCCCGGCAGGTATTCAATGTCAAGTTGCAAGGTCAAAAGATCAAGCTGAACTGTCTAAGATCCCCTTTCTAGGCAGGCGCAGTGGAAGCCTCCTCACTACCCGGGGCGGCGAACTGAGGCACCCCCTGGGGGCGGGGTGTTGCGACATTGCATTGTGATGTCACAACGCAACGTCAGGGCAGAGTGCGCATGCACGCTCCGCCGCCGGGCTACTGCTGCTGCTCCTGTGGCGACTTTGCAAGTCGCTGAGCGATCGGCGGTTCGTGGGGCTGCTGCGCACGAAAAGCAGCATAGCCTTACACCCGCCGCTCGCGCTCAGTAGCTCTACGAGCCGCTGATCGCTCAGCGGCTTGCAAGGTCGCTGCGGAAGCAGCGGTGGCGGCCCATGAGCCGCCGATCACACGCGGCAGCCCCATAGTGGCGCTGGTGGGCGGGCAACAGGGCGGAGAGGCCTTGCTCCATGTCTTGCTTGCAGGCTGCCTCGCAGGTTTGTGAGCAGGCTGCGGGGCGAGGCTGCCTCGCTCCGTGGCTTGCTCGGGGCCTGCCAGCGGGGTGGGGCAGGGCCAGCCCAAGTGTCACCCCCCTCCCCTGGAACCTGGGGCGCCCCACCCTCGCTATGCCACTGTCTCTAGGTCCACCCCAGCCCACCCCCCTTTAGGGATTTGCACTGTCAGATTTGGCTCGGTCAGATAAAACCCAGCTAATCTAGAATGAGCATGTTATGCCTGCATATTTTGGGTTGTGCCAGGGCTGGAGACTTAATGTCAGCTGAGCCCTGCTGAGCTGGATATCCTTTGCATCTTGCAAATTTTGCCATAGGACTGTCCCCTAAATAGGGTTTTTGTTCAAGTCAATCTGTTCCTCCCCCTTGTAACCCCAAAAATGAAAGGCTCATGGCCAAGGCCCTGGCTGTCATGGTCAGCATTTGCATAGCTGTCAACCCTCCCTGCTGTTTCTCAATGCTATAATAAGGGAATTTCCCGCAAAAAAGGAAAAGGTTGACAGCTATGCATATTTTTCCTTTTGTTTTTATTTTTAATTAAAAATACATTCACTGATACTTCAATGGATCCATGCTTAACATGACTTAGCTGCATACAACCCATTCTATTTATCTTTCTGTTCACCATTCTGATGATAGGTATCCCAGCAAGAATTACTACTACTACTACTCAAGCTTTTCTGCCACAATGGCACTGTTTTGTCTATTTATTTTAAAATACATATACCGCTGGATTCTAAAAAACAAAGTGTTCTACAATAAATACTAAAATAATCAATAAAAAAACATGTGCAGTGGGGAAACACATGCATTGTTTATTTTGGTTGAATACCTACTGACTATCAGAAGGATCCCTGGGTGTCAAGGATGCATAATAGCCCAATCGTACACCCACTCTGAATATGATAATGCAATCAAACATACTCCTTTGAACACAGCTCAGCAAAAGGACAAATATTTACCAAAATCAAAAATATAGCACATCACAGAATACTACACATTTCAAGAAATGACTTTATGACAGAATAAATCGGCCTGCAGTTTATAAGGGAAAATTCACTTTTCCATCACTTACAACACAGACAAAGGAATAAAAAAAGTTGAAGCAAGGGAACCCTTCAAACTTCGAGAGGATTATAGTTCAAAACAGTCATGAATAATACAACAAATTGTGTCTAATTTTCTATTTTCAGTGCATGATAAGGGGAGGCTGGCTAAGTTTCAAATCACGTAGGACAACTATTAAACACTATTAAAAGGGGGCAGGCGGGGTTTTTTGCATTATGAGACAAATTTTACAAATCTTTGATGGATAATTATGATTTTGTGTTGCATTCTTCTCACAATGTGAAGTATTTTATTAGTCTGGATTAATTAGGAACCTCTTATGCACTCTTTATACATTTATTTCCTCACAACAGCAGAGATTTATCACAGCTGTTCCAATTTTATTTGTCTTAGGGCAACATCTGTGTGAGCAACTCTATTTCAAATAATAAAGTAGCAAGAGTTAAGTGGCAAAAGATATGCACTGTGGTGCCTCCTTCCAGCTATTATTTAATAAGAATGGGTTGATGTTATCGTAATCTCTCAGTTATTCATAAGCATGGCTCAGTATAGTAGATGCTTTATGATGACCTTTAGAGTTCTGCTTCACAATTAAGAGACCAGCCAGTCATTTTTCATTGCAGAGCAGGGCAGCTGTGGAAGCCAGCAGCGAACGGAACGATACAGCACTACTCCTCATTGTCAGCAGGGCCACGTATTATCACAAGCCAGGAGTAGTTGCCATTGGACTGAGAGGTTCTAACTGCAGACCATTTGCCCACAAGCATGTATTTCTGCATACCACATCTGCACACACAAATGGTGAGGAGCTGAAATACTTGTAAACTGATAAATCATGGAGCTTATAGAAGCAGAAAACAACTTAAATTTAAACAGCTCCTATGGGCACACAATGGATTCAAGTGCATTTCTTCATTAGTGGAAAGGAGGGAAATCAGAGAGATGGGTGGGATTACAGTACATCAGCCATGACGAAAATATTTTCGTGAGACTGAGCCCAAAGAGGACTCCCTTGCTGCAGTAGTATGCCCACTAGCTTAGGAAGCAGCACATACAAGGTGAGAAGTAACCTGAAATTTGGTAGGTCACTGTGGTTATCTCTAGACCCAACACTGTGAGGATGAAAAGGGGCAAAGTATGATGGCATAAATTAGGGGTATGCAAAGTTCAGACTTCTTCTTTTTTTATAAGAACCTCAAGATGTACCAACAGATGCAAAAGACAAACAGCTAGAATTAAACAGCAGGGTGCCTCTAACACATTCTGAGTATTGGAATTTGTTTTTAGTGCAAAAACTGAACCAAAGTAAACAGTCCTTTCATGTAAAATTTAGGTGGGAAAAGAAGTTCTGGTAATATTGAATTTTAGAGCAGTTATTGTATGACTGAAAATCACTGGACTTGATGGCAGCCCAACATGCTATACATGATTAATTTGTAGCAGTTGTTCAATTTTATAAAGGTAAAGTGCCATAGAATGTCACACAGATCTTCTTTTCCACATTCAGAGGTCCACAATCAGAGGATTTTCTAGCATGTCCATGATAACTTCACTATCACTGC
This sequence comes from Lacerta agilis, assembly GCF_009819535.1. Taxonomy (NCBI): domain Eukaryota; kingdom Metazoa; phylum Chordata; class Lepidosauria; order Squamata; family Lacertidae; genus Lacerta; species Lacerta agilis. Next base: position 89,149,833 of record NC_046313.1, read on the forward strand.
TGGCCTGCCTTGTGTACCGAACAAAGTGGGGACCGGAACAAAGGCATTTCGGAGTTGTATCAGCGACATGTTGGGGGACATTTTGTACCCACCATATCTAAACTGCTCTCACTCCTCATACATGCCCACAGAATTGGGAGAGGGGATATGCTAGCCCTAGAGAACCCCACTTCTCCCCCTGGAGTCAACAGAAGAGAAAATCTTAAAAGAGAAAGGGAAAAGGGAAAGTGTTACCTTCTAACCAGGGTCGGCTACTGCAGGCCTAACAGGGCTTAAGATGTAGTTGCTATTGCATCTCTGTAATAGATATAATAATAGGTGCCACATGGATTCAATGAAACCCACCGTCTACCTGGACAATAATATTTTGTCAATGGTATGGCAAATAACGACAATTGGGAAAATAAGCAGAATCTCTGTCAGCAGTCCCTGAACAAGAGATGTTTTAGTCAGACAATAAGGACATTACATTAGGGCAGCACACCGAGTGATTGACAGATGACTTTGTTAAAGGATAGAATGGATTGGTTATTACAGGGCGGGTTGTAGAAACAGGTCTTATGCAAGCGTGTACTTGAGACGTAAGGTGAAGTCCTTGGTGATTATTGGCTTGCTGGAGGAAAAGCTTCAAAAGCAGGTTCATGAGTTTAAGATTTCCATCTCTTGCCCCCTCTAGAGTCCTGCAGACCCTCTGCGCTCAAATGATCAGAAACTTAAATCCTAGATCTCATAAAAATTGTTCTGACAAAAGAAAGGGAGAATCAAGTATATTTCTTACATTTCCAGTCCAGCGGCTTTGATTCTCAAAGTTCATATGGATATTAGCATTCCTAGGCTGATAAAATCATTTTAGGTTTAAAGAACAAGATATTAGAGTTGAGTAAACTCTCCTCTGTTTACCTTAGATTCTGACCCCTAAGTAATATTCAACCTAAGTGAATAATCAGGCAGTGATTACATTTTTCCACATAAAGGAATGCAAATTTACCCTTATATAATCTAATGTAGGCAAGGAAATACTTGATCAACCCATCTGTTAAAAATCAGCTACCAAAGGATTTTATTTTATTTTTAAATCACATTAAACCTCTTGTATGCTATTTAACTTTTCCCAGTAAGTCACTTTCTGATACATTGTGCCCTACCACCATGTTGTACGTATGCTGTAATTTTACTTGCTGCAAGTAAATACCGTTGGGAGAACTTTGATTTTATTCTGATCTGTAATCTTGTTGCTTTCAAACATTTCCAAGCATTGTTTGTTAAGGTGAGCAAATAATGTAATGTTCCCTGCTGCATACACAAGTGGCATTATGTTCCAAACACACCTCGACCAATGAGGACAAGTGACGGGATTTTTAGTTCTTTATTGGCAAAGCATTGCTAACATGCAAGTGAGATACAACAACACACCCTGCTAACTAGCCTCTGGTTGCAGACCTGTGCACTGACCTGGACAGTTACAACAACAGCATAACCCCCCTTTCTTAAACCCCCTTGTCTGACGCTCAATGGCAGCTCTAACTGTTCCTGTAGCTTCAAGCTCCTCTTTGAGCATGGAGACAATAGAGGAGGGGACATGGGGATTCAAAGATACAACTCTCTCTAGGAGCACCACAGGCTCTCCAGACTCCTTCTCCTTTGTCTCTGGCTGCCCGGTTTCCTCCTCCCGATTCTCTTCTTCCACCACCACTGGCAGCTACCTCATGGGGAGCATAGAACTCCACAAATCCCTGGCCCCTTTACCCTGGATCATCCTCCTTCCCACCTGCCTCCTCTGTCCACACATCCCCCCCCCACTCCTCGGGCTCCTGTCCATCTATGACATATGATCACTTCTTACAGAGTCAAAAAGTGTCAGTTGTCTGCAACTGACTTATTATTATTATTATTATTAAAAATCTTACGCAACTGCCCACTCAGTTTGCACCACCTAATTGTACATTCTCCTAAACTGTACAGAGAGCTTCCATGAGCAGAGACGTCTCCCTGGTTTTCAGAGCTCCACACAATAAACCCAATAAAGGTGATGCACTTTGGGGCAAGGCTAACTTGGCCATTTCCCCTCACATTTGTTTACATGCAATTACAGCAAATGTCCAAACACGATCTATGCATCCTTTGAAAGCACTTGAGCCATAATGAAATATTTATATAGTTAACTAATTTAGCAATGTAAAGTGCTGTTCTTAGAATTCTACCTTCAGACTCTCTAGCACCCTTGCACCCAGCTGCCTCCCCTAGGTTGCCCAACCTATCTGTAATGTCATGTGAATTAAGACAATGGCAGCCAGTAATTCTAATGCAACTTTACTGTGACATATGAATATATTGTTGCCAAGAAGCAAATGGCTAATCTCAGCCGAAATGCTCTGAACATACTGGCTCCTACATTATCTACAGAGAATTCCCAACACAGATTTGCACTTTTCTAAGCATCTGCTAAAATGGACCAGAAGGCCAGATATATGTGCGCTGAAAAACCACTTTTGCAATCTTTATTAAATAAAGCCATAAAGCATTTTTAAACAGAATTCCCCCCCCCAAAGCATTTCCATTAGCAAGGAACATGTTTTTTCTCCCCCCAAATGAGAGTTAGAAATGATAACCCCAACAACTGCTTCTATTTTGTAAAGCTAAATTTTCCTAATATTTAATTTATAAATAAATTCCCAGATGGATTAGTAATAAATGTTTGAAGGCGGCAGACAGGAATACAAGGAAGTATAATGTTTGCTGGTTACTAGGAGGCCTCATTAAAAAGGCATCAAGTGAAAGAAAAAGAAAAACAACCCTATGAACTTTTGTAATTGGTCTCAAGGGAAATGTAACTTTAAGGACATCAATGTAGTCTCAGCTTGATCAAACATCCCAAAACTGAAAAGCAACATTCTATAGCATTTCAGTGTCACTTCTTGCTATGTCAGTTGTTTTTAGGGTTTTTTTTATTTCCCAGTGTGAGCCCCTGCACAGCTATAAACCAGTTTCTAAACAAGAAGCATACAATTAGGATTTTGCTTTGAAATAAAGCAGAGGTAGGCTAACTTCAGACTTGCAGAATCTGTTTTGCTTGTTACTAGTTCCCTGAGATATGCCTACTAGAACCAATGCTAATTATTAAAGAATTCTGAGCACAGAAACTTATTTTGAGTTCCAGAACTCAACTCACATTTCACACAAAAAACCCACTCCGGTTTTCTTTATTCTGGTAGGGAAAGTTGTTTTGTTACTGCCACAGTTTATCAATTGGGAAGCAGAAATTATTGCTGATCAGTTTCCAAATCCCCCTAAAGGTAAAGGTAAAGGTACCCCTGACCATTAGATCCAGTTGAGGACGACTCTGGGGTTGCGGCGCTCATCTCACTTTATAGGCCGAGGGAGCTGACGTTTGTCCGCAGACAGCTTCTGGGTCATGTGGCCAGCATGACTAAACCGCTTCTGGTGAACCAGAGCAGCGCACGGAAATGCCATTTACCTTCCCGCTGGAGCAGTACCTACCGTATTTATCTACTTGCACTTTGGCGTGCTTTTGAACTGCTAGGTTGACAGGAGCAGGGACTGAGCAATGGGAGCTCACCCCGTTGCAGGGATTCAAACTGCTGACCTTCTGATCGGCAAGCCCTAGGCTCTGTGGTTTAGACCACAGTGCCACCCACATCCTAAATCCCCCTAAAACCTACCACTAAATCCCAATTGACCTTCTCCCCATCCCTAAAGCAAAGAACATTAGGTTCCTTTTCTTTTAATTACTTAGTTATATAACAGTGTTCTCAGAGGCCATATTTGAATTCAACAAGCTTTTGACAAAGACAAATGATTAATTAGGGTAAGTGTAAATTAAAACAAATGTTTTATCAAAACTTCCTATGCAATCTATTATTTCAGCACTTATGTAGAGCTATGCAAGTATGCAACTTATGAGTTTTTGATTGTTAAAACAGAACTACATATACCACTCTGGCAAAATATGGGTTACAGCAAACAAAGCAATCGCGTTCATGCAAGGAATTCCACTTCTGCAACATCACTTCCTCTTCTCCCCCTTGCAGCACTCAGAGAATAATTGAGATGCACATTGGGTACATGGAGAAAGGAAGGGGAGAAGTTCCCATTGCACAAATGGAAGTGAATGCAACAACTCTGTTGGATATAACCCTATATGTATATCCAAGCTACAATGCCCAATGTTTTGACATCAAGTAGAATGGAGCAGGTACTTTACTTCACTCCAAGAAGTGCCATCAATTATTTCAGGAGTGGTTTCCAAGAATGAATCTATTAAACATCGTATTTTGCTTCTTTTATATGAAGCTGCTGCCAGACTGAATGGAATGATTATTCCCCACCCACCCTGCAATACACTAATTGTACTATGGTTATCAACAAGTAAAGTGCTTTCAGGAAAATGCGTAGTCATTTGTGACTATGAATGCTGGATCCTTCTTCTCTGGGAGCTTTTCAAAGCTGCTATAGCCAGTTACAATACTCCTTGGCCAGGAATAGTGTAGCACTGGTGGCAGCTGTAGAGTTCAGAGGCTATAGGGAAGGCACCTCCCAGGGACTGGCTACAACTCAGCTGCCATTACTGGGCATGACCATGTCAGCAGAGCAGAACACTTTGTGGCTTAAGCAACTTTTAACAATTAAGGCTGCAATCCTTTACTCACAGAGTTAGAAGTAAGACCCATTGAACTAAGTGATGCTTACTTCTCAAAAGACATGTATAGGACCGTACTATATATAGCAGTTGGGAATAACTGGACATGGAACAACTTTTTAATACTCTCTCCAATGACGGTTAACCAGTCAGAAAAATTGACAGCTGCCCAAATGTCTTTTGCTTCCTTGGGTTGCTCCCTGCTTGCCTGTTATTAAATGTAAACACAGATGCCATTTGCTAGCCCCCCACCAAATATAGTCTTCCACTTCATACTGAACAGACTGCGAAATTCATACTTAAATCCAGCAAGTCCCAAGGGCTCTTTTCAGATACTTCCGGTCTTCCCAGAAGACTCGTGAAACTTGATTAAGCTAAAAACTGCATTTCATTTTCCAGTTTTATTTTGCATTTAAATGTAGAAAGTTACAGCTGGATAATAACCATTCATTTTCCTATGCACTTCTACTCTAGCAGTGAACATTTACATAACATTCTCAGATGCTTTAAGTCTATATTTCTCCCATGTTTTGGGCGAAAAAGGCCGTTATACTTACCGTGAAAAGTATTTCTGGATCCCATAAAAGCTGCAGCCAGATTGGGTTTAGGTTCAGTGCCACCTGGCAGTCAAAAGGCAACATTTCAAGCTTGCAAAAATAAATACCGGTAAATAATTCAAACAGGAAGCTGCCATCTTGGCTCCTCCCCGCTTCTTTCTCCCTCAGTTTTTAGATAACAAGCCATAAAGCGAGGAGATCTGGTATTAGTATAGCATGGGAGGTGCCTTTCAACAGAAAAATGTTGCCTAAAAGATTCACAGACTCCCTGGTAAAGAAGATAGAAAAGTATGATTGAGGAACTATCAGAAAAGGCATACAAGAGTAGAGGTACCACAGAATAAACACAGAATGAAGAGTTGCTGGTGGCCTGGGAGAGCTCTGCTGGCAACTTTTATGGGATCTAGAAATACCTTTCATGGAAAGCATAACGGCCTTTTCTGGAGACCCTGCAAAAGCTGCAGCCAGATTAGGATGTACAAAAGCCTACTGACCCATGAAGGGTGGGACAAATAGGAAGTTGTTGCTTAGGTGGTTGGAAGGACATACTGTAAGCCTTCAGTGAGGTGAAAGTGTGTGGCAGGCATATGGGTGCTCTGCCAATAGCGTCTGGAGGGGCATTAAGGGAGAAGGCCGCAGGGGTTGCCGTGGGCCTGGTCGAGTGAGCCTTGATTCCAGTAGGTAGAGGGAAACATAAGCCAATGAGATGGATCCTTTTAGCCATCTAGCTTGGGTAGATGATGAGACTCTTTTCCCCATCAAGGGAGGAAGAAAGGAGGTAGTGGCTGGTCCGACATATGGATGGTGCACCATGGATGTAGACCTCCCATGTTCACTAAGCATCAAAGGATTGTCATGTCTACTGATGGAAGCACCCTTAGCCCTTTTTTCCTGCTGAAGACAGTCAGCTGAAGATATATTGCCCCATGATACAAATAGCAGCTTGAGGACAGGGCTCATTTCATTCAGGGACACTGCAAGTGTAAAGAGCTGTCTCCCTTTCTTCTGCCTTAATACCAGTTGGCCACCTGCATGGCTGTTCTCTCTTTTTGGTAACATTATGGAAAACTTGTTAGGAAAAATTCTGTATCTTGCCATACCCACTTTTCCTAGGAACTGCCATCTCTCATTTTAGGAGATATATTCTGTGCGACCTTTGAATTAATACTGACAGAATATCCATCTAGACAGAAGCATCTCCTATTTTGTTCAGCTGGATATATAAATTTAGTTGCAATCCTAGCTTCAGTTATTGTTTTTTGTCTTTCTAAGACTGCAACTGGTTTTAGAAAGCCACATATACTCAGCCTGACTGACTCTTGGAACTCAAGACTTGGGTGCCTGTTCATGCTTGACTGGGATCCTTGCCCAGACAAATCTTGCCATTGCTGTGGAACAACTATTCTTCCAGCCTTCTTTTGGATTCCCTTTGACTTAAGATCCACAGTTTCCCCACCTCTTTGACATGGTTTTGGGCTGATTTCTTCTCTCTCTTTCCCTTTCCAGCTTCCACCACCCCATTCCCTTCTTTCCTCCCAAATGCTAAAAGTACCACCACACAGCTGTTCTTGCAGTGATTGCTTCTCTTCGCTCTCCCTCACCTGTTTCAAACACCCCTTCTTTCTGAGACAAGCCTTCAGTAATTTGCATGGAAAGTTGCATTTTATTTTTATTCCTCAATAAAGCCCTTAAAAAGGCTCTCTTTTCTGACTGTATCCCAGACACAAGGACACTCATAGAGGTAGCTCTGCTCATAGACGGTACACCTCTCAATAGCTACTACTTGAGATGCTTGTGTACTATTTCCAGAATCAGAGGCTGTATGACTCTTAACACCACCTTCCCTGGAGATCACGAGCAGGAGAGTGCTATTGCGCTCATGTCCTGCTTGTGAGCTTTCTGTAGACATCTGGTTGGTCACTGTGAAGAATAATGCTGGGCTGGCTCTTCTTATGTTCTTCGCAAGTGTTCATTGCAAGTGCTGATCTAAGATAAACGCAAGCAAGATTTTCCAGCTTCTCAGCCTTTCAGATTGAGAAGAATTGCTTGCTATTTCATAAGGTCAAATAAATCACTTCTTACAAAAATTATTGCAAGTGCTCACTAAATTGGATTCAGATCAGCCTTATTTAGGCAGAAACATAGGAATAAATTAGTTTCCCCCTCTGAAGTTAACGTTATTGAACCATTGTTACTAGCAACCTCATTACCTATCTCTATTTCCATTCCAAGGAAAATTGTATACAGTGGGAAAACACTTTCTCATAAAGGCCAAACTAGATATTATATGGAGGGAGGGAAGGAGAGAGGGAGAAAGAGAAAATGTCTAAATATTTATTTAATAAAAGTGTTTGGAGTATTCTATCTTGAAAACACAATGTCCTCAAAATCCCAATGCTCCTCAGAACAAATTAAAGAGGAACATGTGGCTCTTTGCTTATTGTGGGGGGGGGGCAGTGCAAATGCCATTATCTTTTCAAAACCCTGCAACTAAACGGGTGATAGGAGTTCAGATGGAGAAAACACTGCAGAAAATTGACAAGTTGCTCTTCCACTTTACTATGGTTGCCAGGTGTGTCAGTCTCTTTTAGCAACATGCCTTGAAATAAAATGCTGTCAAGGTGCAGTTGTGGTTACAACCAGCTGACATGTCAAAGACCTCATTTCCAGCTGCTTCACTCTTATTAGATTACAGTCAAGCAGATGTTCATTACTCCAACAACAGAAGCTCTAACACTTTATAGAGTTAGTTACAGGTAGGTAGCCGTGTTGGTCTGCCGTAGTCGAAACACAAAAAAAAAATCCTTCCAGTAGCACCTTAGAGCAGTGTTTTTCAACCTTTTTTGGGCAAAGGCACACTTGTTTCTGGAAAAAATCACGAGGCACACCACCATTAGAAAATGTTAAAAAATTTAACTCTGTGCCTATATTGACTATATATAAAGTAATTCTCTTGAATAGGAATCAAATAAACACAAAGAAAGTATTTTATAATTACTTTATTATGAAATAGTAAGTAAACAGAAATATGAAAAATTATAAAATACTTTATTCAGTGCGCAACCTGGGTCTGTTTGGCTGTTTTTTTTTAAATCTTTCGAATTTTTCAATTTTTCCCACGGCACACCAGGCAACATCTTGCGGCACACTAGTGTGCCGCGGAACAGTGGTTGAAAAACACTGCCTTAGAGACCAACTAGTTTGTTATTGGTATGAGCTTTCGTGTGCATCTGAAGAAGTGTGCATGCACACGAAAGCTCATACCAATAACAAACTTAGTTGGTCTCTAAGGTGCTACTGGAAGGAAGAAAAATTACTTTATAGAGTCATAGCTTCATTTCTCTTCAAAGGGATGGTAGGAAAGAGGTGAAAAGCCTACCACCATTTTATACCCTTAAAAAGAAGAAGCTTTCTTAGAATTAAAATTTTAACTCTCCTGGTATTTCTGAGGCACTGCTCATGGCTGGTTTTCTGTTAAGCTAAACAAAACTGTCAAGCATTATGCACTATATCCGCTTACGCATGATGAAGGAACAATATAAGAAATCTCTATTGTGCCAAAATATCTTAAAATATTTTATCGATAGTAATGTTAATCAATAATTGAAATATAAACCCTGTAATTGTCAAAAGACCACTCAGTGTTATTATGCACCTAAAACATACATCTACACCTTAGGCGCTATGCAGATCTGCACATATTGTTTGCTGGCAATTTTAGAAAATGTATGTCTACGTTTTCCTTGTGAATGTAATCACTATACAATTTATTACAATTTGCAGTTTTATAATATAAATTTGAGATATTTCTGTCTGTGATTAGAAAAAGAGAAGGCAATAAAAAGGGATTTTAGCTAATTATCCCCACTGTAACCTTGTTAATCTTGGTTTGCATGTGTCAAGTATATTGGAGGCCTCATAACTTTTAACAGTTCTTATTGCAAACCTAACCTTATTCACCACCTTTCTGAGAACTATGATATGCTTTTATCAGCAGGTACTGCAATCCTAGATTTCAGATATTCCCTCTGCATAACCACATAAATTGTCTCTCTGCTTCCTTGTCTTGAAATAGCTTGAGACAGTGCTGGCTTATGCTGGTAATGACATGCAAATTACATTACTCATTAAGTGCCTGGAGGCCCAAATCTGTAAATTTGAAAGCCACCAAGTGAGCAGCCCAACATAATGAAAGACATTGAGCAACTCCATGACCCCAATGCTGAGATCCTCCTGCATATGCATGAGGTGCTCATGTACACACTGTTTTACCAAAGGATCACCTCTGCTGAATACATGGTCAGCATTGCTCACCTGTTGAAAAAGAAGGAGAAAGTGGGTGACCCATCCATCTCCCAGGGGAAGGTGTACTTGCTATCCATCTCCCAGGGGAAGGTGCACATTTTGTGAACCGCGCGCACACACCAAGAATACTGTACAAAGAGTTTCCCCACCTCTTTCCTTATAGCATCATGTATCATACACAGCCCCTGCACCTGGAAAGTCAATATCCATGTTCATGCTCCACATTTAGTTTTCCCATGCTGGGTGGATAATGTGCCTACTTCTTAGGTTTGTGAAAGGATGTTGGAGATAAGCTTAATTAGTAAGTTTAATGGTGCTTACTCCAAGGGAAATGGACACTGGAATGCAACCTTCAAGTTTCATCACTTTAGTGGCTATAACCCATGGGTAGGCAAACTAAGGCCCGGGGGCTGGCTCTGGCCCAATCGCCTTCTAAATCTGGCCTGTGGACGGTCCAGGAATCAGTGTGTTTTTACATGAGTAGAATGTGTCATTTTATTTAAAATGCATCTCTGTGTTATTTGTGGGGACTGCCTGGTGTTTTTACATGCGTAGAATGTATGCTTTTATTTAAAATGCATCTCTGGGTGGGGCATAGGAATTTGTTCATTCCCCCCCCCCAAAAAAAATAGTCTGGCCCCCCACAAGGTCTGAGGGACAGTGGACCAGCCCCCTGCTGAAAAAGTTTCCCGACCCCTGTTAACCTGCAGCCTTCCAGATGGTAATCTGCAACTCTCATCTTCCCTGATCATTAGCCAAGCTGGCTGGGGCTGATGGGTTGTAGTTTAGCAACTTCAAAAAGGTCTAGCTTCAAGATGGTTGGAGTTGCTAGGAAGTCTATTTTTAAAGACTGATGGCAGCAGGTTACTACCTATTATATTCTGACGCTGTGCTGATGTTGTTGCTGTTATTTATTGCACTTGTTGTTGTTTTACAAAAAAACCAACAACCTGAAAGTGACTTACAAAACATTTTAACGTGCAAAACTGAAATTAAAGAAACTTTAATACATGTCTGTAATGTGACGCAAAGTGAGTAGTATGTCATCAATATGCTACAAACTGCTTGTTGACAATCCAAGACAATATGCAAAACTGTTTTTCTTTCGTGTCTTCTCCATGACTGTCTCAAGCATGAAAGACATTTTGAAACAAGCAACTCAGTAACCACAGAAACGTTTATTTCAGCACAGAACATGATGCATTATAATATTTATATTCTGTCAAAAGTGACAGAAACTAATAAGAACAAATGTTCTTGGCTTGCTCAGTTTTAAATGTATTTTGTAAAACATTTCAAGGACTTTCATTCTGAGTTTTTGAAGAATTTGACAGCATTTGTGACTAGCTATCTAAGGGCCAAAGTAGTAAATCCCCCCCCCCCCGGTTATTCCACCCCACTTCACTTAAAAGCTGAAGAGGAAATGGGATACTTTAAGTGAAGTAGTTTATATTTAAGAATAATCATAGAATCTTAGAATTGTAGAGTTGGAAGGGACCCCAAGGATAATTTAAGCCAACCTCCTGCAATGCAGGATAAACAATCCCTGACAGATTTCCATCCAGCTTCTGTTTAAAAACCTGCAATGAAGGGGAGTCCACTGGCTTCTCAGATAGTATGTAATACTTTCAAACAGCTCTTATCACCAGAACATTTCTTGCCATTTGAAATGGGTCCTACCCTCTACAGCAACAAAGAACAATATTGCTCCATCTTCCATGTGACAGCCCTTCAGAAATGTTGAATTCCTCCCGAAGTTTTTAAGTCTAAATAATACAAACTTTCTTAAATTTACTGTGATGTCCCCTTAGTTTCTATTTTCCAATCTGAAAAAGAAAGAAAATCTGCTAAAGTTTGCCAAGTTAGATCTAATGTCTGAGGTCTCCTGCTCTGTTCTTCTTGCACATTTGGCCTTACTATCACTCTCTCTTTCAGAACCTTTCTGCCATAAGCATCTGGGTTGCTACAGAGTTACACACACATACCATAAGTGAAAGGGGCTGCCATAAGGAAGTATTGCATCCCGTGTATGAATTGACGTTGTTGCTTTTTTGCATGCACACAGTCAAATTTGGATTCTAGTCAAGGCATTTTATGCTCTTAATGTAGTAAAATTACTTTGGATTGCTAAGGAAATAAGTTCATTCTCATACATTTTCATTTTCTCAAAATGTCTATTTTTCAAATATATATCTGTAAAAATATCATCCTAAAAGTTTCAATGTTTTCTATAAATGCTATGTCTTTCACTTGTTAATCATGGCGAATGGAAATATTGTTTATGCATTTTTGCAACAGCATTATGGCACAGAAGAGTCTCCTGAGGGTTAAACAAAATATAAACAAAAAATGCCTGCATGCATCACCCAGTCCTGTGTAGATGCAGGGATCCTTCCTCGACTGCATTTCTGTGTTCATGGAATTCCTATAAATTTTGAGCAATATAAGATGATCCAAATGCTTAGGGATTTAGACTAATTTCAAACTGCTGTCAAGTGATATAGAAGGAGGAAAAAGAATTTGTGTCTGTGCATATCTAGATCTTTTAACCACTATATTTAGAGATATGTTGCGTTGGGTTGTGGTTCTATTTTATTTTTCCCTTGTTGCAGTGGTTGAGGAGGAGGAGTTCCTAACTAAAGCATTTTCTAATTCGTTCTGTCAAATTAAATTATGAAACACACCCACCCTAGAAATGACTCAACTTGAAAGATTTCATTATTAGCAAAACACCCACATCTAATGATTATCTTCAGAAGAAATACCACAGAGGTACCAGTATCATGTTGGTCCTTTCTGTACTATAAACATATGGTAAGTTCACAATGAAAGCCTTGTTTCTTATCCTGATTGAAAGGCACTTCTGGTTTTGTTTTGTTTTGTTTTTATTCAGCATGCCAGGATTGCCAATTACTTTATCAAAATGCTAAAAATGATTCTAAGAACTTCACATTTTCTTCAAGCATAAAAGGACATTTATGCTTGCATACATATAAAGATTGACAATGAACTGCGGTGTGCTCAAAGGCTCAAGAAACAGAAAGAAAAATGAAAAAATATTTGAAATAGTAATTCTTTCCAGCTCATGGCGTAATAGGGGACAAATTCAACGTTTGCTTTAATATTTTAGGCTGGCAAACCCGTGAAATTATTTCCATATTATAGATGAGCAGTGTATTAAAGAGAACAGTTAGTTTCTTTTCAAAACAGTGTCATATTTAAGACACATAGGTTAAAAAAGAGAACATGGAAGCAGTCTTGCGCACACTTACTTGGAAAGATGACCCACTGAATGCAGTGGGGCTTCTGAATAGACATCTATTAGATTGTACTTTAAATTGCACTAATGCCAAGAATAACTTGAGATTCAGAATACATGAAAGCAAGCAGAGACTAGAAGATGGAGAACATACTGATTAGTCAGGTTCACAGGTTGTTTCCCAAATTAAATAAATTGATACAAAACCTAAGCATGAACTAATATGCCTCAATCTTTAAAATTCATGAAAACCGCAACTTTCAAGTGGTGGTTTGTTTTTGCCTTTTGTTGTTAATTGGAGATGCTAATGTGTACATTTTTTGTACATTTTTTAACAAATGTGATAGATGGAGGTCCACTATGGAAAATCAAGGAGCAGAGTGAAAAACGGGACTATCCTATGTACATTTCTGGCCAAAGACATCCATGAACTGAAAAAAATTGTATTCCTTGATGTCTGTGTACAAGAAGATATGCTGATGAAGCAATGTTTTGATTCATGGTGCTAATTAAATGAAGAAATAATATGCTAGTGTCCATATCAGAACACAAATGTGATTTTGGAACAGGCAAATCTCAGAACCAATATTTGATTCTCTGCTTAGAATTCCATTTAGAATATCACATCAATAGAATGCTTCTTACAGGCTCAAACTAGTTAAAATTAGCATTATGAAGGCTATTTATTGGAATGGGACAGTTTATAATGTACTTAAATATCCCCCATTCAAATCAGTGGGACTTATGAGCACTTAATATTGGATGTGCTACTTCCTAAGTGTTTTACATACTTCTGAAAATACTTGTTTTATCAAATAGGAAACAAGTTTGTAAGATTTGTTCTTCCACAAAAGTAGACTCCATTGATTAAACTGAAAGTTGTGTTATTAATATAAACCTATCTAATTCAAACCATAGTGCCATATATCTATACCATATTGGATAACTGGTGCACAATATCAGATATTTGCTTTCCATGAAATGGTAGTTGTAAATCTCTCATTCTGTGTATGATAATATAGATTCTATAATAATGTAAATTGCTCCAAGTTGCCTTGCGAGCTTATTTCCTTTTATGTATAATGTATGAGATATTCAAGTATGTTTTCGGATTTTATTTTGCAGTGATGTTTTTAAAATATTGTTGTAATGTCTTACTGATATACGAATAGGCTTGTTTACTTTCAATATGATCCTATAAATGTGTAAATCCCATTGTTATCAAGGAGCTTACTTCCAGGAAAGTGGGTACAGGATTTCAGTCATTCTTGTTTGCCTATTCATATGAGAAAGGGATGGACCATGCAAAAAAATGGGATGTCAGAAAACAGCTATGTACAATACAATACTTCTTTCTTTTAGAGCACTACACAAGAAAACATAACAAGATCTCACAGCACAATCCTATACATGCCTCCTTGGAAACAAGCCCCACTAAGTTCAATTAGACTTCATTTGAGATAAATGGATATAGGATTGCAGCCTCAGACACCTATAACCCAGGCTATTTATACAAAACCATTTGAAAAGTTAAGCTGGCTTGTGAGCAAACCCAAGTTAAATTCCAACAAAAAACATCCCATGACAAAATGGATTGATGGATTGGTGATATATCTGGGCAATTTATTTGTGCATTACCTGCATAAATGCTCTGGAATTTACACCTGAAAAGTTAAATAAATTTTCCCACATTTGATATTTAGGACAAAAACCCAAGCAAATTTATAAGTGATATAAATATTTACTTACATTTATGTTTGACTGGTTGAAATATTCTTGCACTTCAGCATAACTGGACTTCATATTGACTATTTATTTTATTTTCTTCAAAAGTGGGGCAAAGCATTTTCAGTTCTTTGCTTTGGAACCCATTCCGCATGCAAGCTCACTCGTTTCTTGATGCTAACCTTCGACAAACTTTCTCCTTTTAAATCCCTGATGAAATCCATGCAAATTTGTCCTTTTTTTCACAGAATTTTGCAGATGGTGGGGGGATTACTTCCTTACTTTGTGTTACATTTCGGAAAGTTTAGCAGACAAATATCCTGTTCCTTTTCAGCAGGCCACAAAGTGCTAAATGGTAAGAATTGCATTACTGCTGCTTCTTAGATTATGACTGATAAGGTGAACCTTTTACATTTATATTGAGTTCCGAAGAGCTGATGCTATACTGGTCAAATAGTTAATAATTCATGGCACCAAATTGCAACCCAGAAGGATGCAGCCCCTTTTACTAGTTCTTTCATATTCCACTGATTTATATGTGACAATGTGGAAGAACTGTAACAAAGTGGGAGACGGGGGGAAAGGTTAGCGTTAAGATTTGGATTTTAAGTTTAAACAACTTTTTAGCAAAGTACTGTTAAGATGAATTCAAATGCTGCCTCTCTGCTGGTGAAAGACTTCAACCAGCAATACAGAGATCAAGGCAATATCCAGCTCGCAGCTCCACCCCCCCCCCCAATCTGCTCCACAGGTTAGGGTACCATTCAGAATAAGTTTGAAAGGTGGTGCAGGGAGGGGCGGCAGGAGCGCTGAAGACCACCTCAAATCTCTTGTTCCACTGATGGACGGCTCTGCTGGGTCAAAGAGCTTCTAATCAACAGAGGGGCATCAACTGGATACAACTCCATGACTGTTATTTATAAAATGACACTTTGTGGCAATCAACATTTGAAACATTCAAGGGTAAAGGGACCTGACAGTTAAGTCGAGTTGCGAACGACTCTGGGGTTGCAGCACTCATCTCGCTTTACAGGCCAAGGGAGCCGGCGTTAGTCCACAGACAGTTTTTCCGGGTCATATGGCCAGCATGACTAAGCTGCTTCTGGTGAAACCAGAGCAGCGCACAGAAACGCTGTTTACCTTCCGGTCAGTGCGGTACCTATTTATCTACTTGCACTGCATGCTTTCGAACTGCTAGGTTAGCAGGAGCTGGGACCAAACAATGGGAGCTCACCCCATAGCGGGGATTTGAACCGCCGACCTTTCGATCGGCAAGCCCAAGTGGTTAAGCGCCACCCATGTCTCTTCTATTTGAAACATTACTGTAGGTTATATAATACAAAATGTAGACTTGTATCCATGGACATGCTTGTGAAAGGGATGGGTGGAACATTAGGTTGGATGGTATCTGTTATGGATGCTTTAGTTGTGATTCCTGCACTGCAAGGGGGGTGGCTTACAGTTCAACAATTCTATGGTTCTATGATCCTCTCCTGAGAGTTAGGGGATGTTCCTGAGTATGAAAGTGCAGGGGAAGGGGAAACTGGGAAGAGGCACCTTTCATGAGCAGAGCTTCCATTTGTGTAAAGTCCAATACTTAATTTTCAGCTACTTCTCAACTTCCCACTCAGTTATGTATGCACCCCACAGCTCACTGCATTCAGGAGGCTCCCCCAACACTTTGGAGAGGTAGGGAAGGAAAGTTTCCTTCTCCCCACTGCAACAAGACATAGAAGAAAATAATGAAGCATTGTTATTTACTCTAAACTGTGATTTATGTTACAGTTGCATGACTACACTTACTTCGAGTGAGCAATTTCTTGTCTTATGTTAACAACTGCACAGTGAAGTAGATATGTTGTGACAGCAGTGGGCTTTCATATGCACAACATGGAAAAATCCATTTTAGCAAAAATTCAGCATCTTTAAGTCGTAATAGTTATTAATTATCACTAAACTAACCAGAAAAAATAAGCAAGACAGATGAGTAAAATAAAATATTGTTCATGAGATAAAAGGCCTGACTTCTACTGGGTGCTGGGCATGTAATGTGAGCACACATGTGCCCTATGCTGTTACATTTGCTGGAATGCCTTCTTGATAATTGGCCCTTAGTCAGGCATCCATCTGGGCAAGGGTGTAAGGGGGGGGCACTTTTCCACTCAGATAAATGAAGGAAAATGTTCAGATTTCCAGGTTCTGTTTTTTTTTTTAAGTATGATTTTAGCATTTGTAGGTTAAGATATATGACAAAATGTACAGACAATATTCTTCTACTACTTTAAATGGGGGGGAAATTAGTCTGCTCCCCATTCTAAGTGTTTTGCTTTGCCCTCCTTGCCCTGCACCAACGCTTGAAAAAATGCCTGTAGATGCCTAGGGTCAGACCCATTATAATTTATTTGTTTATTTCATAAAACTTACACACCACTTGTTTTTGGTTTGGTTTTTTTTTTAAAAAAAAAAAAACACCTCAAAGCTGCTTAAAAAAAGATAAAACAACACAACCAAGAAAAATTCACAACCATACATTAAAGTTAAAATACTACAAAAGATTAAAATTACCCCAACTTTCTAAGCATCTTGGATGATTTGTCTACACGAGAATGTTTTTAGCAAGCACCAAAAATAGTACACTGAAGGCACCAGCTTGATCTCAACCAGCACACTAAATGATTTGAGTTCTTAAAAATGTGGAATTAGTACTGTATTATGTGGCACCTGCAGTGACAATTCTGCCAATCAAAGTGGTTGAGTGGGCACGTGTGGAGTAAAGCGATCTCTTAGTCTTTAAGGGCCTTATATGCTAAGAATAACGCATTGAACTTGGCCTGGTAGCAACTCAGCAACAGAGCACAGGTGTCATATGCTGAGAGGGCCTCACTCCTGTCAGCAATCACGCTGCAGTATTCTGCACTCTGCAGCTTCCAGATCAAATGCAAGGTCATTGCAGTAATCCACTCTTGAAGTAACCAATGCATGAATCACTGTGACAAGGCTTTCCTGGTCCAGGAATGGCCATAGTTGTCGAACCAGCCGCAGATGTGGTAATAGAATGGAAACCTTACCTTAGCAGCGTGTCTCAAGCAGCTACTGCACACATGCACAGAGTCAATTGAAATCAAATATTTTCATATTCACATCATATGCATAGTGTATCAAGTTGTTTTAAGGAGTAACTAATTACAATAGTTTATCTGTCAGAGTGACTATGAAGTTGCAGTTTTGCTCCTTCTCTGACACCTCGGAAGTTTCAAGGAAATAAAATAATAGGTATGCTTTGCTTTGGATTGCTACTTAAGTAACTGTGTTTCAAAACCAAGCATCAAATGAACAAGACAGCAACTTAAAAACGAAACAAAAACTTTTTCAAAATAGCCCTGTAAATGACTAGCATTTGGTTCTGTCATATTAATATATAATGCAAATCAGTACCTTGGTTTTATCTATAAGCATACCCATGTGAAACTGTTCCACAGCAACACAGAGGCAAAATTCACCAGCCTAGTGCTCCTCACATCCAATAGCTTTAGTTATGGTTTGGAATGCTTCCAGCACCCAAAACCTGGAAATGTGGAAGCATCTTCCCAGGTGCTGCTTAGTCATGCTGGCCACATGACCTGGAAACTGTACGCCGGCTACCTCGGCCAGTAAAGCGAGATGAGCACCGCAAACCCAGAGTAGGACGGTTAGGGGTCCTAGATTTTACAATACACTGTAAGACTGTAGCCATGCAATAGACCAGTTTTCTATTTCAAGATCCATATGAAATAATTTCTCATCAGCCTGGTGGTATGTAGAATGGTGACGAATGTCCTATTTTATACGTTTTTCATGTCTGAATTGCCTCTTTTACAAAAGGCTCAGCCACACTTTTGTGCTGCGTTTTTGGGCATGGGCCTGGGTTTTCCAGGTCTGTCTCCGAGAGGATTTTTTTCTTTTTTGTCCCAGCACTTTCTCTGCTAAACGGGAGCAAATGACAATCAGATTTTTCATAGATTGCCATTTGTTCTGATTCAGTAATAAAACACAGCTTTTCCTGGGTGAAGTGCAGTGACCAAAAAGAAGAAGAAGAAAGAAAGAAACCCTGCTTGGACACACCTGGAAAACCTGGACCTTTGCCTAAAAAGTGCAGAGCACAGGTAAGTGTGGATAACCCCAAAGTTTTGGGTGCAGCATACTTCACAGACATTTATATCATGTGAACTTAAAGTCGAGAATATTTGCCACTTGGATCGTTGAAGAAGCACTAGGAACGTAGAATACCATGCTAATTAATGTGGGCCCTGGGTATCTCATTTATCTGTTTGCAATCTGTAATAGCCTACTCCTCTAAACAGCATAAAATTTTGTAACTCAATAATGTTTATTATTTTCATGCCATAATGATATTTTATATCCAAGCAGAAAACATTAATGATGAGATTTAATGTTCAAGTTCTTTGCTTTGTGTCTGAATGGATTTAAGTTAAAGGCCCCTCCAAATGTCCTATGTATTGTGCATTCATCATGATGATTTGTGCTCATGGTGATCTCGAGGCTGTCATACACGATCCCATTTTGAATATTCTAGGCTGCATCAACAGAAGTCTAGTCTCTAGATCAAGTACCACTCTATTCTGCCTTGGTCAGACCCCACCTGGAGTACTGTGTCCAGTTCTGGGAAGCACAATTTAAGAAGGATGTTGTCAAGCTGGGATGTGTACAGAGGAGGTTGACCAAGATGATCAAGGGTCTGTAAACCAAGCCTTAAGAGAAGGGGTTGAAGGAGCTGGGTATGTTTAGGCTGGATAAAAGCAGACTGAGAGGAGATATGATAGCCATCTTCAAATATCTAAAGGGCTGTCACAGGATATATGGAGCACACTTGCTTTCTCCTGCTCTGGATGGTAGTGACAGGGCTGGTAGCTAAATCCAGAAAATCCAAGCCTGGGCAACTACAGGACATGGGTAAAAAAACAGCAGAGTCCACTTTGTGCAGAAAATAATAATAAGAAAAAACACAGGCAACACAGTTTTTCAGTAAAATTTCACTGAGGTTGCCCCAGTAAGGCAAAATCTTTGCTCAAAAGCACATCCAGCTACAGAAGCAAAAAATACACAATATATACAAAAATGAAAATAAAGAAGGAAGGATAAACAATGTGCTCAGTGGCAGGTTTATATCTTCCCATCTCAAAGCACTGACCTTGAGCAAAAACACCAGATATGGGCATGTTTGACTAGAAAGCACCAGAATGTTCTCGAAATTTCAAGTAAATCCTGAAATATTCTCCTCCATAAAACTCCATCCCCGACAAGTAGAACCGGAACCAATGGCTTAAAGTTGCAAGAAAGGAGATTCCGACTAAACATCAGGAAAAAAACTTTCTGGTGGTAAGAGCTGTTTGACAGCGGAAGGACTCCCTCGAGAGGTTGTGGACTTTCCTTCCTAGGAGGTTTTGAAGCAGAGCTTGGGTGGCCACCTGTCATGGGTGCTTTAGTTTAGATTCCTGCATTGCATGTGGTTGGACTGGATGACCCTCAGTGACCCTTCCAACTCTGCAGTTCCATGACTCTATAACAATGTTTGCCCCTATGAAGTTTCAGGGACAGACATATTGCTTGATTTCCAGTAACTGAAACTTCCTGCTGAAATCCCATAACTTTTCATCACACACACATTCTGGGGTTGATGATTTTATTTTTTTATTTTTTGTGCTGCTTTGGTAGCACTATAGCCTCTCCAGACAGCAATAATGTGATAGTATTGGTAGAACAACTAATAAAGCAGAATAAATTTACCACTAATTGTGTCATTAGTGTTATTGTGTCAAGAACATGTTGTAGAATAAGCCTCAAATAAAACATTAGTCTGGGGGAGGGGGGTGCAAAACTTTAATCCACTGACTTCATTGTGTCTACTCATGTGGGTTTTAATGTTGCAGTAAAAATGCGGCAAACACCATGCTGACAAGCTGGAAAAAAGACATACAAACAATTTTTTCCCCTACTACGGCATTCATCATGTCTGTCTAGAGAATAAAAATAATCTAGCAACACAGCAGTTACAAAGATGGTTTACCTTGGGAATTAGTTTGTTTTTCTACCTACACTCTGCTGTCTAAATGTGAGGTGGGATGGAGGGCAAGGAAGAATCTTGTTTTTCTTTGCAGACAGTTTAACTTTGTTTTCAGTGTCTCCTAAGTCATTTTCAGTGGACATAACTGGATAATTCAAAATGGGTATGCAAGGGCAGGACTGCTGCAAGGGCAGGGTCTTGCTCCACAGAGCTTGTGCACATGTAAGTTGTATCTGTGAAATGCTGCAACCCTGAATTTCACAAAGTTCGCAAGTGTCTGAAGAGAACCTATGTGTCCCTCTCACACACCAACAGAGGAAAGCTCTCTGAGTTAAGTGAGATTGCATTTTTAAAATTTATTTATTTATTTGCAGAGGCATGGCTTTTTTTGCAGGGGGGCAAAGAGCAGTTCATTTACGTTAATTAAAACAACTCAGATTTCTATGTAATCTTGCTCCTCTTTAAGAAAATCAAATAGAAAAGTCAATGTGAAGAAAACAAGGGCACTGGGCATGACCTTTCTCATCCAGGCATCATCTCACAGAGGAGAAAGGCTGAACCACTAGAAATTTGTAATGCCGTCACAGAGAGAGAGAGAAAGAGAGAAACGGAGAAAAAGACAGAGAAAAAGAAGAGACACATACAGTCAGGAAGGCACTGTGGAGCAGCCTATTAATGAGCTCTCTACATTAAGGCACAACTAGGTATTTATATTACAGATGCTCAGATAGTGAACTATCCACTCCATTTGGAACCTATCAGATAGCAGGGCTATCAGGATAAAAAATCTTTATCTGCTGCATGTAAAAACCACTGGATAGAGTATCTGGAACTCAAGCACTACAGCAGTACATTTTTCCATTTTAGTAACAGCAGTAATGTGACACCCTATCTGCATCTTTCTCAGTAAAGGATGGACAGCCAAAAGGATAACAGCAATAAACTATATCAGTTCAACAAGCAGGAACCGAGGAAGCAATGTGTCTGGTTCTGAGCAAGCTGTCAGGACACCAACAGTGACTAAACAGCAAGTGTTGCAGAGTGTAATAAAGTTTCAAAAAGTGAGGTTCAACTGTTAGGACTGACTTAAATTAAATTATAATGTACAGTACCCCCCCCCAAAAAAAAAATTCAGTATCTTGTTTTTAAAAGAGGAGTGTTTCCCTATTTCCCTTTTCTTCCATTGGGTGACCATTTTGTTCCCCAATAATGCCCAAGAAAAGGTGGTACATCATGATGTGACAGGCAAACTCACCACAATAGCAAAACTACTGGAAAAATGGGGGGGGGGTGTTAAAGAGAAGGCCTGTCCACACCACTTTTTAACATAAAACTGACCCTGGAAAATAATTTCAATTTCATACCCCCTGAAAAAAAAAATGCCCCTTTACCTTCACAACCTGAGAATGGGGCCATGAAAGCTAGGAGGAATTTTCAGCACAGGTATAGTACAGCTATACCTGTAGAAGTTAACAGAGAACAATCAAAATGCAAAACAAATCCCTGCAACATTTAAAAGCACACCAAAAGTAAACTGGAAAAGCAGCTGCTAAAACTAATTATATCAACACATCATCCAGTAAATTCTAAGGGTTCATTGGCAGAACTTAAAAATATTTACAGCACCAAAGAGCCTTCCTATAAAGGAAACTAGTAACTTGTTGAGGGGGGCAAGACAAACCTCTCCTGGAAGAAGAGCCTGGCTGTAACTACTCTCTCTTGGTCCCAGTTATATGGTACATATTTCTGGAATATAGGGACTCCATTGATCATATAGTGCCAGCAAGTTCATATGAGGATATGTGGTCCTTCAGAAATCCTTGTCCCAAACCATAATAGGCTTTAGAGGTCACCAGCTGCATTTCAAACTGGGTCCATAAATAAATTTGAAACAAGTGCAGCTGTTTTAGTAATGAACTCACGTGATCCCAATATACAGCCCTCATTAATCTTCTGGCCATCCCATTCTGGATCACTTGCAGTTTCAGGACATTTGAAAGACCAGCCCATGTAAAGCAGCTTGCAGCAATCCAGATGTGATTAACTAAGGCATGTGCACAGATCTACTATCTATAGGAATGGGTGCTGTTTGCACACCAGCCTAAACTGGGCAAAGGTGTACTTGGCCACAGCTTGACACCACACTATCAAGGGTTGCTTCAGGAACACTGTTTTCAAGATGAGGGCTACCTCATACAACACAGGATGAATCCTCATCTCTGTGTCAGCTCTAAGCAATCAAGAACACATAAGCCTTGTCTTGATTCCTTTGCTCACATCCAGTCCATTACTCCCTCCATAAGACGCCTTTTCTTGCAGCAAAAGAATAATACTGGAATTTATGGGGTATTAAAATGACATGGTTAAAAACATGTTATACATGTATGTGTACTCTTCTTGTGCTCTACGGAGAGTGGGAATTGGCATACGGTGCATATTCTGCAAAATACTATCTAGTACAGGCATGTCAAATTCACAGCTCATTTGCTATGCTTAGCATAACAGCCATATATCGCAGCCTGCCAGGTATGTGCAGCAAGCTCCTTGTTTTAGTGATCTGCCTTGGACTGTAAAAACAGGGATTCATCAAGCCTGCTTTATGGACTGATCTACTTGGCTGTGTGCTATGTACACACAAGTAGCCACAATTTTCAGAGCTGTTATCTAGCGTAGGTTTTGCAGACTGTTGCTCTTTCCGGAATACACAATGCCTGATGCGTCTAAAATTTGTGCATTTTTGGAGACATGGGACAAGTAAACAAAATTAAAATACGAAATGGTTCATTACATATTACAAGAAACAAATAATGCTTTAAAAAAAAAAGAACATTTGAGTGCTAAAACAATAAACCAGTTTAATATGGTGCATCCTTTCTTTTTGAAAAAAAGAGGCAGCACCAAATAAAACTAGTTGTTTTTTTTTTTAAATCTCGGGAAACTATAACAAGTTTGAACAACAACGAAATAATGTATTAATATCCTTTCTGAAAATGCCAACAGACTGAATACAGTTAATCTTCCACTTAAGCAGCCAATTCAACACCAATTCCTTCACTGCCTATCATTCCATTAGCATTCTGTTCCCTTTCCTAAATTGTGCAACAGCTTTCTGTCTCATATGGTCAGGTGTGCCTAGATTATTTCATTTTCCCAGACTCTTGCCAATTCAATTTCTGATCAGAGTATGTTACTGAGCTTTAGTCTTTTATGTTCACACAGGCCTTGCACTGAAACAGCATGCTGAACAAGTGAATTCGCAGTTTTACTGTGTGCCGTGTGAAGAAGTGCTTTCATTTGTCTATCCCAAATCTTTCATGATTCGGCTTCATGGATGTCCACAAGCTCAAGTGTTTATGGGAGAGAGAGAGAAATTTTCCCTATCCACTTTCTATTATACACTGCTATCACATTGCCTCTTACTTGCCTTTTCTCTGAATCGTTCCTCATACAGGAGTTACTCTATCCCCTTGATCATTTGGGTTACCCTTTTCTGAAAAAAAATTCAACTCCACAACGGTGTGATGTAGTCACACCATTCATTTGCTTAGCAGCATTATGACGGCAGTTTCATTTTCAGCTTGGTGCATGAGAATCAAATAAAATCACAATAGCACTTCTTGTGACAGTATTGCCACAATATGCAAAAGCACCCTAGGAAGGGCAATCCAGAATTGGACAATAAGCCAGTGGGATAGTAGTGTCCTTGATGGGAGAAATTCATTGAAAGATTTAACAGCTATTCACAGCAGACCCCATATCATGGATTGTTAAGCTTTTCAAATCCAGAAATATACGAGCATGCGAAGCTCTTTCCCTTACCACAGCTGGCAATGTAAACTGTGTTGTGAGCTTCAGGCTACTCAGCTAAACTGTGGTAATGTACTTTAATAACAGTATTTATAAATCGGGTTGTATAAACGTGAGTTGTGTTTTATATATATTGATGTGTACGAAGACTTATTTGCATAAAGACTGACTTGTAGGTGTTGCTAAAGTTTTTTTGTGTGTGAAAGACGATGTGTGCAAATATTTTTAGCTTACTTCTGCGTGCTGCAGAAATAGGTTAATAGGGCGGGGGGATACTGAGCAATAGGCTGAGAGGCTAGATGTGTGGGGACCAGCTGTTATTTTTCAACTGATGAATCTAGGTCAGACATAATTAGGACTAGGTGAACATGTGGACCAAACAAGAAGTATGTCATATTTCGAGGAAACACAGTAGCTCAGATTATTTATTATTTACATATTTACAGTGTCTTTTTTAAATTAAAACAATACAGTACAGCTGAAAACAATAAACTGAGGGTGTGTTATTAAATACATGCCTGCTCAAAAATAAATCATACCGTGTTGAACAAGTCCTACACAGAGGTAAGTGGCTATAGGATTGCAGCCTTAGGCTGGACTCCTGCCTTTTTACCTAGAAGTACGTCCCAAGAAATGAATGGAACTTAGTTTAGAGCAGACATGCAGAAAATTTTATGAGCTATCTGAATCTTGTACGGAAATAATGAAAATATTGGATGAGAAAGGTCTAAAAGTCTGACTGAGAATACTTGTAAAGAACTGCTACTTTTTCTCAATTTCTTTTTTTAAAAATTATTATTAAGAAAGTTTAAAATCCATACAAATTATCAACAATACAACCAATTACATTTTTCCCTTTCCCCCCTCCCCCTCTCCCCCCCTCCAGGACTCCCCCCAGCTCCCTTAACTGTTTTATTAATTCATATTGTTTATGCATGTTATACAATTGTAAATATTATTTTCCTGTTGTTAAAATTCATGTTCCACTAATAAAATTTGTGTATGTTTATTCAAATCCTGCCAGTGATTCTAAGTCTCTTTGTTGTTTTTTCAAATAGTTTGAAAAATGTTCCCATTCTTCCATAAAGTCCCGATTGTCCTTTTCATGCAATTTATTTGTTAGTTTTGCCAGTTCCGCATAGTTCATCAGTTTTTCTTGCCATTGTTCCTTTGTTGGTATTTCTTCCTTCTTCCATCCTTGTGGTAGCAAAACTCTTGGTGCAGTTGTAGCATACATAAATAAGTTATTTATTTTCTTTGGTATATCTTGTCCTAGAATCCCTAGTAAAAAAGCTTCCAGCTTTTTAACAAAAGTCTTTTTAAACATTTTTTTAATTCATTATAAATCATTTCCCAATATTTTTTAACTTCTCTACATTCCCACCACATATTATAAAAAGTCCCTTCTTTTTCCTTACATTTTCAACATGTACTAGTCCCAGTTTTGTACATTTTGGCCATTTTGACTGGTGTAATATACCATCTATACATAATTTTCATATAATTTTCCTTCAACAAAGAACAATCTGTAAATTTCAAATTCACTTTCCACAACTTTTCCCAGTCCTCAAATTGTATATTAAGCCCAAAATCTTGTGCCCATTTAATCATTACTGATTTAACCTCCTCATCCTTCATTTCCCATTCCAGCAAAATGCTATAAGCTTTCTTCAACAACTTCACCTTCTCTTCTACCACTTCTTTTTGGAATCTCGAAATTGTGTAACTGAACCCTTTTTTAATCTTCCTTATACATTTCATTCAATTGTCTATAATGTAACCAACTCTGGACGTATCCTTTTATCTCCTCATGCTCTTTTAGTTTCCATTTGCCTTCTTGATCTCTCTACGTCTCTGTATGTAGGCCATTTTTCTTTTTTGCCAAGCCTTTCTCTCAATTTCTGATAGGAACAATGGCAGCAGAAACATGCAAATATTTGTACTGGTTGACTAGCACAGTAAATAAATAAAATTAATGAAATGCTTGAGTACAGAGGCGTAGGAAGGTCAGGTGGTACCCGGTGCGGAAAATTTCTTGTCACCCCCCTTGATCCCCCCCCACCGCAAAAATGGTTTTACGTTATTTCATATTTTCTTACAAAGGAATAATAACAATAATTAAAAAACTTTTATTTATATCCCACCCTCCCCGGCCAAAGTCGGGCTCAGGGTGGCTAACATCAGATACATAACATTGGTATAAAATCAAACAATAATTAAATTACCTCCTAAAAACATTTCAAAATCAAATTAAAGTCTAATGAGATGGCTTTCCACTGGGTTAGGGTTGGGAACAGTAAGTGCTCCACAGAACTGAAATTTCAGCCTTCACAACATAGGAAAACAGCCAAGTAAACAGATATTTTGGTGGATGAGGGTCAAGGTATTAACCAATATGCATGAAATTTCATATATAGCTATATAATCCCTAGTATAGCAAGATAAGACCTTTGAAGCAGGCATTTTTTGAACCGCCCTAGTAGGGCAGTAATTGTTCCTTGATAATTTGTCACCCCCTCCATTATGCCCCCCCTTGCTACGCCCCTGGCTTGAGAGTCTTTAAAGGGAATTGTTTCTGAAACTGTGTTTCGGATTCCTAGAAACAAGCGCAGTTCTGAAGAACGTAGGCAACTTCACTGTCCCCGATACACTTCTGTGTGACCTATGGATTCCTGCTGTTTTCAGATTAAAATGCAACAGGTGCAAAGGTTCAGACCTGCCTAAATTCATATGTTTTGCCCTTATTACTAAGCCACAGACAAACAGGAACCAAATGTACTGAGAATGTGATATAGAAACTCTATACAAAGGGACTGCTATGTTTATTTCTTCATTGGTTCCAGAAATTGAGATGAGGCCTTGTTAGCCATGACTAAAATTCTCCACACTGCTGTAACATTAATAATATGCATTTGCAGGCAGAGGGTTAAGTTCCTAGATGTCAGCGTTGCACTGATCATTCAGAGGGTCATAGGCAGCTTGGGGAAAGAGAGAGAAAAGTGTCTGAAAACAAAGGATGAATAAGTAATTTGGGCATATGAGTCGGGAAGTATTAGGAAAGGAGTTGAAAATAAAACAGCTGCATTTGGAATACAATTCTGGTCACAATGGGCTTGGTAGCACACAAGCAACCAAGTTATGGTAAGCCATGACACTTAGCACTTTGATGGCCACATTCTGCACTACTGCAGCTTCTAAACAATCTTGAATGGTTCCTCCACATAGAGTGGATCTAAATAAGAATGTACCAAAGCATGCGTTGCTGTGGCCAGGCTATTTTTGTCCAGTAATGGCTATAGCTAGTGAACCATCTGAAGCTGGGAAAATGCACTCCATGGCGCCACCTGATCTTAAAGTGAACATGCTGGATCTATGAGTCCTCTAAGACTATGAGCCTGGAGCTTCAAGGGGAGGACAACCTCATCTAGTACAGATTGTCTACCTACTTTCTGGACATGTGAACTACTTACCCACAGTGTGTTCACCCTTTCAAGATTTATCAGTTTATTGTTCTGATAGACCAGGACTTTTTTGTTCTTAATACATCCTGTCTCCCATCCACCCCCTATTTTGAACTCTACTCACACGAAAAGATTCCTCATTTCTTCTTTCTAAAGGCTGTAGATCATCACTTAATTACTGTTGCCTGATTTCCTTCTGGAAGACCAAGATTTTTCTAAATCATACCCAAAATCATTACTATTGATTTAAAATATTGTTGAAGGAAAGGCAACTAGGAAACGTTTCTCTTTCCATATTACACTTTCAAACTTTTAAACTGTAAGCACAATGCCATATATTGAATTGCAACGAATCTCCAATAATAGCATCTATTTTCTCTCGGTACAAAGTTTGTCTTAATTAGGTTGACCTTTAAAGAGCCTTTCAAGCATTAGAGAACTTTAAATGCTTTCAGATACAATTCACTCAATGCTTTCTGCCCCAATAGAAGGATAAAAGCTTTAATACACATTCAAACCTGGAGGCAATGAAGAATACACGAAGGGACAAGCAATTTTTACTATTCTGTGGATTCATTTCAGTGTATACAGTCAAGGATCAAATTCCATGTGTATATATACATGAACTTTAAAATGCAGAATGCAGGATTCCACACACTTCTACTGTTTAAGTGGTGGAACAATGCAAACAGATGTAAAAAAGCTGCAACCTTTTTTTCATTGTTTGTCCATATGATTGCTGCAAGTACAAATTCAAAAGAAGCTAGCTGTCCACTGCTGGTTCCAACCAAGTGGGAAAGTTATAAGCTTGTGATCTATGCCCATGTTAAGCTAAGAACACAGAGACTGGGAAGAAGAAGAGTAGAAGAGTTTGGATTTGATATCCCGCTTTTCACTACCCGAAGGAGTCTCAAAGCGGCTAACATTCTCCTTTCCCTTCCTCCCCCACAACAAACACTCTGTGAGGTAAGAGACTTCAAAGAAGTGCGACTAGCCCAAGGTCACCCAGCAGCTGTATGTGGAGGAATGGAGATGCGAACCCGGTTCACCAGATTACGAGTCTAACACTCTTAACCACTACACCACACTGGGAATGAAGACGATGATCCTGCTCCTTCTTTGTGTGCTCAGTCTACTGAAGGGGAAGTGCTCAGGTAATAACTGGTAGCAGGTCTTGACACAGATAATTGAAAAGCACTAGCTGCAGATACACAATGTACCCCAACAGCTGACCACTAGGCATTTTTTATTCTAATGAATCAGCAACATTCTAAGCAGAGCAGTTCTATACGGCATTTAAGACATGAATGCAGACTATGGAAGTACAAGATTGTGGCTGTGTTCCTGCATAACACTAAACCACAGTTTCTATGCTACGTGGTGAAGTCTCCACAAAGGCTAAGCAAAGCACAAGGCTTGTACATTCACTCATTCCTTCTCAGCAGCCAGGAGTTTATTTTGACTTATTTTTCACTTATCTGTAGGCCTCTATGAGAAGCTTTGTTTGTGTATCTCATGTACTGCCCTCCATTCTTGGGGTTGCATCCAGCTAAGTTGCACCCACTGAAATAAGTGAGCCCAAGTTAGCCAGGTTCATTAACTTTAACGGGTCTCCTCTAAGTAAGACTAGCATCGGATGCAATTCTTGGTAACTGCTTTTATATACTCCCTAAATGCTTAATACTGAATATTACTAAAAACATCATTAATGAAATGCAGGAGCTCCCTATAAAAAAATATGCTGAGCTATCTCTCCTTTTTGAAATTTATTTTTTAAATGTTTTATTTTCCCTGTATATCAGTTACTGGGTGTCTCTTTTGTATGCTCAGAACAAAGAACTCTGGATATATTAGTAGCGCTAGTTATACTAGACTACTTGCGTTGATGGAAATGAAAAAAGGGAGAATAAGCCTACAATAAACAAGACACAGCAACATATAACTGGGCAACTGACACAGTTGGTACAAGTAAATAAACAGGCCATATATTCAGAGTGTGGAAGGAATGACCTTAACATTTTCTGTCTGAGGAATAGGTTATCATCTAATCAGCATTCAATACCGTTGTCTGGAGGAGGAAACCTGAGCTGAAGGGGCTGGGGGGGGGAAGCGGAATTAAGGAGGGGGAAGAAAGCAGTGATGAGTGGGGATGTGGAAATTGAGGCTTGAGAGTATTTATTTTCCTTATGTTAAGTATTATTTCCTCAAATCAGCATTCCCAACTAATAAATTTTCTGCGTTACATACCAAACTCTTAACAGAAAAGGTTATCATCTGGCAAAAAACAGTCATGCAAATAGGGCTTTATCACTTCTAGGAAAGCCACAAAGAGTCATGAGCCTCATTTACACTTGCCCACCCAGGATCCTAACTCCATGGAGAGAATGTATTACTGATGTGCCCACTGCTGATACGGGCAAGCCGTTTTCAGTTTGCTGAAAAGTATTCACGCACATAATGCAAAATTTATCAACTGCCTCTCAAAACCCATTGTTCTTCTTGGTCCTCGTTTTCAGGGACAATACTCAATCCTTAGTCTTGACGGGGTTGTCTCCCCACACTGAGAAAAAAATAATAATTATATGAACACTGATAGATACTTTTTTAAGTTGATGCAATGTCAAAATAGCTATTTCCTTTTGAAATCACACTTGTAAAGATGCTAATTTTGCAAATGAAAAAGGTAGGTTCTTGTCTATTTTCAAGAAATAGAGATACAAAACACACACAACCCAAACATTTCCATCAGGAAGGAATTCCTTTTGCTTTGCCAAGATTAAACATAAATGAAAGCAATAGGGAGCAAACCCCATACCTTCACAGCCATATGCCTACTCTTACCCACTCACAGACCAGTTAGCTCTTTCAAATGTCATCAAACCTGACTACCTGGGAAAATATCATAAGATCACTGCAGCTGAGCTGCTCCTGACCCCGTGATATTTATGTTTATAAAAGGATCCTTCAAAGAAGATATAAAAGGGGATTTCTTCAGCTTGCGTAAGCTTACAGAGCTCAGCTCTGTTATTTGAAGAGTGACTGCAACTCTCATTGACTGCAGACAACTGATAGTACCAAGCTATTCAGAGGATCATGAACACGAGAGATGGGTTTCTAGTTGAGGATAATTTTCTTGCAGAAACACATAAATGGACTCTTTCCAAAGCCTCATGTAAGAGAGTCCAGAAACAAATGTGTATTTTGCACACTATACATCACACATTAATTTATCTTCTTTTTTCTCAAGGCCTAATAATAATAGCATTAAAATATAGCCAACAGCAAATACTAAGTTCACTTATTAGTGCTAGATAAGGGAAAGGCAAGTCAGATATGTTGTCTTCAAAAATATAATTGGAGAAGCACCCATAACCTCTAAACGCAAGTAGTACTATTTTACAAAATTCAAAGTCTCACATTCGCCTATTAACATATTATTCAACATTAAGCAGGTACATGTTACCTAGAGCTGTTTATTAATTTGTGGGAAGAGGCCAGACATGAATTGTTCTTTTTTTTTTTAATAGAATCTTTATTTTATTTCCAAATAGTTTACAATTTTTTGCAAATTTTACAAATACACATTGGATACAATAAAAGAAACAATTTACATTACAAACAATAAAAGAAAAGAAAGAAAGAAGAAATTACAGAAAAAGAAAAAAGTAAAAGACCAAAGAAAGAGATAACAAAAAAGGTAAATTATTGTTAAAGTTACAATAATCAACTTCCATCGCTGCATTTCACTACCTACACTATCTGAATATTTTTGCCATTCTTCCCTTCAACATCCAAATTACCATAAATCCACTTAATTGATGAATTGTTCATTGTGTGCTATCTTCAGTCACACTTTGATCAATCATGTTTCCCTCAGCTGCACTTGTTGGTATTTTGACATGGTATGCAACAACACAATGCTCAATTAATAGTGTGTTTTAAAAAAATTGTCTGTTTCCTTGCACATAAGAGAGACAGATAAGTGGGGACAAAAGATATTGGTTTTAAAAGAGAAACTGTAAAGAGTCACAGACAGATAAAACTAGGAAGTTGAAGACAAAGGAAAGCAGTTATACCCAATGCACTTCCGTGAGGTCTTTGTATTTCCTCTCCCATTCTTCTGAGAAGTGTATTAGGACAAATTGTTTTATTTCAAAACCAAAGTGAATTTAAAAAAATAATGAATGGCAAAATAAATTTGTCTAAGGATACAGATGCAGTTCATTCTGCACAAATATTTATTTGCCATCCTGGCATGGAACAGTGAAATGAGCGGTAGCCTTTTTATCTACATCTTGTTGTCAGACTGGACCATCACAACACAGAGAACCAACATAATATAACCAGATATCACAAAACAAACATTGCAGAGAATTTGACAGAAAAAGTATCTATTTATCAGCTACCCAATTTAAAAATTGTGGGGAAATTGAAATGCAAAACTCCTGCAACTTCCTGAGTTAGCGGGAATGCAAATTGATTTCCCCCCTGAAAACAATTAACATAAAAATGAGCGCTGAACTTCTGCTAGATTCCACTAGATTTCCAGAAGTGGCTTTTCCATTATGTGAAAGATCATATAAAACACAAAAATTCACAGGTAAGAAAACACCAGGAAGACTGAATAGAGTAGTGCCTAAATATGGTCTTACTCCTGTATTTTAAAAAATTGCACCTTCTCTGTTAAAAACAAACAGACAAACAAACACAACCAACTTCTTAAGTTTCCCACTTAAAGGTTTAGGGAAATAAACAGCTTCTTTTCCAAAATTATGTCAGAGTGGCATGGGCATAGCCAGGATTTTTGTTAGGTGGGCAGGCTTTTGGGGGGGGGCAGAACCTCATATTTTTATTGATTTGGGGAGAACTGATCATATACAGATTCCCTAGGTCATGCAAAAGCACTACATAAACACATTAATTTCACTGAAAAATCATACTTAATGTACTGTATCTTTTGCCTCTTCGACCCAAAGGAATCACTTATGTGTTTGAAGGAATTGCAGAATATTTGAAGATGCTCAAGGCAATTACGTGGTGATGAACCAATGAAATGTGCACATATTTTTAACAAAAAAAAAACATAACCTCAAAGGATGTGTATTCTCATCTGTAACATAGAACTAGCTATTGCATTATCATGCTGTATTGATTCAGCTTCTGCTGTAACACACACATACCTGTACAGTGGCCTGGATCCCAAGATTGTAGTGAGAAGAAAGCTCAGCTGCTTGAGTGTGGGATGGGATGTGGGAATCCCCTATTTTCAGCAAATCCCCTTTCATCACCCACCCTTACTATATCACCTGTCATTTTGGAAGGTGTCCCCAATCTTCAAGAATAGCTTGCAGGGAGATGCAGAAGGAAAGGAGGAGTGTGGAAGTTGTAATTATTATTATTATTATTATTATTATTATTATTATTATTATTTAATTTATTTATTTATTTATATCCCGCTCGTCTGGCTGTATGATAACCAGCCTCATATAAACAAAATGCTTAAGTCTAATTAATGCATTAAGGGGTTAATACCATAGAGCAAAGGTCTCCAAACTACGGTCCGGGGGCCGGAAACGGCCCAAGGGACTCATTTATCTAGCCCCTGGTGATGCCCGCTGCCGGCGCCTGCTCTTACCGGCACAGCGCAGCGCAACTGCCCACTTCCAGGTCGGAGGAGCATAGGAAAAAGCTTGTGCGCATGCGCAAGCGTTATTTCCGGTGCACATCCGGGTCGGATTTCCAGTGCTCCTCCAACCTGGAAGTGCACCGGAAATAGCGTGTGCGCATGCGTATGGGCGCGTGCTCCCCCACCCTCTGGCCCACCACGTGATCAGCGCTGGAGACATTGGCCCGAGGAGCGGTAAGTTTGCTGACCCCTGCCATAGAGTAAGCTGTCTGCCAGTCTTAACTAGGTCACTCACCCTCACCTTGGGAGGAAAGAAGTCAAGTCTATTGTTTATTCCACCTACCATGTGAACTCCTGCATGTAAAGAGGTCTGAGCTGCTTGCTCCAAGCTCAGACCGCATTGCTTTCTTTCTACAAGCCATCCTTGTGTTCCTGTACAAATAATTTAGGAACTTTTAACACTTTGGAGCTAACCGAAGTTTTGCTGGTTGGATTGGATGCCAGAGGTTGGATGGCCATTTGTCATGAATGATGTAGTTGAGATTCCTGCATTGCAGGAGGTTGGACTAGATCAGTGTTTTTCAACCTTTTTTGGGCAAAGGCACACTTGTTTCATGAAAAAAATCACGAGGCACACCACCATTAGAAAATGTTAAAAAAAATTAACTCTGTGCCTATATATAAAGTAATTTTTCAATTTTTCCCACGGCACACCAGGCAACATCTCGCGGCACACTAGTGTGCCGCGGAACAGTGGTTGAAAAACACTGGACTAGATGACCATCTGGGTACCTTTCAGCTCTATAATTATATGATTCTATGAAAGTCCAACTGCTACAGAGGTACATAGGAGTTTGGCACAGGCACAAACAAGTACATGTTGCCTTGCTAATGCCCCTGGCATGGACCTGTGGCAAGGAAGATTCCCATCAGCACTTTTTGGTATTTTGCTGGAATTTGAAAAAACAAATAAATGACAGGAGTATTTCATGCTGTCTTTAACCTTCTCTAGACCAGTGTTTTTCAACCTTTTTTGGGCAAAGGCACACTTGTTTCATGAAAAAAATCACGAGGCACACCACCATTAGAAAATGTTAGAAAATTTAACTCTGTGCCTATATTGACTATATATAAAGTAATTCTCTTGAATTTTTCAATTTTTCCCACGGCACACCAGGCAACATCTCGCGGCACACTAGTGTGCCGCGGAACAGTGGTTGAAAAACACTGCTCTAGACCACAACATAAATCAGATAATATATTGTCCTCATGCTTCTGACAAAGATGGAGTCAGAAGAGTTCCTACCATTTTCACTGTATTCTGGACAATGTTAGAAACAGCAGTAGGAACTGCATATTGTGTCACAAATGAGATAAAACCTCTCTCAAGCACTCAAGGAAGAGGTGGAATAATTTTGACGAAGGGGAGAAACCACATGAATTTCTCAATCTATTTCTGCACAAATGAGAGAGGGTATTAAGCCAAGCCATTGTTTGTGGCTCCCTTGACATGCACGTTGCAAAATAATTAGATTATTATTTTTTAAGTAGCTGAGACAGTTGGGAAGCATTTTACAAACTTCATGAGATATACAGCGTTCAAGGGGTATCTTTGACAAATGAATTAGTTGATAAACAACATTAAACTATATATCATAATTAAATGTAGTACCTAATGGCATCCTCCTCACTTCTATTAAGCAACGTAAAAATAATTAAAATAAAGTTTTAAAAAACCTATTAAAAACTCTTTCCTAAATGAAATTGAATAGGAACAACTTGATGAGGTGTACACTGCTATTTACTGCTATTTTTCAAAACAACAGAGCCTGTCTTTAAATTACCATTATTACTGAATCAAATGGTACAGAACTGATTGCTTCTGTATGTGTGGCATCAAACTCTACAAGTCAACTATCAAGCCACTGTCACTCTTTGGCTTGTTACTGTATGTACTGCCCACAAAACAGGAATATTCTGACCCTTAAGAAAATGAATTATGAGGATTTGTTGTAATGGAAGAGTTTCTTATAATAGGTCACAATTAGGAAAGTGATCCAGAAGTGCAGTTCAGAAGTGCTAGGCATCCACATAAACTAACTTTTTGGTCCCAGATTTCTCCAAGAGGCAGAATCCTAATCATATCTATGCAGAAGTAAGTCCTACTGAATTCAAGGGTGCTTTGCCTCAGGTAAGTGGTGTGAGGTAAACTGTGTTTCATGCACACTGGTTTCCGTCCTGGTGTTCCGTTGCTCCAGAAAGTTTAGTGATGCTGGCCACATGACCCAGAGAGCCGTCTGTGGACAAACTCTGGCTCCCTCAGCCTGAAGCAATATGAGCGCCGCAACCCCATAGTCGTCTTTGACTGGACTTAACCATCTGGGGTCCTTTACCTTTTCCCCCCCTATTAGGTCGATGACATCCATGTGGCAAAAGGATGTAAATTCCGAGTGAATAAAGGAGTTTCAAATTCAAATTTAAAAAAATAAAATAAAAGCCTGGATCTGCCACTCTTTCATAGGATCAAGTAATTTGCTTTAGGTTTTCAGCTTATATTTATCCACAGTTGAACTCTGGCTGCTTTGCAGGGGTGACACAAAGACAGAGATTGAACTCATTGTCTGAAGCAAAGAAAATTTCCAGTACAAAAATACGTGACGCTATTCAAAGCTAATCACTGTTAGAATAATACAGAATTATAGGAATTCTCTATGATTTTCTTGTGAGCCATGCATGCCCTACTGCAGTGGTGGCGAACCTTTTAGAGACTGAGTGCCCAAACTGCAAATCAAAACCCACTTATTTATCGCAAAGTGCCCAGAGTTGTTGAGCTTTTCATTGAGGGTTTTTTTTAGGGGGGCTCCCCAAAGTTGAGCTTTTTTGGGGGGACCTGCTGACCAAAGTTTTGGAGCTTTTGGGGGGGGGGAGAGAGAGAACAGAAATAAATGACGAATAATACCTTTGCTGGAACTAACATGCAGCACCAACATCATCGTCTGCCAAAGCGCAAAAAAACCCCAGCACAATAAGGGTTTAAAAATGAGCGCTGTTACGCCCAATCAGATGCAGCAAATGAAAAACAGACCAATCGCCGAACACAATCTCTGGCACCAGCAAAAAAAAGTTCCGGGTTTCAACAGTGGACGCAAGCTGTAGCCTGGG
Source organism: Lacerta agilis (assembly GCF_009819535.1). Lineage (NCBI taxonomy): Eukaryota > Metazoa > Chordata > Lepidosauria > Squamata > Lacertidae > Lacerta > Lacerta agilis. Next base: position 89,186,453 of record NC_046313.1, read on the forward strand.
GAAAAAACAACAACAGCGCGATTGGGCCAATGGCGCGTGTGCCAGCAGTGAGGGCTCTGTGTGCCAAGTCTGGCACGCATGCCATAGGTTCGCCACCACTGCCCTATTGGATCATTGGTTGTGCCCTACTGTGCCAAATCTGCTTCAAATCGTACCACGAAGAGCTGCAAAGTTATTCAGGGCCAAATAAAAGGTTTACAGATGACAAATCTGTAATCTTGCTTTATTATTTTAATAATAATAATAATAATAATAATAATAATAATAATAATAATAATAATAATAAATTTGTACCCCGCCCATCTGGCCGGGTCTCCCCAGCCACTCTGGGCAGCTTCCACCAAACATTAAAATATATTTAAAATATCACAGTTTAAAATGTGATCTTCTTCCTAAAACAAGCGCAATCAATCAAATCAGTGCCCATATAATGATTTCACATTATCGTACACCCATTCAGGTAACCTCGTGGAAGATAAGTCTATCAATGGGTACTAGTTATGATGGGCTTTGTTCTAGCTCCACTGTTGGAGGCAGAATGCTTCTGTATTCCAGTGGGGAGAGTATTCTTGCACTCAAGTTCTGCTTGCAGGTCTTTCATAGACATCTGGTTAGCCACTGCGAGAACAGAATGCTAAACGAGATGGGTCTTTGGTATGATCCAGAAAGGGTCTTATGTTATTAGATTTGTTTATGTGTAACTATCGCTAAATTTAATGAGAGGGCAGAAAGCATTGGCTACGCTCGGAACAGGATTTCTGATAACAGTACACAGCAACTGAGTCTGGCTAGGATCAGAAATTGGAGTGACACCCCTTTCTCAAATCACTGGGCTAGGTAGTTGTGGGATTAAGGTTTGGAATAGTTACGTTTAGTATCAGTTCTGCCAGCAGTAAATAATTTTTTTCAAAATTTACGTCTCAGCAAAGCAGATAAAAATAAAGCAGTTACAGGTAGGTAGCCGTGTTGCTCTGCCATAGTCAAAACAAAACAAAATAAAAAATTCATTCCAGTAGCACCTTAGAGACCAACTAAGTTTGTTCTTGGTATGAGCTTTTGTGTGCATGCACACTTCTTCAGATACATGCACACAAAAGCTCATACCAAGAACAAACTTAGTTGGTCTCTAAGGTGCTACTGAAAGGATTTTTTTTATTTTATTTAGTTTTGAAAAATAAAGCAGATACAAATAAAGGCCACTCACACTGATTTTAATGAAGCTTATTATCAGGCCTTAATGTTAAGCCGACTGATAAATCTTGCTTTATAAGAATTCTTGCTATTCTCCTTTTTGCTGCAAATCTGAACACTAGGTTAAAGAAAAAAGAGGCAGCTCGTCTCAAGAAGGATTATGAAAGTATTTGGGGGATTATGATATTATTACTTGCATGCCTGACTGCCTACCCCCTTTCAGTTCATTTTTAATGGTATCTCAGCTCTTTATCACAGACCAAAGATTAATTTTGAATTTCTGCTGATTTTATTAACTTGAGACAATAAGTTTTAATATTCCCCGTGACATTCCTTAGCGTCCACTTCCCAAAAGATTTAATAATTTTCTCCTTGCTTTTTGTTGCAATGAACTATATTTAAAGGAACAGCTTGCAGTTTGGCTAGGGAATGTGTAATTTATCACTATTTTTTTCCTGCAAAATGTTTTTCAAGTCAAGGACTCTTATTCATAATTTGAATATACAAGTAAAACACAGACCTGCATTAAATGTTTTTCCTCATACAACTGAAAAGGCAGCATATTTTAAATAGTATGTTTTTGATTATCAAAATGGCAATTATATTATGCTGTAGTGTATTATCTTATGTTTGCATTGGAAAGATTTTCCTCTTGCTAACAATGATGTTCCATTCTATTTCGCTGCTACATTCATTCATTCATTACAGTAATGTTTTTGTCCATTGTTCTTCTGTATCGATAAGCCTGAAAGGATAATTCATCAGATGAATCCTACCAGCCATTTGACTGATCCTCGGCTTCTCTTGGCTTTTAACATGGTGTATACATACAAAGGGATGATTTATTTGCATTGCTAGTAATCCTCACTATCTTGAGGACAGTTTCTGCCTTGTTTGAAGATTATTGTAATTAACAATCTTCCCAAAAGGCCTCACTCTTTTAACAAGAAAGCAGCAAACTTTCAACTTCTCATTTCAAAGACAAAGACAAAGGTTCAAAACTGGTGATTATATTATTTGCATGCAGCCAAGCCCTTGTCCATTCCTCTATGTTTGTTTTAGCCTTACCTGCAGATCAGATAGCTTAATCATAAGCCTGGCAAGATAAAGATAACATAAAGGTAAGGTAAAGGTAAAGGTAAAGGACCCCTGGACATTTAAGTCCAGTCAAATTCGACTTTGGGGTGTGGCACTCATCTCTGCTTTCAGCATTTGTTCGCAGAGAGCATTCCGGGTCATGTGGCCAGCATGACTAAACTGCTTCTAGAGTAACGCAACATTGTGACAGAAGCCAGAGCGCACAGGAATGGTGTTTACCTTCCTGCCACAGTGGTACCTATTTATCTACTTGCACTGCTATGCTTTCGAACTGCTAGGTTGGCAGGAGCTGGGGCATTGTGCAGATTTGAACTGCCGACCTTGCAATCGGCAGTCCAAGAGGCTTGTAGTTTAGACTGCAGTGCTACCTGTGTCCCAAACCATTGTTTAAGCAGTGTTCAATAGTCATGATGGGGTAACAGTTTTAATCAGGGTTTGTTTGTTTTTTACCCAGAACTCACTGGAACTCAGTCCCGGCACCTCTCAGGTATGTGCCATTGCCATTCTAAGAGAACGCGGGAGGTGAGTTCCAGCACCTCTTTTTCTAGAAAAATAATACTGTCTTTAATTATTTGCCCATGAAAACACTATATTCACTGTACATGAAGACCTAATCTTAAATTACTTCTGATCCTTTTTTATATATTAAAAGCTTTATTTTATTATTCATCAATACAACTATTAGTACATTCACATGTTACAAACAAAATAAACTAACATTCATTCTACACATATTAAAGAAAAACAACAGCGACAACAACAATGACAACAAATGAACAAAAACAAAAAAACCTCAACCAGTCTTTTCCTTGCATCCTTACATCTGTTTTTCCCACCACCTTTCATCTGATCTTGACACACTTGGATCTTCTTTTAGCCTACAATGTTACAGTGGACACAATCCTTTGACTTATTGCTAAGAAACATTGTATTAAAGAGATCCAATAACCCAATTGTCATTCCACATCATAACACTATCCAATCTGCTTGTTTTGTACTAAAACAAAAGCTATCCACACAAAACTCTTGCTCAGAGGCAGTGACTGAGTCTCATGTAAGCATATTTAGGACTGCAGCAAGTGTAACACATTGCACAATTCTGAGAAAGCAAAATGAAAGGGAGAGAAAGGGAGAGGGAGATAACTTTGCATGTAACATTTGAACACACACACAGATAGAGGAAATGAAAAAGAGAAGTACCGGTAGTAAGCAAGGTTTAAAAGGAGAAAATATTTTAACTCAGTAAGTTTAAAAGGTAGAAATACTTTAAATTCAGAAATGTCTGTTCATAAGCCTAGAAATCTCCAATTTTGTGTCAGTAACACAATTGCAGTTACAAATTGAGTCATAAAAGTATTGAATTATTCAGAAATCATCTAGAGAATGGTAATCAAATTATACATTTTTAAAATTCCCAGTGTTTTCAAAAAGTTTTTTTTTCTTCTGTGAACTGAATGTGCCAAAATGAGAGGGAGCATATGCTCTGACAATTCCAACATTGCCCTTATGTTGTGCTAATGATATTCTTGCAATGCAGTTAATATAGCCTGAAGTTCTAAAATCACTAGCTTCTGAAAGGCTTCAACAATGTTGATGAAACTACTCTGAAGGATTTATCTCACTACATTTCAATAAGAAATGCATCTCATATAATGTGTGTGTTTGTGTATATTGGTTGTTGTTGTTTTTTTTACAAAATCTTAAAAGTTTCTCTGCTCAATAAAAAGAATATGTAGATTTGGTAAGCCAATCAAGAAGAAGTAGGAAGCCCTACAGCACTTTCCATTTAAAAATGTCTAACAGAGTAAAATCTAAGTTAGCTTGTAGAACTCAGGCTGCAAAATCTCCAAAGCTAGGATACAGGGTAATCTCAAGGTCTCTTTTATCGTTCACTCTTTGGTTTGGTCACAGGGATCTTATTACCCTCTAAATGTACATCATCTTGGTAACTGTGGTTTAAAGGTGGAATATGAAAAGAAATAATTTGGCTTTGCAATTACATCATACAGACAAATCTGATTGATCATGTAATGAGGCCAAATCAGAGCAAAGTGTGGTCATGAAGCCAAATCCTGCCTTCATCATGACAAAATGCAATAAAAAATTATGGTGTGTGCAGTGGAGCAGTATTAATTACCACAGCCTGCGCCCCCAGCAAAACTGCCCCAAGTAAGATGGCTGAGGGCCCTATCCTACCTATCATTATCCCAAACTGAATTCAAGCATAAAAGAATAGACGTTAACACTCCTTTGCTGCCTCCTCTTGTCCTGTGGTTTCACGTAAGTGATATTGAAAGGGTATGTATGGAATATATTATAATCAATGATCTCTGATTAACTATGGTATTTTAACTTAATTAATGCAGATCAATTATGTAATAATGTGATTTTTTTATTTTATCCTGCAACTTGTGTACTTTGCTTTGACATAAAGTCACACATGAATAAACAAACACACTTAAAACAGCATCCACTGAAAGCTTTTATAGATGTGGACAGGGAATGGATTAGGGGAGAGCAGACTATATGGCATTAACCTATCAGGAGTGGGTTTTCTCTAAGGCAACATGTGAAACCCAAGATAGCCCATTTGCTTGTACCCGTGTGTATCTGGCAATGCCAAATCAAAGCAAAAAAAAAGAGCCCTCTGAAACCTTGTCTTCTAATATTTATTCTAACAATAATAAACCTGAGTCTGCAGATCTGAACACCTTCCTCATGGGATTTGAGGTCCCGCATGATAAATAACCAGTCAGAAAGATGGATTACACAGGAAGCTGTATCAGCAAGGAAGATAAAGGAGGTCATAAAATCTTCTAAGAATTTGTAGCTGGATGGCTTTCTTGAGGAATTTTATAAGGAAAGTGTGAATCAGTGAAATGCTTTCAGCTCACTACAATTATAAAGGAATGAAGGTACTACTGTCAACACTTTAATTTTCAGTACCAGATAAAGATGAAGGGAAGCCACTTACAGGCCACATTTTAACACCTCGCTAGACTACAGTTTAATTCAACATGAACATACCGGGGGGGGGGGGCAGCAAACCTCAGCACGGCAGAGAGAAGTTTTGAACCTTCAACTCCCACAGTCAGTCACAGTAATCAGGTTGTTGTCAGGAACAAGCCGATTTAATCACGTGTGCTAGTTTCACTATGTGCATTTTAATAAACATTTTATATGCATTTTCCTGGTACACATTATTTGACGGAAGAAAACTGCATTGCAAAATTAAGTGAAGGACAGCTATACTTTTGTGTGCTGTTTATGAAAGTGTGATTAGGCAGACACACCTTTGCATATGAAATGAATCAAATTTCCCCTCATCTCTACTTGGGACATTTGATCATAAGGATTCATTTGTTCGTTACATAAATCCTACCTATAAGTGTACATTATTTTATCAGCTCTAATGGCTACTGCAAGTTTCTGATCTATGCTATCCTAAGGAACAATAATTGTTTTATATCTATGAAAGGACATTTCATGTCATTGTTATTTTAAAAATACACAGAGAGAAAGTCTACACAGATTGAACATCATTCTTTCACCCCATCTGTTTCTTTCATATGTCTGCAGAATCTAATCTCACTTTCTAAGCCGTCTATGTATTTTATCAAAAGGAAAATGGTTTTCAGTTGACACAGAGAAGGCAGGAGTAAAACATTATCTTCATGAGTTACTTTGCTAAATTAACAAGGGCATATTATTTCTTTATTCCTGACAAATCCACAGAACTTTCATCTTTAAACAAATTAAATTTAAACCAATTAAACACTTTGCTTTGATTTTTAACACTGCCTTCATTGCACTATGAATGTCACCCCCTCCCACCTTGAAACTATTTCCAATTGATCTCAGATAACCATGTTTCCCGCCCCCCCCCCCGCCCCCCCAACAGTGTCTCAAATACCAGGAATGTAGAGGATGCATTTTAAGGTGACAGTTCTTTCTTGCAACTAAGGCTCAATAAACTCAAGAGAACATAACAATGTAAAAAGAGCTTTGGCGAATTAGACGAAAGGCCAGTCAAGTCCATCATCCTATTTCTCACAATGGGCAACAAAATGCCTTTGCAAAACTCACAAGCAGATATAGTTTCCAATGCACAATTTATAATAGTGTAAATGGGGCAACTGCACCAAGGCCCATGCCTGCAAGTAATTCTCTAGCCTTACTGGCAGGAAAGTTATAAAGCCAAACGCACCTTTCCGAAGTAATTTATGTGAGATACGCCAGCCTGGCTACTCCCACCTTTCAGTGCTTTTAGGGAAATGTGGACCAAAATCTTATGCTTATGATACAAGCACTTAAGCCCCCTTTGCAACCATTTTATGATTCCTTCTATATTCTCACAGTAGCCATGTGAAGTAGGTCAGGTTGAGAGTTGGTGACACACCCAAGTTGGTAAGTGAGCTTGGATTGTTTCCATTTTTCTTTATTATTCTTTATTAAGGTTGCCATAATATTTTTGTTTATGTGTTTGCATTTCTTTTGTATTTTGCTGACAGTTGTGGGTAGACATCAATGTAGCACTAAGGGAGGATTGCATGCACCAAATGGGGTCTACTTGAGCAATGGGACTTTCCACCTTCTCCTCTCCTAAACATGTTCTGTGGGTTCCCCCAGACTCCACAGTAGATTTAGGGGGCCCAGGAACATACAGGGGGCGGAGGTTTTTAAAACCCACTGATAATTTTCTGAATGTACTCATCTTGTTTAACTGTTAAAAGGATGCAGATAGCAAAGCTTTACAAGGCTTTGGAGATGGCTTCTGGTGCCAAAATTGTTGTTTGGCTTTTCAGCATGAAGTGAGTTCAGTGAGTGCCGAACTTTCCATTATATGTGCTCTATGTATTTAGTTTGTTTACCTTTTCTTTGCTATGAGATTGAGGCATAGAGAGAGATATGGAATAAGAATGGAGGTTCTAGCAGGGGAGCACAGCTGTTGTATACCCTTGACCGAAGAACGGTACACTCCTTCTATCTGGGATGGTTGTCCTCTTCCACCGAGCACGCAGCTTCTGGAGGGACGCACATGGAGCAGTGAGGGAGGAAGCGGACACCCGCCTCACCAGCCAGATCAGCCAAATCTACCCTGGCGATCAATGGGGTGACAGATGTCGCAGCCAGATCGCCTTAGATGTTTGTAATTGCAGAAGCAGTGACATAAGCTTGCAGCTGCCTCATGAGGCAATGGCTCTGCCAGTGGTGAACTTGGGGCTCTTAAATTTCAGCAGTTCCCTGTGTAGGATTGAAATTTGGTGCCCCCACCTCTTCCAGCACTGTTGTGGCACCTCTTGCAGCACAACACCCAGTGTGGCCACACCAGTTGTGCTACCTTAAAACCCGCCTCTGGATCTGCAAGGTGAGGACTCTATTTTACTCCATGCATAAAACAGGCACTTTCTTCATGTTCAGAAACCATCATACTAACTATTTCAAATGGTATTGGGATGAGCTATGGTAGTAAAAGTAAGAGCCAGCTTGAGTTGTAGCATATGCTGTCCAAAATTAAGGTGGGGGAATGACAGGAAATAAATTCATCTAAAAAGCACTGCAGAAAATTGTTGTCAATATGTGTACCCCTACTTCCGAATCTTTGCTCAGTTAGAATGTGCGATGAGTAAGCAGCAAAAATGGCCATGAGTTTACAATATACTCTTTTTGCAGTTATATCAGGCACAGAAACACATTCCTTGCAACTTCCTGCTTGTATTATTTTATTTCTTAATTCCATAATACCTGGGTTTAAAAATGTTAATACCTAAAAGAGGAGATTAGGGAGCTGTTTTCACACAAACCCCACTCCCTCTCAAGTTTCCACCTAAGACTGTGTATTTCAGACTAGTGAAAAATGTTCTATGCTACTTTTCGTAAGCTCATTTTCTAGGCTAACCCTTGCTTCTGTGGGTGATCAATACACCACAAATGTCTAAGCTCAGGTATGTAGGGTCAAGTGGGTATGCAACAATTTGAGTGAGGCCAGAGCTTTCATTGACTTATTTGTATGAGTGAACCTGTTAGTTAAAACTTCTGTACTTGTGCAGAGTGTAAGTGCAAGTACTTAGATAATCTAACTTCTAAGGAAGAGGGTGGACGTGCATCCGGATTACCATACTTTTCTGTGTATAAGACTAGGGCATTTTTTATTTAAAAATAATGTTAAAAGGGGGGAGTAGTCTTATACATGGGGGCAATCTTCCCCCATTTCCTTAATTATGAGTCCCCCAAAATAGGGGGCATCTTATATATGGGGGCGTGTTATACACAAAAAAATATGGTAAATGCTAAGATGATGTGGTCTCTTGATAAACAGCTATAGAGGTTAAGTCATAGTAATAGCAAATTATGAAAACTTTCTTTTAAAGGGGGGGGTTGTCACACACAGAGCTCTATTGAGTTTTGTAAAGTAGTGGTAAGGAACGCTTTTGAAGCCAAAGGCTACATTTCCTCATGGGAAACTTTCTGGGGCACACATGCCAAAAGTGAGTGATAGAAGGGGGGGGAATGTGGCTAGGGCAAGAGGCAAGAAACAGGTGGAGGAAGAGACATGACATTTGCAGTGAGCAACATTCCAGCTGCACTAAAGTCACAGATACACACACACATTTCTCCATCCTGGCAAGCAAGAGGCCATTATCACAGTTTAAGGATACATCCCCATCAGGCAAAAGTACTCAGAGGAGGGCATGCAGCAGAACTAGTGAAGGAAATGGCTTGGGGAGAGTCTTGAAGGCCAGGCAGATGCTCAGACAGCCAAAGTTTCAAAAGCTAAAGTTTCCCACCCTACTGTAAAAGAAAAAAAATATGCTCCAGCTACATAGCTTTTAAATATATTAACGTAGCTTTTAACAAAACCCTGTAGTATGTGCACAGTATATATCAAACATTGTGTCTTTCTTCACATTTCCCGATTGGGTCTAGGTAACTATCTTCTGCAAAAATGAAATCACTGGGCAGTCATCCCTACCTCCTCATTTTATAATAAAACAGTGTCTGCCAAAGGACTGCACTTGAATATCTATAAACTGAGAGTTGTTGACCTTAAAAGTAGGAAAGTCAAATGTCAATGTAAGTCAAAGCTCTGTGCATGTTATCTGTAAATTGAGACTGTAGTCATGGCTTAATGAGGAACAGTTACTGTCAGCTAAAGTGATGTTATCCAATGCATATAAATAAGCACTTGCTGGAATATTTCTAGGAATATGTTTTACTCAGACAATATTCCACAAAGAAGGGAAGAAGGATAGAAATTGCAACAAGAAAGCATCAGCATTTTATACCTGCAGTTTTGTAATTTGATTAAAATCCATGAAACTACACTATCCACCGTACATTACTTTAAGGATTGGCATTAATCGCTGTCTTTCTAGTGACATCTAATCTCCAAGCAATATTTGCAAATGCTATTTGTTAGGTACTCAACAGCTTAGTTTTACATCATAATGACAGAATATAACAACACATAAAATTTATAATATAAGAAACCTAATTCAATTGATAATTAAGGTACAATTCAAACTGCTGTTGAGTTGTTGTAAGTTGTGTTAAGCAAGTTATAATTCAAAGTCAGTTGACTTACACCATGGGTAATAAAATGAATTGTGGAAGTTATAACTGCTGTACAGATCAGAAACTTATAGCTAGCTAACTGAAGCATAATATCGTCTCTGTTAAGAACAATGGCAAAGCCCTCAAAGATTGCTATTTGCAGATCTGACTTCTGGCACCGACAGCTGAAGCCAAAGACCTATTTATTCAGAATCTTCCTACCCCAATACACTGAAGACAGTAAAATGTGGGAGCACTTTCTTGGCTAGCAAGCAGGATATAAATGTAAACAATAAATACTGCAGTTTAAAAACTAAAGATGTGATTAACTGATTCCTTGTAACAGCTCAGTCAAATGGTGGCAGTATGGTTCCTGCCCAAAAAATATTTCCTCATGGTAAGGAATTGAGCATAAACTCAACTATGTACTAGAATTGTACTAGCTTTCTAGGTAAGATCACCACTCTCCCTTGAATGTCTCCATACTGACTCCACTTCTTCGGTGCTGCTGGTGTTCTATTTGGGATAGCGCTGATCCAGCGAGCAAGTTTGTAACATAAGTAAAGACTGTCACAAAACACACACACACACACAAATACAAATACAAAAACATTATATGGTGTCAGCCACACCATCACCTCAACATACAAATTTTCAATCACATGCTGAAAAAGACGCTTTAAAAATATAGCAAATTAATTGAACAAGATTACCAACAATATATCTGCAAATGTGGTTTGATCCAAAAGTGATAGCCCATGTGATGTATAAAATATAAAATAATAGCCTTGTAAGCAAAATAATGATGATGATGATGATGATGATGATGATGAATAGGATCTCCTGAAGGTAAACGTAGAAACTAGCTTCTAAGAGTTTTCTTTCTGCTTATCCTTAAATATATATTTTTTGCTGTCTCTTCTCAGTTGCCCTCTACTCTTTTTACTCTTAAAGCTGCATTCAATACTGCCATTTCTGTTAAGCTGATTGGTGATTTCGGCATTTTATCCTACTGTTTTATTGATTGGTTGGTGTGTACTATTTTAACTTGATTCATGATATACAGTTGTATCAACCTATAGTACACATACCTTGGGGAACTGACTAAAAAAAAGAAAATACAGTGGTAGTTACTAAGACTTTTGGAGAAGTGCTTGTAAACAATGAATGGGCAACACTTGATTTCCATTCCAGAAATCATCTTTAACCTTTACCTTCTTAGTCTATCTGGGCTGTAGATTTTGTAGAAGAGATCTGCCTGAAAATTATGCCTCCCACCTTTACAGTCCGAAAAGATCCTTCCACCTAAGACAGGTATGTACGTTTCTGGCTATAAAAGTCAAAGGTATAAATCAGACCAACCAAATCTCCTCCCCAAACCAAAGTACACTAAAAAGGTGAGATTAAAGAGAAGGATAGTAAGCAAGAGGATCAGATGAAATATGCCAGGAGTTTTCAGGCAATGCTTATTGTCCTGTAAAAAGCAAAACATTTTCAAACTTCCTATGCTCCCATGAAGAGCAAACATTTTCCAACTGATATAACCTGTTCACAAAAGCATAAATGTACGCCGAATTCTACATTCCTTAAACCTCAATGATGGCATTCACTCTAAGCAGGCAGGGTATGCACAGCAGAGCAATTCCCACTCAAGAAATTACCCCTAGGTGCACCCATTAAGAATTCCCAAAGGGCAGTAGATTTTCTGCTTCAAGAAGCAATTGTTTGTTTATTTAAAAGGAAGATGTCCTCTAAAACCTATAAATAACTTCAGGGCAAAAAAAAAAATGTGTTTCTGTGAGACACACGGGGGGGGGGGAGAGAGAGTTAGGCCTTTTGGTCAGAACTTGTTTGCACCATCTATCTGCCATTAATATTCCACAGAATATCCTAATCTAGAAAGACATGCTAAAAATAAATCAAGATTGCAAGTGTATGCAGCCTGCCATGGCAGGAAAGTCCTACACCTAAACAAAAGTAATAAAGTAAATGCCCATGATTTGATGCAGATAACAGATGTCCCCCCCTTCACCTCTAGTTGTAGGATGCTTTTCTCAAGCTAACCATGTTTATCTCTATTTATTTATAATGTTTAAAGACCACCACTCATTAAAAAATAAGACAAGTTTACAACAATCATATAACCATACAATAAAAACCATGTAACAATTTTAAAATCAGAGATCAAGTAACTATTATAGGATATCTTCTTGCCAGCATAAGCCTGACTGCATAGAAAAGCTTTCAACAGGTGCTTGAAGGTTAGAAGAGAAGGTACTTTATGGATCTCTATTGGCAGAGCGTGACACTAGGTTTCCTGTTGCTGTTAAGTGAGCCTTTCAAACTCAAGGAATGATCCACAATGCTCCTCTCTACCCACCTACCATACAGGATTTCAGGGTGAAGGATGCAGGGTTATAAAACTAACATTGTGTCAGGCTACTGTCTACACTGACTTGCTATGTCCCCTCTATGAACTATATAGCGCTGTGACTTAAGGGAGTTTTCCCACTTCAGAGACAAAAACAAAATGTTACAGGTAGCCGTGTTGGTCTGCCATAGTCAAAACAAAAAAATAAATAAAAAAAAATCCTTCCAGTAGCACCTTAGAGACCAACTAAGTTTGTTATTGGTATGAGCTTTCGTGTGCATGCACACTTCTTTAGATACACTGAAATAGAAGTCACCAGACCCTCATATATAGTGAGAGTGTGAGGAGGGGTATTACTCAGAAGGGTGGTGGGAATGGGTGATTGGCTGATGGGTGTGGAAAACCTGTTGATGACTGTCAATGACTGCAATTAGTCCTAAAGGAAAAAGCAAGGGGTGAGATGGCTAAAGATAGCTTTGTCATGTAAAGTCATATAAACTACACGAAGAGAAAGAAAATGATACATATGTTCAAAAGTAAAATTTGAGGCTGTAAAATTTCAAGTGATTGCTTCATTAACCAGAAATGGGTTTTATATTCCAACAATACAGAATATTCCCACAAAAGGAAAATAAGAAAAGATCCCTGTGAGCTTTTTTACAATATGAGTGAAGAAAATGCACCCAACGGCAGGCAGTACTTCTCAAGGTTTCACTTTTCTGTGAGCGCTAGCTTTCCTAGAGGATTGAATGCTCACTTGCAGGAATATGTGGTATGTCCTGTGGGAGTTTGGATGAGACCAGGACACATGAAGAAATCTTTGGGAAGACATTTGAAGGAGCTGCTCTAAAAAAGCAGGCACAACTCAATTATATGGACAATCTGATATATTCATCTACATGCTTATATTAACTTTAGGTCACTGGATGACTAGAAAACGAGTAAAACGGAGGAGTTAAAAGAAAACAACTTGAAGTGGCATTATTGTAAGGACATGAAGTTGGCAGCTGGGTAGTCACAACACTGTTGTGTAAGAGCGCTCCAGTTCCCAGAAGGGTAACTGCTCCTTCTGTAAAACATTAATTTCAGCTCAATTCATGCAAATATATTAATCTCTAACCATACTACTTTTTCCCCTTCAGGGTACCATGGGACATGTGGCATTTAACCAGGTCTATCACTGAGCAAATGAACAATTTTGTAACCAAACTAGATGGAATGAGAAGAAAATTAATTGCAAATAGCTCTCATTATATTTTCTGAAGCTATGATAGTTTTTTAAGTTATTATTTCTTGCATCAAATCTTCTATTGTTTCTTCTTTAAACATGAACATGGTATGCAGAACTGCAATTCTGTTTAAGGATTTCATGATCCAAATGCTCAGAAAACAACATCATGGTGGTATATTACAGATAATTTTCATTGAACCTGTACATTTATGGACAGACCATATGTCGAAATCCTTCCTATTACAAATCCTATAACAACTGATGGAAGGCTTGCCTGATCCCAATCATCATGCTCTTCCTTGATAAGCCTATTGAAGAAATCCAAAGCAATACTTCAGAATTGGTTCCTTGCATCTTAGCACGGAGTCACTGAATTTGATCTAACCAGAGTCATCCATACATTCATAACATCCTGGCTAGACTCCTGTGATAGCTGAACATGGGTCTGCTAATGCCAGCCTTTTGGAAACCAACTCATTCAGAGTACAGTCACTAAGCTGTTAGCTGGTTGGCATGATCATATATCTATGACACTTAAAGAATTCAATGGTTGCTAACTTGCTTCTGGGTACAATTAGAAGTGCTGGGTTTGACTTATAAACTACTCACTGAACATTCTGGGACTATTGTATCTGAAGGAACACGAGCTCCCAAATGTAGTTGCCTACCTATTAAGGTCTTCACTGGATCCCCATATCTGGACACCCCTACTTTCTAAAGTTAATGGCTATCAGGCATAGAACATTCTTGGTGATTCTGTGTCATCTGTGGAATGCATCAGCACATCTACTTGACTAGAACCCAGGGCAGGCCAACCCATGATGCAAGGTGAGGCACCCACCTCAGGTGGCAGGATCCACAGAGGCAGCAGATGTGATCTTCAAGGAATACATTTCCCACTGCTGCTGTCACTACCACAGCGTCAGTAACAGCTGTGGTGTGCTCCTTGGAGGCCACATCTGTCACCTTCTCAGCAGCCCCCCAATGGCACCTCTATGGTGGCCTCTCAGGAAATAGGAGACACTGCTGGCTAGGGAGAATATAGTGGTCTCCTGGGCTCTGTACCCACCCAGCATGATTCATAGGCCCCCATCACCACCAAAATGGTTTTCGACCATCGGTAAGGATCAACAATCAGGTGAGGTTGATTTGATTTCCCGCCTTGTTCCCGATGTAGATCTTCACACACCCCTCCTTTCATGCCCCAGGGCGGGGGGGGGGCATTCTGTGGTTCACCTCAGATGTCAAATGTATGTCACTGGACACCGGCTTAAAGTATTCATGTGTTCCCAGGCATGAAATGGTTCTTAAGTTTATTGTCTAGTCATTTATTGTAAATATTTTTTAGGAAATAAGCCAACGAGGGGACCCAGAACAGATTCTGTGGAGAAGGTGCCAAGATCACTCCCTCTACCTGTGACTGAGGAAGATATTGCTCTTTTGTTATTGGATATAGAACCAGGTCAGAACCAGCAGCTGGGATTTTGGATGCTGGTCTAGGTAAGAATGGAAAGAGACAGAAATGGGCTACACCTTCTAAGGAAGGGCTGTTTTCACAGAATTGGGTATGGTTCCTGCTTTGGTGTATGAATCTAGTTTGTGTTTCTTATTACATTTGAAATGCTTGAACAAGTTTGGGCTACATGAATCTCCCTTGCAGTAACTTTTCTCACCAACTCAAGGAAGACTGGATCAAGTGGAGATCAGAATGGACCCAGGCTTGTGAAGATACTTGAAAAAGTGATAGGGGGGGAGATAGGCTAGTACTCCCACTGTACTCCCAGAACAACTTCCACTGGCATGATGAAACTTCCCCTCTCCTCTCCTGCACCCCCAAATATGCCCTGGAAGAATAGGGGAACCCTTGGTACATATTTGTTTGAAGGGGGGAGGGTGGCAGGGAAGCACAAGGGAGAAGTTCTGCTGCATAAGTGGAATTCATCCCACAAGTGCAATGACTTCATTGGACACAATCCTAATTGCCTCTGATGGTGACAATTGTGCAGAAAGGCTCTATTCCATCCATTTATTTTCCTAGTTTCTACTCTATGTTGGCTCAGAAGAAGTGAATGGCCTGTGTCCATTCTAATCCAAGAGAAGGAAGTAGGCCCGAGCATGGCAAATTCTGTGTGAGCCTCAGCCACTCTGAAGTAGGGGTTTTAAGATCCCTTAATATTTTGGCATGAAAATACCATGGGGCTGTCTTCTGCTGCTGTGAGAAAAGAAATTATCACGAAAGCCAAACCATTCTATTCCCTTGTACAACTGATCCTAGCGACAAAAAATTACCGGTATTCTCTCTCTTTAATGGTCTCTTTACTGGAAACAGCACAATAAGCTTTCTACTGGTTGCTAAGACAGGGCAAGTCTGAATATATGTGGAGCCTCTCATCCAAGAGGAAGAATTAACTGGAAGAGGACCTTGTCTTTGATCCCCAGAGACAATCCTAATGAGCAGGCTTCCCTATAACCACCAGGGGAAGACTTTTTCCTTTGCTAGCTGGCTTTCACCGAGCTTGGCATCAAAGTTTACACACTTACCAAATAATTGGCAGATTTTTTTTCCTGTCAAGCTCATACATCCTAGCTGACACTTGCATTGTGGGAAAGTCATTGGATTTGACACAGTTAGAGGCAATTATTGCTGTAGGACGGAACCATCTACTGTAATCATCATTGCATAAAGAAACTGGATTATTTTTACGTTGTCTGATATATCTCAGTTTTTCATTCGTCTGTATATATTTTAAGGTAATTGGGTCTTAGCTGAAGCAATCTCTTAGAGACAGGTGCCCTTTTATATAAATACTGACAATTTTTTGATGTTTTCCACCTAAAGCTACTTAAATATGATCTTTAAGGATCTTATTTAGATCTGTCACGTAACATCAAGACTCTCAAAGAGATCATTACTAGACAGGAAGTGCCAATTACATTTCTCTTGAGACACCTCTCATGGAGTCATCAAAAAACTGAAGACTGATGAAATTAAAATCCACCCCCCCCCAAGTAATAAAATAAAAATAAGTTTTTGGGGAGAAGACAAATGCCATTCTGGATAATGACAGAGAACATACTTACTTACAGCAAAAAATAATTTGAATTCTTAATTCAAAATAAATATTTCATGCCACATATCCACTAGTGTAAACCACAGACAAAGTATTGTAACATGTTCAAAGTCATTCTCAGTTTAGTCCAGCAACCTTTGATAGCAAAATTTAAACAGAAACTGACAGATTTTGGATAAATATGTAACTCTTCATCACTCCTTTGTGAAACTGGTTGTTGTGATTATACATAGTTAAGGTATCACATTTAAGCCCCCCCCCCCGTTGAAACAGGCTCCATTGACCACTAAACTTTTATGGCAAAGGGTTAAATAGTTATTAACCAAATGAAAAACAACAAAGCCAGTGCACCTGATGGGATACCTGCTGAAATCTTCATAGTGGGCGGAATTGAACTTACACAACAACTTCACAAGCTCATCGAAAAAATCTGGGAAAGAGAAGAGATCCCAGCAGACATAGGGATGCCAAAATTATCAATCTCTTTAAAAAAGGTGATAGACCTGATTGTGGAAACTATCAAGGCATCTCTCTATTAACTGCGGCTGGCAAAATTCTTGCAAGGATCTTAGCAAACCATCACTTAACAATATCTGAGGTGACCCTTCCTGAATCCCAAAATGGTTTTCGGCCTTCTAGGGGGACAGTGGACATGATTTTCACCACTCGACAGCTTCAAGAAAAATGCAGAGAGCAAAACCAACCCCTGTATATGGCGTTTATTGACCTGACTAAGGCTTTCGACACTGTAAATCGTAATGCCCTGTGGACTGAAAATTGGCTGCCCAGATAAATTTGTAAACATCATTCAGCTCCTCCATGATAATATGACAGCAACAATCACAGATAACAATGGCTCTCAAAGTGAACCATTCACACTGGGATCAGGTGTTAAACAGGGTTGTGTTATTGCCCCGACTCTAATCATTATTTTCATTGCCATGATCCTACACTTGGTCAAAGGGAAACTCCCCACCAGAGTAGAAATCATATATCGAACAGATGGAAAGCTCTTCAATCTGAGCAGGCTGAAAGCAAAGAGTAAGGTTACCGTAACTTCAGTCATAGAGCTTCAGTATGCTGATGACAACGTAGTGTGCGCACACTCAGAGGATTACCTCCAAACCATCCTAAATATCTTTGCAGAAGCTTACAAAAAGCTTGGCCTATCACTCAACATCCAAAAAACCAAAGTGCTGCACCAACAAGTACAAAATAACCCCTCTGCAGTGCCACAAATCCAACTCAAGGGCCAACATTGATGCCAAAATCCAGCATCGCCTGAGCTCTGCAAGTGCAGCTTTCCCCCAATTGAAGTGTTTGAGGACTGGGACATTTGCAGGGAAACCAAAATGCTTGTTTACAAAGCTATTGTACTACCAACCTTACTGTTTACAAAGCTATTGTACTACCAACCTTACTGTATGGACCACTTATAAACGCCATCTCCAACTCCTTGAAAGATTCCATCAATGGTGTCTCCGAAAACTTTTACACATCACTTGGGAAGACAGGCGAACTAATATCAGTGTACTGGAAGAAGCAAAGATCACCAGTGTTGAAGCAATGATTCTTCAACATCAACTTTGTTGGACTGGTCATGTTGTGCGGATGCCTGATGATCATCTTCCAAAGCAACTACTCTATTCCAAACTTAAAAATGGAAAGCGTAATGCTGGTGCTCAACAAAGGAGGTTTAAAGACTGTCTCAAGGCAAATCTAAAAAAAAATGTAGTATAAACACTGACAACTGGGAAACACTGGCCTGCGAGCGCTCCAGTTGGAGAACAACCTTTACCAAAGGTGACATGGGCTTTGAAGACACTCAAACTCAGGATGCAAGGGAGAAACGTGCTAAGAGGAAGGTATGCTTGGTAAATCCACACCGTGATCAACTCCCGCCCAGAAACCAATGTCCCCACTGTGGAAGGATGTGTGGATCCAGAATTGGCCTCCACAGTAACTTGTGGACTCATTGTTAAAACCGTGTTTATGGCAGACAATCTTACTTGGCTACGAGTGATCGAAGAAGAAGAAGAAGAAGAAGAAGAAGAAGAAGAAGAAGAAGAACTATCTGCACCAAATCAAGTGCCAATCTTCCACATGGGATAATGGGCTCTATTCCATCAGCAGAGATTACTTCTTTTATTTCCAGGACCAAAAGGGACAAACTCTCCTTGTCAAAAAATATTCCTACACTGTTCTCAGCATGCATGCAGTCCACATATGCAAACCAAATTCAGAAGTTACTTGCTGGAAAGCATGCCCAATCTGCAGTGTGTAATAGCAGGCCTGGACACTTCCTATATGGTTCCACATTCTTTTTACTAGCAAGTTTATCTGCCCAACAAGGAGCTTACTATTTGTAATCTGTAGCTGGGACATCTATCTATGCATTATTTTAGTTTATTAGTTTATTAAATTTCTGCACCACCCTTCATCTGATGATCACAGTCTGATTTACAACACAAAAATGCATGCAATAATAATGCACAAACACAATACCTCTCCACAAATACATACACAGTTAAAGAGGCCATAGATTGCTTAATTAGCCAAGGCCTGGGAGGAGGAATGTTTTCGTCTGTAGTTATGCAGAGAAGGTGCCAGGAGAGCTTCTTTGAGGAGAGGATTCTACAAACAGGGAGCCATCACAAAAGAGGGATCTCATGTTGCCACCCTCTGACCTCTCATGGAGGATGCAGGTGAAGAAGGGCCTCAGATGATGATCACACAGTCCGGGTTGGTTCACACTATTGCAATCCTGAGCCATTTAAAGCTTTATAGGTCAAAACCAGCACTTTGTAATGGGCCTGGAAACTAATTGGCAGCCAGTGTAGTCAGACCAGGATTGGCAGTATATGCTCAAACTGTCTTGCCCCAGTGAGCAACCTGGCCACTAAATTCTGCAGCAGTTGAAGTTCTGAACTATATTCAGAGGCAACTCCATGTATAATGCATTTCAGCATAGATGACAAACATTAGGCTAGGGGTGCAGCTGGGCCACTAGCCAAAGCTGATGTAAGGCACTCCGTACTATGAAAGCCACTTGAGCCTCAAGTGACAGCAGTAGACCCAGAAGTACTCCCCAGCTGCACACCAGTTCCTTCAGAGGGAGTGTAACTCCATGAAGACTAGGCAACTTGCCATCTATCCAGTCTAGAGAACCACCCACTAACAGTGGCTGAGTCTTATCTGGATGGAGCTTCAGCTCATTTGCTTTCATCCAGTCCATTAACAAGGCAAGACAAAGTACCAGCACATTCACTGCCACACTTGCAGATGTAAAGGAGAATTAAAGCTGTGTGTCATCAGCATATTGCTGTCAACATATTCCATAACTTCAAATAAACCCATTCAGCCATTTCATGTAGATGTTAAACATGGGGGACAAAATCAAATCATGTAGATCCCCATATTGAAGGCTCCACGGGACTAAAGAACACTCCCCAAGCATCATCCTCTGGAAACGCCAAGCTAGGTAGGACCAGAGCCACTGCAAAGTGGTGCCACCCACCCTTAACTCAGACATCATTCCAGAAGCATACCATGGCTGATGGTATCAAAAACACGAGAACAGCTAGTAATTGAAAGGTGTGCTATCCTATCACTGCAAGCAGCAAGATGGGCAGCTTACCCTAGATTTACTTCTGAGAAAGCGTAATTAGTTTGTCAGTTTACTCAATAGATTGGAATGCTTACTCACAAGTAACAAACTAAATTCCACATGAAAGAAGAAGAGGAGGAGGAGGTGGTGGTGGAGGAGGAGATTGGATTTGATACCCCGCTTTATCACTACCCTAAGGAGTCTCAAAGTGGCTAACAATCTCCTTTCCCTTCCTCCCCCACAACAAACACTGTGAGGTGAGTGAGGTTGAGAGACTTCAGAGAAGTGTGACTAGCCCAAGGTCACTCAGCAGCTGCATGTGGAGGAGCGGAGATGCGAACCCGGTTCACCAGATTACGAGTCCACCGCTCTTAACCACTACACCACACTGGCTTTCCCCACTAATTCAACTATAGTTTGGATCGAGCCAGAGCTGGGCATGAAGGATAGGGGGGAAGAATGAAGCCTCTAAACATCTGGCATAAATATACAAATGTTTCAGCAGATGTACGAAAGCTGAAACATTTTAGCGCTACTATCTCCTTTGTAGTGAATAGCATTGACATCTCACTAGGATATAGGTTCACAGCACTGGAACATCAACAGTTTTAGAGAAATTACTGGCATGCTGTGTTTGGTTTACTGTCTACCACCTTTCATTTTTCAAACTGTATCAAAACACAGAGGGTAACCACTCCAATTTCTTTCACAGCAGCTATGCAGGGTGAGAAAATTTGTTAGGGATTAAATAGAATGAAGTATCCAGAGCAAATGTAAAGTATGGCCACCTACTAGTACCGAATGACATTGCTGAGGGTAGTATGATAAGGATTTTTCTGGCAATCACAAGGAATGTGAGTTTATGGCAATGCAATTCAGGGCAAAATTACATACACCCAGCAAGAACAAATATAAAGTCTTGCATCTGATATGCCAGTATTTGCAGATAAAAACCACTATTATAGAGTCACACTAAAGGCAATGTTTATTTTCTGCTAGGCATGCAGTTTTTTTCCCCAATGAGCTAACACTCTTCCCCATTTCAAGATAAAAACAAAAACTAAATTTCTGTCATCTTTACAGAAATGAATGGCACTAAGCCAACTGAATATCTGAGTGCTTCATTGAAAGTGTTAGCTTTGATTAAGTACTTTAGAAAAATTAGTCATGCTGGCCACATGACCTGGAAGCTTTACGCCGTCTCCCTCGGCCAGTAAAGCGAGATGAGCGCCGCAACCCCAGAGTCGTCCATGACTGGAGTTCACAGTCAGGGGTCCCTTTAACTTTACTTTAGAAAAAATGGGATGAAGTTAACTCTTTCAATAACAATAATCAACATTTAATAACATTCATTAATAGCACTCATCATTTAACATTCAATCTTAAAAACAACATTTTAGCCTTTTAATTATCTAATTACAATTTTAAAAAATGTCATATAAAAAATCTGCAGAATGGATAAAAATGCTTTGAAGAAATATTGAAGGGAGAATAATGTAACTTATTATTCATCCTTCAAAACTTTTTTCATTGCAGTGGTATTAGATAAATAAAACATAACCCAAATAGTCTTTAAAACAAAACCCAGAAAACAAATCTACCCATAATTCACAGATTTAATTAAGTTTTGCCCTTCCCAATAAAAACTGGCTTCTATCCATTAACAAACTAATAAGTTTACTGATCTATCAATTTAACCAAGTTAAGGTTGAAGCCCTAATCTACACATGTGCAATTTGTCTCAGTATATGTGGCTAAATTTTTATCATTTTAAATTCATGCTGTCTTTCAAAAGCCATACTGGTGGAGCCAACACAAGGCTTTTCAACTTTAAGGGCCAGTTATGAGGTTAGCCTTATTGGACAGACAAGACATGAAAGAGCTTTATTCAAGTGTTTGTTGCATGAACTGCTGGGCACTGATGCTTTAGTCAGGAATCTGTCAGAGATTCCATTTAAAAAAAAAATCATTTTTGAACTCTTGATAATCCATCCATTCAAAGCAACATTGAACTGAAGCTTGACTCAGCTTGTTCCTGGCTTATATAATGCATATATATGCACACTTTAAAGAAAAAATTCTTTAATGGGCTCAATCATCATCATTTAAATGATTTCATGTTACTATTATTTTTCTTTTCTGAGCACTTTTAGCAAGCAAAGGAGAAAAATGCTGCAGGGCTATTTAGGGCACTTGCAGAGAGTTATAATAGATACCTGCCATGAAACAGTTTTTATATTCAGCTGACCCATTTGATATGCTTAGATGAACAACCAATCTGTAGCTCCAAAGGTTGAGGGTCATCCTAATAAGCCATTGCACAAACTCTAAAGCTCCAATATAGCCATCAGTCATCTGCAGGCAGTACACTTTGAAGGGTAAGCTACTGCTGCTAAATTATCCTGTGGGGGATCCAACATTAACAACTGAAGAAAGCATAAGCTCCCCGTACTACTGATAGGAGCAATAGAAGCATCTTTCCCTGGCAGCTCTTCCTCCATGATATGACAGAAACTGGCAAACATTATGCTGTCTAGCTGCTTAGTAAAGAGTTGTACAACTACAGAAAATGAAGTAGCCGTGGTTTTCAACAAACCTGGATCTACATTGGATCCAGGATCTACATTGGATCTACATATGGGTGCAGCCTAGATACAGATCCTAAAGTATCATGGAAGTGGCTTGACAACATGTTCACTAAATTTTGAGGCAGAGACATTATATGAATATTCCTTTAATTGATTTAAGTTTATTTTTTATAAGTCATTTTTTACTGACTTATTTGCATTGGATCATATGGTTCTAGAATTATGTTCTTTGTTATATTTTGTCACTTCTATAGCTTGCAATTCACATACAAAACTGAATCAGTATAACATTGCTTATCGTGATATAGGTTGTTGTTGTTGTTCAGTCGTTCAGTCGTGTCCGACTCTTCGTGACCCCATGGACCAGAGCACGCCAGGCACCCCTATCCTCCACTGCCTCCCACAGTTTGACCAAACTCATGCCAGTCGCTTCGAGAACACTGTCCAACCATCTCATCCTCTGTCGTCTCCTTCTCCTTGTGCCCTCCATCTTTCCCAACATCAGGGTCTTTTTTAGGGAGTCTTCTCTTCTCATGAGGTGGCCAAAGTACTGGAGCCTCAACTTCAGGATCTGTCCTTCCAGTGAGCACTCAGGGCTGATTTCCTTCAGAATGGATAGTTTTGATCTTCTTGCAGTCCATGGGACTCTCAAGAGTCTCCTCCAGCACCATAATTCAAAAGCATCAATTCTTCAGCGATCAGTCTTCTTTATGGTCCAGCTCTCACTTCTATACATTACTACTGGGAAAACCATAGCTTTAACTATACGGACCTTTTTCGGCAAGGCGATGTCTCTGCTTTTTAAGATGCTGTCTATGTTTGTCATTGTTTTCCTCCCAAGAAGCAGGCATCTTTTAATTTCGTGACTGCTGTCACCATCTGCAGTGATCATGGAGCCCAAGAAAGTAAAATCTCTCACTGCCTCCATTTCTTCCCCTTCTATTTGCCAGGAGGTGATGGGACCAGTGGCCATGATCTTAGTTTTTTTGATGTTGAGCTTCAGACCATATTTTTGTGCTCTCCTCTTTCACCCTCATTAAAAGGTTCTTTAATTCCCCCTCACTTTCTTTTTTTTTTATAAGAATTTATTGACATTTTTTTTTCTTATAACAACATATACCCACACCCACACCTACATTTATACAAATACAAAACAAATACACTCATAAAACAAATACAAACATTGCCAAGTTTTCTTATTTAAATCTTTCCTAAAAAAAAAAATTCTATTTCTAAATCTTGACCATTGACTTCCCCTGCCTTTTCACCTTCGGTTTTATATCCTTGATCTATTTTTTAACCACTTCTTCTAAAAGTTAAACACAGTTATGCATTTAAAATTTTACTAATAATACATCATCATAATGATACCTCATCATAAATCTTCATGAATTATTCTTATCAAATTCTATACTTACTCCTCTATCCTTTAACCTGCTGCTAGTAACATAAAACTTCAAATATCTCCTTTCTTATTTAAAAACAAAAAGCTAAATAAAACTAACGGTCTTCACCCTCCGATTTCAAAATACCATAACAAACCATTTTAAATTTTACTTAATACTTCACCCCACTCCCCCTCTGTCCATTGTCTTTCTCCTAGTGACACCAGAGCCAGATTCCCAATTACCGTCTTTTCCCAAATAACCACAGATCCAGGCACAGTTCAGAACGCTCCTTGCAGCGAGCTTCAGGGTATCCAACTCATCTTCTTTCGGCTGCTCCGTTTCTTTAAACCATTCTTCTTCTTCTTCTTGTAAATATCTTGATTCTTTGTCCCTTGCCCCCGAGCTCACACCTCGGGGCCTGGATATAACAAATCTTATCATCGTCTTGGGGCTGCCACCCCCAAAAAACGAATCCTTTTTCCGGAGTCGCCCTGTCATTTCTCTCCATCCTTCAAACAACCCTCTCAGCTCCTTGCCAAGGTTTCCTTCCAAAGTGTCAAAATTTTTAAAAGCCTCCTCTGTGGGTAGTAAATTTCTTTTCAAATCCCCACACAAGACTTTCACTTTCCGATAAAGAAGTTCCAGTCTCAGCTCGGTGAGCCTTTGTTCATCCGTTAATCCAAAGTTCAAAACAAGTTCGAAGACAAAGTTCAACATAGTGGAAGAGGGGGAGGGAGTGAGTGTCAAATTACAGTTCCTGTCTCTATGTTCTTCCTTTTGTGAGAGTTGTTTTTCACCTCGGTTTAAACTTTTCGTCGCCATTTTTCTTGAAGCCAGAGTGCAAAGACCGACACTTCAAACGGAGATATCTTTCACAAATTTACTCCCCAAAGGGAAATTGTAACAGTCTCACTCATCATAGTTCAAATACTTTGTAACCAGTTCTGTAGCAGCAGTCACTCAAACTGGTTAGCTTCTTTCATCCGAAGGGAGGGAGGCAGGCTGCCTTTCTCCTTCCCCCGGGTCGTCTAAAAAGCATAATAACTAATCCAATCAAGTACTCACAACCTCCGGGTTCTTCAAATCCATGCATCACAGGTAGAACTTCAACGCTCATTTCGGGATTTGTCGCCGCATTTACATCCCGGTTGGGGCATGTCCCCTATAGCCCGGCTCCGTAGTCCCTTCACCCCCACTCCCCCTTTACAGGGGAAGCGAGGGAAGGGTTCGGAGCCACAACGGGCACAGCCGGGGAGCCCAGGGTGCGGGACGCTCTTCCCGCACCCCATCGGAGCCCCGCTTTGCGGTAGCAGGGCTCCAACCCCCGGGATGGACTGGGCGCTTCGCAGCTGAAGCAGCCCACGACCACCCGGAATGGCGTCGCCGCCGGACGTCCATTCCCCCTCACTTTCTGCCATCAAGGTTGTGTCATCAGCATATCTGAGGTTGTTGATATTTCTTCCGGAAATCTTAATTCCGGCTTGGGATTCATCCAGTCCAGCCTTTCACATGATGAATTCTGCATATAAGTTAAATAAGCAGGGAGACAATATACAGCCTTTCCCAATTTTGAACCAATCAGTTGTTCCATATCCAGTTCTAACTCTAGCTTCTTGTCCCACATAGAGATTTCTCAGGAGACAAATGAGGTGATCTGGCACTCCCATTTCTTTAAGAACTTGCCATAGTTTGCTGTGGTCGACACAGTCAAATGCTTTTGCGTAGTCAATGAAGCAGAAGTAGATGTTTTTCTGGAACTCTACAGCTTTCTCCAGCTATAGGTTAGTTGTTAATAATCCTTTGTTACAATCCTTATAAAGTAGCTTTTTTTTTTAAAGGAAAAAAAAACCTTCTCAAATATTTCCTGAGTAGAGCTCAGGTAATCTTTTGCACCACTGCAGTATTTCTTAAGAGTTTCAGGATGATCAGGAAAACAAAACATGTCACCTATCAGTTCTGTTCTTGTATACAGTTCTGCTAATATAGGCAGTGGAAGCCTAGGCACTTGGATTGTCTGTAAGTGTGCACAATACAAAGGAACTACGTGTAAACATTTTATCGGAAGCAGCTACTTTTTTCTTTTACTTTGATTCATTTCATTTTGTACATCATTGTTGTTGCTAGTGGTAGTAATAAATGAATGAATGAATGAATAACAGAATACAGTTGTCAAATGCATTTACAGTTGGATGAAGATGTCGACATTGTCCAGTATTCAGAATAAGAATACTTTCATCTTATCACAGTTTAAGACATGTTAATCGTACATCTAGGTAATGCACTGTCCCCTGGTGTTGCATTTTGTGGGTCATATCACACAATGTCAGAAAGAGGCTGCCTTTTACACTTCATTATTTTTCTAATTACCAAAGCCAGTCACGTGAGATCTAAATTATGCTTGCAACTGAAGGGAGATGATTAGTGTGTTTGCTTGTCAATAAAGACCATGCCCCTCTCCTTTACACCTTCTTCAGCAGAGAATGGATATCTAGAGAAAGATAGATGATAGATAGATAGATAGATAGATAGATAGATAGATCCACTGAAAGGAAGTCAGGGAGAAAGTAGAGCTGTTAAAAAAATTGTCAATGCAGGAATGTGATCCAAAGATTCAATTTCTGTAGTTGGTGAATACAATTCCTCCTGAAAATCTTGCCAAAAACTGGCTAGCGTTCAGCAAGTCCGGCATTTACCTAGCAAATGCAGCTGTTGAGAACATAATAAGTTACATCATATGGAAAATACAACTCAGTCAGAAAAAAATAACTGCAGAACTGCTTGAAGGATCTTCTCACAGCAAGAACTGAAGCTCATTCATTCTTTTTTAATGGGGCATATACAGTGCCCTCAGTCAATAGCCTAAGGGTAGCAGGGTCCTGGGTGGGAGGAATCAACTTGTGGGGGAAAGTGCAAGAAATACAATAGCACATTGGTGCTTTATATAAACATATATATCAGACTTGGTTTGCTTTTGTCTTGGTCCTCCATCAATTAGAATGTGAGCTGCATTTTATACTGAATTGGCTTTCAAACCTTATTCTTGCTGTGACTAGTGCTCAGGGCATATAATCAAATTTAACACAAATCCAAAAGAATAAAACATAAGGTGAAGCTGTTAAAACCAGCCATCAACAAAAAGGTCAGGGCCTATGGCAATGAAAGTGGGGGTGGAATTACTCCCCAGTTTTCAAACAGATTTATTCCTCAGGTAAAGAAGCACCATTTATTGCAAGGCAAAATTTTAAAACTGGTACTAAAGCATGTTACAAGCTTTCTTAATTCAATTTTCCCTGGCATTTATCGTGTTTAATAAAATACCCAAATGTCAACTGGATTTCTAAAAATGTATTTATAGCTTAATAAAAAGTGTAAACTGGATTATTCAGGAACAGTTTATATGGAGTCCAAGGGCCTAAAATTGGTATAGATTTTGTTTGTTTTCTTCTCCCATCCTAAAAGTAATTTTCCTTTGCTTGCAATGGTTTTTACGGTAACTGGTACTTAAAGAGGGAAACAGTATTTTGTTTGCATTGCCATTCCTTCCCATGTATTCATTGTTGAGCTTCCATCTGTCTTATTTTCATCACACTCAACCTTTATTGGGAGAAGACAGGCTGACAAGGACATCTTCGTACCTATTCATTGCCTCAGAAATTTAACTGAGAATTCTACTATTGACATAACCTCCTAAACAATTACCCAGTAAGTCAGAGCTCAAGTTGAGTGGCCTAATGTGCCTACCTGGGAGGGTGAATACTACAGTCTAAGATATAGATTTTCATTTGTGCACTAAGCTTCAGTGATTAAGGGGGGGGTTGTTTTGTTTTTTGGCAATAAAAAGAAGAATCTAAAGTAAACAACACAACTTCACTCATGGAAGCATGCCAGAATCCAAGCCATATCTGGACTTAATGAAAAAGAAAATTCTGTTGCTGCTTGCTGAAAGGAAGCTTTGGAACTATGCACATGGACTTCAACAAAACTGTGGCTGGATTCAACCCCCACAGCCAGTGGGAAAGGAGACAGACAATAGATGAGTTTGTATGCTAGTCAACCATGGTTTAAGTGCAGGGGTGGCCAGGCCTATGCAGAGCTTGTCGGAGGCATGGGATGGGAGTCTTGTTATAAAGTTAAAAATTAAAAAAAGGGGAGGGGAAGCAGCCAGTCCCTGACGGGCTCCTCCAACCAGCTTAGCTCTCCGAGGCCAAGGGCAAGTGTACCCAGCTATTCGCTGCTCTGCAGGTGCCGGCAGGTAGCTAACCTGTAGCTATGCTAATATTGGTGGATACAATTTTCATAATCCCTGACCACTGATAACACTGAATGAAGCTGCTGTGAGACAGTCCAACAATATTTGCAGAGCTGCAGCTTAGCCACCTCTGGTTTTGTAAGACATTAGTAAGCCTGGCCACACAACACCCCTCCCTTTTTCTCTACCCACTCAGCCAGAAGAAGGCAATCAGAAGCATCCACTTCAGCAGTTGAGTTGCTTAAAACTAAGCAGTTATTGTTAACCACATTTTGTCATGTACGGACAATGTTTTGAAGCACATTTAACCAAGGGTGAAAATGAAATAATCTCAGTGATGGGGAGGAGAGTGAGAGAACCTAGGAAGAGGCTAGGATTGTTTACATCTTGCTAAACTAAACCTTAGTTTAGCATAGCATCCAAACATGGCCGTTAACGATTTCTCCCTCCAAAATGTTCAAGGTCAAAAGACACATCAACTGTATCATTCATCCCTCGTGATTTCATTCTATTTTGCTGCCCTGGGAGGCCTGGTAATCATACCCCCCCCTTTCCTCTCCCCTGCCCCTACCCCACACTATCTGGAATGAGGAGAATGGTGACTGGGAACAGGTTGTAGCATTCTGTCTGCAGGATGTGCTCCTCAGAGAGGTTCACCTGGCACCAATCTTGACAATGTCTTAGCATGTAATTGGCAACATTGTATTTGCCTTGGCAGTTCAGGACCTAGTTCAGCCATTCTGCTGAATTTTCATGCCTTAGTCACAGGACTCAGTGATACAGTTGCAAATATAATATTTTAAGTGCGTTTTAAGTGCATTATACAAATGTGACACTAGATGGCGATGGTGAGCTTATGGCAAATTCAATGTGTTTTTCAAAACTCTTCTAAAAAAGCACTTTCACAACACTTTTTATATGTGTCTAGATTCCACAACATTTCAAGTTTCTTTTTTTTAGTTTTTATTTGTTATTTTAGCATTTTTCTACACACTGTGCTGGAAGTTGTTGGGGGGGTTTGTTTTGCACCTAGGGAAGCACATAAATATCATAAATAAAACTAAGAATAGCCAAGCTGTTTTTGGACAAACATGTATGTTCAAGTGCAGCCTTCTAAAATAAGAGCGGATCGACATATACAGGTGAAACTCGAAAAATTAGAATATCGTGGAAAGGTTCATTTCTTTCAGTAATTCAACTTAAAAGGTGAAACTAATATATGAGATAGACTCATGACATGCAGAGTGAGATATGTCAAGCCTTTATTAGTTATAATTGTGATGATTATGGCATACAGCTGATGAAAACCCCAAATTAACAATCATCACAATTATAACAAATAATGGCTTGACATATCTCGCTTTGCATGTCATATATTAAACTCCAGTAGCTAACGAAGACAATTGCTTACATAAATGGACTTTTCCGCGATATTCTAATTTTTCGAGTTTCACCTGTAGACAGGTGGCAATAGATTAAAAGATGAAGAGTTAAAAATAGGGAAAGAGGAATTATATTAGTTATAAACCAGGACCAGATAAATATAAAGATCTTAAATATGTCAAATCAACTAACAGTTTCTCCCCAAAATTGATGCATACTTGTTTCTGCTGCAATGGAGAATGTTCTGCAGTAGAGAATGTTATTTCAGGCATAAAGAAACAGGCACTACTTAGGACAAGGATAGTAGGCAGGGCTGGATGAAGACAAAGTTCCAAGGAAAGGCATTTAGTTCTGTAAGTGTGGTGCTTCAGGGCACTCTCCCCTTTGCTGTGCCATCTATAAATCTATTACCTGACGTTGGAGGATATTGAGAGTGGTCTCTGACACAATGCAAGGGATTGTGTGCAGGAAAACAAAGTATGAAAACCCTAATGCAGCTAGTGTTCTCCCAGCCAATGAAGAAGACAATTTTTCTCCTTCATGATTTAAGGTTTGAGATGAATTAAAGTTATTCAGGTGTATTGTGTGCTAATTAGAAACTGATTGTATGTGGTTACAGTATCCAATCTTTTGTCTAATTCTACACAGGCGTCTGTGATTACACACCCTTGCTAAGTATCACATTAATTTCCATTTATGAAAAAGAACAACTTCTCTTACACTTAATATTTTTAAATTTTCTTCACTTCAGCATTTAGACTTCTGTCTTCAGAGAACTGTAATATCTGTATCACTGCATCTTATGTCAGCACTTCTAATAAATTTTAATGTTCTTTAGTGAGCTCCATAGTAAGGACAATGATGGGGAATAATCTATTCTTAACAAGCGTAACCAAAGCTTTTAAAAGTAATTAGCTCTACAAACTGAATTTGGGTACAATATCATTTCTATCTGAAATACATTTAGTGAACATTAAGATATCCTAGACTGCAGGACTACATGTTTCAAAACTATTAATGAATATTTCATTTTAAAACTGTCTAAACTGCATCACTGAAAGTAGTATCAACAAAAGTTAAAGCAG
Organism: Lacerta agilis; assembly: GCF_009819535.1. Taxonomy (NCBI): domain Eukaryota; kingdom Metazoa; phylum Chordata; class Lepidosauria; order Squamata; family Lacertidae; genus Lacerta; species Lacerta agilis. The sequence goes on from NC_046313.1 coordinate 89,217,269, forward strand.
CTGACTGTCCCCACAGGCTTTTAATAGAGAATGGTTCCCCCCCCCCCGCCCCCCGAAGAACTGCAAAGTATTTCTTTTAGTTTAGAACAATATAACTTGCAATACATGAAAGAGCATAACCATCTCTCCCAGTATTACTCTTTGGCAGAGGTCAGCAAACTTTTTCAGCAGGAGGCTGGCCCACTGTCCCTCAGACCTTGTGGGGGGCCAGACTATATTTTGAAAAATATATATATATAAACGAATTCCTATGCCCCACAAATAACCCAGAAATGCATTTTAAATAAAAGGACACATTCTACTCATGTAAAAACACGCTGATTCCCAGACCGTCTGCATGCTGGATTTAGAAGGTGATTGGGCCAGATCTGGCCCCCAGGTCTTAGTTTGCCTACCCATGCTCTTTGGACATGACCCTGCAGATACGACTGGAGACACCACAACACAGTGCAACTGACTCCCACAGAGTCAGTCCAAAAGGATACTATGGTCAATAGTGTGAAGAAAAGTGGACCATCTTAATCCCCCACTCTTTCAGAGGAGGACAGCTACCATAAATCCAAACTTCAGCAGGAAGTGATGACCTGGAAGCTGTCTGTGCTTCAAAATTTAATTGAGGAAGGGAGAGAGGTGGAGGAGGTAGCAGCAGGGACAAATGTATGGAGTGCTACTTTCTCCCTTCTGGTCTTGGCTACAAGTCCCAAGGGTCCTGGTGGGGGTGGGGAAATAGGCCTTAACTCATTGATAAGGTTTAGGTTTGAGCATTTTAAATGTATAAATCGTGAGCAAGCTTTACTATTTAATATCCTTGGCAATCACCAGGAACGGCACATGAACTCCTTTGGGAGCCTGAACATTCCATGCTTGAAGTGTTGTGTCAAAAATTGTGGTTTTTGTTGAATACAGTCTGTCCAAATCAAAATGCTAATTTTCAATCCTTTGCATAAAACTTATTAACACATTATTATTAGTGCATCCATTGTTGTTCAACCTCAATATTTATAGGCCATTTCATTAACCTTTTATGGATTGGCACATTTAGCTTTGTAATAAATTTGTGTCAAACCAATTAGGGTCTGTCACTGCTCAAAAAACTTTAATTATTATTATTATTATTATTATTATTATTATTATTATTATTATTATTATTAAAAAGAAACTATGGCAAATATCTATTGGCCTTGCTCAAACTTATAGGTTAGTAGATCATTACATGCACTGTGAGAAGTGAGTAACTGTGAGAATATTGAACTGATTGTTTGCAAATGAGTCTTACTAACGTGATTGAAACTATATCACTTAAAAAACAAAAACTAAATCTAAATGAAAATATCAAGAGTCACCCCAGTGGCTTTTTTTTGGTAGCTACTGACACCAATGGTTGTTTTGTTATTTTATACTAAAATGGGGAAATATTAATTTACTCATGTGGCTATAGCAAGTTTGTGATAAAGGGTTGGTCATCCTACATGGCTCAACCTATCCTGTAGGTAAGAGACAAACGAGTCACAGAAACCCAATTTAACAAAAAGAAAAGTAATGATGTAATATTGTACAGATGAGCAGATGAATAGAATAAACTACAAACGATACAATGAATTACAAGTAACACAAACCAAGGTCATTGAATAAATGCAGGCTGGGGTGAGAACTCCAAGACTGTACCTTGTTTCATACTTCTTTAAACACCAATTGAATATGCATGGACTGCAGTCATTAATACCTTATTGCCTCAATTATTCTTACTAGATTTTTCTTCCTTTCAGGAAAATATTGTCCCTGTAAATCCTGCTAAGAGTCAGTTATATGCTCATGTGCATATAAGTACAGCCAAAGGGGATGTAACTCCAAACGACTGTGGCCCCAAAGTAAGGAATTTTCCTTCACAGAAGTAGAGGGAGAATATAAAAAGCTGCTATCCTCTAGGGATTAATGTGCATTACCCCTTTATTTGCTCAGTTTTATAAGTATCACTTCTGCTAGACCCAAAAGAGTTTGTAGGACATTTATGATTATGAGTAATCAAAAATGCTAGCAGGACTGTACTCTGGAGTAACCTCTCCTCCGTCTCTTCTTCAGCAATTGAAATCCAACATGGCCATGCTACAATCTTTGGAAGTGGCCTCAGTCCACTGCCGTTCCTGACCAGCCCCTTGCCACAGGTGTGGGCATTTCTTTGGAAAGATTATCCACACCCACAGGCTGTGTTACAGACCATGAATTTAAAGCACATGCTTCCCCTCCAAAAATCTTGTGTCAGGGACTGGCTGAACAAAGAGGAGTGGTGAGAGGCACGAGCTGGGGGACCCCCTAAAGGTAAAGGTACCACTGACCGTTAGGTCCAGTTGCGGATGACTCTGGGGTTGCGGCGCTCAACTCGCTTTACTGGCCAAGGGAGTCGGCGTTTGTCCACAGACAGCTTCCAGGTCATGTGGCCACCATGGCTAAGCTGCTTCTGGCGAACCAGAGCAGCGCACGGAAATGCCGTTTACCTTCCCGCCAGAACGGTACCTATTTATCTACTTGCACTTGAAGTGCTTTCAAACTGCTAGGTGGGCAGGAGCTGGGACCGAACAACGGGAGCTCACCCCGTCGCGGGGATTCGAACTGCCAACCTTCCAATCAGCAAGCCCTAGGCTCTGTGGTTTAGACCACAGTGCCACCCGAGTCCCCTGGGGAACCCCCTAGGGAAGCCTTAAAAGAGGAAAGCTCAGAGCCCAGGGAGCGGTGGTGCGAAACTGTGAGGACAAGTCAGAAGAAGGAGGAGGCGAGTATTAGCTGGGTGCTGAAGAGGCAACAGGCTTTAGTGAGCAAGAGGGGTCAGGTGCAGAAAGCAGTTCAGACTCAGCTGATGAAGCAGAGACGGAGGAGGGGGCAGATGCTGCAGAAGCATCCCATGAGCTTGCTGTTCCTACTGTACAAACCTCCACTCCCCCCAAGTCTCCAAGGACATGGAGGGCTATGCATGCAGCAGAACAAGCACATCCAGCATATTCTGAGGCTGCTTGAATATCATCTGGCAGGGGAGGAGACTTGGAGGGAAGTAGAAGGTGAAGACCTTCAGTCTTGGCAACTGTTTCATAGGGGCCAGTCCTACTTGTAGGCACTGTTGCCTTGTATGCTGTTTTCTTGAATAGAGAACCAACTTTTTTGCTTGTTTCTGCGCCTTGAGTGCCGACCTGCATCTGAACTAGCTCTAACATATGCATTGGGAACTGTATTGGGAACATATTCCCCCCCCCCCCGAGATACAGTTCCCAGCACCCTTTGCAAACTATGGTTCCCATGGCTCTTTGGAGTGAGCCTTGTGCTTTCACTGCCTTGTGCCAATCTTTTTATCATGTCTACAGGTAGAGAATATCACCTTCCATAATACTATTTTAACTTAGCAACCTCTACATTGAAAGTCTCTGATAACGCAGAGCGTTTGATACTAACTATTTGTGAGCCAGCACTGTAGCCAAACCAAGGGTACTGCCAAACTCAGAAAAATGAAGGGAAGTTCCTAGCCATCAAGATGAATTAATCATTAATATGAAGATAAGTGGTAGGAGGGCAATGGGCCCCTGGAAAATGCTGAACTGTTTGATAGAGCAGCCACAGTAATATTAATGCTCATAGCACTTTTAAAAATGTAAGCCATTGTCTTGGATAATAATTAATCAAAACAGATCCATGCAGCAACTATGCTACAGAAAGAAAGAAACAGCACAGCATTTTTAAGCCTTCAGACAGTAAGAAACATTTGCCTTTAATTTCTGAATATGTTCATTATGGTGATTCTGTCTTCTTTAACCTAGCTGTAATATATGTAGTAGTGGAAAATGCTAGCAATAAACAGGCTTTAAGGTTATCAATCACACATGAGAGCCATTCATTTTCTCATGAAAATTACCTTGCCAGCATGAAAATGATTATCCCTTAAATACCAAGCATCCATGGCTTCACTGCTGTATTATTCCCATAAGTGCATTCTCTCTAAATTGGTTCTCCTTGGTATGACATCAGAGCCTCAGCATATCAAGATGAGCAGTACTCTAATTATGCAGAAACCTGAGTCTACCACTGTTCAACTGTGATATACTCTAAAAGTATTCCTATTAATTTCAACAGGAGCTGCTGAGGTGAAAAATACTAAACTTGAAACTGTGGGAACTAAATGTTATATAAACACACTACTTAAATTAGCAATTAGGGTATGTGACATTAAAGAGTAGCTGGAATGGGAGTGCACTTTTCGTAAATATTGCCTCCTTTCACCAAAAGCGTAACTTGCATGGAATTCCTCATGAAGCAGGAAAGCACTGGCAAAGTGGGACCATACTTCTGCCGCCCTCAAATGCTGAACCAGGCAGAAGCATATCTGGGTGGCAGCATTCCAGAGTGAGCATCATTTGCAGTCCCGGTGGCTGCTACTTCATGGCCAGTTTTTCCTTTAGTTCAGTTTGGTTCCCTTCTTCCTCAGAACAGCACTGTAGTCAGCTGACTGTGTGACAACACTACCAAAGGAAAACACAGTTAATTCATATTGAAGGTAATATGATACAGGAACTGTAAGTTCTCTGTGAATTAACTGTGGCTATCCTAATTAAAGTGCTCACATAGTATGTGAATAAATACATATACAATTATAATAAATACATATACAATTATGAGTTGCATGTAAATTATAAATTTATTATTTCAAATAGTATTTGTTGCTATTTATACAGTGGTACCTCGGGTTACAGACACTTCAGGTTACAGACTCTGCTAACCCAGAAATAGTACCTCGGGTTAAGAACTTTGCTTCAGGATGAGAACAGAAATCACGCGGCGGCAGCGGGAGGCCTCATTAGCTAAAGTGGTACCTCAGCTTAAGAACAGTTTCAGGTTAAGAATGGACCTCCAGAACGAATTAAGTTCTTAACCCGAGGTACCACTGTATTGCATAATTCCTCCATTAGGAGAGGAGGTAGAGTTGAACCTCAGTTACCTCTTATATTCAGCTATAATGGAGAACTTTAATTGGCTGTAAGTCTAAATAAAATAAATGAATCCCATACCTTCTATAATTCTTTTTTTAACTGCAAATATTATTTGTGTAAGACATAAGTAAACACTCTTGCTACAACCAGCACTAGATCATATAGACATATCAAGGATTCATTTTACATTGCTCAACAACAGACATTAAAGGTAAACGAACTTTCATCATTTCAGTGATTACTGTTTCTCTTACCACTTTCTGAAAAAGATTTATCACATAACCACAGCATATGAGTGAAAACACCCTTAAAGTTTGTGCAGAATCAAGCCATTTTCCAACATGTAAAAATTCTCTAATACCCAAAACAAGTTACAGGTGGGGGACTTCCGGCAAGGACGCCATCGCGGGCGGTCGTGGGTCGCTTCGGCAGCGAAGCGACCCAGGCCGGCCGGGGGTAGGAGCCCCGCTACCGCAAAGCGGGGCTCCGATAAGCCGCGGGAAGAGCGTCCCGCGGCTTGGGCTCTCCGGCGAGCCCGTTATGGCTCCGAACCCTTCCCTCGTTCCCCCTGTAAAGGGGGAGCGGGGGTGAAGGGACCACGGAGCCGGGCTGTGGAGGCATGCCCCAACCGGTCCGGCGAAGCGGCGACCGCCGCTCGCGATGAGCGAGTTCGTTCTACCTGTCAAAGGGGAAAAAAAGAAGAAGCCCGTTGGCCGTGAGTACGTTTAAATTGGATTTATCATCGGCATTTGGTGCTCCGGGAGTTTTTACGGAAAGGAAGCCCGTTTATCTCCCTTTGTGTGGAGTGAAAGTAACTGTTTCTGACGGCTGCTGTTGCAGTGCTGGATATAATGTTTCGAATTTTGCCAAGTGAGACTGATTAGATCCCTTTTGAGGGATTCAAGTTGGTGGAATATTTCTTCTTAAAGTGGAAAGAATGGAATCTTTTTGCCCTGACTCCAGGGAAAATGGCTGCAGAAATCTGTGGTTGAGATGGGAAAATACTGTGACTAAGATGGAAATACACTGAAATCTGATACCTTATACCCACTTCTACCATGTTGGGTTTCGTTTTCAAGTTGGCCTTGGACTCTGGATTAACCCACGAACAAAGGACTATTCTTTTGAACTTAGAATTGCTGAACCAGAAATTAACTTTGCTGACCCAGGATGACGATTTATACATCACACGAAAGACTATTCAGAATATTGCTAAAATGGAATCAAACCTTGGCAGGGAACTCAAGGGAATTATTGAAGGATCTGGTGACTTCTGTTTCAGTGTATCTGAAGAAGTGTGCATGCACATGAAAGCTCATACCAAGAACAAACTCAGTCGGTCTCTAAGGTGCTACTGGAAATAATTTTCTATTTTGTTTCGACCCAAAACAAGGAACCTTTGAAGCATAAAAAATGACAAAAGTAATTAAAGCTCTCTCAGTGTGTATAGATTCACCTCCCCTCTTTCACACATACAGATACACAAACATGCATGCCCAGAGATCAGTCTTTATATAAAATTTATTTAAAATTACATTTTTGACTGAGCAGAAACTGATTTCAAGGTATTGGAATCCCTTGAATTCAGCAGACATAAGGTATAGTTTGTATGCTTTCCATATTTTTTTTGAAAAATGTTATTCTGACAGGCAAAATACAATAATTAATAAACCTTAATTAACATATAGTTAGTTATAGGGCTGGGCAATATCAGCTTTTTCAGCATCGTGGTGTATCGGCAGCCAAACATTGCTGTTTGGCAATATACTGCGATGTTGAAAAAACAAGCTGCACTGGCCTCTGCCCACAAAGCACCTGGTGAAACTGCCCCAGCTCTCACCTCCGGAAACTGAGGCGGTTTCACCCAGTCGCTCATGGGCCGGGACAAGGCAGCTTGTGGGTTCAGCTGAGCTCGGGAAGGTTCCTGCTCCCCAGCTGAGTCAGCCCCAGCGCTCTTGCCACTCGCACACAAGGGGCAGGATTGCCGGGGCTGCTTTGCACAGAAGGGGGAAGATTCAGCTCAGGGGTGTGTGGACAGAACATCGGGGCTCCTTTAACTGCTCGCTGTGGGGAATGTCAACTGGGCTGCCCTCAGCTGAATTCCTCTGTTGTTGGTATGCACATCTTTTGTATGTTTATACCATGACTCTTATTCCATTCCCTCATTCATCTATGAACTTCTAAAGAAGTCAGTGCAAAATATACATTGAAATACATATTTTGATGCATTAAAAACACCAAGAACTGTGCTTAGACAGCTAAGTTCTGAACTGTGCCTTAGTCCAAGATACACGAGTCAGGTCATTCTGTAATGGAATTCACAAAGATCAGATTCCTCAAGCATCCATCAGTTGGGCTAAGTCAAAATTTCTCTTCTCATGTGTGACTGAGGTCACTAATAATAGATGAAGTTATAACATTTAATCAAGAAAAAGGCAGCAAGGGAGATCATTTTTTTCTTTTCAGGAATTTACTCCCAAGTACTTTACCTCAAAATGTTCAGTATAATTGAAATCATATCTGTTTTTCCCAAGAGAACAACTTACTGCATTAAATAGGATAGAGCAGATATCATGGAAAGGTACATTTTCACAAACACACACACAATATTTGAGATTGCTTGAGTTTTACTCATCTTTAATAATTAGTGAATCAGAAAGCTATACATTCTTTAATCTGCAATTAATGTGGGAAGATCTGAATGATCTAGGAGCTGTATTTGTTTAGGGAAATGTAACTCTACAGTGACCTCTTCTAACTCCCAGTCTCATTCCTGTGGTAATTCCCATGTTAGATCCTCAGCTGCCATAATACTAACATTACTAACATTACTAATATCACTATATTCTTACTAACTCATTGTTTGTTTTATATTGTTGATTTTAGTTTGACAATATCAGAGGTAGGATTTGAAAAGGATTGTGTTTCTTATTATGAGGACAAATAGTATTACTGAAGTCCAGAGCCATCTTCTTGGAACTTTTGCCTGAGAAAAACAAAATTTCCATTAACTGATGGATTTAGAGAATCAGGAGCCTTGAGCCTTGAGCTGATTCATTCTACCAATTTTTGAAAGTCAGGCTTCTGAAAAGCTTCCCTCCCCTCTGTGTGTTGTCTATTTGCTCTTCCCTTCTCAAGATAAGATGTCTATTAAAGCATTTAACACCACCTGAGCAATCCTTCCCATTAACTGAGCTTGGTTTGTGAGACTCCAAGCTTTTGTGTTATTTTCCAACACCATACCCTTTCTGCTTTATTTCCCCCCCCCCCCTGACAAACCTATCAAGAGATTCATGACAACTTAAACTATTCTGCAGTGTTCCTTCCCTGGACAGCTGATAAAAAGCAGTCTATGTCACCCTCAGCTGAAACAGGAACTTAAATACACCACTGAAGTGTTTATTTTGTAAAGGAATTTATAGTAGCCAACATCCAGGTATTCAGTAATATTTGGGTGAATCTGTGTGCATTATGAAGGTGATCACCCTAGAACAGGCATCCCCAAACTCGGCCCTCCAGCTGTTTTGGGACTACAATTCCCATCATCCCTGACCACTGGTCCTGTTAGCTAGGGATGATGCGAGTTGTAGTCCCAAAACAGCTGGAGGGCCAAGTTTGGGGATGGCTGCCCTATAATCTGTAGAATGGAATGGATGCAACTGTTGCTCATCATTTAAGGAGGCCTGAATATCTGCTTTTAGGGCAGAAATATCTCTGTTTGGCAGGAACATGAGAAACAAAAGGGTTGGCAATTCTTTAGTCAAACTGAGATCATGCACCTCTCCAAAGAACCACCGATCTTTTGGCGCTGGTACCTTCCAACTCCTTTGCTTCTTCGTTTCTTGATTTTTAAAATTGAGTCTGGGGCCTTTCAGGGGATTGTTTGGGGGGGGATCCTGCCTCTTTTCTGCAGGGTGGACTGCTTTGTATGTATTTTATTTTTCTTCTGATTCGTCAGAGCTAATTTATTACTTGGTAGTCTTCGAGAATCACTAGTTTTTCTTTTGTGAAATGGATATTTCATGGTGTCCATTGAAATTGCTTAGATTTCCAAATATACCCCCCAGGCCAAACAAGGTTGGGTGCTTTTGCTTTGTTCTAATATGCAAGAAATAGCAGTAGTTGGTTTGGTTTGGTTTGGTTTGGTTTGGTTTGGTTTGGTTTGGTTTGGTGAGGTTTGGTTTGGCGAGGTTAGGTGGTGTGGTGTGGTGTGGGGTTAACCCAAAAAATCTAAGCCATCAAAAAGTTATCAGACCTATATTTAATCAATCAACCAAGCAATAAAAATTCTATAACGCCCTTCATCCAAAGATCACAGGGCAGTTTACAATATAAAAAAACACAAAAATACATAACATAATAAAAAACAAAAACAAAAACCACACACACACACACACAGTTTAAAGGGCCGAATATTGTTTAATTAGCCAAAGGTCTGGGAAAGGGGGAATGCTTTTGTCTGGTGCCTAAATATATGTAACAAAGATATATTGGTTCTCAGAGAAGAATCCAGTTCAATAAATGTATCTAAGATTGCTTGATTTAGGACACAGCTTTATAAGATCACAGTGTTCAATTTCACGAATTTTTGTAAGAAGTCAGTATTAGTAGAAAATAGAACACACAAAAACACTTCTGTTATCAATAACAATGAGAAATGATATAGCACATATAAATTTTTGAATCTGTGTTTTTACATTTTTATTACTTATTATAGGTTGAATAAGGCAAACTCAATTTCCTTCACCTGTTCCTTAAACCATGGTTCTGTTTTATCTTTGCTATTTTAAGAAATCTTGATGTTTCTTCTTCTCCCCCCCCCCCACTCCCCAATGTGCATCTTTCTACAAAGAGGATACTGTGGGTCTCCGATCACTTTTCTTGGGCTTCTGTAAAATCTTGTACACTGAAAAGTTAAAATAGGAAATCATGGGAAAGTGGGACGAGACAGCAGATAAAGAAAGCATCATGAAAGAAACACAGAAGGCTTGACAGTTCTTTTCTTTGTGTCACAATGAAGCAATAACTCTGATGGATACCGTATCATTGGCAGCTCACATCAGGAAGTTTAAACCAATTTATAATAACGTATTAGATGTCTGCTTGACAGAATGCAGGGAATAGGCAAGATCGCTGAGGTCCTAGAAATAGCACATAATCTGGAAATAGCTACTAGCTGGGGAATTGTTGTTGTTCAGTCGTTCAGTCGTGTACGACTCTTCGTGACCCCATGGACCAGAGCACGCCAGGCACCCCTATCCTTCACTGCCTCCTGCAGTTTGGCCAAACTCATGCCAGTCGCTTCGAGAACACTGTCCAACCATCTCATCCTCTGTCGTCCCCTTCTCCTTGTGCCCTCCATCTTTCCCAACATCAGGGTCTTTTCCAGGGAGTCTTCTCTTCTCATGAGGTGGCCAAAGCACTGGAGCCTCAACTTCAGGATCTGTCCTTCTAGTGAGCACTCAGGGCTGATTTCTTTAAGGATGGATATGTTTGATCTTTTTGCAGTCCATGGGACTCTCAAGAGTCTCCTCCAGCACCATAATTCAAAAAGCTGGGGAATTACCACTAACTAAACTATCAAAAGGACAAAGTTCTCTCAGGGCATGTCCATGCAACCACCTTTCTGTACTCCTGGATTGGAGCTGTTGAAGTCTATAGGGTAGAATAAATGCCTATCAACAGCCAGGAAACTTCACCTACTAGAAAAAGGAATAAAACTGTGTGGAATCACACACTTCAGATGTGTTTAAACTGAATGGTACCACCAGCGATTGAAGCATTGTAAGTTCTACAGGAATTGTATTTGCTGAAACAATCCTACAGTAAAGCTTTGCTGATGTGCAGGATACAGTACAACCTTGAAGTAGCTGGGTGTGCTTCATTCCATGACAACAAAAAGTAAACTGGACACCTCCTCTTGGCACAGAATGACAGAATGGTTAAAGGTTTTTGCAGACCCTTTAAAAACTCTTAGCAGTTTGTACATCTTGTGTACAAGATGTGTACACACGCATGTGTTCAGAGGCCATAAAGCAGACTCCAGGAACTCTGTGAATTAAACACATCTTTTAAATTTCAGAAAGCCCCCCTTTAAATGACACTGATGGGCAGAATCTTAATATATATCAAAAGGGGAAATATTTCACCCATTTTCTTAGGAATAACATTAAAAATGAAAATGAAGCTTAGACAAACCACTTAACTAGTGTGGATAGAGTTGATGGGCCAAAGTTCAATCCTCTACTCAGCCACAAAAAATCAGTAGTTAGCATTTCCTAGATCATTATCCATCAGCCTGACTTATTTATAAAGATGTTATGAAGAATTGAGTATTATTCTGAATGCTGAAGAGAAGTATTAAAAGTTATCAAATTAGTAGTCCCTCAAAATTCCTAAAACTGTATCTTTATCAGTATCTTGTTTATCATTATATTTTGCCAATGTACTCTCACCTTTGTTTTGGCATTAGCCCTTTTCATCAATCTGTTCTAGCACTGATCGTGATTGCTGTATTAGGGTCTTGATCAAGAGACCACTTACATTTTTTATGGCAGAGTTTTATGGCTCATGGTGACACTGAACTGTTCAAATTTCCTCTGCTGGGAGCTTTCCTCACTCCAGGAGAAGAAATTAATTAATCAGTGTATTATCTGCCAACGTGCCAAGAAAACATATCTGATTAAATTCATGTAGTAAAGTTTTGCAATCACTGCCTACATTAACTATTGATTAAATGAAAGCTTGGTAAGCACTCACTTGTATCACAGGTTTATTATTTATTTCTCTACTTGCCAGTTTTGATGCTGGTGCTGGTGCTGGTGCTTTAATTAACAAACACACTTCTGAAAGTGTTCCTATATATGATATGGAAGATGAACATTCTCCCTCAGACTCTATTCAAAGCTGCCCTTCCAGTGTTTTCTAGCTACAGAAAGGCTAGAAAATGTTGCATAAGAAAAGGAGGTGCAAAAAGTACCATCATTTGCAGAAGTGTGAAAACGACTACAGAACCACAGCACTTCAGGAACTATTGTGTGGATGTATATAGAAAAGCACATTATTATTTTTCTCCTTTTGCTCAAACCCAATGTATAAAACTAGATTTTAGGACTGTGGACTTTTAGTCGATGGACTAATCAACTCATTGGTTCCAGCTTTTATTCTTAAGAGCACATTTTAATCAGTGCTTGAGATGTACTTTAAAAAAAATCAAGGAAACAAAAATGTTAACAGTAATATTCTGTATTCTACCAATGGCCTTGGGAAACAAGGAAACAGAGTCAATTATAACAGAATCTTCACTTCCTAGGAAAAACACACTTCATTTTCAAACTTTTTTTCCAGAATATACATCCAACAAGGTTTTTCCCCAGTTTCCAATGGATTTAGACACTCAGAAGCAGATTTTAACCTCACCTCCCGCAGTTCAAGGTGGTGGTATCAGAGAGGAAGTTCTAACATCAGATCTCAGTTTCCAGTATCAGGGATAGAGCAAATCTATTACATCCTCTGAAATACTGTCCTGGAGACCATATGATTTCACCCTAAAGATGGAATTTTCATTCTATGTTTAGGGAAGTTAAACTGTTTAAAGATCCACTTCTTAACCACCAGGAAAGTTCATGTGACAAATTATTACTGGCCTTGGTATTTGCAACTTTCTAAGACAAATATCAGATACAAGCAGAAAATCGTAATGATGCTAAATTAATCTTGATGTATTGCAAGTTGAGATTTATTGTGCTCAGCTTTGATAATTGGCAAGAAGAAATGAGAGTCTAGTTTCCTATTAATTACCTGCTATATATTTCAACCACTTAATAAATGCAAGAACTAGTCATATCCATGCATCTGTTGGTAGGACGGGTAGCTGTGCAGCCATCAAGAAAGAGTAGCAAATGAGTAAGACAAAGTATTAACTTGCCAAAATTGCACATCTTTCCATCTACGGAAGCCTGGAATATTTCAGAAAGCTGATATGAATAAATTAGCAGCACCACATAAGGAAGCTCTAATTTATAAAGTCACTACGGACCCAATTATTTTTTTATAGCGAAAAAAGAAAGAAAAGTGTTTTGCCCCCACAAAGCAATAATGCATATTAGTGCATCCCAGATTTAACTCTTCATTCGAATAGGCTCAATTTTAAAAAGCTTGTGAAGGCTTACTAAAAGCACCCAAAAGAACCAAGGTCACGAACAACGCTATACCAAACACACAAAGATCGTAACCGGCTGATAAAGTAATCTCAATATGTATACATATTGACACATGTTGATGTCATATATTTGCAGTTGAATAGTTGTACCCATGTATTATTATGTTTGAGTTCTATATTATATCTGTTTATATGTAAAAATGATGGGAGATTGAGATTACTTTATCAGCCGGTTACGATCTTTGTGTGTTTGGCTTACTAAAAGCTGGCTTTAAATAGGAAAGCTATTTGCCAATTATGGCAGGTGGCAAATTGAAATAAAAACATTCAAACAACCTCTGGCTACATGTGCACTTGTGTCAATTCTTCATTCATAAGAATAAACAAGAATCTGATGGATTTTATGTTGAACTATCTCTGAGAAATCTGGGAAGAAATTTTCTATCGGGTGAAATTAAACAAAGGAATTATTTTTTATCCAAGTGCTACATTGAACCCCATGGAATGGGATGACAATTCAGTAAACAGTGCAGTCCTATGCTCACATTTTTGGGAGCAAGGCCCTTTTACATCAATGGGACTTACTTCTGAGTAAGCATATACAGGATTGCTTTCCCCATAGCAATAGACACAACTGTGGCTGCTGATAAGGTGGAATCCTTTTAGACTAACATCAGGCGTGTGGATAAAGTGGTGTATCACCCCCAGCACAGAATTGTGCAATAACAGGGTACCCCGGTTGAGAGGGGTAGTAAGAAGGCTCTGTCCTAAAACCAAGACGTGCAGCAGATGGGCCACAGAGTTTCCTGTGTCTTGCATAGGGCCCGTAATCCTAGGCTTGACCCTGTAATGCAGGCATCCCCAAACTCGGCCCTCCAGATGTTTTGGGACTACAATTCCCCTCATCCCTGACCACTGGTCCTGCTAGCTAGGGATGATGGGAGTTGTAGTCCCAAAACATCAGGAGGGTTGAGTTTGCCATCTGTAATGCCTGCTGTAATGCATCAGCCATCCATCAGGGGGAGGAGATGTACCAGCGCCAAAGTCAAGTCCAACCTATATCTGGAATCAATAAAATTGTGGCCTCATTTTAAATCCCAGAACATTGTCTTGTCCAGTTTTTTTGCCTTCACAGGTTACGCCTTGTTTCCTGTTCAGTGTGAGTGGGTCCACAACACCTGCTTTCTAAAAAGGCTTAGTTTGCGGGGGGAGGGGGTATATACCACCAGGAAATTGCATACAGGTGTTTACATGCTGTAATAGTTTTTAATGCCATTAATACCTGGATATCTTAAAATTGCATTTACACAAACCACTTAGAGATTTTCTTACAGTCAAGCAGTATCTAATTTTTGTTATATGAAATAAATAAAAATCCCATGACCAAAGTAAAACTCTTAACTTTCTCTTTCATAAAGGATCTTGCCTATGAGTTCATCAAAATTAAAGTCTACAGCAAGGGTGGAAAACGTGTGGGCCTCCAGATGCTACTGCACTACAACTCCCATTATCCTTGACTGCTGCCATGCTGGGTGGTGATGATGGCAGCTGTAATCCAAAAACATCTGGAGAGACAATGTTTTCCCATGAGTGGTATATGGAAAGATATCAGTAACATAGTATTAATAAAAGGTTTACAGCATGGGATATTGTGGTACTAACTGTCTTGCACAGCCTCCCACATACCTTTTGGAATATACAGGTGCAATCAGTGCTGTTTTTGTAGAAAAAGAGGTGCCGGAACTCACCATGACACCTCCCTTGTTCTCTTATAATAGCAATGGCGCCCACCTGAGAGATGCCAGAACTGAATTCTGGATGAGTTCCGGCTGAAAAAAGGCTCTGTTATGATTTAGGGCCATCCCACTAGACACAGCAAACAAGACATGCTTAGAAAAACTCAGAGACGGAAATGAAAATATTTATATACAAGAACTGACTTGACCATCTTGTTCTTCAAATTGTCCCAGATGAACAACAAATAATAATTTCACCCTTTGGCATTCATTTCAATAGCATTAATGATGATGAACCCATTTTGCTATTCATACAGATGTAAATTAGCTGATTTCTTATGCATGGTGACCTTTGGCAATCAAGATGTCCTTAATGGAATAATGATTATTTTATTTATCCTGGCACAAAGCCTGTGTATAACACAATTATTTCCTACTTCTGTACAGCTCTGTCAAAAACAATGCTCCTGTTAGCAATAGAAACGAGCTCAGGTCAATTTCATTAAGAATCCTTCCTTCTGGCCTTTTCTCTGAGTCACAAATTTATGATGCCTGAGTCCAGCATAAACATTTCAGAAGATGTCATATGTACAACCGTCTCCTTTTCCCCTGATCTATAAAAATGCCCTTCCTTTGAATACATACACTTACAGCTATTCAATAAAGTTTGGCATTTCTTAAGCAGAGGGCAGTATTACTACAGAAAACAAGTTAAGCCATCTATAGCACTGTGAAATTTCACCTTTGCAGCATACAAAGCTTGAATATTGACTTAAAACATATTTTTAAACTTTGCATGAACTTCGATATTCTCCGGACACACATAACAACTTTTCATGGCTACTACTGAAGATAACAACAGCGCCTTAAGAGTGAAATTCCTTATCATTAAAAACTATGAGGAAAAATACCACTTAATCAAGCCTTGTGGCCAGAAAACAGGGATGAGGGCATATTTTACATGTTTTCACATACAATTTTTATCACCTTCATTCTGGTTTTCTGATGTTACTTCAGCTTCATGGGGGAAAACAGATTCTCAATTGCTTCTCACAGTGTTTGCCCAGGGTCAAATGGAAACAGCTTATAAGCCAGCTACTTTTTGTACCGGAATTTCTCTGTTGAAGCTGTTAGTCAGCAGGATGAGGCCATGAATCAGCAACTGTACTCTATCACTTTACATTTCAGAAAAAGGAATGTCATCCCACTCCCCACCAAAAAACAAAAACAAAACCACAGCTGTCCTAGTCTTCTACATGACTGGAATATTATGTATTCCCCTGCTTACTGCTTGAAGGTGTACAGCCCAGCAGGGGATTCATCACACAAGCATGCTGATTGTTTGGTTGTTTGAGTGTTCAAGAGTTTTATATAAAACTGCTATATTGACAAGTAGAGGAGGGCAAACAAGATAATCAAGGGACTGGAAACCAAGCCTTGTAAGGAATGGCTGAGGAAACTGGGTTTGTTTAGCCTGGGAAAGGAGGGACTGAGAGGAGATATGACAGCCATCTTGCTATTGAAAGCGCTGTCACATGGAAGATAGAGCATGCTTGCTTTCTCCTGCTCTGGAGGGTAGGACCCATACCAATGGATTCAAGAAAGGAGATTCTGACTAAACACCGGGGGTGGGGTGGGATTCTGACAGAGCTGTTCAACAGTGGAATAGACTTCCTCGGGAGGTTGAGAACTCTCCTCCACTGGAGTTTTTAAAGTAAAGGTTGGGTGGCCATCTGTCACAGATGCATTAGCTGAGATTCCTGCATTGCAGAGGGCTGGACTAGATGACCCTTGGGATCCCTTCCAACTCCATGATTCTATAGTCTTCTTGAATGCCTTCTCAACTATGTGTTACACACAATCAGTGCTTTTTTCTAAAAAAAAAAATTTAGCGATACTCTCATTTTGACTCAAGGAAATCACCATTTTATAGTTCAAATTGGGGAAAATAAATAGAGTAATTGAAAAAAGTACAAAGATTCACAAAATGTTTAGGGGTATGCATAGCCCTGCATCCCCCCCCCCCCAGAAAAAAGCACTGCACAAAATTACACAGATTTTGTAGAAGCCAGATGGCTAAAGGAGGAGAATTTGGAGTAGATAGGACAATGTGCTCCAAACTGCCTCCAGGCTCCTCCAACCCCAACTGTTTTCCAAACCTGTGTTTGCCAGTGAAAATATGAAGCATTTGGAAGCCCAAGAAAGGAGGTAAGCTTGAAAGGTATTGCCAGGTGAGCTCCATTTTGTCCTCACTCTTCCCTTTCGTCTATAACTTCCTAGCTGGCAAGTTCTAGGCCTGATGCAGGACCAGTTGTCACTTTTTAATATCAGAGGGAAAAACCAGTATCTTACAGTATCTCACAGTTCTGGGCCATGAAATTCTTGGATATGCAAATACCAAAAATCCCCTATATTTTAATGCAATAAAGACAACACTGCAAACAGACTAGGCAAACTGGTTGCCTTGGTCAGGTGTGGCTACAGATTGCAGAGATCTGCCCCTAGATTCTTTGCTGCAGGTGTCCTTCAGGGTGTTCTCTGAAGCCCCATTAGGTATGGCTAGAGAGGGAATACCAACAGTCTACGCTTATTTCACTGCCACACACACGCTGCTTGGGGAGGTATAGAAGTCCTGGATTTAAGTCTGTCCAAGGCATTGATGCAGAATATCCCTCTCCTTATTGAGGCAGTGCTTCCCCTGGAACTCTGAGGCAGCTCTGGGACAAACTGACTGTCCCTGGGGTTGGGGACTTACTATTGAGGATACTGGACTGTAAAAAGAATCTGGGTCAGGGGTGAAAGCAGATAACGTGAAGCAACATTTCTTGAATAAACCTTGATAGAGAGCTGAACAGATGTGAGTCAGAGTCTTTTTTTTTTACCACTTTGCCAGGTGTGCCCCATGGAAGGCATGTAACATGCCTCCTTAAATGTGCCCCATACCCAGAGGTACAGCACACAGATACCCTGGCTTTTATTTTTCTAATAAGATAAGATGATAAGAAGAGCCTTCTAGATGAGGCCAATGGTTCTATCTATCTATCTATCTATCTATTGCATTTGTACTTCAGCCAAAAGAGGCTCCCAGATCTGTTACATGCATATTTGCCTGAAACATGTAATTAGTCCCTTGCTGTGATACGTATGTATGTCTCTTCATTCAAAGTCAGCAGCAAGAATAGATCACAACCTTCCATTCAGCTTAATGACTCTTGGGTGTTTGTCTTTCCGGCATCTATATTTAAAAGTAGAAAGGCTGACACTTTACTGATGCTCTCTGTTTCTTAACCAGAAAGCTGGAATTGAAAAGCCTGCTGGGAAATAACATTCAAAACCCACACCTAAACCTAAACCTAAAACTTTCCCCAATACCTTGACATTTCTGTAACATTCAGAGCCCATTTGCACAACGCAGGAAGGATGATAATGCTGAAGCCATTCAGTGGGAATGCATTATCAATTCCTAGCTGACATCTTTCACTAAATGGAACATTTAATTTGATCCTAGGCCAGTTCTGATTCTTTCTTCAGAAGAATGCATGAAAATAAATGTGCCTCTTACTGGTTTGGCACTCTTTGCAGGCTGCATTCTCTCTTTAAAATGAACTTTAGCTGTTTTGCAGTGCAGCTACAAGAAATGTCGAACTGCTGGTAGCAACACCTCATTAGTCAAAATACTCCACAGACTAGGCCGGTTGAATGCACAAATGGATTTAGAATTCACAACCACACAGTGAAGGTGGAACAGAAATGAAAGTGAAAGTCATCTAAAAATTGGTTCCCAGAATAGGAGAAAATAAAAGGAAAAATGCAGCCCTTTAGAAGCATCTCTGTATTTATCTTTTGCAAGTGACATTTTCTTCAAAACTGGTCTGTGTGTGCTATATACGTGAGTTACAGCAATGCCTGAAATACCCATATAAGTGGGTTACAGGTAGGTAGCCGTGTTGGCCTGCTGTAGTCGAAACAAAACAATTTCCCCCCCTTCCAGTAGCACCTTAGAGACCAACTAAGTTTGTTCTTGGTATCAGCTTTCGTGTGCATGCACACTTCTTCAGATACACTGAAACTGAAGTCACCAGACCCTTATATATAGTGAGAGGGTGGGGATGGGTATTACTCAGAAGGGTGGTGAGAATGGGTGACTGGCCACACCTATCAGCCCATCACCCATTCCCACCACCCTTCTGGTGGCTACTGGAAGAGGGGGGGGAAAAATACCATATAAATGGGGATACAGTAAACAAAAGTAATTGCGTTCTTTAAATACACACCATATGCACTGTTTTTGAAAGCTAGGTATGCCTGGCATAAGACAGAGATAATGGCAACATTCAGATAAAACACAAAGCCATTAACCATAGTTAAGCAGGTTAGCCTGCAGGTGTGTTGTTTACCTGTGCAAGCACCCAGAATGTTCTCACTTCACTTCATGCTTCACTTCTACCTGGCGAAAGCAAACCACAGAGTATCTGGATCAGCATCATGTCTGAACCAGCACTCATGGTTTGTTTCTACCAAACAAGCTACTATCAGAAGGTAAGAACGAACATTGATTTCAGGTTGAATATCATGCTAACCTAGCCACCTCACCTTAGAGGGGAGTGAACCAAGAAAGCTTAGGCTGTGCTCACCAGCATGCAGCTTATGTGTCAGCTAATTTGCTAATTACACCCAAATACACTTTTCCAAATCACTGTACTTTGTTTTCCGGGTTTTATTCTTCCCTGTGTCTGTTTCAAACTGCTAAAAATATGAATGTATGGCACATATAGTTTTCTATAGCACTCACATATGTCATTACTTTCTTTTGTTATGAATGTTTCCCAATGCATATGTTCAGTCCAGTTACATGGGAAAGGGATTGGGGTAACCTAATCTGCCCCACTACTCCCATCTGAGCATTTGAAAACACATTTGCTTGGATTTCTAAGCACACATGCATGCAGAGTCATATCGAAACATGAAACCAAAACACATCTGGGGAAAGGCAAGTATGGAGAAGTAATGGATAAATCATCTTAAAACCAACAGCTCCCCAGATGTTGGGCTGATAAGTGTACAAAGAAATTCTCTAAACAAAATGCCATTATCTGGCACAGAGACATGGCATGTTTGAATTAGATTATTCCATTGTATCACTAACTCTGTGCAAGCAAGTATATGCATAAGAATGTATAAACTCCAAGCATACAGAAACAAATCTGAATGGTGTCACATGTCCACCAAACAGAAGGGATGCTTCACTGTGGAAAGAACAAAACAAATACTGAGAAACACACTTGAAGTTTTCAAACATAACGTAAAGCCAAATTTTAGCATTGTAAGGATGAGTTGTAGCAATATTCGAGGTCATGCACTCCCCCTTCCCGTCTCCTCTTTCGGCATGGTTGCACAGAGATCAAAAATTTCTATGTCAGTTTTAGATTAATCATCGTTGAACTATAGTTTAGGGTTTGGATATAATCTTAACTAAGGTTTTCTGAAACAAACTAGATCCCTAAAGTATACAAGCTGCTATTAACAAACCCTGCCTCATACAGTGCTGGGAGCAGTAGAGATATTTAATAAATAATACATGATTTAGTGGACATATTTTCACAAGCAAGCAAACAAAAAAGGCTTCCACCGAACTGAGTATGCAGATTAGCAACAAGCTGTACATATCTGACAAAAAAAAAGTTTAGGAAAATAATATTAATCGTATTCAAAAGCTAGCAGCAATCAGTATGCATTTGGCACAAAAGGTTTAGGAAAATATTATGCTTCTTCAAAAGCTAGAAGTCTAGCAATAAAGCAGAACCTTTGGGGAGCAGAAAAGTACATTTATAACCACTGCATATTGTGTTCAGGATCATAAGGTCAAAAAAAATAAGATAGTCTTGTTGACCAATTTATCTCAGACAACAATTCATGTCAAAGACCCTGAAGGAACTAAACTATCTGACACAGAAACATATAATCATTTCAAGGGATAAGGTGGGGAGTGGGCAAAGAGAATTATCTGCAGATAACAGTTACCAATAACAAAGCCAAAAGGAAGGATATGTAATTCTGAACAAAAAATTATACACACACTCGCACACTTCCCAACTGGTAGGTAATTTTAACTTGCAGCTTTTGTTTGACAAAAAAGTCATCACAGAAACCACTGAACTGTGTTTCAAGATAACCTTGTGTATCAAAGAGCAAGGAGATAGAGTTCAGGCAATTTTGGACTATGTATTAACAAACAAAAAGGAGATAATTGTGATTTCAGAAGTGTTGCAAGATAGTATAGTGTTTGAATGGGCCAAGGAGTTTGATCCTTCATTATGCAAATTTCAGAGAGGTGGATGTGTTATTATTTGAAAAAAATTAAATTAACGAAGAGAATCTTGTGACACCTTGAAGGCTAACAAAATTATTGTGGCATTAGCTTTTGTAGTCTATTGCTGACAAGACATCACTGGGAGTCATACTTCTCTCACGGGAACTTCACTGCATCCACTCAAAGAAAAAGAAATTGACCTCGTTAGGATGCAATGCTAAGCTATGTAATGCTAAATAATGCAAATAAACCCATGGGCTCTTGATTTCCTCCTCTTTCATCCTCCTGCTTGGCTCAAAGGAGAAGACTGGAAGACCCAATGAGCTCATTGGGACTTACCCCAGGTAACTGTGTATCAAATAGAAAATGAAGTTACCTCTAAATTATA
Source organism: Lacerta agilis (assembly GCF_009819535.1). Taxonomy (NCBI): domain Eukaryota; kingdom Metazoa; phylum Chordata; class Lepidosauria; order Squamata; family Lacertidae; genus Lacerta; species Lacerta agilis. The sequence continues at coordinate 89,238,831 of NC_046313.1, forward strand.
CTGTTGACTAAAAATAAAAAGGCAAGTAACAAAATTCAATGGGCAGAATTAGATGCAGCACTAAGGAGATAATTCCAACAGTGCAAGCATTTTTGCTTGCCAGGTGGAATAATCTCCCCTCTCTTCCTCCCATGTACTGTTCCGGTGGTTCTTCTAACTTTCCTGAGTAGAGTTGTGGAGAGTGTGGGCATGCACAGAGGAAGAGGTGGGGGAAATCCCATTATGCTAGCCCTAAAATTCATATTTTTGTTTGACAACAGGGGGTTGCCCTATTGGTCAAACTTTGTTTTCATTTGAAGGGATGGGGCTAAGAGGGACGGTGTGTTTTGAGGAGGAAAGTGAGGGGCCAAGAGGCCCACTGATCGATTACCTGTGCACAAGGGCACCCAAGAAACCTGGAGCTGGCAATGGCTGCTGTAGTGTATCAACAAGTGTTCCAGGCATTGACTGGAAAGGCAACACATAGAGATTTGTTTTTTGTACTGAAAGCAAAGATGATTTGTTCCATTTATAAACCATTGCACCCTTATTTTATTGCTATGGCTAGTGGCTGATGAAAATAAAGATTCTTCTGATCTGAACATTGCACCCTGTATTCCTTTCTAAATGTTGTGTAAATATAAAAAAATGTATACCATAATCAATATACAGGAACAGTTTCTTTGGGCCTTTTATCCTAGCGCACCAAGAATAGCCTAATCACGAATTTTGTTTTACATAAAATTTTCCAAATTACACTCTGAAAAGTCCAAATTCCAAATACGAAACTGAGGTCTTCTCCTAAAGTGGGGTGGGTTCCACCACCTCAAGTGCTATGTTGTGACTGAAATGAGTCTTTGAAGTGTAATGATGCTTCTTGCTTGCCTGGATGACAGATAGAGAAAAGGGCATGTGCATTTAAACTTCTGCCTTTTATGTGGTTGAAATGTAGGCTTCTATAAAAACATAAGTCTCACATTCACCATTCTACCCATTTTCCCTGTAGCCCTGCCCACCACTGGAATGTCAGACCCTCCAAGGATCCTTATTTTCCAGGGACAGTTCCGTATTTACAGAAGCTTCCCCAGTTTCTGATTTGATCCTGGAATGTCCCGCTTTTCCTCAGGATGTCCCTATTTTCATCAGAGTATGGAGTTATGTGACCCCCCCCCCCAGCCAAGGAGACAAGTAACTACCGTGTTTCCCCGAAAATAAGACACTGTCTTATATTTATTTTTCCTCAAGAAGACACACTATGGCTTATTTTCAGGGGATTTCTTATTTTTATTACGTCAGTATGGTACAGCAATCTACATTTATTCATTTATGCTGAGTAAAAATGGCAGCCACAGCTTTACTTCTCCCCCCTGAGGACACACAATACCTAAAACAGTGTCCTGCTCCACACTTCACTTTTACTTTCACTTTCTACTGGTATATCTCCCTCTATGCCTCAGCTTACAGCACGCACAGAACGAATGGGACCTGACAGAGGGAGCCGACCTTGTTGATGGGGCTGCCCGCACCTCCCCGGTCACCTCTGGGCCTCCTTCCCGCTGGAGCAGCTGCCCTCCAGCTGCTGCCCATCTTCTTAACCACTCCGCATTGGTACGCTGCATAGCCACGCCTATCCAGGGCCGTCTTAAGGGCGCTGCTGGCGGGGCTGTTGCCGGGAGGCGCTGCACCCAGCCTCGCCTCTTCCTTGGCACCCTCCAGAATTGCGCCTATCACTATGTCTTATTTTCGGGATATGGCTTATATTGAGCAAATGCTTAGAAATCCTGCTATGGCTTATTTTATGGGTATGTCTTATTTTTGGGGAAACACGGTATACAACCTTTAGAAGATATAGGAAGGCAGCCCTGCATAAGGAAGTTTTTAAATGTTTAATGATTTATATATGTTGCAAGCTGCCCTGAGAGCCTGGAGCAACCCAATCAAAATAGGCAGGGTGTTGTTGTTGCTGAATAATAATAACATCCCTATTTCCAGCGGAGAAATGCTGGAGTGTATGGAATGTGGCTGTTCACAAGGTTGTCCACAACATGGCCCTCAGATTGAAAAAAGGTACCACTACCTGGTTCTAAAAAGGACACGGGTGGCGCTGTGGTCTAAACCACAGAGCCTAGGGCTTGTCGATCAGAAGGTTGGCAGTTCAAATCCCCGCGATGGGGTGAGCTCCCGTTGTTTGGTCCCAGCTCCTGCCCACCTAGCAGTTCAAAAGCACGTCAAAGTGCAAGTAGATAAATAGGTACCACTCCGGTGGGAGGTAAACACTGCTCTGGTTCGCCAGAAGCGGCTTAGTCATGCTGGCCACATGACCCGGAAGCTGTACGCCGACTCCCTCGGCCAATAAAGCAAGATGAGCGCTGCAATCCCAGAGTCATCTGTGACTGGACCTAATGGTCAGGGGTCCCTTTACCTTTACCTTTTACCTGATTCTAAAGTGCAGGTAGATTGGTGGATATGTCCAGAGGTGATATTCTTACACTCTTATAAAAATTTATAGCATGGAAGAAGGGAGAATTGTGCAGAGTATAGTATTCAACACAACAGAAGCAAGCCAATAAATATTTTACTGCAGACACTGCAGCAAGCAATAGAAAGGAAACTTCAGCTGAACACGAGGTATGCGATAAAGCACTTTCATTCATTACCAGCCACTACCTATCCCTTGGGAAGCAAAGGAAAATGTTTAGTGAAAATGTAAACAAACATTTCAGAGAGAGACAGATGGGGTGAGTGGATTACTTTTGTTTCATTTATAGTGAGTTTCATTCCAAAAGTATTGTTAGGTTTTTCATGTAGCACAGCTCAGTTTTCCAAGGGTTTAAGTTCCCTGAAGATAATTCTTAGGTGTTTTTACTGTGGAATCAGAATTGAGACTATTCTGCTGTACTTAATCCAATGCAAAATCATTTTATTAAGAATCATTTAGCTAGATAATAGCAATGATCAATTATGAAGTACAAAAAGCAATTAGGAGGAAAGTGGACTGGACAATAATGCTCTCGTAAAAAACTGGGCTGAAAGGCCACATACAGAGGCATGTTGTTACATGCTGCAATTGTTCTTTGGTGGCTGATAGAAGGATTTCGGTTTTCTGAAGTTGTTTAGAAACTAACTAAACGGTGGTGCAAACTTAATTTTTGTAAGTTGGTTTTTGCAAAGATATGTTAGGTCAGTTCGTTCTGAACATGTAGGAAGTTTGGGACTTATGATACAGCAGCAACTAGGCCATGTTACACAAAGCACTGGAACATGTTTTGTGAAGTTATCACTAATTCCATACTCTGTTGTGTGCAAACAGGCAGTAGTTAGAACATTTCTGAATGGTTTTACAAAAACTCACTATTACCAGTGATCTAGTTTGAGCCAATGTTTACTCGGAGTGGACCCACTGAAATGAATTGGTGTAACTAACTTGGGTTCATTAATTCTAATGGGTCTAATCTGAATAGAACTCAGTTGGATACAACAAAGTACTGGAGAAAAACAACATTCATCACGATAAACCCAACTTGCTGTGAGTCTACTCTAAGGAGTGATCAGGTTTTTGCATGCTGCACAACTGAACCGAGCTTTGCCTACATATGGATTAACTTGAGCACTGCTGAGATCATTCAAAGTGACTGGTAGCTTATCTGAAATTTACACAGCATTCTACCCCATAAAACTTGTATGACCTACTATATTTACCATCCCCTTACTTTGCCAAAGAAGACTAACAAAAAGGCAACAGCAACCATATCCTGCTACTTTCTACAGAAGCACCTTCTATAATTCAAAGAGTACCACAACAATTTTCAAGGCATGTAGCATGAATGAGAAAGTGTAAGTAATATGCAACCCTTTTATGATAGTCCTGATATTGCCTTTCACATTTTAAGCATGAACAGCAAGATCTCTTGCCCTCCATACTTTATGATGACACATACATGGTGACAGTTGTCTACCTTCCGAGGCATTTGTTTTTAATGCAGCAAATAAGGGTTGAAATTGCCGGTGTCTTTGACATCTACAAATCCACCTTGGACATTTTAATCAATACAAATCTTCTTTGTGGATATTATATTTTTTCACTGCAAGACTGATGGAATGATGCTATTAATTTTTACTTTTATTTTACTCAGACATGCATTATTTTGCTGTGATATTTTTAGCACTATGTATTGCTTTATTGCATAGTATTTCTATTGTTTCACTTTGTTCTTTTATTATTTTATAAGTCATTCAGGGAGTCCTTTGGACCAAAAATGGAGAGTACTAAATAGAATAATGAAATACAGCTATAGATGTTCCAATGTTCCTGCCCATACTAATATGCTAAAGGTGGTCTAACATTGAGTTTTCATCCCAAAATGTCAGTTTTTCATGAGTAGACTTATTTTATGTGAATGTGTCTGGCCTTGGAGTGTCAAACAGTAGGCCTACAGTGCAGCAACAGACCCATCTCACTGGGTTTCTGCTTGTCTGTTTCACTAATGTTAGAGGAAAAGCAGGTCTCCTCTCAGTTCTTGGACAAGTCTATGAGAGAAGTCTCCCAGCTTGAATCCAGAGTCAAAAAGTGGGCTATGCCTGCTCAACCAAGTGATTCTGCAGTTGGAAATTTCAGATCTTAGAATCCACATCTAAAATTTTGCTTTTGCAAAATACTCTATAACTCAGGTGTTTCCAAACTATGGTTCCCAGAACACCAGTGGCCCACAAGCTTCATTCAGGTGGCCCATGGCAAGTCTGCATAAAAATATTTGCATGTGTTTTTAATTGTACTCTATTTTTATTGCTTGTTTTAGTTCTGATTTTGTATTTTATTGTATTAGAATTTAAAAAATATGTCATGAGAAATAGAAGAAGCAATAAAAATATAATTAGAAACCATACAACATCTAGCACAGTGCATTACCGTTGTTTCAACAGGCAGAAAAACAATTCAGTGGTCCACTAGAATCATCAAGTGGTCAGTGGGAGGAGGTTGGGAACCACTGATCTACCCTCAGGAAAGACAAATTCTCCACTACTTACATCACATGGGGAAACAGAACTAACCAGAAGTCTGCCAATACTAGAAATATCTGAGGTTCTGTAATCACTTAGCCAAGTGACAAACATGCACCACTTTCTGTCATGAAAAATAATGTAATATGTACACTAGATAAGTATTACTGGGGGAAGAAATCCATCTTAGTAAAATACCCCTTTCCCTGAAATACTTTTCAGACCCAGTATCTTTCCCCCTTTTCCTTCTAGAACCCAAACATTTCATTTTTCACAATAGTGAACTTCTTTACAAACCAGTTCATCAAAATGCATTTTTCATGACAGCAGCAGCTCTTAACTAAAAACTTCTTACCTTCTTTTATTTAATAAAAATCAGTTTAGCCCAGAGCTCTTTATGTTTAAACTCTAACCACTTTTGAACACATTGGAACTTTAACTCAGGGGGTCAGCAAACTTTTTCAGCATGGGGCTGGGTCCGCTGTCCCTCAGACCTTGTGGGGGGCCAGACTATATTTTGAATAAAAAAATGAATGAATTCCTATGCACCACAAATAACCCAGAGATGCATTTTAAATAAAAGGACACATTCTACTCATGTAAAAACACGCTGATTCCCGGACCATCCGCAGGCCGGATTTAGAAGGCGATTGGGCCGCATCCGGCCCCTGGGCCTTAGTTTGGGGACCACTGCTCTAACTCCTTACTTTTGAGCAGTTTTAAAAGGCTACTTCTGTTTGACTTGCTTTACATTTGATTGTAAAAATAACAACAAGGAACAGCCTTAAAAACATCACTCACGAGTGCAATGGAAGTGCTTGGCTGCCCTTACATGTAAGCAATTCGTGACTGAATCTCTTTGGTGTCAGGACAATGCATACTTGTTTTTCCACTTAGCAGATTTTCTCCACAACTGAAAATGTCAACTTGTTCACAATTCTCAACAATGTTCACTTTCTCAACAATGCATTTTTGACTATTCATCTTCTTCATCAGCATCATCCTTTTATTGTGAACTTTACTTAATATACAATTTTTGTCTGTCTGATATATGCAAAGCAATTATCTCTTATATAATGCATTTTCATATTTTATTTCTATTTGTATACAAATTTTTAATGTACATGCATTTAATGTATATGCATTTTTGTGCACACTCCTTAGCTGGAAGAACTTGACTGCAAAATTCAGAGAAGTGTGGGTTTAACATGACGACTGTGTTTCAATTCATGAATTGTTTCAGAAAGTATGAATCTAGGATGCAAACTGAATTGAATTTACCCCTCATCCCTACTTTCCTCTTATTTTTTATGAAGTTATTTCTCCATTAGATATCCCACAATGCTGCCCTTCAATCGCTACAATCTACTTACTTGTAGCTACAGCAGCTACAACACTCCTCAATCTGGAAGGAGCCATCTTCATTGTAGGAAAATGGTTCACCAGGAAGAGAAAATCAGGTACTGAGATTGGGTAGAATAAAAACCTTCCCAATTTAAACACTGAAACGACTGAGAATACTCATTGGGTTTTCAGAAAAACAATCCCCTGTAATTTCATCCATTTTTTTGATGCACTGAAATGGGCAAGACAACATATGGAACACAAACTGTAGGTGAAAGGGAAACAATTGACAGAACAACACAAACTGTTCCAAGAAGAAACATTATTAAACTGGTGTATTTTGGCCACTTCTCAGTGGATGTGCCAGAAAACCGGCCAACTCACAGTGCTCTACATGGAGACAATTTTATACTACCACCATCACACTTAGTAAATGTTTCAGTAAAGACATATTTAACACGTGTCCCATTCAAATATGCTATATACAAAGCACACAGTACAATAGCTAGATATTTCACACTATGTCTATCATCATGTGTTATTTTCATTTCAGCAGAAATTACATTGATAATACAAAATCCCTAAACCCACAATTGAAGTGGACAGATTGGAAGCCTTTTAAAAAATAAGAATAACAGCCATTTGTGCAATACAGATTAAAAATTCATCACGATTATCAATTGCTGGTGACAGCAGTTTGTGGCAATGTTTATTTGCAGTCCATATTTAACTGAATTAATTCTCAGCTTTCCTAGAAAGCCATAATGATCTCTATTCAGCATCCTGAGCTAAGTGCAGAAAAGTGGATTTGCTTAATGCAGATTTATTTTTCTCCTTTCTAAACATGCAATGGCACTTGCTGACTTAATAGGCACTTGGTTTGGTTTTTGGAGCATTATGTGCTTGAGCAACAAGAATCAATAAACAGAATTCAAGAGCAAGTCATAGATGGCAAAATTGTCTGGACATCCTTCTCCAGTTACATCATCTCTGGATGTAGCATACAAGCTTAAATCCTGAAGGTTCCAGGATGCAGCATACAACAAACTATAAAGAAGCAATTCACTATTTGCTGAAAATATAATAATGCTGGTTAGCTCGCTGAGATCAGATGGTGACTTCACTAGTGCTGCCCTGATGAAAACTTACACATACAAAAACTTGAATTTTGTGACAGAAGTCCCACCTTGCATTATATGTATAGCAACAAAACACAGCAACATCCAGCTTAGCCAAGCCTAATAAGTGACTACTTATAAATAATTTCAACACCATAGTTCAGTGTACAATGTGCTTTACATCTCTTTTATTCTCTCATCCCCAAATTGCAGCCCTATGAAACAGAATAGAGCATCTAATATGATGCCTGGAAAAGCAGAGATTTTATCATGGCCAAACATCACACTGTATGCATGGCAAACACAATACTTGGTTGTGTGATTCATTGAGACATACATGTGACAAAGCAGTCTATAGCAGAAACATTAAGATGACTTCTATTGGGTGCTTGTGCTCTCTGTTTAACCTGAGGGTATGTCTACACAATTTCTAAAAACTCAAGCATTTTCTCTTTCTCCCAGAGAGCTTACACTTTTTTAATACAGAAATCCAGTTATATGGGAGAAAATTAGCTGTATTTGATGTTTGACACTACTTCAGAATACTAATCCAAATAAGTATTGCATTAAAATAGAGAGTGCTTGAGTAGAATTTAAATTGTTAAGACATAGGGAATGCCTATAACTATGTTATTTCATTGAACCAAATCACTGCAATGATACCTCAAAGAATGAAGCAAAAGACAAGTCTATAACTGGAAGTAGTAACTTCTATGGTATTAATTAAACCCATTATTTGATGGTGGAGAGGCAGGGTGTCAGGAACCACGGATAACTTCTGTTCTGTGTTGTCCATGTTTCTTTGTAATATCCTGCGTACAAACATCCTTAAATATTAAAATCTGCAAATGAGGCAGACAAACATCCTTAAATATTAAAATCTGCAAATATGGGGAAACTTTTTGTGGGACATCTATTGCATGGAGCAAAACTTTGTGTCAGTTGTGGTTCCAATCTAGCCAGAGGTCCTCCTTGGGTCACCACAATAAATAACTGAACGCCAGAGCACAATTTCTGTTCTTATCCTGAAGCAAAGTTTTTAACCTGAAGCGTTATTTCTTAGGTTAGCGGAGTATGTAACCTGAAGCATATGTAACCTGAAGTGTATGTAACCTGAGGTACCACTGTATGAGGCAAAGAAACTGGAAGGTAAAGGAGAACTGAGCAACAAAAATGGAGATATTGTTAATACAAGGGATTAAAAAAGTCCAACAGACACCATGTACACCATGGACCAAAGAATGGAAACAAATAAAGCTATGCTGAAGAAGAAACTCCTAAATTCTCCAGGAGAACCAATAACGATAATCATTCATTAGGGATCAGCTCAGAGTGGCTAGTGGATCAAATTTTATTTTAGGAAAGCATCCAGCTGCCCCACCAAACATAAAGGAAATTACTTGCACAAGGACACAAATTACACTTTTACTTACCAAGGGTCACACACAATATAAAGTGAAACAGGGAAAGCCAGTGACAGTAAAGACTTGTACTAAGTGAGGAGGTCAGGAATGGGGTTTGGTTGTTTTTTTTAGGATTTATCATACTTCAGCAGAATGTTCTTTGCATATTACAAAGTCAGCATAAAATGTCACATTTGCATTAAGGAATTATAGCAGGATTCACGTATGCTTGATGTAAGAATATAAATATTCAGCAGCTGCAAAATGATTGCAGAGAAGACTAAATGCTCACTTGTAAACCACAGTGCTACTCATATATCATGAAATATGGAAAAATACTGTAGGCAAAAAAAATGCCATGTAAAACAAATTGGGTTTGGACCATATTTGATTTGCAAATGAAAATGAAGAACACAACACTAAACTATCTAAGAGAATCAGTAAACAGCAGGTTCACATACAGGGCACTTGTTCAGATACCTGTGGGTATAAGACCTTGGCCTCTTAACCTTTTACTACTATTCACTTGGAAGTAGAAAAGATTTACATGGAGAGAAATACAGATATTACTGAAACAGGTAATCATTTCAGGAAGTAACTTTCCTTTAAAGTTGCAAGCCTTCACCAAATTGCTTTTTATAAAATCTAAGCACACAGTTTTGACTGGATCACCTTTATCTATATGCTGATTGACATTCAAAGAACTCTATTGTGCTTATCCTTGCAGACACAATGCTGTTTTCTCCTTCAGCAAGACTTGTTCTTCTGTACGCTTGGTGATCCTATATTTAATGATTTGTACAAACTCTCCTGGAACAACCAACCTGGATCCCCTTTAAAACATTAACTAATAAATAGTTCTGAAATCTGCTTTCCCGCCCCCCTCCAAATTGTTTTTCCTTTTGTGTCATGTAGATTATAAGCCTATGAGCAGGGACTGTCTTATTACTGATATTTATAAGCCAATCTGTTGGCCTTTTTTATTTGAAAAGCAGGGTGAACATTAGATAGACAAACAGACACACAAACAGACAAAACAAAATAGGAAATTCTTTCCAGTAGCACCTTAGAGACCAACTGAGTTTGTTCTTGGTATGAGCTTTTGTGTGCATGCACACTTCTTCAGATACACTGAAACAGAAGTCACCAGATCCTTAAATATAGTGAGGGAGTGGGGAGGGGTATTACACAAACAGACAGACAGACAGATACGTGTTACAATATGAGCTGTGAAAATTTCCTAGTTCAAATCTTGCATCTATGCTATGAACGTGCTAGATGGCATTCAGCCACCCACAGCAATATGGGGATAATAATACTGATCTAACTTGTGGGTCAACTGGAAGGATTACTGAGATAAATCGGGTCCTTCCTCACAGAGGGCACGTGTTGCGGTACAACCTGGCAAGCAGACCCTGTGTTGTGGGTAGGACCGTTTGGATAGCCACAACACCCTATTGGTAGGTCCCTTGATGCTGGGAGCAATCAGGCTAATGGGACACAAGTAAAGGGCACTGAGGGACCTATTTAAGCCCATGCATGTGCGCCTGAGCTTCCTCTTGGGGCTAGTGCATCGGAACAGCAGCCCACCTCTCCCTATATTTAGGGCTTGAGCTTGACCTTGCTATGCCGTCGTGTGTCGCTTGTCGTTGGGACAGGGGCACGGCAGGAATTTTCTCCACTTGGCTGATTGGCTGTTGCCACTTGGGTTTCGCCTGGCGCATAGCAAATCGTCACAACTTGTAAGGTTGGGGATAGGCTCCGGTTCAAGTGATAGGGGTGGCAGAACAGTCTGGCCATCCCTACGTGAAGGGTATTCCGATAAAGGAATCCAGGGACTCAATGGTTTGGTCAACCCTGAGAGGGGTTGTGCCCATGCCCGAGTCTGGGGGACATCAGGGTGGCTGACTGGTGCTCCTGCTTTCAGCTGTCCCTGGTGTTCACCCTTGGCTGACCTACGACAGAGCTCTGGGTCAGCGCTGCCTGGAAGGGTGCAGGGAGCTAGTCAAACCAGAGCCTATGCAACCACTCACTTGATTGTAATCAATAAAGTTGTGGCCTAAATTCTGCCCAAAACCAAACCAAATATCTGAGTCATGTGTGAATTTATTTCTAGGGAATGGTTAAAAGGTCTAAACACGCAATGCATATGAAGAGTTCTGAGTATGCCAAAACACTGCATCGAACATTAACTGTAGAGTTCCCAGCACTTCTTAGAAGAGAATATAAAAATCCTGCATTATTTTAAAATATAAAAATCCTTTCTGAATATTTGGAAATTGAAAACTGTCTGAACAATGCACAACAGAAGAGGGAAATAGAAAGAAGTGGGGAAATGTTTTGGAAAAGACATGTTGAGTTGAAACTGAATCGTCCGGTTCAGGGGAAAAAATGTCTTCAATTCTCTTATTATTTCAAACAATAAAATAAGGTCAATTAGCATTCTCAGCAACATGCTAGCAACCCAAGAGAAACATATGAATAATTCAAATCTGGAAAAAGGAGAACAATTGACAAAATAAATATTTTAATGATCTGCTCGTCTGCAACCACTGAGCAGAGACAGAGTAATAAAATCTGAGAGTAAAAGAAGAGCACTGGGGAAATGATTCAGTAGATTATTAATTGATTTCAAAATTTCAAAATCCCCTACATATTAGCTTTCAAAAGATGACTGTGAAGACTTTGTAGACTGCGCAGAATATAGAAGTAGCCTGGCACGCAGCTGCAGACAAGAGCTCCTTCAAAAAGAGTTGGTGCAATAAAAACTGCATTCAAGGATGAAGATTCAGTATAGGATTCAACAGGAGTATTATCATACTTATTCTTAAAATGTTTTTTTTTTTTAGTAACAACAATAAAGCTGTAGCAGCCGTGGTTTCAACACTTTAGTTCATCCCATATAGAACTTCAAGCTCAGCAATTCTGTATGTCTTTATAAACTACTGTAGCACATAAACTGGTCATTAGATTTTTATGCGGAGTCCATAACTTCCCTTATTCAACTTCCTTTGTGAACATCACATCAGCTGCACAACAACTGGAAATACAATTCACTCATGCAACTCTCCCTCACATCTAAATAATCCACAAATCTGCAAGGAGCTGGATTCGAACAGATACTGGTGCATGAAGATGATATATATAGTTGCACAAGGGTGGGTTCTGTATCTTCCACCCAACTTCACTCTTCAGCAGCAATCCCATACCTTTCTCAAGTGTCACCTGTCTCTCAGGGGACCTAGGGACTATATTAGGGAACGAGCAAGGTAATTAGGATTCAACCATCTTAGTGTAACTCAAAGGTAAAATTATCTTCACATGAAATCAAAGTTTACTCAATTTTATTGAGAAATAATGGAACTGATTTTAGACAATAACAGTTTATACAAGCGAAGAACACAGGAAGCTGCTTTATACTGATTCAGACTGTTGACCCAACTTCCTCATTATCATCTACACTGACTGGTAGGGGCTCTTCTAGTCCTACCCTGGAGATCCCAGGGATTGAACTTTGGACATTCTGCATGTAAAGCAGGTGCTCTATCACTTATTAGAGGACCCACACTTATACCAATTAGGACCAAAAATGTAATGCAAGCTATACCAATACTGCAATGGCATAAACTCATTCAATAGACTATGATTGATATAAGGAAACTCGTCTCTTAGCAAAGAATTAGCCTTCAAACAATAGGCCCATTATATTTCCTCTTATTTTTAGGCATTTTACTGTTTGTAAATGTATTGTTGAGTGGAAAAAAGAGTTCAGTACTGTGCTCTACATACTGAACTACTTCAAAACAACTTTCTGGATTGGATCATTCCTATTCTGAAGTCACATCATTTCAAAACTGTGCTTTCCCCCAAAATGTACAGATTTTGAATTTAGCTCAAAAGTATATCTAGGGAATTCTTCTTTCAGATTGCTCCACACTCCCAATGCTATCAACCTAAGGTACCAAGTAGGGTCTAAGTGAATCTGTCCAGAACCTCTGATTCACTCAGTGATTGCCAACCTCTAATTCAACTCAGTTCAAATTCTGAATCTCACATTGTAAGTCTGAATAAATGATAGGTTAAAGTGTTGCTGTTTTTCAGAACTTATCGTGTGAACAGCCCCCCACCCCTGATCTTGCCTCGGATGAAAATAAACGTTTGTACAGACCCATCTGTCATCACAAGTTTCCATTTTTCAGCAGAAGCTTGGGACAAAATATTAAGAGATAAATCATTATGATGCGATAGAATAAGCAACAACACTAAGATACAAACTCTACTTACTTCAAGGCATGATACAGAGTCCTGCTTCAGTTCACCATCACCTGTAAGAACACATATGTAGTTACCATGTGTATTGATTTTAAAAAGTTATTTTACTAATAAGGTTCAGCATTGAATTTTAAAAACAGACAATATAAGCAGACTGATCCATTTCCCTGAAAATTGTTTGGAGGTGCTATTGTGAATCAATACAAATTATAAAATTGAGCAAGAGTAATGTTTCTGTTGCCTAGAAACATTACGCTATTCTTACAAGATTTAGCTTTCCTCCGAATATTCCTCCTGTACACAAAAGGGATCTGAATATTTATCTACATGTAAAAGGCTAATTTAGCATAGCAAAATCATGAATTAAAAACAAAAAAATGCCAAACCGAGCACTCCCCTGGATTATTCCACCCTATGAATCACTGCTTCCTTCCTTCTACTTGAGTTACCTCTTTATTCTCCCTTGAGCAGCTCTTGACAGCTATGCGCTACCCTCAGGCCTCCTGTGTGCACAGCTCTCAATGCTCTGAGTTCAGCTATTCCACCTGTAGCTATTTGAACCTCATCATTCGGCAGCCTGGACTCAACACCCAACTGTCCAAAACTGACTCCGGGCAGAACAAGCTCTTTTCAGCCTGCCAAGCCCCTCTGGAACCTTCCGTTTCTCTTGTTTGCCCAGATGCTCTCAGCATGCCAAAGTCAGCGGTCTCAAAGCTGGAACTAACAGTTTCCAGCTGCACAAAGAATCTCAGCATGTGTTTCCCTTAAAATGGCCAGGGTCAAAACAACTGGGTCCAAATTCTAGATTTAAAAGCCAAAGTGATTGTCAGGAGAGCCTTTGTGCTGGATTTTGGTGCCTTTCATGGAAACTGAGATGGAATTACTACAAAAAAGAAGCTGCTGCTTAGGATGTAGTGAATATGAAAAGTGGTGGTCATGAAGCTGGGAGCCTACCACAGGAATAAGCGCGATTTTAATCAAAACTGGAGAACTACATCAAAATAAATTTAAAAATTAAAAGAAATTGTCCAGTAGCACCTTAGAGACCAAGTAAGTTTGTTCTGCATGCACACTTCTTCAGATACACACGAAAGCTTATACCCAGAACAGACTTAGTTGGTCTCTAAGGTGCTACTGGACAATTTTTTAATTTTTTAATTTATTTCAACTGCATCAGACCAACATGGCTACCTACTTGAATGGAGAACCAAGATTTTATATTACTTTTTAAAGAAGATATACATTGCTTTTACCCATGCCCATTTCTTTCTAAACTTTAAAATTATGCTGCTACCTTGGTAAATGTTAAAATATGAAGCACTGAAGAATACTTGCATTCTACTAAACTTCTCATTCTAGGATGTAGCCGAATAGATCCTAGTTCAGTGTTTAGCAGCAATGATGGGTTGTAATTTTTATTCCAGAAAATGGTTTTGGCTGTATGTTTATAATACATAAAAGTTCATCAGACGCACAGCATGGACACTACAAACACAACTCACAAAACTATAGTACAAATCAGCATCTTATCAACTACGCGGAGCATCAACTTAAAAAAACAACAACCAGATCAAAGTATTTAAGCTGTTGCCTCCATCAAGTGGCCAGAAAGAAGATTTAGAATGACTCCCTTGACAGATCATGTAGCTGCATGAAACAGACTGTTCCATGAAATGTTCCTACATTGTATTATTCCATTTCAATAAATGTATTGTCCATTTCCTAATTTTATGAAGTTACAGTAGTGGATCCAGGAGTAGAACAAACAGCTTGTGGGGTCTACTGGGGGGGGGGGGCATGCATATCATCACACTAGGTCATAAACCTGGAGACAAAATCTAAAATTCCAAAAAGGAGGAGACTTTTTTATATTCACAAACACTTCTAGTTAACCATTTCTGTGCAATTAAATCACTGGAAAACCAGTATAGCACAGCGGTTAGTGAGACTAAGACTAATGACACCAAGGTTCGCATCTCATGTCAGCCATGTCAGCCAGCCACTATTTCTCAAGCTAACCTACTTCTTAGTGTTTTTATATACTTAATTATGTTATTCCACACCATTTATTTTAATGCAAGGGAAACATAATGGCAAGGGAGGCAGGAAGTAATCAATTAGGTACCATTTGTGGAATGAAAACAACAATCACATTCATTGGATTGATTACTTCTCTGGACGTAAGCAAATACAGTATTAGCAATTTCCATTCCTGTTTCTGTGACAAAGCCACAGAGAACAGCCAATCTGCCTCTCTCCATATGCAAAGAAAAGAACACCTAAACAATACAGAGCAGGAAACTGCAACACCATTTTCAAACTCCTTCTTCACTTCCCACTTGCATGCATATCCTGTTCTGCTCCTTCGCACTTGCCTCTCATTTTCTAGAGTTCTTCTTCATCCCTCGCCCCACATTTCCATGGACTTGCACCAGCACCTGCAGATGAACAATTAGTTTGATCCAGTGCCTTTTTGGTCAGAAACGAAGTGTCAGTACTTATATCTAGATAAAAATGCCACGGCACACAATGGCTGCCAATGGTGGCGGGGGGGGGGGGAGTGATGGCATTCTGCCAGAAATAAAGCACTGTCTAGAGCAGACACCCCCAAAATTCCCATCATCCCTGACCACTGGTCCTGTTAGCTAGGGATCATGGGAGTTGTAGGCCAAAACATCTGGAGGGCCGCAGTTTGGGAATGCCTGGTCTAGAGATCACTGGCCTCTTTCCCCAATCCCCTGCTTAAGATAAAAGATATAAATATAGGTTTTATAGCAACTGTTCCTAAGCTCTCCATTCAGTCACTGGGCTGCTATTTTGTGAAGAATGCAGATGTTGCCAAGAAGAAGGTATGATAGAACCTGGGTTGTACTCTGTCAGAGGAAATCATTGTGTTCACTGTCCTTTCTTCCTAGCTATTGAGAATGGATTCTACCTGTTGGGTGTACCAGAATGAACACATAGGAACACAGAATGCTAGCTTATACCAAATCGGACCATCTGACTTGGTACTGTCTACAATGACTGGCAGTGGCTTTCCCATGATTTCCATTTTTTCAGGCAGGGGCCCCATTTGGAGATGCCAGGGTTTGGACCTGGAAACTTCATCATGCAAACCAGATGCTTTGCCACTTAAATACAGCTCTTCACACTCTAGCTATGAGTGGATACAGAGGAGAGAGCTTTCCTGAAAGCAAAGGGTAATGTGGTTTTGGTTGGCTGGTTGGTGGAGCAGGGACAATATTTTTATGAAGCGATGCTGGGCAGGAGTTGCGAAAAAAACAAGATTGGATTATTTCTTCATATGAAGGAGAACATGTTCTCTAGTTACGCACTGTCTACTTAAAAGGGACATTTCTAAAAGCAGGTTTGTTGGGAAGCCATGCTATCTGCCTTGTACAGCATTCTCTTTAATTGTGTGACCAAGATACACTTAGTGAGATAAATGGGGCACCCTGATGGCTAGTAGAAGTGACAGTTGTCCCAGCCTCAATTTGAGAATCTATGACTACAGTGGTACCTCTGGTTGCAAACAGGATCCGTTCCGGAGGCCCGTTCACAACATGAAAAGAGCGCAACCTGAAGCGCTGTATCTGCGCATGTGCACAGCACGATTTGGCACACACACAATGCATGATTTCGGCACATGCCGAAACCCAGAAGTAACCCGTTCCGGTACTTCCAGGTTCGGTGCGTTCATAACCCATAGCGAATGCAACCCACAGCGAATGCAACCAGAGGTATGACTGTACTATTAATCTATCTCTGCTAAATATATTTAAATAGCTATACGCATCTGCCTGGGAGATGTTGACCACATTAGATAAAGGAATTAAGTAAATATATTAATTAACTATATTAACAATTAGTAACGTGTTTCAGTTTAGTTCGCCAGCTGAAGTCAAATCTCCTTTTATGCACAAAATGGTAAGCTTACTTTATTTATTTATGCACGAGGAGGACTGTGTGCACAAAAGTATCATTTCACATTAGTGGTCACATGTCAGGGACTGGCTGGACGAGGAGTGGTGACAGTCAGTGATCCAGGAGGCACCTGAGGGGGAAGGGGACTTTGAACCAGGTTCAGACTGGTGGGACAGGGAAGAATAATCAGCAGAGATTGAGGGTGAAGGCAGTGGTGGAGGAAGGGGTGCAGGGGGTGTAGGTTCACCCCAGGTGTCATCACTGAGGTGTGTGTTTGTGACAAAATGAGTTTGTTAAATAAAAAATGGGCTCATGAAACTTTTTAGGAGTGATGTGGCGGCTTAGGCGGCTGCAGGTTTCGCACTGCCTGAAACGTTAGCGTGGGACTTGCGTCAGCCTACTGCCTCTCCCTCAGCCGTCCTAAAGCTGAGGAGGAAGCGTCGGAGAGGCTCCATGCGTCAGAGAAACTCGCCCCGCCCCCACGGACAGATCGCCCCACCCCCACAGGTGCAGATCGTCCCACCCCTATGGGCGGCTTGCCCTGCTCCCGGCTGCAGGATACGCCTCTGCACCAGGCACCCGATCGGCTAGCTACACCACTGGGTGAAGGGGAGAGGCTTGCAGTAGCCACACACTGATAGAAAAGGCGCAAGGGCTGTGCCTCCTGCTCTACAATACAGTCCTGATTTGGTTCCTTCCTTGCTTCATGTTACATTTTGTCAGGCGACCCAGAAGTACCGGAAAGGGTTACTTCCGGGTTTCACCGCTTGCGCATGCGCAGTAGCGCTAAATCGCACCACGCACCTGCGCAGATACGGCACTTCAGGTTGTGGGCTTTTCACGTTGCTAATGGGCCTCCAGAACGGATCCCGTTCGCAACCAGAGGTACCACTGTATTTTGTTATATCTCTGGAAGTGCATTTAGGTCGTGTGAAAGCTCAAATATAAGGAGGAAATTAACAGAGAAACATTGAGGAAAGGAATAAACTGCCATGAGAATGCAACCCAACCCAACGTGCATAGCAAAAAATAAGTAGCTATATAGAACTACCAAATTATGTTTAGAAGCTATTCTCTTCCCCTGCAAAAAATAGAAAGAAAAGACTATCCTATTCCCTGCCTTTAGTTGAACCTTGAAGTAAAGCTCCTACTGGATTCATTAGTCTACTCACTTACTTCCTAGCTTATTTAGCAATTTTGGTAGCTATAATTTTGGAGGTAGAATTATGTGTTACTGTTTCAGAATGGAAGGGTTACGCTTCATCATAACAAGTATGCACTACGCACATATAATTAGACTAACCTGGAGAGCAATTTTGACATATCTTAGCCAGCACTTGTGAGTCATGTTCATAAACTCCAAGAGAAAGCGGCAGCCCTGTTTCTGCAGTATTAGTGCCACATCTTTTATTCTCTGCACTGTTGTAGCTTTCATTCAGATTAGCTGGAGGGAAAGAGTTTTCTTCCAACTCAAGCGTTATGGCTTGATCTGAAGTGTGTGGAATTGAGCAATACAATCCTTCTGAGGCCTCTCAGAATGGGAATAACACCAAGGCTTCGAGATCTGTCTCTGTCGACTGAGCTCTACCCAAATCTGTACATAATGAGAGCTCAAGAAGGCAAATATTTGAGATTTTATGTAATAGCTATGTAGACTTTGATAAAAACTCTAAAGGTTTCATACTACTGGAGGCAATTCATTTGAACACATATGTTCATATGAACCACTGTGATGTGGACTGATTGTTGCCAGGCAGTTTATAATGCAAGCTAAAGACAAAGCTAGGGTTGCCATATTTCAAAAAGTAAAAACCAGGACACCACCAAAACTGTTGAGGATTTTTAAGGAAAACCTGAAAGTTGGTGAGCTTTGAGCTTTCAAAGTTGTCAATTTTTCAACTGACTTGCCTAAGATCCAGGACAAAGTGACGCCTTTTGGAAATCCCCCCAGACGTCAATTCCACCTTTGAAATCCAGACATATGGCAGCCCCAAGACAATGCTGTCTTGGTGATCAACAAAAGGATCTACTCAAAGTATCACATGCAGGCTGCAACCTGGAACTGGTGTCCAAAGCTTTGGGAATGCCCAGTGGGATTTCTCCCTTTCCCCCTTTGCACAGACAACCAGAGAAATCTTAGCAGTGGAAGGTAATCTGCAGAACAGCAACCTTCGTTTCCTAAGCCCTGCCAGCATTGGCTAAGGCAGAATGTGGGGGAGACAACCATTTCCCCCATTCCCCCTTCCCATTGCTTCCAATGGGAGGGAATTAATTGTGCCAGCTCCCAAGCTGCAGTAGTTTTCCACAAGGAAGCTGAGGATTTTGTGGGTCCCTGGCCACCCAGAGTGCTCCAGTTTTGGCCCCATTACTGGTGGAGCACTACTGGAAGGCCCCATGTCAAATTCAGGGAGGACCTCCAGTAACAGACCTTCTGCTCAAGAAAAGGAAAAATTGGAACCTCCAGTCATGCTACAAACTATTTTTGAACAAGCCTGCAGGTTCAAAAGTATTTTGCAAAGCAGGCATCCAGGAAGAAGAGTCACTGCTATTCTAACACCAAAAACCTGAAAACATTATTGGGCGCATAATATAGTTGTCCAGTTCACTGAATATCCATAGTGTCCAAAACCAATTAGGCCCTTCCATCATCCCAGATCTGTGTGGGAATCAGTAAAAGATGCTATGTGTACAAAATAAAGCTAAAATCACAAAAAGTTAGGCTTTCAAGCATTCAAGCTTTGAAAACTCTATTCCCATTGCTCACTTATTCACTATTTCTAGATTTTTACAATTTCATTACATTAATTTCAGAAGTTCCATGACATACGGTGTTCATTGCTAATATCACTAATAAAAATGTAAGTTTGTTGTGATTTTATTAGTGTATTTTGTCCGCTTTGATTTTGTTGTTTTAGTAATATTTGTCTGTGCCTGCAGATGTGTGTTTGAACAAGAATATACAAACCATGAGACTTTTCAAAACCGAAAAAAGCCTGAATTGAAGCTTATAGACTGTTCTCTCTCTCAGCTATAAGGGAAGATGAGGGTTTTTTAATTCCACTGCACTGAAAAATTAATTCACCCATCTTTCTTTGAAGTAGATACACATTTGATGTGTTTATTGTTCTTATATCCTTACAGGCCACACTGAACCCATATTTCTACATTTAAAATCTAATGCATTTAAACTATGTTAACACCCAGTACTCAGCAAGTCCAAAGCAATTTCACTTTAAAACAAGTGTATGTCAGCTTCCGTCAACTCAAGTGCTTGCATCTTTCACAAGCAGAGATCACGCTGGGAGTCATAACTATGAAATTACCGTGAAACAAACATAATGCTCTCCTATACAACAGTATATAATGCATTACAGTAAGACTGTGTGAAGCTATAAGCTTCTCAGAAATTTCCGTAGCCATCCTTCTGTAAATGTCAATAATAGTAGTATGACATTGGATTCAAAGATACAACGAGTGACATTCTTTTAATATGACTCTGCCCATCAGAACTGAGGTTTGTTCTCTCAGCTGTACCCAAAGAAAGATCCCCATTTCATATGAAATAGCGTGAACATCAATTAGGAAACACTTCATGGAGGGGGGGGGAGTGGACTCCACTGCATAAATGTATCTTCCAATTTTTCTGTGTATATGTTAGCAATCTCAAAAGCCATGGGGGATTCCAGCGCTATCCATTTTGACTTGGTACTAGAACTGTCTATCAAACAGAAAATGTTTTTGCATAAAGCAATTTTCACTAAAGGAATAATAAAATGTGTAGGAGGCTTTCAAGAATCCTGTCTACAAAGAAAAACCTGTTCTATAATAGTAAGTGCACTCAGATCCTGCTTGTGGGCTTCCAACAGGTATTTAGTTGGACAGGATGAGAACTCTAGCACCATAAAAGGCTCAAACACGAAGAGTCACCAGTTTATCCTGAATTATTATTTTTATTATTAATATTTATTAAATTTCTATACTACCCTATAACCGTGGATCTCAGGGCAGTTCACAACATAAAATAACAGGTATAAAAAACATAATATAAGTTACAAAAACAAAAACAACCCAATAATCCCCCCTTCCACAACACATTTCAAAAGGGCATCGGATGTCAATCAGTCAAAGGTTTAGTTAAAAACATTTTCTCCTGGCGCCTAAAGGTGCATAATGAAGGCACCAGCAGAACCTCTCTGGGGAGAGCATTCCACAAATAGAGAGCCACTACAGAGAAGGCCCATTCTCATGTTGCCACTCTCCAGACCTGTTATGCAGAAGGAATATAAAGAAGGGGCTCAGAAGATGTTCTCAGGGTCCAGGTAGGTTCATGTGGAGAGATGCGGTCCTGAGCAATTCTTCAAGGTAATTGTATGTATTGGCAATCCATTCAAAATCAGAGTTTCTGATATGAGATTATATGAAGGGAACAGATGGATGATGATGAAGAAAACCCACATTAAGATAGTGAGCCTGGGCTGGAGTCTCTATCAGAAACCATGGTTTGCTTGGAAGTGGGGGATGGAGATTCGTTTATACAAAAACTAGAATGTGAAGATTACCAATGTAAAGACCACAGTTTGGGTACCCCTGATATAGAAAGCTTAGGATGTATTTGAATCCAGTAAACTAACTGGGCATACTGGAAAATAAGCATCAAGTGGTAATATTTAATATAAAGTATGTTTAATAATATGATTATGTTAGTGGTGTTACAATTTCAGGGCTACTAATGGTGAATCCTACTAAAGTGAACTATATAAAATGTGTGTGGTGCTATAGTTTAATTTCATTCCACCACTTTCCACTACCAGAAGATGAAACTGTGATCTTCACAGGCCCGTCCCCTCCCATCCTAAGTCCACATGGGCCAGTAAGAGGAAAGCTGACTCTCTTGTGCAGGGAAACAATGATTTTGCTCAAAAGGAATGCCATGTTTTAACTCATCTTCCAGCTGTACTTGATGAATTATAAAGTACATCACAGCTTTTTGTCATACAATATTTGGATCACAGGCTCCACTCCTATTCATGAATTCATTCATTGTCATTAACACAATAGATTGGTGATGACAGCTAAACTGGAGAGTGAGACACTTTTGAAAACCTGAAACTTAAAATCTATTCTATACACATTTTAGGCATATTCACTTCCTTTCCATACAAACAATGTCTGACATCAGTCGAAACATGTCTGGTAAGTGTAATCTCTCTGATGAAGGAAGGCGTTCCACAAGCCAACTTTCAAGGCTCAAAGGGGAATACAGTGGTACCTTGGGTTAAGAACTTAATTCGTTCTGGAGGTCCGTTCTTAACCTGAAACTGTTCTTAACCTGAGGTACCACTTTAACTAATGGAGCCTCCCGCTGCCGCCGCCACACAATTTCTGTTCTCATCCTGAAACAAAGTTCTTAACCCGAGGTACTGTTTATGGGTTAGTGGAGTCTGTAACCTGAAGCGTCTATAACCTGAACCCGAGGTACCACTGTAGTTTGGGGTGACTTGTTCTGTAATACAAATCAGTATGAACTTGCAGTGTCCAGATGCTTTTCCTAAATAAATTTATTGGAAGCAAGACTGGTTGATTTTAGTAACTTAGCTAAGAATATGAACAGCTGCTATTGTGCACTAATACAACAAAGTGGGTTGTATCCAACTAAGTCCTACTCAATAGTACACCCATTGAAACTAGTGGATTTAAGTTAGTCATCTCAATTAACTTCAATGGTTCTGCCCTAAGTAGGACTAGTATTGGATGAAATCCAGGGCATACAAGGCAGGGCCTCTTCCAATACTTGGGTGCAGAATATGATGCTGTAATCAAAGCTACAAAGTGGCACATGTGTACAAATTAGCAACGTCTGAGGATGGGGAAATTGCATTCACTGTGTATTTATTACCTGTGGTGCTGTAAGTTACTTTTTGTGCTGGTAAAATTAAGTCGGTTCATAGAGTTATAGCAGTTCACTACCCACCAAGAAAAAAAGTAAGATATCTGATCAGGGCACAGTAAACTCATAACTTGTACATTCAGTGTTCGCTATTGCAGCTAAGTGTTTTGATGGCCAGCCAGGTACAGCCACACAAGTTAAACACACATGCTTACCAGGCTGTGGGAAGGTATCACATAGGCTCTGAGAGGTTTTCACAAGATTTTGGACAGCCCAGATTCCTGAGAGCCTCCTAGAGCCTAGTAAGCAAGGTACAAAGCTTAAAAGCTCTCCATCTTGCAGGAGTGGGAGGGAGACCTGTGTTAGCAAACGTCCCGCTCGGGGCAAGTTGTGAGACTGACCCCCCAGGCAGGGACGAAGCCTGAGTGCATTCCTGGCTACTCAAGTCCAGTGGCACATTGATATGTGATTGTTCCCCAGCATGAAGAACAACACACACAAGCCATTAAGGCTAAACTATTTTATTGTGGATAAGACGCAGAGTATGTCTCTGCTTGCCAGCTCAGTAAGTCAGAGCTGTGCATAACGCATCTAGCGTCTCTCGAGCCAGAACTGAAAGTGAAAGTAAAGATATACAATAATATCACATGGTTGAGAAAGCAGACAAAACAGCTGTCTTTCTCATGGGAAAAACACAAGTCATACCAACCTCGCTGCTGCTTTTGCAGCTTGGTCTGTACGAATATCCTAACAACCTGCTCAGCACACCAGCTTCAGAAAGGTCAGGATGGCTGCACGGGTGGGGACTTCTGGTTCTGATTATAGACAATTTCACCTTCCCCCCCCCAAGGTAGCCCCCACACAAGTTGCGAGCCTACTGTACCTTAAAGCCGATACTCTGTTGTAGTTAATACACAATTCTATGTAACTGAATAAGAGTTTACATGAATGCTTCTAATTCTGGAATAAACAGTTTGAAAGTATCATTTTTTTTCTGTTGGGGGAAATACCTAGTGTTGGGATTAGTAAAATACTGTATAGTAAAACAAGCAAAAGCAATTTGCTCACCACTTCCATAAAAGTGAAAATTGAATCTCAAAACATTACAAGATGATAACAAACTGAATGTATCCATCATTAGGGAAAACATCAATTGATTTTGGGGTTTGAAAATGAAATTTGTTTGATGTAATTAGTTTTACAAATGAAATGAACACTGACCTTCCTGGCTTTGTATTGACAATATCATCCTTAGATATCCGACCTATTTGCAACAATTGTCAGAAGTAAAGAAAAAAAAAGCATGATTTACAGGCTTATTTAAAAGCCAAGGATATTAGTTGTTCGACCTTATTTTTCCCCTTCCTATTTAATGTATGCTTTTCATATCCTCTAGAGAGAATCATCTGTGCACTCCAATGTATTAAAAATAAAGATACAGGATATAAATGAAAAAATATGCTGGGAAGCAGTTTTCTTAGGTAAACGCAAGAGGAGTGCACCTGTCAGTGAAAATAAATGATTACTTAAAAATATAGTTCATACTATGACACTCCGACATATTCATTACCTTTCAGCTTGAAATAAAACACATTGCAATTTGCTTTGCTTTCAGTTGATACACATACTGTGTTTGAACTGCTGATTAAGTGATTCTTTCCTATTTGCATAGAATAAATCAACTACACTACTTATAACAATGTATAATTAACATGGTATGCCAATCTTAGGTAGTTTTTGTTTTGCTTTTTTAAGTGAGGAGGCAATGCAAGTTTGCTTTCTTGGTGTCAAGTACATTTATGTTACACCTCTAAATATTTTCCAGCAGGGGGAAGAGTGGTGTTGCACTCATGTCCTGCTTGTTTTTCTTATTTATGTGTTTGCTTTGTTAGTTTGACTTTTACTGGCCCTTTACCATACAGTTTCCAGAACACGTGACAAACATGGGGTTCTGGGGCTTTGGATGCCAATCTTCCCAGCCACCATCATCAAGTTAGCAGCCAGTAGCAGTTCTGTTTAGCTGTTTGCAGACTCTGGAAGCTTGTGACCAGGACTTGTAAACAAGGTTTTAGTGAGGGAGTTTGAGACGGAGGCCAGAAGTGCTGTCTTACAGTGGACATAGGGCCAAGAGACATGGACAGTGAAGGAGCTGCTGTGCCATGTTTGCCTTCCTGTCTAAGAATGCACAAAACTACACCTTTAGCAAGTGCAAGCTGTTTGCTTTGCTGGAAAAGAAGATACAGCAACTTGAGGCCCACCTATTCACTCTTCGAGCTATTGGTCAAGATGAAGAATTTATTGACAGAGCAGCGTGGACTGTCCTGAAACAGCGATGCAGGTGGGGTGCCCCTAGGGAGGAGGGAAATCGGCCATTGCAGAAGTCAAACCTCTGGAGTAACACAACACACAGAAACATGTCCATGCGGACTGGTGGTGGGCAAATGTCCTCAATAAAACAAAACCTTTGCAGAAACAAAGAGTGCTCACAAATAGTTTCTCATTCTGGGGGGAAGTGACAAGTAGGGTACCACAGGGTTCTTTTCTGGGCCCGTCGTTGTTCGAATCAAACCTGTTGTTGGAAACCAAGTGTTATGAGGAACAGTTGATGGAGTTGGGTATGTTTAGCCTTGTAAAATGGAAGGCTGAGAGGAGATATGATCGCCATCTTCAAGTATATAAAGGGTTGTCACACGTGGAAGGTGGAGCAAACTTATTTTCTTCTGCTTTGGAGGGTAGGACCCGAACCATTAGATTCAAGTGTTTCATTTTTGCTCAAATGTAGGAGAATAAGAGTTTTGTTCTTAAGTCAAAGCCTTTCTACAGAGCAATTCACACTGTTGGAAAGGTAAGCAGAAACATAAAAATAAAACTTTAGTTATAAATGACTGGACATTCAAATCACACAACTGTCGTTGCCCTTGATGACATTCATACAGCATATCCTCAGAAAGCATCTTAATAGGGTAGTATTTTGGTTATGGTTACTTTGCAGTGTGCATCTGTCCATGCCAGGTGTTAAGGTTATTATCTTACTGCTTCAGATGGCTATATTGAGAGTTCTCCAATAGAACTCTCATCTATAAGTTCTAATTCTGAGTAAAATTTGGAGGAACGTTTTAAAGTGGCATGAAGGTATAACTTGGAAATAAGCATATTTTGATTACTTACTGGTACTCCCAACTCTGGGTAGTTTAAAAAGTATTAAGCTACAAAAGTAAAGAAAGGACACACTCCTTCAAAATTATATTCATAAGGCCAACTGAGACAATCAGTGCACCCCACTCCCAGACAAATCACTTGGGAGACTGTTCAGTCATATGCATAATTATGTGACATGAAAAGTATTCATGTTTTCTTAATTGCAAGTATTTCAACTATGTTTAAATACATCATTCACTTTACAAGGTACAAATAAGTATGTGCAATTACATGCTAATTAGTTACAATTTAATTACTGTGTAAATACTGGTATGTAAGAAGATAATCAAATGGTTACTTGTGCAGTGTAAATTAATTGATAACAAGAGATTTACAATTGCAAATTAGGGCGATTACACTCTGAGTGCTATGTTAGATGTTAAGTGCAATGCATAGTTAATCACTTATCTATTATTTCACTATACTGTTGTATGCTGTGTTGAAATAGCAGTTTAGGTCTTATATCAGTGTCTGGAACTCACCTTTCTGAAGTAGGTTGATCACACGTTTGGATCTTCATTTCTAAAACAATTATCTCTAGCATAATTTCAATCATTATCCGTTATCTCAAAATGTTCCTAATGCTGTTGATAATAGGGTGCTTTGCTGTGATTACGTCTAGGGAGAGAAATGTCTGTCACCTTATCTTTAACTTGCATTTCAGATTCCCTGTTCTCTCCCTGCCTCACGCAGCACTCAATTTAGCTTCACTTCTGTGGCCATCTGGTGCTATAAAGCTAAATTGTGTGCAATTTTATGCCTGAAAAAATGCTGGTTTGACCTGTATTTCTTTCATTATTTCACCAACATGCTGCAGAGAGATAAAATAATGGGGATGGCTGCTTTTGCCGTTTGCTGGAAGTTGTTTGTCCTCTTTTAAAAGACTTTTTGTGTGCTATTCCAGAATGCTAGCATGTTGACTCTGATTCTTGCTAGATAAAGGATGTCTGCAGTAGCTGTTTGTTGATTTTCTATTGACTTCTGTTTGAGAGTGAAGGTGTTTCTCATTACTTTCTTATAATACAGTGAAGATACCAATTTAGTTACATTGACCTTGTAATGATGCTTAGTTCTTTTTTTATTAGTGCCCATGTTGAGCATACCTTTTTATTACTCTATCCATGTCTTTTTCCCTCAGCCTTTTAGATTACATGAAACAGCTTCTGTACATAGCCCACACTTCCTCATTCCCCCCATTTTTATTTATTTTTCAAACATATTTTTATTAGAGATTTCTTGGCTTACAAAAGTATGTGCAATGTCTTTTTTTCCAAGTTACATTTTCTACAGATCAGTTTCATTTGTTCCTCCCAAAGGAAAATTCCCACAACACTAAACAGGTACACACAGACTATGCTTAAAGCATGGAAAGCAGAAATAGGTAAACTGTCCCCAACCCCATCCCCACTAATTCCCCTGGCACATCACCCACATCATGCAGCACAAAACCTCCAGATAAAAACCTGGCAAACCAAAGGCTTATATTGCCTAACAGACTTCTACACGTCCTCATTATTTTAATCCTGCAGGGGTTCCCCCCCCTTGATAATAAGGATGAACCAGTATAGGCTTTTCATTAGACCAGAGGCAGAATTTGGGGATAAAGGATACCTCGTTAAAAGCAGGCAAAATTAAAACAAATTCCAAACCATATTTAGGCAATCTCTGCAAAAGTCAAGTTTTGATGCCTCATATGCTGGCAATAGAATTGAATCCTATTGTTGTCATCAACCATTTCAGGAGAGAAGGAAGGTTCAAACCATGCCACAATAGCTAATCTCACTCAATGTATATTTGGCTCAGTTCCCATCTGTGACATGAGTGGAAGGAGTAACCTCTAAGACAAGAGAAGGGAACTTGTCCCTTTCAGTCACTCTTGGAAATCCAAATCCCAACAGCCCCAGCTGGCATGTCCTACAGCATGGCCCCCAAACCCCAGACACAGGTTTTTCAAAATCTTTCATATGCTCTCACAAGCCACATTGGGTCATGTCCAACAGTACTTTTACTCAGTGTACACCCACTGAAATTAATGGACAGACTAACTTAGGGCTATTAATTTCAATACATCTGGTCTGAGTACAGTTTAAGTTGGATATGATCCATTAAAATTAGTATGTAGGAACTACATCCAAGGCTCTTATTTTATCCTCAAACAGGCATCCTGACAGATTTAATTATAAAAGAGGACAACATTTCATTTATTTAAAAGCCAATATTCTAATGTTTAATAAACAATAGGCATCTTGATAGCAGAAAAAAACCTTGACGCTGCATGTAATAAAACTCTAGATACTTCTCCTTAACTAAATTTTCCGCTCTTTAAATGTCAGGTGCTACAATACAAATGAACACAACCCATTAATAGGGATACCACCCTAGAAAATGTTCCGGTCTTAGCAAAACTTTATTATGGTGTGTGTGTGTTTTTCACTTCATCCACAATTCCAGGGATACTTTGCCCAAAGAGGAACCTCTAATGATTTTTGTTTTGAATTTTATCTTAAGCAAAATTAAAATCCAATTTATTATCAATCTGGCCCACTACACATTTCAGTCAAACTCTTAACAGGCCATCCAAATGCTAATAAGAAGCAGATAGCAACAAGCTACATCAATTAAAAGTTTTGTTATGGGGCCCCGAACTTGAACCTCAATAAGAAATACGATATGATATATATGTGATAAAAGTTTTGTTTCCCACAAAAATGCCAATTTCACCCAAGCAGGAATTTCCAAATTACCCTTGATTCATCAATGGCTGCTCGACTCAGGGGATCACTACACATGAAATACAATTTAGAAATATTGTCCACAAAGAACTTAGTAGGTGAAACACCAAAGGATAAAGACTGAAGACATATTTGTGCCTCCGTTTCCCTCAATGCCTAGCTGATTTTTGCAACTACAGTACACTCACACACATTTAACTTCTATGCATTCAGCTTTACATGCTTGGCAATTTAAAAATAAATAAAAGGGTGGAGGAAAGGAAACGGGCATCTGGGGTGGAGGAGACTTTGGCAATCCCACCCATCAATGCACCCAATGTGTTTTGTCTATACACAATTTTGGTTCTACACAATAGCGTCAGAATGTACCGGTAACCCCCACGTAAGATGTGCTTGCTGTATACTACATTGCTTGGAAATCCTGATTCAAGCCATGAAAATATTTGGAGAACTTACAAGGAGAACTTACCCAACAAGTGGATCTACACATATCTATTCTAGAAGGAGAGTACAAAGTTAGCAAATGCAGGAAAATGCTAATGAAAATACATCCTGTACAATCAGGAAGTGCAGTAATGTTGAAGGGAAAACTCCTAAAAATTGTACTGCTTGACACTGGCATATTTTTGTAACACTGTTTTTTTCTGACTAGTGAATGTTTGGTTTCAATGATGCGTCTTTGCTGCTGAAACACAGCCACACAAACAAAGAAAAAAAGATTTCCTCCATGGTTTTTATCCTTAGATGTTCCTCTAGTCTGGTAGAGACTTCTGAAAACAACTGTTTTACCCCAAGTCAGTTTTCTCATACTTAGGAAACCTAGATTATTTGTTTGCTTTTTCAAATAATAATAATTCTCTGTTCTAAAAAAAGTATATGCTTCAGGCAGAATATATAAGATTTAGACAAGGTATTTATGTAACGTATCATACCTGTGCCTCAAGAAAAAACTAAATGTGGATGCAGAGAAAGGAAATGTGAGATTATGATGACTGCCCCTGACTCCATGCGCTGGCCCAACACATGTACAACTATATGTGTCATCCTGGACTTTTGCAAGTGTGCAGGACCTACATATACAGCTGCGGATGTGTAAAGCCTGTTGTTCCACCTAAAGTGTGGAAGAGAGGGCAGAACCAGCTGGTGTTTTTCTGCTCCGCTCTGTGCATTGAATAAATATGTGGAACGAAGCGTGAAAATAGCTATATTTAACTACAGTCTTTCCCCCAAATCCTTTTGTAAGAACAGCCTTGATTATAGTTAACATTAATCACCGCCTCCAGCAGGAGAAAAGGGTGGGAAACAATAAAATAAAATAAAAATTCAAGCGAATGAATTATGTCCCTCTTCTGGACTTTCAACTTCAGCAGGACAAAAATCAAGACTTTTATATCACCTACATAAAATTCAAACATAACACTGAACTCTTCTAGGACAGGTGGTATATATGACAACGCAATCTATTTCATTTTATTATTATTATCCTTGTTTATCAATACTAAACAAAGGATACAATTTTATTTGGTGATGTGAACATATATACACAAATGGCAACAAATCAAAAACAGACAAAAGAGACATGGCAGACAGCTATTGATATTCCTATGGCTGCAAAATGAATATCTCAACTTCAGCGGGAAAAACATTTTGATTTTTCAGAAAGGCCTGAAAACTGAAGCAAACGAACAATTAAAAGTTTAGCACCTTGAAGTTAACCCTTTTGTGTTATCACAGCGGTTCTACAATACAGCAATCATTTTCCAGACAAATAATGTTTCCATATTGTGGCAGTGGTCCAAAGGGCCATAAAAATGTGATAAAGTGAACCCCTATAATATGCTTCTAATCGAGAATTATGGTAACCTTCTGCTTTAAGGAACCGATGATTTTGGCAAGATGCCGTCTCACACTGAGATAGAAGAACAAGCAAATATTCAATCATAAAGACGCATTCTATTCATAAACTAGAACATAAGCTGATACATGAAAATGGCTACACGTAACACAGGTTCCCATGCATTGCACACTAACAGAATGTAACAATCTCTGAGAATCAAGGTTTAGTTAGCAATGCTTATTGCAAATGCGTATTAGATTAGGTAATGTACATGTGTACTGTACTAAACTGAAATGAGGTAATGAAATATGATTGGTTAAATTGAAATCCTTTGTCTGAAATGTTATAAATACCCCTGCCCAGACCATTGGGCAGGGTTGCAGGCTTGCGAAAATGATTTGACTGTAACCCTTAAAGAAAACAAAATGGACTCCAAGCTCCTCTCCAGTCTCTGAGTTTTATTGGCGTAGCTCAGAAGAAGGGTGTTTCGCCCAATGTAACAATATCATTAAAAATTTTTTTTTGTTTTGGACAGGTTAGAACATAAGCTGAGTCAAATTAAAAGTCCACAAACACAAAATTCTGTTAACAGCCACAGCATTCAACACTTGTTTTTAAACTATAATGTGATTTTAACAGATAAAAGGGATATTTAACACCAGTGTCACTCAAAAGCAGCTCACAGCAGATGACAAAAGGCTACTTGCTATGCATCATGGGAAAGCTACTCAGTAATTTGATGAAATACACAGTAGAAACAAGTTTATTAAGATACGCGACATGTTCTCCACCTGCTAACAGATCAACTATGCATGGGAATAGGATGTTTTTCCTAAACTGCAGCATTCTTAGTCATGTGTGAATACATTTACACACAACTTTAAAAAGGGAAAGGCCCTTAGCTGTAATTCTGCCATTGGCAGGCTAGAATATACTGTAAATGCAGCAGAATATACGCTAGTCAAGTAGAATTTTGCCATTATGCTTGGCTGAAAACAGATATGGAAGAAGGGAATCAACAGTCACCATTACAAACCTAAACAAAACAGAACGAGAGTCAGAGTTGCCACTGAAAGTTCACTACAGAGAAATTTCTTTGAATCAGATCTGAGGGTTTCTTCTTGGATAAAAAAAAAATCTGAGAAAGTCTAAGATGCTTTCCTGTGGGGGAAGTGGATAAACCAGAGTCACGGACAACAATGCATCACCTATCAACTGGCTATCTGAAAGACCATATTCCCTCAAACGAGTCTGCCCAGGTTTTGAGCTCTTCAAGGGAGGCCATTCTCTAGGTCCTGCCACCCTCACAGACACGCTTAATGGCCTTCTTGGTGGCTGCTCACAGACTCTGAAACTCGCTCCCTCCTTGCTGTCCTTCTGGCAGCAGGTGAAGACTTTCTTGTTCCAACAGGCTTTTCAGAATTGACTGCTGGTGCTGTGATGTCTTTATTGCAATTGTGGGTATATTTTAGACATACTTTATATATGCATATGTATATAGTTTTAATTCCATCAATGTTTAATTATATTTTTATGATTGATGTTTCTGTGTTTTTAGTGGTTCTTGTTTGTATCTGTAAGCTCCCTTGACTCCTGTCAGGGGAAAAGGCGGGATATAAACAAACAAACAAACACTCTCAAGCAGCAGTGTACCACACTTGCTTAGAGTAAAAAAGGAAAAGACAACTTATTTTGTTCACCTAGAAATAATGAAAAACTACCTGTTTGCAGACACTGCAGTACCAGCCCTTAAAACTCCTGGCTTCGGGTGCCCATTTCTGTGTCCTGTTTCTCAAGCAATCCTTGTCTGGTCAAGCATAGCTGCATTCTTCTCTTCCCACCTCTTCATAACGATTTACCCTGATGCTAAGGATATTCAGTTCACCGCATGTTTGAAGACAGTAGAGGAGAGGCAAGGTTTGATTTGCCCTCTTTCTCTACTCCTGCCAGCTTTCTGGCTTCCACCACTGCAGCCCCTTCTTCATATGCAACACCAAGCAGCCTTCTTTGACTCATTGCTATCTCATTCCCCTTTACATCTTCTATTTCTGGAATATTCTTCAATGGTTAACCCATACATTTTGTACTCTCAATAAAAGCTCCTTTCTGGAAAGGTTCTGTTCTTATTGTTGCACTACACAGGCACTCTGATGCCACAGAAGGTGTTGTTCCTAAGTTACACATGCTGTATTTCAGTGTACATCTCTGTCAGCCTAAGAGTAGCATGTCCTCTGGCAGAATAGTGCCAGGACCATAGGAATTTATTCTGTTTTCCCGCTATAATAATATCAAACAGGAAAAGTGGAAACGAGGAACCAACTACAGAAAGAAAGAAAAAACTGATAGCCAAGCTATCTTAATGCCTCTAATATTTTTATAGATCCCTCAGGCAACAATAGTTGGCAATAGCTATTGATGCCCAAGAGATCTTCAGTAGTGCTTCTGTTACAGAGTCTATTCTGGATTTCTCCAATCAGTGGTTAAATTGTTGTTTAAAATCTTTGAAAATGCCATAGTAATAACAGAGAGAAAGAAGCTCACTTTCCTTTTAAGAGAATGTGTTCCTTCACTAAAAGGTTACAGCCTTACAAACCAGATCTGTATCTTAAAAGCAGATGCTTGTAAGGAAACTGAGTACATGTCAGAAAGGTCCCCTTCACCTCTCTGTATCATGAAAGGAGGGAAAAGGCAGAGACATAAGAGAAGAGCCCTTGATAGTACTTTAGCAGCCACTGCAGCTCATGCTTATCTCTGGCATGGAAAAGAACTCATATGGACTTCTGAGTTGTCACCTGAAGAGATAAATGATTGCGTTCTTTCTCTGTAAGCCAGGAGTAACCAATGTGCTGCCCTCCAGGTGTTATTTGACTTCAGCTCCCATCAGCTCCAGCCAGCATGGTCAATGGTAAGGGATGCTGGGCTTCCATCTAGAAGGCACCACTCTGGCTACCTTGGCTCTAAACTACGTGTTATCCAAAAACAATGTGTGAAAAACCATAAACCAAGATTCTAGTCCATTTAGTTTTGTGACAGTTTGTGAAAGCTGGTCAGTATCTTCATCAGATCAGGAGGACACGTAGGGAGTTCCTTCAGGCCATAAATCTGAGGAACAGTGGAGACTGCTCCATTAGGATGAGTAGCTTCCAGGGACATGGCTGAATCGAATGCCTGGAAGGAGTCAGACTCTGGAGATGAAGGAATGCCTGTACAAAGGGAGGCAGTGTCTGACTCTGGAGACGAGGAATTGCAGCCACAGCCAGAGCAGGAGTGCGCTAGTTCGGCCCTCCTTCGCCAAGACTTCCCAGACTCGGAAAGCTCAAAGGCAGAGGGAGGGGAGGGGATAGATGACATTGAGGGGGTTGCTATGCAACTGGGAAGCAGGCAACATTTAGAGGGATCATTGTTCGATAGTGGGGGGGGGGGAGTTCACCCACCTTCTCCCCGAACCAGAAGAGCTGAAAGGATTAAAATGCAACAAAAGTGTAAGAGACGAAGGACTGAACTTTGGTGCCCTTTGTGTTGTGATGGGGCGGTGTCTCAGTGTGACCAATTCGTAGCTAAGGGCGGCAGGCCCGGAGCCGATCTCTGGATGTAAATTGTAAATAAAAGTACATAAAACTTCCAGAGACTCATGAATTCTTATCGGTGCGTGCTTGCTTGCCTGCCTGAGATCATTAGAGTAGCACTGCCCCACTAATGTCAGTCTGCCCTCAGCTAGCCTCCATTTGCCTACCTCCTAACTTAAAACCAATATAGGGGATGGTACTGGCTGTCAGCCTCTTCCCCCTTAGTCTCAGCGTTGCCTTTGTTGAAGTCAGCAGGAAAGAGGATGGGTTCAAAACCAGAATTAGTTGGTTCCGTTGCCTTTAGCTCTGCCAGCCATTTCCTCTGGCTCCCACCACTGTTGGCATCCCTGCCTTCTGTCTGACCAATCCCCAAAGGCACCAGCCTCCCGTCCCCTGCTGATAACCTCTATGTCAAGATAGGGCAGCTTTTTTTAAATAAATGCAACTTTTCTATTCAAACAAACATGCACCTGTGAACTTCTACTGTACATTAGAAATTATTCAAATTATTAGAAATTTGAATCTAAAGTTTAAATTTCTTTTTAGGTCAAATATTGTCACTTTTAGGAGATAAGGTTGCTGTGGAAGACTCTGTGCGTGCCATACCACAAGGTCCCTCCTCAGTTTTCTTGGCCTAGCTGTTTGCAGGAAGCAATCAAAAATAAATAAGCATTGTTTTCAAATCACTAGGCTATTTTATTAAGCCATGGCCTAAGGCAAGCCTCAGAATTCAGAAAAGGCCAAACAGAAGCATTTCATTTATGTAAGCATTACTTAAGATTGTCAAACAAAGGATGAGTTTTAAAACAATGAATTAATATGATTGGGAAGGTCAAACCTTGCCTATTTCTTTAAATGAAAGGGTCACAGCCTTGTCAGATCCTTATCCACATGACACAGCTGTATGTAAGAAAATTACCTTATTCTACGCTATTTGTTTTCCCTATTATGCTAATGATCAGGAGAATGGAGCAGGACTCTAAAGCTTCACCCCATACCCATTAAAACAGAGAGAACCTTCCTTTACAGAGGATATCGGCACAGACATACTCTTCGAGAGCCAGTGTGGTGTAGTGGTTAAGAGCGGTAGACTCGTAATCTGGGGAACCGGGTTCGTGTCTCCACTCCTCCACATGCAGCTGCTGGGTGACCTTGGGCTAGTCACACTTCTTTGAAGTCTCTCAGCCCCACTCACCCCACAGAGTGTTTGTTGTGGGGGAGGAAGGGAAAGGAGAATGTTAGCCGCTTTGAGACTCCTTCGGGTAGTGATAAAGCGGGATATCAAATCCAAACTCCTCCTCCTCCTCTTCTTCTTCTTCTTCTTCAAGCCAGCTGCCTTTAAGCGACATGAGTATTACTGAAAAGCTGGAACTCCTTTAGGATTTTGAATGTCTACCTCTGCTATCACATTGCCCTTACGATAAAATTACTATATAGAAGAAA
The DNA here is from genome assembly GCF_009819535.1 of Lacerta agilis. Classification (NCBI taxonomy): domain Eukaryota; kingdom Metazoa; phylum Chordata; class Lepidosauria; order Squamata; family Lacertidae; genus Lacerta; species Lacerta agilis. The sequence goes on from NC_046313.1 coordinate 89,274,532, forward strand.
TGGCTGTAGAATAATAATTGTATAGTTACAAATGCACCACGAAGTTATGTAACAGAAACCCATACTGAGATTTCTTGACAGAGTATAGAATACAAAGGGAAAACAGCAACCCAACATTTTGCCCACTAAATTTCAATGGGGCTTACTCTAAAGCAAGCAAGGCAGGGAATCTAGACTGAATCAGAAAAGAAAAAAAAGGTATGCTGGAACAAAACACACAAGTGTAAAAGAGCTTTGAAAAATAAGATACGTCATATGCCAGCCTGCCCAAGACCTGTGAGGGAGGCCCTTATTATTGTATTGTATTGTATTGTATTGTATTGTATTGTATTGTATTGTATTGTATTGTATTGCATTGCATTGCATTGCATTGCATTGTAATTTATTAGATTTATAAACCGCCCTCCATCATAAGATCTCAGGGTGGTTCACAGAATACAATACAGGATAAAAACAGCCAAATAAGTAAAACAAAACAGGAAATAACCCCCCTTCCCACAGACACATTTAAAAGGCAGTAGAATATTAATCAGCCAAAGGCCTGGTTGAAGAGGAATGTTTTCACCTAGCAGCTAAAAGTAAATAATGAAGGCACCAGACAAGGCTCGAGAGAGCATTCCACAAACAGGAATTCACTACATAGGAGGCCGTTCTTGTGTTGCGACCCTCCAGACCACATGTGGAGGAGACACACAAAGAAGGATCTCAGATGGTGAGCACAGAGTCTGTGACAGTTTATATGGGGAGAGTCTCGTCTATGGTTGAGGCACAACTAAGAGGAAAAGTGAGACAAGGTCTCCTCATGGCTGTACCTGAGTGGAATACCTTAATCCAGTGAGATCCATTTGTTCTCCTCTTTTACGATTTTTATTTTATTTCTTATTTATTTATAGCATCTGTTCTCTGCTCTTCAGCCAAAAAGGTTCCTGGAGCAGCTTACATAAGATCAAAACAAGAAACCCCCTACCTACAGGCTTACAATATAAAGAAGAAGAAAAACCACAACAAACAAGGGAAAGGTAAGGAGAGAAGATGAACATCAAAATCAAAACTCAGGCACCAATTTCTTGACAGTTGCTTCTAAACTGACCAGCTTGCACAGTTGGAGGCAGGAGGGGACTGATGGAGCTGGGCCTCCAGCAAAGCCAATGGGGTGAGCTTTCCTTCCTCTCTGTCCTGTTGAGACAGTCTGATGGAATGGTTGTCCCTAGATGACAGCTGAGAGAGAGAAGGCAAGGTTCTGACAAGGATTCCCAGGTTGATGAAGATGACGAGGGTGATTGATATGGCAGACCTTTATTTTATACACACACACACACACACACACACGTGCTGAGTTTGTTGCCATTTTATGCTATTTTAGCTTCTTATGGGACAGTTTTGTTGTTAATTTCTGTAAGGCACCAAGAGCAATGCAAAAGCCAGGTACAATTATTCTAAACAAAATAAGTATATTCCATACAAGCACAACCGCAGGATGTCTACAGATGGTTGTGGCAAAAATAGCAGCTTATTTCTTACATGTTCACAAGGGCAATACAGTTGATCAACTCAAAAGGTCCACTTAGTTAAGCATCATTGCTAGGTCGTCAGCCTGATATCTCTAGAAAGTCCATAAGCAGAGCATGAAGGCACTAGCCCGCTCACACTGTTCTTCTGAACAACAGATATTCAGAGGATACTAGTTCTGGTTAGAGATTACGTATCATGACTTAACAACTGTTAACAGACTTACCTTCCATGAATTGTCCAATCCTAAACAATGGCTACTTAGAATCATAGAATCATAGAGTTGGAAGAGACCACAAGGGCCATCCAGTCCAACCCCCTGCCAAACAGGAAACACCATCAAAGCATTCCTGACAGATGGCTGTCAAGCCTCCGCTTAAAGACCTCCAAAGAAGGAGACTCCACCACACTCCTTGGCAGCAAATTCCACTGTCGGACAGCTCTTACTTCCACAACTCCAGGGGAGCACTTTGTTCTTTCAAATTTCAGTGGGACAATTTGTGAGGCCAAAATTTGATGCCCCCCTCACCTCTCACTCTCCATTCTGCTCAATTCACTACGTCATAGTTGTGATGCACTGCGGCACCCTCTAGGCTCAACGTCCAGTGCAGCAGAACCGGTTGTGCTGCCCCAAATCCACCTCTGATGACTTGTCACAGTGAATTCTATAAATTGCAAGTTATGTGAGTAGTAATTCCTAAGCAAGGTTCTAGAGCAGGCATCCCCAACCTGCGGCCCTCCAGATGTTTTGGCCTACAACTCCCATGATCCCTAGCTAACAGGACCAGTGGTCAGGGATGATGGGAATTGTAGTCCAAAACATCTGGAGGGCTGAAGGTTGGGGATGCCTGTTCTATAGTTTCACGTTGCAGAAAATTGTTTTCTTGAAGAGATCAAGTAGTGCCTGTCAATTGCCTATTGTCCTATATTACCTATAAATCCTGTTTGCCTATAGCTTTAGGTGGTTAATTCTGGTCCCTTCTCTCCACAGGCAGCAATTGCTTCAGTTCACATGTTTGTCTATGGTCAGGAATGGAACTCAATCAAGTGAATACAGATTGGCATTTGCTCACAATGTTGTTAGTTTAAAAAAAAAACACAGCAAAAACACAAATTATGTGTAATTAATGACACTGGTAAATTGTTTTGTCATTTTATTACATTGCAATTAATAAAGCCAACCAAACAGGATTTAACCTTCAAGTGATTGGCAGGGAGTTCAATCCTGTTTCCTGCAGGGCTGTGCTGCAACAGCAACAATAATTATGACAGAACTACAACAGAAATAAGATAGAAATTATGATGAATGCTACTATAGCAGTCAGTCAGATGAATAAGGTAGTATTTGGTAGAAATCAAACTGCAAGGGAACAGAAAGAGTGCTGATTATGATGAATACAGGTCTGAATGGAAATTGCTGATTTCTTACATACCTAATATGGTAGCAACCATGTTTGCTACTGCTGCTGTTGAGTCTACATTTACAGCCTCTAGGCCCATGTGTTCGCCACAATATGTAAAGAGGCTCAATCTGCAAACTCTGCAACCCCCAACTGTTACTGATAGCTTTCATAGAATTACAGCTAATAGCATGAACTTTCTATTGCTATTTACAGGTAGGTAGCAGTGTTGGTCTGCCATAGTCGAAACAAAATAAAAAAATTCCTTCCAGTAGCACCTTAGAGACCAATTAAGTTTGTTAGTGGTATGAGCTTTCGTGTGCATGCTCACTTCTTCAGATACACAGTGTATCTGAAAGCTCATACCAATAACAAATTTAGTTGGTCTCTAAGGTGCTACTGGAATGAATTTTTTTTTATTTTGTTTCTATTGCTATGTTTAACATGTGGCCATGAGGCTTGGGAAGTACTTGGGAAGAGAAGAGAGAAACCTGGAGGAGGGTGCATAGTATCCACTTTTCCATCACATAATGGCTATATACCAGCCTTCTCCAACCTGGTGCCCGCCAGATGCACTTACCCACTGGCCATGTTGGCGAGGGTTTATTGGAGAAGTCCAAAATCCCTGGAGGGCACCAGATTAGGGAAAGCTGCTCCGCACTGTGGCACAATGGATTAGTGTGTCTGTATGTTAACCAGAAAGTTGTCGGTTTAACCCCAACCTGGGACGGCTGTGGGCAGATGCCTGCATTGCAGGGGGCTGGATTTGATAACCATCGATACTCCTTCCAACTCTATAATTCTATGATTCTAATGCAAGTAGCAGAGAGTGAAAGTGTAACTGTTTTTTGTTTTTGTTTTTGTTCATAAGGCTGCATTTGTTTACCTTGAAATTTTACATTCTGGTTTGCAACCATGCAAAATGGTAAACCTCAATTTACATCTGCAGAAGCTCCAAAGAAAGCATATAACTCAAACACTAACGTATCACACTGCAAATCCCATTTCAATCAAGCTGCTGTTAGGTTTCTCAGAACTTTAAGACAGTTTTTTCACATATAAAACTTAAGCTATAATAAAATAATTCAAACAGAAATAAATTCTAGGCTCTAAACCCATCAGTGAAAGTTTGTTTATGTGGTACTTTTTAATAACAGAAGCCCAGAAAACGCTATCAAAATTTCAAGCCAATGTATTTAGCAGGCTTCTACCATTGACAAAGGGTAGTGAGAAGGAAAATATAATGCTAATAAAATTTCACCCTAGTCAATTCAGATATTTAGAGCTGCACATGTTATGACAGAATATGAATATTTCATATATGAACATCATCTTGTTAGGAAGCAAGATGCTTCTAGACAACGGATAAAAAGAAGCCCCAAGAGACATAAAAAGTCTTAATTTCAATCTTTCCTTGAGCAGCCTAATAGCAGAGTAACTTTTGGGTGCTTACTGAGTTGCCCTGCTATTTTAGAAAGTCCAGAAACAAATAGGTGAAGCACCAAAATCTCACCTTCCAATTTATAATAGAAAATGCCCATATATTTTTGTTTCTTAAATCTGCATGTGGTCCAGACAATATGCTTTCCTCAAGCAAAATAAACTATATGCTAGAAATACAATATGAACACTAGCATGGCATGCTTATGCTCTCTTTCTTTTTTTAATTTATAAAAAAAATCTAATATGCTTTGTATATTTAACAGATATGCAGTCTTAAGCAAAGCTATCTAATTAGATTCACAAAGCTTGCATTCCGGACAGAAATTCTCCAGTCTCTTGGGGCAATCAAAATATCCATGAGATGTTAGTAGCAATTTCAGTACGCTTCTAAGTAGTAGATCTCCTCATAGGATTGTGACTTAGAACTCAGAACGGCACTTATCAAGAACTTTTAAGTGTTTAGATTAGGCAGTGTGTTTTTAACATACAGGTATTTATTGTATTGTAGTTTTAAATTGTTGCAAGCTGTCCTGAAGCAGGATATAGTTCTTTATATAATAAATATTGTTTTACGTTTGGCATAGCTTGTTTTAACTGTGCATATGTTATAAGCCACCCTGGTATTGGCAAGGATGAAGGGTTGCATGTAGTATTTATCTACTTATCTACAGTGTCTCCATCTGTGTTTACAAGCAAGTTCCAGTCAGAGTCAGTCCTGGGTGTAGCAATGTGAAAAGTTGAAATGGAGACAGAGCTATAACAATCCCTTGTGATGGGAAGACAAACAAGAGAAGGGAAGCAGACTTCGGGCATAAAAACACAGCTTTTTGCCTTGGCAACTAGGAATCTTTGGAGCTGTTAAAGAAACTCTCTGCACAGGAACCCCTTCTTATGTGCCACCTTTCCCCTTCTCCTGCATTCTCAGTCCCTTTCTGTTGAAGAGATGCCCTCAATGCCAAGCTGCTTCCTTCCTAAATGAAAGACAGGTACTATACCTCTTCTCTCTCTGGGAAATCCATCAGCTGACCAAACCCTCTCCCCACCTCTTTCTCTAGGGTTTGTTTTCAAGCCTGATCAAGTTCCTGTTACACCTGCTCTCTCTCTCTCTCTTCCCCTTACTACATCCAGCCCATCCATCCAAACATGTCCCCAAAGTCTTCCTGTTCCTTTCTCCTGGTTCTTGAACTAAAACCTTTCACAACACCTCACAAATAACTACCCTCCTCCTTCCTTTGACAACCTCCCATTCTCTGTCTAAAACAGGCAGCTCTAGTCAGGACCCATTTTCTTTCTGACGTCACCTTCACTTCTTCACTCAAATCTGCCCTCCTGCTAGCTTCAGTCAGCGCACACACTTTCCCTGACCAATTTACTACACCCTAGAGTTTCTATGTGCATGCTTTTGGAACTGGCATCTGGAAAGGTGAGGCTAGTTTCAAAGAGTTAAGTCTATTGTTAGTGCATTACTTATAAAAGTCAGTGTCAATTGATTCTGTTTAACATCTTTTTAATGAATATGCTAATTCCCTTTTATTATACTAAATTGCTTGAATGATACTCTGTGGTATTTGACTGAATGAAGTGCTACTTTCGAGACATGCTCAGGTCTCAGGGTCTAAAGTTCCTGAAAGGAGTCTGGGTGAACTGCACATTTCATTACACTTCAAACACCCCAGTTCCAAACCACATCAGGGGGTTAAAGGTCATAACCCAGAACTTTAAATTGGGCCCTGAATTAATGGAAAGCTAAATTGTGTGGGCAGATAAACCTTTACAAGTTTTTAAAATAGACTTTGCATCTCATTTAATTTAACTTAGTTTTAATCCTCTTATTAAACACTTATTAACCTTCAGAAAATGTTTTTATATTCAGTGCCCACATCCAGCATGTTATGTTGTGAACTGCCCTGTGATCTTCAGATGAAGGGTGGTATACAAATTTAATAAATGATATAGAATAATCCATCTTGCAAAGGAACTTGCTAGCAAGGCAAAGCTGTTCTTCAGCCCTGCCCATGTGGTTCTGCACTGCGGAAACTGACTACGGTTAAGTCTATGCTGCCATGTTGAGAAATGTATTTCCTCCTTGCTTAGTGTTCATATTACCTCTTACCACTTACTATTTTAAAAAAGATCTTGGGGTTTAAAGACTACATTTTAAAAATTACATTGGGAAAACATGTTATGAAACACTTTTCCAGGTCATTTGTTCAACAGAGGTCTCTTATACAGGGAGCAAACACCGACGCAGGGGCTGAAATTTTGAAATATTGTTAATACCCTAGTTATGATTTGAAGGGAAATTGTTATTTTTCTTGATTTTGGGGATCTCATAATTTTGCTTATGTATAAATTAATATCCACAGTACTATGGAAAGGCCATGCAATGGACACTGTATCAAGGGTACCTGGTTACTGACTCGTTTAGCATCTCTTGTTCATGAGATAGAAAAAAAGCGCACTATCAAAACTAGGAGTATGAAATGAGTGGTGGTGGACTCTTCGGGAATTAAAGCTGGTGCACAATTTGGCATGTCACTTCTTAAGAAGAATGGGCTACAAAGGTCATGCTCCACAAATATCCAAGAACAGACTTTGGCTACAGCTTGTAGTTAGCATGGAAATAACGGAATCACAAACCCAGGTTCGGACAAGCTAAGCCAAACTTTGGCTGTATAGGTGTAAAAAAGAACAAGGAAGATTAAAGCAGCTGTAAGCTCCTCTCTGAGGCCAGCGGCATCAGCTTGCCCCCACAACTGTGGGTGCCCAAGGCTGCGCACCATCACCGGTGCACACACGCATGCACACCACAGGGTGCACACACTACATCATTACACCTCGTAGCATGCTGGTGTCACTTGCACACCTAATGGGGCGTGGCGATGTAGTGAGCACAGGCTGGGGGGCATGATGATGTAGTGTGCCTGCACGTGTGGTCACACCACACTTTGTGGGTGCCCAGCCCCCTCCTTCAAAATGTTTTGGGAGCCATGGCACCCCAAGCCTCAGGGACTTGGCACTATGCTGAATCCTGTATGTTCCCATGCTCCTGGCAAGCTAAAGTTCAGCTTTCCACGATGTGAAAACCAGGACAAAGCTGTTCTTAATTAGTAATTGAACAGGAATGTTCTGAACTATGTACAGTTTTCAAATCATGGTTTGGAAGAAATTTCTGGTTTAAAGCTAGCAATAGTTTGTTTGATTCAGGTGTCATAGAAACCTATGGTAATCAGATCCCATTTAAGGGAAGAGAAAATCTGCTCATAACAGAGGGATCAGAAGAGAATGCAGCATGTTCCTAATTTTGAATCCATAAAGGATAAGGATTGTGGCATCTAGATTGTCTGTCAGAAAACCCAGAATTTAATTTCCAAATGTGAAATCACTGCAGTCAGTCTTGACTTTTTGATAAGCATAATTGAATAATAAATATACTTGGCTGGTAAAGATTTGTCTTATACATACCAGTGTAGATTCCCCACCCTGCGCCCCAAATGTGAAGCAACAGTAAAATCATGGTGAAGGAATCTAATGCCTAGCTGAATAAATAAATATTTTAAAGATTGCATCCTCAACAAATCTAATGAACTTCGTATAACAGTTTATTTACAAGAACAGATTATATATTGAATTTTTAAAAATTCATTAGAAAATTCATTGTGCAACCAATTCTGAATAAATCTCTTTTGCACGGCGGGGGGGGGGGGGTTCTCTTTTGCACACTTCAGTCAACACTTCTCTTTTTCTTAAAAGATATGCACAGAAAATACATTTGGAATCTCTGCCAAGGTAGTGACAGCTGAAGGATGGATCAAATCTGATACCTGGAATACACAAGGATATTGTCTGAAAAGGGGAGGGAATGAATGACAACAGCCATGGGTGACACAACACAAAGGAAAATTAATCAAAACCAGGACATGTAGTCGATATTGTCTTTGCGTTCATTAGCCAGTACCAAAATGAATAATGGGGTTGCACCACTGTGGATCCATGGCTCGATATTAGTTGAAGCTCTTTCTACGCATGTCAATCCCTCTAGTTTCTCCAGAGTAAGAAGACGATTTTGTAATAAAATGCAGAGTAAGGTATTTATCACCATCAAAGTAGAGAGAAGCAAAATAACTTTTACTGTAATGCATCCAGATGTTGTTAGACTATGGTTCCCATCATCCTCACCACTGGCATAGCTGGCTGGGGCTGACAAGAGTCCAACAACTTCTGGAGGAATACAGGTTTTCCATACCTGTTTTTAAGGCCTATCCTACTGTAAGAGGAGCTGAGAAATTCCAGTAAGGGGCAAACAATTAGTGTGCAACCTCTATGTAAGTGTTAGACTTCCAAACAAAATTAGTAAGTATGTGTACTATGGAAAAAGTAAGTTTGCCTCAGTGAAATCTACACAGAAGATTACAGGGTGAGGCTACCCAATTAGGGTGTGTGAGTTTCTTTTAATTAAAGTATAAGCAAAACAGTGATTTCCAGCTGGTTATAAGAGCCAGTTTAGCAGTGTATGCCTTGATTTTTAGTCACTTCTAAAGAATAACAACAAAACAAAGAACTTTTTTACTTTGAGTTACAAAATGCTGCATCACACTGTGACTTCACAGACTAAAAATGAATACATCATGCTATCCTTAAGATATTTCCTTTCCCAGTAAAACAATATAGTCAAGTGTGATCCGCCAGGATGCCCCCAACTCAAAAGAGGTGGTGGCTCAAGCAATGACTGTCCATAGTTTCTGGTTCATCAAGCAAGCAGATGGTGAGGCAGGGTAAGGATAAGGTGTGGATTCAGGACCATGGATATGAGGACCTGTATATGAGGCTGAACACTGAGACTGTCTTAACATGATCGTGGAGCAACTGGCTGAGTTTTATAGCAGGGCTAGATAATCATTGACTAGAAGTCCCACCTCACTCGGAGTGCTGCCTCCTGGCCTGGTACCTCCTTCTGCAAATGTGCTGACCCCCACAATGGAACGGTGGACCAGCCATTAGAGCCACATTACTTGAGCAACCTATGCACATTTCATAACTGCACAAGTGGGGCAGAAAAAAATGGTTACATGGAGCAGTTCACTGCTCCAATTGACTCTTATTACATTGGTCACAAAGATGACATATGGCATGAAACATTGTGGGGAAGCCTTGCTAAACATATCCCACAGTTTACACTGCACACCAACAAGGACATATATTGCAGAAGTCTTTCTGTTAAACAAGAAAAATTGTCACCCAAAGGCCTTGATTTTTTACCAACAGAATCAATGCATTGAGGGGGCAGAGTGGCTTTGGTGCTCTCCTGGCAGGATTGCTGCTCACCATGATGGGGTGACGTGATAGTGAGGTTAGGGGAGGTCAGGTTGGCAGCAGAATTATTCTGCAAGTGCGCGCACACACACACACACACACACACATGAGAGTTGTTAATGGGCAAATTTAAATAGGCAAACAATATTGGAAAGGCAGAAAACACCAAGCTGTTTCACCAGGTTTATTATACGATATTCAGGATTACCATTGTAGTAGGCTGCAATCCTATCCTTGTTTAGCAGAGACCAAATGGAACGTATTCATCACTAGACATGTTCTTTGCATCAATTTGGGACTGCTGCCAAATCTAAATAATCATGTATCTCATGCTGTAATCTTCCATTCATATTGTGAGAACAATCTCCTTTTTTCCTCACCTTAGCCTTTTCACCTTCCTCTGAAGAGCTACCTGCAATTTCTCCATATGTATCTTTCACTTTTGCATTGCCTCAAGGCTCCTTATTCTGTTTGCAGACAATTTAACAGAAAATAGAGCCAGACAAATGTGGCTTTATATCAGTATATAAAAAAGTGATTAAACAAAGCCAAAAAAAAACCTACACACACACAAACACCCAAAAACCAAATATTGTCCTTTTGCCCATTTACGGCCAACAGCCACATGCTGTGTCTTCATATAATCCTAATCTATTAAAACAATTCCAATTCTCATTCCTCCAAGGCATGTTCCTTGTTAATACTGTTATCACTGCACAACCCTCTCTTATATAGAACTGGGTGCATTGGGCTCACAGATACATGTGTGTTTATTTTACCAAGGTGCCTCTGAACAAAAAGCCAGAGTTGTTTTCTTTTACTAGAATGAACCTGTAGGGCGTGTGGTACCCCCCCCCCCCGGTTGCCTGCAAGAACTGCAGTAGCAAAGCACAGGAAGGAGACTCAGCAAGAGACAAGAGCTGTTTGTGCAGTCCATGGGGGTATTCCACATTGTGTTTGAGAACCAAGGCAGACCTTTTAAGCTAAGCTGCCAGTTTCAAGGGAGAAGAGCAGTGTCCCTTACTTCTCAATCCAAATGGATTAAGCAAGCTCCAAATCTGTAACTAAGACCTGGTCCTTAACAGTCAGGCATCTCTTCTTGGACCTGGAGGGCCTTGCACGGGCACACATTTTAAATGAGATAAATCACTTGAAGCTGAGTTCTGAGGATCATAAGCTTGGATGGAAGACTTCTAACCCCTTCCTGATGCAAGACACCCAGAGCTACAACATCTCAAACAAATGGTTGTCCAGCCTCTGCTTGCAAACCTGCAGTGAGGGGGAGCCCGCCCGCCCACCCACTCCCTTAGGCAATTGGTTCCATTGACCAAACACCATTAATTTCACCCACTTATTTCAACCACATCATGTGACATCTCACCACTGCCCTCATCTGTACCTGCTGCAATTTGTCTAGATTCTTCTTGAAGCGTGATGCCAAGAACTTGATACAGCACTCCAGATAAGATCTGACTAGCGTATTACAGCCTATGACTTGGGAACTGCAGTTCTATTAAAATCATGCTACCATATCTCTCTCCATCTTTTTTGGCAAAAACACCACTGTCAAAACCTGTTCAGTTTATGATCAATTGAAATTCCAAGATCATTTTTACACGTATGACTGCCAAGCCTCATGCTATAAATTTGCTTCTGAAATTCCCTTCTAAATCAGGGTTTGTCAGCCTGGTCCCTACCGCCCACTAGCGGGCATTTCAGGATTCTAGGTGGGCTGTAGGGAGTTCTACGGCACAAGCTGAATCCTCCTTCCATCTAGCACTGGCGGGCAGTAAGGAAATTCTACCATCGAGAAAGATGCATTAGTGGGTGGTAGGTATAAAAAGTTTTTACTACCCCTGGTCTAAATGAAGACATGGGGACTAGGCATTCTCATGAATGGGGTTTGCACATGTGCCACTAAACCATTTTCAAGTACAGCATTTTAGTATTGCAGGCTATGTGAGATACATCCTCATAAAGTATAGTGTCACTTTATTTTAATTCTTTTAATTTGTACTCACTTGAGAACGTCAAGTGAATGAAGCTTAGGATCCCTTAATTTCTTGCATGAGCTACCTTTCCTTGCAGCACTTTCCCAATTGCCAGGGTTCTACAACAGTGATGGATGCAGATACAGTACATTTTGCACAAATGTATAGAATATTACACAGTACAGTAAAGCATTCCTGATAATATGTAGCTAAGCCATTACTTAGCAAATGATTTCCAATGCAGCCTACAAACTGTACTCTCTGTGGTGCAGAAAAAACTTTTGCTAACAGTCTACTAAGGGCAGTGAAGTACATGAATGACTTTTCTTTGCAAATCATGTACAAATTTAGTCAGCAATATGACAACCACCACAGAAGAAGTGTATGGCATACCAAGTCAAAAGACATCACAAATTTTGCAGCTGAGTAGTAAAGTATAATTTTTGTAACATTCTTTTCCTGAACATTTTAATGAAAGGAGGAACATAGTATTGTGGCCATACATTTCAAAAAAAGAAAGCAAAGCTGAAAACTTGGAGAAACTGTTTCAAATATTTCTGCTGAAAGTTCCTTCAGGTCTATAGGTGGCTAGAGGTCATTACAGTAGCAAATGTCCATTTAACAACAATGTCCTTTTCTTGCATGGAACAATGCTGTCTTCTGACTTCTTCCAAAACCTGATTGCTTCTTCCACTTTCCAGGCCATCCCAGGGATCACTCTGGGAAGTACAGATAATTTAGCACTTATCAGACTATCTGAAGAAAGTGCTGAACAAGTGAACTGCTATTTCCACCATAATCCTCCCTCAGCTGGCAGTAGTCATAAGGTATGTTCACCTGCCAATGCACAGCCCTGTTTTTAACAGCAGCATTTCAGAGGCTCTGTACACAGCTCTATGCCCACTGTCAGTCTGGAGTTGAGACATTCAAAGTATATTGGTGGTAGCACAAAGAACATGAGGTTGAGAGTAGGGTCACAGGAAAGAGTCTCAAGTGAGCAAGAGGAGCAACGGCAAGGTAACAATAGCCATCTTCAAATATCTAAAGTGCTGTCACACGGAAAGTGCAGCAAGCTTGTTTTCTGCTGCTCCGGAGAGTAGGACCCAAACACATGGATTCAAACAACAAGAAACGGGTTTCTGACTAAACATTAGGAAGAACTTTCTTACCGTAAGAACTGTTCAGTAGTAGAACGGACTACTTCAGAAGTTGAAGGGCTCTCCTTCATTTGAAGTTTTTAAACAGAGGCTGGGTGGCCATCTGTTAGTGTTTCTTAAACTGTGATTCCTGTGTAGCAGGAGATTGGACTAGATGACAATTTTGGCCCTTCCCGCTCTATTAATCTATTATTCTATTCTACTCACTGGGTTAGGCCTAAAGGAAGGCTCACTTAGGATACACTGCAGTAAGAGTCTTGAGGCTACCGGTGCCAAGATCACAGTGGCCAAGCTATCTTGGTTCAGGAATAGCCACAGCTGTATTACCAACCAAAGCTGGTAAAAGGTACTCCTAGCTACTGAGGCCACATGTGCCTCAAGTGATGAAGACAGATCCAGGAGCACCCCAAACCTATGTCTAAAGGTATTAAACAGATGAAAGCAGCAGAAAAGAATACCAGTATCATTTAACTGCAAAGATATGTGTTTTTCATGTCTTATAAATACTTTTGTTTACTACCTAACATGGACATGAAAACCAAGCTTTGCATTAGAGCAACAATTAGGAATCAATATCTCCATTAACAGTATTTTCAGTGCCTAAGTCACCTGATAGTTAAAGAAAACAATCAGCATACTACAGACAACTATGCAGAAGAATCCTGCTAAACTAAATTACATAGCAAAATGTTGTCTGAAGGAGTCTAAATTACCAGAAAAATAAATCATGGCAGTAAAGGAAGGAAACCAGGGAGACTTTGCAATCATCTTTCCATTGCTAGCAAGATTACCCATTGTCATACAACTGAAAATTAGTTTGACCTTTGCAGGATTTCAGGCCTGCGTTTTGTTTTTCCACTTGACTTGAGAATACAATGAAGTCAGTTTAAGCACATTGCTCCTCATTCTCAGATGTATCTGACTACTGGTTTTTCACCTTACATCTGCAATTACTAGTGACATATCAAATATTAAGCTCACCTCACCAATTCTTTTATCAAAAGTAGTATGTTTCCGGAATTTTATATAAAATATGCTTGGGTGTATTTTTCCCTCCCGATACCTGTGTGTTCAAACTGCAAAGATACTATATTCTTCTTCTATAAATAAATATTTGGCACTCTGTGTTAACCATGACACCAACTTTGTTATTCCTTTGAGTTTAAAAATAAAGAGGGTGCTTTAATTTTCAGATACATGTGAATAAAATATGAACAGGGGCCATTCACTTATTAGAATGCAATGGAAGCAGAGGGTCTCAGCAGTCAAACTGTTCTCAGATGAATGAGCTCTGGGTAGTGTCACACCTTTTACCTGGTGTTAGTGCAGCTTTTTGAAGTACAGGAAAACCAAATCCATTGATAGCAGAGAAAGCAGAGTTAGAGGTTATCTTATCTGAGCCACTTAAAGGCGGGGAATATATTTAAGAGAGGAGAGCAGGAACAAAGAATTATCAGTCAATCAGAAGGGGAAAAAAACTAAGGTATGGAGGAAACAAACAGGTAATGTGTAAACTGTCCTAGGCACAGGCAATAGAATGGGCATCTGTTTGCAATTCAGGAGCTCAGTGGCTTGCTGGACAGAGCTTGTATCAGGTGATCCTGCAGCTGGTGTTGAGGAACGTCAAAAGCAGCAGCAGCAACAAAAATTCCCAGTCATTGGGGTACAAATAATATATTATTATTATTATTATTATTATTATTATTATTATACTTATCTTCTTGATTTGCGTATTATCTCAGAAGCTTTAAAACATCAGTCTTTATCAAGCTGAGCAGACACATTAAGAAAAGACATCTGGCTGAGATTATATTTTGGAAACACCCAAGTTTCTGATAAATGCCTACAGTTGCCTTTCCTTACTCCATAACCAAAATGTACTCTGACTTAATGTTCTCGCCACAAGATTGGATTGAAAAATTAGCAGCATCTGACAACACCCAACATGTGAATACCAAGCAAAGCCAAAAACTGAAATGCTGGCAATTATGTAAGTAAACAAGGACTTGCTTTAAAAAAAAAAAAACATTTCTGCAAGTAATGTACTCATCATGGCCACATTTTGAAAACACCAGAGCAATAGGTATCACGGGACCCTTGGCTTCATCAAGAACTGGCATGATTTGGCTGTTCCAATCACAAGAAGAGAAAGCGGAAGTAGCAGAAGATGGGAGAAGAGAAAGCGGGCATCTAGGGAACTCTAGATGACAGAGGAAGGAAGCAGCACTGCCAGCTCTCCCCCCTGCCCTTCCTGCAGAATTAACAGTCTTAGGGTTTAGGGAGAGAGACCTTGACCAGCCAGAGAGGGTCTGGACAGGAAGTGATGGTGCCAGAGCTGGAGGCAAAGGGGCAGAAGACGACCTTGTCACCAAGATCCCATTGCCACCTTCATAGGTGGGATCAGAGGCATCCACCCCAACAGAGCTTATGCGTGCAGACGCTCATAGAGCAAGAGAGTCCTATAACTGAACCTACCAGTTGTTATCTTTAAAAACTTGGGGAAAGGGACACCTTCATCACTTGCATTTTTATGAAGCTCTTGCTCATGTACCTTGAAATCTTGCATTCTAGACCTTGTGTTTGCTGCTCAGCCTGCACGGCTATTTGCCTGAAGAAAGACCTCTTCCTTATTTGCAAGAGTCATTGTGTTTTGAGATGGAAGCCTGACATAAACCCTATTGACAGTGAAATCCTTTATCCTTCCTCAGAAACGCCATAGTGCATCTGCAGCAGCACAACACACCATCATCTGGCCCAGCTGCAACAAAACATGTCTGTCCCATACCTTTACATAACAATTTAAAGATTACCAAATTTAAGGAGAGAAAAGGGAAATCATAACACCTACTCATTTGGCTCACTCATTCATTGCCAAGTTTGGTCAAGTGTCCCTATTCCCAAGAGTCACATAAAGAACAACATACATTGCTAATACTTCACTGTTGGATACTCCTGTATCTAAATCCACACGAGACTGTGCAAGCTTAGTTTACACAGCCACAGACCCTAGTAGCAACAAATTAAAACATCAAAATCATATTGGATCTAGGAAATGATGCCTCTACTCCACTCTATACAACATCTGAAATCATCTTCATCTCTGGAGGTCACAGCTCAAGAGCAGGCTGTTAAGGTTTGTCTTTAGCCCTCAGGTGGCACAATGGGTCATCAGTGCACCTGGCTGTTAACCAGAAAGTTGGTGGGTCGAGCCCACCCAGGGATGGCTGTGGGCAGGATTCCTGCATTGCAGGGGGTTGGACTAGATGACTCTCAGGGTCCCTTCCAACTCTACAATTCTATGAAGACAGGAACAGCTGAGGAGAACAGCAAGGAACGTGGTAAGATTTACAGTATGTCTGTTAATATGTTAACAAGTGACATGTGTGCAACACATGTGTGCGAAAACCTGCATTAAATATATGTAATCACAAATGCTGGCTGAGTGAATTTCAAATGAAAACCAAAGCTGAAACATTGTTTTTAGACAGAACTTGAATAACTACATCTAGCTGAATATAAAACAGAACAAAGTTTTCCCAGATGGTAAAGGATAGCTATATAATGAAAATAACCATTCAAATATGCTAAAAATAATGGAAAATGTTGCAATTCAAAGTGACCTGCATTTTCAAATTACCAATCTGCTGAATCTATTAAAAAAACTAATTTGTATGCATACCTCAATGCCTGGTTTGAAATCCTGCTTAAAATGCCTTTCTACAATCTGCTAAGAGTGATTCTTACTCCTTTACTTGCACACATGTTCAGCAGAGGGCATTCTGTAGTTGTGCAGTTAAATGATACCCACACAAGAGATCACTCCTATTAAAATCTGATGCATTTAACCCTTCTTTTTTTAAAAAATGTGTGTTCTTCTGTTAACTACTAAACAAGTACTTTTTTTCCCATGAGCTAGCAGCTGACTCATGTTCAAAAATGTACTTGAGAAGCTGAGAGAGTAAAACAGCAACTGAACTCTGCCATTATTATTATTTTTTAAAAAACCAAGCTTTTACCAATAAAGCATCAGTCAGCAACAAAAGTTGGTGGCACTATTTACTGAAATCTGCTCAACAGTCACCAAAAACTGAAAGCAGAGTCCTGAGGAAATAAAGACGTACCTTAACTACCTAGAGCTTCTCAACTCTGTTGGAGCAATTAAGCATCAACTGCAGTTAAACCTAGACTATAGCTAAATGTAAAAGGAAGAAAGCTAGCATACCATTTTAAAGTATGAAAGCTTAAGTGCATATTTAGCTAAGTAGTATAGAATAAACTGAAGGTGTAGGTCAAAGGAGAAAAGCCTTAAAATGCAGATTTAGTCAAGCTTAAGATGCGTCAGGTTCTGTTTCCACAAAGAAGCTCATGTGGCTGTTAAGTATTTCTACTTGGGATCCTGCTCACACCTGCTAAGTTGTTCATTCAATAACATCTGCCTGATTTGTGTTTGCAAACTATCCACATCCAAGCACTTTGAACACAGCTGCCTTGTACTGTTTCAGCCTTGTAAATAAGTCATAGAAGTTATTAGCCTGCTCTGGTACAAGTAAATACCTTGGTCAGGATGGCTACAAAGAACAGGCAAGGTGGTCGAAGGCAATGGAACTAGAGAGTTAAGGGAAGGGAGGCATTTTAATCCTGCAGAGCTATGGGTTTATAAGTTTGGTAATTTTCAGGGAGTGGGTGGGTGTTCTCTAGTTGTACCAAACTTGCAGAGATGTTGTGCACTGCTTAATTTTCAGAACGGACTGAGGGATATGCCTTCTGTGTTGTTAGCCTTTCTCCTTAATTCTGTGATAGTGGCAGGCAGCACTTGCTTGGAAGAAAGAGGGCAGCATTCTGCATGGTCAGATGCTCCTTTACTAGGTATGTCCTTGCAGGCTAGTAGAATTTTTATTATTACTTTCCTATCAAGCCTGGACATAACTTGTGGACCCCCAGAATAAGTGATTATGAAACAGCAGCATCCATGCCACATCACTATGATATGATGTTTTAAGCAGCTGACTCAATAATCTAATTACAACGGTAGTAGTAAAACTACATCTAGGCTGTATAATTTTCAGACTGAAGCAGGGGGCTCTCAAAGGATAAGGACAAGTGCCAGTGCAGCAGAGAAAGAGAAGGCCTAGATCTAATTTTAGAAACTACCATCAATCCTGTTATGTTTATTCATTTTGGAATCCCTCAAGAATGATTTAGTAAACCTTGAGAGATGGTTGTTGTGGCTTTACCATACCATCAATTCTAAAACGACACACTTTTCAGGTTGTGTACAAATGTATGGTGTCAAAAGCTGATAGACTGGATATTAAGAATAAACCACAAAGACTCTAAAGGGTTTTTATAAATGGCAGCAGTTTTAGGAGTACAGGTATTAGATTATTATAGTTTCTGATGTCAACGGAGCAATGCAGATGACAGTATACAATTTTGTTTTGCTGTTCTAAAAAATGGTTTGTGCTTATCTACAAACCTAATGAGTTTTCTATAACACTGACTGAAAAATACCGGTAAGTACATGTGCCTAGCATTCACCAACTGCAAGCTACCTGATCAACCCTACACATGACCATGTGAAAATAAACTTGTCATTCTAATCTAGGCAATTCTAGGCAATTGTCATTCTCACAGTCTATATGCAGCACTGCATATTGTGGGGCCTTTCGGCAATCAGCATGGCTTGAAAAACAAATAATATTGAAGTATAAATTCCTAAAATTTCAAAATTTGGTATACGAGTCATACTCATATGAACGTTGCCTTCCATTTTTTCCTATCTTGGCAATCAAATATTACTTTGATTCAACTACGTTTAATTCAGAGTAATCCTAACTTGTTCATTAACTTTAATGAGTAAAACTCTTTTTTCTTTAATGCCTTAGAGGAAGCACCAAGTGTAGTCAAACCTGTTAATGATACAAAAAAAAAACACCTGATATTACAAACACTATAGTGGGGAGGACTAAAATTAAAATTTTCTTACTTAGATTGGCATACCGGTTGCAAAACTGGTTGCAAAACCATAGAACATAAAATCAAAGTAAAGAAAAACAAGTGACTTGGGAGAAGATAATAACAACTTGATTTTGTGCAGGTGAAATACTGCACCCTGAAATAATGTGTTTAGTTGTTACCATTTCAGGAAAAGTAGAGCAGAACTATAGAAGAGTCAAAGAGAAGAGCAATGCAAATTGGCTGTGCTTGTTTCATTTACAGCAAAAGTTTACAGGCAACAAGCAATTAATATATGGGTGAATTAGACTTAATAGTTAAGAATAACAGAGTTGATAATCAAATAAATGAATTACCAGTGGTAAAGTATTTATGTTCACATTTGTTATCACAATTAACATCAAGAATGCCCAAAGTAAAACTCCTGGCAATAGCTTAAATTACAGTCAAAATTTGACATTCGTGTATTTCATATACTTCCTGTTGCTTGTTGATGTTTATGAGTACCGAGATGTCTGCTACATGAATGAAGTCTGAAGACGGAATATAATACCAACATTTGCAGGGAAGTTTTTCAAATACCTCTAGGATTGTTGTTAGTCTTATAACAAAACACACTTAAGCATACAGAGATATGCCTCTCCATCCATACACCAGTGAGTCTAGGGCTGCAATCCTTACACACTTAACAAAGACTAAGCCCCACTGAACACAGCAGGGCTAATTTCCAAGTAAGCATGCATAGATTGTGCCATATGGTCCTGCATATTCTGCTTACTCTACTTCAACTGTATTATTTTTCATGGGACTACTCCGGAGTAAATATGATGTTTATCATGTTTTATATTTACCAGTGGTACTTAAAAAAGATACTGCCAAGGCAATTTATTGCCTAAAATAGCATGCAAGATACCACAAACAACAAGGATTCCTATAAATAAAACCAAATAGACTCTTAATGTGCAAATTGCAGCTACTCACAGTGTTGCAGAAAAAAATTGTACCTTCTGAAAAACAGCGCACAGATTATTTATTCACTAAAACGTAGCACGGGGTGCTATGACATTTTCTCAGCAAAAATGTAATCTCAAGTATGATTGCCAGGTTAACCCGTGAGATAGCTCCGATGTAGTGCAATACTAATGGAGAAGGATATACTCTGTAAAGTATCAAATATGAATGGAACTGCAAGTATCGGTGCTGTAGAAGCAACATGGTAAACAGCAGACCAATAAAATCCCCCTCACAAACATGCACACAAACTGTAAAGGGCTACTTTTTGTAAATACACACACACACACACACACACACACACACAGTGGAAGGGGCAAACCCTGCTATCACCCACATGCAACCCCCATAAGCTAACATTAAGGCCATTAAGCATGCGTGAGAACTGTATACATACACAGAGATACCAGGTATCTCTGAAGCAGATATTGTGATTGGTTTTGCTGAAACAAACTATGGTTAATAAGCCAAGAACAAATCTTGCTACAGCAAGCTGCACATTACAGGGGTACCTCAGGTTACATACACTTCAGGTTACATACGCTTCAGGTTACATACTCCGCTAACCCAGAAATAACGCTTCAGGATAAGAACAGAAATTGTGCTCTGGTGGCGCAGCGGCAGCGGGAGGGCCCATTAGCTAAAGTGGTGCTTCAGGTTAAGAAAAGCTTCAGGTAAAGAACAGACTTCCAGAACAAATTAAGTACTTAACCCAAGGTACCACTGAATGAATTAAGGACCTCCAGAACGAATTAAGTACTCAACCCAAGAAGACTGATCTCTGAAGAATTGATGCTTTTGAATTATGGTGGTGGAGGAGACTCTTGAGAGTCCCACGGACTGCAAAAAGATCAAACTTATCCATCCTTAAAGAAATCAGCTCTGAGTGCTCACTGGAAGGGCAGATCCTGAAGCTGAGACTCCAGTACTTTGGGCACCTCATGAGAAGAGAAGACTCCCTGGAAAAGACCACGATGTTGGGAAAGATGGAGGGCACAAGGAGAAGGGGGCGACAAAGGATGAGATGGTTGGACAGTGTTCTCGAAGTGACTGGCATGAGTTTGGCCAAATTGCGGGAAGCAGTGGAGGATAGGGGTGCCTGGCGTGCTCTGGTCCATGGGGTCACGAAGAGTCGGACACGACTGAATGACTGAACAACAAAACCACTGTAGTAGGAAAGAGCAACGAGCCCATCACAAAATATACAAGTAAACAAAAAGCTTGTCTTCATATCTTATAAATCTTAATTGTATGTGAAGTTTAATCCTTTTTTTCTTAGATAGGGCCTAGGTGAGGCATTACTGGAAATCATGACTGAGAACTGACAACAGTCTGAAGGCTTTGCTACAAATTAAAAAGGCATGTGGGAAGCTATAAAGCAGAATTACATGTTTGGGGAAAAGAATATATGGGTAGAGTCTGTCCTGGACTCTTATCATCTTAGAGCTAAAAATAGAATGTACACTACTCCCAGGCATTTGAAGAAATGGGATGGTCAGTTTCACACCTTTCTTTAGTTGATTATCCCTGAAGTTTTGTTTGCCAGCGTGGTGTACTTTTAAGGATATTGTTTATACTATCTTGTATCACTGCATTTTTGTTTTTGCATATATATTTGTATATTTTCATCTGCTGTAATACTTCAAAGAGTTGTTCTAAGATAGTCAAAGAGAGACTTCTTCAACCTAATAAATCTGGAAGTTTACTAGTCCTAATCAAAGCAGTTCTGCTGAAGTTAACAGACTATCAGACTAACTTAGGGCCATTGATTTCAGTGAGTCTACTCTGGGTAGAACACAGTCGGTTACAACTCAAAGTATTAATGATTCATATGCATATTAATGTTCAGCAGACTAGAGCAGGGGTAAGCAAGGTTTACCGCACCTGAGCCAATTTGCTCCATGGGCTGGATCGCGTCTGTGCAGACGCGATTTCCAGCATCTGCATCTGCGTAGACATGATTTCCAGCACCGCGGAAGTGAGTTCCCACTTCGCGTTGTGCCAGTTTAGCGCAGCGCACGGGAGCTCGCCAAGTGGGCAGCTCGGTTCGGGGGCGGCTTGTGAGCCATTTAAATGACCCCCGTGGGCTGCAGGCTGCCGACCCCTGGACTAGAGCAATAGTTTACAATCATTTGGGGCCCATGGGCACATTTGTAAAAACAAAAAGGTGTTGTGGGCATACACACACTCACATGCTGTAAAGTATTATACTGGGTGCAATAGAATACTTTATTTCAAGGCTAATTTTGGCAGGAGGAAGAGTGCCATAGAAGGCACACTGCAGTTGCCAGAGGAAGCCTCTGTGAGTGGGTGTGCACCTGCCACATTGGTGATCCATGAGCTAGAGTAGGTCAACTTAACTTCAGTATGACCAACAACCCCATCCCAGTTAAGTGGTGTCAGCAACAAAAACTTAACATGAGTGTTGTGGAGACAGTCTTGCTAGAGAAGCTGCCTATACCCAATTTACTCCCACGTTCTCCTTCCAAGCACCAGGCCCCTGACTCTCAGAAGATGGGGAACACAGAGAGATGCAATGGGGAGAAGGTAGGTAAGCAATTTTATAAATGCAAAAATTCTGGATCCAGATCTATATCTTAATTGTAAATGTGGCATTATTGACTAAGAGAGCTAATGAGACTTGGGCTGAAAAAGATAAATGAATAAAAGCAAAAGCCTTGTATTTTAGGCATGTGATCTTACATATTTTTTGGTTTCAACCAGGGTGGATAAAAATCAATGATTTTTAAAAAAACAAAAAACAAAAAAACGGATTTTTTTTATTTAAATCAGAATTTTTTTTAAATAAAATGCTTTTTGAGGAAAATATATTACCATCCAAAGGTTAGTCAATCATGAAATAAAGATTAGTTTTTAATTATGTAGAATAAGGCTGTATATGTTTAAATTTTTTGGTAAATAAATTCCATTAATCCATTCACAATGTCTTTTATGCTCTTCCAGAGGTTTTTGTAAGATTATTGGACAGTTTCTCTGCCTGCAAGATATTATCACAGATGCTTGGTTTACTTTTGCAGTTCTCAAAACTGAATTTGACTCAGCAGAGATCACATGCCTCTTCTTCACAGCAAAAATGTTATAACGTGAACAGAGTTGAGAAAAAGACCTTAATCCTATTGTTCTACAAACCTATGAATACAGAATCAACCCCTTCAGTGCTAAGAAACAATATTTTTCTGATTGTTTGGAGTGGAATGGATCTAATAAATCTATTTAAATTGTTATTATTAAGGTAATGATTATTTTTCTCCTTCCTAAATACAACAGAAAAGTTGTCCAAATATGAATGATTAACCTATTAAACTGGGGATAAAAAAACTAATATGAAAAGTTGTTACTCTAAAAATCTTCACCTATTTGCATATTAAAGTTATACCAGCAAGAATTATTCTTTATGTAGAAAACTATGATTTAAATCAAGCCTTACTGGCTAGTGATTTAAATCGTGATTTAAATCAGTTTGATTTAAATCAAATCCACCCTGGTTTCCACAGAGAGCCTCCAAAGCGGAGCACACAAGACACAAAATCTACACTCTTCTCTATTCAGCTATGAGGGTAGGTGGACAGAGATACACCTGGACTGACATCACCCAATGGACATTTGTTGGAAGCAGGCTCCAAATATAGAACAGGAAAGAGGCATGTGGCCAACCTGTTTGTGAACATGTGGCTGGCGAGTTATCAATTATAGTTATTTTCTCCAACAAGGATAAGGCATGTACTTCAGCCATGCTCTCCTCTTCTGCTTCATAGGTACAAAAGGTATGCATTACAATTCCTGCTTTCAGCCAGAAGGCTAGACTCAACCAGAACAGTTATGACAAAAGGAGTGATTACATAAGCATACCCCAAGAGGATGCAGTAAGGGATATTCTTAACACTTTTGGAAACTGTTCTTAGCAAGAAGTGGGAATAGGCAAACAGAAGGTGTGGTTGGATGGCAAGACTTCTTGCTACGCAACAGTAGTTAATTCACCTGAGCAACTGTGGAACTCAGGCAACAGTTTTGGGGATGCATGCAATTTTAATTCTTGTTTATGGGATCAATGGAGAATGAATGAAACCCCCATGTAAAAATGCACTCAGGATAGCCACCCCTCATCTGATTAATATGGTATCTTTACTGCCTTGTGGCAATTATTGGCTACAGAAATGGCATGTGTAGCAACACTCTTAACCATGTTTCTGGTTCCATGAAACATATCTGAATAGACCCACATACACACACAAGTAACTAAGGAGGGTGATACATGTAAATAAAGTTAAGTAAGTGCATAAATAAAATGTGTACACCAGTAATAAATGAGAGTCAGTGCAGAATGCCAGATTTATACCACTGTATTTGGTTCTGTGAAATGTGGGTCTGAATCATTACCCTGCCATGGCCCTGAGCTAGTTATTTTCTCGGTCACAGTTCCACAGTCATAAAATGGGTATATTGTACATATTTTCAAGGATTATGTTAGGGCAAAGAGAATAAAAAACTGTAAAGCATACTGCATATTAGAAGTGTGATATGACTACTAAACAGTAGAAGTAATTATTGTATCAAGCAGAAGGGTGTGCACCTCTAGCATTAATGCACCTTTATCCTTCCATTTCTCCAATTCTGTAGAATATAATGTGTTTATATTCACTGGAAACAGATATAAATTACAGGGCCCATATAAGAATCAAGCTGTAGCTGCATTTAGTAGTGGCATCATCCTTAACCATCACAGAACAGTTTAAGCCCACAGGATAATGAACACAGTGAAATTGAGGCTAATGCAGCACATGAGAAGTGAGGAAATTAGAATGGCTATTGTAAAGTCCTCAAATTCATTTATATCCAATTGATATTAAGGATGCTGGCTAACAATTTCCTGCAGAAAAGGCTTGTGTACTGCAGTCATATTGTTTTGGGATGAAACCCGGGGATAACACTAAAATGCTGATAAGCTCACAATACTAAAAAGTACTAATTCTGAATTGAAACCTGAATTTTAAAAAATTGAACTTGAAATCATAGACCACTCCATCCTTTAGAACTGATTTTGCTACACTTCTGTGCTTATCTTTACTTTAACTTAGACGACCTCATTCTTTCTGTCTTCCAGAAATAAAATTTAAAAGACTGATATCTTATCAACAAGCAGACATAGTGCTTCTACTAGGTGGGGGGGGGGGGGACGGACACTGCTCAGTATTCCTGCCCAAGGCCCAAAGAGCCTTGCTCAGTATACTTTGTCCACAGGCCTGAAAAGGTTAAAGAGCACTAGTAAGCACTTCTTCTGACTATTTTAAGCTACCAGCAATGCATTATTTCCCAACATCAGTCAGGCTAGAAAGTAATTTTGTCCACATTGCAAATGTTATACTGGATAGCTTCCTATGAATTCAGTGCTTAGGCCATGGCAAAGTCAATGAGAGCCTTTTAATTGGCTAAGCATCAGGTCTTCCATTATCCTATAAAATGCTTAGAGTATGGGTAGAATATTAACATACACTCAGACAGACGCCACATGCTGCAAGAGAACAAAATCATTGTCTATTAAAGAGAAAGGGATTCCCGGAGGCTCCTGGTAGGGCTCTATGGAAGCAGGATGTTGAACTAGATGGATCTTTGGTCTGATGTACTAGAGCTCTTTTTATGTTCCCAAGTAGTTCTGTAGAAGATATAAGAGGTCACATTTAGGAATATTGTGACAAGCTGTATGGCCAAGCTTGAAAGCTTACAATGAGAAGGCAAAGGGTTATACATAAGGAGACATAAATATCCTGCAGTGCAATATATATGAGATGATGGGAAAACATGGGGGGCGGGGATGAACAGCTATTAGGATGTTAAGGGTATCCATGCCAATGAATAGCAGGTTTAGATATTCCTTTAACTGCAAAATGGAGCCAAGTTTTCTAATCTATGTTAACACCTACAGAAAAGCATCTGAATGTGGTTATAGTCAGAAACCAGATCAATGACCAGTACAGCTATTCATACCAGAATTCTGCATCATGCAGAAATCTGACAGCACACAATTGACAGCACACTGTACTTGGCCTGTGTACCATGCAACTGACAACTATTTTATCATCTAAAGTGTTTTAACAGCTTAAAACACATTGCCTTGCAATTTCACATTTTCAGTTTGCACACAACCCAATTCCAACCACTGGCAAGGGAAACAGCACTTGTGGTTTGAGGAGGCACAGAAACAGTCTTGCTTATTTCCACAAGTGGCAATAACTACCATTGCATTCCAATTTTAGACACTACATGTGTGGCAAAGTACCACTGATTTCAATGGAACTTGCTTGCAATGAACTGTTTGTCTACAGCAGTCATAATTTGGCGTTATAACACTCATGTCAAACCTTGTTGACTGGGTGTGTGTCAACTTATTCTTTCCTTACCAGCTGTGGCTTACAGCCTATTTCAGTTATAGAAGTACCCTCAGATAAACCATAGCAGCTGCTGGGTTGTTGTTTTTTTTAAAGAAAAATATGCAGTAGTGTTGATCACGTGATCCCCTAATATTAGGAATGAATCCAGATGGTGGCATTCAACTACTGTCAAACAGATATGGTTTTGTAACTTGCATCCACAAGGCAAGAGAGATACTATGGAAATACACAACTTCAAACAACGATTGCCCATAAATTAACACAAGCACAGGCAGATATTCTAAACTGCGCAGTTCAGCCTGTAAAGAGTGTGATGGAAACAAATGCCTCAAAATGCAGCAGAGCTGTTTCGAAACTACTTCCATTCCAACCCACTTAAAAATGTATGTCCACCTTCACCCCTGCTCAAAGGTTGGTCCCTAGGGAAGAAGCTGTAATTATTTCTAATTTAGTGTGTTGGGGTCCCAAGCAATGAATGTTTGTAGTTTTTGGTTCACACTCAACCTAGCACTTACCTAGCACTTACAACAGCATTATTTATTATTCTAAAAGTAACAATTTCATTAAGGTAGTGCAGAAGTTTTAACACAAAATCTATAACATTAAAAAACACACAAACCAAAAATGATGTCTGGATTTATACAGATCCTTTTAAACACATTTCAAAAAGTAGCTTATTGGGGTGGGGGGAGGGAAGATTAAACATAAATAAAATATATTTTTACGATTTTTGAATGATAGATCTCTAGGATTTTAGTATATCCTTCCCTACAGAGCACAAATAACTATAAACACAGTGACAGCTATCCTGCTTTCATTTACCTTAAATGAAAATCAGTATGTAAAATGCTAACTAGCCTCACTTGTTATGCAAGCAGCATCATTTCATTTGTAGTTTAGTGAGCAAGTCATTTCTGTCTGGGTAAGTGACACAACATGCTGCATTATGTTGCTTGCAACACAGAAAGCTAACAACCACCCTTGGGAAGACAGAATTTGAAAACTGGAAAAGGGAACACTTGTTTGCATCCAGTAAAAGTTATCCCAAGAATTTACACAATATTAGCCCAATAGTTGTACTCTACATGTGTGTACATGCACAAACACACACATATACACCCCTGTATCGCTTTTCTTATCCTTTTCCTAGGCATGTTTCAATCTACATACAGTAAGACCCAATCTTTTAATTTGCATAGTAAATAAAAGGAAGCTAGCTCCTTGTATTCAATACTGGGGCAGGGTGTGCAGTGGAAGAGCTGTTAACTTGCTGCTTGTACACCCACCTTCCCATTCCTGCAAGACATCAGTTGCTTTTGTGTTTGCTTGTTTCTGCTTCCAAAGACATAATTGAACATCTCTGGACCAACCCTGGAGTACTAATAGGAGCTCAGGCAAAACCTGACCAGGCTTTTTATCATCCAAATGTCTGTTTATCCCAGGATCCACCACACCACTGCCCAGACTCTCTCCTTTTTGCTCATTCCATTTGTTAAAGACAAGAACGAGGGGCTGATACATATCGCCTTTCTTTCTGTCTGCCGTCTCTCTGCAAAGGTGACTGGAAAAGATAACTGCTATCTAGCAAAGTTAATCTCCGTATCTGTACTCCTCTGGGTAAACCCTGAGTGGGAATTGTGCAGAAGATAGACTCACATAGGAAGAAGGATCAAGTCTGATGCCCATCAGTTTGTTGTATCCTGTCGCACCATCACTACTTCTTTCATGGGGGGGGGGGGAGTCGCAATTTTGCATACCACCTTTCTCCCCTCCCCACTCCATTTCATTAGGAAAATCTATTTGGCAACAGCCCTTCCCTACCAGAGCACTCTCGCTCATTATGCAAACTCCGTTTGGGTGGCAATCTTCTGCCATAGTCCCGTCCTGCACATTTGCTCAGAATCAGAGCATAGGGAGCTGCCTTACATCGGTCCTTCTACCTCAGTAGTGAAAACACGGACTGGCAGCTGCTCTCCCAAGGTTTCAGGCAGAGATCTCTCTCCCTCCCTCCCTGCCCTACCTGGAGATGCCAGGATTGAACCTAGGACCTTCTGCATGCAAAGCTCTACCACCGAGTTCAACGGAGCTAATTTTACAGCCAGGTTCACAGAGCCCAGGTCTTGCAGCATCCGCTGCTGTCTTACCCCAGAGCAGCGCGCGGGCAAACGTGCAAGGCAACTACTGTACTCTGAAGTAAGCGCGCGGGAAGTTTTTTTTGTTTTTGTTTTTAAGCGGAGGCAAATCGCGGGCTGCTACGCTTTGCACGACAGGGCTTCAAAGCAAACCGACCACGCAGCCGAAGTGCTGCAAGCGAAACTGCAAAACCCAGCGGACAGTTTGGCAAAACAGCAGCCTCCACTCAGCTCGAAGGAGAACTAGAAGCGCCCGGGTCCTCGCGCCGCCAATAAAACTTGTTGACGGGGGGTGGGGGGGGTGGGGAGGGTCGCCCAAATCCGAGGGCCAAAATTGTGCATGCCAAGAAAAGCCCGGAGCCAACCCACCTCCCAGGAGAATAAGATTGAATTCATGCCCGAGCTGAGAGGAAAAGAGCTGGAGGCAGAGGCTGGGCACAAGAGGGGAAAGGACAGCCTGGGTGGGATTGATGGTGGTGCAGACGCTGCCTTGAATTGCTTCTCTTTCTCCACACACCCAAACTAACCCCCCTCTTTTTTTTTGGTGGAAGCACCTGCTCTTTCCCTTCAAAGGCAGCAGCGACCCACCACCGTGAAGCGAGCGAAAGAGAAAGGCGCGTTTTCCCGCTCTTTCCCCCACACCCGCCCGCGCGCCCCCTCCTCCTTCTCCTCACAACAAACACGGCGCTGCACTCCGGGACGCGCAGCCCAACCTGAGCCTTACCTTGACGCGGGAAGCTGCCAAGAGGCTCCTCCGAGCGGCTGCGGGCAGAGCTGCTCCCAGGCTGGCGAAGGAAGCAAGGCAAGCCGCCGCCGCCGGTGCTGCTGCTGCTGCTGGTGGTGGTAGCGGCGCGCTGAGGCGGCTCTTCTCTCTCTCTCTCTCTCCCTTCCGCGCTTTATTATTTTATTTATATGCTCTCGCCCGGAGAGTCCTGCTTTCCCGCTGTGGGGCGCGAAGCCTCGAGGGCTGCTGAGGAGCCGGAATGCCGGACGGAGCCGAATTTGGGAGCGCTGTGGCGGCGGCGGCGGCGGCGGCTGTGCTGCTGGGGTTGGCGGTCGGCAAGAGCCAACCCCACCCTCCTCCTCCTCCTCCTCCCCAAATCTACGCCTCGGCTGCCGGTGGGGCGGCGAGGGTGAAGGAGAGGCAGATTAAAAGAACGGCGAGGAAGAACACGGTGCCTGCCAACTATCCGAGCCGCTTCAGTGTTAGCTCCGCCTCCCCCACCACCTTCTTCTTTTTCTCCTCTCCCCTTTTCTTCACCCGGTTCCGTTCTTCTTTCCCCGCTTCTCTTGCCCTGCAGTAGAGATTGGGCGAAGGGAGAAAGAGCCGCACAGGTTCTTTTTAGCTAGGAGGGATTCTGAGGGGCGTGGCTAAAGGAGGCAAAAAAATAATAATGTGTGCGGGCACGTGCGCATCCCGGCTGCAAAAGCAACCCATAGATATCACTAGCTAGACCTTTGGAAGGGAAGGGAAGCCGCCGCCGCCGCCGCCGCCGCTCAGCAAGAGTAGGCTATCATTGATTTTCATGGAGCGGGAATGGATTGCATACATATGCACGCGGGCGAGCTGGCGAGCTTGGATGCATCAACCCGCAAGCGCCATCTCCGGATGGGCTCGTGCTGAGGAGCACCAGCAGTCAACACCACCGCTGCTGCTGACTTGGGAAGTTTGGGACCCACTTTATCTAGGCCATGTTCAGAGTTGTTGCAAACGGAATCCCTGATCCGGACCTTGTGCAGAGCGGAAATGAATTAGCTCTCCACCCCGAGAATGGGTTTGGAAGCTTAAGACTGCAGAACAGTCTTAAAATAGTTGCAAATAAAAGTTGCAAAATAGAAGTACAAAATAGCACGTTGCTCTTCATGCAGTGCCACCTTCTTTTTAGTCCTTAATAATGGTCACTAGATTTACACTCTCTGATCCGAGAGAGAGAGATCCTGTGCAAGCATCTTGCTTCTTCAGGATAGCCCAGCTTCGTTTCTACTGCTGCTGGCTCCAAGGACTGACAAAGATGCTGAGTTCTCAGGTTTTGTGTCCTGTTGAGAGAGCTCTCAACTTGTGTTTCCAGGATGAGTCATCAGTCAGCCTTAAACACCCTCCTTGTGGCATATACCTAGAGTTTAACCTCCTAATGCAAACTTCTATTTGCAAATGCAAACCCTTTCATAAGTCTTTTTTACATCAATGTATCCAAACACTACCATTTTATGCATATTAGGCTAAACATATATCTTTAATAGGCCAGGGTCAGGGAACCTATGGTCCTCTGTATATGTTGCTGAACACCCAACATAAGCCCCAGCCTATGTGACCCAAGGGTCAGAAAATACAGGTTGTAGTCCAACAACTTATGGAGGGTCAACATTTTCCCACCCCAGCAAAATGATGTTGGACTCTGATGGATAGCTCAGTTGGCTAGAGCGTGGTGCTGATAACACCAGGGTTGCAGGTTCAGTCCCCATAAGGGACAGCTGCATATTCCTGCATTGCAGGGAGTTGGACTTGATGACCCCCAGGGTCCCTTCCAATTCTATTATTCCTATCAGCCTCAGAAGACATGGCCAGTGGTGAGGGACAATGGCAATTGCAACCCAGTGACATCTGGAGAAAAATGGGGCTGCAGTTGGTGTGAAACTGGTTTGGGAAACTGCTTCAAACAGTAGTAATTCACAATAAAGTGATCTGTAGTTACTCAGTGGTGAGGAATGGGCATTCTGCACAACCTCAGAGGGCCCCAAATATTCCAGGACTCTGAGACATGGCCCTTGTGTTACAAAAAAAAACAAAAAACCACAGAACCTAGTGAGGCCTGGGAAGACTGTTTCAATAAGAAAATTAATGGTTGCCAGTGGCAAATGTTAAAATCCAGATAGATAGAAAATGGCAGGCTCCTACTTGCCTGAAAATCACACCTGGTAATATTGGCCGCCAGAAACTCTATAAATGATGTGATAGGACACTCGAGTGTGCAACAGAAGAAGTACTTTTCTTTATTTTATTTAGCCCCAATTTGAGGGGTTATTTAGAAGAGATGCAAAGGCACACAATTTTACTCAGGATTTTGGGAACATTTGATTACTGCTCATCACCTGTTAATGATTTTATTGGTTGTACTGTTGTTTTAGTGATTAATTATGTAATGTATGTTACTGTTCTATTGTTATATAACCCGCCCTTGGACCTTTGATGAAGGGCAGGTAATGAATGCATATAATAAATGAATAAATTTAATACATTTTTATCCCATCTTTTATCCAAGTAGCTCAAGGTGGAGCAAATTTTGTTGTTTCCCACCCATATTCTCCCCACAACAAATCTGTGAGGTAGGTGAGGCTGAGAGAGTGAGTGAGTGACTAGCCCAAGATCATCCACTGAATTTCACTGTTGTGGGGGGTTGATCCTGGGTCCAAGCCTATAAGTACTACACCATGCTTTTAGTTGAGCTATGTCCTCCCCCCCCCTGATAATATAAAATGGTGGCCATTCTGAGTTTGCAGTCCTATGATAAGCCCTCATTAAAGAGAATTGAGACTCATTTCCAAGTAAACAACACATAGTGTTGATATGTGGATTCCTGATCCTCATTGTTACCAGAAGTGCTTTCTATATAGCTAGTTATTTAGTTAGCTAGTCCCATTCCCCCCAATTCCATGCTGCTTTTGGTAAATGGGGGGGGGGGTCATAACAAAATCAACAATATAGTTAATAATCCAATACAAGTATAGTACTGGAAGAAGCAAAGATCACCAGTGTCAAAGCAATGATTCTTCAACATCAACTTCATTGGACTGGTCATGTTGTGCGGTGCCTGATTATCGTCTTCCAAAGCAACTACTCTATTCCAGTGGTGTAGGAAGGGCGGGGCTGGGGGCGCTCTGCCCCTAGTTCCAGGGGAGGGGGTGACACTCCCCGGCCCCTCCCCCGCCACCTGGCACCCCATCCATGCTTCTTTACGGACGGGGCTGCCCGACCCGCCGCTCGCTCACCGGCTCACAGCAGCACCGGCCGGATGTATCCGGCCGGCGCTGCTGCTCCTGTCGTGAGCCGGCAAGTGAGCGGTGGGTCGTGGGGCTGCCCAACCCACCGCTTGCTTGCCGGCTCGCAGCAGTGTCGGCCGGATCCACTACGCATGCCCGGAAATTCCAGGCATGCATAGTGCATCCGACGCACCGTGGCATCACGGCGCATGGGCGGTGAAGTGGCTTCCTCCACCGCTGCTCTATTCCAAACTTAAAAATGGAAAGTGTAATGCTGGTGGTCAACAAAAGAGGTTTAAAGACTGTCTCAAGGCAAATCTTAAAAAATGTAGTATAAACACTGACAACTGGGAAACACTGGCCTGCAAGCGCTCCAGTTGGAGAACAGTCTTTACCAAAGGTGTCATGGGCTTTGTAGACACTCAAACTCAGGACAAAAGGGAGAAATGTGCTAAAAAGAAGGCATCCTTGGCAAACCCTTACTGTGATCAACTCCCACCCAGAAACCTAGGTCCCCACTGTGGAAGGACGTGTGGATCCAGAATTGGCCTCCACAGTCACTTACGGACTCACTGTTAAAACCTTGTTTATGGAAGATAATCTTACTTGGCTATGAGTGATCACCAAAGAAGAAGGAGAAAACAAGTATAGTATAAAATAGGCAACAGCCAGAAGCAAACAAAACAAATAATCCATCAAAACCATACCTTCCAACATTTCTCCAATGAAAATAGGGACGTCCCATTCCAGGCATAGGCAAACTCGGCCCTCCAGGTGTTTTGGGACTACAATTCCCATCATTCCTAGCTAACAGGACCCATGGTCAGGGATGATGGGAGTTGTAGTCCCAAAACGTCTGAAGGGATGGGTTTGCCTATGCCTGTCCCATTCCATAATGATAATTTTACTGTTTATACCCCACACATCTTTACTGGGTTGCCCCTGCCACTCTGGGCAGCTTCCAACATATAAACAAACATAATGAAACATTAAACATTAAAAAAAAACCTTCCCTATAAAGGGTTGCCTTCAGACAGCTCAGGCGTCAGATAATTCCATACACTCCAACACTTCTCCAATGAAAATAGGAACATCCTAAGGGAAAGTGGGACATTCCGGGATCAAATCAGAAACTGGAACAGCTTCTCTAAATCAGGGACATTCCTGGAAAATAGGGACACTTGGAGGTTCTGCGAACCCACAACCCTGAGATTAAGAGAATCATGCTCTACCAACTGAATACCATAGGAGAGGAGAATGCTGTTGTGCTCAGGACCTTGAATGCTTCCCACAGGCATCAGGTTGGCCACAGTGAAAACAAGGTGCAGGCCTAGATAGGCCACTGGCCTGAACTAGCAGGGCTCTTCTTGTTAACCTCTTATCAGTTTCACACAATTGTTGTTTCCTGACAAGTAGCCTAGCAGCACTCCCCATGGATTACTAACTATAGTGTAAGAGAGTTGCCTGCTGCTAAGGTCTACAAGTCCTAACCCAAGAGAAGCTTTTCAGAGGCAGAAGTATTTCACAGGCCTCTTCTACCAGAAAGCCTTTTAACAGAAGTAAGCTACTAGTGTGGCATTAAACATGCAAAGGTTGTGTTGTACCATTGGGGTGTGGCTCTTCCTCCCCTAATTTGTTAATTTAGAAATATTCCATAAAGTAAACTACTTTTTTATATTGCTTTATACTCTACATTGATTTAATAGACATGGTACTTTTAATTTTATTTATTTATAATTTTTATTTTTTAAAAAAACAACAACACCCTTTTGTGAACGTGAACTACTTTTGTACCTACTTGGTAAATAAGCTGCCAAATGCACTTATTTTGATTGGCACAATACTGTCTAACTTCCTTAGTAACCCAATCTCTCAGCTTTGCTAATCTATAGTGAATGTTGACACTCTGAACATTTTAGTGTTTGGAGAACGGGGTATATTGCGGTTGGGGTTGCCAAGAGAACCCACCAGTCCCTGTGGACACTCTGAGGCAGCAAGAGAATACACAGGTGTTGTGCATCCTTTCCTATTCCACTATATATACTCTATCACCCATCTTACTCTTCTTCCTGTTGTAGAACAAAATTAACTCCCTGCTTGGTATAGGCAAGTGGTGGTGGTGGGACAAAGATGGTGGGTGAAGTGATTTCCGGTGGGGTGGGGCAGAGAGAAAGCTGCATCAGCAGTGTCTTCTCTTACTCTCTTGGGGTTTTGAAAATGGCATGCATGATCTTTGGGTTGTCAGCTGTTGAAACAAATTTGGGCCTGAAAGCAGTGCCAGCCATACCATTATGCACAGTGAAGTGAATGATGCTGGGAGTGGAGCACATAGCGTCAGCAAGGTTCTGGAGGACACACTTGTGTGTGTTGTGGCTTGCCCTGCACCATTTAAGCTAGTGTGGTAGAGGATGCTGCTCCATCAGCAGCATCAACATAAAATTCAACTGCCAATCCAGTCAGCTTCTGTACAGGGGATGTGGGAGGAGTACAATTTTGTTTGTCATGTCGGGCAACAAAATGTCTCAGGATGTCCCTGAATGTAAAGCACGGGCTTCTAACTCATGATGGAATATACAGTTTGAAAATGACATTTTGAAAATGCTCCTGCGGTTTCTGTAACTAATTCCCTGTGGGAGTGGCTCGCTCACACATGAACCACAAAGAAGTACCACTAATCTGGAAAGAGACACTGGTCATTGCTCTTTGTTGTTTATATTGACCCAGTCAGATCTTAGTCTTCTGTTGTTCTTTTGTTTACAATGCCTGTTCATAGTGCTATGGAAAGGCTAGGTAAGCTTCAACATTCCACAAGCTATCAGTTATTTATGCTTTATTTTCCCACAGGCCCTAATTTTTACATACCCAGGAAGTCAGGCATCTCAATCTGATAAATTCAGCAGTAATCCAGATAATTAATAGTAGTAGCTGTAGAAGAACAGCTGCCTCGGAAATTAAACTTGTGAGTAAGGAAGGGGGGGGTGACTATGAAGTAAGCCACCAACACACACACACAAAAGGAAGGGAATTTGGATTTCAGGCTTCAGGGAAGAATTGGCTTTATATCTGAGTTGGGATCTCTCGACACAGTGTGTGTGCTCAGCTGCCATGCAAGTAGTGCCTTTAATGCAAACAGGATGTTCATCTGTAACTTGTGCATCTCCAGGGTTTGGAGGGATTAAGAGAAACACTTATTACACTTAATTGTCTCCAGTGCTGCACTTGGTGCTAGATGCCTCACTTTATGGTTTAATAAGCTTCGCATTGATATAAACCGAATGACAATTAACATTAGTGCAGGTTGAGTTTGTATTTAATGCGGCTCACAGGTTTGCACTCCACGTGCCTGCACTCTGTGGTTTCATTTCACATATCAGCACCTCTTTATTAGAACAGCTCCTGGTGTTAGGAACGAATCAATGCTCCCCTCCACAATAGCGAAGATCTTGTGCATCCTGACAACAGTGCCGTGCCTTCAGATGGAAACCTCTCTCCCCCACCCACCTCCACTGTATAGCTTTCCAAGGAGAACTGGAAAGGTGAAGTTTAATTCCCTGTTAGTGGCAGAATGGACTCATGCTGAACTCATAAACGAATGGACTCTTGCAGAACTAGTAACAGGCACTTCTGAAGGAGAGTCACTTGAGGATGCAGTTTTTCTATTGTCTAAGGCAAGGATCATGTAATAAGCAGCATCTTACAACAGAGAAACACATATCAGAATATTCCTGGAGGATATTTCTAGAGTAATTAAGAAACTTAAGCCACATAAAGGCATGGATGGACTACTAGAATATTTTTATTAAAAAAATAACCTGAGACACTATTGCCCCACATGCAAATACTGTTTAACAGTCCCTAAACCATGGAAAGATTATAGAATTGTTGTGATATTAAAACCAGGTAAAGACCCAGAAAATCCAAGATCATATAGGCCCATCTCATTAATTGGGCAAGATGCAAAAATGTTCACGGGCATATTGGAGGAAAGAATGACAAATGTATTACCAAACATAATCCACATTGAACAAACAGGATTTGTTACAAACAGACATATTACAGATCCTATACACAAAATGCTGAATGCTGGGTATTATGGAAAAGCCTCAGGAGTACCTTGTAGATGCTCGCAAGGCTTTTGACAAAGTTCATTGAAATATTTATTCCAATTATTATCAAAAAAGAACTTTGAAAATGACCTGGTATATAAATTTTTAAAAAATTATATCGCAATATCAGAGCAGTAATTTGGGTGAATGGGCAAGACTCAGAATACCCAGAGTATAAAAGAGTAAAAGAAGGTATTAAAAAGCAGCTAGAGCAGTGGCTCGTATATCAATGGGTACCTCAGACTTGGGGGCAATTTTAGCTCTCCAGGACTATCTACCCAACCCTCAGAAGCCCCCTCAGGCCACACCCCCTTCCAAGCAAGACCCCTCACCTATCCTGCTTTGCTTCATCCTTTGGATACTGAGTCTGCCTCCAAGCAAGTACACTTCAAAGACTCTGGTGTTTGTTTGGCCTCCCACTCCACTGAGCTCTGCTCGTTGTTGCTCAGCATGAGACTATGACACTGCCAATTTCTGCCCCTGGTCCTACTCACTGCTGGCATGTAACCTCCTGGAAGATTGCCCCAAAGGGAACGTGGTCCATGGTCTGAAAAAATGTTCCCCACTGCTGATTCAGTATCCAAAGACAAACCAACTCCTAAATCCAATCCCATCTCAACTCAGCATAGATTTATTCGATATATCTAGCCAATGAACTTAAACTGTTTTAACTATCATTCCATTTCCCCAGGAAACTCTGAGGAAAAGCCATTGAATGACGAGACCTGACAACATTCTAAGAATCCTCACCATATGGGAGCCATGCCTGGATAAAATGTAGTGTGTACAGGACTCTGCTCTGGTTCTTCTTGAAATGACATTACGAGACTAATTGCCCCAGCCTTTGTTTGTAACCAAGTGCATTGGAAGGCAGGGCTTAGAGGATAACCCAGGGGAAATGAATCTAAGGAAGGCATCCTCCACAAGAATGTTTTCAGGAATTTTGCAAAGTGCTGGCCTAGCTATCTTACTTGAGGCAAGCTCTATTCCAGCTGGTGGCAATTAAGCAAAGAATGCCAGCTAAGACTGGAGGAGCCACTACAGGAACTCAGTAGAGAAGAGATGGCTAAAGGCAGCAGAGGTAACAGTAGGTCTTACAAAACAGAAACAAAAAAGAAGGCTGTCCACTTGGTTAAGTCTGGTCAGGCAGGAGTCTGGAGCGGGGTGGAGGCAGAGGACTAGCCTAAGGTTTCTGTTCTGATCTGGATAAAACAGAAGTGGGAAAAGGCTTGTATCAAATATAATCAGATTTTGGATATATGAAAAAAGCAGGGCTGAATCAACTGGAAGGTTTTGGAAAGATATCCCTGTGACGTTGGCTAATGTGTGGTTGTAGCAAGGCTCAATTCTAGTGGGGCAGTGCTGCAGAAGTCGAA
Organism: Lacerta agilis; assembly: GCF_009819535.1. NCBI lineage: Eukaryota > Metazoa > Chordata > Lepidosauria > Squamata > Lacertidae > Lacerta > Lacerta agilis. The sequence continues at coordinate 89,312,310 of NC_046313.1, forward strand.
TACACAACCATGTAAATGGGCCGGCACTCCAAAACCAACCAAGAGCATCTCTGAAAAGATTGTGCAGGCAAAAAGTCAGGGGTGCCTTTCCATGTGAGATAAATAAATAAATAATTCTGCAGGCTGAGGCATGAGCTGCATTGCTTTTGACAGTGTATCTAATTTCATAGTCCATCACTGAATGAACAAACAAATAAGATAACGTGTAGCATATGCTGCACCAGGCTGTGTTTGTTTGTTGTTCTTTAAACTCCACAAGCCCACCCTTTTAGTTCTAAATGAACTCATCAGTAACATCAAAAGGGGAAGCAAGGAGGGGGGGGGAATCACAAATCAAGGTCTCCAGATACATTTTTTTTGGATCTGGCCCATTTTGGGAGGAAAGTCTCAAATAATTCCAGTCAGAGTGATAAATCCAGCTCTAAAGCTGAATTGGAAACTGTTTTAAAGATCAGTTGTAATAATAAAGCTGACACTTTGGACAAGGTTTTCCTACGTATTGACCTTCAAAAGCATGTTTTCTGTGTAATCATACTACATAGCCGACAACTGAGAGATCTGCTTTAAGATCTGCTTTACCTTGAGCGAGAACATTCATTAAATGCACCTGAATTGATAAAATTGCCCTATAGATTGTAACACCTGCAAAGGGAACTAGCACAGGCAAATATGGCTGGCTATACAGAATATGATGAGAGTGCCACAAAGTACTTGCAACAGATCCTAGTTCTTTTTGGGACCTGAGCTCTTCATGGGAGTATGGACGGGACTGTCCACACATTCATTATCTCATTTTGCAGAGATTCTCAGTCCTCAGATCCAATGTGTGAATGCACTATCCATCATTTTGAAAGTGCTTTTAGAGCCCAGCCCTCCAAGCCACAATTAACAGTGGTAGTGCATACAGCAGCTTGCTTGTCATAACTTAAGTTGACTTTTTCCAGCCTGAAAAATGAAGTCCAGCAAATATCCTATCCATGCCATAATAACAGATAAAGCTGTGTGTGCAAGGTTGCATTGGCCTTTTTTATACTAGAATTTTTTTTGAAGCTAATTTAGTGCTGCATAGCAGGAACCTCCGGGGCTCTGTCTGTTTCCTGTCCCCCGTGCAATAATCCTTGAAAGGCACTATGCATCACAACTGGCACTATTACTCCCTTCTAGTGTAACAAGTTTCTCCTGCACTAGTTCTGTTTGCAGACTGAGTCCAACCATCCACCAAATGCCATCAACTTTCTTTCTTTCTTTCTTTCTTTCTTTCTTTCTTTCTTTCTTTCTTTCTTTCTTTCTTTCTTTCTTTCTTTCTTTCTTTCTCTCCCCTGTGTCCCTTGTATCTTGAAAATGAACTTCCCCACTTCCCCCCTACTAATACACTGAAATCTTCATTAGACAACCCTGTCTTAAGTTACTACACTAAAGTATCCCCAGGGTTTGCAGCACAATTTTGTTTGACCTTTAATTAAATACCAAGACTGTCTTTACTAGGAGAAGGGCATTTGCTGGTCCCTTGGGGGATTGTTTAAAACCAGGGTTCCATGTATCTCTTTTTGCTTTCTGTGCAGAAGGTTTTGGGTGCATTTCCTCCCCCCAGTGTTCTATTCCGTATTGGTTAATAACACTGCATGAGTTTCACTTTAAGTTCCACATGGAAATAATCCCCAAAGGCAAAAATCAGAAGCCCAGTGAAATAGTGATTTCAGAGCATTTCACATAAACAACATGGGGTATTTACCTCATTTTTCTTTTCGTGGGAGGCCCAAGTCATCTCACTTTTAGAAGACATCTGAAGGCAGCCCTCTTTAGGGAAGCTTTTAATATTTGATGAATTATTGCATTTTAATATTTTGCTGGAAGCCGCCCAGAGTGGCTGGGGAAACCCAGCCGGATGGGTGGGGTATAAATAATAAATTATTATTATTATTACTTGTGAAATGGAGATATACGAAAAGAATTTCTAGACTTGAAGTAAACCTGACATAAGACCAAAAAAAAAAAAACCCTACACTTTGCATGCTATTAGAAACACAGAGCTGCTTCCAAAAGTGGCAGTCAGGTGTCAGGTTTCTTCATAACAGCAGTATAACTTATCTGACATATTGACATTCATTACACTTTGCATTTCCCTGTCTGTTTCTACATTAAAAAAACACACACATGTAAATCTTCCATCAAGATATTATGCCAAAATATCTACAGAAGATCCTTGAATAATTTCTGCATCCTCTATTATTCTTGGCCAATGTTCAAGGGAACAGTTGTTATTTCACCTGCTGGAAGATATGTGAATTCCTGCAGTGGAGCTTATGTCTCTCATTCCATGGGGGACGTAAGTGAATTGCACCCTGGGATGTGAACCACACAGGAAGTATGAAAAGGGAATGTGCTCTACACATAGTATACTTGCACTCACATGGTTTAATTTCAAATCATGCAGGCCAGGTGAATGGCAGGTGGGCAAGTTTGCACACTTGTCACACTTATCTTGCAGGTGGAGATAAGGATATGACCTGCCAGCCAGATCCAGCTAGAGTTGCCATATTTCAAAAAGTAAAAGCCAGGAAACACCTAAAATCGTGATTTTTTAGATTGACTTGCCTAAGATGTAGGACAAAGCACCACCTTTCAGAAATCCCCCCTCCCCCCGACTTCAATTCCATTTTTGAAATTTGGTTGGTACACCAGTTGGATTCTCTTTCTGGGCAGGAAATACCCCTGTGCATTCCTGATGATAACTTCCTAATGCAATACTGTTGGCTGCCTTTGAAAAGTTACTGAAAACTGGTCTGGCATGTTTACAATGGGGGTTATAATTTGGTGATTTTGCAAAACTTTAATTGGGTCTCAACTGGTTTCTTGGCTAAATTCAAAGCTCTAAATCAGGGTGGGGAAAGTTGTGGTCTTCCAGATATAATTGGACTACAACTGCCATGATCCTTGATTACTGGCCATGCTGACTGGGGTTGATGGGAGTGGGAGTCCAAAAGGAACTGGAGGGGTGCAGGTTCCCCATCCCTGTGCCAAATGGCATGGGATAGGAATTCTTACTTCCATATGATTGTCCTGTTCCATGCATTTTCACCTTCGGAAGTAAGATGGTGACTACAAGCAATATGACATCTTCATTACTGGCACACAGATGGCACTTCAAATTCATTCAGTTTTGGCTTACGTTTCCTGAAACAGTCAAGACCATGGTTTTTGACAGATGTGGGTTTTTATTTTCTTTCATTTCTGCAGCAATTTTTTGTGTGTCTGTTGTGTCTTGTTGCTTTGATGTATTTATGCTGTTTTTAATACATTGATTTTTGTGCAGTCTGCTTTGGGGAACTTTTCCATGAGAAGGGCAGCATACAATGTTTCAAATAAATACACAAATAAATCCATTAAGTCTGTTTACACACTAGTACAGTATTTTCTTTACCATTGCTTAAAGAAACAAAATGTGCACATTAATTGAAGGACACCAATAAAAATCATTTATATTAAAAAAGGACACCATTAGCCTTGAGTTCATTCAGTGTTTGCAAATGTTTAAATAAAGAGAGATCATTGCCGCATTACGAAATAAGTGCCTAGAGACAGATAATATTTACAATGCATAAATAAGCCACAACAGCTGTTTCTAAGTTGTTTTTTAAAGCTCCTTTTTCAACAGTGGATCCTATCTAACAAGATTGCTTTATGATTGTGTTGTTTAGGTAACTCTGTCATGGTCAATTTTCCTTGCTTCTGTTGTCTGTCTTTGGCATCCCAGGATAAAGATTAATGTAGACAGCATGTAGAGGGGTTGATATATGGGGTGAAATCTTGCCTTAGGACAGTGGGGTAGTCTAGATGATATTCAGCATTCTTATACCTGAAAAGACTGGAAACCTAAATCTAACATGCTAAGATGTCACTGCACTGTTGCTATTTTGCAGTGGCGTTTCAAACTTTGTTCAAGTTATGCACTATTTTTTTTTTTTTGCAACAACAAACCAGACTCTAGCCATCCAATGCCCTTTTAAAATGTGTTGGGGAATGGTTGGGGTTAATTTATTTTTATTTTGATTGTGTATTTCATGTTTTTATGTTGTGATTTTATCCTGTGAACCACCCTTAGACCTGTGGGTATACGGCGGTATACAAACAACAACAACAACAACAACCATATTCAAACCAACTTTTGTGTACATTTATGTCTATGGGTTGTATAGGACCCAACTCTTGTATTTCCTTTTCTTTATTTTTAAACAGGATTTTATTCTATGATTGTATTAGTCCAGATATATGCTGCCATGCCATAACTCATCTCCAAAATTCAATCCAGATTTCTCTAATCTATTACAGTTGTACCTTGGTTCTTGAACACCTTGCGACTCGAATGTTTTGGCTCCCAAATGCCGCAAACCCGAAAGTGAGTATTCCGGTTTGCGAACGTTTTTGGAAGCCGAATGTCTGATGGGGCTTCTGTGGCTTCCGACTGAGTGCAGGAAGCTCCTGCAGCAAATCGGAAGCCGTGTCTTGGTTTTCGAACGTCTTCAGAAGTTGAACGGACTTCCAGAAAGGATTTCGTTCAAGAACCAAGGTACGACTTTATTTAAATTAGCAATATACATTTCCACTCCACTATTTCCATTCTATCATTGTCAGTTAGACTTGCAGGAGTGCAGCAAACTTCTCACCAAGTAGGGTGATCACAACAGAATGGCAAATGTGGTTCACTGGGAATAAATATAAACGGATGTTCATTGGAACATGAAAATCAGACTTTATGTATACACTGATGCTATCTCAGCTGGCAGTGACTGACCAGGGCTGTGGTGCAGAAAAATATAGTGTGCTACAGGAGTGGAAAATACAGTACAGGGAAAGGGACTGAAAGAGAAACTGCCAGTGTCATAATTCCTTTATACCAATCAATGGTGCAGTCACACTTAGAATAGTGTGTGGTTCTGGTAACCCCATCTTTAAAAAATAATAATATAGAGCTGGAAAAGGTTGAGAAAATACACAGCTAAGGGGGAAGCATAACAGAGGTTTATGAAATCATGCATGTTGTAGATCTTAAAGCCGGAACTCAGGGACATCCAATGAATGTGATTGGTAATGGATTCTGAACACAGAAAAGGGAGCATTTCTTGATGCAACGCATGATTAATTTATGGAATTAATAGCGGCAAGATGTGGTGTGGGCTGGTAAAGGGGATTTAAAGGGGATTAGGCAAAGACATGGAGGCTTGGCCTCTCAGATGCTCTTAGTCTTAATGGCTAAATGGAACTTAGATGCCATGAACTCTCAGAATATCATGTTGATGGGAACCTGCTGCCATCATGTCTCTCTGGTGAGCTTTCCAGAAATGCTTAATTGGCTACTGTGGGTAACAGAATGCTAGAATAGATAGAACTTCAGAACTCTTGCATTCTTATATCTATATCTATCTATCTGTCTATCTATCTATCTATCTATCTATCTATCTATCTATCTATCTATCTATCTCTATCATCTATCATCTATCATCTTCTTTGGGCTGGATGGGGCTCTATAATTATGGTTTATCTGGAGTTCTGAAATGATTTTAAGTTTGTGCAGTAGGAACATAGGAAGCTGCCTTTTTGTTAGTCAAACCTCCAGGGCTTCAGTCCTACCTGAAGATGCTGCCCAGGGGTTGAACTTGGAACCTTCTGCCTGCAAAGCAGACTGAGCCCTTAAAACAGCTCTTCCTGCATCACAGCAAGTTGTTCATTAGCAGTTGGACTATGTTATTTCTATGTGAGAAAGTAAGCTCTTTTTCTGATTAACTCTTTGGTAAAGCATGGGGCTTCCTTGACCTTTGGAGTTTCAGCTTTCCCTGGTGGATTTGTGCATCCCATTGTGCCTTTTCTCTTTTGCTCTGGGAAACTTTGTTCTGGAGTTGAGAAGTTGGTGTCACCGTAGATAAAATGTCTTTACCAGAAAGACAGCCAAGCTGATGCATTAAGTCCTGAGACAATAAATCATCCAGACATATTTTTAAAGTGAATTTAGTGCTGGTGAAGGATGTTGGATTGACAGCCTGGAGAGTGAAGCCTTGAAAGAAAACAATGGAATCGTTGCATTTCTTGTACAATGGAATCTGCACATCTCTTGTTTTCTGACGTCTTAAAACGTCTACCTCAGAAATTAAAGATAGAATCGTGTTAATTGAAGGAGCAATCCTGGACACACCTTTATGCTTGTGGAAGTGGAACCTGTAATAATAATAATAAATAAAAAATCAAAGTGTGGAGTGCTCCCTATTCAGACTGCAGTCACTTCATTCAATTCCCTCTTCTCACCTCGCAGTTCAACATTGCTGCTCTACCTACACTAGCAGAGGAAAATCAAGTCTTCAAAATAGTGCTCTATTCCCATCCCTGCTTCATCCCCAGAACACTACCTTTTGGGGACTTACAGTGGCCTCGGTTTTGGGGGATTTAAACCAGGCCGTGGTTGAGCCAGGATAAGTCAGTTGCGCCAGCATATCTTCAGCCGAACCAGGATTAGGGACTTAACATTGGATGAGCTAGAAATCCACTGGCTGAGCCAGAGAACTACTGCATCCTAAGCTGCTTGTACTGGTGGATCTTGCCATAGGATTGCCCTTAAGTCCTTATTGGGCTTTTGGGAGTTTCTCACCCACCCCATTTATGGTAGTATTCCAATGCTTTGTTTTTTGCTTGCTTGCTTGCTTATTTATTTATTTAGCTTCTTGTTCTGAGGACTCTGTCCTGAGGATGCTGTGGATCCAATTGAGGTAGGGCTGCATTTTGGTGTAGAGGCTGGGGGTGCTGGGGCTTCCGCAGCCATGGCCCCAGGTGATGATGCCCACAATGTTCCAAAATGATGCCTGTTTGTACATCAGTAACCCTCTGCTGCCTTCCTGGCAGGCATCAGTTCTACCCCAATCACTTGACTGGACTTAAGTGTCCAGCGGTACTTTACCTTACCTTTTTTTAATGAGTACTCTTTGGGTTTGGTCAGTCAACCAGCTACAAATCCACCTAACAGTTAACTCATTCAACCCACATTTTACCAGCTTCCTCATGATAATATCATGGGGGACTTTGGCAAAAGCCTTACTGAAATCAAGATACACTATGTCCACAGCATTTCCCTGATCCATCAAGCTTGTCATTCCATCAAAGAAAGAAACCAGATTGGTCTGGTATGACTTAATTTTGACAAACCCATGCTGGGACTTAGTGCTCACAGACTATTGAATTATCTGTTCCAGACCTTCCCTGGTATCAATGTCAAGCTCAACAGTCGGTAGTTACCTGGGTCTTTCTTTCCCCCCTTTTTGAAAAAGGTGAAGAAGCTGGTAGACTCTTCTTCCTTGGAGGTTTTTAAGCAGATGTTGGATGGCCTTCTGTCATGGCTGCTTTAGTGGAGAATCCTGCATTGCACGTACCACTGCGGTCATTTAGTTCAACCCCCTGCAATCTTTTTGCACAATGTGCGGCTCAAACCCACAACCTTGAGATTAAGAGTCTTTGTTGTTCAGTCATTCAGTCGTGTCCGACTCTTCGTGACCCCATGGACCAGAGCATGCCAGGCACGCCTATCTTTCACTGCCTCCCGCAGTTTGGCCAAACTCATGCTAGTCGCTTGAAGATCACTGTCCAACCATCTCATCCTCTGTCGTCCCCTTCTCCTTGTGCCCTCCATCTTTCCCAACATCAGGGTCTTTTCCAGGGAGTCTTCTCTTCTCATAAGGTGGCCAAAGTACTGGAGCCTCAACTTTAGGATCTGTCCTTCCAATGAGCACTCAGGGCTGATTTCTTTAAGGATGGATAAGTTTGATCTTTTTGCAGTCCATGGGACTCCCAAGCCTCTCCTCCAGCACCATAATTCAGAGTCTTATGCTCTATCAACTGAGCTATCCCAGCTTCAATATCCAAATGTTTGATAAGTCAGGTGTGGGTAGCTATTCTTGATTGTACTTGGCAAATTGTTGATGCATATATTTCTAATATATTGGAAATGGAATTATTGCATTCATTTACTCTGGCTAGGAATGTGACCAAATGAAACTTCTTTTTCCTGTGAACATTCTCCCGATCCTGCATTCATTATCTTGGCAAAACCTCTGTTGAAATCAGCAGGAGTTTTGTCTGAATTAAAGACTGTGAGATTTGACCATGAACTAAAGGTTAAGAACTAAATTTCCTTTTGCACATTCTGAGAAGTGTGAAATAGCTAGTAATTTGTTTTTTTGCTCTTTTGCTAAAGGCAACTGAACTTTCCCCTCCTTGGAGGAAAAATGCTTCAGGGTTAAGCCCTCTATGCAGCTTTTGAGCCTACAGCAAAAGAAAAAGAATATATGACTGAGTTACCAAACTCTGAAATTAGGAGTTTTTGAATAAAAATGATGAGGTAATTCACAAATGGTGCTCTTATAATTATAATTGTAAATTAACACCTTGGGTTAGAAAGCTAAGAACAAAAATTTAATGTTAAAAACAGCCCAGGAAAGGCCTGAAGTTCTATAGTTCAAGGGATGTGAATTATTTTCTAAGACAACTAAGATTCCAAAGAGACATATACCTCAATGTTCTAGTCTTTAAAGTACCATGTTTAAACATAACTTTTTATTATCTACTGTGGATGTTAGAGATTAATTTTTTCACATTGTGTTCATGATTTAGTTTATTAACAAGAAGTTCAATGACATTTAGAGTTCAACACAAAAAGGCTTTTCTTTAAAAACAACAATAAAGAATTCTTTCCCCTCTAGACACATACGGGGAAAATTATAAACAAATATAGTTCATACAGGAGACACCAAACCCAGGCTGTATGGGCCTGATAAGGTGTTGACATTTATAAATGTCATGTGATTAGCATGAGAAAAAGACAGTCATTTTATAATAAAGGCTATTAAGTATTAACTAATAAATGTACAGCATAATAGCAATGAAGACCTTTTTTATATATAAAAAGGCAAACAAAAGAATGGCTGTTACATTTTAAGATGTTTTTGCTTTCCAAATGCACATTGTGAACACTGTGATTGGTTGCTTTGACTAAATTAATCAGTACACCTCAAGACAGCAATGACCAATTCAACAATATATCATTATTATTATTATTTGTTATAGCACAGTGAGATGGCACTTGACTTATTTTATTTCTCGCAGATCATAGAGTACACTACAGAAATCCTAATTGGGCAAATTGCACAAAATTAGCTAAAACCAAACAAAAACTATACATAGAATACAAATAAATGCCACTAAACTACTGTAAAGGTAAAGGGACACCCGACCGTTAGGTCCAGTCGTGGACGACTCTGGGGTTGCGGCGCTCATCTGGCATTACTGGCCAAGGGAGCGGGCGTACAGCTTCTGGGTCATATGGCCAGCATGACTAAGCTGCTTCTTGCTAACCAGAGCAGCGCACGGAAACACCGTTTACTTTCCCGCTGGAGCGGTACCTACCATATTTATGTACTTGCACTTTGATGTGCTTTCAAACTGCTAGGTGGGCAGGAGCTGGGACCAAACAACGGGAGCTCACCCCGTTGCAGGGATTTGAACCGCCGACCTTCCGTTTGGCAAGCCCTAGGCTCAGTGGTTTAGACCACAGCGCCACCCGCGTTCTGTATATATACTGTATATACTGTAGTGTATATCAAAACTGGAAAACTAAATTAAAATTTATAATTAGGTAGTTTCTATTTACCATTTTAAATCAGTTTGGCAAACTTTCCCATTCTGTTTCCTTGCTGTTTGGTTGAAATTGGTAGGGCTATGGAGGCTGTGCCTTTCCTTATTTCATATGTTCTTAAATGTATGTGACAAATGTTTAAGGATATGTTACTATCCTATTTGGAGCGCATGGGGATTATTATTTTTTTCAGAATCAACGGACTTATTTATTTCTTATTTTATTCATTAAATATTTCTATACCACCCTTCATCCAAGGATTATAAAAACATAATGATATATAACATAGTAACACAGAGAACAGTAACATCTACACCCCACACACAATTTAAAGCGCCAGATATGTAATGCTAAAGATATGTAACAAAGGTGCCAGGCAAGCCTCCCTGGGAAAAGCATTCAATAAACAGGGAGTCACCACAGAAAGGTGCTCACTGAAAGGACAGGTCCTGAACAGAGCTGTCAACCTTCCTTTTTTTCTTTTTTTGCATTGGGAAATGGCCATAGCTGTCAACTTTCCCTTTTTTTGCAATGGAAAATGGCGCCGGAATAAGGGTATTTCCCGCAAGAAAAGGGAAAGTTGACAGCTATGATCCTGAAGCTGAGGCTCCAATACTTTGGCCACCTCATGAGAAGAAGAGACTCTCTGGAAAAGACCCTGATGTTGGGAAAGATGGAGGGCACAAGGGGAAGGGGACGACAGAGGACGAAATGGTTGGACAGTGTTCTTGAAACTACCAACATGAGTCTGACCAAACTGTGGGAAGCAGTGGAAGACAGGAGTGCCTGGCGTGCTCTGCTCCATGGGGTCACAAACAGTCGGACACGACTAAATGACTAAACAACAACAACAACATGTTGCCACCTCTCGTGGCAGTGGCACACGAAGAAGGTGCCTCAGATGATGACTGCAGGGTCCACGTCGGTTCATATGGGGAGAGACAATCCTGGCTCCAGCTACCAGTTACCTGGGACTGGGGAGCACAAAGGAAACATGGTCTCTGCCAACAGCTAGGGCATCAAGGCCAGAGGGAGGTTGCACCCTTTGCTTTCCGGAAAGAATTGGTACCGGGGCGGAGGAAGGGTGGAGCGCTGGGGGCGGGCTGCCCCGTGTGCCACCCTGGGGGTGATACTTGGCGCCCCACCTGCAACTCCCAAGCCAGCAAAAAGCCTTGCTTCAGCACACGCTTTGCTTCTTCCTTCCTGCTGGGCAGAGCCACAGAGGCAAGGCTCCACCCAGCCGGGGCTCCGCCCAGCAGCCAGAGCTCTGCTCAGCAGCTGGAAGGAAGAAGCAAAGCGCACACAGAGCCAGCCGCTGCACTGAGTGAGGTTTTTTTTTTTTGCCAGGGAGGCTGGAAGTGAGAAGCATGCCACAGCCATATTTTCTATTGGGCTTACTGGCACATTGCACCAGGGCACTTCCCTCTCAGGGGGCACCAAGGTGCCATCTTCAAGGGGGTAACATTTGGCACCTCCACCTAGAGTCCCAAGCAAAGCCAGTGGCTGTAGGCTTGGGACTCACCACAGCCCTGCTAAAGCATTAGCCCTGCTTGCCTTACTCAGTCCACCTGGACCTGGGCTACCATCTGCCAACACCCCTTCAGTCACAGCGAGTACAGACAGCGCTGCCCAAGGGCCCTATCCCCACTTCCCTTCGCTTGCCTGCAGTCGGGCATCATCCACCAGCCCAACCTGAGGTGCCCTGCGGCGCCCGTTTTGTGCTCCCCCACAATGCTCTGTGGCACCTCATTTGCATGCAGGAGTTGCTCCGCCTCTGGTCCCAATGATTCTCTTCAAACGCTTCCTCCACATAGATGCTCTAGCAATCCCCCTTGCTGCTCCAAGGCAACCTGCATTCTTGCAGCTCAAAACTTTTGTTAAGAGCTCTTACATTTGGGGATACCTGCTTCTTGATGGGGGCAAGTTCTCTTTCGGAAGAGCAAGTCTGGGCTGGTGGAAGGAATCCTGCAAATATCAGATGGTGCCACTTTGCGAGGTGTGGGGTTTTTGTGTGTGTGTGTGTGTGTGTGTGTGTGCGTGTGTCTATTATCTCTCCCCTCCCACTTTTTTATGCAACCAATAGTACAACTCTGTTGTTATTTATTTAAACGTATTTTTTATTAAAGATTGCTGGATGCTCAGGTTCCTAGTCCCTGGGGTTTGTTTGTCTCATGAGTCACATGATGGGAAAGGAAGTATGTAGGACAGCCCCAAAATGTTATATTGATGCATGTCCAATAGAAAGGATGTTCAGAAGCACCTTATGTTCCCTGGACTTTTAGGGCAATGCATGGTGCTTTGTTTGACACATAAAAATCTGGTTGCTCCCAAAGAATTGTCTTTCTGTCTCTGCACCACAACACTGCTTTGGAGCGACTTCTTTCTGATTGGTGGTTAAAATGACTATTGGATCGTGATTGAGGATGAAGAAAGGTGCTTTTAAAAAAAGAGTTTTTAATAAATAAATAAATAAATAAATTCTTGAAAAGATTATAACTCCCAGCACCCGTAACAAACTACAGCTTCCTGGGTGCTGCTCTTTCTAGGTGCTTTAAATGTATGGTGTGCACTCAGCCTAAGCCTAGACTCCACTTTCTTGAGCCTTTTGTCAATTTGTTCTTGAGCCTTTCGTCAATATTTTTTTTTGGGGGGGGGAGTGAGGAAGATTCCATCACTGCAGTTTCCTTCCAAATATTAGAATATTAGATTCCCCCCCCCTTAATTTTAGAACAGTTTCCTCCAGTGATGGCTGCTGTGGGGTTAGTGTTTCAGCATTACTATTGCACTGACCGCTCTGTAGACATGGGTGTTTGAACAAGCTAGGCTCTCCCCTTCTTGCAAAGCATCTGCAAGCAAGCAAGGGTGCACTGTTCCAAGGCTTAATTGCATTAAACAGGCTGATCTGCCAGAGAAATCAGTGCTTGCACCCCCGGTGGGTGGATTGGTAAAAAAGCTGATGAACTATGGTGTTCTCTGTGCAACCTTCCCTAAAAAAAGCTGAAGAACTTTGGGGTACCCTCTTTTAAAAAGGTATCAGTGTGTGTGTGTGTGTGTGTGTGTGTGTGTGACAAAAAAATAATAATTTGCACCCGGGTACCAATTTACCTTGCTATGCCACTGACTGCTACCACCCAGTGATCACAGAGAGGAAACAACTGCAGTGAGTTTGCTTCTCCTACCCTTCCAGAAAGAACATTCAGCTCCAGCTAAAAAGTGCTCTGAGAGTGCAAAACCAAAAGGAAGCATGCTCTCACCTCACCTCACCCACAAGCTAGGCCACTACTGAATTATATGTATCTTTGAGTGATGTGTTTTGTTTCTGTGTTATTTGCTGTTGCTTGTATGCCATCTTGTTTGAAAAGCAGGGTATTAATATTCGTAATAAAGAAATTAAGGCTGTTGCTCTTCGTAAGTTACAGATACAGAATCCAGTCTTTCTGAATTCCAGTATGAACTCACCAGATCCACACTTCCTGAATGATTGTGTGGATTGGAATTTGGTTATCCGTTTGGCTTTTGCATGTCATGAAGCAATACACATCTCAAAGACGTATCAAGATGCATTCCAAATGCAAAATAAATGCATCCCTCCCCCACTCCAAGTCAAAACTATGCCAAATTATCTCCTAAGCACCAGCATTCTGCTTCTAAAAGGCAATTGCAAATAATGATGGGAGAAAGGAAATTACAACTTTAAAGGAGTAGTAAAAATATCCCCCTGCAGTTTATGAATAAGAAATAAACCTTGCTCAGGTAATCATAGGTTGCAGATAGGCACTGAAGGCTACTAGCCTCTCAGTACTAAAGGAAAATGCACATATTTTCTGCTGCAAAAAATCCCTTCCCAAACCCCAAAAGTATTTTTTTCCAGGTTCATAAACCAGATTATTGACCATAATTATATGTCAATAATAGAATCGCTTCAGTGTAGTGTCATTCTAAGTACAAATCTAAAATGCTACTGTTGGCTTGATTTCCTGACATATTAACTAATACATGTTCTACTTCGTGTATCTTTCTCGCTTGTTCCCCATAAAAGAAATGGTGTCTTTGGCAAATAATGAGAGGTAAAATTAAAATAGGCTTTGAAGCTTTGTGTATGTGCTGAAGCTTTCGAATCTGCAGAATGATTAAAAGGAAAGGGCAGGCTATGATTTATTGTCTGTGTGATTGTTAGACCTCGATATACCCAATTTGCTGGTTCCTTTAGAAATCTATAAGGGATAGCACCTATGACATGTAGCATCAAGCAAAACATTTATTGCCAAAGACAAACAGAAGCACAGCACAAATAATGAGTACCTTCTCACAGTTGGAATCAGCCCTAACTGGTTGTATGCCAAATCCATTCTATACTTGCAGAGTAAGTTGGGAACTGAGTAGTGGGCAGGTGGTAAATGATGCTTACATAGGGATAGTGCCACATCATTTCACCACATGATTGTCCTTCGAATGTGTTTCTAGATAAAATATGCATTGTACTGGTGTTAGGTGAGCCTAGTATTGAGCCAACTTGTGTCCAATAGAAATCATACGCTGTTGCTATAGGAGACTTACCTGCATTTGCAAACCAGATCAACTGGCAAACCAGATCAATTGCAATCAAGACTTGAAAATTATATTTCCCTCTCCCCCTCTTCTACCTGGATAATACACCACAAATATGTGATCCTATCAACTTATTGCCACTGAGGTCCAGCGCAGAGGGCCTTCTGGCAGTTCCCTCACTGCGAGAAGCAAGTGACAGGGAACCAGGCAGAAGGCCTTCTCGGTAGTGGCACCCGCCCTGTGGAACGCCCTCCCACCAGACTGACCAGAGAACAACAACTACCAGACTTTTAGAAGACATCTGAAGGTTGCCCTGTTTAGGGAAGCTTTTAATGTCTGATGGATTATTGTATTTTAATATTTTGTTGGAAGCTGCCCAGAGTGGCTGGGGAAGCCCAGCCAGATGGGTGGGGTATAAATAAATTATTATTATTATTATTATTATTATTATTATGCTAAAACAATTTCAGTCCCATGCTACTGACAGCTAACAAAAGTTAGTCTTGAAGGCTGCATTTCATCCAACAAAAGTCAGCCCATGTGGTTCAAAAGCCCTGGTCATTGTTGCTCTCTGCCTGCAAATTCCCTGCAGAGAGACCTCTTCCCTTGAAGATGCCTAGGTAGATACTGGGGGTTTCCTGCACAAATTGCAGGAAGAGAGTTCACAGCTTATGTTTAATGATGTACTGAGGACTACCTTTTCAATCTCAGAAACAGATGTCTCAATGACTTGCAGTATCTGATATTGTCTTTTGAAATGTTTTCTATGCTGTAAACTGCTCTGAGGTCTCTTGATGAAGGGTGGTATAGAACTTTAATTAAGAATAATAATAATAATAATAATAATTTGCCTGGAATAAGAGTAAGGGGCAGAAACCCCATTCCTATTTTCCTTCTTTCTGAAGACAATAACAAATGCTGCAAGCTGTTGAGACATCTGTTTCTGAGATTAAAAAGGTGGACCACGGTACATTATTAAAAATGAACTGATAAATATTTATTTTATTATTTATTTATTTATTTATTCATTCATTACATTTCTATACCACCCTTTACCCGTAGATCTCAGGGTGGTTCACAACATAAAAATACAAGATAAACACACACACACATAAACACACACACAAAAAACCTGGAAAGTATCTCAGCCTCTTTCTGAGCTAACTCAGATTCATCCCTTTGACCTCTCTCAAATATCACTATTGGGAGGGTGGGGGGAAGAGAGAGATTCCCCATAATATATTTTGCCCTGGTCTGACATGTTTGCTATTCAATTCTATAGACAGGATGAAGAAGAGACACTCCTTCCTCTTTGCACTTCTGTCCATCACCATCATTCCAGCCTCATAAGTGGTGGGGGAAGGAGGATTGGAGAATCAAGCGAGGTATATTTGGCTTTCCTTGGAAATAAGCAAATATACTGCATGATTTTGGGGGGTGGGTTGATGATGGTATTTGGCTCTGTGTCTTTCCAAGTCACCCCAACATGAGCCAGAAGGGACTCATTCATCATGGAAGCTGACACATACCTGGTCATGTGACGAATGTAGCTGGCTTATAAATGTCTACTTCATCCTTTCTCAAACTGAAGTGACTTTTTATTTAAGCAAGAAAAGGATTCTTTAGCGGAGAGATTTTCACTAAGAAAGCAAAAGCTTTAAAGGTTCTTTTTTATCCAAAAGCAAGCAAGCAAGCAAGCGACAAAAGAGCAGTATCCTTGCAGCATTCATAGGAAGCAATGCTATTAATGCCACTGATGTATGTGTAAGGAAGGTGAGAGGCCCTGAACTTTAGCCCTGTATAATCCACAAGCTCTTTGGTGCTCATTGAATCAGTGTGTGAGCCAGCTGATATTCATTATTATAAAAGGGAGCAGAAGAAAATGCAGTCAGTTCGTGTGTGTGTTCCCCGCCCCTCGAAAGAAGCACTTGTACGGATGGAAGAATGAGAGGACAGATTTAGCTCAAGAGAGGACAGATTTAGCTCAAGCAAATGAAAGCTAAGTTAACACAGGAAGTTGTAAGGAAGTTTTCCCTCTTTTAATGTCCCTAAGCTTTTCCATGAGAAGACAACTTCCACATAAGCAGCAGACAGCATCCAAAATGATGGGTAAAATACCCAAATGGAGAAGGAATGACACAAGAGAGACCTCAAATACTTTAGTAAATACCAAAGAGACATGAATATTCTACAGATGAATTCCAGTTGTACTCAAAGCTTGCTCTTGTATGGACACTTCATTATTATTATTATTATTATTATTATTATTATTATTATTATTATTATTAAACAGGCTATTATTATTATTATTATATACAAGAGTTCATCTAAGAGATGCCATTTGGTCAACCCCTTCCCCTCGTTTTATATTTTCACTTTTAGGCTCAGACATGGCCCAATTTGCACGTAGTGTTAACCCAAACTTTGAGTTAGTGAGAAAGCGTGTCCTCCATAAAAGAGGGCACATGTTGCAGTGCAACCTGGCCACCTGACCTGGTGTTGTGTGTGGGTGGGGAAATCTGGAATCAGCCACAACCCCTGATAGGTCAGTCCTGTGTTGCTGGGGTGCAATCTGACCAATGGGATGTCGCAAAGAGCAGCAACGCGGGACCTATTTAAGCCCATGCGAGGCTACTGAGCTTCCTCTTTGGAGCCTTTGCATGGGAACACCCGCCCACCTCTCCCTATATTTAGGGCTTGCGCTTGACCTTGCTATGCTGTTGTGTGTCATCTGCCATTGGGGCAGGGGCATGGCAGGAATTTTCCCCACTTGGCTGATTGGCTGGTGCCATTTGGGTTTCGCCTGCCATGTAGCAAATAGTCACAACTTGTAAGTTGTGGATAGGCTCTGGTTCAGTTGATAGGCGTGGCACGGCACGGGACGTGGCCATGCCTATGCAAGTGAAGGACATTCCAGTTGATGAATCCAGGGACTCACTGGTTTGGCATTCCCCGAAAGGGGCCCGTGCCCGAGTCCAGGGTCACCAGGGTGGCTGATTGGTGCTCCTCCCAGCAGATGTCCCTGGTGTTCATCCTTGGCTGTCCTACGAACGTGGCTCTTGGACAAGGTTGCAGGCAGGGCCGGCACGTCCATTTAGGCGAACCAGGCAATTGCCTAGGGCGCCAAAATGGTGGGGTCGCTGGCCAGGCTTGGGCGGGACGGGCTAGCAGCAGCTTCTCCGCTGTAGCGGAGAGGTGCTGCTTGCCCCCTACACCACCCCCGGCTCCCGCTAAAGCAGGCTTTGGCGGGGGGCGGGAGGGGCAAGCAGCAGCTTCTCTGCTACAGCAGAGAAACTGCTGCTTGCCTCTCCACCACCCCCACCTCCCGCTAAAGCAGCAGCTCTCCGCTACAGGCTTTGGCAGGCGGGGGGGGGGGCGCCAGAAGGTGGTTTGCCTAGGGCACAAGAAGCCCTAGCACCGGTCCTGCTTGCAGGGAGTTAGTCGAACCAGAACCTACGCAACCACTCACTTGGTTGTAATCAATAAAGTTGTAGCCTAAATTTCTGCCAAAAACCAAACCAAATATCTGACTCTTGTGTGAATTTATTTGGGATGTCTAAACACGCAGTGAGCAAATGTGCAAGCTCTTCAACAGAGCCCCAGTCATTCTGCTTCCTTCCATGAAAACCCAGACTCATGGCTGAGCATTTGTGTGTGTATTTATATATGCTTTTCTAGCCCTTTTCTGTGCAAATACACTAATCATTATTATTTTTGACATAGTTTATATTTTGTGACATTAAAGAAATTGATTCAATTAAGCTTAAATGCAAAAATCACCACGACCATCAATTAGAAAAGTGGGCCCTTTCTGCAGTGACTTGTGGAATGCTCTTCCAGGGAGGCTTGCCTGGTGCCTTCTTTACATATCTTTTAGGCACCAGGCAAAAAGAGTCCTCTTTTCCCAGGTGTTTGGCTAATTAAACAATCTATGACCTTTAAAACCGAGAGGGGAGAAGGGGGTTACTGTTTTTGTTTGTTATTGTGGTATGTGGTTTTGTGTTTTTATATTGTATATCACCCTGTGATCCTTGGTTGAAGGTGGTATTGAAATTTAATAACATCTTCTTCTCCTTCTCCTTCTCAAAGTACAAGTCTTGGTTGGTAAATCTTTGCAAATCTTAGTGATGTATTACATTGTACTGGAGCACCTTCCTTGCACCAAAAAGCTGCTGGGCTGCATCAGAGAAGCACAATTGAAGATTAGGGCCTGGGATAAGACCAGTGTGTAAGGAAGACTTTCAGCCAGAGACCTGGTAAGAATAGCCACAAACTGCATCGGCAAGATTCAACAGACATTGCTCCAGCACTAATCTTAATGTTTCTATCCCTGTAGTATCACTGAAGCAATGGAGTGCAAGCCAGAATTATGTTAAAGTCCCTTGCTATTCTTTGGGATTGGAAGGCAGAGAATGTAGAAATGGGCGTTCATCAGGTTTTGATTAAAGTTGTCCCCTGTTCTGAATGAGGTCAAACATTATCTGAATACTTACCGGTAGCTAGAGTCACTGTGGTATAGTGCTGTTAAAGGGCAGCTCCTTCCTCTTTGTTCAAATCTGGTAATCATGAGATCAGAGTCATCTCTATGACACCTCCTATGATCTTTATTTGCCTAAGGACGAGCTTAAATGTTGCACTTGACAGAAGCACCTTAGCATGTGGATTACTGATATCACATTACACCTGACCAGCAGGCGCCAGGAACACCTACTTGGTAGGGGTGTAGAGAATTGTAATGTGATAATCAGAACCTGCAATTCTAAGAATTATGGCTTTGTATGGCAACATCCCTGGAGGGAATGTAATTGTAGAGCAACTGTAGTATAATAATATGCAAAAACAACAACGTATTAGTTGAACTGGTAATTTTTTTGTAGGAGATATACCTGAAACTCAGAAATAGACCTGTCTATCTTGGGGAAATTTCCTGCTGCCAAGACACCGATTGGGGATTGTCAGCCTGAAACCATCTTATCTACCTTAGAGAGAGTGCTAGTCTTGAAAATTCAGGAGCATAGAGACCTCTAAACTCCTCAATTGCCATGATGAACTGAGCCAGGTGAGTTTTGTGCTTCCCATTTCAAGAGATATTTTCAGGTCTCCCAAATTCCAATAGGCATTTCTATGTGTGTGTTTCTAAAGTCCAGCTGTTTCTGAGGATCAGCTCACAGCTGGAAAAAAGTGTTGGCAACTTCCTTTATAGTAGGGAAATGGCACTGTGTAAGCAGCGGATCAGGACAATAATGAGATGAAAGATTTGTGAACTAGTAGGAAGGAAGCAGGTTTGCGGATATTTCTTTGCACTTCAAAACAGCAGCATTCTCATCTAAAATCGAACCTAAGTTGGTGCAGCACTACTCTTGGATACACTGAGTTTGTTGCAGCATTGTAAACCTGAAAGACACATTGCTCCAAGCAGTGGTGCATGCAGTGCCCGACAAGTTGAGTACCTGGGATGAAGACTGTTTCCTTTCCCTGCAATTGATGTTTTATGATATCTAATCTCCACCCAAGTCCCTATCACTTCTTGAGGTCCTGTCTCATCTTGTCTGCTCCAACAGTCCTTTGCCAATCCTTGTCTTCCCTATCCCACTGTTGTAAGATAGAATTAGAGCCCCGGGAGTCTCCAGGATGTACCGGTACCTTCCAAGCCAACCCCAGATTTCAAGGTTTTGCTACTAGTTTTTGCTACATAGCAAATTTACATATGACTAACGCAATTTTGCATATCGTATAAAAGCTGCATCTAGTGAACATATTCCACATATTCTGTTACTAGGGGCTGAGGCCCAAGCACCTCTCCCCGAAGTACCTTCTCTTATTCCTCACCATGCCTCTGCAGCTCACCCATGCAACCTTACTGCTCCTCTTGCTTGAACCTGCCTCAATACTGCAAGCCCACCTCACCCACCTCACTTGACCTGCCTTACCACCACAAGCTCAAGGTGCTTGCCTGCTCTGCCCACTGCTTGCTTGCCCATGCCATTGCACCACCCCTCTCACTCAACCCACCCCAAGGCTGGAATCCCAACTCACTCTCCTACTTCAGTCCCCTGGCAAAAGTTCAGCTCACTTGTTCACTGCCCCACTTGCTCACCCACTCTGCTCATGCTACCCCTCTTGCTTATCCTGCCACCACAAGCCCATCTTACTTGCCTGCTGGCATACTCACTTGCCCAGCATGCCACTGGTGCTTCTCTCACTCTGGACTATGTGCCGTCCATTGCCAGTGTGATGGTGGACTAATATGAATCGAGTATAGAGAAACACATTCTTGTTCTCAAATTGCTAGCTTGAACTGTGAGTCAGTTCTTGGAGGGAAAGGATGTACTGACTAGAATTTGCAAGGCATAACTAATTATTTATTCTGATTGGTTGTCCTATTCCTGTTCTTTTGCCTATCACTTGTGCATAGCTTTTAGAAGCTCTTTGGAAAAGATTTCTAACACACTATGTTTTGTGGACTGCAGGTGATTTGAGAACTATACACAGTACCCATATTCTGGAAAAGTTCTTATTTGGTTTTTTTTAATGATTTAGCCTTCTTTGTGTGCGAAACCTGTGAAGGTCATTCATGCATTACTAGAGAATGGCTTCATCTGTGCAGATGTCCACATTCAATAATCATGTGATGCCATGTTCATGTGATTCATGTATGAAGGGTGCTATTTTTGCAGTTAAAACAAGTCTAGATTCTGCATTTGAGTTATTGTGCATGCACACACAAAGTCAAAAGGAGACGAAAGAACTGGCAAACAGCTTATAAGCATAGTGCTTTGGGCTCTACAGTTATTTACCTGTATCAGGACTGCTTGTTTGAGCATTCAGCAGCTGCTGTAAGTGGCAACATGGTGTGCTATGCATAGCCGTGCAGAATGTTTTGTCATTGTCTCGCCTCCTGTGCGGTATTTTTAGTCCTGCAGAATGTAGAGCAATTAACTCGCTTACTGTAGTTGTTTCCTTGCACACATGTGGAGGTGGTTCTTTTCCCTGTATAAGCCATTTCATGTCTCATTAAAAAAAAAAACCTTTGAAGTTGCCTTGTAATTTTACAGAAGGGTTAAGCAATACAAGGCCCATGGGCTATGTGGAGCACCCAGGGCAATTTCATGCAGCCTGCAAGAGCTTCTTACAAATTTGTCTGCTCAAATTTTCACATCCCCTGTGCCTTGATTTCCTGAATAGCATTACCAGTAATAGTAGTAGTGCTGCTGATGGCAATGGTCATTAGTTGGATTCAGTTGGACATCTTCATAAACGTTAGACTGGTCTAGCTGGTCTTATTTGCATGAGTTTCAGCTTGTGCAGTCCTCGTGTTTGTGCAATTCTTCATACATGGTAGAGCTACTGAGAAGCTCAGTCAACTGCTCATGTATCCTGAAAAGTCTTTCTGAGTTCAAGATAACCTCTGGCATAGAAGAAGAAGAAGAAGAAGAAGAAGAAGAAGAAGAAGAAGAAGAAGAAGAAGAAGAAGAAGAATAGTAGTAGTAGTAGTTTGGACTTGATATCCCGCCTTTCACTCCCTTTAAGGTGTCTCAAGGCGGCTAACAATCTCCTTTCCCTTCCTTCCCCCAACAAACACTCTGTGAGGTGAGTGGGGCTGACAGACTTCAGAGAAGTGTGACTAGCCCAAGGTCACCCAGCAGCTGCATGTGGAGGAGTGGAGACGCGAACCTGGTTCACCAGATCACAAGTCCACCGTTCTTAACCACTACACCACGCTGGCCCTCTATAACCCTATGAGCCATAAGGAACAGTTATCTCCTAACTGGTTTGTGTGTAGAAGCATATTGCACACATATGTAGGCCTGAGTAAAACCCTGGAGAGCCCCTGCCAGTCATTTTAGGCAACACTGAGCCAGAAGATCCAATGGTCTAACTTGGTGGAAAGCAGTTTCCTACATTCCACACCTAATTCCCTTGTTCGGTAAGCTACTCAACAGAACTCTGCATATGGACATTTGCTTTGGAAGAAGAGGGAGTCGCTTACGGCCTTTCAGTATGAAGTATTTTTTTTACAAAATCTTCCAATGCATTATACACAATTCCTCAGAGATTCATTCATACACTAATCTTTGTCTTTTTAAGGTGAACGGATGATAGCAGTCACAAATAATGTTTGTTGGTACAGCCCTAGACAGCTACGAAGCTCGCAGCATTTGAATTGCTTATTTATACATTTGAGTCACATTTTGTATTTCTACAGTTACACATTCAAGAAATCCCTTCTGAAAAGAAGTAAAGTTGATTTAAAATGTTCACTAAAATGTTTGTTGACTACTCAGGTAGTCTTTAGGAAACACCTTGCTGGGGGGGAAATACTGTGTTGCTTGGGTGGTTATGGTTAACAAATATTTTAGCTGTAATAAGTCTCTTAGGTATAGTGCAAATATAACATATAGTCCATACATGCACAATGTATGCTTATGCATCATTTGATTGTGAGAGGTCAGAATGATACGAAATGCATAGTAAACATGTCCAGATGAGGGGCAGCTGGGCCACCAGCCAAAGCTGATGGAAGGTCCTCTATGCTACCAACTCCACCTGAGCCTCAAGTGACATCAATGGATTCGAAAGTACCCCCAAGCTCCTTCAAGGGGAGTGTAACCACCACAAGAGCAGGCAACCTGCCAGCCTAGGGAACCACACACTAATAGTGCCTCAGTCTTATCTGGATTGAGCTCGAGTTTATTGGATCTCAGCCAGTCCAAGATCACTGATGAGATGGTTCCAAGGACAGATTGAGGTGATTGGGGCTCTAGTGCAATTTCCCAAATAGTATCTTCCTTCCCCCCAAAAGGAATGCATGAAACACGATACAAGAAAATACGTTTTACCGGTAAGTATCTTAAAGACTCACAAATTAATTATTACTTAAGCTTCTGTGGACTATAAAAATTATCTATGCATCGACAGTCTCACAACTCACAGGAAAAACTTTAATAAACAAAAAGAAAATACTCTGAGCATGTGCAGTTTTGTATTTTAAACTCACTTCTCATAGTTTCCCCCCTCACGAACTTGGGTCAGCTGCTTACTCTATATACTCACAAATGCCGTGTAAGGGTTGGTCAGAGCAGGGTTGAAGAAGAGTGACATTGAGCAGTCCAACAACCTCAGGGCCCTCAGTACTGAATAAAGTAGAGAATCCCAATTAGTTGAAAAATTTGAGAATCTAAAAAGTATCCTGTTATAGGACAGGAGCATCTCAATGGGGTTAGCTCACAGCACAAAGGAATGCAGTGGATAGACAGGACATTGAAATCAATTAACTCAAGGTCTTAGTTATTACAAGACGTATCAACACACATTTCCCACTGCATAGTGGTGGGGAGGTCACAAGGTGTCTCCAGCCAACCAGAACTCAGCCAACGGTTGACTGAAGTGTCCCTTGTGGGGAAAAGTGGAAAGCTTTCCCAAGAAATGTAAGTGTTGACTTAATCCAATTACCAGTGGAAGATGCTTGCTGGAGGAAGCTTCTTTGTTTCTTTCCCAGAGTTAATTAAAAGCTGAGTATGTTTGCATTAGACAGAGGAAAGGTTCTGGTGGCTAATTAGCCTTGCACTTCTGTTGAGGATAACAAAGTCCGAAGCAATGGAAGGAAATTTGGCAGGAACCCTTACGGCTCCTCTTACGGGAGGGCGTTTAGTTCAAGGCACTGTTGCTTTCACTGACTCCTTTACAATAGCATCACACTCACTGCTCCGAGCAAAGGCTTGTAAACAAAGGCATGTGCAGAGTTCCAGCTAAACCATGCTTTTTAGTAACACCTTGTTCTTGTGCTTTGTGAATGTGTGAGCATTATTTTTGAAAGGGGCAGGTGTGCCTTGCAAATAAATACAGTGTAGATACCATATTGATCAATTACAGTAAATGTTAAGCGATAATACTATGTTAGATCCTACCAGCAGTGGCAGATTTATGGTTTGTGGGGCTCTGTGCACAGTCTTTTTGGAAGCACCTATTCACCTATATAAGCATGGCTATGTCCACAATATGATGACACTAAATGCATTAGAAAGAGTCAGAAAAAAAGGAAATCCATGTTACTATCTATTATATTATTAAACTTAACATTTTGTTTCTAATTAATGATATATGTATAAAAGGTAAAGGTAAAGGGACCCCTGACAATTAAGTCCAGTGGTGAACGACTCTGAGTTTGCGGCGCTCATCTCACTTTAAAGGCCGAGGGAGCCGGTGTTTGTCCACTTCCACAGACAGTTTTTCCGGGTCATGTGGCCAGCATGACAGCTGCTTCTGGTGAAACCAGAGCAGCACACGGAAACACCGTTTACCTTCCCGCCGGAGCGGTACCTATTTATCTACTTGCACTGTGTGCTTTTGAACTGCTAAGTTGGCAGGAGCTGGGACCGAATTCAAAGATTTTCATAAAATATTCATAGATGTTTAGTGCTCTAGAAATATTGTAGTATCTAAGTATTTTTTTTTTACTCTTTTAAAGGTGCAGGTAGTATTTTATCCAGTCAAAACACGACAATGAGCATGGGGAGACATGATTCAGAATTATGACTCTCAGAAATAAATGGCATGAGCAAGCACAGAGTGCATCTGTCTCCCGTAAGAGGGGTCTTTGTATTTAATAACAGTAGCTTCAGTCTGAACTATAAACCCATTGGGTTGTAGCCAATGCTAGTCTTACTCAGAGTAGAGCCATTGCAATTAATGAACAAGGCTAACTTAGGTCAATCAATTCCAAAAGCCTATTCTGAGTAGGGCTAGTACTCAGTCAGCCACATGATATGTGGAGTAAAATTCCAGACACCAGCAACAATCCAGAAGCAAGTGGTTCTAGCACCAATAGCCAAGACACAGTGTAATGTTAAGAGAATCCACTTACTGTTTTATGTTTTCGACTTCATCAAAGCCCAGAGCAGTAAGTGTCCACTTTTTATAAAAGAAGTTGCTAGGCACATAGCACCCATTGCTAACAAAAAAGTAATACATGTCCCAGCTTGTATTGGAAGGAGGGAAGACAGCCTGCCTCTCTCCTCTACTCTCTATTAAAAATGTGGTGGTTGGTTGACTCAGCATCCCTGCCCCCTACAAACTGCAGGTTTTCTTAGGGTCAAAACCCCCTAATTTAATGTTAGGGATGGCCTCTGAATCAATTTAGGGCTGTATCCAGGTTGGGTTGTGTCCGGATCAAATTACCAGGGGAGGCAGACATGCATACAGGGTAGTCCTGGGAAAGGCACAATTTAGTTCTTAAATAAATAAATAAGTCCATTTCTATATTTCAGTGTTGTTTGGTTTTTAAGAATTCATGGGCGACACAAGGTACGGTCTCCTGGTCTACTATGTATTTTGCAAAGAGGTTTGTCTGCTTGCTATGCATTTGGCACATACTGTAACCAATTTTTGTGTTCTGGTTCCTGACGTCAAGAAGTGGACTTTCATCCATGTTTGGATACCGTTGGATGCCATTTAGAATCAAGATGGTGAACTGAATCTTTCAGAACATCACCGTTGTTGTTTTTTTAAAAAAATATTTCTTAGAATTCTTAGCAACGCCAGGTGCAAGATTGCTAATTATAGATATTCTGCATACACTAGCTGAATCTAAAAGACAGGTGGTTTATCATTAAGTAGGGATCTGCCAATAGTTAAGTATATTCTTGGAATAACAGGGTATGAAACTACAGGTAGGAAATAGCAGGGCAGGAAACATCCTTTGTTGGAAATACCATTGTAAATATACCGTATATTCAACTTCCATTGCTCACATAAAGCCTCGACCAATATAAGAACTACATAGAGATTGAACCACAAACTAAGCAGGATCTATGCCAGTCAGCTTCATTCACTCACAACCCCAAATGATGTAATTTCCAATTTTATGGTTATTTATAAAATTCTTTCAGAATTGATTACAGATGTAGACTGCCTTAATTTCTTCTCTGGAAATAAATATTTTTCTTATGTTAAGCATGTTTCTTTCTAAGGCTTGTGCAGCAGAACAGATGGGCGACTGGTGTAAGTTTTCACTCTGCAGGGAACATAATATGCAAGGAAAGGATGCACAAGCCCTATATTTATGCATCACATCCATCACAGGCCAAAAAAAAAAATAAAAATAAAAAAATCATTGCCAGGCTCTTTAAAGCTCCAGATCCAGATTCCCCCAGCAGGAATTCATGGTGATAAATTATCACAGAGATACATTATACAGGGAGGCATAGCAGTAATGCCTATATTTATACTGTCTATCGCTTGCCATGATAAAATAATATTCTTCCACCTTTTCAAAAGAAGCTCAAATGTTCCCATTGCTTACAGCAAGCTTTTGAAAGCACTCTCTTCAGCACAGAGTAAAAAGACCAGAGAAAAATACCTTGCTCCACGCAGTTCCATTCAACATCATCAGTAGTGGGACTGTGGGAGAAATTCAATGTAGTGCTAAGTAGTTTGCTCCATCAGTGCACACTTCTCTACTTGCCTGATGGAACTATCTGCCCTCTACTTCTTCCGTGTGCTGTTTTGGGGATTCTCCTGACCCCCACAGAGCCAATTTGGGATGGGGCACATGGGGGGAGGAGACGGGGGAAAGCTGAGTTGTGCTAGCGTAAGTCCTTGTTCAGGCTTCTGTTGTTAGTTAGTTAGGCTTGTTAGTTGACTCCCACCCATTATCTTTAGACATTAACCTGCATTTTCAATGAGATGAAAAGTGTGAAATCAGTCACATATTCATTTCTTTTAGGTCTATGTGAGACCTAAAAAGCAACTACTCTATTCCCAACTTAAGGATGGAAAGTGAAATACTGGTGGACAACAAAAGAGGTTTAAAGACACTCTCAAAAATCCAGTATAAGCACTGGTAATTGGGAAACACTGGCCTGCAAGTGTTCCAGTTGGAGAACAGCCTCTACCAAAGGTGTCATGGACTTTGAAGAAGCACAAACTTGGGAAGAAAGGGAAAAATGAGCTAAGAGGAAGGCACACTTGGCATACCCTCACCATGATCAACTCCCACCTGGAAACCTATGTCCCCACTGTGGAAGGATGTGTGGATCCAGAATTGGTCACCACAGTCACTTATGAACACACCGTTAAGACAGTGTTCATGGAAGACAACCTTACTCGGCTATGAGTGATTGCCAAAGAAGACGACAACTTTTAGGTCTATGTGTGGGACCAGTAATTTTCTTCTCACACAATAAGACTTCTGCTATATTGAAGTTGCTGCCACCATTTGCAATACTTGTTTAGAACAGACTTTATTGGGGGTCTGGATGTTAAACTAACAGCAGAAGCTTCTAGCATTTCCTACTGTATTCCTAGAGACTATTGGTACAAACACCTCTCCTCCAACCCATTGCATCCATGCTCCATCCCACCTGGCACCATTTTGAAAGAAGTGCCTATGGCTACCTTGTGTTACTTGTAGGTTTGGAAAATGTTAGCAAATATTTATTGCTTTTACATTCTTTTATAAATACGTACAACACTGTGTCTCACCCATACTAACCTATACAACTTGGCCCAAGGACAGGCAATTGTAAATTCTGAGAAGTCTACTTGGAATATTCTACCCCAGTCCCCAGCTATTCCGTGGAATTAAATTTATTCTGGAGGTACAAGCTCTCTTTACCCACGTAGAACTGCTTATATGGAAGTGTCTACACTTGTTGATTTAGATTGCTCAACTATTGTGTACACAGAGTATACACTTGTTCACTGTTCCATGCAAAGAAGTATGACTGTTCTGCTTAGCTATTTGTGTACACAGATTGCATGCTCACTGAATGCAACACGTGAACATGTTACAGAAGGTAGGGGGAACATTCAAAATAATGCTGTCATTTTTGGCAGCGGATTGACACTTCTTACAATGTGTCCAAAGTACAGCATTTCAACAGAAATTTAAGTGAAAACAAGAACTTGAGGATATTACAGTGTTTTGATCTTTTCATGTCTGTTCTGGAGCTAGGCTGTATTCAACACTTGTAGCCAGAGATCTGTTTATTTATAAGGTGCCAAGTCACACAGTTGGTGTTGTCAAAGCTGTAAATATTAGAGAGAATATTTTAAACCTGAAGCCAGGGAGTAGGGTCACAGAGTTTTCCTAATAGTGTTCCATTTTGAAGTTGTTTTTGTACAGCTTGCATCAATATTCTACATCAGCCATTACTGACTTTCTAATTAAGGAGACACATCTCCTTCCACAAGCACTTCTACTTGGGTTTTAAATCAGTTCAAGTAAAAATAAGTTTGGGCTGAGTGGAGGCTGATAAATGACACAGCTTGCTAGCAAAATGTTGTACATTTTCACTTCCACCCACAGGTTCTGAGCCTGTGGAGATTCTCTGATCATGGTAATATTTATGCTTTTATGATCACACTGTTAGAAACATTCCGGAAGACACACCAGAAATGTACTACAACATATTGCAAGCCCTTCTGGGAACGATCTACTTGTACCTTGCCATGCTTACAGCGTTAAGGAGTTAAAGGAGCAAGAGGAGTTGCTTCTCTGACTCATAATTACCATTACCGGTACTCCCTTTATTTACTTAAGTATTTATAATCTGCAGTTCTGCAAAGTATATCAAGGCAGCATACAACATGCAAAAGAGAACAAAATATCCACAAAACATAATCATAAAAACACCAATAAAATAACAGTAGATACTGGTTGATTAAAAAGAGTTTGTATTGTGAAGGTCTGTACAGTTTTCAAGAGACATTGGAAGAAGGCAGTGATTGTTCCTGCTGAACATCTACCAGTAGGGAGTTGCACAGAGCAGGACTACCACATTAAAGTCTCAGTCCCCCACTCAATCAAATCTCAAGGGTGTGAGAAGTCACCAGAAGTGCCCTGTCAGAGGATTTAGAAAGATGAATGTGGGATGAGACATTTCAAGACTGCACCTGAACTTAGAAGGTGCCATAGAAATAACATTTTTGTGTGGTACCATCTAGTAAATCAAGATTGGTGAACCAGCAGCCTGCAGGACTGATCTGGTGGGTCCACAGACCACGTAGCTGGGCTCAGCGTCCATGCCAGCTTCTTATCCTCCGTCTTCCAAGGCAATATGCCTTGAAGCATGCCTCTTCCCCACATCCTCTCCCAGTGCTGTCCAGGTCCTTCTTCCCCTGGACTGTTGCTGGCTTGGCTTAAATATCCCCTGGGTATCTGAAGAAGTGTGCATGCACACGAAAGCTCATACCAGGAACAAACTCAGTTGGTCTCTAAGGTGCTACTAGAAAGAATTTTCGATTTTGTTTTGACCCTGGGATGGTGTTAGGCTTCCTGCATTTCACAGCCAACTGACCCACATTGTTTCCAGCCTCGCTTTGTTTGCATGCCTTCAGCCCAATGATCCAGCCATCAGAGGCCTCTCAACAGCTTTGGACCTGCACAAATATACGACAACTGGATGGGATAGTGTCAAAGGAAGTAGCTCTTAAGCAGCTCAGTGCGTGTGAGAGGTGAATTTTATAAAATATGCTAAAATATGTTTGCTTGGATATATTCTTGGCATGTGGAACTTTTTCTTGATGTATCATTTAATAAACTGGGCATGTCAAAACTACAATAGGTTGGGGGGGGGCAGGAAATGATTATTGCCCAGGAGCTGAAACCATGACAAGTAATTAATAAGAAGATTAAACTTTAGTTTCACCTTGGTTCAGCCTTGGACCTTTCTTATGAACCAGAAAATGTTTGCACAGATTTGTTCGTGTCGGCAAAGTTCTCATCAAAAATGTATATGAACATTTCTTGTCTCTCCAGGCAGCCGGGTGTTTTACGGTTGCTCTGTGATAGTGTGCAAAGAGTACAAACTGTGTTTTCTGGAAAACATCACATCAAAGAAGCTACATGATACACTGCACCATATAGGAATCACTTGTTTTGTTTGTTTTTGTTCTTTTGGTTTTTTTTTTACAGTCAATCCAAGGTTTCAAGGAATTTTTTCATATTATGAACAGCCAAGATTACTCAGAACCTTAAATCAACTTTTTATGAAGTCATGCATGCATCTGGATTATAATCCCAGTTGAATGAATGTTGACATAACTCTCCAGCTCATTTTAATTCACAAGAAATTAACATGTCAATGTTGGGAACCTGGACTGATAAACTGGTGGTGGTGGTGGCAGGGTTTGTCAGGGGAAAAGTAGAGGTAAACATTTCACAGATCTAACTATCATCACATCAGGGAGAAAGGCAACAGAAGGTCACGTACACTATCAAAATGGCGGTAGTTGCAAAAGGATGGAAACAGCAAGAGGCACCAAATGTCGTTGACTGGCCAATTAAACTACAAGAACTAGCTGAGATGGCTCTACTTACAAATAGTATTAGAGGAAACACTAAGCAAAGTTTTATTGGAAAATGGGAAAGTTACAAAAATTATGTGCTAAAATATAACAAAAGTTTTGTTAGTATGCCAGCATTTGAGGAATAAAGGAAGGGAAGTAAGATAAGGGAAAGATGGTGGAGTAAACAAATCTCGCAGAATGCACTGGATGGTAATTATACGAGAAAGTGTTGAGTTGTAAGCATTCAAACTGAAACCTAGTTGAAGCAAAGGGATTGGCCAGGAAGTTGGATAAAAAGGTTTAAATTTATAAATTTATTTTTTTTCCTTTTTTGGGATATACATATTTTTCTTTTTTTAGTATTTTATTATTTTCTTCTTCTTTTTTCTTCCCCCCCCTTTCTCTCTCTCTTTCTTTTTTCTCCCC
Source organism: Lacerta agilis (assembly GCF_009819535.1). Lineage (NCBI taxonomy): Eukaryota > Metazoa > Chordata > Lepidosauria > Squamata > Lacertidae > Lacerta > Lacerta agilis. Next base: position 89,343,244 of record NC_046313.1, read on the forward strand.
CCCCCCATTTTTTCCTTTCTCTCTCTTTTTTCCCCTTTTTTTCTTTTTTCTCTTTTCTCCACATTAAAAAAGGATGTGGTAAAAGGTAAAGGGCACAGAAGGACGAAAATATGATATAAACAACCAATAAGTATGGTATTTAATTTTATTAAAACATTGTATTGGTAAGAGCTGGTTCGCTAAACCATTTACTTTTGATATGCATTTGCTATTTCGTGAGCTGGAAATCTATGCGGGAACAAAGTTATGTTTCTATTGTTTGTTAATTTGATCTTTTTCTCTTTTTTGTATAATAAAACTATGCAATAAAAATTAATTAAAAAAAACCAAAATGGCGGTGAAGTGTGGTTATTTTTCATGATACCCTAGATTTTTAAATTGTGTAGCACATGCATACATGGTGCATGACATCAAAATTAAAACATGAAAATGAAGACAGGGCTTGATCCAGCAGGCCCTTCTTACAGTATGTTCTTATGAACAGCAGCAATTGTCTTACATTATAATAATTTTATTATTCATACGCCAGCCATCTTGATAGATTGCTGATCTGAACTATCACATTGTTATTCATATATCTGTTTGTGTAACATCCCATGCAATAACAACAAACCCTTTCCTTTATCCTACTGGCCACTTCAGAAAGGTTTATGAACACAGATCAATTCTCAGGACAAGACCACCGAGAGAGGAGAGGAGATAGCCAAGAATATGTATCTAGAGAAGCAGTGAGAGAAGTACAAGTGGTACAAGATCCATCTTGCTGAAGTGGATCACATACACACAGATCTGAAAGGCTACCCTGGATTTAATATAACTGCAGAAGCAGAGAAGGAAACAGCAGGATATGAATGCCCCCCTCCCCTTTCCTTATTTCTTTGCAAAAATTGTGCTGGCTTTCACTCCAGATGAAAATTGGTATGCAGCCAGTGATACCATGAATTCAGCTTGTGAACGGACCCATATATATCCCAAAGCTCCCCAAAAATTCATGGCCAGTACATTCCATTTGAAATGATGCAGGAAGCAGTGCTGCTGCATTTGATGCACATTATAAATTGTTAATAAAAGAAGGGTAGAATTAATTTTCCATTGTGCGTATGACTTGGCAAGAGCAATGGAAAACAGCTGGCATTGTTCCAAGCCAGGTAGGAATTTCTCAGCCTTGATTTAAATGTTATAGATCATTACCCTCTTTCTGATCTGGTCTGTTGTAAAATCAAAACCTCTCAATCCCAGATAATGCCAAAAACGTAGTCATTCATTGCTATGCCAATTTCTAGAGGGCAAATGCATAGGGTGAAGATTAGCCACAAACTCTGTTTCAAGAAGTCTTGGGGCGGGTGACATTAAATAATATACCTAATCAATCAAGTTTCATAAGTTATCTGGTAAAACATTTTGTCTTGAAATTTGGCTTACCATGAAAGAAAGTGAAGAAATCAATTCATGTGGTAGAAAGCAGAAGGCAGCACCACTTACGAGTTTCCAACTGTGTTTTCTGTATCATTAAAACATTGATTCTTAGTCTCTGTAATTCTTCAGGTGCAAAACTGTCTGCAGCCAGCATTAGCAGCCTGTTTCTGTTCTTATTCATTATGTCATTGTTGATAATTAAGAACAGAAGGAAAGGCTGGCTGGATAAGGCCAAAGGCCCATCTAGTCCAGCCTTTTCTTTCCATAGAGGCCAACCAGATGCCTATGGGAAGCTCACGAGTAGGAAAGGAGTGCAATAGCACTCTCTCACTGGTGCAGCTGGCATTCAGAGGCCCACCTGATACAGTCACCATGGTAAATAGTCCACCATAGCCTTATCTTCCATGAATTTGTTTAATTCATTTTAAAGGATACATTTTGTGGGAGTGAATTCCGTACTTTACCTCTGCATTGTGTGAAGAACTATATTCATTTCTTTGTCCCGAATCTCCCAACATTCATCTTCATTGGATGACTGCAGGTTCTAGTATTGCAATTAAACAAGATTTCCCCCCCCCCCGTCCATTTTCTCTCCACCAGGCATAATTTTATACGCTTCTATCATGCTTCCACTTACTTTAGTTTTCCTAAGCTAAAAAGCATATAGAATCAAACTTTGTAACTGGGTTTTAATAGTATCACCATCACAATATTTATACTTTTATGTGAATAGAAAATAGTTCACACCCCACACTTCCTTTTAAAATAATGTCTCCAAAAGCTGATCTCTCTTAACTCTCAGCATTTATCTCACAAGAATCTTATGACAGGGATCTGCCGGAATGCATTTTGGATTCTTCTTTCTTCTTTATTCATTCTTACTGTCTCTCCAAATAGCTACAGTTTGACTTGCTTCTGCCTGCTTGGAATGCAAAGAATGCAAGGAAGTGTAGTCACCTTCAAGTTACCTCTTGCTCTGGCCATAATTCATTGCTTTTTAGAATTGATAGTTTGCCTGCAGTCTGGATCCTGGGACTCATTGGGTGGGACTTAGTGATGTCACAGGTAGGGTACAGTGATGAAATCTGACACTGTAGTCCGCTAAACCTTAATCACAAAAGCTGGTTGTTCATCTTGACAGGGGTTGTTGCCAGCCTTATTCGGCCCATTTGCAAATCAGAGAAAATAGCATGTTGGCCACAATATAATGCTTCTTTCAGGTCTAATTTCAGTGGGGTGGAGAGTAGTGGGAGAGGGAACCCTGTGGGTACCAGGTACGGCCTCTGCACACATAGGCATCATGGTTATTTTATGTTTTCAAAAGTCCACTGCCAGTCAAGCCACTGCCCTTGTAGACAGTGCTGAGCTTGATGGACCAACAATCTGACCCCTCTATAAGGCAGTTTCATGTGTTCATATGTTCTGTTCTCAGTGTCTGGGCTGGGTTATTAGTGCACCTTAAGATATCCTGGAGCCATGTTGTTAAAATCCTTGTAATGTAATACAAGAACACTGAACCTGGCCCAGCAACAGCAGCCAGTGCAAGCTTTTTAAGCACTGGAGTCATATGCTGGTGGAAGTCTGTTCCCGTCAACAATCTACAGTGGTACCTCTGGTTACATACTTAATTCGTTCTGGAGGTCTGTTCTTAACCTGAAACTGTTCTTAACCTGAAGCACCACTTTAGCTAATTGGGCCTCCTGCTGCCGCTGCGCCGCCAGAGCATGATTTCTGTTCTTATCCTGAAGCAAAGTTCTTAACCTGAAGCGTTATTTCTGGGTTAGCGGAGTATGTAACCTGAAGCGTATGTAACCTGAAGTGTATGTAACCCAAGGTACCACTGTAGTTGCAACATTTTGCACTAGCTGGAGATTCAGGACTAGATGCAAGGATAGCCCAAATAAAGCACCCTGCAAAAATCAAGTCTTGAGGCTACCAATGCATGAATCACCTGGTCCTGAACTGCAATGTACTTTTTAAGCTTCTCAGTTTTGAAAAGAGTTGAGACAGGCAAAGTGTGTGCTTGGCAAATGCTATGTCAGAAATTCCTAGCATATAAAGCAGAATATATGTTGGGAGGCATTGTGGCCCAGGCCTCAGTGATTTTATCAGAAGGACAAAAAAATCTCTGAAAGTGTTTGTGGAATCCCTACAGCCTCCAGCTTTCTCAGGTCCTAAGTACAATTCCTTATAGGTAAAGGTAATGACTTAACCATCCAGGGGTCACTTACCTTTACCTTATTTATTTATTTTATAATTCTTTATTCTGAAATATATAGTGTAAGAAGCCATTGCAAATCTGTTATCTTAAAAGCACAGGATATGACGATGGAAATACTATGTGTATTGCTGGGGTGGGGGGAATGTCTGGATGCAAAAGAGCAAGAAGATTGCAAGTGGTAGCTATGCAAAGAGAAAACACAGAAGAATAATAAGACAAATTGGGTCCATATGGTAAAGCTGAACTAGGCACCTTTGTATTGCTTGCCTAGCACTTACTCAGCAAATCTCTGATGCTCTTAGTGACCTTGGCAGCTTGCAACTTCACATGGATAAATTATCCAAAGCATTTTCTCCTATGCATGAGGGACAAAGAGGCTCCCTCCTTGTCAGGCTTGCGCTTGGACTGAAAGATTGCAACCAGTAAAGAGAACCACCACTCTCTGGGAGTGATTGCATTCTTTCAGGCAGACCTGAGCTGAAACAACTCTCCTTATTTGAAAGCGTGCTTTCATATTTTTTTAAAAATCACTTTTCATCCTTTACAGTATATCACCAAGTCAGAGAAGTAGGGATTTTAATTACTGGTGTCTAGTGGCGTTGTGTCAGATATAGCATTGTTCTATCATCCTATTTACTATGTAATCCCTGATAGGGAAGGGGGGTTACCCATGTGACTAATTCAGGAAGGAAGAGAGAAGGAATCAAATGAGGGGTAAACATGCCACCAGAGAAGCCCTGGGGTAGAGGACAATTACAGTTGTGCTGAAGGGGAAAAGTTGTATAATAAAATACCAATTAAAATGTGACATTTACCTAATTGAAGCCTTTGGGGGGTGGGGAAGTAGTGAATATTCTGAGCAGCCCTAGTTTTAAGGGACTTTTGTAAGAGACACAAATACCTAATGCCCAAGTATACTTATTATAAGTGGAAAGTTCCATTGAGATTTTGGCTTTTTTCTTGGAACAAAATCTCTGTGGAACTTATTTCCAAGTATAATAAGTATACTTTTTCCTTGTGTAGTGGTGCATCTACATATAAGCCAGTGCCACACCAGCTCGCAATATCCACATCAAGATACTTGTTGTCTACTATAAAAGAGGCCATGCTGCCTGGTACACACACACAGAGAGAAAGAGAGAGCTGTTGGATGTGTTTGTGATGAAATATTGTTGACAGGTAGTGCATATCTTTTTAATTTCTCTCATTAGAATTACAAACTTCCACTTCCATGTCACATTTTACCTTTTCCTTATTCATTCAAATATGTTTGATTTTTTTTTTGAGGGGGGCAAGGATTAAGAGGCCAGTGGGTGCTCATGAAGTCACATGTGAATTGGCCTGTTATGGATGGGTGTTTCTGCTAGAGCATACATTGGCTTTTCTGTTAATTGACATCACTAACAAAGGTAGCATATGTTTGAATGTGATCACTGAAAACGTGTTTGAATGTCATTGAATAAAAGTCCTCTAGAGCTCCTGACAAAGCTTTCATTAGCTCAAAACCAGTGCTGGGGGACTCTAAACTTTCTGTATGGCCAACGAGTCTGGTATGCAGCCTGGTATCATTGAGCTGTCCATGGTCCTGATTATTTGCAAACTGACCTATCCTTCTGTTTGCCTGGCCAGAATGCTATGAGCCCTAGCACAGCGTGGATAAGAAATACATGAGCAGACATATTTGGGAACTTTCACATTTGGTGAGTGGGGATATTACATAAAGTTGTAATAAAGTATCTAACTGCATCCTGTAATTCATTGTAGAGGAACACCTCATATTTGTGTGTGTGTGTCCAACAAATCTCCAACATTTGTTCTAGCTGAGAAAGCTACAGGCCTGAGTTCAAATATTTTTTGCTATTGACTCTTTTGCCTTAAAAAACTGCATTGCCTTGTGGTCTGATGGAGGAACAGTGATTCTATATACTGCTGCTGCTGCTGCTGCTGCTACTACTAGTTGATCTCTTCATTGCTGGTGTTAGTTGGGATGGCAACTTATCTTTATTTAGTGTGAACTGTGATCTTTGAAAGACTGGATCTGAAAAGCATCCCAGCTATAAACACAAGCAGACAGCCTAATGGGCCATTTATAATATGGCCAGCATGCTGATATTCTCACAAACTCCCACTCTATATTTTATGCATATTTTCAAGTATTAAGGCATTTGCCATACAGCACTGGTTCTTTTTATATGTGCTATAAATGCAAAATGGCTACCAATAAACAGATGAATGTTAATGCTACACAGAGCAGTAGCATGAGAATAATTGGGAATCTAGTGTGGAAAAGGCTATCTCATCCAGCTCCAGCTAAGCCATTGGAACAAGTTTTCCTGAAAATTAAATGCCATGGACATCTGCAAGCCCAGAGTGACATTTTCAACTCCAGAAAGTGTGTATGCTGGGATTCAGTGATGAAATTCCTGGATATAGACCTGGGGTCCAGATTGCTACCACTTCTGGGCTCACTATGTAGCTTTGGGCACAGCATGATTCTGCTTCAGTTCTGCACCTATAAAGTAGAAATACTAGCTGTCATGACAATGCAGGCAACAGCTCCATAAGTACTACACAGCCATAAGTATTACACAGCTGCCACTGCCACTGAGCAGGAAGAATGAATTTATTTGGGAGGAGGACTCCACATTTTACATAAACGAAGCAGTATAGTCAGCAAGGACAAAGCCTTGCAGAATGTGTGATTATAGTAATCTAGCATCAAACACGTGTCCTTCATGGACTTGTTCCTGACAACCATGGTCATGGAATCCAACTGTTGCATCATATGTATTACCTTAAACTATTTGATGTGAAGTCAACATGGCAGATTGCTGCTGTCATGAGTGTGGGAAGGAAGACCGCTCCCTGCAGCAAGGCCCATTTCCAGCCTGGCCTAGGGGGTAGGACCCAGACTCACCCTGAACAGCTAAAAGACTCCTGGTAGGCAGGAGGGACATTGCTGCTGCTGTGAGTGCTGGTAGGAAGACTGCTCCCTGCGGCAAGGCCCCTTTCCACCTGGCCTAGGGGGTGAAGCCCAGACTCTGTAAACTGTTTATTATTATTGTTACTGTTTGTTTGTTGCTTGTATTATTTGTTTGTTGCTTTTTAAATGTTTGATGTTTCGTTGTGTTTTTATATAGGTTGTAAGCCGCCCAGACTAGCTGGGTAAACCCAGCCAGATGGGCGGGATATAAATAAAAATAACATAAAAATTATATTATTATTATCTTGCTGAAGCTAAGCAGGTCTGGATCTGGTTGGTGCCCAGATGGGAGACCTCCTGAGAACCACCTGTACGCTACCTTAAGTTTAATGGTGAGAGGCAGAGGCAATATAAATGTAATAAAAAAATAAAAATGAACTATGTGGAAACTTCTGCAGGCTGCTTGAAAGGAGTTCCTATGAGCAATGCAGAGTACTGCTTGTATTATTATTTTTTAAAGCTATTTGGGGCTCAGTAATTGATTTGGGAGACTGGTAAGGGACTTACTATGCACAGACTAATTTCAGCCATGCTCACTAAAGTCAATTTCTGGACTCCCAACTTCCCCAAGCAGCAGAAATTCCTGGGGCAGTTCTACACTGATTTGGCTTGCTTTAGAAAAGAGCACTGGTGACTTCCTGGCATTTTTATAATATTTGCTTTATTTACAGTAATATACATAGAACAAAAGGGAAGGCAAATAGCATGCTATTCTAACAGGCAGCAAATTTGGTAGCCCACATCAGCTCCCCAGAGAGTAATGCCTGCAGCCAGAGGGTGCTTTTATTATCAACTACTGTATTTCTGTTGTTGTCTCTGTTCCAAAACTGTTTCATTGTTGCTCTTCCCCACATATACACGTTTGGGGTGGGTGGGTACAGTGGGCGTTATCTTCCAAGCTGTTATACCCTTCCCATTCAAAACACTCAAACAGTTTGCTAGCTATTGCCTAAAAAATCAGCACCCCTCAATATTGCCTATCAACTGAACCATCAAGGAAGATCAACATTATTTGTCTAATCCCAGCCTCTCAGCAGTCATCACATTTAAGGGACAGAGTTTCCAGGTTATAGGATACAACTTCCACAGGCTCCAGTACTTAGCACTAGTGCTGAACCAATAATTTCTCCCACTTTTTTTCAACCATTCTCTGTCAGCTCTCCATCAAAGCCATTCAAATATGTCTTTTCAGCAAGTCTTCTGAAATCCTTAACCTGGTTTGTATCTATCTTGGATTGTATCGATTTTACATATGTGCTGTTGTTGTTTTAAGGTTTTTTATTTTAACTGTTTGATCGTTTTTATCTATGCAAGCTTTTTATATATGTAACTGTTTTATGTATGGTATTACCAGTATATTGTAAATAGCTTCAGGATGCCTTATGTGATGTGATTCATAAGCAAATGGTTGATTGATTGGGAAAGGGCCGCAGCTCAATGGTAGAGAATCTACTTTGATGCAGCTTCCATACCTAGCACCCCCAGTTATGGCTAGGAGAGTCCCCTGCCTAAAACTCCCAGAGAGCTGCTCCCAATCAGTGTTGACAATACTGAGTTAGATGGACCAGTGGTTTAACTTGGTATAAGGAAGCTCTTTATGTTCTCATGCAATGGGTAAATAAGTTCCATTTGAAAATTATCAGAGGGAAGGTAATATTTGGGTGAAATCCTCATGTGGGGGGTGGTGCAGGGTGCTTACTATACTTTTATGGTGGGTGAAGGGTGTTTCTGAGTGTCCTTCCTTCCATTCTACAAATGAACTTACCAGTCCGCACTCCAAAGCCTTCCTGGGTGCCTGTGCTTCAATGAAAACCCAGGTGAAGGCATCATGAGGGAACACTCCTCCCATGAAGCTTTTTCTTTCAGATCAGGAAGTGTGGGCAGCCAGAGGGGCTGCAGAGTGCTGAAGATATGTTTTCCAGACAGAAAAAACCAGACACACCTCCTGTGGCCATCTTGCAATGATAAGAAATGCTCAAAACACTGCAACTGCAGAAATTCTAAAGTGCCCTCAGAATGAGGTGGGAAAATGAATGCTCCTTTTGCAAGGGAAGAAACATCTTGAGCTTTTGAAGGACAGATTCTGGCACAGCGCTAGCTAGCACTTGTTGGCTGTGACTGTTTGGCACAAGCTAAAGAAATGCCCTTTATAGGTCAAATGGCAAATGAACCTGCAGGATCTTAATAATAAAATACAATTGCTGAGTGTTCTTTGACAAAAAGCATGTGAACAAGTGCTTTTGCCATAAGAACACTTTTTTCCTTTAAAAAAAAGAAAACCTGGTGCCTCTATTACTTTACTCTTCCATAAGCATTTTGTAGTTTCCTTCCTCTGGGCTGTCATTTCTGAGTGAGTCATGATGGCACAGCATCACACAGGTGCAGTAATATGTAAATATTATTTATCACTATTGCAGCTTTTCACAGAGGAGATGTATGACAGTAGCACAGATACCGTATCTGCTTGATTTACTCCTTGGGCATATGCCGTGCTTAGGAGACAAGACTTCATGCTTCTCGGTGTGATTTATATTTAACTATATTAAACAGTAACCCATGGGAGACCTATCAAACAGAACAGAAAGTATGCAACTTTTCTGATTAGCGCCAGTGAATGGGCTTGCAAAACTGGAGCTTGGGGTGCAAGTGTTAATCAGCAGAAGGAAACACAAATACCATGATTTGAGAAACAATAAATATTCCTTTTGAATCAGGCACAGACAACTTCAGTGTTTCATGCTATAGAATGGAAGCCCCAGAAGCCTGGCAAGCTGCAATTAATCACAATACTTTATGCTAGTATTAGTGCCTTTAGTACAGTCTCTCTCTGTGTGTGCTTTGCATGCAGATCTCCTACATTCAACCCCAACATCATCAATAAGGTTGTAAAAGACCCCTGCCTGAAACATTGGAGAGCTGCTGTTCATCAAGGTAGACCAGGAGTGGGGAACATTTGGCCCTCCAGATGTTGCTGAACTACAGTGACTATCAGCCCTAGCAAGAATAGCCATTGGCCAGAGATGGTGGGAGTAGTAGTTCAGCAACTTCTGGAGGGCCATAGATTCCACACACCTGACGCGGATAATGCTGACCTAGATGGACAAATGCTTTGACTCAGTGTAAGGCAATTTCTCAAATAAGCATTGGGGGATGTTCCCTACAAGGCATAGTCTATGTATTGCTAGGAGTTATTGCACACTTCGCTATCATACTGCTGGCCTGATTTTGTCTCTTAGCGGATCTCTTAGGGAAACTCTAGTCAATAAATCAACTGCCCTTTTATTCTGCTTCCCGTTTCTTAACAAGCTACTGGTCTGTAGGGTGACCTCTTTTCTCACTCCACAATTGGTAAGCTTAATCAGAATGTACAACCCTCTATGACACCTTTATATCTGAAGAAGTGTGCATACACAAGAAAGCTCATACCAAGAACAAACTTAGTTGGTCTCTAAGGTGCTACTGGAAGGAATTTTTTATTTTATTTTGTTTTGACTATGGCAGACCAACACGACTACCTACCTGTAACCTTTATACTGCCTAGAAATGGAGGGATCCCACCCAATCTGTTGGATTTTGGGTTGTGGCCACAGCACCATGCTGCCTCAATATGCATGGAACATAACTACAGCACAGCACGCCAAACCCATGAGGCATCGTAGCACACGATGAAAGCACACAGCTCTCAAGAGACCCCAGGCAGCCCATCAGGAAGGAATCCAATACCACAAATACCACACTCTGCACACAAGGACTGCAGCTCAGTAATCTTCCTTCTGACAACCTACAGGACCAATACTCTCATTTCTTGCTTAGGGGCACAAGTGGGCAACAGGATGTTGGACTAGATGGGCAACCAGTCTCACACACAAGGCTCCTCTTGTCTTCTAAGAGTGACACACATCAGTGGGATGAAGAAACCCAAATGTTCACATTATTATCAGGCTGCTAAGCAGTTGCTTGAGTTTACTACAGCAGTGAGCCACTTAACCATGTGAGATACTTCACTCAGTAGGCTACACCAGAAGTCTGTTACAAACTTTAAATGTCCTGTCAAAACTGGGGCATAGGGGGAATAGCAAGATTTTCTGCCTCCCTCCCTCCCTCCCTCTCTCTTAGAGGCACCCACACATGAAGCAGATAATCAAGTTCAAATGGAGCTACCAACAAAGTAATATTTTCCAGCAGCTAATGAATCAAACAAACAAACAAACAAACAAACAAACAAACAAACAAACAATAGTTCAAACAGAGCTACAAGTAGTTTGGATTAGGAATTTTTTAAATGGCATTGTCATAAATTTACAGATTTGCTCCTTTTTGATTAAAACAAAACCCAAATTAAAACTCCATCCCTATTTCAAGCAGTTCCTTTAAGAAGAAGAAGAGTTTAAGACATATGGAGTGTTAACAGAGCAAAATCATGGCAAATTGCTCAGTGTGTCTGAAAAGCAGGCTCAGCTGAAATCAATAGTTTATTGAGCACTTTGTCTGATCACCGTGGCCAATGCAGATCTATTCGGCTTCTCGCTCCACTCCTTCCAGAGAGACCAAAGCATAAGAGGCTGCATGGATGGACTTTGGACATGACATATATGCTCAGCTTCTGGGAAGTTGATTCTTACTGGTTGGTCTTAAATAGCAACATGTTTAAAAAACAGTGTCCATGGATAATCTCATGGCTGGGGGTGGGTGGATGACAAACTAACTAACTAACTAACTAACTAACTAACTAACTAACTAAAAAACCCTCTTTCCCACCAAGTAACATAGAAACATCAGTAGGAATGTAGCTTTACATATTTAACAAACTTTTTTTTTTTAGCATAGCTAACACTTGCATCTCAACAATATGTTGAACAAATGTTTCCTAATAAAATCCAACCATCGAGACAGGATGGAGCCGCATTCAGCCAACCCAGATGAAACACTGTTACCATTTTACTCATAATCGTGACATACCATACTTTATGTAACTATTCCTGCCAAAAAAGAAAAAGGAAAAGGAAAAGAAACCTCAGAAAAACATCCAAAATTTAGCAACCAGCCAAACCCTTCCTGCCATGACCAAATTTATCACCAGTCCCTCATTACTCTTTGATCACTCAGAAATACATTTTTTGATGGTAAGGTTAGCTTCCATTTCAAATTTCCTTAGAACGTCTGTCTCTCTTCATGCTACGGGCAGCTTCCTACTGTTTTTTGTTTTTAAAAAATCAATCTTTAGTATGAGATGTTGAGGCAACTGGGGTGGGGTGGGGGATTCCAACTAGAGGCATGCCTGCATACACGCTTCCTGTACTGCACAGGATAGAAAAGAAAGAGGTTTTGCGGGAATAGTTCCTGGGAAATGCAATGAAAGTGCTATGGGGGCTTTCTCACATCAGCAGCATGCCATTGCCTAAATGACCCAGTACATCCATGGTTCAGCCTGCTGTTTCCCGTTTATAATGTGGGCAGGGAAGCCTTCCCACTCCCCACTACCCACTGTGAAACTTGTCAGGGTCAAATAAACTGAATAAGCACATCCGTGATCTGTAATCCACCCTCCCCGTAAAGACATGCCCCGGGTCTCCAAGCATCAGTGAATCATAACATGCTAAAAAAAACAACAACCTGTGGCCAGGATTCCTTTCATTTGTACTGAGAATCAAACTGCTCTTGATGCTTAGTGCACATACTTACTTGGCAGAGTTCTTTGATGCATGTTTCCTATTGATTTCTTTTAGCTAATTGGGTAGTTTTGCTGGAATCCTGCACACAGCTTCAGTGGCAGCAAAGAACTTTAAGCAGGATTGCCACCATAATTAATGGGGAAGGGTAAATATTAGAGTTAACAGGGGAGATATTTTTAAGAACTTTAATGGAGATAGCTGGGAGGCAAGAGGCAGCTTCATTTAAAAATTGAGATGTAGGTATTAATCATCTAGCCAAGTTACCGGACCAATACTTTCAGACCTACTTTTAATATATACCTGCCATAGATTACTGTTGTAATAATTTTTTTACAACAAATTGTAAAAGACCTAAATTCCTGATAATCAGCTATGTTTGTAGCTACAGTTGAAGAGTTTTTGAGGACTATCTTGTAGGGGACTGAAAAAGTTAATAACATATATTAAGAAAACAAGAACTCTTATTGCTACAAGAATAATTTGTCAGCTCTTATGTGTGTTTACTCAGAAATATTTTTCACTGAATCCAGTGGGACTGACTTCCAAATAAGTATGTATAGGATTGTTGTGATAGTAAAATCTCTTTCTTGGCTGTGACCCATTAGAATATATTGTCAAATGATACCTATTCTGGTCTCGTCTGCATATGCAGACCATGAAGTGGTTATAATGGAGAAAGTTTTGAGGCTATAGATTGCACTAATGCATCATAGGAGAATAGGAAAGCATAGCAAATTGACATACTGTACTGAGTCAGATTATAAGGCCATCTAAATTGGTATTGTCTTACTGGGGAGTTGGTAGGGTCGGTGGGTCAGATCCTTATCTTCCTCTCCACAGGCCAAATTTAGCAGTGGGGCAGTGCCATCCACCTGCCAATTACACCACAACCATTACCTGCTTTGCAGATGATAGGCAGATAATTGTTGGGCCTCTAAATTCTGTAGGGTAGATAGAGCTATCAAAGCCCCAACAAACAGCTTCACAGGCAAAACAGGTTGTCTGACATTATTGTGATTTAAGGCCTAACCCACCAGCCAAATTTGCATTGAGGGTGTTGGAGTGGTTTTTATATAGGTCAATGGCCCACATAGCTGGAGATGTCTCTAAAATGTGAGAACCATTTGACCTTTTTTCTTTCCTTTCTATCAGGGTGGGTTCTCTTTTTTTGGCCATGGTTTCTGTGTGTCTTCCCCCCCCCCTCTCCCTCTCTCATTTCAGAAATGTAGACGCACCTAAAAAGTACGGCATGTACCTATTATGATAGCAAAAACCTCCTAGCAGACCTTAAATTATTCTTGTAATGTATAGACAACTAGCTGGCCTGGCCACGCGTTGCTGTGGGGTTTTTTGCTTTTTAAAATTCTGACCCCGAAAGTATTCTGGAAGCTCCTATTTTCGTTCTTCCCTGTCCCTCTAGAGCAGGGGTCAGGAACCTTTTTCAGCTGTGGGCCGGACACTGTCCCTCAGACCATGTGAATGAATGAATTCCTATGCCCGACAAATAACCCAGAGATGCATTTTACATAAAAGAACACATTGGTCGGTGGTATTGATCACTTGGGACTGTGTGTGTTGAACATGCGAAGCTGTGGCAGCCATTTTAGGTGAGGGCACTTGGGAAATTTTAAAATGTCTGTGAGTGTGCAGCGGCCATTTTAAGTGAGGGCACTGGGCACCTTATGCAGGCCTACTGCGGGCCTTGCTGTGGTTGTTTTTACTGTAAAAGCGCACCCCCCCCCACAAAAAACCCCCTCCTCACAATTAACTGGCCCCATGCTCTATGCCATTAAAAAGAGCATTCTCCCCCACTCCAGTTCCAAAATTACGCACCCTAGCGACAAAATCCCCTCAGAGACGGTCTTACTCACTGCGACCTCTCAGGCAGCCTTGGGTTTATTTCGCTCCCACATTTTTTCCCTCCCCCCCTCTTCCGCAACTGCCCTGCCTCCTGCTCCGTCTTTTTCCACATTTCCACTAAGCAGTTTGTGTCAGAAAGTCCTTGGGTGCTTACAGAAGGCAGTTATAAAATGGTGGACGGGGCATTATTTGTCGGCGCAGGTCTGATGATGTCAGCAGGCAATTCGCCTTTCTATTGGATGCTGTTGGAGTCTTCATTCCTTTTGCTGGTGAGGTATAATAGTGTGCCACTTTCCCCCCTTTATCCTAGGTATGACAGGTGTGTTTTTTTTTTAAAAAAAATTATTATGCCAGATCCTTCCTTGATGGTCAAGTTACGCTTTGTCCTAATTTGATGCTGTTTGGTGCAGCGGTTACGGAGAACATAGGTTTCCGGCGTACATGCAATGGGAATATATATATATATATATATATATATATATATATATATATATATATATATACACACATATATATATGTATATACACACACTAAAGAATATTTCTCTGAAGGAAATTAAGGAAACAAAGTATAATAATCATAGCTGTCAACTTTCCCCCTTTTTAAAGGGAAATTCCCTTATTCCGAATAGGATTCCTCGCTAGAAAAGGGAAAAGTTGACAGCTATGATAATAATATGATACTGTGTAAAAACTTACAAATAAGACTTAGGTTGTTTTTTTTTTTTTTAGAACAATCAGAAGTTTATTTTATCCTTACTTTCATTCTTTATCATTCTTTATTTTCTTTTACTTTCTTTATTTTCTTTTACTGTCTCACTAAGCAAAAGCAATGTGACCAACTGGAGGTCAGGTGAGCAGCACTGCCCAATCACATCATCATCTATTGCCCCACCCCAGATTCATTCTAGGTTGTGGAGCTTCTCATCTTTCAGAGAAATGAGGTGAGCATAGCAATGCACAAGAGGCTCAAAGACATATAAAGGAAATCAGGCAAGTGATCAGACCTCATCTTGCATTCTGAAAATGGTGGTTCTAGATTTTCAGTGAGTTGTTTTTTGCTCCCTTTTTCGATCTTCATTTATAGATGGAGAAGAGAGACAACACAATCAACACCTTTAGAGGGCATATGGAAGGTCGCCCTTGCTGCAGCTCAGTCTGTAAACAATGACAAAAATAGGTGACAAGTTTTCTTCCTTAAGATAATAAGGAAGTGTCTTGGGGGGGGGTCTAGAGGGGGGGTAGCCTACACATTTAGCTAGGCTTGCTTTAAGTGGTAGTCAACACATAAAGGCCAAGCACATACAGCAAAGCATAAGCCTATTGGAGGCATAATTTATCTTTGTCATGTATCAATGGAGCTGGCCTTTATTTGAAAAGCAATCCCATTAATGATATTACTGGTACTGAAGTTCTTCAGTATAGTCAAAAGGAATCTATAGAGTCCCCTGCATTGAAGGGCGCTTTTTTGCACATTTAATATAGGTTCAAAAATACCAATATTGATCCTTCATTTATCAGTTTACTAAAACAAACAAGATAAACAACCAAAGAACATAGACCCTAGAGCTTGTAACAGAAATCTAAGACTTAAAAACAACAACCCAAAGCTATGGTGAAATGTTAACCAAAATATATTGTTTTCGTCAGGCAGGTGTTTTCTCTTTGAATAAACTGGGAGTGGAGGATACCTTTTTTTTTTTTTTTTGAAGCAATCAGATACTGCTCAAAAGCCCCAAAGCAGATTTTGTTCCTTGCTCTCCCCCTTCCCCCCTTTTTGGAATTTTTTCAACCCCATCTGTTTATTTTCTATTTAGCAATCATAGTAAAGCAGATAGCCAGGCTATAAAGATCCGAGAACAGGTGGAACAGGGAGATAATCTGCAAGGCACAATGTTATTATGTTCGGAAAATATAGCATCTCTGATTTGATAGCTTGATGGAAACCTAATTTGCCTGGCTT
The DNA here is from genome assembly GCF_009819535.1 of Lacerta agilis. Classification (NCBI taxonomy): domain Eukaryota; kingdom Metazoa; phylum Chordata; class Lepidosauria; order Squamata; family Lacertidae; genus Lacerta; species Lacerta agilis. The sequence continues at coordinate 89,359,359 of NC_046313.1, forward strand.
TATTTATGTATGTGTGCATTTGTTTTAATAGATATACTTTCCATGTCAGGGAAAATGCACATTAGTGGTCAAATACATCTGAAGGGAGCCTAGGCAGACCAAATGTCAGCGAAAATTATTATCAGAAGTTAACCATTTCTCGCCCCCACCCCATACCCTCAATTTGTTGAAATGTTATAGTCTGTGAGTTTGATATATGGTGTCTAAAATGAAGTATTTCTTTTTGTAGATTTGGCATACAACAGTTACTGGGTTTTTTTTTTGGGGGGGGGGGGTTCTGCCAAAAGCTGTAGTTTTTAATTCTATTATTTATAGTCTGTAAGCATGGTTGAGCTTTTGTTTAAGAGAGCCAGTGTGGTGTAGTGGTTATCAAATCCAAACTCGTCTTCTTAAGTGCATTTTATCCTTAAAACGGCTATATCCATTGTTAGTCCTACTCAGTCTTCCCATTGAATTTAATTTCCATATATTAACTAAGGTTCTTTCATTTCAGTGCGTCTACTCTGAAGAAGAAGAGGAGTTTGGAATTGATATCCCGCTTTAACACTACCCAAAGGAGTCTCAAAGTGGCTAACATTCTCCTTTCCCTTCCTCTCCCACAACAAACACTTCGTGAGGTGAGTGGGGCTGAGAGATTTCAAAGAAGTGTGACTAGCCCAAGGCAACCCAGGAGCTGCATGTGGAGGAGCGGAGACGCGAACCTGGTTCACCAGATTACAAGTCTATCACTCTTAACCACTACACCACACTGGCTCTGGGTAGGCCCAATTAGGATAATGTGCACAGATAGCTCCTACAGGTCTTCTTAGCTTCCCCTCACTTGCAATAACTGTGCTCCAGCTTGAAAGCAAGAGCTTCCATTGTCAGTGGCCTAAAGCTTGGAGAGAATGATATCCAGTATGTAATTGCTGTCATTTCTGGAAGGTCCTGTTCCCAATGGAATAGGAATGGAGAAGGGTTCGAGATCCCTTGGTATGTTGAGGGTGCTATATGAATAAAACAGTAGGAATGCTAGTCAACGTGGCTCCGACCACAATTACTCTGGCTAAAATTACCATATGGGGCACTGTATCCATAAAACCATCCTGTTAGCACAGGGCTTCTACGCTGAAACAGGACTTCCTGTCCCTCTCCTCTCCCCATGTGCCTCCATTCCCCCCAATATCCTCTGGAGGATTGAGGAAAACCCCAAAACAGATGAGGGGAGAGGGGAGAGGAAATCTCAGTGCTGAGGTAGAATCAGTCACACTACTTGATTCCTTAATTGAATACAATGCTATTTGGTTTTGTTGTTCTTGTATAAGATGCGTTGATTTAAATCTTTTAAGAAAAGTGGGATTTTATAATAAAACAAAAGAAATAAAACAGCCCCTCATCCTTTGTTCTGAACATGCCTATTGTTAATGGATATTTTAAAGGTAGCCCAATAGTTATTATAACTGTGCTCATGTACATTATTCAAAATGTAAACAACAAATGCTTATTGAAAATAATCTTCCGCTGCCATCAACTAAACCCAAGCCAATTTTTGAAAATCAAAACAGCTAACCTGTTGTTGTTTTTTTACAACTCATTGTACGTGCTTGCTCCTGAAAACATTCCATTTTATTGGAAGCAATGCCTACCACCCACACATCATGAATAAAAGCCAAGAAACCACTCAACTTTCAATATGCCTGGTGTACCCCTTCCAAGTTCATAGATTCATTAGAAGGACTTTGATTATCAAAAGTAGCAAACTTAATTGTTCTGTTGAGAAATGAGTGTTCGTCTGGTGTTGAGAACCTGCAAAGGATTCTCACAATTGGGCCTGTAGTCAAATGAAGATCTGAGTTGCTTCAACAGATTTTTAAAAATAGCATTTTAATGTTATACTGTGAAGAAACTGTTCATGGCTAGATCAGTATGACACAATGAGCTGTGTGGCAGAATTTTCATGTGCAATTCGTATGACATTCCTATAATCTGTGATATCCTATTCCACTACCCCTCTCTCATTCTTCCTTATTGTTGATTTCCTTTGAGCTGGGCTAAACTGAGCTGTTTCAGTACGACTTTGGAAGTTGAGTATTGTTGTATGCCATTCTAACCTCTGAGTGATGAAAGATTCCAAGAGCTTACCCCAGGATCCATGTTTCCTTTGGAATGAGGCACAGCAGAGACTGTGGTGTCTTTATGATATATGGTTTATTCACACATATATACAACCTGAATCTATGATGGAGGCGTTTGAAGCATTCACAGCCTTGGATCCAAAAGAAACCAAACACCTCTCCCTCTGGCTTCCCAGCCTGCTGTTCTTCCAGCTTCTAGCTCACATCACTCAATTCTCAACTCTGACCCTTGCCTTTCTAACTATCAGTTAGTTGAGGAGAGAGGACCATCCATTTGTAGCCTGGCACAGATCCACTTACTTTGTTCCCTTAATGGCCCATTGCCTAGGCTCTCACCTCAGCAGGAATTTGAATTTTTGCTTTTAACACTTGCTGGATCCAGGAGTTAGAAGGGTTTTGCCATACAGCCTACTCCCCCTCCCTGCACCCCAGTATTATTACGTATCATTTTCTGGCTGCTTCCAATTCTATTATGGGGAACAGAAAAGCACAAACAGAAGGGTAAAATAAACACTTGCATCACTCGAATGCATACTACATTTCAGTTGTTGTTTTTAACCAGTTTTAGTTTATTATTCTTATATCTGAGTATCTGTGGATATTAAGGGTAGGGCAGTTACACAACAGGGAATTGCGAAGAAGATAAGTTTCAATGTGTATCTGGTGTTGCTTTCACAAGACTGTATCCCCTCGGTATGCACCACATTATTCTTCAAGGCACATGTTGAATGCTGTGTAAAAGTGGTTGTTTGAATCTTCTCTAAGTGGAAACTGAACCTTTAAGGCTACTGTTCTATATTCACAATTACAAAGACAAACTCCAATTAAAGTAAATAGGAATTGTTTCTGCATGTGTGTGCGCGCACAGAATTTCACTATAAACTAATGAATTGCACATATTTATGGATCCCCCCCTTCTAAACAACCAACTCAAGGTAATGTATGCAAAATAAAATGAAAAACAGTTAAAAACATGGAAAGAGCAAATATATTTAAAACAAAGCTAAAACCATACATAAAACCACATACTTGTGGTAAAGACCCATTTATCCAGCAGGGAAAGCTTATCACAACAAAAATGTCTTCAGTTGTTTCCATATTGATAGTGGTGTCCTTGACACACTCCTTCATTAACAGGTGTACCAGTGCTTTACCACAATTTCATTGTGGATTAAAAGAAAATAAAAAACCCAGGTGGTTTACTAGGATTTCTACTAGCCTGCAAGCTAAAGTATATGCTGCAAATAATCTATAACTGCCAGTGGGATGTTGTTGTTGTTGTTATGGTTTCTGCTTATACCTTTTGTATTGCTCCACAAGAGAAACTAATTTTGGCCTGTTACCTTCAAGTGTCCTTGGCTAATCAGAGCAATTACCATATGTCTTCTGCACCATTGCCTTTCTTCTGATTGTTTTTCAGCAGGTCTGGTTCTCCGCTGACAACTCTCTGAACCTTGCATGGGAGAGAAACATATGCATTTATTTATTTAATTCATTCAGATGCAGATACTCTGTAAATTCCCTCTTGTAATATTAGAGGAATTCTACTGCCTGGCATTGCGGAAGTTTCTGTTTATTTGGTAGATGGTTCATGTAGGAGTTTATTTGGGTCCTGCATACTTATTTGGTCATCTGGTTTGCATGAATTGCTGAGCTAAACCTCGGCTCAGTGAGACTACGAGGGCTTGGTGCTTGCAGGCACTTTGCTCTTCCTGGGCTATTTCACTGCTGCACCACACTAAGCTAAACCAAGGTTGGGTTAACGTGTTGTCTGATACAGAGTCATGGTTAAGCTCACTCCTCACTAGCTGCAAGCTGTACCCAAGGACAAGAAGACTGGGGAGTAGCAAAGTGGCTGTGAGCTCCTCTCTTGGGGTTGGCACACTCATGCAGTCTCACTAAGCCAAGGCTTTGCTTAGGGTGTCATGCAAAACAAGCCAGCGTGTCCAGTCCAACCATTGGGCACATTTTTCTTGAAAGTAAGTTCCATTAAGCCCAGTATGACCTACTTGTCAGCTATCTAGACTTCGAACTAGAATATTATCAGTTTTTCAGATTGGCTGTTACGAGCCTAGATTTCATAGTTATGAGGACTATGAACTGCACCAGTGATACAAGGTGGTGTCCTTTCTGTTTATTTTAACAACAATAATAATTTATGATAATTTATTATTTATACCCCGCCCATCTTGCTGGGTTTCCCCAGCCACTCTGGGCAGCTTCCAACAGAATACTAAAATCTAGTCTATTAATGAGTGGGATTCATGAAATTCATGGATTTCTAGTTGGAGCTAGCTTGGCATGGAGCAAACGTTTTGTTCACTCTTTGGGGACAGCATGTGGCCACCTTCATTTTGAAATGTCTTAAAACAATGAAGTTTGGGGGGATCCTGCTGGTATAACACCTGGGACTTGCAGTATATGAAGGTACTTGTTTATGTAATCTCTTCTATTTTTCTGCCTTTCCAGTATTTCCTTCCTTTAAAGTTTAAACAGCTTGTAAATGCTAATCATCTTCAAAATAATTACATTTTTGGGGGGGTTAGAATAACAATAAAAAGGTAAAGGTAAAGGACCCCTGACAGTTAAGTTCAGTTGTGAATGACTCTGGGATTGCGGTGCTCATCTTGCTTTACAGGCTGAGGGAGCAGACATTTGTCCACAGTTTTTCCGGGTCATGTGGCTAGCATGACTATGCCACTTTTGGTGAAACCAGAGCAGCGCACGGGAACACTGTTTACCTTACCGCCGGAGTGGTACCTACAGTATTTATCTACTTGCACTTTGACGTGCTTTTGAACTGCTAGGTTGGCAGGAGCAGGGACCGAGCAACGGGAGCTCACCCTGTCATGGGGATTCGAACTGCCGACTTTCTGATCAGCAAGCCTTAGGCTCAGTGGTTTAGACCACAGTGCCTCCCACGTCCCAGAATAACAATAACCTTCCTTAAATCACTGCTACTTCTCTACATGTGTACCAAACTGAAAACGCAAATAATATCATGGTTCTTCCAAAACAACAACAACAACAAGGGCTGGTCCAAGACATTTTACCACATAAAGTGAACCACAAAATGGCATTCCTTTTGTAGCCAGGGAAGAAGTGGTGAGTGAAGAGCTGTATCAGGAACAAGGGGGAAAACAAAGATCTGCATTGGGATCTGTTGCCTCTGTGGATCCTTCCATCTGAGGCAGTAGCCTCACCTTGCCTCATGCGTGGGCCAGCCCTGGAAGTTCATATCTACTCAAATGCCTTTCCTCTCAACAAAGGAGGTTCACATTCCACATCATACCAAGGAGCTCTCTCTTACACTGCAAGCCTGAGAGATTTACTATTTACTGTAAGGGTGGGGAAGCTACTGCCTTTCTGATCTACAAACATCAAGACCTGGGATGTAAATGTATTGGAATGTATTGCCACACCTTTATTCTTTTCTCCCAACTAAGCTTAATGTGCTGGCCCCGGGGGTGCCCAGCCCAGAGGACACCGGGTGGGAAGACTCACACGGGGCCGAGTGGGGGGTGGACAGCAGTCTCTGACAACAGTGGTAGGTCCAGAGAGGCAACCAAGTCCAGGGACAGGGCGGCGGCAGGGTCAGGAAACATTCTGAGGGTCTAGTCGGGTAGTCAGAGGTCAGGAACACGCCGGGGGTTCGTCCATGAAGCAGGGTCAAAGTCCAGTCAAAGGTTCAGGAGTCCAACAGGGGGTCAGTCCGGCAGAGAGCAAGGCAGGAAGCAGGGCAAAATACAGGTCGGGATCAGGCACGAGGACACAGGCAGGCACACGTTAGCAACTGTGCTGCTCACACAACTTGGGGCTGGGGCTGGCCGGCCTTTATCTGCCCCGAGGCATAGGGTGGCCCCAGGGCCGTCTCATCCATAGGGGCTAGTGGCCGCGCCAGGCCCCCCAGCGGCGCCCCTGCAAGCCCACCGGCATACCGGGCGCCCCACTCCCCAACCCGCCCCTGGTACCGGGCTTTGGCTGCGAGCTGGCCGCCCTCGCCTCCCATCCCGGGCCACTCCAGCACCACGCCCCTCACCCCCCGCTCGCCCACCCCCCCGAGAGGCGGCAAGCGTGGGAGGGAGGTGGCGGAGAGGCGGCACGCCGGGGGTGCCGGAGGGATCGCCGTGCCACGGCGGCCGATCTCCCTAAGATGGCCCTGGGTGGCCCCAATCCTCCGGCGACTTGCCTCTCCTTCTGGCCTGGAGGTGAGCACTCCTCCTGCAGGAACTTAGCCTCTCTGCCCTGAGCCTCCGCAGCTCAGGAGAGGCTGGTGGGTTACCGGACCCAGGGACAGCCTCAGCTTCCACCGACAGGGCTGAGAGTGGAACACCTGCAGGCAGTGGGTTTTCCATCCCATCAGGAGCCAGAGCAGACTCAGCTGATACCTGCACAGCACAGGTGAGGCCCCTTCAGGCTTCAGCCCTAGCCCCGGCTCAGCTGGTTCTGGAGGCGGGGAATCCTGTGTAGGCTGGAATCTCTCAGGTTCAGCATCCGAGTCCGAATCCCAGGCCATCACACTTAAGGACTCAAAGGAAGCAAAACATTCCCCAACTGTTTCATCTCCCACTTTCTTGTAATGAGAGCATCAAGTGATCATGCTGGACAACTTGTTTATAAGTAGTCACTGTTGTGCATTTCTGAAATTTTGGGATAGGTCTGAAAGGGTGCACATCTCCTAAGTATTTATTTACTGAACATAATGCAGCTCAGACAATACATGTTGACTTTGAAATTATTTCCACAGAATTCCATGGGACTTACTCTCATGTTAGTGCCCGTAGTGTTATTTATTAAACAATCAAGAGTCCTATGATAGCACTCACCCCACCTCATATTTCAGGTGCAAACAATTTATTTCTTCTGTATTTTCATTGGTGTTCTGATAGGACTTTCTAGGAGCAGGTAGGAAAATATGTTGATGAAAGAGTGAGAAGCAGCGTGAGTTTAGCTAAGAAATTGGTTCTGACAAGGACACATATGTTTTTATAAACATTTGAGGGTTTCCCCCCTATAATAACTTTTATGAAATAAATAAAATTCATGTCTACCAATATTACCCCCAATGAAATTACACCCATCAATAGTGCAATTGGTAGCATTATAACATTATTAACATTATTAAAGTGACAGTTTATCTGGATAAACTTGCTTGATATGTTCCCGGATAACTTTTTTTCATTGCATCTTCATTAGCATTTTAGTAAATCTTTCTAGAAATACACACACAAACAATGGTTTGCACTAAGGTCCTCATAAAAATAAAAACCTTAATTATGTTATACGCCAGCCGATCAATGCACTAATTGAGTGGCAGTGCTCTCTCTCTCTCTCTTTTTTGCCTTGTGGTAAGAGCTCGCTAACTGACTGTGTGCTATGAAAATTTAATACCCAGCTTCTTCTATCTTAATTATGCCTAATGAGCTTCTGGTTTTAAGAAACCAACAAATTCCGATATCCTGCCTATATCTCACCTCACAATACACTATCATGTTCACAGAAATTTTGTTTCTCAGTAATTGGATGAGTTTAAGAGAGGCATGATCTATAAAGGTGCCCATTTTCTCTTTGAGGCTCTCATGGCTGGTGGTGACTTTTAATTTATTCACTTATTTATTAAACATGTGTCTCCCCAAGGAATAGCTGATCCCAATTAGCAGCTGTATTTCTAAATGATAAAACTAAGAATTTCAGTAAAGGCACTAATTGGCAAGTATGTTCTTTAAAGACAGCCATGAATTTGAATATTCTGTAACACCACTTGTATTAATAGCTACATAACACGGGACACGTAATTTCCCATTAGCTAGGTTTGCATTTCATCTCTTCTGAATGTCCAATGCAAATTTTCTTCCAAGTGCTTTGGCTAATGCAGGCTCATCATGCGCAGAATGGTGTTGCGAGAGGTTAACTCCAGAATGGGAAAGCAAAGGCAGTAATTAGATACAAACACCAAATGACAAATAAACAGCTGGTAGAACAACTAAGGAAAAGTGACACCAAAAAATTAGAAAAAATTGCTAGGGAATGAACAAAGAACAAAAGTGCTGGGAACAGACTGGCTGGCAGGCTATTATGAATTTAAAGAGCAAACAAAATTGAAGCATCTGCAAAGGTGATAGGGCTGGAAGAAAGTTTTAGAGAAGTTGCAAAAGCAGAAGTTCACATCCACCTAGATACCTTTAATAATGCAAAGGGCACTTCTTCACTAATGACAATAGTTGTTATAATAATACTTAGTATTTCAGTACTTTTGGAGAATTCAAAGCAAGTCAACAACATCAGGGATGGGGAACCTCTAACCCTCCAGATGTTGCTGACTACAGCTCTCACCATCTTTGGCCATCGCTCATGCTAGCTAAGGCTGATGGGAGTTGGTGTCCAACAACATCTGGGGGGCTACTTGTTTCACACCTCTCATTAATCCTTAGAACAACTCTACAATGTTGAATTGTATCCAACTGGTGTATCTTCGATTCAGCAGAGACTTCTGACAACGGTGCAGGAATCTAAGAGATCTTTGGCAAGTTCCCTTCCACCTTGTAGCCCCTCCACCAAGCTGTTCCAAAAGGCCTCCCCAGCCATCTGGAGCAAATTGTTTTTTGGGGGGTCATGGGGGCTGTGGGGAAGAAGAGAAATTACAAAAGATCTCCCAGAGAACTCTGTTCTGCTGGCAAAAGTCTCTGTTGTATTTTTTAAAAAATGCCACCAGTGGAAGGACACCTATTGGATATAACCAATAATCCATGGTCCCCCAAATTCCCCACTATGATCCCCACATTCTAGATATGAAGGGTTGACTATGACTATTGAGTGTGTTTAGGGGCAATTCCCTGCTCAGCTGTAACACTGCACCAGCACACTGGACACAGTATAAGCAATCACCACTCAGTGCTTGCAAGTCAATTCTGTGCCAGAGAATACTTGAGGGAAGTAATCCTACTGGGGATATGAAGCATTCACAATGAGGGCTAGTTTAGTCAGATTCCCCTGACATCAGCCATGGGTTGCAATCCATCGTGGGAAACATTAGTATGAAATGGGCTGTATACCAATCCAGCCAGCAGCAACTTCAGGGTCAAAGGAAGATGCTCTCTTTATTGTTTCAGAAAGGAGACTTTCTTAGCTGTGCCTGGAAATTCTGGAGACTGAACTCAGAATTTTCTGCATGCAAAGCAAATGCTTGGTTGCTGAGCTATGATACCCCCCCCCCCGCCGGGAATGGGATTATTTGTAGCTGTATCCATGCTAATATCCTAAGGCAGGCATGTCCAACAGGTAGATCGTGATCTACCGGTAGATCACTGGATGTCTGTGGTACTGGTAGATCACTGGCTCCCCCCAAAGAAGCTGAACAACTGTGGCTCCCCTTAAAAAAGCTCAACATTTTACCTCCTCCCTGAAGAAACTCAACAACTTTGACCTGAACCCCCCCCCCCAAATGGGCCTTCCTCCTTCCTAAAGAAAGCTCAAGAACTTTGACCTGAACCCCAAAAGGGGGTAGATCACTGCCAGTTCTTAACTCTGTGAGTAGATCACAGTCTCTTAGGAGTTGGCCACCCCTGTCCTATGGTAATCTTTCTTCATATAATAAGTGGCACCAACATAGTTAAGAAGTTGCTCCATGTGTCTAGGAGAAAGTTCCCTGTCAACTGGTTCTAACATAGATATATGCAGAAGAGAGAATGTTAGCAAGCGTGCAAGAACACGGGCAGTCCAATGCACCACAGCTCTTGGGTTGGGGCAAATACTGGTAGCAAACAAGGGACATAATTTATTTTTGCTGAAACCCCAGGGAAATGAATGGGGTTATGCTAGAGGACAGTGTCCTTGTTTCCCATTCCAAAACCCAGAAAGCTTGTCACAAGCTTGCTAATGAGCTGGACTTGTGCAGCATTGCTTAGGTGACAGGTTGGCCATAAATAAATGCAATCCTTTTCTATCAACCATTTTGAAAAACAAGCCCCCCAAAGGGTCGTTTGAATCTCTTTATTCCACCCATTACCTTTTGAAATAAATGTGAACAGCCTTTCCATTCATCAGAATGTCACATTATTTGAATGTTTTCAGTATCTCCAAGGCCAAGTGGATAAAAGAGGTTATAATAAACACCCTGTTTGTCATTATTCTGAAGGCCTTGGTCCAGGCTTGTCTTAGTTTAGCATAAAGTATTTCTGTGATTTTCTGGCTATATATTCCCCATCTCTCCTGGGGCTGTAATATTGAACAGCAGGTCTTAGGGGAATGTGCTGCTGTATGATTGTTTTAGAACTAAAACATTTTTTATGATACTCCAGTTGTTCTGTTTGTTAAATCTTCTGTCTCCTCATCCCCAGTCTATTCAGAATTGCCAGTACTAATAATTCATTACACATAAACAGAAAGCAAGATATAAGAGAAATGTAGAAGAACAGAGGAGACTCAGGTATGCATAATAGCATACTCTAATTCCCCTCTCCCAAAGTTGCAAATAAGAAGGTATTGTAAGCTCAAACTTTAATGATTACTGCAATTTCAGGGTGAAGTGTATGATCAAGAACAATCTGACGGCATGATATTCTGTGATCTGACACAACCCTAGTTTGAAGCAAACAGGCCAGACAAAGTGGATAAATCCACGCACTACCACAGTTTCTGGGGTCAATTTTCATGTTGGTCTTATAATTAGATCAGAAGTTGGCATACCAGCAGGACATACAGCGTAATCACCCTCTCTACCAATTTATTTTCTGAACCTTTCCTCTCCTGCTTACCAGTTGACCAGCATATTGACAATCTTATGGGAAATTGCAATGAGGAAACAAAATGGTAAACCATTTGGCACACAAAACAAAACTACCTGGCTCTGAAAGGAGAATCTCTTCAGTCAAATACAGATACCACTTTTGTGCTAATTAAATTAGTTAGCAGAACAATAGTGTTTGCTCCAAGTTCCTGACAAACAGTATCTACATAACTGTAAACAGGTTGGCATCACAGGTACCCACATCACCAAGGAATTTGTAGCCTTGTGAACTTTAATATTTTTTTAGAAGGTAGGGAATACCTTCCCATTGTACCTATCATCAGCATACTTACACACTTATGAGAATAAAAAGTATACTTAAAGGGTAGTTTATAGCCTTTGCTCTTCAGCTTCTAGCTCCATCTTTTCTTCACACCTAGACCATGCAACATCTGGTGGGGAACATCTAGTGCAATGTGTGACAACTGTGGGAATGTTTTGGGATGCAGGAGAGGATATATTGTTTAAGATACCCTATTCCAACTTGTGTTTACAAGTCCCAGAAATTAGCAGAGTTCTCATTCCCCTTTTAAACATACACGCAGCAGATAACTTGCTCAGGTTTGTTAAAACCTCTGTAATAAATGTCCTGGTATTTCCCCCATTAATCCCTCTCAAAATAAGACACTACACAGTCTTCTATAAAAGTATAAAAAGAAGAAATCATCTGTTCACAATTGGATCTCAGACGGCAGACTTAAACTTTGTAAAAGGTACATTTACTCAGGAGACTGTCCCATAGGGGAAAACAGTTCCTTTGTGGTTTATTGGCTGGAAGCCAAGAGAGCATCTCAGTGGTGCTCCTTCCTTGAGAGCGTGGTCCAAAAAAGAGAGGAAGATGGAGTCTCACCCCTGTGGTTTTGTGTTAACCTGCCCAGGTGAGACCACACCCATCTCCAGTTACACAGAGGAAGTCCATTCCAGCCCAGGTGAAACAGCGAGTTCCAAGTGGCTGGCCTAGAGTTCCCTTTCTATGTCCACTCTAGTAATGTTGTGTTTGACTGCTCCTGCGTTTGACTGCTCCACAAAACATGCTCAGAGAGGAAAAATAGAAGGGGGGAAATAGGCTTTTGTCTCAGATATCTCTAAATGAACAAATCTCCTGGCTATTTGTAAACTAACCATTGTAAAACAGAACATTATCTGACTAAATCATACGCAGAATAGACTTATGACTAACTTGTTCATTGATTTCAATGTGACAACTCTGAGCATGATTTAGAGTAGCACCTAGGGCTGCCATACATCTGGGTTTTCCCAGACATGTCCGGGAATTGGACTGTCAAAATGGTGTCCAGGCAGATTTTTGTCAAATTGACAAAATGTCCTGGAAAACCCTTTAAAAATTAAAAAAGCCCAAAGACACCCCCCTCCGATTTTCACTTTGGGAAATATGGCAACCCTAGTAGCACAACCATTACTTTCATTTACATAACACTCTCTCAATGTGCAAAATGCTTTAAAATAAGTATCTTCTACATGCTCATTCTAGGTGGAGATACAGAAGCTTAGATACAGCAGTGCACTTCATGGGAAACTATGTGCTAATCTTCATGCTGAAAATAAAAGGGAAAGTCATACAAAGCTTGATGGTTTATTTCTCATCCTGCAGTGTAGACCCTGGTTTTGAGGATGAATTGAGGCAGTACCTTGCCTTAGAGCAATCAACAGATTAATAACTAAGCACAAATTCAATCCCAAGCTTTTGTAATTTTCTGGGGTAGCCATGTGTCCTACTCTATAGGAGACCGTTCTCTATTTGAAAGAAGCCACTATCCGAAGAGCTGTCTGACACAAGTCTGATTTAAAGATTTAAAGAATCACAAGAAAGCGGAACAGGTCCTTGAATTTACTCATCAACAGTTAGCACCTGGCTAGCAGACTGGCAGGTACCACCATGAGGAGCTATTTCCCATATGCATCTTGTTAGCTACTGTACAAACAGGATGCTGGGATAGATGGTCCTTTAGTCTGATCCAGCAGCACTCTCCTTAAGTTCTTATGTTGTCTGTTGGCCCAAGTTTGGGGTCAGTACTCTTTGGTGAGAGAACCCCAGCAGAGATTTAAAATCACAAAATATGGCAAAGTGTGCAAATATGGGCTGTTAGACTTTTTCACACACTGTGTTCATAGGTAGACTGGTGGCAAGGAGGGTGGGGGACACAGTTAGCTTGATTACCTATTTCATGGGTAGGCAAACTAAGGCCTGGGGTCCAGATCCGGACCAATCGGCTTCTAAATCCAGCCCGCGGACGGTCCGGAAATCAGCGTGTTTTTACATGAGTAGAATGCGTCCTTTTATTTAAAATGCATCTCTGGGTTATTTGTGGGGCATAGGAATTCATTCATTATTTTTTTCAAAATATAGTCTGGGCCCCCACAAGGTCTGAGGACAGTGGACTGGCCCCCTGCTGAAAAAGTTTGCTGACCTCTGATATTTCACCCCAAGAAGAAGGAAGTGACATAGCTAAGCCTGGCAGGGCAGCTTACTCTATGGTATTAACCTCTTCATGCAGTCTGTTGGCTATATGTGGCTGGCTACCCCACACTGCCTCCATTCCCCAGGTGGCCATATAGAGCTTCCAACCATTACAGCAGCTATGGGCAGGACAGCAGCAGAATTGTGTAGAAATGCTACTATGCAGTATTCCGTTTGCAATTTAAGATGCAGTTCACGTACAGCAGTGCAACTGCTTAGTGAATAACTAAAACTTATATCTTCCAGGCTATGCAACTGACATAGTAACACTTTTTATCAAGTGTGTTTGTGTGTGCACACACATTAACAGGATTTGAAAAATCCCAGATGTCTGCTTGCTCAGGTGCTTAAAATCATAACCGTAGATCCTTAAAGGTGAATAGTGATGCCAAGTAACTTAAAAATAAATGTTGAGCCCTATAGAGAGGTATAATAAATTGCTATGGTTACCTGTCCTTCACCAATGAGGGGAAGTAACCGTATGTTAGAGAAATATCTTTTAAATGCAAACACCAGCTGTTTCCAATGCATTGCCTTAAAATAATACTAATAATAAACAGGATTGTGCAGTATTTTCAAGTTTCAGCAACAAAAGAAATCCTTTCTGCTTTATTCCCTCCCATTTTGTTTATGTGTCAGTAGGGGAAACTGTTAGGAGATTGAAATCCAGAGAATAGTAAACGAGAACATCCATAAAATATGGGGCAGGGAGAGAAAAAGCAAACTTGTGTTGAATAAAGGATGGTGTGTTATTTAAAATAAGGCAAAGTGTAATAGGGGAGTTTAAAAGGCTTTTTATAAATATGACATATTATGGATAGGACTGTTTACCTTATCACCTTTTTTTTCCCAGTAACAGCAACAACACGTCAGGTAATGAGGAGTTACTTGTCAAGGGAGAAGACTGGGACAGAAAGGGAAAGGCAGTTCCAGTCAATTCAACAGTCAATTCAGAAAGCCACTTTGGATTCAAGGCACTGTATACATGGCCACATGGTCATCATCATCATTTTATTCGTATGCTGCCTTTCCACAGTTAAAACAATGCTCAAGGCGGCTTACAATATGAAAAGATTTACAGTGGAACCTCGACTTACATACGGCTCTACTTACATACGATTCCAGTTACAACCTTCAGTAGGTGCTTCGACTTTCCTCTAGATACAAACAGAGGCCTTGCCAGAAGCCTGGAACTCGCCTGGCTGGCTGCGGGGCAGCACTGGGGCCTCCGTCGCTAGGCGGCTGCGGGGCAACACTGGGCTCATAACAGTGCAAAGATCTCTGCAAGATGGTTTCTAGCCCAATAATATTTCTTGGAATTCCAGCATGACCATGCAATGCCAGTAAAGTGGTACCATGGTTCTCAAACACCTTGGTACTCACACAACTTGGAACCCAAACACTGCAAACCCAGAAGTAAGTGTTTTGGTTTGCGAACTTTTTTCGGAAGCTGAATGTGCTCTGTTTTGAGTGTTACGCTTCCGTTTTGAGCGTTACGCTGAGGTCTGTCTGTTTTTGCTATTTCTTTTGCGTCTTTGTTTTTGCGGCTCTTTTTGTTTTGTTTTTGTGACTGTGTGGAACCCAGTTCAGCTACTGATTGGTTGATTGTGTGACTGAAGTACATTGTTTATTGCTTTCATTTTATGGATCAATGGTATCGTTAGATAGTAAAATTCATGTTAAATTCATGTTTTGGGGGTTGTTTTTAAAAGTCTGGAACGGATTAATCCATTTTGCATTACTTTCTATGGGAAAGCGTGTCTTGGTTTTGGAACGCTTTGCTTTTGGAACAGACTTCCGGAATGGATTAAGTTTGAGAACCAAGGTATCACTGTAGTCATATGCTGTTAGGCAAGACTTGCAAAGGTCAGTACACTGCTGTCAATTATGTTAGTGTGAACAATGTGGCAAAATCTCTTTGACCAAACTTCTTCAAGCTCTATTGTCAGAATATCTTAAGAACTTGTTAAATTGAAGGCCAGTAAATAGAATTCATAGGCCATTTCAATCTAGGAGTGCATTTCTAGACAATGAACGAGTTGAATTGTGCTTTTGTTTCCTATTACGTTCAGCAGAACACCAGGCGGTTCATAGGAAAATAATGGGAAATTATGTCTTAAATACAATAAAGACAGCCACCTCTGTCACTGGAGGACCAAGTAGCCTCCATTGCAAATTTAATAATGTGCAGCTTGAAGTGATTGGATGCATAAAAACTGTCTCTGTCTGGAAATAAAATATTGTCAAGGCCCATAAGTTTAATTTAAACTTTACTTGCAGAACTTTCCTCAAAACAGAACAAAAACATCAGCGATACATCCATATAATTCCATACAGTATTTTGTGCAATTCCAGCACAATCTCCACCTCTTATAATATATGAAATACTCCAAACAGATCTAAAATCAAAGGTCTGTCTCTCCATACAGCCTCCATTTTGCCTGAGGCTGTATTCACTTACTGGAGAGGGTCATTTATATGTCCTTACTTCCACAGAGCATGAGAACAAAGACTAATGGCAACTCCATTTCAATATGGAGATTTGCATCTGATCTAAGGTTAAACACTCATGTGTTAGCTAGCAGAAAACAACAAGGAACCCATCAAGGAGTTCAGAGACCACTTAGTATATTTCAGTGGAATTTCCCATATGTTAAACCTTTTCAGCAATACACACACAGGCATTCAACATTTCAGTGTCAATTAAGCAATTATACTTACCAGCCTCATGTCTAGGAATGCCTTTTACCAGCTTCATTTGCTATGCCTACTTCAGCCTTATCCGCATGAGGATAGTTTGCAAAGAGATGTATATGGGTGCTCCTTGGGCCTAGTCTGGAAGCTTCAGTTAGGCTGCTGATGGGAGCATATATTTGATAGCATGTAACACCTTTGCTAAAACATCTATGCTGGCAGCCCATATGCTACTGGGCCAGGTTCAAGGTTCCTGCATTAATATCCAAAGCCCAGGATAATTTGGGTCCAAGAAGCCTTAAGAACCGCTTGATAACTAAGATCATCTAGAGGAGTGCTGCTATTCCAACCCCACCCCCTATCTTACAGAGGTCTGACTTACCTCCACTAGAAGTTGGGTGTTGTGTTATTGCCCCAACTCTATTCATTATTTTCATTGCCATGATCCTACACTTTGTCAAAGGGAAACTCCCCGCCAGAAAAGAAATCATATCAAACAGATGGAAAGTTCTTCAATCTGAGCAGGCTGAAAGCAAAGAGTAAGGTTACTGTAACTTCCGTCATAGAGCTTCAGTATGCTGATGGCAACGTAGTGTGCGCACACTCAGAGGATGACGTCCAAACCATCCTAAATATCTTTGCAGAAGCTTACGAAAAGCTTGGCCTATCATTCAACATCCAAAAAACCAAAGTGCTGCACCAACAAGTACAAAATAACCCCTCTGCAGTGCCACAAATCCAACTCAATGGTGTTGCGTTGGAAAATGTTGATCACTTCTCCTACCTAGGCAGTTATCTTTCCACAAGGGTCAACATTGATGCCAAAATCGAGCATCGCCTGAGCTCTGCGAGTGCAGCTTTCTCCTGATTGAAGTGCAAAGTGTTTGAGGACTGGGACATTCGCAGGGAAACCAAAATGCTTGTTTACAAAGCTATTGTACTACCAACCTTACTGTATGCCTGTGAAACATGGAACACTTATAAACGCCATCTCCAACTCCTTGAAAGATTCCATCAATGGTGTCTCCAAACATTTTTACACATCACTTGAGAAGACAGGCGAACTAATATCAGTGTACTGGAAGAAGCAAAGATCACCAGTGTTGAAGCAATGATTCTTCAACATCAACTTCATTGGACTGGTCATGTTGTGTGGGTGCCTGATGATCATCTCCCAAAGTAACTACTCTATTCCAAACTTTAAAATGGAAAGCGTAATGCTGGTGGTCAACAAAAGAGGTTTAAAGACTGTGTCAAGGCAAATCTAAAAAAAAATGTAGTATAAACAGTGACAACTGGGAAACACTGGCCTGCGAGTGCTCCAGTTGGAGAACAGCCTTTACCAAAGGTGTCATGGGCTTTGAAGACACTCGAACTAAGGATGCAAGGAAGAAATGTGCTAAGAGGAAGGCATGCTTGGCAAATCCACACCGTCATCAACTCCCGCCCAGAAACCAATGTCCCCACTATGGAAGGACGTGTGGATCCAGAATTGGCCTCCACAGTCACTTACGGACTCATTATTAAAACCGTGTTTATGGAAGACAATCTTACTTGGCTACGAGTGATCGCCAAAGCAGCAGCAGCAGCAGCAGCTTAGGGTCACTGGTCCCATGCTGTGGACTCTCTTCCAGCAGAGATTCAGCAGGTGACCTTACATTTGATTTTCAGGTGTCTCACAAAGACCTTTTTATGTATGCAGGCCAATGTTTCTGTTTATATTAGTCAGTAATTTTAATGAGTTTTTCTTGCTGTTTTTATGCCATGTTTTATTTTATTGTATACATCCTAATAATACACTGTCATGTTGTGTTGTATGAGTTAGTAGTAAGTAAATATGTTTTATAAATTAAAACAAATATGGAACCAATTTTTCTGATTCCAGTTTCCACAAGCAATTGATAAGCTGGTTAAACAAATAGAGTGCCAAGCAACTGAATGAATTGAGTTCAACCATCGCATCTGCTGATACTTAAGGCCTATATGCATAGAAAGCAACAATTCATATGTCAGTTGGCCTAAAAGGGAAAAAAATATGGTAGAAGCAGACCTAAATAACAGAGAAGCTCTCAGGACCATAGTGAGATCACTTGAGAGAAAGAGGGACATGATAGAAGGGTAAGCTGTGGCAGAAGAGAGGGCCAAGGCCCTTAAGTGAGAGGAGATGAAATATGCAAAGAGACAGGAGAGAGGAAGACTGGATGTAGCAGACTACCAAGAGAGGTGGGGGCAACAGTAGCAAGGAAAAGGGAAGAGAAATTAGGGTTTATTCTTACCTATCCACTCAGTGACAGCTCATACTTATGAATGGGGTTTCATATATATTCCTGCTATTTGCTGGTTACCTTTCTAGTTCATTATAAAGTAGGGACTCATTTGTAACCTCTCATTTAGTGTTTTGTAATAATGTGTCTCCATTGATTTGCTTATTGTTTGTACCAGTGGGGAAATCTAACTGGGCACTCAGTATACAAAAGCGTGTCTGTGCTTTCAGAAGCTGCTTATGTAGCTTAATGGTTGCATAACAAGCTGATTTCTTCACTCCTGCTCAGCTTTGCTTGCACAGCTCCAGAAGTCAACTGGAAGCCAAATTAAGATAATTTGAACATATAGAAAACAAAAGTAGGCAATTCAAATACAGGTTGCTTTCTGCCAGACAGTGATATTTAAATAGCCAGCAAGACAGGAGAGGTGGTCCCACAAATATAACCGGGTGTGTGTGGAAAGCACTTAGAAAAGGATGCTGTTTATTACTAAGACCCAGCATGGGTTTCTCAAAAACAAGTCATGCCAGAGGAATCTCATCTTTGTCTCTGTCTCTTTGTATCTCTTTGATAGAGTGGACCAGAG
This sequence comes from Lacerta agilis, assembly GCF_009819535.1. Lineage (NCBI taxonomy): Eukaryota > Metazoa > Chordata > Lepidosauria > Squamata > Lacertidae > Lacerta > Lacerta agilis. The sequence continues at coordinate 89,378,281 of NC_046313.1, forward strand.
GGATGTTGTGGACATAGCGTATCTTGATTTCATTAAGGCTTTTGACAAAATCCCCCATGATATTTTTTGCAGAGAAGCTGGTAAAATGGAGTATTGTATACAGTTATGGGCACCACAGTTTAAGAAGGACATTGACAAGCTGGAACATGTGCAGAGGGGGACAACCAAGATGATCACAAGTCTGGAAACCGAGCCTTGTGAGGAATGGTTGAGGGAATTGAGTATGTTTAGCCTGGTAAAGAGGAGACTGAGAGGAGATATGTGAACTGTTAGGTTTAGCGCATCTCTCACACACGACACAGCAAGCTGGCAGTTTAACTCCTTTAGCTTTATTTGGCAATTACAGGCATACAGCAAACAGAGCCTCCCACAGCTCATTCTTCACTACTGGAGTCAGTTGACTTGACTGGCCTCCGGCCCTTTCCAAGGCCAGATATACACCAAGCCTGCCCCCACTTCCAGTTGGTCTTCCTTTGCTGTAATTGCTTGCTCTGCCTCCTACTTCTGGGAGACTCAGGTGCAGCCAATTCCTCCTCCTCTGGACTTGAATCCAACCCCCTACTACCACCTGCCTCCTGCTCCTGTATCTCAGTGTTGCTTTGAGAAGTGACAGGCAGCCCTCTGTTTTCCTCATCCTCTTCCTCCCCCTCTGCCGATTCCTCTCCATGGGCTATGTCTCTTGACATCAACCTTCTATCATAGGAAGGGCACTATTGGATATAACCCAAAAACTTTAATCAGAAATGGAAATCCATTATAACAACAGCAGTGATTGGAATAACTATGTGGGATATGCTATTGTCAATGTTGTTATTCTCATAGTCCAGAACTAGAAATGCAACTTCTAGGGAAACCTAGCCAGATGGGTGGGGTATAAATAATATTTTTTTAAACTCATAGGAGTTGTTGTTGTTGTTGTTGTTGTTGTTGTTGTTGTTGTTGTTCCACCCTATACCCACAGGTCTCTGGGCAGAGTAGTTTCAAGTTTGGCACTGGGTAGTGTGCATTCAAACTTTTCTAGAAATTTATCAGTGTAACTGTAACAAAGATCCAGTTTTTTTCCTGTTCTGGTTTAATGATGTTTTTCTTTCTTTCTTAACCCACCCCCTCCCCACAATACTGTTAAATTGCACTTCATCATGACTTGCTATAGATAAGTCACCCCACCGTCCTTCCCCAACCCCTGCAAACAAAGAGAGCACAGCACAAAAACAGACTGGAGCAATGCCATGATTCATAACAGATTTTACGACCACTGAGTAAGAATAGAAAAGGCTAGTCTCAAGTAATATCATGGGGAAAGCTATAAAAAGGCAACAGTGGTTCCACATATCTGACCATAGCACAGATACAGAACATTAACTGAGATACAAAGAAGTACATATGTGACCCCTGGCCATACACCTATGATTTTTCAAAATGAGTCTCTGAGGATTTTCTGAATATATCCATGCATTCACGTATCTCAGGGAAGTGCTATTACTACTTTAATGCAATCAATTATGAATTGAATGATACAGAAGGACGACTGGCTATTTGGAATGGATGTGAGTTCTTTCACAAAGACTATCAAAGTGGAATAGTTACTGATAGCTGTCATAAAACACACACACTAGGATTTAAGATATCAGAGTGTGAAATGACAAAATAACAATCCATGGAAGAAATGTCACATTTCAGGACAGTTGTGCCTGTTTGCTGACTTGTACACCACACCTGATTATAGAGGGATTAATGGAGAAGAAAGACTGCTCAAATAAACAGTTCTCAGACGAGATCCAAGGATGGGAAGGGTTCTAAATGTTAGGAGTCCCCCCAGGCATTTTCTGAAGGCAAGAGAACCCCTGGAGTGAAGAAGAGGAGGAGAAGGAGGGAGGAGTTTGGATTTTATATCCCGCTTTATCACTACCCGAAGGAGTCTCAAAGCAGCTAATAATCTCCTCCCCCCCCCCACAACAAACACTCTGTAAGGTGAGTGGGGCTGAGAGACTTCAGAGAAGTGTGACTAGCCCAAGGTCACCCAGCAGCTGCATGTGGAGGAGCGGAGATGCGAACCTGATTCCCCAGATTACGAGACTACCGCTCTTAACCACTACACCATACTGGCTCTCCAGTGTGACCCTAGGGATCCATAGTGAGAGAGGGTGGAAGCTCTTACAGTGTGTCTCCCTCATCCCATTTAATCCTCCCAATCACTATGAATTAGGTCAGGCTGTGAGGTTGTTCACAGTTGAGGGGGTGGGACCTGAACCTTGATTGGTCTAGTCTGACGTTTTAAACATTGCCCCATCAATGATACCATCAGCACAGAACAGATCATATCACCACCCCTTTGCTTAAGCAAATGGTATGTATACAATATTTTGGCAGCCCTTGGGCAAGATGACACTGCCCTTTCAATTGCCCTCTCCCTCTAAGTCCAATGCATATGGCTGCCATGAGGGAGAAAGTAAGATGAGTTTAAGCTGCTGCTCCTTCTCCTTGTTCCAGTTGCTGCTAATATATTATCAGAGAGGTCAAGTGACAAGGCAAGAATTGCAAGCTGTAGCTCTAATTGAGTTAGAAGGCTCCTCAGCAAGTGCCCCCACCCCACCAGTGGTACCAATGTTGATGGTCAGTTTTTTATGCATATCCATCACCACATTTATGGGATGTAACAATAGTTGTAGAAGTAGTGAGCTGGTCACAAACAATCATAATAACCCCACTAGCTCTAAAACAGGGGAGCAGAACTCTGAGTACCTCTTGCCCTCTCTAAGTGACATGTCCCCTAGATCTCATCCTTTATGTTGCCAATAATCATTGTTTTTCTGCTTGTTACTATTAAACACAGTACAAAAATATCACAATACCACAGAATTTACAGCTTTAATTTACCTTTTGTGAATCACCAAGCAACCAAGATTTTGTTTCCTTTAAGAAACAGTCCCATATATAAAATGCATGTTGCATAGTGCTATTTTTAAAAAGTCATTAAAGGCACATTAATAACCTTTAGAATATATAATTTTGTGGGTGACACAGACACTATTTTTACAGCTGTTCTTCAGTGAAAGAATAAGTTTCTCTTCATTAAAGACTAATGAGTGACATTACATTTAAGTGCTCGCATTAGATATGCTTCTTTGAATTTAATGATGAAGCAATGAGGCCTTTAATTAAATAGTCAAAAGTCTCCACTGGGAGACACAAAACAAATTTATCTGCAGCTTTCCCCTTATTTTCTAATAATAATAATAATAATGAATCAATTTGCTAGATAATCAATGCTGTCAACTTTCTGAAACCCATTGGTACTGCCAATCTGCCTTCTTAAAGTTTGTCTCCAATTTTTGAATTGTACCAGCATCATGGGATTAAACAAATTCTAGAGTATTATTGCATCCTTTTAATATATTTCTATGAAAGCCAGATGGAAAGGTAAAAGGCAAGCATCTCTCTAGAGCTCAAGATAATCAATAAATGACAATCATTCAAGCTTGATGCTAGTCCCGTGTTTTGCTGTAGTCAGGGAACACTGATATGCAGAACCAGCTCATCAGCTCTACAAAGCCTTTCCTTTTTCAATGGGGCCTTTCCTTTTTCAATGGGGACATGCATCTCAGCTGCTGCTACTATTGCTCATATAGCTTTGACACCTGACCTCTCTGAGTTCATACAGAACTTCGGGTGATTATTCTGTTCTGAAAAAAACACCTTATTTTTAAGCAGTATCTTGCTAAACAAGACAGGGCCAACTCAATATATTTCGCTGCCTGAGGCAAAGGACAAGACAAAGGCACTGACTTGAGCCCCATATTTTGGGTGTCCAACAGGGCACACATGTCGTGACATCATGACATCAATCACACCATCACGTCGCATGTGTGCTGCCCAGCTTCTGCCTCTGCTGGCTCTCCCTGAGCCTCCTGGCATTCCTGTCTGAAGGGTTGGATAACTTTATGAACAGTGAAGGATGGGAGAGAGAGAGAGGAAGAGTTAGAGGGAATTGATTGGAGGCACTTTGGACCAGGTCCCAGGGCTGTAAAAGGCCAATGAGAGGGTGTGTTAGTGATTAAAAAAATGTGCACTGAAAAATGGAAAAAGAGTCAGAACCCCAATTTGGCAAAAACAATCATTTGTATGATTTTTTTTTCAGATAGGGCACATTGTTTCAGATTCTAGAGTCTACACCCAGACATTCAGATACCCTGTTCCCTGATAAGACCAAGCTACAGTTTATTGAGATATACAAAGATCCCAATTTTGTCTTAAGCTTGACTATTGTTTAATGTGATAATTAAAAAAACAAAGCTACACCGTCAGCCAGAACCAAAATATATTAGTAGGGAGACAGAGAGCTAACAGCTTTGCACCTCCATCTGTTCTGTCATTGAAAGCTAATTATTTTTTTAAAATATCTGAGCAATTAAAAAAAATCATTAAGTCAGAGTCTGGCTAAAACACGATTTCATAATAAATAATGCAAATCAGTTACTATTAGCATATCACGGAGAAAATGATAAATAGCACATGTTCACTGAGCAAGGCCTGATTCAGCATGCGCCTGTCTACGCTCATATAAATAGAAGCATTCGTGAATGTAATATAATATTGAGTACTCATTTGCATGCCAGTTTTCTTACTCATACCAAAACAACCGCATGCATCACACGCAGACAAGTTTTGTTCACCTCAGTAATAAAGTTTCAACAAAGTATCTCAGTTGCACACAGGAAAAAGCATCATGGAGGATCCTTATTTCTTCACTCTCAATCAAACCAACATATAGCATCTTAAGATCCCATTACTACTTGAGAAAGCAATCGGAAACATCCTTTTCATCACAGATCTGATGAACTCTGTTCAAAGTGACAAAACCACCCATAGCACTCAACTACAGTTAGAAGGGTAGGAAAGAAAATGTTCTGAAACAGATTAATTAATAAAAGCAAAGCCTGTAACTCTGGAGTCATTCATAGGACCTTCTGTCTCTGCTTTTGTAGCCACAGTCATGCTGCTTTCAAGGGATCTCGTGGAGCTAGGCCCTTCTCATCCACTTTGTAACATTGTTGTTGTTGTTCAGTCGTTCAGTCGTGTCCGACTCTTCGTGACCCCATGGACCAGAGCACGCCAGGCACGCCTATCCTTCACTGCCTCTCGCAGTTTGGCCAAACTCATGTTAGTAGCTTCGAGAACACTATCCAACCATCTCATCCTCTGTCGTCCCCTTCTCCTTGTGCCCTCCATCTTTCCCAACATCAGGGTCTTTTCTAGGGAGTCTTCTCTTCTCATGAGGTGGCCAAAGTACTGGAGCCTCAACTTCAGGATCTGTCCTTCTAGTGAGCACTCAGGGCTGATTTCTTTGAGAATGGATAGGTTTGACCTTCTTGCAGTCCATGGGACTCTCAAGAGTCGCCTCCAGCACCATAATTCAAAAGCATCAATTCTTCGGCGATCAGCCTTCTTGATGGTCCAGCTCTCACTTCCGTACATTACTACTGGGAAAACCATAGCTTTAACTATACGGACCTTTGTCGGCAAGGTGATGTCTTTGCTTTTTAAGATGCTGTCTAGGTTTGTCATTGCTTTTCTCCCAAGAAGCAGGAGTCTTCTAATTTCGTGACTGCTGTCACCATCTGCAGTGATCATGGAACCCAAGAAAGTGAAATCTCTCACTGCCTCCATTTCTTCCCCTTCTATTTGCCAGGAGGTGATGGGACCAGTGGCCATGATCTTAGTTTTTTTGATGTTGAGCTTCAGACCATATTTTGCGCTCTCTTCTTTCACCCTCATTAAAAGGTTCTTTAATTCCTCCTCACTTTCTGCCATCAAGGTAGTATCATCAGCATATCTGAGGTTATTGAGATTTTTTCCGGCAATCTTAATTCCGGTTTGGGATTCATCCAGTCCAGCCTTTCGCATGATGAATTCTGCATATAAGTTAAATAAGCAGGGAGACAATATACAGCCTTGTCGTACTCCTTTCCCAATTTTGAACCAATCAGTTGTTCCATATCCAGTTCTAACTGTAGCTTCTTGTCCCACATAGAGATTTCTCAGGAGACAAATGAGGTGATCCGGCACTCCCATTTCTTTAAGAACTTGCCATAGTTTGCTGTGGTCGACACAGTCAAATGCTTTTGCGTAGTCAATGAAGCAGAAGTAGATGTTTTTCTGGAACTCTCTAGCTTTCTCCATAATCCAGCGCAACATTACTTTTCCTCAACAAGTTCCATGAAGACAAGGTTACAGCAAAACTAGGGCTTCATGTTAGAAATGTAAGGAAGTTCCAAGATTCACTAGGGAATAAATGTTAGCTTTTAACTTTGAGATCCCATCAATATCTAACATCACACCCCACATCAGTGAGTCCTTTGGAGACTTAAAGCCATCACCATTCCACTGCATACTCCACAAGCGGAAGTTGCCCCATGGTTTCAAAGGGCTGTTAGGGTGACCAATGTTAGGTTCACCATCTGGTTGGGCACTGTGAGAACAGGATGCTGGACAAGATGGGCTCTTGGCCTGAACCAGCAGGATCTGAGGGTGGGGTGGAAAAGAGGGAACATTGACGCCACAACCACCAAGGTTTGGGGATTGGAAGAGAAAGGTTCTTTTGTTACTTTACAGAACCATAAAAGAACTTAGGACCATGTTATCACAGAGACCACCTTACCATGCATGTTACCAGCCACTATGGTCATCAGGAGAAGCACATCTAGGTACGAACATCCTTCATGGATCACAAGTCTAGGACCAAAATACTTGACAGAGCAGTTTTTCCAGTATGTCTCAACACAGCATATGTGATTGGCAGGGTAGGCCTTGCTTGCAGTGCCTGATGATGTGGAGTAGGACACCAACTCTGGAACCTTCTCCCACCAGAGATACAGCTGGCTCACTCAGTGTTATATTTTATTTGCATTTGAAAGTGCCTTAATTCATTCACTCATTCATTCAGGCTTTAGGAAGAAATTGATAGAGTATGCCATCCAGAATTTATTGAGATGTCTACTGCAAAATACATTTTTTATGACGCTTCAAGTTTGTCTTGCATTTATTTCATTTTATGTATGATTTGGTTTGCTCTTGTATACTACCTTGCAATTGTCAAATGAAGGACAGTCTACAAATAATGATCATAATTGTATATTTTATGGTGGTGGCATGGTTGAAAGTTTAGTATATTTAGTATATTTTTGTATTGTAGGATCCCTGAAGAAATAATATAACATATGCAGTAATCTGCTTGGATCTAGTCAATTGTCTCCATGCCAATCTTGCATAAAGACTAATGCAGATATGTACAAGGAAATTAAAATGAAACAGGCCACATGGAAGCATTTTGGGAAGTCATTACTATAATGCAGATGAATCTGCACTGGCTTTCTTTAACTATGTCTTCCCGGTTTATTGCCCATGCCAAAGTATTTTAAAAAAATAGGCACACAGAAAAGTCCTACATTAAAATAAATGCTTCATGAAGTGCACAGTGACTTTAGACAGGGTTTGAGGCCAATATTTCTATTCAAACCTATTTCTCCTTTTCATTATATTAATTTCACTTTCTTAACGTTCTTTAAACATTTGCATTGGTTGTATAATCTGTGTAATAAATTAGGATCTGCTAATACAACCTTTACAAAGACCAGGAATCCCTTAGCACAACTCTAAATATGTATTTACACTTCAATAACCTCAATATTTGCAATTCCTAATATCATTTTATAGCACATAAAGGTTTAGAAGAGATTTCCACAGACAATCCAGTAATTTTATCAAAATATTATACTTTCCTTGAACCATTGCTTAATTTCTTAGAGATTTTGTTCTCTTTGTTGCAGTTTCTTGTTATTCACAAAGAATAAATAATGCTGATGATATACACAAGAAAACCACCTTTTGTTCAAGGCTTCCTTGTCTTAATTGTTACCCAATCACTGTTGCTTTACAACTCAAATGTCAAGTAATTGGTTTCTACATGCATGATAGGAAAAAAAAGATTTTCATAAAATACCCAAAGACACACAGCATCAGAGCTTTATGATCTGAACAAGACTACAGCTTTTTTTAAAGGTGCTTCAAGATTGTCTTAATTTTGATAAAGGATGATATTTTATTCATAATTTCACATTTTTGTAGTGAAGATAAAATAAACTAGATATTGGCTCTGATACACTGATATATTCAAAGGGTGACCATTTTCTGCCATTTTGGCCTAATTTGTTTAAAATGTAAAAGCAATGTCTAACATTTATAAAACCTATGCAATGGTTAAGAACTTGGATAAGAGAAAACATAAAAGTATATAGTCCATAGATCCTAGAAGAAAATACATAAGGATATTTCAAACCCTAAGGACATATAAAGCAGGCTGTGATTCAGAGAATACATTAAATATTTCAATAAAATGTACTTCAAATTCTGTAGACTGAAGATACCCTTCCCTAGCTGACAGAGTTTTGGGATCACAGTTTAGCTTTCCAGGTACTCCTGAGCACTCTTCAGGAATTATTTTGGGATGACTATATATGAATGAAAGGATAGGCCATGGCGAGTTTGTAATCTGATGCCCTGATTGCCTCCCATGTTGCAGAGGAAAACACTCTGGGATGCGAAGCAAAGGAGATGGGAACAGAGGAGCAGGAGAAGGCTCTGTAAGTGAATTGAAGGTCCCTTTACTTGCTCATAGGGATGGGGTGGACCTGTGATTCAGTTCACATGTAAAGGTGAACCTACCTAATTCTTGCTTTCCAACACAACAGGAGAATTGAAACACAGCCATCGTTCAAATTTTCAGAAGGAATTTAAAAACATATCACAAACTGATGTGGAAATGTGGAGAACTGAATTTAAGATGGGGGGGGGGGGAATGGAGCGAAACCATAACTGACCACAGTTGCCTATCACTACTGCCTCAACCCTCATGTGCAGAAGGTAGAGAGAGAGAACATTATTCCTTAGGGCATTTTAGCTGGGCCGCTGAAGATGTATAAGACAGGTTTGGATTCAGATACTGATTAGCTACCCAGCCAGCAAATGAAGATGCCACTTGCCTTGGAATCCCCGCTCCTTAATCCCCAAAACAATTGAGACCTTAGACTTATCTATAAAAAAGAATTTTAAAACACCCTATCAGAGCAAATAAAGTTAAAAAATTAGAAGTACAACCGAGGTGTCATATAGGAGAATGTTGGGGTATGACCAGAAAGAAACCATTTCAGTCATGGTATATGTTCTGTTAGCACACCATCAGTAGATATCATGACTATACAAGCAACATTTTTGTTTTCAGAAATCAAGAGCCTAGCATAAAAGATTGAACCAAATGTCTTCAATTTCAGTGAAAAGGTACTAACAGGTTTCACTGATGGTTTGGTTTTAGATTGACACTTTGGCCATGTGAAAACACTGTGGTTTTTGTGCTTCCAGGAATACATCTGAATGCTGCCCAGGGGGAAATAGCAAATGTTCACCAAATTTCTAAATGATACCAAGCTGGTCTTTTTAACCTTTAAAAATAGTGCTGCATTTAGAGACCAGCTGTTTTATTGTGTCCATTGTATATCAGAAACCTGCTTCATCATAGAAGGTTGTTGTCTGTGAAAACATGGGGCAACAAATTGCCAGGCATTCATTCTACAAATGTATCACCTGCAGAAATGCATTCTGCAGAAATGAAATGAAAACAATAATTAAACTTCAACTAAATGAATGCATTTGGTTTTTTTTTGGGGGGGGGTTCTCTTTAAAACCTTCATGCTGCTAGCTAAAGCATAAGTAGCAATATCTGGGATAAAGCAGACTAGAATGAAATATAGGCAAATAACGAATGAGAGGAAAAAGCAGTGAAGACAATGTAATTAGACTAAAAAACAGTAGGAGCAGAAGTGTGTGAAAATATGAACATCAGTTAACACTGAATATATCAGCACTATAACTTTTTCTTTTGTATTAATTTAAAGGTGATAGCTTTAAAGTATAAAAGTTTAAGACTTTATTGGAACCAAAGGGTGTGAACATATACATAATTGGACCTATTTTAGGCAACAAAAGACTTTCAGCACCATCTACCTGGAATTGCTGCTGTGCAGTTTCCATTCATTTAAATGGGTCATGTACAGGGTCGGTCTCTCTCTGCTTCAGATGGAAAAAGTCAGTAAAGAAAGTGCGTAAGGAAGGGATCTGTCCACACAAATGGTTCTTAAAAAGGTATTGCACAGCTATGAGTGGTCAAAGCATTCTAGAAGAAACATATTGATCTCGCCAGTATTGGTCATTGGACTTAATCTGTGATTATTTACACAGTTACTTGGGCACAAGCCCCATTACATTCAGTGAGACTTTAGTTTTCTTTAAAAAAACAAAAAACCCTTCCAGTAGCACCTTAGAGACCAACTAAGTTTCCCAAAAGAAATGGGAATTTATCTTTGCTAATGAATTACAGCTTTTTGGCAACTGACAAAGCCATTTAGCACTTTTTTCAACAAGCTATATTAACCATACCTTGTTTCTTTTATACAATAGTGGTACCTTGGTTCTCAAACGCCTTGGTTCTCAAACGCCGAAAACCTGGAAGTAAGTGTTCTGGTTTTTGAATGTTTTTTGGTAGCTGATGTCCGATGTAGCTGTCGGCTATTGTTTCCAGGGCACTTGCACCAATCAGAAGCTGCACCTTTGTATTCAAACATTTTGGAAGTCAAACAGACTTCCAGAACGGATTAAGTTTGCCATTTTTGTTTTTGGTATTTAATTTGTGTTTTTGTTTTTGAGGCTTTTTTTGGTTAATTTGTTTTGTGACTGTGTGGAACTCAGTTCAGCTACTGATTGACTGATTGTGTGACTGAGGAAATGGCTAAAAGCCCCCCCAATCCAAATAATGACTATCTTTGGTGCAGGTAAGAAAATAAATAAATTTAATACTGTCTTATTTATTTTATAGTACAGTACATTGATTATTGCTTTCATTTTTATGGATCAATTGTCTCATTAGATAGTAAAATTCATGTTAAATTGCTGTTTTAGGGGTTGTTGTTTTTAAAATCTGGAACAAATTAATCCATTTTGCATTACTTTCTATGGGGAAACATGCCTTGGTTTGGGAATGCTTTGGTTTTGGAATGGACTTCTGGAATGGATTAAGTTTGAGAACCAAGGTACCACTGTACTTAACCAAAGCCAAGGGGCTGAAATCCACTCTCAACAATGAAATTGCAATTGTTAGATTCAGGCTGCAAACCTATACACATTTGCCAAAGTGGAAAGACAGACGTCATCATCAGAAAGTTTTCAGTTTGATTCTACTGAGCTTAACTTTCAATGGATCTAAGAGATTCAAACAGAAACAAGGAAGTGGAGAAGTGAGTTTTCTGTAGGGAATGAGAACCAGTTAGGGATGGAAGAGAAATTTGATTCAGTTTGCATTTAAAGTCAAATCTATGAAATTCACACTTTCGAAAACAGTATGCAAACCTAAGCACATCCATCCTTTAAAATGTGCACCCAACCAACCAATGTTTACAAAAGTTCTGCAACCAACCAATGTTTACAAAAAAAGCATATATTACGGGGATATGTGCAAAAAATAATAATTTATTAGCGAAAATTTCCAAAATGCATTGTATTAGCAAAGATTGTTTGCAAAAATATGCACATTAGTAAAAATTGCCCGTTACAATTTTTTATCAGGAGCAATTCACACTAAAATCTTATGAATTTTCATGATTTTTAAAAAAAGAAAATGTGGGTAACTGAATGAGAAAAATGAGAAAGTAAGACAACCAAAATTCACAGATCTTTCTATCCCCAGGAGCAATGAACTTCAGCACAGACAGGCTAAAGGACAAGGGAGGTAAAATGGGAAAGAAGACCGTGGTTGAGGTGAAGCTTTAGAGCAAACTTGGAAGGGAGTGAATAGATTACCCCAGTGGAATTTTGCAATATCCCTATGCTTATATGACCATGGCTAAAGTTCCTCATCCTTTGTACTTTTAAAGCTCTGAGGAGGATACCTGGGTACACAGCACAGTTTTATTATCTACAGTCACACACTTGCACTTCCACGAGGCCCAGACATCTCCCCCAGCTGTCCTCTAGTGCTGGCCCCAGCTCCGCAAGGTCCAGTCCCTCACCCAACCAGGTGACTGTTCCAGATTCTACCAAGTCTCACTTACACCATCCTGGTAGCACTTGGAGAAGGGCTTTAGCAGATGGCCTGTACAGGATGAGATATGAAATACCTGTGGAGTGGATCCATCTCTTATCACTACTTCTACTTGTTCTGTGGGTGGCCATTCTATTGCTGCCCTTCCCACATCTTTTCTGTCTTCCTTCTCTCCTCTTCCTCTTCTTTGATGGATTCTTCTTCAATCTTGCCGCTTCACTTCTTGAAATATACTCGGAGTTGAGTGTTGATTTCATGCTCTTTATTTCAGCGCATGGTAAACAGTGAGTGTGTTCCCCCCCCCCCAAAAAAAACCATCTGGCTAAATACTGGTATACATTAGTTACACAATGGGTCCCGCATGATTGGCTGATTCAACACCCCTCCTGGAGCCTGATTGGGCTGCTCCTGCAGGCCAATCAAGTTGCTGATTCACTTCTTCCTGGAGCTAGATTGGGCAGCTCCTGCAGACCATTCAGGTTGCTGCCTTCTAGGATCCTACCTGACTATTGATCTAGGATCCAAGCTCAGTACATAACACCTCTTCTCTTTGATTCTTCCTTTTCCCATTCCCTGATGACTAGCCTTCCCTCCAAAGTTTCTCTACAGCTCTTCAGTATCAAGGGTGCCATTTCAGCTTTCTGAGGCACCATGTTGCTTTATTAAACATGACTATGTATGGCTTTCAGACAATATTGTTTTTGAAGTAATTGATCTCATGGGGACTTCTGTGTTGTTTGATTGGTGATGCTTCTTCACTTATGCAAGAATAAATCATCTGATGTTGCCCCCATATAGCAATGAACACACCTGTATTACTTCATCCTCATTAATATTCTCTGCTGATGAAACAGTTTACAGGAGGTGAAAACACTGTTAACAGGCTGCTTTGACTCTTCTGTTTCATTTGATGTTTGTATTCTATTAATGGACAAGTGTCTACTTCTAATTTGTTGGTTAAGTAGTGTGTAAGGATATTAATTTCCTTATCCCTCACAACAACCCTGTCAAGGTTGTCCTTATTATATCCATTTGGATACAAACTCAAAATGATGGGGAATGAACTTGCTCATGCTGATCTGTGATCTGGATTCTGGACTCAGCCTGTGATCAAAGTCCAACACTATGTTCACCAGGACTGATTTTCACATTGTGTGCCTCATCAATTCCTATTGTTTTAAATGCAAGTGGTCCTTAGAAAGGCATCTTTCTCTCCCCCCACCTTGTGGAAAAGTGGAAAGCTGGCAGGAGAAAATCACTTTTGCTTGCTGAGCCAGTGACAGAAACAGATGCAGAGTACACATTGTTCATGGATAGTGAAGCAGAAGTAATAGGATGGGAAACTAATATAGAGATCACACACAATCTGGAGATTTTAAGAAACAGGAAATACACACTGCACAACTCCTGCTCAGAGACCAAACCAAAACAGACAAGCTGAAGGAGGCAAGCAAGCAAGCAAGCAGGCGACTTTAATCACTCCCTGTGAAGAAAGCTTACTGTAGACTTGCAACAGCTGTGGATATTTAGACAGGAGAAGATTGGCTGCAAAGAGGAAACGATACTAAGTGCATAAGAACAGAAGACACTGGGAGATAAATACACAAAGTCATGAATGATGAAGAACAGAAAATGAACTAGAAAAGGGAGGAAAAAAGCAGGATGTTCCCATCAAGAAGCACAAATACTTTTAAAAGAACAGAACTCAAAACACCAGATCTATCAAGTCAAGAGGAACTAGATCATGTCACAGATGAGGTTATAGATTTGCAGCTTTGGAACTGTATTCAGGCCAATAGCACAGATTATATAAGGGTTTGCAATGTCATCTTGCAAGCTCTTAATACAGTATTGCACTTCCAGTCAGATAATGTATTTATTGGGCTCTTGACTGGCGCTCTGAAGATTCACAGCAGACCCTATGTTGTTTAATGTACCGGTAACTTGCTGAAATATTAAAGAACTGTGCTTCAAACTGTAATTATAGGAAAGATGGATAGTACATGTGGGCAGGATATAACTAGTTATGCCCATCCAGGTTCTGGAAGCTGAAAAATCATGGGTAAAATGGATGGTTGATTAATGTAGATGGTCACCCTTGTGTGGAGTAAGTTGGGCCAATACTTTCATTGTGTGGCACATTGTGACTGACACACACAGCAAACTGCAATACCATGTGGTGTATTTGTTGTTGCAGACAAGAGGATATCATGGTAGAGCTGAAATTGTACATACCTAATCCCACCTAATATTTTGTTATTAATCGGAGTCCAAGTAGGTACTGTGTTATTGTTTCTTTTATAAAAGCTGTAAAGGTTATAACAACTCCAGATTAAAACATGGCAACCTAAAGCAAAATGATACTAAATAAAAATAAAAGTTAAAAAATAATGCTTAGTTGATATGTGGCTAAAGGCCATTACAGCTTGTGGCTTCATACAGACATTTTGGAATGCTGATCTTTTTTACCTTTTAAAAAAATAATGAAATGTTGGATTCAGACTTCTGTAAACACTATCAGATCTGGATACTCCTTCTCCCTGGGTGTCTCTGCCCAAATCTGTTCCAACAGTTCTTTGAAAAGAACATTGGAGGTGCTGCAAGATGGTGGAAGAATTAGTAAAAATTGCATCCCTCTTTATTGCAGAAGCAGAGGCAGTTTTAGGGCAGCATGACCAGTTTGGCAGCACTGGGCTCTGTGTTGTAGAGGGTGCCACAGCAATGCTGTAGAACGGAGTGCGAGAAGTTGAGGGGTGCCAAAATTTAGTGTTGCACAGTTCAAAGTCTGACACTGGCCGAAGCCTTCTCTGGATCAAAGTTCCTTCAATTCACAGAAAAGGCCCTTTGGATCAAACTCATAAGATGGGATTCGTTGGTGGCCCATATAAGTATAAAAGCAAAGCAAGCTATTGGAGGGAATTTGCTTCTCTATAACAAAATATGAAGCAAGCAAGAAAACAAAACCAAAGTATTTTAGGAGTATGTGGCTGTCGCTTTGTCAGCAACCCAGTAAGTGACTAAACCAAAAGTTCTTCCGTCATCCTGCCAGGCATCTGCTTGTAAGTTATTCAGCTTTGAGGTTCCAGTGAGGTAGAAGACCAAGCAACTGAGACCACTGGCAAATTGAGTTGCCTACTTGAGTTGGCCACTGGTTCAGATTATTTGTTCCAAGCATAGGTGCTTTACTTCCAACAAGGACCACAGCCTTAGCTGTCAACTTTCCCTTTTTTGCGGGAAATTCCCTTATTCCAGCGCCATTTCCCATTGCAAAAAAGGGAAAGTTGACAGCTCTGACACAACACTGTTTGTAAGACAACTAGCAGTTATGCAAAAGAGTAGACATTACAACAGGGGTGGGGGTGTTTTTCAGGCAAAAGTTGGCAGAACAATAACTGTGAGATTTTCCTTTGTACAGTAGGCCAGTTTCTTCACTGTCACAAATCCTTTTGTATCCTCCATCCAAGCAAGGAAGAAGCATTATAAAGAGCACATTCTAGCCAGTCAAAAACAGTAAAAGAGGATCCAAAGAAGGGCTGGGAAGAGGCGTGGCTTAGGCGGGTGTGTGGCCTGGGGCGAAGGCTGCATCTGATACCCCCCGCCCAGGTTTCCCATCCTTGCTGTACAGTCTACTAATTGCAGAAGTTGGGTATTTTTTTGTCAGCTTCTACCAGGATAATTATTGTTATTATTCATTTCATAGAATCATAGAATCATAGAGTTGGAAGAGACCACAAGGGCCATCCAGTCCAACCCCCTGCCAAGCAGGAAGAAATTTCATTTCTATTCCTCTTTATATTTTTAAGAAAAATCTCAAAGCGGTTCACAGCACATTAAAACATCAACAAAACAATCCAGAATAAAACATTACTGAAGGAAATCAAATATAAAGCAAACAGTCAAAGCAACATAATTAACAGGAAACTAAAATATTATCTTAAAGATCTCAAAATAAAACACTACAAAGGAGGTCAACTACAGAATACCTGTACATATTTAACACTAACAAAGTTAACAAAATAAATCATAAACATTTCAAAAGAAAACATTGCTAAGTGAAGTCAAATGTAAAATGCATATTTAAAACAGCATAATTAACAGGAGAAAAAAATATTATCATAAGCATAGAACATATGACAGATGGTAGGTTCTCCTTCCTCTCCTAAGCAGAGGATGGATGGCCATCTATCATGGATGCTTTAGCTGAGATTCCTGCACTTCAGGGGTTGGACTAGATGACCCTTGTGTTCCTTCCACCTCTAAGATTCTATGATTCTATATCTACTGCTGCCAGTCCTGCCAATGGTGGTTCATGGTGGCCAGTGGCTTTGGAAGCTCAGGCTTGGTGGCCTGGGTCTGCACTAAGAAACAGGCAATATGATCTCTGGCCTCTTCAGCAGCCTCAGCTTATGTAGCTGGAGTCAGTCAGGACCCCGCCCTCCCATACTCAGTGGAAAAAGGACTGCAAGGTACCAGGCAAACCAAAGCCTGGGCACCACCACCGTTGGTAGCTGCCCACTGAACCTCAGATGTCGAGAGCATCTGGAGAAAACATACTGAAGGAGATCTTTAAAAGCAGGCAAGGTTATTCATTTTTGGACTTATGAAACAAATGTTTGGTTGAAACATGCAGATATTCTCTTTAGAATATTTTGTTGTTGTTGTTGTTTTGTCGTGTGACTCTTCGTGACCCCATGGACCAGAGCACGCCAGGCGCACCTGTCTTCCCACTGTCTCCCGCAGTTTGGTCAGACTCATGTTGGTAGCTTCAAGAACACTGTCCAACCATCTCGTCCTCTGTCATCCCCTTCTCCTTGTGCCCTCAATCTTTCCCAACATCAGGGTCTTTTCCAGGGAGTCTTCTCTTCTCATGAGGTGGCCAAAGTATTGGAGCCTCAGCTTCAGGATCTGTCCTTCCAGTGAGCACTCAGGGCTGATTTCCTTCAGAATGGATAGGTCTGATCTTCTTGCAGTCCATGGGACTCTCAAGAGTCTCCTCCAGCACCATAATTCAAAAGCATCAATTCTTCAGCAATCAGCCTTCTTTAAGGTCCAGCTGTAGAATACTTACATGGAGCCTATTATTTCTGACAACCAAAGCCAGACTTTGACCACTGAGTTCTTGCTTCTAAATCAGGGCTACACTCTCACTCAGCACTCTCCAATCACAGTGCTTGGGGATGGCAAGGTTCTAAAATGTAGGAAGTTCATAATGTTTTCACTCTTTTGTAAGTTCTATCTCTTGGAAGGAATTTGGTGAAGCATTTGTTCAGCTCTGTTCAGCTCCAACTCTGATTCTGGTTTGATTCTCAAACTAACTCTGGCCTGCTTGGCAATTCTTCCAGTCCTGGCTTCTGATGTTCTGGCTTGACCCTTGGACTGTTCTGATATGTTCCATCTCATGCTTTCACCAAAATAATCGCTGATGCAACAACAGCGTTTTAATCAACTTTTTGCTTAAAACTCAAAGCTTGTTTACAAATAATATGCTTCTTTGGTATCTGAAGGCTTTCCCTCCCATCCCCTTGGTTAGGTGATAATGATATTTAAAATACTTCAAATGAAATGGGTTGGAAAATTTGATCAAATGTGACCTTATTCCTCTGAAAACCCATTAAAAATCAACTTTCTTAGAGGTTAAAGATAAAGCAAATCAAACTTAGATACAAAGAGCTAGAGATCACCCACCACCTCTCAAATATGAAACACTACCTAGGGGTAAAACAATAAGGAGGAAGCTGGTTCATGATTTAGAGGGGAATTCTGCTCTCCAATGTTGATGGTTGGTGGGGCATCTAGGATGGCATGGAGGAGCCTTTCTGTTGCCTTCTGCCAGCATAAAGGACTATCTTTGGTTGTGGAGGGAGTATTCTGCCACAATAGAGACTCTCAGCTGTAACCAAGCATGTAAGAGGCTACTGCGGGTGATTGTCTTGCCAGTGACAATGAGCGTTGTGGCAGTTTGGGATCTGTTCGGTTCAAAGCCCTGCAGGTCCCCTAAGGACCCTGATCTTTGGGGCCCTGATCATTGAGCCCTTCAGATATACCAGCCCAGAGCTGACATTGTGAAAAAGGAAGCCTGTCTCCTACTTGCTTGTGTGACAAAAAGGACTCAGGATGTGTTGGTAGATTTGTATGGTTCCTACAGTACATGATTTAGGAAAAGGAAGTAAAACTCAAAAGTAAAGGCATACATAGAAGATTATTGAGCTTAGACTGATTTTCCTTTCATTTATTTATGTTTGGCATTTACTTGATGCCCATTCAACCAAGATCTCTGGTAGTTTATGATGAATATCTTAGATCTTGGCTTTAGCAAACTTTCCTAAGTAAATCTACTGTATCTAGCTATCAACATACCTAAAAAGATAGGTTCAGAAAGACATTGACCACATCACTCTGAATTATATTTTCCTTGCCTTAATTTGTACCACAGTTTCAACAGAAACTCTTTTTTAAAAAATCACTGCAATGTGATGTCAACATTACTGTATTTGTGGTTCTTACTGTATTTATTCTTCATAGTCAGAAGTAGGAAATACACTGTGGTTAGCCAAGTGCCAGCTTGTTCTGGGCAGTAAATTTCCATTTGTAATAGAGGTTAATCGCTTTTCACTTTCTGCATTCAATAACTGTACAGCAAATACCAGATACACAGCAAGATTGTGATTGAATGAGTGCTGGGTGAAGAAAAATGGGTCAGAATGTGGGGAAACCTTGATAGTTCTTTGATTTTCTTTTTTCTTTTTTTTTACAGTAGCGCTTAGTAACTGAATATATACCTGACATAAATTTGGTGCATGGTACAGCTTTTAAGCTGCACTGACTTAGAACAGCCAATACCTGATCTCTCTTGATGGAGTCCAGGAATCAAATAAGAGAAATGCACTGCACAGTGCTATGTCAAAATCTGTGCTTTAATTTCTTGAAAAACTTTATTTCCTGTGAAACAGGCTTCCGTTTTTCTGCCTCATTGCACAGGTACTTTAGCATTTAATTAGAATTTCAGTGGTTGTGGGTTTTACTTTCCCCCTTATTTATCAGACTTTCATCCCAAATGATCCAAAGTCAGCAAAACAATGAAAAATACATTTTTAAAATTAAAAACAAAGCAAATACCACCACAGCTAATATAAATATTTCAAGTTTCCAGAAATAATATGTACAGCAATTTTCAACCCCAAAATGCCTGGGTTAACAAGAATGTTATTAAATTCTGATTAAACATTAATAAGGATAGCTGCACCTCACCTGAGAGGGCATTCTATAAGGGAGGGGCCACTAATGAAAAGGCCCTGTCATGGGTCAGTGTCAGTGCCACCTGGGAAGTTCTCAGCTGCGGCAGCAGCAGAATCAAGGCCTCCTCTACCAATTGTGATATCCAATATGGTTGATGTTTGGGGATGTGATCTTTTTGGTACTTGAATTTAGGACTTAAACTGGGCTTCAGAGCTCACTGGCAGCCAACACAGTGCTTTTAAGCCAATGGCACTTGCTACCAGCAGGCTGCCTCACTCACCAACCTGGCAGCCCATTCTGCACTAGCAGCAACTTCCAGACTGTCTTAAAGGGAAGTCCCATGTAGGGTACATTATTGGAGTCAAGACAGGAAGTCACTAAAGCATGGAGTACTTCGGCCAGAAAAGGCAAATGCTGTCCAATTAGCCTAAGCTGGGCTTAAGCACTCCTAGCCACAGAGGCCACTTGGAATCAATGAGTATTCTCAGGCTATGGACCTGTTCTGTCAGGGGGAATGAAACTCCTCGCAGAGCATGTCATCCAGCTTATTCCCAGTCACAAGAACCACCTACCAACAGAAGCTCCATCCTACCAATTTTCAGGTTCAGTTTATTGCCCCGCCCCCAATGTAACCCATCACTTCTTCCAGGCACTGGCTAACACATTTGCAGCCTCTCTGAATCAGATGGAGAACATACTGATGACAAATTGTTCTAACTCCACATGCTCCCATATAGGTGCTGAATAGTATGGGAGACAGAATGTGTTATGTATTCAGTAGTCTGTGTTTGCCTGAGCTTGAGACTGGACTAAGGATTCTGAGCCCCTGTGTTCTCATTCAATACATGATATCCAATCACATAACATTTCAGGATTTGGGCCTCTGCCATTGGCCCTTAAACTCTGAGTCATGATTCGCAGCTTGGAAGTTTAGGCAGCCAATAACGTTGGGAGTGGGAGTGGCTCAGGCCTTCAGAAATTTATATAAGCAGTTGCTTTGCCCATGTTGTTCTGTTCTGTTAGTTCAATAAAGGTTCTTGCTGTTATCACTCTGTCTTGCCTCATGGAACCCACCTACACTTCACATTGGATCCCTGCAGACTGAATAAACTTCTGATTACCATATCACCATGAGATGGCCAGCGCTCTGCAGCCTCCTATGCTTCTTGCATTTCCTGATCTGAAAACATGCCATGGCCTCCCTCTGATCTCTAACTGAAGCACAGAAAGCTAGGGAGCATCGACATAGACAGAGGGGTGCAGAGGGGCACAGCGCCTCCCCCTAAATCAAGTAAATAAATAGAAATAATTAATTAACTGACCAATTGCCTCACATCTATCTTGTTTTATGCCCCCCACACAAAGCCTGCCCCCCCCTGAATAAATCCTGGCTATGCCCATGCTAGGGAAGGTGACTGAGCACTTCCTGATTTTGTTTTTCAGGGAAACACTTTCTTTAAGCCTTTTAAAAATCAGCATCCCACATTGATTTCTTTAAACATAAAGAGACAAAAAGCAAAATTTTAAAAAAGTTTTTTTTCATGCACACAGTAGGCAGGCTCCCCACCTTTCTGTTCTTACAGGAAAACCCAGCTAAGAAAATAATGTTTTTTTTTTTTAAGGGATTATGGGCATCTGGGTAGGCTGAGGAGTGCAGACCATTTGTAGATGCACGGATTCTCTCAAAAGCGCTACTATCATCGTGGAAATTGCTGCAGGAATGTGCATGGGAAATGTCAGTTCACACTATGTCTTGTCACTTCATCCTTATATATGAACCTAGATGAGTGGATCACATTGTGTGGAGGCTATGCTGATCTTCTGCTCCCCTTTTGTAGTGAGCAAATCTAGAGATAACCAAAGTCTGTTGAAATGCAGTCAACAGAGAATATACAAATGACATCAGGAGAAATCTGAACAGGGTTAAGAGTGCATATATTCTTAGTTCTGTTAAATGCAAAGTGAAATTAGAGAAATCTGAAGTAGCACATATGAAAGTGTAAGATCTGTATGGGAGATACAGAATAGATAAACAGGATGTACTGATCCCTGTAGACTAATCTGAATATTTCTCTATGAACTGCACCACTGGAGGCCCTGGAATGGAATGGAATTCTACTTCCCAAATACTTATGCCTCCACTTTGTATACATACCACATTTCCCCCCATTTAAGCAAAGTGATCATTTGGGAATAGACAGGAAAGACAAGACAACAACAGAATCAGTTCCCTGTTCTTAAAAGGGTAACCTAAAAACCTAATTACTCTGTCCTGCCTCTTGTCTATATACAGCCTAATGGATTTGCGTTCTGGGCAACACATGAAAGGCATGTCTGCTAGTCTGAATTAGATACGGGCAAATGGCCGCTCATGTAGCTAAAGTGATGAAATTGGACAGTGAATGTGCAACCCAATTAAGCCAAAGTACTTGCATTTCAATTGAATTAATCTCATTTGTTTCAGTAGGATTAAATCTGCTTGTCCTGGGATGAAGCTTTATATACCTCCAAGCTCATGTGCTCACAAGCTGTAATTCTTATCGCCTCTGAGGTTCAGAGATCTTCTTTAAATATTAAGGGTGTTGTTTGCTGAGAGTTATTGGGTGACCCTTAGTCCCCTCACAGAAGTTCCATTTCCAGAGTGGTTTAACAGCCAATCCTTCTGCCCTGAGAACTGTTTGAAGCAATATGGTGCTGCTTTTGATGTAAAGTAGAGACAGAGCCTGACTGTTGTATCTTTTGAGGCAAGGCTTGCTGGTGCAAGTGCATAAGTCTTCTTCAGTTGAGTAGTCATGATTTAATTTTCAGACATGTCCATATTCTGTGAGACAAAGGGACACTTGCACATGTTTTGCACATGTAAGGTCTCAGGTTCAGTTGTTGTCGTCTCCAGTAAGTTTTCTGCCTGAAACTCAGGAAAGCCACTTCCAGTTGGAGCAGATGCTACTAGTAAGGTGGGAAGCGTTGTATGTTGCTCATGATGCCATCACATGAACAATATTATTTTGGTGTATTCTTAGAGCTGATATTCCTGAGGGGACACTGTCCTTCTCCCTACTAGCACTACTCTACACAAACAGCAGATTATACTGCAGCTGCCTCTTTGGTTCAAAGACAAAAAAAGTATTCATTCTGATTATGATGTTATTATTATTTTTCCTCTCCACATTATTTGGCACTGCTTAATTGCGCATTTGTCTCTCCTTCTGGCTTGTGTTTCTCATCACTAGCATAGCTTGCAGCTGTTTTCTTTGAGTTACCGGTATGTGGTTTCTCCCCCACTCCAAATGACCCAGCCGCTTGCTCCCATTAAAATTGAACTTTAAAATTAAACCTTGCTGTCCTCATCTCCTGGCATCTCCGTTACCAGCAGTTGTGAAATTTTGGTAACTTCCTACTTGCCTTTTCCTTCACAACCTAGATTTTTGTTTTAAATCAGCTTTGCTTTAAATCAACCTATATTCCTAACACTATACTGCTGCTTGACTTTTGTGTGTTTAAACTCTGCTCTTGGGGGCTCTCTTCTGCCGGAGAGTGTGCAAAGCCTTGCATTTTGAATTCAGGCACCTGCCCAATTTTTTTGTTATCCACCCCACACATGTGGGTCACAGGGATTCTATTTTCTCTTTGCCTGCTGAATTTCTGATGGTCTTTAGCTGTTGATAGCACAGGAACTCTTCCAGTAAAAGGGGGGGGGGACTCTTGGGCACTGTAGCAAAGGTTGTTGATTATGGAATAAAACCTGAACCTAGTTAGGACTTTCCAAGGTGCTAAATAAGTTATTATAAATTTGGAAATAGATAGAGATAAATAAAAAAAACAGAAATGCAGTCTTTGTTAAATGCAATTCTTTAAAAAAGCTTTTTGCTAGTTGCTCCAGGGTGTGTGCCCTATCAGTGCCATTTACAGCATGATCAATATAATAGCAAAAGGTTGTACAAAGTAAATGACAGAGTAGACTCATTTACATTAATGAACATGACTTACTTAGCTCAATTAATTTTAGTGGATCTACTCTGAGTAGAACACAGTTGAAAAATAAAACAGTATGCTAAAAACCAAGGGTGGTGTCCACTTAAGTTTTATTCAGAGTAGACACATTTAAGTTAATGAAGCTAGGTCTGTTTATTTCAGTGGGTTTGTGCTGGTTAAAGCTTAGCTGAATACCACCCCATGTTCTGAAAATCATATGAAAGTACATTAAGATAGCAGGACCAGATAAAACAATTGTTAAAACACAGCGCCATAAAAGCATTGCTGTAGTTGGCTGTATGCAATTCTATACTAGTGCTGAAACAGAAGAGACTGTTTTCATTTATGGCCTAATCAGATGTATCTGGAGTGGACACCATTTATATCCAAGAGGGAGTTTGATGGTTAAACGTGAAACATAAATCTAGCAGTCTGCCACTGTGTTAATAGGAAAGCAATTATTCAAATTATATAAATTCTGCTGCTTTCTTCCTCTTCTTTTGAAACTGTCCTACTCAAGTATATGACTAACCAAACCACAGAGTAAAAACATCTCTGCTTCAGGTTAAGCAAATGAAATATTGCACATCTAGTAATTCTTATCTGTCTGCAGGGGGAGTCTGAAAAAAGAACATCACATTCTAATCTATTGCTTTCTGGCAACCACCAAAACTCTATTAATTGGTAAAATTTCATCTAACATTCATTGCGGGGGCAGGAGGAGTTTATAGCTCACTAGAGAAGATCATTTTACCGAAGTCCATAAGCTCCTCAGCTCATCTTTATTTCATTTAGCTGGCTCATTTTTACTGCATCGCTCCAAGTTGCATATGTCTAGCCCTTGCCATTATTAGTTCTTGTGTAATTTTCTTCTTGCTAAGTAAACTTAGTTTTTCATAGTTGTAAGTGATTTCAGATGCTGCCTTTGCATTGCATTATCCAATCAAACGGATGCCATTTTGTTAACTATGGCATATCACTGCTGCTTCCCCAGCTGTTGTGGTAACACAGAAGAACAGTACAATAAGAGTGAGGTCTCACTGCAGCTTCTCACCCCACCACACACTGGTTCATACCACCCACCTTGCCAGAAATAAATCAAGATATGTTACGAGGTGTACGTCTGAACCCACATGCATGTCCATCACACATGTCTACAACGTATGGGTAGGAACATTTACATAGAGCCAATTAGTGTGTCTGTTAAAAACACATGTATACCTATAACACTTATGTCCAATAAAGAACTTCCCACACCAGGAAACAGAGAAACATTGGTTTATTACACGGAAATGAAAAGAGACAGAGTACACTAGTGCTGCTTTAGGCAGTGTGGTTAAACATACATGGGCAGCAAATAATCAAGTATACTGCCATGTTAATCCCAGTTGTATACATGTGTAAAATTAGTAATTATAATTGTGACAGCTCTCAGCAGAGGTGGAGTTACTTGCTCCGGCACCTGGAGTGGCACACATGCTGTGCACCTGGGGGCGGGGCGAGCGTCCCACGGGGTGGGGCGGCAATGTCACCCCCCCTCAGGGAAGACACCCAGGTAGACCGCACTCCCCGCAACCCCTTCCTCCGCCAGTGGCTCTCAGAACAAAATGTGGAGAAACTAAACCTACCCAGAAAACTAGAATGCTGTTTTGGATGCAGTATAGTAGGCTCGCTACTTATGTGAGGATTCAGTTATGAGGGTCTGCATGGAAAGTCAGGAACTCCCAGAACTGTCCTCTTGTGAGGTGTAGAGTAGCCTTTTGGCCTCTGGGAAGGATAAGTGAGCTCCCAAAGCTGGGTAAGTGAGGACATCCATGGGACCCATTAAGTCACACCCACACAACAGCCATTTTGTGACTGGTGCCCATGGCACTCTCTCAAAACTCCAAATGTGCCCCTGGGCCCCCAAAGGCAACCATGGTTTTAGAGGGCTATACATTTGTAAGATTAGCCAATTTGACCCATGGGTTGAGAAAGGTTAGCCTCACCTCTTATTGAGGAAAATTGAAGTATTTCTTTTTCAGTCTTCAATCTATCACTGGTTACCTATTTTGAACGGAGATAGATCACTTTTTTGCATACATGAACTTCAAATTAACAGTGTTTTTGGAGGTGTACACACTGTAAGGCCTAGTTCTCACAGTGGTGGCAAATGAACCTGCTCTGTGGCACTCTAGACTGCAAGTGAATGCTCACTGAGCTGAAAGCTTCTTTATAGAAAAATAGTCTCAGTACACTGAAATATAGGCAAATCTCTGGATTAGAAACCTTTAGGATACAGTGTGTTGGGGAGGTTGTGCCAAATGCCCCTCTCATCCTAACGTCTTATGCCTCTCATCCAGCAAAAGGAATGCTTTGTTTTTACCTATCTCTTACAGGACAATTGGAAGCCAGTGGTGTAGGAAGGGGGGTGCAGTGGTTGTAATCTACCCCAGGTGTCATCACTAAGGGAGGTGACTAAATGGCAAAAATATGTGTTTTTAAAATAAATTTTAAAAATTTGGGCTCACAACACTTTTTTTTTTTTGAAAAAGTAACTCCCGCACCCCCCTTCTTACGCCACTGGTAGCTAGGTGAGGCAGGGGGCACTGAGTGCCACACCACAGGGCCTGCAGCGTGCCTGAGCCATGCATCTCTCTTGAGGGGGAGGCGGCGGGCGGACTGCCTAGAAGCTCCGTGCTGCTTTTTTGAGCAGTCCGGGGCTTGTGCCTGCCCACCGCCTCAGCCGCCCTACAGTTGAGAGGGAGGCTGCAGAGAGGCTCCATGCAGTGCGTCCTGCCTTGGCTCGCCCCGCCCCCACGGGCAGCTCACCCCGACCCATGCTGCAGGATGTGCGCACTGCACCGGGCACTTGAGCAGCTAGCTACGCCGCTGTTGGAAGCCTTCCACTTTCCACCCTGGAATGCAATGTCTCTCCACATTCTGGGATTGAAAGTCTGTGATGCAGTGATGGGTCAGGAGAATGTGGTCTTCACTATAAACTGAACTGTTAAAGCCATTCTGCTTCTGTAATGCACTGTGTTGTTGTTGTTGTTGTTTTTCATTCTGGTGTTCATTCTGCTCTCCATCAAGACTCTATGGAGCAGAACCAAGTGGTTCTGCCTGTCCCTAGTTCTGTTTCATCTTAACAACTTGTTATTTTACACAGATTTCCCCTGGGGGGGATACCAAATAGAAAACACTTCATGCTGTTTGAGCTGTCACTTTAAGGAGAATAATAAGCAACTAATATGTTAAGATGTTACAAGCCAAGTTGTTAGAAAGAGAACTGTTAGGCTAGATGCTTTTTACAGGAAATGGACGAAGAACCTCACACATTTTTAGATGTGCAAAGAAAAGATAAACGTGGCAGGGCCAAGAGGAAACAATAGAGGGGTTTAACAATGGGAAAATGTATTTAGATAATGATTTAGTTTGGATATGTATAATTTATTTGCATGTATGTATACCACTTTATCTACATTTCATACTTCTCAAAGCTTATGGTAATTTCCTGATTTCCTGGTTCATCTGTGAAATGCGGCTGACACTCCGACAAGAGATCAATCCAGCATGAAGTTCTCCTGCCAAGGAAAATTTCCAGGGGTTTGTGCCCTAAATTTGTAAATGTCATCATACACAATTTTATAAATGCTACTAACAAAGATGATGGCAGCAACACAAATCATATTTAAGCATACAGATGGGCTGCTTCTCCATTCCTCCCCACCCCACCCCCACCCCCCGTGCCTTCTCCAAACACTGGCCAGAATTATGCATCACTACAAAATTTGCTGCAAAACAATCTTGATGCTTTGCCCAGTTTTCCTGAGATATCATATTGTTATGGTAATTGTTCAAGGAAAATAATGAAAGTAATTATGTGGGAACAAAGGAGTCATAGAAAAGGGAAGAAACTTGCAGGCATATCTGCAGAGTTTTGTCACTGCAAGATCTCTTTGCTGCTGTCGATCTGGCCTTGCAGTTGCATAAGGGTCCCTGCACTCTGGACACTAATGGCAGGTGTGTGGCAAACACATGTACAGCTCTCCCATTGCACGGCAGCTTCCCTCTTTTCCTGGAAGCCCTAATGCTCCTAAGTCTGTCATTGATGGAACAAAGCCCACTGGCAACAGGGTAAAAAGGTCAGAATTTAACTATAGGTTTCACACCATACCAGTGGTGATGTGTGATGTAATCCAGGCATAGGAAAACTCTGGCCCTCCAGATGTTTGGACTACAATTCCCATCATCCTTGGCTAACAGGACCAGTGGTCAGGGATGATGGGAATTGTAGTCCCAAACATCTGGAGGGCTGGTGTTTGTCTATGCCTGATGTAGTCCTTATTATCTGTATCAGTTTCATTGTATCAGTATGTTGTAAGTTTTAAACAGTACATTAGAAGCAAAAAGAACTGGTTATCAAGGTAGTTGGACCATTGGACAACAAAGGAGCCTAGGAATGAAGGTCAGCAGAGACTGTGATGTCCACAACAGGGCCGGTTCTACCATGAGGCAACTATCTGCTGGGAGGTGGGAGCAGCTCGCCTTCCCCCTCCTTCAGTTACCTGGATTCCTCTTCATTCAAGAGGCACTGAGGAGAGACCCTGCGAGGGAGCAGAAAGAGAGAGACCTTGAGGTAGCTGGCCGAGGAGGTTGGTGAGCCAGGTCATGAGTAGGAGCAGACAGGGGAATGCAGGAAGAGGAGGAGAAGAGAAATTTCATTCCCTCATTATCTCCATTTCTACAGGAGCTAAGCTACAGAGGAGTCATGAAGACACATATACCTTCTGTAAAGCTCATTGTAATACTGACAAGTGCCTTCCTTTTTTGTGGGGAGGGAGGGAACTGGCACTAGGGACAAGTAACTCAAAATCTGCCCCCCACCCCCGCACGAACACCCCGCCTCCGTTTCCCAAAACTGAAAATGCAGGTCTGTATTGGGTGAATAAATGTGTCAGAATCATTTTGCATCTACATATTTCCTTTTTTTAAAACAAGAATTTATTGGTTTTCCACATCAAAACAAATACAAATACAATAGAACAAATACAACAACAACAAATACAACAAGAAAAACAAAAATAAAAGAAAATACATACCCACACTGGAACACCAACACTCCATACATTGATTAAAATCTTATTTCAAATCTAATTAAGGGGACTTCCCCCATTCTCTCCTGTGCTTCCAATTCTAATTTACTTTAATAACTTTCTATCTATTTCAACAATTCTCATCTCTGAAATTTAAATCAATTAACATCAAAATATCAAAATATAACTTCTTAATACAAAATATAACTTCTTAATACAAATCTTAACTTCTTATATCCTTATCTTTCTCTTATTCCA
This sequence comes from Lacerta agilis, assembly GCF_009819535.1. NCBI lineage: Eukaryota > Metazoa > Chordata > Lepidosauria > Squamata > Lacertidae > Lacerta > Lacerta agilis. The sequence continues at coordinate 89,406,967 of NC_046313.1, forward strand.
CTAAAACTGCTGCTGGTATTTCTAATTCAAACCTTATATAATATTACACTATCCTTCTTTAAAAACAGTCCAAGTATCTCTTCTCATATCCAAATCAAAAATTTTTTTAACACTCTGACTTCGGGGTACCATGATAAGCCATCCTAATTACATCTAAAAATTTTCACCCTACCCCTCTTCTTGCCATTTTTCCTCTCCACCTCGGGATCACCCACCAGATTTCTCTCCACCCCTTTTCAAAAACATTGTCCAGAATGTCCTCTTTTTCCTTGTATCCAAAGGCCAGAGCATTGTCCAAAAGCATCCTTGCAGAGCTCTTCAGGAAATATGATACGTCACCATCCAGCATCTCCATTTCAAACTTCGAGTCATCTTCTAATTGTAATTCCCAAGATTGTTGTTCCTTCATTTCTGGGCTCCCACCCCAGAAATCGGATATAATGTGTCTAAATTCAACCCTGGGCCTCTCACACCAACAGGGTTTTTCTTCTTCTTGGAGTTACATAGTCACTGTGTCTTGTTCTTTAGATATTTCCTCAAGTTCCCTAGCAAGGTTCTCCTCCAGTTTAACAAAGTTCTCAGAAACCTTTCCAATTCCAAAAAACTTTTCATCAACATTCTGATTCAACAGTTCTAATTTCTGGTTTAAAAGTTCTAGTTTCAAAAGAATTATCGTTTGTCCTTGGGTCATTCCCGGATCTAAAGTCATTTTAAAAGCGAAACCAAAAATGGCAGAAGTAGGCGGGAAATAACAAAGTTCAGTACTTTTCCATCTTTAAGCCACAAGTTTCAGCCGCCATTTCCCCCTAATCAGGGTGCAAATGTTATATTCCACCAACTTTAAGAAGAAATACTTCAAAAGTCTTAATCCTCCCCTGACAGGGATTTAACAGATCGTGCTTGTCAAAAAAAACTCCAATAGAAACATTGTATCAGCCAAGTGCAGCAACAGCCAGATACATTGTTATTTTCTTCCAATTCGGCAGGGAGAGGAACGGGCTTCCTTTTGACATTCCTCCCAAAAAGCCAATTAAAAAAATATTTTTCCAGTCCAATTAAACTCCGTACTTACAGCTTACGGGGTTCTTCTTCTTTTGCTTCAAATTAGGTAAGAACGATACGCTTATCGCCGGCGGCAGCCGCCACTTCGCTTTCCCGGCTGGGGCATAGCCTCCACAGCCCCGCGCCGTTGCCCTTTCACTCCTGCGCCCCTTTTACAAGGGGAGCGGGAGAAAGGGTCAGCGCAATGGGGCCAGCTGGAGAGCCCACGCCGCGGGACGCTCGACCCGCGGTTTAACGGAGCCCGCTGTGCGGTAGCGGAGCTCCTAACCCCCGGGAAAGCCAGGGTCGTCTCGCTGCCGAGACAACCCTCGACCGTCGGCAATGGCGCCCTCGCCGGAAGTCTTGCATCTACATATTTCCAAGGGAATAGATATATGGTAGGTGTCTGCCCCAGTAGAGGCGTAGGAAGGTCAGGTGGTACCTGGTGCGGAAAATTTCTTGTCCGTCCCCCCCCCCCCGTTGATTCCCCCCCTGCAAAAATGGTTTTACGTTATTTCATATTTTCTTACAAAGGAATAATAACAAATAATAATAATAATAATAATAATAATAATAATAATAATAAACGTTTTATTTATATCCCGCCCTCCCCGGCCGAAGTTGAGCTCAGGGTGGCTAACATCAGATACATAACATTGGTATAAAATCAAACAATAATTAAATTACCTCCTAAAAACATCTCAAAATCAAATTAAAGTCTAATTAGATGGCTTTCCACAGGGCTAGGGCTGGGAACAGTAAGTGCTCCATGGAACTGAAATTTCAGCCTTCACGACATAGGAAACAGCCAAATAATCAGCTATTTTGGTGGAGGAGGGTCAAGATATTAACCTATATGCATTAAATTTCATATATAGCTATATAATCCCTAGTATAGTAAGATAAGACCTTTGGAGCATGCATTTTTTTTTAACAAAAAAGGTTTTTATGAACCGCTCTAGTAGGGCAGTAATTGTTCCTTTATAATTTGTCACCCCCTCCATTATGGAAACTGGAAACCATGTGCCCCAGAATATTGGAATTGTGAAGGTCTATGTTACTTTCAGTTTCCCTTTGCTCCCCCTCCCCAAACCAGCTGCCCACTTACAGCCAATGTGAGCTGCGGGTGCAATAGGTTTTTCCAGACAATACTATGAATACTTGATTTTAGAATGCATCTGCTTCCCCTCAGGAGTTTTCAAAGTTGCCTTTCAGGAGATGAAAGTAAGACATGAAACATTTCCCAATTTCTAAAGAATCGCAATTCTTGTTTCTCAAGAGATTATTCCACTCAGGAGATAGGTGGTTTACACTAGGCGGCAGCCACTTGTTTAAAAAGGAAAGCAAAGGAAGAAAGGAGACCGATAGAGGTAAGGGAGGAAAGAAACCCAGAGGGGGGGAGAAAAGGAATGGCATAAAGCTAGATTCTGTATTTTAGTTAATCTGCATAAAATTAACATCAAGTTTGAAGAATCTAATGTTCCCAGGGTGGTCTGATAACAATCAATTACTGCTTTTTAATTAACATTGAAACATCAAGCGCTCAACCCCGCTTCCTCCTTTGTGTTGTTTTTTTGCTGCGATTTTAATTTGCAATACTTAGTGAAATTCCTGCTGAACAAAATTCAGCCCTACCCACATAAATTTGGAAGGCCAGGGCAGGATGTAGAAAGCATCCGACACTCCACTGAGACCTAAATAAGGAATGTAAATAGCAAATACATTTTGAGTGGTCTTTCGCATGATGATAAATTTGGCTCCTTGTAAAGAAGAAGAACAACTGTATTATTCCTCATTCACACAAGTTCAAGGTTGTTGGAAGACGTCTTTAGTGAAGGACCTATGTAAAACAATAAAGGACATAAATAGCAAGAATAATTTCACAATGAAGATAGGGGTTTCCTTTAAATGCAAAATTAAGCAAACAGTATTAAGTGATAAAGGCTTTTAGTATTTCTGCTTATAAATACTCAGAATTATAGCCAAATCCTTAAAATTATGGTATGAGTTTAGAGATAATGAGAGAAAATTTTTAATTAATATGATCCTGATAGTTTGCCATCTGTATTTGCATTGACCCTTGTTTTTAAGGAAATACATAATTGACTGAATATTTGCTTTTAGGGCAATCAGTCTTTCAAATAACATGAAATTATTATTATTATTATTATTATTATTATTATTATTATTATTATTATTATTATTATTACTTGAAAGCACAAATACTGGGCATTCTGTTTGGATGGTATATATCTCATGTCCTGAAATAGCCTGAGCAAAAAGAGAAGTGGGATCTGCAACAAAATGTTGCAACTTAGACTGTTCCTGTTCAGTGCTTTAATCAGCCAGCCAGCCATGCCTTCATTCATGAATACCCCATTCTTGTTCCCATTCAGTATTCCCAGTCAGCCCCCAAAGCAGTTACCACTCAACATTTGTGGCCACTGAGCATGTTCGGTCCTAACTGGGATGTTTATTCAGGGATCACCAAAATTGATGCCCCTGGGCGCCAATGTGTTCACCAGTAACTCCTATGGTACTAATGTATTCTGTACATGAGGAACTGTTTTAATCATACACACATTATATCAGATGCCAGAACTGCAAGCTCATCCTCCCATCAGTTTTGAAAAGAGGAGAGGTGTGAAGAGCTTCTCTGTGTGAATGAATATGGCAGTGACTGGTGTAGGTGCCTTTCCTCTCATTGATGAGGCAGCTGATGGTGGGTATATGCTCACCATGTTGTGCTCTTGTCTCTTTTCCTGTTTTTTTTTTTTTAAGATGTGGCAAACATTTTGCCATGCCCCCACAACAGCCATTTTGTGATATGCCACATACCCCCATGGCAGACATTTTGTGACTGGCATCCATGACACTTTCTCAAAATTCCAAATGTGCCCACTGATTCCAAAAGCTTGACAGCCCCTCCGATATATTTACATCAAGGCAGGCTGCTCTAGTTTCCTAAGTTCTATATACAATACAAAAGAATCTGTATGCAAAATAAAATTAAACCGAGCTAAGGATGAGAACTAGACATGGTCAGCTCATGGAGAAGTCAACTGGAGCACATTTGAAAGAGGAAGCTGTTGTTTTGGTAAACATAAATCCTATACCTTCCACGTATAATTTTGTTTCCATTCTAAAGTTCCAGCAGTCAGAAAAAAGGACATGGGTCTGCTAAGGTACCGAGGGAATAACATTCAGCATTTTTATTTTTATTTTGTGATTTTTTTAGGCCTGTCATTTTGTGCTGCTATTTTATCAATCACTCATCAGTTCTGAAATGTGTCATTGTGGCGGCAGCAACATATATCTCATCTTCTGGGTGTTTTCTTTTTCAAATGTCACTATGTGTCTCCCATTTTCAACAAATAAATTCCAAGCGAGGCTGACAGTAAGATTTAAAAAAATAATTAAGAAAAGCATTTATGTAGACAATGTGAACAGTGTGCTTTTTAAGAATTGTACTGGTAAAATGCTATGTTCATTGTAGATCTTCCCAGCTTTGAACCCAGTCAAAAAAGACTTCTCTGTATTTTCCACTGTTTGGGTAAACAAATGCTACTAACACTGAGCAAAATACAATTGTGCACATCTGCCAGTGGAACAGATGCCACTGGAGCAATGTATTTTCCCCTGAAATCTTCCATGTGAAAACCTGCCCTGGAGCATTGGGACTCTCTGAAGCAGATTGGGAGGATACAGGGTGCTGTGGGATTGGAGAGGAAGTTGAAGTGAACTTTATGGCTAAGTGAGTATTTGAACTCTGGTCTTCCTGGTCTTAGTCCAACACTCTACAGGAATCCATTATCGATGGGAATATGATAAAGTTGACCAGTGTGTTAATTTAGGGTGTGGTTGCCATGGAGAGCCAGCATCATGTAGTTGTTAGAATGTTGGACAACTACTGGGGATACCCAGGTTCAATTCTCTGGTTCAGGGGTCAGCAAACTTTTGCAGCAGAGGGCCGGTCCACTGTCCCTCAGACCTTGTGGGACGCCGGCCTAATATATATATAAATTTTTTTTTGGGGGGGGGGGAATGAACGAATTCCTATGCCCTACAAATAACACAGAGGTGCATTTTAAATAAAAGCACACATTCTACTCATGTAAAAACACCAGGCAGGCTCCACAAATAACCCAGAGATGCATTTTAAATAAAAGAACACATTCTACTCATGTAAAAACACGCTGATTCCCAGATCATCCGCAGGCCAGATTTAGAAGCCGATTGGGCCAGATCTGCCCCCCAGGGCCTTAGTTTGCCTACCCATGCTCTAGTTGGCCATGAAGATAGTCAATAGATCTCAGTCCAGTTTACTTCAAAGGGTGGTTGTGATGATAAAATGGGGGAAGGAAGAACAGTGTATACCACCATGAGGTCCTTAGAAGAATGGAGGGTTGAATTTAAGAAATAAATAAAATAAATAAGTGTTCTGCTTTCCTTTGGACCACATCAGTGATGCCGAGAGAGGGGTATTGCTGTCTGGGCAGCCCAGAACATCCACACATACTGCCCAGGCTTGCACTCTGGAGAGGTCACTTCAGTGCTACTAACGCAGCAGAAACAACATGGGAGGCAGCAGTTATGAATTACAGGTTTCTGCAGCCACAGCAGGTGCTGTGATTCTCCAGCAGTTTGACTTCACCCCCAGAGGCACGCTCCATTGTCTTTCAATATGCCAACAGTCCTAAACAAATATGAGATCTAAGATGGCCCAAGAGAACAAGTTACTGGATGGATTAGCAAGTTTTTACATAGCATAGTGTAGTGCTGAAAGCATTACTTCCGTTGGCTGCTACGTAGAGGATGCACCATCTCATCAGTCTTAAATGTCAAAACTCATTCTGGGGATATCTGAGAAAGCAGCTTCAAGATACTGGGAACAAATATATTGGGTGGAATTCAACTAATAAGTCCTGTTCGTGGAAGCTCTGCATAGCAGCTTTCTCTTGTGAAATGGAGCTTTCTCCTCTCTCCTTCCCCCACGTGCCCCTGCCACACCTGGACTTTGGCTCAGGGGGATTGGGAGAATTCCCAGAACAGCATGCATCTGGCAAGCTGAAATGATCGTAGTGATTGAACAACGGCCTTAGCACAATGTTGCATCCCTCCCATGATTTCTTCTAGACTTCTAGGTTCACTCACAATTCCCCACAACGGCAGACATTAGGCATTGATGGTGCACTCAGCAGTAATAGAAGCTGGGAACACTTCATAGAGGAGGAATTTAGCTTTCATGTTTTTGAACTTAGACTCACGGACTTGTGATAATGACTAGGAGTAAGGAAATCCAGGTTCAAATCTCTACTCAGCCATGAAGCTCACACACTGACCTTGGTCAATCACTGTATCACAGCCCAACCTATTTCATAGTTTGGATGATAAAAATGGGGAAGAGAGAGTATCATGTATACCGGCCTGAAGTCCTTAGAGGAAAAGCAGGAAATAAATAAAAATTATGAAGCCGGGGCTAAAGAGCATCTTAAAATGGTAAATTGCTTCTTTGTGTCCCCGTGACACTGGTAATTTATTTGCTGCCATTATAGCATCTTTGTGTTTTGGCACTGAGGGCACTACAAGCTACACGTCAATACTTTAGAGAAATCCTATAATGGTGTTTGTGTCTCTCTCTGGGTTTGTATACAAGTGACAGAAATTTACACTTCCATCATCATTTGCAGAACTAGAAGAAGACGTGTTGCTAATGTGATTCCTTCAGGGTATAAAGAAAAATATGGCAAGATGTTCTGGGACTCATAGAATGAGATAAACTAGGGACAGAACTGCAGCAATGATACAAACAAACCATGAGATTTACTTCTTGACAGTGGGTATGTCACTATCTAAAGGATTCTCACGTCTCCTCCCCACACATTTGGAAGAAATATTATATTTTGGAAAATCTACAGGAGACATAATAAATGAAACATTGTCTAATATTTATGTACTTGTTCTGTGTTGGTATGCCAACCCCCAAATCTGTAAGAAACATATTGTTATTTATTCATGTCCCTTCTGCTGCTCTTATATAGAGTCAATTGGAGAAAGTTTTATAGCATAAGGAACTCTTATTTTCAAGAAAATGGAACAATTTTCAAGTATCTATGCTTGGAGAGTGAAGCAAAGACACTTCTAATGGAGCAGAAGTGAGAAAATAAATGGGAATTATTTGGAAAAACCCATTTCATCCTCATGATGGTGAATTCAGGTGAGTAGCACATTCTTCCATCAACAGTAAAAACATTTCCTTTCCTCCCCCCCTCCTTTTAAAATGCTTGTGCTTTTAACATTTCCATGAACATGTTTGAATCTTTCAATGGCTTTCTTATTTCTTTCTGTCTGGTATCAGATTATAGCAAAATGAATGTGTGTGTGAGAGAAAAACTATTGTGCCTCAAAGATGCAATTTAAAAATAAAATAAAGGCTGACCTGTTTCGACTCCCTTTTTAAAGTCAAGCCAGAAGGAACCATCTATAACACCTTTTCAACGGGCTAAGTCAAACCTCTCCATGACTTAGCTTCGGGTTAGGAACTTAATTCGTTCTGGAGGTCCGTTCTTAACCTGAAACTGTTCTTAACCTGAGATACCACTTTAGCTAATGGGGCCTCCCGCTGCCGCCGCGCTGCCACCGCACTATTTCTGTTCTCATCCTGAAGCAAAGTTCTTAATCCGAGGTACTACTTCTGGGTTAGCGGAGTCTGTAACCTGAAGCATCTGTAACTGGAAGCGTCTGTAACCCGAGGCACCACTGTATATGAGAGAAGGAAAATATATATTTAGGTTAAACTTCTTTCTAGGTAACTTATGTGCTATCAGAAAGTGAACATCATCTTCAACATGTGCATTGGTTTCAGTGGGTCTACTCTAATTAAGACTTGGCTGGATATAAGTTATAATTTATTCCTTTTCACAAGGACTACATTTTTTAAAAAATAATCACACACAGCAAAAAATCTATTCAGTAACTGAAATAACACCTCTTCTGTGCTTGATATCCTGCTAGTTCAAGACAATAGCTGCTATCTTCGTCATTGCTATCTGCAGTCTTTGATACCCCAGGGTTGTTTGATTTGTGAGTGGAAGACTTTTACCTCAGTCAGAATGTCTTTTTTTTGCTGACAGCATAAGATCTTTGCATGACAGAAGAGAACGGAAATCCTGAGGTGTGCCCGAGGTGTAGTGCAATCTCTTGCCCATGGATTCAGATGTGTGTTAGCTGGCACAAGGAGCTGCACACTCTTTTTCACAAGGTCTTAGCAACGTTAGCCTGAGGACATTCACTTGATCTGGCACAAATGTTCACAGAACAGCACCCCTGCAGCCCAGAATTCCATCCACCTGCTCACCTCTGGATCCAAGTTCAGGTATATTTTAGCACCCACAAAACAATCTGAGACGCACAGCAATTTTTAAGATTCACATTATGGAGTATTTTAAGCATGTGAACTGTTAACCTCAGCAAACAAAAGAAATCAGAGGTGGGAAATGAGACAATGGCTGTGTAAGAGTATCTTTGAAAACTCTGTAATTATTGAGACAACTTATTTAAGGGTGTGCTACATTTTATGCTACTTGGAGATTTTGCTCCCCCTTGATCTTTTTTGTAAATACGGAGCTAAAGCTCTTCTCAGTTAGCAGGTAATGATTCTGTATGATTTGTGTTCATCTGGAATTATCTAGAAATGTTCATTTTGCCTCTGATAAATAGTTTTGAATACATTATTGTTCTTTTCTACAAACATGTCTGTAGAATACCAGATACCCTTTTTCTTTTCTGACTTATTAAAGCAGATGGAAAGGCCGTGTGACAGTTTATTTTATACTAGTCTCATGCTAGAGCTACTATGCATTGCAATGTATATTAGTAAGCTATCTCAAGCATTTGTAATTTAATACACATTGTTTTCCCCTCATACAGTCTTTGGCACAATGTCCTTATATTTTCACGATAACAGGGTCACTTAATAAAAAGAAAATCAATGTTAGCTCTGATGAATGGTTAATTAGGTTGGCTAGCATTCAGTAATGCTAAGATCTAAATTTAGAAATAAGATACTAAGGCCGGAGATTCTTTTTAAGTCTCTGGTGTTAATCATTTCAAACTATACTGATCCTTACAGAATTATGGGTGCTCCACTTAATATAATAAAATGTGTATAGGATTCCTTGTCATAGAATCATAGAATCATAGAGTTGAAAGAGACCACAAGGGCCATCCAGTCCAACCCCCTGCCAAGCAGGAAACACCATCAAAGCATTCCTGACAGATGGCTGTCAAGCCTCTGCTTAAAGACCTCCAAAGAAGAAGACTCCACCACACTCCTTGGTAGCAAATTCCACTGCCGAACAGCTCTCACTGTCAGGAAGTTCTTCCTAATGTTTAGGTGGAATCTTCTTTCTTGTAGTTTGAATCCATTGCTCCATGTCCACTTCTCTGGAGCAGCAGAAAACAACCTTTCACCCTCCTCTATATGACATCCTTTTATATATTTGAACATGGCTATCATATCACCCCTTAACCTTCTCTTCTCCAGGCTAAACATACCCAGCTCCCTAAGCCGTTCCTCATAAGGCATTGTTTCCAGGCCTTTGACCATTTTGGTTGCCCTCTTCTGGACACGTTCCAGCTTGTCAGTATCCCCTTCAGCTAGGCAGAAAATGATGGGTGTAAAGGTAAAATGCCCTTTTGGTGCCAGCTAAAAACATTCCTGTTAAGACAAGCCTACCAATACGCTTAGAAAGTTGAGGTAATTTTAAACTGCTTGAGTATTTTAACTATTGTATGTTAACTAAAGTATGGTTGTGAATTTGTCTCGATTTTATCTTTTTCTAAACTGCTTTGAGATGTGTGTTTTTTTACACTCATGCGATGTATAAATTTTATGAAATAAAAAAGAATAACTCTGCAGTCACAGGTTCAGATAAACAGATGCACACAATTTACAGAAAACATATTTACTCAATCTTCGTTTTACTTATGTATTACTTTATTCACATCATCAGCCAGTGTGGTGTAGTGGTTAAGAGTGGTAGACTCGTAATCTGGGGAACCGGGTTCGCGTCTCCACTCCTCCACATGCAGCTGCTGGGTGACCTTGGGCTAGTCACACTTCTTTAAAGTCTCTCAGCCCCACTCACCTCACAGAGTGTTTGTTGTGGGGAAGGAAGGGAAAGGAGAATGTTAGCCACTTTGAGACTCCTTCGGATAGTGATAAAGCGGGATATCAAATCCAAACTCCTCCTCCTCCTCCTCCTCTTCTTCTTCTTCATACTCATGTCAGAAAAGTGTATGCATAGCTGAGTTGCTGCTCTCTGGACCTCTTGGGGAGGAGACACATGAAGAAGGGCTTCAGATGATGGTTCCGGGATCCTGGGTGGTTCATATGGGGAGAGGCAATCCTTGAGGTTTTAAAGTCCTGAACCTTTTAAAGAATTATAGGTCAGAAACAGAATTATAGGTCAGAAACAGAATTGGGCCTGGAAACTAATTGATAGCTAGTGCAGCCAGACAAGGATCAGTGTAGTATGCTAAAACTGCCTTGTCTCAGTGAGCAACCTAGCTGCTGAATTCTGCACCAGTTGAAATTTCACAAGATCTAAAAGAAAGATAAAAACCCCAACAACCCCAACACATCACCTCCTACTGAATATAAGAATGTATAAATGAGAAACGGTAAAAATGGGAAACTGAGAGAGTCATCCATCCCTACTTAAAGTTGGATTCAATCTCATGGAGTTCCTGAACAATGGTTATTTCTGGCAGGTGGGATGAGGGAGCTATTGCTCTTTCTGCAGAAGATGGATTGGACCAGGTTGGGTATCTCCTCCATGTGAGGTTCTCTTTTGGAAGCAGGGAATGCAGTTGCCCAAAGACCCTTGGTCCTATGACTGAACTGACTAGGCCAGAAGCTGCTTCCCTTCTGCACTGTAGTCTCAGGAAAACACAAAGTAATTCATGCACCATTTGTTTCTGTGGAATTTTCCTACTCAGGTGTGCTTAGGAATGTTGCCTAAAGAGGTATCACCTTCTGCATGGTGTGCTATTGCTCCTGGCTCTTTATAATTGCCACCAATAGTGCTGCCCGTTATCTCCACCAGTCTTATCTGAACTTTGGAACCTTCAAAGCCTAGATAAGCATGATTTGACAATTTTTGTTCTGACCTTGCATAATGATGCAATGGTTTATAATGATTGAAAATGGGGGGGAAATATAGAATTTGGAATGCAGCCAATTTGCAGATTCTTCCTCAAGCTTATCTGTAGCAAACACATCACTGTAATAAAAATGAACAGGAGGAAAATGCATGAGTAAGCTCCCCAGCTGTTGGCTGGAAAGAGGAGAATTCTACCAAACTTACAAAATATTTTTTTCTTCTGCCCTTGGCTCTAATTGAGGAGACAGAATATAACACATGTGTGTCCCAGGGTACTATAAACTAAATTGCAACGGAAATAGCAACCAGCACTACTAGTTTTGTGAACAATAGAATGGGGATAAAAACTTCTATTCCTTTGATTTACTTCTTCATAACAGAAGAATAAAAAGCTTTATCTAGCATAACAACTGCCTGTTTAAAAAATGCAAAAGGAACAAAATATCTACAAGCAGAATGCTGATCTATGTTAACAGTGTACTGTTTCATTTGGGGGGCATTAGCAATTTTGGATTAGAAGGTAATCAATCAGCATGTTCTGTTTGTAAGTTTATTAAAAGTGCAATCCTATACAAGTCTTCTCAAGGTAAATCTCACTGAATTCAGTGGAGCTTATTCCCAGGTGTTTGTGTAGAATGGCAGCATGGAACTCTAAAACAAGTGGGGAACCTATAGCACTTCAAATATTGTTGGGCTGCATTTCCTGTTATCCCTAAACCATTGGTCATTCTGGCCAGAGATGATGTGATTTGGAGTCTGACAATATCTGGATGACAGCAAAGTTCCCCACCCCCATTCTGAAAGACCATTGTTCCTGCAATAGATTTCCTGAATACTGTTAAGATTTTGTAGGCTTTCAATGCAACTGCATTCCAATGATACCTCTTCCTCCAAAATGGTTTCCTCCTTAGTTTCCCCCCTCCCTGTATAGTTTCAAAACAATTGCAAGACGTAGTATTTTATTTGACAAAGATAAAATGATTTTTAAAATTCATGGCTTCGGGAAAGGAAGGGCCCTTTAAAGAAGGAATTGGTAGGCTTCTACCAGGTCTCTCTCTCTCTCTCTCTCTCTCTCTCTCTCTCTCTCTCTCTCTCGTACACTAAAATAGAAAGGAATTACTTTTACTTGCTGCATTGGTCAGTTGCCCTAACACCCCCCCACACACCCTCTATACTTATTTGAGAGTAACTTCATGAAACAAGTGAGCAGACGTGATCTGAACAGAGCTGGGGATTCTAATCTGAAGTTGCTATGGTGAAAATTAAAGCAAGACAGTCTTTGTTCCAGAGCAGTTAGTCCATGATGTATCCAGCTCTGCCTATCTTTGTTTTTGATTCCACCCAGTGCTGGCATTTCACCCTTTCTTCAGGAAACTCAGATTCCTCACTGGGCACTCCTGACTAGATCATTTATGAATAGGTTAAAATGGACAAGTTCCAATATAGATCCTTTGAGACTCCATTTTTACATCCCACATTGAGAAAACTATCTATTTATTCCTGGTCTCTGCTTGCTGTTTCGTAACCCATTCCTGATCCACAGAAGGACCTCTCCTCTTATTCCATGACTGTTAATCTTACTCAGGAGTCTTTGGTGAGGTACTTTGTCAAAAGCTTATTGAAAGTCCAAGTACACCATGTCAACTTAATCATCTCTATCTATATGCTTGTTGACATATGCAAATGTCCAATTCCTCAAGCATCTCTACTTTTCTCATAGCTGGATAGGTTTAAGAGATATGTCCCTCATGATCTTGCCATGATGACTCTGCAGCTTATAGAATATTCATATGCTATCAGGAAGCACACATTCAATATACAGAATGGATGCTGTGAAAAGACATATGGTGCTATTGGAGGCAGATGCTAAGATAGCCAACTATATACAGAACAACATGATTAATCCTTATGATGAGAGTGACATCTAAAGCTTTGGTTAGTCACCCATTTGGGTGATCAAGTGCAGTTTGTGTAGGGGAGGCCTACACAACCTTCACAACCTATCGACCTGAATGAAGCTAACTAGCTATCCCTGGCTGATTACAATACATGGCTGCTGTTGTATTTTTAACTCGATGAGTCAGAAAATGTGTAGCCCTGACCTGACTTGTGACTAAGAAAGTTAGGATGATGATGATGATGATGATAATAATAATAATAATAATAAATTAATAAATAAGTTTTTATTTATACCCCACCCTCCCTGGCCAAGACTGGCCTCAGGGCAGCTAACACTGAATATAAATACATAAGCAATGAGACTAATGTGTCCAATTGCTTTTCAGAACCCTTTTAGAAGATCTGAGGTTTGAGTTCAAACAGCTGCTCAGTGAATGACCTGTACAGGAATGAGATGTTGGGCTTCAGTATCATTGCAGGACCCCTCCACTCCCTGTTTTACTTATTTACTGAATGGCCTGGGTGAACATCAGTCTGACATAGACCAATATCCTGGGTCAGGGTATCACCAGCACTCCACGCATCTGCGTTGGTCACCACACACTTAAAGTGGTAGACAATTCTGACTACTTGGGCTCCACTATAACCAGTAACTTCTCCATTGATGCTGAGCAAGACAAGCATATTGTCAAGGCAGCTATGGCAATGGCTCACCTCTCCAAAAGGGTATGGGAGAATGTCATGCTAACAGCCAGAACCATGATGGAGGTCTACCAAGCTTGTGTGTTGAGCATGCTGCTTTATGAAGTGAATCTTGGGCAACTTACACCCGCCACAAGCAACCCCTCAACGCCTTCCACAGGCATCAGGAAGTTTTTAGGCATCAAATGGCAGGGCAGAGTCTCAAACAAAGATGTGCTCTCCCAAGCCCACATTCCCAGCATATTCACACTTCTGCCTCAGTGACATCTATGCTAGCTTGGTAATGTCCACAGAATCAAAGGTGGCAGGATCTCCAAGGATGTGCTCTATAGGCATCTGGCTTCTGGCACTAGGCCTGTTGGCAGACCAACACTGTGCTGCTACAAATTTGTCTTCAAACATAACATGAAGGTTGGCAACATTAACCCCACTGTATGGGAATCCTTTGCAGATGACTGCAGTGCCTGGAGACAGTCAGTCAGCTTGATCCACAGCAGTGATCAGAGGACAAATGACCATTGGGAGAAGCGTAGAGAGAAGAAACACCATGGTACACCTATAGCAGCAAAACCGGACACCTTCATCTGCCTCACCTGCAATAAAACATGTCTCTCCCATATCAGTCTCTACAGCCACAGCAGGTGCTGTAGCTCTCCAGTGGTTTGACTTTACCCCCCAAAACACACACTTGCATTGCCTCCCAAGACAGACTGATGCCAACAACAACAACTATTACTACTTGGATACTTTGCATTTTGAGGGTTACAGCCCCTCCAACCACTAGATAATGTACAGTTTGGCTTTAATTGACTCCTTACGTCTAGAACACCACCCAAATTTATTGATGAAGGTAATATCCAGTTTTAGCGCGACATGAGTGACTTTTTAATTTCTTAAAATTTTGCATTCAAGTAGACATGCCATAGTAATTTCACTCCTGTGCATGGATTTTCACAGAAAACACCAGGGAGAAAACTGTAGAAATGCATCTCTGTAAGATATCATGAACTAGGTGCACATGTGCAAAATGAGAAGAAGAAAAGAGAGAGTTTTTTAAAAGCCTGTTATGAGATATTGGTAAATGGGTGGATATGTGGAAAAGCTAGTTTCAATAGATTATTAGAAAATAAAATCCCGGATAATAATAATAATAATAATAATAATAATAATAATAATAATAATTTATACCTCACCCATCTGGCTGGCTTCATAGTAAAAGAGAAGAACATGCTGACTAACTTGCAAATTGTTTACTCAAACTGCTAGCACTAAGGTTTGTAGCAACTTTGTGAGTACTAATAGCGGACTAGAATGCAACAGGAGAACACTGACTGGCAAGTGCCAGTTACTAGCAGCTTCTGTTAGAGCAATCCATGAGAAAAATGGCTGGTAGGGACCTGTTTACGATCAGGATGTACCGGTAAGTAATTCTTAAGTCTGCAAAGCAGAACACCCAGCACTAATTAATAAAATGACACTCATCATGGGATGATGCTGTAGGGACTTAATTTCTGATAATCTCTTGAAGCCAATTATGATGTTCTCTCATTAAAGCTAGTAGCATTCCTCACATCTCTTGTTTTGCAGATTCAAGAATGTTTGCTTTCTGCTCTGAGTATGCCGCTGGAGCATGATTTATTTATATTACAGATCCAGTGAGAACCTGGTAGCAGGCATTATTTTGGGGGCTCTTGCATACTCGTTATAAATCTGGGTCATGAAAGATATGGTCTTCTTGACAGGGACAATGCGCAGCCATCATTCTGTAGTGCACAGTATGCTTTCCCCATCCAGCTATCAATGGCTGTGAAAAAAGTACGGGGATTTCCAATGGGGATTCAGATTAGGAGTGTCTTGTTATGAGCCAGCCTTAAACTTTGCTTTTCTGTTCTCTGCTCCTAAGAGTTGTAGCATGAGTGAGTGCATGTCAGAAATACAGGTGGGAGAATATTTCAAAGCAGAGGTTTTGAAAATGTGAGCCCCTCTGCTTTAATTCAAGCAACCCCAGATAGCAGAATGAAAACAAATGGATTTGAGTGTATTCATATTATTATTATTATTATTATTATTATTATTATTATTATTGTAATTGAGGGCACCCACCTGCCTTAGGAAGAGTGCACCTTCAGGGATTGACAAAACCACCTACCACCTCAAGCGTGTAGTCACCAATGCTGATGTGTGGAGTGCTAACGATGTCCTGACCCAAGATATTGGTCTTCATCAGGCTGATGGTGAGACTGAACTCCATGCAGGTTTGGGCAGAACGGTCAATGAGTCTCTGTAGAGCTTCCTTGGAGTGCTGTGTCAAGGCTGCATCATCTGCAAACAACATCTCTTTGATAAGGATCTGCCACACTTTTGTGTTGCCTTGGAGACATGCCAGGCTGAACAGACCCCCGTCACTCCTTGTATGGATGTACACACGATCTTCAGTCGAGCTGAAGGCATAGGAGAGCAGCAGGGAGAGGCGAACACCAATAATACTAATACTAATAATACTAATACCAATACCAGTGTCTTGGAAAACAATTCACCAAAATAAAAAGCTAGACCTATCTGTAAAAAGGGAAGAACCTCTCATTTCTTCCCTCTCCTCTCCTCTCTCTCTCTGGACATTTCTCCAATTAGTTTGGTTTTGCTAGTCAGAAATCAACAAAGTGGGGGAGAAGGTCATGTGTACATTTGACTTTTTGGTACAGCTGATGCCTCAAAGTGACTCACTAGCTTAGCACATCCATGATTCTTGCTCACAAGCTTCAGCATTTGCAAAGCCCAGCACACAACACTTTGCAAGCCCAGGTGGTCAGGTGATTGTTTCAAGCCCAGATGATCTGCAAACCCAGGTGATTGCCTACAAATCCTGTTGTGGCCCAGCCATATCTTTATCTGCTCCACACCCAACATAATGAACTGAATGCTATTGAATGAGATTTAGGGTTATATCCAATGCTAGTGCTAATCAGAGTGGATCAATTGATGTTAATGGACATTGCTAACGTAGGTCCATTCATCTCAGTAGGTCTACACTGAGTAGAATTTAGTCAGATACAGTCTATAATCTCAGTAAACATGCATCACATTTCACTCAAGCTGTTCGTGTTAAGCAGCATTAAAAAACTGGGAACTAGAGGTGGTGTCTCTGTATAATTTTGTGCCTATCTCTGCTTCGAGCTAACTGCAACCTGTTTCAAATCTAAGCAGTGCTCAACAATGGCCTTGGAGAACGATGATAAGTCAGGTAAATCATAGCCTATTCCAGGAGTTTATAATAGCTGTCAGCAAGCTGACTGACAACCTGGTACAACAGAGAAGCCAAATATAACTGTGAATCAATAAGGAAAGTGAGGAAACAAACTGAATTTATAAGCCCCCGAGGCTATAAGGAAATAAAGTGTTATTTGGTCCTGATAGAAGAGTAGGTTTGATGCTCAAATGAATGACATGCTGGGCCATGCGCAAAAGGGTGCTATTAGCACCTGAAATGCAGCCACCACGCCCTAAAGTGAAACCAGTTTTTCATATTGTTGTGGAGGCAGATTAACCAATCCACAGCAAAGAGCTTGCTCATGTGTCTTTATTATCTACAAGTTTCACCCCTCCTTTTTATGGAAAATGCTTTTGAAATGTGAATTACTGCTATTCATATTTCACAACTTTGTACTTGTTTGGTATTTTCTTCTTTTATACAGTTAGACCTAGGCAAACTTCCTTCCCAAATCTCATAAATCACGATCAGTTCTTCAGGAGCAAAACCAGAACAGAAATGATTCTGCTTCCTTTTTCTTTTCCTTGCTGATTCAGTGTTTAATATTCTTTGTGGTAAACTCTGCCTACTTTCTAACAATTTTCCTTGATATATGGGGTAAATGGGGTTTTTAGGGGAGGGGTAGTACCTTTGATCGGGGACAAAAATTGCTCCTTTTGGGGGTAGTTTGTCCATCTTTGGTCCCCAACCTGCACTCAGATCTCATGGTTCCTAGGAGGTTTCAGCGGCCACACTCTGAGAAACAGCTTCAACTAAAACAGCCGGCTAAACCAGGCATGGGTAGCCATGTTAGAGATTTCAAAGTGCATACGTGCAAAAAGTCAGCTAGCCACCTCTGGCAATTAACTGTTGGCTGCAGGCCAAGATCTACTCTCTCTCCAGACCCTTAGCAACAACCTATGATTGGTTAAGGAGTTCCTAAAGAGATGAGCTCTGTGTGGGAGTTTTCTGTGGTGTTGTGTAGTTTGGTTAATGAAGGTTGAGAGAGAGAGAGAGAGACAGACAGACAGATAGACAGAGAGGAGAGGTTTTACTTTTGTTTCTTCTATTTCCTAAGTCTGTATATAGTAACTTATGGATACTAGTTGCTTCAATAAATGCTGTATATAGTTATCCAAAGTGTAGGTGCTGAGTTCCTGCATTGTGCTGTCCAGTCAATGCTCTACAGCCAGAAGCTTCCAGAAAACCTGCGTTCACTCTGCTGTGTCCAGGACTACGTTATTCCTGACACTAAATCTTATAAACCAATGGGTCTCAAACTCAGTTAAGGACTTCCCCTGCATGCGATGACAGGTGCCAGCAGATTGAGGGAATGAGACCAATAGTGGGTCCAATGGTCAAGAAGGCAGTTGCTGCACATGCTGTAGAGAGAAATGAGGGGCAGATGGGGCTTGTCAACCTGGGAAGGTAGTCCATCTAGAACAGGGGTAGGGAACCTGCGGCTCTGGAGCCGCATGCGGCTCTTTCGCGGCCCTGCCGTTGCTCCAGGGCGGAGGTGGCGCGGAGTGGTGGTGGCACTGCGCCTGAGAACTCCTCGGCCGGAGGGAAGACGCGCCAGCCCTGCCAGCGATGGAGGGGCAGTTTGCTGGGGGGAGAGAGAGAGGGAGGGAGGGGGCAGCCGGGGGGAGGCGCGGGGGGCAGGGCCTGGTGCGACGGCGGCAGCGCAGTTGGCGGAGCGGAGCGGGGCCGTCCCCGCCGCGGCCCGCCACTGTGAGCGCGCAACAGGCGCTCCTCCTCCGGCTCCAGGGCGGCTGCCTGGGGCGCGGAGGTGGCGCGGAGTGGTGGGGGCACTGCGCCTGAGAACTCCTCGGCCGGAGGGAAGACGCGCCAGCCCTGCCCACGATGGAGGGGCGGTTTGCAGGGGGCAGAGAGAGAGGGAGGGAGGGGGCAGCCGGGGGGAGGTGCAGGGGCAGGGCCTGGTGCGACGGCGGCAGCGCAGTTGGCGGAGCGGAGCGGGGCCGTCCCCGCCGTGGCCCGCCACTGTGAGCGCGCAACAGGCGCTCCTCCTTCGGCTCCGGGGCGGCTGCCTGGGGCGCGGAGGTGGTGCGGAGTGGTGGGGGCACTGCGCTGCGCTCCTGGCCCGCCTGGGCTGCGCCCGCCGTGCCATCCTCCTGACCCGCCGCGCCTGCCCGCTTCCCTCCTTGGAGTGTCGGGCCCGGCGGGCAGCTGGGGTGTCCTTGTGGGGCTTGGCTCCGTTGTGCCTTCCCCGCTCCCCGGAGAGGCGGGCGGGCGGGGGACCTTCCCGGCGTCGGTCGCCGGATGGTGCTGCTGCCGCCTCCGCCTGGCTTTGCTGCTCCGCCTCGCCGTCCGGCGCCTCTTTGGCAGCGGGATCCGGGGGGCGCCCGGGGGCCCGGCCGGGACTCGGAGCCTTCCTGCGCCGCTGTGCAACAGGAAGGCCGGGCGGCGGCGGCGAAAACGTCCGGGCTGCTTCTGAAACCTCCGCCAACCGGTGCTTCGCCAGCGCTCGCTGCGGGCGGTGTACATGCTCAACGATGGCCCCAAGGGCGGCTCGGGGGCCCGGAGCCCCGAGGCCGGCGCGCTGCAGAGCCTGGCGCGATTCCCCCCCCAAAAAACCTGTTTTTTGCTTTTTGGCTTTTGCCTTGCTCTCCCACCCCCCCTCTCTTTTTTTTCCTCCCCTCCTTTTTTAATCCAAGGGGAGAAATCCCATTTTTAAAACAAACAAACAAACGAAAAATAAACAAACACCCCCCACAGCTGCTGCAGCCACTCTATTTGAATTTTTATTATTACCCTTTTCTCCCTCTATCCCCCCTTTTTCTTTTCTCTTCCCCTTTTGTTTTTGTTTTCAAAAAAAGGAAAAAGAAGAAAAAGATTTCCCCCCTTTATTTTTATTTTTAAACTACTATATATTTTTAATAGATATTCTCCCCACCCCATCCCACCCCCAATTTATATTTTTCCACCCCACTTTTCCATTCCCACCCCCCTTTTTCTTTCTTATTAATTCGCTTGCCAACCTATCTTAGAGGGGGAAGCCCTCTCTCCCACCCACCACACCCCCAATTTATATTTTTCCACCCCACTTTTCCATTCCCACCCCCTTTTTCTTTCTTTCTTAGTTCGCTTGCCAAGCTATCTTAGAGGGGGAAGCCCTCTCTCCCACCCACCACACCCCCCAAAACAACTTTGAGCTGAACCCCAAAAAACGGGGGTAGATCACTGCTGAAAGTAGATCACAGTTTCTTGGGAGTTGGCCACCCCTGGTATAAGACATGTAACTAGAATAAAATTTTTAAAAAACCAAGCAATAATTGTAATAACTACTGTAATAAAGCACTGCTATAATTATATATAATTTCCCTAAAATTTTGGTTTCATTCGCCTTTCCGTGCTGAAATGTCACAACCTGAAGGACCATGGCTTGCGCCCCCCCCAGTTTTGATCCTGGGTACGCCCCTGAGTCAATGCAAAAAAGTAAGAACTTATTCTTGTTGTTTTTACTAATTATACTTTGCATTGGCTCCTATACGTTATTTATTATTATTGCATTAAGGTAAGAAACAATATATGCAGCGTTATATTTGTTTAAATGTCGCAATGGTTTGCGGCTCCCAGGTTTTTTTTTTTTCCTTTGGAAACGGGTCCAAGTGGCTCTTTGTGTCTTAAAGGTTGCAGACCCCTGATCTAGAAGAAGGAAAACTCTGATCCCAAACCTCTGCTGCCTTGCAGCTACACTCATTCACGAGAAAGACTTCAGGGGTAAACCCTATGGAAAAATCTGTACCTTTTGCCTTGCGGATATTTTCAGGATAAGGAAAGGCTCAGGAGTAAACCCTACATAAATTTGGAGTGGAGTCCCTAAGACAGTTGGATGGTGTCGTGTACACCTCTTTCTGGCAACTCCTGCATCCAAGCTGGTGCCAAATGCATTGCTCTGCTTTCCTTTGGGCCACATCAGTGAGGCTGAGACGTGGATCTTGTTGTCTGGGCAGCCCAGGACACTGCTCAGACTTGTGCTCTGGAGAGGTCACTTAGGTGCTGCTAACACAGGAGGGGGGAAACAATACGGGAGACAGCAGTGTTGAGTTGCCAGTCCCTGCATCCACAGCAGGCACTATGATTCTCCAGCAGTTCTCACCCTCCAGAGGCACACTCCATTGTCTCTCTGAGACAGACAGATGCAACAATAGTTGTGTCTTTCAGATTTTCTCCTTGCAACCATCATTTAGAGCTTTGTAGCCTCCCTGCTAGACTCCTGAAATGTGCTGTGTAACAAGCTCCCCTTGAAGGCTATTCATAAGCTTCAGCTGCTAGATAATACTGCAGACCTTCTCCTATGTAATCACTGAGTGCACTGTTTAGTCTATCTAGCATATCTGCAGAATGTTTACATCTAAGTGTGCATTACTCCCTATCTAAATAAGGGAAACCCAGCCAGATGGGCGGGGTTTAAATAATAAATTATTATATATTATTATAACCTCTTTGTAAAAGCACCAGGAGAAAGTAATCAAACAGCACATACTTGGAGCAATGTGGCTCCAACCGATCTTCCATTTCGTAATAATATAACATCCGTATTCACTAGCTTGCTATTACAAAACTGTCATTCAGATACAATTTCTCTAGGAATAGTATTCTAACTTCAAGACAATATGAGCTGTAAGGCCAGCCCTAGTTTTCCAAATGTTTATGTTATGCCAGTCTTGGCTCAAGCTCTGGTTTAGTTTGGCAACAAGCTTGTAAGCAGAGACCTTTTTTTATTGCTAGGTAATCTTGCTTGATGTACTGCTGAAATGATAAAGCTGTAAAGGGACTTGTCAGAGATTCATGAGTTAGTTTTGGTCCCTCAGATGGAATTTGGTGCCACATACTTTCAGCTGTCTTGATTGTAATAGACAAACACATTTTAGTTTATTTGTTCATTATCAATATCAATAGCTCAATGGGCTGGCTTCTACACATTTCCTCAAATGATTACTTACCACATCAGTTACGTGCTTTCCTCCCATCCATAATTCAAGAAGTGATGAAGTTGTTTAGAGGTGTCTTTAATTAGTATGTGTTCTCTTGTAATCAGTATAGTACTACATCACCCTTAACTGTATCGCTGTGTTGCTATGGAATTTCCAGCCATCCAGGGTAATGAATAACGTAAGTGTGGATCACCCATTGCAAAACATAAAACAGAATGTATTTCTGCAGTGTTGACTTAGCATAAGTTGTATTTTATTGATTTGTGATACAATTATTAAATGGGCAGCCATATCCTGGGGGAAGGCGAGTAGTAAGTGGGTTGGAAAGTAAGAGTCTTGGTACATGCTCAGAACTCCTGAAGGAGATGCAAGATAATTACCAGTGTCCCCCCTCCCATATTAATCAGGAGGATTGTTAAATAAAAGCCTCACTAATATAGCAAAAGAAGAGCAAAGTACCACAAAGAATGAGAAAACGTTTTTTAAAAAAAAATAGAGTGTTTTACAATAGAAATTGCAATGGTCTGCATTTTTTGCTTTCCAGGTGTAGTCATAAAATACAGCTATAAAACACATTGCTGATGTAATGAGCACAAAATTATAATGACTTACCAAAAATTCTGTTTGTAATATGAGCTTGCATCCTAACTCGTAACATCATTCATATAAGGGAAAGGACAATTTCCTTCCATTTGCAGCCAGTGTGGTGTAGTGGTTAGAGCGGTAGACTTGTAATCAGGGGAACTGGGTTCACATCTCCGCTCCTCCACATGCAGCTGCTGGGTGACCTTGGGCTAGTCACACTTCTCTGAAGTCTCTCAGCCCCACACACCTCACAGAGTGTTTGTTGTGGGGGAGGAAGGGAAAGGAGAATGTTAGCCGCTTTGAGACTCTTCGGGTAGTGATAAAGCGGGATATCAAATCCGAATTCTTCTTCTTCTTCTTCTTCTTCTTCTTCTTCTTCTTCTTCTTCTTCTTCTTCTTCTTTCTTCTTTCTTCTTCTTCTTCTTCTTCCAGCAGATCTCATTGCCTAAACAGACTATTTTGTAGAATTCTTGCATCTGATCTGGCTTTGTGATTCATCAAGTTCCAACTGGGCTTTTAAAGCCACCTCCCTTTGCCAGATTTTGGCTCCTGAGCCACTTGGTTTCTGTATCACATCCTCTTAAGAACTTTGAGTGAGTGATAGAAAATGATGATGGTGTCACAATGGGAACCGTGGATCTCCCATATTCTAGTTCATTATTGTTCAACTGAATAAGTTTAAGGTTGTCTAGATGTCCGGCTAAATTGGGATGGAGAGAAATTTTGTCTGCATCCCTAGTTTTGATGGACCTCTGCCACTTGGCCAAGGAGGTTGATCAGCATTGCTGAGCCCGTTAAATTCCTTGCTCCTCTCATTGCCTCTTCATTGGCCTCTGGTGTTCCTTCATCATTACAAAATGCTCACGAATGTTTTGGCTCCAAGATAGTAAAGGGAAGTGAACTCCCTTTGCTTTGGTTCCGTACTGCGCTCCAATGATCAGCTAAGGGTCACTTGGTGATAAAGCTGGCTGAGGCCCCTGGCATTCCCAATAACAACCACTTTGGATATATACAGGATGCTTATTTAATTTAATAAACTGTTTAACCTGCCTTTTGCTTCTCTCCCACCATCACTCCTGGATCACAGGGATCACTCTTCCAGTTGTAGTTTAACTAAATCGATGGTGTTAATTACAATTCAGATGGGAGCTTGCATTTGGCAGGCTAGAGTGCAAAGCAAGATCATTATTTTTAATTTAAAATGGATGCTTTTCATATGTGTGGCAAGAGATGGAAAAAAGGGTGGGTGGGAGGCTAACCTGGAGAATACTGCTCTTTAGATTTGTCATATTTAAACATGCCTTCTCATGTCAGTGTCCAAAGGTGTGTGTGCACCAAAGTGAGGGGTTGAATATTTGAAAAGATGCAGTAATTTTCATGATCTTGAACTGCTTACCAACACCAAAATATAATAAATTCTTGCAAGTTTGTTTCTTGCCAAGTATGCAAGGATTTCATAGGAAATGACCTCAGCTCCATTAAAGATAGCTATACTTACGTCCCATTGAAATCTAACTAGGCACATCTAACACAAACCACACTGATTTCAGAGGGACTCAAGCACAGCTATCTTAAAATGGATTAAGGCCAAGGTGTGTAGACTTCTGTAAACTCTGTTTTAACTCTGTGCATTGTGCTTATATAATATCACAATGGGACTTATTTTTTTCAAAAGTGTGGCTGATGATAGAACAGATATTTCAGAGTTGACCACTTATTTTCACCATGACCCTTGTAAAATAGATGCCTTCTTAGCAATATCATTTTATATAAATATGATCATAGGTGACCCCTGGTTGTTGCAGCATTTTTGCACAGTGGAAATCTACTTGCACAATGGGAGTTCTGGTTTCTTGATTTCTGCATCCATTGGGCTTGGAGGGCAGGGATTCTGGAGCATAAAATCAGGAAGGCTGGAAGCTGTATTGCCAATGGACTGGAATGAGTGGAAAGAAATTGTGTTATTCCAAACCTTAGCTAAGGCAAATAGTCTAGACCAGGTTTAGACTGGTGTGTTTTTCCATGTTATTTTCGTATTCTAATTGGTCCTTTGGTTAACTGCTAGAATGGTCTTGACACCTGTCCTCTCCTTGAGCTATCATCACAATAACTGTTTGCTTCAAAAACAAACAAACAAACAAACAACAAGCAAGCAAGCAAGCAAGCAAACAAACAACCTTTAATAGAAACTAAATTTGTTCTGGGTCTGGTGCCTCGTTTTTCACTTCACTCTACCCAGTGTGGTTAGTAGCAATATTGTGGGAATGGTTGTGACTTCATGTTTATTTGTTGTTGCGCCCAGCCTGGTTATTTCAGCCAAAAAGAGGAATTGTTGTAGAATAACCACAGGTATTCCTGGATGAGATTGATGGTTCACAATGTCGGTTCAGACCCGGCTTCAGAACAGAATCAGCTTTGAGCACCCTGATGGATGACCTTTACTATGAGAGGGGAAAGGGGGAGTGCGACTCTGCTACTCCTGCTCAATCTCTCAGCCTCTTTTGATATTGGTCATGGTATCCTCCTGAGCCGACTCCATGGATAGGTATGAAAGGCATTGTACTATGGTGATTCTGTTTGTATTTTCTGTTTGTGTTAAAAAAGCTGTCTGGTGTGTTAGTGCACTCCGAATTCAGATTCCTCTGTTTTGCTTGCAAGTGCCCATGCTCTTTGCACAGCTACCTGCAGAACAAAGTTAATGACATGATGGAACATGCTCAGGGTGTCTGGTCAGACTGGGCTGCTATCCCACTATGGCACAGCTTTCCAGGGTCTCTGACCAAGGTCTTTCATATCACCTGATCAGTTTTAAGCTGGGGATTGAATCTGTGACATTATGCCTGCAAAGCCTGTTCTCTATCACTGAGCCCTCCATGGTTTGTTCTTCAGCCTGAGATTGCTCAATACACAGCTTAAGCAGTATTCCACTTTCCATTACAATTAACAGGAATTGCCAGTAGCAAGCTACAATGCCATTAAATGTCACAAAACCCTTCTCAATAAGGGGTGGGAAGTGTTATTTTAAATATTTTTTAAAATATTTCAAGGTTAAATTAAGTAGAGAAATTTACTCAAAATGACACCTTTTAAAAAAATTACTCCAGGTATCCTCTTTGGTAAGTGACTGTGTTTTATTTATGCTTTGATCCAGCATCCCACCCACCTTTGTGTGTAGCAGCCCATAAAAGATTTTTACAACCATTGTACTCAAGTGCATTTTAAGATGATCATTTGGGTTAAATGCCCGATTTCATATGCATGAAAACTGGCAGGGGAGCTACCTAGGGTGCACATGAGCTTGCGGTGGAAAAAGAAATGCCTGTACGAGAGCTCTTTGCACTGAAATGAATCCATGCAAGAGCTCTGATTCTCCCCCTCTCCCTGTGGTATTTGTACAAAGGCTGTGATTCGGAATTCATGTGGAATCCATATACAAATTATAATCTATAAGTGGCACCTGTAGCAAAATGCTGTGGTGCAATCTCATCCCTACCAGGATTCAACCACCCAGCAGGCATTTCTCATTCAGGACAATATAAGCTGCAGAGAGCTCGCTCTTCCTTTCTCCCTGGTTCTCCTCTTTTCTTTTGCAATTGACATTTGGTGTTCTATGAAGGCCACTAAGAATGTCCAGTCAGCATTGGGAGAGGGGAGTAATCCTCTTTTTGGTTTATCTCACTATTCACTTAAGCCTGCTCCCTGTTTTCTCTTGTTTCTTGGTAGCCCCATTTGGCTCCATCCCTGTTTACACTGAGTCATCTGAATTCACTATGAGATGGAAGAAGTGGAAACCCACACAATATTGCAGATTGTTTTGGTCATGTTGTAAGTGGCATTGGAGTGATAAGGGTCAGGTTGAGATAATGTATTTCTGTCTCACTTTTTTATCATGCCGATTGTCCTTTTTATAAAAATGTTTTGAAAACACGTTTTAAATGTAATGTTTGTATCCTGTATCTGTCTGTGTATGGTCTTGAATTGGATTTGGGTTGTGGCCAGCTGTTAAAAGCAACAGTGGAAATGTCTTAGAAAAACAATCTTACTCTGAGAGTTCTGTGATGTTTCTCATAACTGCCAGTCTCTCCAGCTCTCAAACGTTCTTACCTTCTAGTTGGTCTGCTGGTCATTCTAAGGTGGCAAATGTTGTAGACAGAATCTCTTCTCTGTTCTATATCTCTAGAGCTAGAACATGGCCATGGTAACATTTCCAAGTGTCAGAGACAGTAGAAATATGCTTCCTGACACCCTTAGAACAGACATTATTGTCAGGGTTGAGCCAGATGAGGAGGAGTGGGGCAAGCCCCCCCCCCGGTGAGGCTGCACCCATGGAAGAACCTGGGAAATGGAGGAGTTCATACCTGGAGAAGACTGGTGGCGGCACTCCTCGGAAGAGGAAGAGGAGATGGAGAGGGGGAAAGACCAGAACAGGAGGAGGAAGAAGTCGAGCCAGAATCAGGCCCTTGTGAGGAGAGAAACTGGCAGGGCCCCTCCCCTCCCCCTTCTCAGCTGTAGAGCGTAGAGCTGAGAGACGCAGGGAACAATTAGAGGCAGATGCAACTCGTAAGACGTGATTACAGGCCGGCTACTTAAGAAAGGCTGGCTGCTCCCTTCGCTAGCACCTGCAACTGCTGTGCTGAGTGCATGGTTGCTCTTGCTTGTTCTGTTCCTGGCTTGTTCCTGACTGACTTGGCTAGTTCCTGACCCGGTGCTGATACCTGACTTCAGCTGGCTTCTGACCCGGACTGTTCGACCTCGGCTTATCTGACTCTGACTGCTGCACTTCAGCACGCCAACTTGTTGGTGCCCTAACAATTATGAGGGAGGAATTTCATGTTCCGTGGTATCTGGTACCTTGGATGATCATGTCACAGATTTCCAGTGGATGGATGAGAGAGAGAAATACCATGAACTGGGGGGTCGGGGAGAAAAGGAAACAGAGAAAGAAAGAGAAATACTGTACTTCTTGGGATAGGAAGGAAGAAGAAGTCGAGGGGAAAGTGATCTCCTTCCACACCTTTGTTCCCATCACTTTAACCATATCACCAGCAGCTAAATGAATTAGTGGATATTAGATATTAACATCCAAATGCAAGGGTTATTTTTCCCATGAAGTATTGATTTTGGCTTTGACTCTATTACTTTAGTATTACTATATGAATTTCTTGAATCATTTTACTGCTACAGTAGTTTCTGTAAAACACCCCCCCAAACTACCTTTGAAACTACTTTTAAATCTTCCCACATTAAAAGCATTGCATGGACCATTCTTCCCTCAATCTGAATGTGTGAAGGATATACCTTGAGGCAAGTATATGACCACATAATTGGAACAGTAAATTGATGACAATTAGCACATTCCTCATTGAATAGCAGCAAGCGATAGCCTTAATTGACAACCCAGTGGTTAGTAATTGATGTTAATGACGCTAAGGAGAAGAGAATAGCAACTAAAAACTGCAGTTTTTTACTGTTTCCCTGAACATAAGGAATGCACAACTTTTCAAGAAGGAATCAAAATTGTCCCGAGGAGAAAGAGAGGCCATAAATAATTGTACTCAGCCAGGACACATGTAACGATAATTCACTGAGTGAAGGAATTCAGGACACTATAATGGATTTTTGCACAGATAGGGCTCCAAGTACAGCTTTGCACAGGTTAATAAAACAAGTTTTAAATGGTATTACGCTCTACTACAAGAAACTACTGACAGTGTCTTCTTCACCTGAGTGATTTATAATTCTCAGAGAGATACTGAGAGAATTGTTTTGTTACAAGGTTAATAGTGCAGTAATTGAAATGAGTGCATGTTCCATCATGAGGGAAGAGGGTGGGGGAAACCCTCTCCTATTAAAATGTGAAAATGCACAGGAAACAAAGAAACACTTGTGAAATGTGATGCTCATGGAGAGAGAGAGAGAGAGAGAGAGAGAGAGAGAGGAGAGAAAGAAAGAAAGAAAGAAAGAAAGAAGAAAGAAAGAAAGAGACAGAATCAATAGCAATCCTGCACAGATGCTAAGCTTATGGAGTCAACATTCATTTCCAGAAGGGGGGGGGGAATACCAACTCAGTTTAGGCTTCCTAACCTAGATGTTGGTTAACAAAATCTTCTATAATCAGTCTGTCCCTATGTGTATGGATCCTCATGATCTTATGTGATGGATACTATTAACATGATGAACATATCAGATTTTATTGCTTCGTGTCCCAAAGTGCTAGAATGGGTTCCAAAGAACATAGGGTTCCAAAGAACATCCTTTATACTGAGTCAGACCATTGGTCCATCTAGCTGAGTATTGTGCACACTGATCGGCAGCAGCTCTTCAGGCTTTTAGACTTGGAAGTGCTAGGGATTGAACTCAGGGGCTTGTAGATGCAAAGCAGATGTTCCACCAATGAGCTGTGGCCCTATGGTTTTGATACTGACCTATTCAGAATCTCCAATATAGCAATATGAGCAGGAGTATTTTTTTTTTTCATTTTCAGCAGTAGCACAACTTTTTTTTAACACCTCCCAATCACATTCAAAGTGCTGTTCTTCCTTTTGCCAGAGAATGGGAACTCTAAGCTCTTACACCTCTCATTCCCAGGATCTTACTTATAGCTCCAAGGAGTCAGTCACTCCCATCCACAATACCCTAGTGCTGTAATATTATAGTTTCTTGCCTTGTGGTATTGTTGCCATATCCAGTATTCAGCTATCTCCCATATCCACTTTCCAGAACGTACTATGCTACAAGTAGCAAGAAGAGTAGGTCTGTCCTTTGTCATCAAACACCCTATGATGTATATACCATCAACTTGGGCTTAAGCTATGATATAAGCCAGTGGTGGTCAAACTTGGCCCTCCAGCTGTTCTGGGACTACAATTTCCACCATCCCTGGCCACTGGTCCTGTTAGCTAGGGATCATGCGAGTTGTAGTCCAAAACAGCTGGAGGGTCAAATTTGGACACCACTGATATAAGCTATATCATAACTGTGATGGATGACAAAGTTCAGATCCGGGTTATAATGGAGTAAATATGATTGACCTGATTTCACCCTATGGCCCAAAATGTAACTTTTTCTACCATGGCTTCCACAGTCCTCTGAATTCAAGTAGATTACTGCTTGACATATGACCTGTGTTGAACAGTTACAAGAGCAGAGTCCTAAATCCCAAAGAGTTCACTTGCAAAAGCCAAAGTTGCTGAGCTCATGCTTTTATGAAAACTTCAGAAATTTACCTAATCCCAGATCTCTAGGGACCACTCCATTTTTCCTTAGTGGAAAGGTAAATGCACTCTGTGCTTAGACTCTTCATCACCAAATCTTGATTAAACCAACTTTGGTCTTTGACTTGGGAAGGACTTGCTCAGATTGATCCCTGAGATTTTAGGTTTGAATTCATTTTAATAGACTGAAATGTTAAGGTTCTAGCGTGAATCCAACCCAAATATATCCCCGAATAGCCCTACCATTAGGCAGAGTGAAGTGGCCACTTCAGGAAGCTGATTTGGGATGTCTTGTTGTTATTAATTGTATTTTTACTTGCAGGTAGGTGGAGAAGTGCTTGTCAAGTTTTCTATCTCAGAAGCCAAAAAGGCATGGGCACCATGCATTTGGGTTGGCCCTGCATATTCTCCCCTCTTTGTCCTTCTTGGAAGCACCCAAATGTATCTAGGTGGCTTACATGAGAAAGACCCTACTTTTATCCAGCAGGGTAGTCTTACTGTCCTAGGTTGTGTCCAATATATTTAAAATATATCTTTGGAGAGCATATGAGTGGTGACATGGCTCTATAATGCATGTGACTGTAGTGTAAGTATTAAACCTTCAAGGAGTTCATTTCTGCAAGAGTTTGAATGAAAAAGATCTCTCATAAATTTTAAAAGAAACTCAATTCTTTATATTCCTCCTAGAATGCTCATTACTTTGACACAAATCATGGCAAGTGTCTCTCTGCAGCCTTGATCTGTCTTTCCATGCCTGGCTTTTAATCTCTGCACTCACATTCTCAACATGGGCAAATAATCATCACTCTCCACTGAAAAAATGGAACTTTGGTCAGCTTATATGATGACATTGTGGCATGTAGTCTGTAAACTATGAATGATTTCTCCCACCTCAACAGACAGTTATTTGTTTTCACAACCCCTCCCCCAAAAACTTTCATAAGGAAAATGTGTGTGTGTGTCTGCTGTTCTGCTTATGCCCCCCATGTCCATACTGTATTATATTGACATCCAGTCTTGTATTGCATCTTCCACTGAAGGCACTGATATATATCAATATATCAATATCTATCTACCTATCTATCTATCTATCTATCTATCTATCTATCTATCATCTAATCTCACTGAGACATCATCTCCCAAGCTGTTTACAAGTCCGCTGGTGATTGTGTCCACCATAGTTCATTTTCCTTAGGACATACCATGAGCTCTGCAGAAATTTCAAACACCGACTGACAATGGCATCAGAATTGTGGATGCCTATATCAGGATGGCAGATGGTGACAGCAGTCACGAAATTAGAAGGCGCCTGCTTCTTGGGAGAAAAGCAATGACAAACCTAGACAGCATCTTAAAAAAGCAGAGACATCACCTTGCCGACAAAGGTCCACATAGTTAAAGCTATGGTTTTCCCAGTAGTGATGTATGGAAGTGAGAGCTGGACCATAAAGAAGGCTGATCGCCGAAGAATTGGTGCTTTTGAATTATGATGCTGGAGGAGACTCTTGAGAGTCCCATGGACTGCAAGAAGATCAAACCTATCCATTCTGAAGGAAATCAGCCCTGAGTGCTCACTGGAAGGACAGCTCCTGAAGCTGAGGCTTCAATACTTTGGCCACCTCATGAGAAGAGAAGACTCCCCGGAAAGGACCCTGATGTTGGGAAAGATTGAGGGCACAAGCAGAAGGGGATGACAGAGGATGAGATGGTTGGACAGTGTTCTCGAAGCTACCAACTTGAGTCTGACCAAAGTGCGGGAGGCAGTGGAAGACAGGAGTGCCTGGTGTGCTCTGGTCCATGGGGTCACGAAGAGTCGGACACAACTAAATGACTAAACAACAACAATATCAGGAGTAGTGAACATGGTGCCCATCAGATGTTGTTTGACCAGAACGCTAATCATCCCTGACTATTGACCATGCTGCATGGTCTGATGGGAACTAAAGTCTACTGGGTACCACATTGGCTATCTCTGGTGTTTATGTTTCTGATATTGTAGAGTAGCAGGAAACAGTAGGCATGTGTTTTTAGGACTCTGGGCTATGAAAGGGTAGAGCAATCGAATCTGGGATGAACCCTATGCCTATTGAAGTTGAGAATTGATTCATATATTCTTTTGAAATGCTAGAAGCAAAATTACACAAGCCAATTCCGTGTGTGTGGTGTGTGTGTGTGTTGTGAGAGAGAGAGAGAGAGAGAGAGACAGACAGACAGACAGACAGACATGCTTACGTCCCATTGACCCTCCAAGAAGAATGTTGCAAATTAGTCACAACCAGCTCAAATCCTATGGATTTCAATAGACATTAATGTGAATAATGTCATCTGGGTTATATGCCTAGGACCATCAGAAGCGAATGACTTGCATCTGTTCCAAGGTCATGCTTCTTTGTAATAACAGATGTGACAATCAAGGAAGGATTGGGCACTTGGGACCATGTTTAAGGGGAAGTTTGGCTTGCCCTGGCAGATGCAGTTTGTGGCTCATTGGTTCAGTGGAAATAACACATAGGATACTGGTGCTGGGTGAAAGGAGGCCACAGCTTAATTGTGGAATATCAGGCAAGTGTGACTGGCATGGCAGTGGACAAGGATCAATTTCTATTCTGGAAGTCTGTACTGATGAAATGGCATTTGGGATTGGGAAGCACCTAACCCACCACCATGGGAGTCAGCCAGTGTATAGACACTAGTGTGTTGTAGGCCAAGCATCCATGATCCTACTGGGCAACCACAGGGAGAGTTTCCACCCTTCCTGAGCTAAGGGTGTGCCTTTGGGTCAATCCTGCAACTGGCCCCCTGTTAATACCCGGATGCTGCCCAATGCCATTCCCACATAAAATTGTGACATAAGCATTGCTAATGCCTAACATAAGCATTGCTAATGCCTAACATGAAGAAGTGCTCACTGAGAGGAAAGGATGTGGGTGGCGCTGTGGTCTAAACCACAGGTCTAGGGCTTGTTGATCAGAAGATCGGCGGTTCGAATCCCCGCGATTGGGTGAGCTCCTGTTGCTCGGTCTCTGCTCCTGCCAACCTAGCAGTTCGAAAGCACGTCAAAGTGCAAGTAGATAAATAGGTACCGCTCCGGTGGGAAGGTAAACAACGTTTCCATGTGCTGCTCTGGTTCGCCAGAAGTGGTTTAGTCATGCTGGCCACATGACCCAGAAGCTGTCTGCGGACAAACGCTGGCTCCCTTGGCCTATAGAGCGAGATTAGCGCCGCAACCCAGAGTTGTCCGCAACTGGACCTAAGGGGTACCTTTACCTTTAATGCCTAACATGAAGAAGCACTCACTGAGAGGAAAGCAAACTCCACCCACAAACCTGGAGCCAATTAAGTTTGGGAGGGGGGAAAGCCTTTCTTGCTTTGTTAACCAGTGACCCAGGGAGCCCAATATGCTCTAGCAAGGAGGGAGGATGGGTGGGAAAGTTTGACAGGCAAAATGGCATCAATTCTGGTGAGGCAGAGGCTTTTATAGCCTCATCTCCACATCCTTCTTACAAAATCCCATGGGGAAGATCTGACTTCCTGCAAATTCCTGTGAGAGCATCAAGGGGGCAGAAATCCACCTCCTACTGGTTCACAAGCTACTGCACCAAATGGGCAAAGGTGCTCCACTCACAGGGCAACTGGAGCAGGACTATTAAGGCATGAGCCATTCACAACTGACAGCACCACACATGCATTTTACTATTTAATTTAACTCTGGTATCCTTTGTACCAGTTTTTTTTTAAAGAAAAGTACACATCAGCTCTGATTGCTCCTATTTAAAAAATACTTATTTATGTTAAATTTTGTTGAGTGATGTTGTGTGGCGGCACTTGTAATACTTTGTTATTTTTCTTTTTTCTTCCTTTGTTGAACAAAATGAATTAATAAAAATTATTAAAAAAAATACTTATTTAAGACATAAGTACTTTAAAAAAAGAATAATGGTAGATGTACTATTAATAGGGTAATACTATGTATAAGAAATATTTTCATTCTAACACTGGCTTGCTCTGCTTCTCAATAGGAAAGAAATATGCATAATTTGGTTTTACCTTTAGAAATTGAACTCAGATATTGCAAAACTTTCTCAGGGCCATTGGGAATGGACAATAAGCTTTGGATTTCAGAAAATGCTTCCGAACTCTAAGAATCCTTCAACTGTGGAACCAATTGCCCATGTAAGCTCTGAAATCACGGTAGATGATTTTAACTAGGCAGCAGCATTAGCATTATTGGATAGCAGAAGTCTAGGGAATCCTTCTGTTACTGGATGTTGCACTAGATGACTTATGAAGCCTACTTCATGATTTGGAGGCAAAAAATCCCAGACACCTATAGTTCCCCTGTAAAGAAAATAAATTGCATTCTACTAAACCACTGAGCCTAGGGCTTGCCGATCAGAAGGTTGGCAGTTCGAATCCCCGCGACGGGGTGAGCTCCTGTTGTTCAGTCCCAGCTCCTGCCCACCTAGCAGTTCGAAAGCACGTCAAAGTGCAAGTAGATAAATAGGTACCGCTCTGGTGGGAAGGTAAACGGCATTTCCATGGCTGCTCTGGTTCGCCAGAAGTGGCTTAGTCATGCTGGCCACATGACCCGGAAGCTGTCTGCGGACAAACACCGGCTCCCTCAGTCTATAGAGCGAGATGAGCACGCAACCCCAGAGTCGTCTGCGACTGGACCTGACAGTCAGGAGTGCCTTTACCTTTACCTTACTAAAAGAAGAAAGGAATTCACAAGGTAATGACCCATCTTTTTCTCGTTCCATTTTTAGTTTGTACTTTTGCCCATGGCAGAGAGACCAACGATGAAAAGAAAGAAGAAGAAATGGAAGAGATAATTTGTTTGTTTAATTGATTCCTTCAGCAGCTTACAATACCTCTTGGTTTCTAATTCATTTCCCATAGCCTTCAATTCACAGCTGTGACAGAGAATTAAGAAGTATGAAATTAAAGGGATTAGGTGCCCCTTGGTAATCTCAATCTGTATTCTTAAATTTTGGTCCAGACAAGATATTGACTCTTTCAGACATCATGATCTCAATCTGTTCCTCTTTACCCCACCTCTTCCTTCCTCTCTTTGTATATCCAACTTGCCAAAAACCCTCTTGGTTTCTTAAACAACAGTTTCCCATAAAGTCAGAACAGGAAATGGTAAACAGAACTGTGAAACTATAGTTTAACATCCTGATTTGGAAGGACTCCCTGGAGACAATGTCCTAGCTCAAACGACACAGAAACTATAGTTTCAAAGCCAAACACGCTTTGCTGAAATGGAGCATTCCAAGGAACAAACAAGGGTAGACATTAAAAGAGAGCACAGGCTGCTGTCCTGACATCTGAACGGGCCTATTATTACCAGATATGATGCATACAAAGTGAATAAAATCCTTATCCATAATGGTATATTGTATTTTTAGCCTATTCCAAGTGATCACATTGAGTTACGCTACAAGCTTCAAGGGTCTCAAGGAAGCCAATTCACACTTCCCTTTGCCGGGAGCGTGGGGCACAAATATTGAAACATATTATCCTTTTCTGACTCTTTTGTACATATATCATTTCTGCTCACAGAGCAATGCAATCACAGAGTTTGTTTGGTGCATTAGTTTGGGCTTTAAATTATTCATTGGCTTTGATCTTTATACCATTGATAGTCCTTAAAAAAAAGAAGCAGCACAGTTTGCTTACAAGTAGAGTTTTGCAAACCTCATACAATTCTATTATGAGCCCAGCTAATTACTGCATTGATTGTTGAGTGAGAAGAAGAGGCATTGTGCGTTTCTTAATTCAAATTACATCTTTGTTACATGGGCTCTCTTCCTTATTCACTAACTGCCCGGCAGTGCTAGGATTCTTTGCAGACAGGAAAAAAACAGCCTCATGTACAAACGATAGATACGTCCATTCTTTGCCATTTCCCACAGGTGCATGGCTATTATACATTTTTAGCATTCATTCATAGTGCCTATTAGAGATCTTTATATGCTAACTGGTTTCCTCTGTTGAATATTTATAGCTTTATGAGACATTTATGAGGAGACCCAACAAGAATTCAGAGGGAAATACTAGGAGGGTACTTTATAACATCATTAATATACTGCCCTTTGATGATAACAGCCATAAAATGTCATCAAATTGCTACACTCATTGTTTCACTTCCTCAGCTCCTTTGATAGGGAGATTTGCAGATCAGTCCTCTGGTCCCACTGCCCCACTGGTATTAGTGCAAAGTTTGCATAACATAGTTGGGATTATTATATACTCCCGTTAGAGAAGTTGACATCAGGGTGATATCACTGTAACCTACACATAAACACTGTGACAGATACATCCTCAGCATCCATGTTACGCCACTGGTATGCCCAAATCTTGATGCAGTGTGCTGACAAGAGTGTGCTGGTGTCCTTGTATCAGCCATGCATGGAAAAAGCCAATTCACGCAATGTGTGGACAGAACACACTCATGTTGTCACCACATGCCATCACAATAAGATACTACAACACCCTTCACAGTGTGAACCACGATGGCACATCCAGCACATGCCTTGTAGATTTCACAGTGCAAAGCACTATAGTTTGCAACACACTGGGCCTCTAGTTAGATGCTCAGCAGAGGCCATGAGCAAGTGACTGAGATATGCAAGCACCACCTAGGTGGCCTTACAAGTCCTTTGCTTCAATTCCCTCCACTATTGCTGGCATCTCTACAGTCTACATTTGTAGAGGTCACTTGTTGATAGAAGGACAATGTAGCCATTGGAACACATCCCCTGTAGCAGTGATGGGCCAACTTGGCCTTCCAGTTGTTTGGGACTACAACTCCCATCATTCCTAGCTAACCGGACCAGTGGTCAGGGATGGTGGGAATTGTAGTCCAAAACAGCTGGAGGGCCAGTTTGGCCAACACCGACCTGTAGGAACTTGATTAACTTTGCAGTGGTTGTTTGCCTTGCTCCACATAGCTAGATTATGATGCCACAAGGCAAAAGCAGTATGAGTCTTTGAGCAGCAGTAGTAATGGATGGTGTGGAATTCTGAGTGCTGCCATCACTAACAACAGTGGGAACTTGTCAGCCTATGGGGTGTCCTGGCTAAGAGGGCATGCTTCCGCTGCACACTTCCTCTGTTTCCCCGGTGTGGGAAAGACTACTACAGTGGTACCCTGGGTTCCGAACTTAATTCATTCTAGAGCATAGCTGTCAACCCTCCCTGCTGTTTCCCAATGCAAAAAAGGGAAAGGTTGACAGCTATGTTCTAGAGGTCCGTTCTTAAACCAAAACCGTTCTTAACCTGAGGCCCGCTTTCGCTAATGGGGCCTCCTGCTGCCGCTGCACGATTTCCTTTCATCCTGGGGCAAAGTTCTCAACCCAAGGTACTACTTCCGGGCTAGCGGAGTTTGTAACCCAAAGTGTTTGTAACCCAAAGCATTTGTAACCCGAGGTACCACTGTAATACCATTATGGAGAGGGAGGATAGTTAAGCCAATAATAACTCCCCATATTACAGTAACAGGGGCAGGAGGAGCCTTATTTTGAGGAATGGAATCATTTTACTCACTTGTGTGTGAGCCCTTTTTTGTATCCCTAGTTGCAGGTGTCACAATGCAGTTCTTATTTGGTGTTTCTGTCAAGGATTTTAATAAGACAAGCTTTGAGAATACAAATGTTAGCAAATTGCTCTCCTAGGTGTTTATGAAAGGGTGCCACATTCCCATATACCATAGTTCATATCACTAAAGTTTCTCTTGTCAGCTCTAAGTTTGCTTAATATGAAGCCGGAATGATATCGCCTCAAGCCATACTGCCTATCATGAAGTAATTGTGCTGTGATTGCAGAGTTAGTTAGATTCCTATGCCCATTTTGACTGTGTTTTAACTTATGCCATGTCATCGTAAGTATACTATTACTCCATCATGGGGGACAAATTTAGGTCTGTAGTAGCTTAAAATCCCAATTAAATTTTTCTCCTTCCCTAGCCCCCGCCCCGGCTGCTTACTTCAGCCCCTGCATTGGCAATGGGGTTACAATGGCATAATTTTAGACCAAGTTAAGTATTTTCAGTGTATTGCTAAACTATGGAACTCACTCCCACAGGAGGCAGTGGTGGCCACCAACTTGGACAAGGTGATCAATGGCTACCAGCCATGATGGCTATATCTCCACTGTCAGGGACAATATATCTATTAATACCAGCTTCTGAGAATAAGAGGTGGACAGAGTGCTGTTGCATTTATGTCCTGCTTGTGGGCTTCCCACAAGCATCTGGTTGGCCACTGACCTAATCCAGTAGGCTCTGCTGGAGTCAGGGTTTGCTGGCACAAGTTGGTATTCTATTACCTTTCAGAATGTGTATGATCCTTCAGCTACCATTCACAATAATCACATTGAGCCCAAATATTGTTATGTTGGCATCTAAGATTGCATCCTAGACGTATTTTCAAAGAAGCAAGTTCCACTAAACTTGATAGGATTTACTACATGCTTAGACTTAACAGTAGCTGGAAGTTATATACAAGGAGGCAAATTCAAGGTGTAGGGATGGGGAGAATAAGATCTATAAGGATTTCTTTGTGCAAAGTTAAACAAGTAATCAGAATTACACACAATTAAAAGTCTACCTCATATTGTGTGCCAATACATTTTTCAGACACATTCACAAGTTTTCAAGTTGTCAGGGCTGCATGGTTTCTACAGTTGTGCTTCAGGGTGATTTTCTGCTATCTGCTATATCTGCTGCTCACTCAGTTGTTTCAAGTTCAGCCAGATGTAAATAGAATTGTATTGACTTTGAATAATGAAGTACCTGTAGACTACCGGTAACTGTGGCTTTGGAATAGGAATAGGATGAAAGCATACCCTTGGTGAGCATCATAGCTTCTCCCTACGGCAGTATTCAATTAACCTGCTCTCTCTGCACCAGGATTTCCACTTGCACAATGGATTCCCCCCCTCATCTCTTCTGCCCCCACACCCTGTGAAAAGATATTGGGGGTGTGCAGCGGGGGGGAGAGAAGTGGAGAATCTTCTGTTGTCCAAGCAAAAATCCTTGCACATAATGCTTCATTGGATTCTACTCTTCGTATTCCCAATATTTGGGTGCTTCATTGGCCAACTTTTAATGGACATGCCTCTTATAGTACTAGTGTGCTCAGTTGTTTTGAATGATCTTCAGGTTCCTGACAATGGCCAACACCTTACCCAAGCTGTTGTGAGCTTCTACTGTATAGCCTTGTATCTTTTATCAGTCTTCTATTAGCTCGGCAGACACATTATGGATGTTCATATCATACAAGCACAAATCTCCTTCCCTAAAATGAAGCACATGACCTTCCATTTACTTTGCAAAAGTATGAGCAATGGTTCCAAAGAGAGTTGTTGTT
Source organism: Lacerta agilis (assembly GCF_009819535.1). NCBI lineage: Eukaryota > Metazoa > Chordata > Lepidosauria > Squamata > Lacertidae > Lacerta > Lacerta agilis. The sequence goes on from NC_046313.1 coordinate 89,446,153, forward strand.
GTTGTTGGGGATTATGAGCATGTTTCAGGATTTATATGGATGAGTTCAGTAAAGAATTATTAGGAACCCAGTTGACTCTCAATGCCTTCATGGCTGAGATAAAGACAATGAAAGAAACATCCAAAGAAATGCATCTCCATTTTTTCTCACATACTATGTGGTAGCCGATGCCTGTAATTGAAAACTTCCATAGAAAGTCTACAAAGTAATATGCTTTGATTTACTGCATGAAAAGTGAGATCAGCTATGCTTATAAGCTAAGGACAATAGAATTCAAAGGGCACTTGTGCTTCATTATTATGGCTGGGACTTGGGCTCTGCAAAAGCGTATGTGTGCTTTATAACTCTGCTTTGTAATTGTGAGAATTGTGCTTTGTCTCGATAGCTGTGTGTGAGGTTTAATAGCACAGGCTGAAGATAACACACAGAGATAAATATCTGTAATGACACTGAAGTACAATGAAAAGTGGTGCTTGCTTAGTATTCCCTAGAAATTCTTCCTGCAATGAAGCCGATGTTTAGTTTTATGTGAATATGCCAGTCTTTCAATTAAGAGGAACATTTTCCACTAGTCCCATATTCTAGAGTGTAGCTGTTACCTCTTGGACATGATTCCACAGGAGAAATCTCATGTCTTCTCCTCCCTGCTTCTGGAGCAGTCAGCATAACCCAGATGGAGACATGGGCCACATTCACTATGCATTTAAAGCACTTTGATGCAACTTTAAACAGCCATGGCTCCCCCCAAAGAATTCTGGGAACTTGAGTTCTATAAGGGTGCTGAGAGTGGTTAGGAGATCCCTATTCCCCTGTTTGAAATTGGCATATAATTTTACACAACAATGCTCTAATGTGCCAATAGTCACATTTGTTCACAAAAACAATCCCATGTCATGTGAATAAAATGATCATATTAATGCACCAATTCCATTTTGAAAACAACATGCAGAACTGCAGATATGATATATATGTTTTATCTAATATGATTGCAGCACATTACTAAATTTCTCTACAAAGGGTAAGAAAAACATGTTTAATTGAAATCAAATTGTATGTACATATGCAGCACCACATAGACATTAATTAACTGCTTCAGGTTATGAACGGAAAGTTTCTCCTGCACCACCTCTTAATAGGAACTACAAATGTCTGCATTAGTGTGAAGCATTTAAATTATGCACTTTTTGCAACTGTTCTAAGTTTTATTTATGACATGCATCATTGCACTAAAAATTACTGTACTCCTGTTCAGGACTATGAATGATTACTCAAGTATTATCCCCGATTGTGGCTTTTCCAGGAAATGATTGCAGTACTTTTGTAATTAAGTACATTTGCCAGGACTCTTAGACGAATGTACTGTATTCTATGTATGTATGTATGTATGTAATCCATCTTGTGGGAAACATTTAGTGCTATGCATGTGAATAACTAGATAAAATATAATAGTGCTATTTCCACATTGCCTTGCACTCCTTTGTCTACATAGTGAATTGACTCTTGATCCCGGAAAGAGCACCATGGATTATAAATAGGAACAAATAATCACATTACCTTGTAGAATATAGCAGTGAGTACAGGGAACATGCCTTTCTAATTGGTGGTTCTCTGTTTCATTTGACAGCTGCATTAGCATATTTAAAATGGGATTTGGAAGTGGTGCTTCGTTTCCCACAGGTTGGCCACTGTGGTTGTCTGCTGGGAGAACAGGATGCTGGACTAGATGGGCTACTGGCCTCATCCAGCAGGCTCTTTGCATGTTCTTCAGTGTACTGGATAACAAAGATATTTTTTTGAGGAGAGATGCACTTTCTGTAGATGTATGAACTACACAAAAGCCCCAAGGTCTTGCCAATTAGGAAATGAAGATGCTGTGTGATGATCAGATGCTATGGTTGGAGCTGCCACAAACAACTGGAGCACCATTCTCAAGGTACAATCCATAATGTACATATGCAAAACAATAATGTACATATGCAAAACAATTTGAACACAACACATATTCTTGGAAAACTCTGAGTTTTCAACCAATTACACACTAAAGAAATTTACAATGAATGATCAAGTAGAAAAGTCAGAAGAAACCCACTCATCGCTACTTAAGAGGTCCCTATTCATGACGTATGATAAGTATACCGTCTTCAAGAATCTGAGGCACCATGCCTGTGAATGCCACTTACTGAAGAACAGCAAAAGAAGAGGATTGGACTAGATAGGACTAGCAGGGACCTTCTTGTTTTCTTATGGGAAAAAGGTGTTCCCTCAAGTGTCAAGCAGTTTTTAACCTTGTTCATGTATTCTCTTACTGTAGATTATCTACAGCTTTTAGAGTCTCCTTGCACTCTGAGTGAATAACATCATCTGGGACTATCTGCAGGTTCAGTGGTTACTTTTATGGCATGGAAGTGTGGGACACAGAGTGCATTTTTAAAATCTATTTTTCTTTTAACCATTTGCTTTGCCACATTGGTGATCAGAAGCATGCTTGTTGAAACAAACCCGTATTGTTCTCTACAGCCACAGCAGACACTGTAACTCTCAAACGGTTTGACTTCGTCTACTGTTGGTAGTTTCAGTCATCTGGGACAATAAGTCAAACCATCTATTAAAAATATGATAAGGTGTAGGTTTAATTTAATCTGTATAACTGAGAGCTGGGTGTCTTATTGAATGCTCATATTCCTCTTATTTACAAGGGAAGCCACAAGTTTCAATAGGTAAGCAGCAGAGCCTTAGGTTAGGCACATGCCCTACTTTACAGAGACTGTTCCTCTGTAAATGAGGACATGTAGCCAACCTAAGCCTCCGTGATATATGTTGCTCATCTATATGTTGCTGTTTGGTCCCAAGTCCAATTTAAAGAACTAAAGAACAACTACCTATGGTTCCCCCCTATTTAAAATTATATAATTAGTATTAAATTATATATCCATATGCCAAATATTAAAATTAACACATGCACCTTTATGCACACTTGGGCCCACTTCTGCTATATTTTAAAGTGGTGCATTTCTTTTCCCCTTTTATTTTGGTGATTGCAAGTGGCCACCCTAGAGAGGTTTCATATATCCTCAGAAGTAGTCATTCATTCATTCATTCATTCATTCATTCATTCACTTTATATTCTGCCTTTCTCCCGGAAGAGCCTAGAGTGGCAAACACATCAATAATAATAAAAAACATTTAAGTCATAATGAGGGAGACAGATGCACCTCACCAAGGAGGGCATCCCACAAATGGGAAGTATCCCGAAATGGCTCTGTCATGGGTCAATGCCTACCAGGCAGCCACTGAGACAGTATCATTGTGAAAATAGCTAAGATAAGAGTAGTGAAAATACATAGTGGCTCTAAATGTGCTATATGAATGAGCATTAGTAAAGCTGCACAATTGAGCTTTTTACATATAGCACACCCCCTTTTTCCTTTTAAGACACTGTATGAGAATCTGTCACACTTTGATGAAACCAAAACATAAGTCTGTCATATCTGTTTTGCCATATAATTTTCCATTTCCCCCTACACTGACTCCCTCCTCTTGCTCATATGTGTAGTTTTTGCAAAACCCCTCTCATTATAGTTACTGGTTTTCATTTCATCTGTTGTCATGGAAATCTGAGAAACATTTTTTTTGGGGGGGGTGTTGTATGATCAGAGCGGAGCAAAACAAGGAGTGTTCAGAGACAAAGCTGGAAGTTTGTTTCAGTTGGAGCAAAGGCAGCAAATAATGACTTTGCAGTGGAATAACAAAAGTCACCTTACTTGTATGAGGTTGACTCTATTGTTGTTAGGAGAGAAAAACAATGGGAGGGGTATGATTGCTTTCACACTCATCTGTTTTATATTTTGATTACTGTTTCATGCTTCTGAGATTTGACCTATATCTCACTAAGTGGGGAGTTCCATTTAAAATTCAAACACTGCAGCACAAACCACATGGCTGTGTTTTGGAATGATAAGCATATTAAAAAGCATTTTAGTCCACTGCAGAAAAATCACAAACTACTTATCTTCCATTAAATATTATGTTATAGTAATTTACTGTTTCAGTCATAGAGCAATTATTAAACACATCATGAATAACAAGATAGATAGATAGATGATTTAGATAACACACACACACACACACACACACACACACACACAGCCTTCTAGATTCAGGTAGGTAGCTGTGTTGGTCTGACGAAGTCGAAATAATTAAAAAAAATGTCCAGTAGCACCTTAGAGACCATCTAAGTTTGTTCTGGGTATAAGCTTTCATGTGCATGCACACTTCTTCAGATACACTGAAACAGTTGTTGAATTACAACTTATTGGTAAACTGAAAACTATGAAGAGACCTGGTCTGAATAGAGATATTGGATTCTTGTCTCACTACACATGCTAAAGCTATTTTTGGTCATCTGCATACTATCCCTTGCTTTTTCCTTTAGGACTAATTTCAGTCGTTAACAGTTGTCAACAGGTTACCATACCCATTGTGCCAATCACCCATCTCCTACCACACTTCTGAGAAATACCCCACCCAACCTTCCAATATATATAAGGGTCTGGTGACTTCTGTTTCAGTGTATCTGAAGAAGTGTGCATGCACACCAAAGCTTATACCAGAAAAAAACTTAGTTGGTCTCTAAGGTGCTACTGGACATTTTTTTTTATTCACACACAGCCTTGACATTTCAATTAGTAAAACAAAACTCTTTGAATTCTGTATCACGGTCAATCTGGGTGCTAATATGGAATCCTACACTGAACTCTATGAATTAGGATCGCAGCCTGAGAATGATTTAATTTTTGCTCTGGTCAGCAAATGATAACCCTTTGTTCCTTAAGATACCGGTCCATTGCTGCTGGTGGTTCAGCCTGTATTATCTTCAGTTGGAGCTTCATTCAAAATGATACAAGAACCTTCAGAAATTTCGGTGGTAAAGGAGTAGAATCATATTATCCACATTTTTAAGCTTTTGATATCTGGGGCACAATTTGTTTGTGGATTAAAGTGTGAGGCAAACTTCCCAGTGGGCAGGCATCCTCATCACAGCTGTGAGATAACCAAGTGAATATTGCCTCCCAATCAGAACTCAGGGATAGACCATGATGTTAATATTTTCTTCTGCCAATAGATGTGGTCTGGGCCCTGTCAGTGAATCCTGGCATCCTTACCCTTTCCTAGATATGATGCATCACCATATAGCTGTGGTAGCTGTGGCATGCTGCATGAGCAACACTGCTGCTCCTGTGGCCACAGATTAGCAAATGCATCCAAGATGGCGGCTTAATTTCCCCCAAAGGTATATGTTAGCACCTCTCAGAGCACTTAGTTTAGGAATCACCGTGACACAGTGTGGAATAGACTTCTGATAACTCTTCCAGGCTTCCCTGAACATTATCTAGATGTGCTATTTAATTTCCTTTAATTAGTACAGGTAAATACACTTTTCAAGAAGTTTGTTTATGTAGTAATAGGACCTGGAGTTCCACAATGAATGGGAAAAGTCTGTTTTTAGTAACCATGTCTGGACCTTCAAAGAAGTGATTTCTTGTTTGGGCTTTGAATTCTGTATATCCGAGAGATTTAGCTTCTAGGGGGAAAGGCATTGGTTTGAGAATTGGACATTGAATTAGCTCCATATTCCATTGTGTTTTGGAGGCTGCTGTTATGTCCTTTACAGAAAAGTCAGAGACTATGAATGTAAATAATAAGCAAATTCTTTTCAGATAGCATGGGCCTGTGCTGTCTATAACTAGCTAGATACACCTCAGGAATCACTTCTTTGGGGGTTATTTTGGAAAGCATTATTTCCTTAATAAGTATTTGATTTTGAGAAACGATTGTAAAGTTATCTTGTATTTGATAGAGACCATTTCATCTCTTGGCACTTGTACCATTGAACTTCATATGCCTCTTCATACCTGACACCAATGGAAGTGGCCCATGGGAAGGTGGGGAGGCAAATGGTGTGATAGCATAGCTAAGCAAAAATAGATACTTAACGGATCATGCAAGGGCAATTTACTTTACAAAAGAAACCCAATAGACCAATGTAGACCCAAATAGACCCCTATTTTCTGTGTTCATTGAACTACACATACATTGCATGCACACATTGTGCATCACGTGTATGCTTACATGTGTAGATATGAGCACACAATTGTAATTGTTCATATTTTAACAAAATTGGGGGCGGGGGCGGGACTTGCTTCTAATAAAGACCAAGAAGTGAGGTGGAAATTGGTGGTGGTGGGGAATGGGACTGTGTGGATTAGCTTGATTTAGAGGTTTTCAGAAAGTTCTAGCCCCATTTTCTCCACTTTCCACCGAGCACCAGCTGGGTAAATGGGGTAAGAGAGAAGTGAATTTGGTGGTCTGGCAGCAGTTCACTAGAGGTTGGAATGGGAGGCTCTATGTAAGGGCTGTTGAGGAGGGATTAAAATCTCAACTGAAGAAGCAATATGTCCTCTTTCTCCAGGATACGCCCTCTTTTTCATGGGTAAAATGAGGGTCGTCATAGCGATCCATAGTTAAAAGCAGAAGTTGGCAAATGTGTCCTCTTTTTGCTCTTCAGAATATGGCAACCCTATTAATGCTTACCTCATCCATAGCTCTGCAGAGGTGTGAAGTGGGAATGGATGAAGGGGTAGGAAAAAGGCGGAAACATTGTCTCTTCTTTGTCATCTTTTCTTCCACTTTTTATGCCATGCTTTCGTATTAACAACAGTTAAATTAATGTGCGTCGATCAAGGTGCAATTACGCTTCATTCCACCCCCCCAAAATGGGTTGCTGCTAGGAGAAATCATATATTTATGATTGTGTTATTGATGATTAGGACTAATCATGCGATACTAACTTTGACTATAATAGTATACCTATGTCTTCCATTTCTCTGCTCTGTGCTCTTGACTCCTGTATAACTGAAAAGATGCCTTTGCGTCTGTAGTGACCTGTTCATATTTTTACCTTCTTGTTTTCATAGATTTGAATTTGATGCAAATATAGGTGTACAAATATCAAACATCATGTGAAATGTACTCCCTTTTTTTTGTCTCTTCACACTTCTTCAGTCCTGAAAATAGCTCAGCCTTATGCTGTATGCCAAATCCCCAACATTTCCTGGGCCACTTATCTTCATGTCACATATATGCCAGTTAAAATCACTCATGAACAAATATATGGGTATGGTGACAGGCTGCAGTATATCACACATTTCCTATTTTAAGAGGTACAATAGAGAACCTTTTCTGACTTGTCGAAGTTGTTGCTGTGGAGCTTAGGGGCAAAGCTTCCCCGCACCCCTCCAAATACATTTGGCCAAATAATACTGCTTTTCCAAGTGATCATACCCTGGGAGCAGCAGTAGTTTTGAACTAAATATATGTATGTCAAAGTGAATGCCCCACCTCTTCTATTATAATTAATTATTAAATGTGCTTCTATGAATTACCAATTCTCCTAACGCTAAAGTAATGGCAATCAGCTTAGAAAGTGAGCAGCCCAGCTCAGCTGATACCATCAGTCAAATTGCCACTTAACTTTTCAAGTCAGATTTATAATGTTACGTTTCCCAGTACCAGACCCGACTCCCTAGGTCGCTGATTCTTATATACATACCCCTTATACATCCCACAATACCCCCCACATTTATAGTCCTGTGAAGATTCAGATGCTGAATAATTCAGAAAACATCTGGGAGCTTTCACAATACATGAAGAGCCTGTTATTTGTGGAACCATGGGAAAGATTATCTTGAGCTATCCATGTAAAAACTGTGCAATTATAAAATTTGATCAACTTCAAAATATATATTGTCTTGTCTATAATAGCACTGTAGGTAGCCTGTAATTACAGAGCTCTTTTTAAAACTGTAATTACTTTTTTCAAACACATCAATAGGACACATAATTCTAGATCACGCATTTCACTTATAGTTGCTGTTGCCAACTATAGAACTTGAATGTAAGTTTGTTGTGAATATAGAGCTGCAAGTTTTAAAAAAAAAGATTTTTAAGGAGGAAGTTGTAATTCAAACGGATAATTTAATAACTTTAAAGATGACCTTGTGCTTGTTAATACTCACAAATGAATCATCCTACACCTCCTTCTCACTACTTATTATTAATGTTGAAGAGTGGATCTGAAACATACTGCATAAGAAGAAAGACTACCGGTATATGTGGGCATATGGAAAACGTCCTATGGCTACTCGAGTAGTCACTCCTTTTTCAAGTGGTTGGCTGGCTAAATAGCCCAGAATGGACCACAGCTTGCTCTTAGTGGGAGCTAATTGTTAGAACATGTGTTTAATTTGATATTGTTATCCATAATGTATTGGGAGAAGTAATCTCCCAGGTTAAAGGGAGTGACAGATATAAAGTATGAAGCAGGAGTAATTTTGAAAGGACCAGACTAAGGACCAAACTACATGAAACTCGAAATGTGTCACTTTAAGTTGCACAACTGATTTCAAAAATGAAAACAACTGTGTGTGTACGTGTGTGCTATTTGTTGGGACCACAGTGCTGGAGCAAATGGTTAATTCTCCCTTCAGTAAAGAGGTCTGGGAAACAGACAATGTGCTAAGAATAAGCTCTCATCTACTTCTCTAAGTGGAGTATTGTCTCAAACCAGATTCCTAGACACATACATGGCCAGCATACATGGCTCTGTGCATCAAGATACCATATCTCTTTCTCTTTCTCTTTGGCTGGATCTAGACATGTCAAAGAAGAGATTCAGTTAAATGCGTTGCAAACTCATATAGGGAAATCCGGTAGGGAAAGATGGGACTCCACAGTGCCATCTGGTGTCACAGTGTTATATTGCATATACAATGCACATAAAACACTTTTCCTTTACCAATCTAGCTGAGTCCTTACTCTCCCCCCTCCCCCACCCCCCTCTGTCCACCTGCAGAAGAGAAGGCTGCCTGACAAGAGATAGAATTATTTTAGCTGGGAATTCACGAAGTGAAAGCCATATCATGACTGGACTTTCATATCATTATCCCATGTGACTCACCAGTCAGGAAATCTGAGGTCAGTTGATGCAATGAACAGATTAAATACAGTATGCAGAGTTAATTGTTCTGTTGGCCAGGTGAAATAAGAATATCTCCTAATATTTATTGCAGGACTGGCCTATCCAGAAGCTTACACTGTCTGCCAATAAGAAGAGCTGATATTGCACTCTTCTAGACCTATTTATGAATAAATAGTACTCTGACTGTGCATATTTAGCCCACTAGGTTGAGCCTTGGAACCTAATATTCCAGGATACAAGTCTTGAAATGTTTCACACTTTGTTTAGCTTATTAAAATAGTTTTTTTAAAAAAATGAAACAAAACAAAACAAAACAAAACCTCAAAGGAATTTCCAAATGTATAAAATTTTGAATAGGAATGCCAGAACAGAATCAATTGATAAAACACAGCAGTATCTGAGAAAAAATGCATCTATTTTGTCAGTTCTAGTTTTCAGTTTTGCTAAATGTAAGGACATTTTATTGGAAGTATTTTGCAACAATCTGAGGAAATGATCTTTTAAGTCACTGGCAGACTTCTTTTATAGACTTTAAAGTATAATCAATTGAACCTTCAAACAGATCTTTCAAAACGTGCATGTTTCTTTTGCCTTTGCAACCTGACTTACAGATAACCTACAGTGTTTAAGTAATAGTCCTTCCTTCAGTGTTGATTTATTTTCCATTCATGTCCTATTCAATTCTCTCAAAGGAAAAGTTACCTTCTAAATTAGTTTCACAAAGATCATATCTATAACCCATTAAAAAAATTGAAACTATTGTCTTTACTTGGACAAACAGACTTAGGTCACCAAATCCACACCCTCTGAATGATTTTTCCCTTACACGAACGGACACAGAGAAGAAGCTCAGGGAAATGTGAAACCCCATTCAGACCCTTTGATACTCAGGGTACCGGTAAATGCATGGATGCAGGTGGTTGTGAGGATGGTGCATGTGCTGAGTTAGTTTTGAAATTTTTATTAATATTTTTTGTAAAATGTAATTGCCAAAAAGGCACAGAAAATTATCTCTTTACACTTAAAGGCAGGTTTAAAATAGTGCTCTGGAAGTAATGCAACTTCTCCTCAGAGGGCAAGTTCAAATGTTAAAAAAAAAGCATGTTTCTTCTTCTTCTTCTTCTTCTTCTTCTTCTTCTTCTTCTTCTTCTTCTTCTTCTTCTGCGATCACTCGTAGCCAAGTAAGATTGTCTTCCATAAACCCGGTTTTAACAATGAGTCTGTAAGTGACCGTGGAGGCCAATTCTGGATCCACACTTCCTTCCACAGTGGGGGCATTGGTTTCCAGGCAGGAGTTGATCACGGTGTGGATTTGCCAAGCAAGCCTTCCTCTTAGCATGTTTCTCCCTTGCATCCTGAGTTCGAGTGTCTTCAAGGCCCACGACACATTTGGTAAAGGCTGTTCTCCAACTGGAGCGCTCATAGGCCAGTGTTTCCCAGTTGTCAGTGTTTATACTAAAAAAAATTAGATTTGCCTTGAGACACTGAGACAGTCTTTAAACCTCTTTTGTTGACCACCAGCATTATGCTTTTCATTTTAAATTTTGGAATAGAGTAGTTGCTTTGGAAGATGACCATCAGGCATCCACACAACATGACCTGTCCAACAAAGTTGATGTTGAAGAATCATTGCTTAGACACTGGTGACCTTTGCTTCTTCCAATACACTGATATTAGTTTGCCTGTCTTCCCAAGTGATGTTTAATTTTTTTTGGAGACACCGCTGATGGAATCTTTCGAGGAGTTGGAGATGGCGTTTATAAGTGGTCCATGTTTCATAAGCATATAGTAAGGTTGGTAGTACAATAGCTTTGTAAACAAGCATTTTGGTTTCCCTGCGAATGTCCTGGTCCTCAAACAAACTGCACTTCAATCAGGAGAAAGCTGCACTCGCAGAGCTCAGGCGATGCTGGATTTTGGCATCAATGTTGGCCCTTGTGGAAAGATAACTGCCTAGGTAGGAGAAGTGATCGACATTTTCCAATGTTACATCACTGAGTTGGATTTGTGGCACTGCAGAGGGGTTATTTTGTACTTGTTGGTGCAGCACTTTGGTTTTTTTGGATATTGAGTGATAGGCCAAGCTTTTCGTAAGCTTCTGCAAAGATATTTAGGATGGTTTTGAGGTCATCCATATAGTCCTGGAATACGTCGCTTTAGGATGAATGTGAAAGATGGCATACTGGTTCTCCCAATAATTGTGAATTGTTAAACATACTAAGGACAAGAAACAGAGAATGCCACAAGTACATTGGTGGTCCAGAACATTAGAAAAACATTTTAAATTCTAAAAGCCAGAGGTATTAGTACTAATTATTTTTCCAGCTCATTCAGTTTTCGTATCCAAATTGATGTTGAGACTCACATCAGTTGTGGAAATTAGAATTTTGAATTACAGATGTATTTGGCACTCTTGAGGATTTGTTATTCTGCACACATTTTGTTTCCCCTTCCTTTTAAAACTACCAAACATCCCTTTGCTGACACCTCTCCACAACACTACCACCCTAAACTTCATTACTCTAATACAGATGGATCCAGCAATAAGAAAAAAAATCACACCCTCAATGATCTACCCCACCAGCATTCTGCATCCAACAAATAAGGTAAAACCACACCAAGGGTGGGGATGTGCAATGACATTTTGTTGCAGACAATTTTATTTTAATTTGTGAATGAGTTCTCCTGGATTCTCTAATCTTTAGGTAGGCCAAATGTTTCCACAGTCATAATGGAGCACTGAAACATGATCAATGTGAAGTCTTCAGTAATTGCTGTTGCAGCCACCAAATTACCATCTGATAAGAATAAAATTAATCTGTATCACTGTTTTAAGTGGGGTGCTTACCCTTGGGAAGATGGGTAGGCCAGGTATGGAAACCCTGGACCACCTTTCATTCCAGCAATCTATATTAGTTTGATTAAAGTTAATAAAGCAAGGAAGATTTTGCAAATGGAAATAATGTTCAGAGATAATTTTTGACTGCAATGAATAAGAGATGCAGAGAAGTAATTATAGGAATCTGCTAAAGACCTCTAGGGTGAAATGAACATGACCAAAGAACACTATATGAGGAAACAGAACAAGCAACAAGACACTGATCATAATAGGATATTTTAATTACAGAGAAGGAAATTGGGAGCGGCCTGTGATATTACTGCCAATACGCTTATAACGATGAAGAGCTAACAGGATTTTCTCAAGACAATTGCTAAGCTATGGCCTACTGGGATGTGGGAGATGAGCTAAATGCTTCTCTAAAAAGGGGTTTTGAACAGGGCATTGATAATCCAGCCTTCTCCTGCTATTCACTAGGAAAAAAGAAAAAAAGAGGCACAATCCAGCTATGGGACCCCTCTCCTGAGCAGGAGAACCCTCCATATGTGGGCCTTGGCTAAGGGTAGGCTGGTAAGACATACCATAAGACAGCTGAACTCTAGTTTTCTATAGCAAGCAATGGCCTTTCTATAGCAAGTCTTGCCTGCCTAAAAGGGAGAGAAAAAGAAAGGTACATCCTACCATGCCGAATAATAATAATAATAATAATAATAATAATAATAATAATAATAATTTATTTGTACCCCGCCCATCTGGCTGGGTCTCCCCGGCCACTCTGGGCGGCTTCCAGCAAATATTAAAATACATTAGGATATCACAGATTAAAAACTTCCCTAAACAGGGCTGCCTTTAGGTATTTTCTAAATGTCAGGTAGTTGTTTATCTCTTTGACCTCTGATGAGAGGGGGTTCCACAGGGCGGGCGCCACTACCGAGAAGGCCCTCTGCCTGGTTCCCTGTAGCTTTGCTTCTTGCAGTGAGGGAACCGCCAGAAGGCCCTCGGCGCTGGTTCTCAGTGTCCGGGCTGAATGATGGGGGTGGAGATGCTCCTTCAGGTATATAGGACCGAGGCCGTTGAGGGCTTTAAAGGTCAACACCAAGACTTTGAATTGTGCTCGGAAATGTACTGGGAGCCAATGTAGATCTCTCAGGACCGGTGTTATGTGGTCCCGGCGGCCACTCCCAGTCACCAGTCTAGCTGCCGCATTCTGGAGGAATTGCAGTTTCCAGGTCACCTTCAAAGGTAGCCCCACATGGAGCGCATTGCAGTAGTCCAAGCGGGAGATAACCAGAGCATGCACCACTCTGGCGAGATAGTGTGCGGGCAGGTAGGGTCTCAGCCTGCGTACCAGATGGAGCTGGTAGACAGCTGCCCTTGACACATAATTAACCTGCGCTTCCATGGACAGCTGTGAGTCCAAAATGACTCCCAGGCTGCGCACCTGGTCCTTCAGGGGCACAGTTACCCCATTCAGGACCAGGGAGTCCCCCACACCCGCCTGCCCACTGTCCCCCAAAAAACAGTACTTCTGTCTTGTCAGGATTCAACCTCAATCTGTTAGCTGCCATCCATCCTCCAACTGCCTCCAGGCACTCACACAGGACCTTCACCACCTTCACTGGTTCTGATTTGAAAGAGAGGTAGAGCTGGGTATCATCCGCATACTGATGAACACCCAGCCCAAACCCCCTGATGATCTCTCCCAGCAGCCTCATATAGATATTTAAAAGCATGGCGGAGAAGACGGAACCCTGAGGCACCCCACAAGTGAGAACCCAGGGGTCTGAACACTCATCCCCCACCACCACTTTCTGAACACGGCCCAGGAGGAAGGAGCGGAACCACTGTATAACAGTGCCCCCAGCTCCCAACCCCTCTAGATGGTCCAGAGGGATGTTATGGTCAATGGTGTCAAAGGCCGCTGAGAGATCCAGCAGAACTAGGAAATAGCTCTCACTTTGTCCCTAGCCGGCTGGAGATCATTGACCAGCGCGACCAAGGCAGTTTCAGTCCCATGATGAGGCCTGAATCCTGATTGGAAGGGCTCCAAATGGTCCGCATCCTCCAGGTGTGCTTGGAGTTGTCCAGCAACCACCCGCTCAATCACCTTGCCCAAGAATGGTAGATTTGAGACTGGGCGGGTCTAAAGATGTTTTTTTTTAAGAAGCAGTTTAATGACTGCCTCTTCCAGCGGGTCTGGGAAGACTCCCTTGCAGAGGGAAGCATTCACCACCCTGCAAAGCCCATCACCCAGCCCTTCCCGGCTCGCTTTTATTAGCCAGGATGGGCAAGGATCAAGGAGACAGGTGGTCGGTTTCACTCATCCAAGCAGCCTGTCCACATCCTCGGAGTTAACAGATTGGAATTGATCCCATGAAACATAACTAGGCAGAGCTCTATTACTCTCCCACCCCAGCCCTGCTCCCACGGTGGAATCTACCACCTTCCGAATCTGAGTGATTTTATCTGCAAAAAACTTTGCAAAAGCATTGCAGGAGATCTTGGGGTCCCTACCAGGCCCCGGTGACGAAGGTGGTTCTGATAGATTGCGAACCACCTGGAAGAGTCTCCTGCTGCTGTTTTCTGCAGATGCAATAGAAACAGTAAAGAAGGTCCTCTTCGCCATCGCCATTGCCACTTGGTAGGCTCAAAGTTGAGCTCTAGCCCGTGTCTGGTCTGATTCAGAATGAGTTTTCCGCCACCAGCGCTCTAGCCGTCTCAGTGACTGTTTCATCGCCCTCAGCTCTGGGCTGTCCAGGCTCCATGCAGTCAGAGAGGGCGCTTCAGAGCCAGACAGTCAATAGCCCTGGGTTACTCCACATTCCAGCGGGCCACCAGGGAATCAGCTGAAAGGCCATCAACATGGGATAAAGCATCCCCTACCACTCTCTGGAAACCATTTGGATCCATTAAATGGCGGGGGCGGACCATCCAAATCAGTCCCAGTTGTGGAGCAGTCCAATTGCGCCAGGAAGTGATCTGACCGTGGCACTTCTTTAGTTTCACTTTTTTTAAAAAAATGTCAGATCACCAGCATCCATAGAGGTTAATACCAGGTCTAAGGCATGTCCTCGACTATGAGTTGGGCCAGACTTATTCAGGGACAGCCCCATGGAGGCCATGCTTTCCACGAAGTCTCGAGCGGCCCCATGTAAGGTCATGCCGGCATGGATGTTAAAATCCGCTAGGACAACCAAACTAGGTGTCTCCAGGAGAACATCCGCCACGACCTGAAGCAGCTCGGGCAGGGAATCCTTGGTGCAGCGGGGAGGTCAGTACATCAAGAGGAATCCTGTACTGCCCTTATTGCCCAACTTCCAGAACATGCACTCAGAGAACTGGGTCTTCACAATAGGACACCTGGTGCAAACGAATGACTTCCTAAAAATCTCTGCAACTCCCCCTCCCCGCCCACAAGGCCTGGGTTGCTGTGCGTAAGAGAAACCTGGTGGACAAGCAGTGGCAAGGACAGGCCCATCTGCTTCATCCAACCAAGTCTCTGTTATACATGCCAGGTCAAGTCCTCCATCCACAATCAAGTAGTGGATGGCAATGGTCTTATTCATCATTGACCTGGCATTGCACAGCAGCACCTTCAGGTCATGTGGGTATCCCTTGCTGATTCCAGTATCCCTCCGGTCAGGACCAGACCTGGAGGCAGGGATAGTCCTCAAACAACGACTAAACCTGCCTCCTCAGCAATGACATGGCCTGGTCTTAGCGTAACTCCTCCTACCCGTGATCACTGAGATTGGTCGTCCCAGTGCATTCCCCCCGTGGAACCTGCCCCAGCCATTTTGTTGCCTGGGACCCCCTCCCAGGCAGCCCTGACCCCTCCCCTTAAGAACAAAATAAAACCTACACACACACACACAAAACACAGTAAAACAATACAAACCAAAAGCTATAAAAATTACAAATAAATGAAAATTAAACAAACCAAAATCCCAAACCCCACTAAACATCCACCCCACCCCCCACAACAAAAAAGAATTTAAAAAGATGAAAATAATTAAAAAAAACATTTTAAAACATTTTAAAAAGAACTTTGCACTGTTCTGGGCAGCAACCAGCAACAGCAGTGGCAGCAGTCCTTTTGAGGCCTGTCAAGACCCGCCCTGGGCCAGGTGGTGAGTGGCAGGAATGGGCCCTCAGGCACTCACACAGGGGAGTCCTCCTGGGCAACACCCAGAATGGATTGCGCCTTAAGTCATGAATATACTCATCATACTTACCAAAACTAGGGTTGCCATGTTTCTAAAAGTAAAAACCAGGACATTCTGAAATTGTTGAGCTTTCTTTAGGCAAACTCCAAAGTTGTTGAGCTCCCCTCCCCCAAAGAACGCCAAAATAACACATGCCTAAGATCCAGGACAAAGTGCTGCCTTTTGGAAATTCCCCCGGGTGTCAATTCCACCTTTGATGTCCCGGTAATGTCCAAGAAAAGCCAGACATATGGCAGTCCTAACCAAAACACATTTGGTTGTTGGGTAAACATTTAATAAATATTAAATGTATATAGAATCTTAGAGTTGGAAGGGACTCAAGGATCATGTAGTCTAAACACCTGCAATGCAGGAATCTCAACTAAAGCATCCATGACAGATGGATATCCATCCATCTATCCATATATATGTGTGTGCATTTGTGTGTGTGTATATAATTTTAAAATGATGTTAAAAAATTTTTTAGGGTAGCATTCACCTAACAATGGAGCAAGCTTGTTTTCTGCTTCTCCAGGGGGTAGGGCCCAAACAAATGGATCCAAATTACAAGAAAAGAGATCCCAACTGAACATTAGGAAGAACCTTCAGACCGTAAGAGCTGTTGAATGGACTCCCTTGGAAGGTGATAGACTCTTCTTCCTTGGAGGTTTTTTTTAACAGAGATTGGATGGTCATCTGTCATGGAGGCTTTAGCTGTGATTCCTGTATCACAGGGGGTTGGATTAGATTATATTTATTTTTACAATTGTATCCTACCTTTCCTCTAATAAACTCAAGGTGGCATACATGGTTCTACCTCTTTCCTTTTTATCATTCCAGCAACCATGTGAGAAAGGCCAGCTGAGAGACTGACTAGCCCAAAGTCACTCAGTGAGATTTATGGTCTATTGGGATTTGAAGTCTGGTCTCCCATATTTGACTCCAGTCCTCTGACTACTGTACCATAACTGGTTTCCTTCTCTTGGACATAATATTATGGGATTTCTAAATGTCCTATTCTGTCATTAATACTATTTAATATGTATAAGAAACTCCTAGTTGATATTGCCCAGAACAGAGAAAGCAGAGCTTCAAGTGCTCCTTTTAGGCAACTTTTCATTCTGGGAAACCATAGCAGGGCTTTTTCAGTGGTGGTACCATAGTTTTGGAAAGGCTTTCCCAGGGAAATGTTCTAGACAACATCATACTTAAGTTTCAAGCACAGTTCAGATGCAGGGATAGTTTATATGCACTACATTAGGGATAGCCAACAAGACCGTCTCCTGATGTTGCTTGGCCAGTAGTCAAGGATGATGAGAACTGCAGTCCAAATTTTTGGAGAGCACATGATCATCCTCAGAAGTATATGGAGCTGCCCAGAGTCTCATCACTCTGTAGTGGTGGGATCATGTGACAGTATTCCACATGCATGCACTACGTGATTCTGACAGTGCAGAAAATCACTGCTTCCATGTAATCCTGACCAAACCATAAGATAGTGGCCCAACAAATTCCAGCAAACCACTGCACTGGGACTTTCTAACATATGAAAAAGGCCTTGGAAGATTGATTTTAAAAATATCTGTTCAACCAAGGTTTTTGGGGTGGTATTTTTTAAAGAACTGGCCCTCTTGATGCTTTTAATGGTTTACTAATTTTATTGACAAGATTGCTTTTTTAGCTGTAGTTTTCTGGGTGCCTTTTATTTATTGTAGTGTTACTTTTAACTAAGTGAAGAGATGTTTGAACGCTGTATTAGGCACTTATGTGGGGGGAAAGGCAATTTAGAAAAAATGTAAATAAATAAAACATGCAATAAATAATGAATAGTATGCCCTTACATCTTATTTTCTATCTCCCAACAGCTTTGTGGCATTTGGGAAGCTGGCACAGACCTTTATAAGACAAGCTCCTGGAACTATTTTTAGCCAGGAACTGATGACACTAGGCTATTTCTTCCCATTAATATAGTGTGAGATGCTGTTAAAAGTTCATATTTCCAGGGTCTTTGCTGAAAGCAAATAACACAGCTGGAGGAAAAAGTTTAGCTCCCTGGTGGTTTATCTGGGTGATCTTCTCGTCATCTTTTAGCCATAAGCCAAGAGGATATTGGCACACACTGTTCAGTGCAAAATAAAGTAATAATCTTTATAAGAATGTCTATACACCAATATAAACCCAAAGGGCCTTAAGAACTGCAAAGTGATTGTGAACACAGGTCTCCTGGGTTAATAGCTGGAAATCAAATGCATTTGGAAGTCCAGCCGGAAGGTGCTGATAAGAGACTGGCTTTGTTTGTTTGGATACAGCAATACTTAAGGTAGAAGTCAAGTATGTTTTTAAAAGTGTGCCCACACATCCAACACCACAATAAAGATGTATGGAGAATGTTTAACTAACTGGGAAAGCATTTATTTTTCACAGGCATTCACTAGGGGAAAGTATTTTGTTGCCGTCGCCACTGCTATGGGTAATGGCTCTATTAAATAATGAAATTGCCATCTGCACTGATAAAGCAATACTTCTGAATTCTCACCCGAAGTGGTCCAGTGTATTTAACCAACAAACCAGCCCAGATGTCTTGCTTTTGTTGTTGTTTTGTGAGAGTTCTTTCAGCCCAAAGAAATAGTATGATCCAGGCTATGGTTGGCAAAATTCTCCCTCAAATGCTATGACTGATTTAGCAAGGTTTTACATCACAGTGAGTGAAGAGTGTTAAATGTTGGAAACAAGTGAGCACTGTCAAGGGTGGAAGTTACAACGTTTTGTGAATAATATGTCACCGTAAGCCCTTAACAATAGCTCAAAATGCAATCTGATAAACACACAAATATCTTGGGTGTGTAGTGATCAGAAGTGGCTTAGTGCATGGGGCAGTGTGTGTGTGTGTGTGTGTGTGTGTGTGTGTGTGTGTGCTGGTGTTGTTGTTGTTGCAGGTCTCTCTCTCTCTCTGAGTTTTACACATGGTAATAAGGCAGAATGTTCCGTTCATTGAATATGCAGTCACTCAAAACTCTTTACAATTTCCCCAGTGCCTTTCTGTACTATTGTTTTTATAAGTATTATTGCTCATTCCCTCAAAATAGTGTTCAGCTATTATGAAAGTATGCATTTATTCTTAGCCTTTTAGTTGTTCATGCACTTGGATTGATTTTTTAATTTGGTTCATGAAAGTTGAGAATGCCAGAGGTTGGAGAGGCAATGCAATCACCTCCACTGCTGCAAGCTATGGAAAAACAATTTGATTGAAGGCAAAACAGTTGGTTTGACTTTTCTGTTGGTGGGCATGTATGTGAGTCCCTTTCATTTCTATGCTCTGAAAGTGTGGTGTGCTTTGTTTTGTAGTAAAGCATGAGGCATAGTTTAAATTTTCATATGAGAAGGCTGTGGGAAAATTTCTGGCATGTGTATGTTAGGATAATTGAGACAAAGTAATTTTAGTAATACCTGAAGGTGGTGAAAATTTAAAAGAAGTGGATAAGGTGCTTTATCTATATGCAATAGTGGCCGCGAGGCTGCTTGTCGCAAAAAACTGGAAAAGTGTTGTGATTCTGACAAAAATAGAATGGCTTGCCAAATTAATAGAATATCATAATTTGACCAAGATAATGGGGAATATTGGAGGGGTCTCAAAGGACAGGATAGAAAAGGAATGGAAGGCCTTTAAGAGATATATACAAAATTACATTGAAGAGCCTGAACTCCTATCAGAATGAAACAAGTTCTGTGATAGATATGAGTAAGAAGGAGAGAAGAAGGAAGTCAAAATACTAGATTATGAACATTAGAATTAATAGTATACAAAAAGGAACAATGGAAAACAGAAGATACTACCGCTGAGAGGATTGGAAGCCCAGCACTGGGTGAGGTGAGGGGTGGTAGAGGTAAAGGGTGGTGGAGGGGTAAGAAAGTACACAAATGTTGATTATAGTTATATCTGCATTTTTTATTCAATGTATGAAAGAATGCACGGGTGTACATTTGTAAGTGTCTGTTTGTATATTTTAATATCAAGATTTTTCAATAAAGAATTATTTTTAAAAAATACTTGAAGGTGGTGGGTTAAATAATAGAATTTTAGAGTTGGAAGGGACCCCTCAGGATAATCTAGCCCAACCCCAATTTCAAAGGATATTTGCCGCTGGCTAACAAGAAAAGGCCAAACTGCGAGAGGCAGTGAAGGATAGGCGTGCCTGGCGTGCTCTGGTCCATGGGGTCATGAAGAGTCGGACACGACTGAATGACTGAACAACAACAACAAGAAGAAAATCTGGCTTTTCTATAATAATATAATAATTTATAATAATAATTTATTATTTGTACCCCGCCCATCTGGCTGGGTCTCCCCAGCCACTCTAGGCGGCTTCCATCAAATATTAAAATACATTTAATACATTTCTCTAAAATATCACCAAATGGTTTGCTCTGTTGCTGCTGCAGAGCTACTACTATTGATCTCTTCATCACAAGCATACCGGTATGTTTATTTTACAGCTGGCATCAGACAGGATTCTTAGTCATGAGGGTGTAGGACTGGCCTCCTTACTTAAGGAGACTTGGGTATTTGGCCTCATGGGGGCTTCAATATGGGGTTCCTCTGGGTTCAGTTTTATTTCCTATGTTGTTTAGCATCTATTTGAAACTGCTAAGTGGGGTTATCCAGGATTTTGGAGTACATTGTCAGCAATGCTAACAGGCTGTAGCACCATCATTTGTATGGTGCTACAGCCGGTGCCATCACAAAAGGGATTCAAGCATATTCTGGGATTAGGGATGGGAGAAAAATTCAACTCAGTTCACATTTAAACCAATATTACAAAACAATATGAAAAACAATGCACGGTCATCTTCTGAAATCTTCACTTATTTTATTTTTGCAAGGTATTTCTCCAAAAATGCATAGAAATTGAAAAAATATACATGAGCATGTTGGGATGAATTTGCACTACAATGCTGATAAATTTTCAGGAGCATTTTTTTTTAAATAAATCACAAACTGATGTGGAGAAGTGAGCATAAGTTTCAAAAACAGAGTAAATTTGCTCATCCTCGCATTGGATGTGGGTGTTCCTACAAAGCTTAGATAAACAGTGCCTTATATTGCCACAAACAACTTGGAGCTATATAGATCTTGTGGAACCATTCTTGTAAAAGGATCCAACATACTTTAATTGCTCTGCCTGCTACTCAGATAGCCAGATTGTTGAACTCAGCTTTTATTGTGGTAATTGATGTGTCCTACCATGCCATCTCATAAGACCATGTTTACCAGAGTACAGCAGAATGATATCGGAAACTGTATTACCATATTTGTGAATTGGCCCTAGATTATTTAATTGTGGACTTCTTGATTTGGGTCCCAAAAAAACAGTTGGCTCTCATATTTTATGTTACTTCCCAAGATCAGTAGTTGTGTATTCATTAGCTATATTTTCTTATACTGCACCTTCTAATATTCCATTTTTCCTATCCTTTTTTTATAAAAAAAGTAATTTATAATTTATGTGCTTGTGTTCAGTGCAGGAAAATGTGTTTTGCCTCGTGCCTTTGTATTTTCTTCAATATGGAAAGTTGCCACCTTGGAAACCAAACTAAGGGAAATCAATGCTTATGTAATTGTTTAATAAATTGGTCATACATCACATTAAAGGCAATATTAAATGGAAAAGCAATTGTTAGATTCCAACTGTTAAGAGCTGTTTACATTAGGTGAAAACACTGAATTAGAGAGATATGAATTGGGCAAATAAATCCTTCTCGCTCCAAGGTAGCCAAATGCACTACTTGGAGATGGTAGCTCTGTTTGAAGACATCTTTTATTTGAAGGATGTCCAGTTTAAATGCAAAGAACACTAAGAAGGGAGAAGTTACTATCACCTAGAAAGCAGACAGAACAAGCACACAGGTCACCTGGCCATATACTTTCTTGCTGTGGTGAGATACATTATATAGTAATTAGTCCCTTAATTTGCAGCTGCACATGTACATTAGCATATGCACATTTTATACAGACCTGTGCCCTTTTTTGTCCTCTCCTTTCCAATGCCTAAGTGGTCACTTCCCCCTGCCCAAATAACCTGCTCTTATCACTTTATAATTTGCTTATTTAATACTATGCATGTGTATGGCACTTTACAGTGTACGAGAAGACAGGTCTCTGTCTACAGGAGCACAAGGAGACAATAGAGGAAGGGAAGTGGAGGCAGAGCATATATATGAACATGAAATATATGGTGGTTGAGTTTCAGGTTCAATTCAAGTAGGCCTGGGAGTCTCCCTGGTCTGAAACCCTGAAGAAGCACTGCCAGTCAGGGTGGACAATTCTGAGCTAGACGGAGCAATGGTCTGACTTGGCACATGGCAGATTCCCATGTTTGTAGGGCCACCTATATTATCTGATGTACATTCTTTGGGGGATTTTTTGGGGGGTGGATTTTAGTATTATATGATTATATGGTTGTCACCTACCCCTGGACCTTATGGTGAAGGGTAGATGAGAAATTAGATAGTTAGATAGATAGATAGATAGATGATAGATAGATAGATAGATAGATAGATAGATAGATAGATAGATGGTGTGTAGAAGTGATCTAGCAATGAATATTTCTGGGCACCAGTGTTGGGTGAAACAGATGAAAGGTTTGGGGTCATGAGAAACTTCCATTCTCAGACAAGCCACAATTCTGATTTTTGACAGTATGACAATTCAAGAGCTATATAGCAGAGTGATTTGTTGAGAGGTAATTGTATGAGTATAGCAGTCAAACTCATCTATTTTGATTCATAGAGAAAGACACTTTGCACAAATGCTTAGGTGCAAGGTGGGATGTAAGAATACCTAGTGATCCCCTGTGTTCCTCCTAGAGTAAGACTAATATCAACCATATACTTCAAGTGGTGGAAGGTCACATCCCTAAAGCTGAGCAACCATTTCTCAATGCCAGGATGAAATGTGTCTCTGCTGTTGCTGTTCCCACCTCAGAGATTCTGTGCCTACCTTTTGCCAAACCACATAAATCAACAATTACCACATTAGTCCATCAGCACTTTTCAGCCTTCCCTGCAGCAGGAAAAGGAATCCGCAGCCTTCTGCATTCCCTTGTCTTCCAATACTGCCGAAAAGATAACCCTGAACCAAGAACCTTCAAATCTGCAATGCAAAGAATTTTCCCCCTGCCTTGTAGCCTATTCATAAATAAAATCCTGACTTTTGTTAATGGTTGCAATAATTTTTCTACGAAAAAGATTTATGCACCCAGCAATGTGTGTGTGTGTGTGTGTGTGTGTGTGTGTGTGTGTAGGTGTAGACAAACACACACATTCCACACATATCTCTTATGTGTTTTCAGCACATGGCCCATAGTTATGAAATATACACAATGTGACACATGTCATCAAAAATTATGCATGTCACCCCAGAAATAGAGGGAATGTGACAAGCACCATTAGCACGCGTCAAAAATCATCAGTCTCTGATTCCATTAGGACTCTGAAGAACCTGTGTGTGTGTGGGGGGGATAGTTTAATCTTTTTATCAGAAAAATTCACAGTTGGTATATTTTTACATGGTTTTATATGGCCTACTCTATGAGTGTAACATTGGCATGCATTTCTAACTCGGCTTTGAATAGTGATCCGTGATATATGCTGGTGGTCCCTCTCCCATGCACACACTCAGAATATTGCAGCTCTTTTCTCCCCAGTGTCATTTCAGAAATAATGGCATTGAAGAAACAGGTTTCCAGTAGCACTTGGGATGATTTACTGATGGGATTTATGGAAATTAAAATGCAAAGCAGGTTGATCTTCTAAGTGCTATCCTTATACTAGAATGAAACCAGTAGTCAAAAACCTTTGCGTTCAAGTTTCTACTTAAAATGCTTATTGCTTACACCTTGACAATATTTTGACCTCCTCCAGCGTGTACGGTACATGGGGCTAGGGTTGCAAAATGGATCTTACCCTCTACTCAGTGGTGGCTGATGCCCATTGAGGTTGGCATGGAGGAAAGCATGGAGACCAACACTAAGTGGAGCCAGAACTACCGACAGGCAGAGCCAATTAATTCTACACACCCACCAGGCATCCTTCTCCCTGCTGAGGTCTATAAAGGCTACACAGAGACTAAGGAGGAGGAGGAGGAAGCCAAAAAGCAATGCCACTTCCTGGAGCAGTTGCAAGTAAGATGGCAACAGGTAGCAGCTGATTGGGGGCAGACTGAGATTGGTGGGACACTGGGACAGTGTCCTGTTTCCCCTAATGGGCCAGCTACCACTGCCTCCTCTTCTCTATAGGCTTGGATGAAAGAAAATGGGATTTAAGTTCCAACTTTATTCTCTTCTTCATGCCCATGTGTTAGAACATTTGCCTGACATCTCACCCCCCTATAGCTTCTGACCTCCTCTTGAATGGGTTCTATGCAAGGTGCACATGTTTACCATAGTCACCCCCTACCCCTTTGCTAAGGAAACTTGAACCAAAATCGCAGTCACTAGAGTAAGTTCAGAATTAGCTGGAGATGTTAAAATGCAATCATCAGGGCACATTAAGTAATAGTTGCTTTTTGAAAAAAGAGTCCATAGATATCTGGACCAGGTTCGGAAAAGAAAATTCCAAATATGTTTGAGAGAGTCAAAGAAGACCATGAACATGATCCAGGCAAAGCTAAGCATGCATGTATGCATATATATATTGATCCAGACTATCTATCTATCTATCTATCTATCTATCTATCTATCTATCTATCTATCTATCTATCATCTCTCTATCTATCTCTCTATCTATCATCTATCTATCCAGGAGACACCTGGATCTGAGATGTCATGGGCTGTGTGTGTGTGCGTGCGCGCGCACACATGTATACACACACACACACACACACACACACACGCACATATACACACCTTGCCCAAGAATGAAATGTTGCAGATGGTCTGGAAATCTAGTAAATATGCAGCATACATACCAAAACCTTATATTGCAGGAAATAAAATAAAATCTCTTTCTTTGGTGGGGAAGATGTTGAAAAAGGAACTACTGGAATTTCCAACATTCTCTCAGCACTTCAATATTTCAAGCATTGCATTCCTTGAAATGTGCCCCCATTTTAGTCCTCCGTATCCATTCATTTAAATTTGATAAACACTTCTTTGAACATTTTAAGCAATGCTGGGGGGGAATCCTTCTATTTTCTGGGTGCCTTTGAAAATAGAGGTTTCAAAATAGTTACAGAAATATGTTGGGATACAATGCAGTTTGCATCAGGGATAAAGCGAAGGGATGTGTATTGTGCTATGTCAGCTCTGTTAGTCCAAAGGCTTGACTAGCAAGCTTATTTTCAGACACACACAGCATACTATGTAAAATACTAGACATTGCTTTGGTGAAAGAGTATCAGAAAGTAAGTTTCCACATGATTTACAAATCTTATCACATGGGTCAACAGATGTAATCTGATTTCACTACACAATGCCATTGTTTGGTTCAAATGAAGGCAACTGAGAGCAAGGGAAATTCAAATTAATAAATGATTATTTTCATAAGTAGTACTGAAATGTTCTCAAAGCGATGTGTAATTTTAGCTCAGTCTTAATATCAACCTGCTTTTAGCCATCTGGAGAAACGCCTCCATAAGGACCACAGCTTCCTAAAGATGGTGGCCAAAAAGGCCAGGTCTAAGGATAGGTACTGCAAGGTCTTTCTGGCTCATGTGGCCAGCATGACTAAATCGCTTTTGGCACAACAGGACACTGTGACGAGTGCCAGAGTGCATGGAAACGCCATTTACCTTCCTGCTGCAGCGGTACCTATTTATCTACTTGCACTGCTATGCTTCTGAACTGTTAGGTTGGCAGGAGCTGGGACAAAGCAACGGAAGCTCACCTTGTCGCGAGGATTAGAACTGCCGACCTTCTGATTGGCAAGCCCAAGAGGCTCAGTGGTTTAGACCACAGCGCCACCTGCATCCTTTACATTTTACCTTTACCTCTAAGGATACCATTGGTATGGTCTATTAAAGGTGTTGAAGCCACTTTGTATGGAGGTGCTTGCTAAAGCAAGTGCATGGTACAACTGGTAATGGAGGCTATCTTATGGAGGCTTTTGTATTTGTAAGATCACTATTTTATATTTACGAAGCTTGTTGCTGCAGGCTTTATGAAGTTTTATTTTAAACGATCTATTCCATTTGTAGACTGACATCAGAAGCTGAAACTCTGAGTATTCAGTTTCCAACCAATGTGGGCATGAATTCTGAATATTGCTCCATTGCAGATGTACACCAAAAAACACAGAACGCATTAGGGAGCAGGCAGCACAGGGTATGATGGTAGGAGCAAGGCTAGAATGTGCTACCCTGCTTTCCTCCTTCACATATTTCAGAATGCTTGCAATTGGCTGCAATGGCATTTTATATCATACTAGCTGAGCATAGTCTCTCTCCAGTGCTCAAAACCTGTACATGTTTTGGTGTTCATGCATACCTTCACAGATGGAACCTAGAAATGGAGGGGAAACTGACATATTGCTGAAAATATAGGACAAAAATATGCACAATGCTCTGAGCCATATGCAGGACTTTTCCTGTACATGTTTTGGTGTTCATGCATACCTTCACAGATGGAACCTAGAAATGGAGGGGAAACTGACATATTGCTGAAAATATAGGACAAAAATATGCACAATGCTCTGAGCCATATGCAGGACTTTTCTGAGGTTTTCAAAAACAATGCTCCCCCCCCATACCTATTTGGATATGCCTACTGATTTTGTAGAAGTGTGTTATTTACCCAGAGGACTCCCACAAATCATTGCCATCTGTTATGGTTTACCAGGTTATCTCCATGTAGCTTCTAGAGCATTGTTCCAGAAGAAACAAAAAGATTCTTTGGAGACATGATAGTCTGTCACATTGCCGTCGCAACTACACCAGCACTCAAGGGGCTTAATCTTGCTCTACACAGCTCAAGCTCTATTGATTCACCATGTGAAAAAAACGACTTCTTCTACATGTTTATGCTTAAAATATTTGATTTTTCTAAAGTTACATGCTATTGGGCAAACCCTAGCATTTAAGACGAATAGGTGGATTCTATCGTCTGGCTGCCATAAATCTTGATTAAGATTTACTGGAAAGGGCAACCATCCTTTGAACACTCACTTATATGCTATTCTGTCTTTTGTAACGTTGTCAAATGGGGCTTAGCATCGTTATGGACAAGCTCATTTCCTTTTCTAGTTCAGCTCCATTTTGTATTTCAAGATGTGTGCCGTAGTAGTAGACATATTAGTCCTTTCTTCATCTGACTCCTCTGTGTTTTGATGATAGATTGTCTGGAATCTGAGAGTCCTGGTCTCACATCTCAGTTGAGTTGCAGATTTACTGAGGCCAGAGCCTTCAGGGCTGCCACCTATTTTTCTGGAAGGATCTCTGTGCCTGTAAAAAGATGCATGTCAGAAGTTAAATAGACTATATGGTCTTATCACTGCATCACCACAGTGGAACTAGCTGCATCTGAAGCTGCCATACAGCTTTCAGAGCTCTGTGGTTCCATTTATGCGCTCTGCCACAGTCAAAAGGACATTATCCATGTATTTCTTAAGAAGAAATTTTACCCATGTTGAGGTAATGTGCCTGAAGATTTACCCCACTACTTACAGATTTGCCCAAAAATGAGCACTGAGGAGCAACCTTGTTCAAAGATTTAAATCTCTCAGTTGGTAGATCAAGTGGGTATTTAATTAACTTTTTCAGAAGTGTAGGGAGACCTGTCCCCTAATAAAAAGTAACCAGTTTTGCCTTTAGAGTGGCAATTTTAAGGAGAAGGTTTTGTGGGGATGATAAATTTAATTCTTCAGGGGAACAAGCTCTTTTCTGACACAATTTATGGTTCTTTTATTCTGTTTTATGTATTTTATCTTTTGCAATGGCTTCAGCTATACAAATAAATAATATTTGTATTTGTACAGCTGTTACAAACACAATAACTTTTCCAGACAAAACTTAAGCAACTTTCCATCGGCAAAATGGTGATATGAAAATGCTCACCGCAAGGTTGTCACTACAAGAACGACTCTGTTAAAGATTGTAAAACACTGGCAGGTTGTCCCATTGCTTTTCCTGATGTAGAATGAAGTTGTACCAGCAGTACACATGGGAGAACCAGTTAAAACTACCTCAATGACTTTCCAATGGAAAAGTCAACAGCTTATACTAGAAGTAGGGGGGAAATGTTTCTATGATAATAAAAGTGCCACGACAGCAGAGGTGATGGAGCCTGAAATTGGTTGCCTTTATTTTGTATTTGAGGTTTTTCTTTGCATTGAGTCTGAGTTGGCACACACCCTTCAGTAAAGATTAGGGACAAGGAAGTTACTACAGCACACAGTAGTAACTAAGTAGTAACTTAGTAGCAACCACCTAGCTTCAAACTCTTAAACCAGGTTAGGACTTTCTTGAAGAGACTTGAATCCAGCATATTGCAGTCCTTCTCCAGGCCTTTGTCACCCATAAGTCTTTATCCCATTTCCCAAAGCCTCTGTACGCAAATCCTATAAAAGCGTTCTTACAAAGTCACATGACTGTTCAAACAAATTATACTTCAGTGGTGATGAAGAAGAGTTTGGATTTGATATCCCGCTTTTCACTACCCGAAGGAGTCTCAAAGCGGCTAACATTCTCCTTTCCCTTCCTCCCCCACAACACACACTCTGTGAGGTGAGTGAGGCTGAGAGACTTCAGAGAAGTGTGACTAGCCCAAGGTCACCCTGCAGCTGCATGTGGAGGAGTGGAGACACGAACCCGGTTCCCCAGATTGTGAGACTACCGCTCTTAACCACTACACCACACTGGCTAATTCTAGCAGTGCTAGAACGTGGACTTAAGCAAAAGACTTTTATCTGACCTAGATAACATACAAGGCGGAAAATCCGTGCCCTGTAGAGATAAAAGTAACAATGCTGCTAAGTCTTGTGGGACTTCTGACTGCATAGAACTTTCCTACTGGGCAGTTAATGAAAAACAGATTTAATGGTGATCTTTTGTTACTTTCTGAGCACATCCATATTTTTGTATGTGGCAAGATTATGTTATTTTTTAAAAAAACATTGTAACTCTGAACATTTACCGTAACAGCCACTTAAAAACAAACAAACTTTTTGGATTGCATCCCATGCTATGCAGGCATCTATATATTAATCAGTGATATTCCCCCTGATAATGCCACAGGCCAATCAAGGAACCCTTAAAGCAGGCTGGGGCAACCTTTGTAGTCTGGGAGCAGCGTACTCTCCTGACCGACCTTCCAAGGGCCACATGAAGTAGGTATGGCCAAAGTGGGCAGGGCAAGAGCTTGCAAACAAATCAGGTTGAATGCTCAATAAGCAGGTCATCTGACGGGGAATGAGCTAGGAACAAGAAGCTTATATGAGTTTAAGTAATTAGTTGAATGTTGATTAAATGGCAGAAGTGAACCAGAGTCAACTATTTGGATAGTCCAAAGTCCAGAAAGTTTTATTCTCACTTGGACTACTAGCCTACTCTTGAAGCCAAGGTATGTTTTAACTCATATACGTTCACCTTTGCCATATGTTTTTTCACCAAGTCTATTTTTCTAGGCACTTGGGGCCAACATCTTTTGCTTCTGTAAATAATGTGATGCTGGAAATAAGCCAAAAGTGTAGATTCACTTGTAAAAATATCCTCATTAAGAAACAAATTGATGGTAATGCTAGTGAGGGTGCCACTATAAATATACAACGGGACTGCAGATAGTTTAAGCTCCTTTTACTTTACGAAGTAGACCAACGAATGAATATAATTGATTCCTCTGTGTTGCAATTTTCCGTGCATTAGTTAGAATATATAGTCAAAATTGAAGCTGTCCATCAAATAAAATGAAAGCATGTTTTCTCATAATGTTTTGTGATTTCTATTATTAAACTAAGAAAGAGAAAACCATTGCTTTTTTGCATCAGATGCAACAGCAATATAAATATTTCACGTTCTGAAGCATTAAATAATAAACTCCAAGCAGCCTGATACTTTATGTCGAGCTGGCTAAAGTTCTGAAGTTTAAGGAGCGGATAGCAACATTTGAATATGAATGAAACCCATTACAAAGCTTTCATACACATTGTGCTTCTCCTTCTCTTCCACAATTTCTCCTGTTTTTACTTTTTCTCTATGCACAACATCCCAAGGGGATGTGGAGCAGTAATGTGGACATAACCCTAATTGGGGATATTGGGAGTCCACTTTGATGACTGATGCTGCTTTCTACTACTGCAATGTAGAGCATGAAAGGGTATGTTTCTTTAACAGCAAAAGTCCTAGAATGCACCCTTGCATGTGTTTACAGGTTAGTGAGCTGGAGAACAGTCCTCAAGACCTACTCCTTATACACAGTCACAGACTTGTTATGTACACAACGGTGATAAGTGTTTCACAATGGCGATAAGTGTTTCACCCACTCCAGGACTTGCCTAGTATTTACACATTAAAAGTCTGATTCCCTTTCTCTCCTCTCTCCACCCTCTGCCACCCCCCCAAAAAAAATCTTGTTCCAGAAAAAGAACATTATAAACCCTGTAATATCAATAACCGTGAAGTATATAAAAGGCCTGGAAATAACTTGAATTCTCATTAGTGTCAATTAAAAAGGATCCATTTAAAACAATCTAACAGGGTCTTACTGTGAAACTGACAAGGTACTTGACAGGAATGATTTTAATGGACAATATTTCTGCCACGGTCCAAAATTGTCTATTAATAGCAGCCGGCAAATTAATACCTGCGGTTTTCCATCTTAAGTGCTTGTTGGGATAGCTAGAGATTCCAGAGGCTTGCATACTCAGTACTGCCTCATGCACCACATGCCCCACTACATTGGGTTCCTTGGCAGAAGAAAAGTGTGATAGAAATGCAATAAAGGAAAAGAATTTTTTTTAATATCATCAGTTGGGGCATCTGTTTCAGAAGCTGCTTGGAGAAAATTTTTGGAGGGTGGGGAAATAATGGGAAAATGTCCCTTCCCAGTGCACTGTGTTCCCAATAATAATCCACCACCCTTGTGGCTGTAATTAATTTAAAAATATAAGAGACATAATGGAAGGCCATTGTTGTTGTTGTTCAGTCGTGTCCGACTCTTCGTGACCCCATGGACCAGAGCACGCCAGGCACGCCTATCCTTCACTGCCTCTCGCAGTTTGGCCAAACTCATGTTAGTAGCTTCGAGAACACTGTCCAACCATCTCATCCTCCGTTGTCCCCTTCTCCTCGTGCCCTCCATCTTTCCCAACATCAGGGTCTTTTCTAGGGAGTCTTCTCTTCTCATGAGGTGGCCAAAGTACTGGAGCCTCAACTTCAGGATCTGTCCTTCTAGTGAGCACTCAGGGCTGATTTCTTTGAGAATGGATAGGTTTGATCTTCTTGCTGTCCATGGGACTCTCAAGAGTCTCCTCCAGCACCAAGGCCATATTCGAGCCTAACAAGTGGTTTGATATGTAGATTTCAGAACAGCCGTGCTGGATCACAACAGTCTGCTTCTAATTAAAAATGACTTCGGGCTTGTTAAACTCTAAAAATGGATTTGTCTGAATAAGCCCAGATCAATCCAGGGTTTCTGATCCTGGTCTGTTTAGATAAACTGTAATTAAAAGTAACCACAACTCCTGCTTTAGATTAAATGACAAATAGTGGTTGGTTGAAAAATAGAAGCTGATGGTTCTGTTGTGCATCAGAGGAGGAGAGGGAAGGGGAAGCATGCTCTGTATGTAACACTAACCTAGGCTTCCTCAACCTTGGCCCTCCAGATGTTTTTGGCCTACAACTCCCATGATCCCTAGCAAGCAGGACCAGTGGCCAGGGATGATGGAAATTGTAGTCTCGAAACATCTGGTGGGCCAAGGTTGAGGAAGCCTGCACTAACCTATGGTTTAGTAGAGAAATAGCAGATTTCCAGATGTTGTTGGATTCCAACTCCTATTAGCTTCAGGAACCATAGGCAATGGTAATCAAAGTCTGGCAACATCCGGAGAGCACTAAGTTGTCTACCCCTGGCTTAACATTATGTCCAAAGCAGGTCTATGTCAGTGTTTTTCAACCTTTTTTGGGCAAAGGCACACTTGTTTCATGAAAAAAATCACGAGGCACACCACCATTAGAAAATATTTAAAAAAATAACTCTGTGCCTATATATATATATATATATATATATATATATATATTAAGACTGTTACAAATCTGAATCTTTATTGTTCTGAAATGCTAGAAACTTAAGACGAAACCCTCCAATTTTCAGTTTTTGCAACATCACAAGATCCAGCACCTTCTTCAAAGCTGCTCTTGCTATGATGCTTGGCGAACCTTTTGCCACTCCACAAATTCATCAAGAAGAACAGGCCATGCCCCATCTTCATCATAGTTGCTAAGATCTGCATGGACAGTTCTGCTGAATTCTAACACATTGTACCACTGATCTTTGTTAATTACTCTGTATTTTGACTGCTCCAAGTATTGGTAAAATATTGAAAACAGAGGCCACGTTCTTCCAAGCAGAAGAGCTAACATAGATTTTGCAGTGTCAATATCCAGATTTCTCTGGTCTTTATCCCTTGCAAAATCAAAGGCATATCTGTAGATATTCTTAAATGTTGAAATATCATTCAGTTGCGAGCGCAAAAAATCAAATTTACTCTGCAGCTTTTCTGTGCAGTCACATTGTAATGAGGTCATCCCCTTTAACCATTCTTCCTTTGTAAAAAATCCCATGCTTTCAGCCTCCAGTTTCCAGGCTAAAACTAGCATAATAATATTTTCAGGTTCAACGCCAATGTCCTCACAGAATTTCTCCATTCCTTCTGGCCCTACCACTTCATCCTCACCTGCATATTCATAAAACCAAGCCAGGCACTTCTTGCTTGAAAAATGCTCCTCACCGCTTATCACTTTACTAGAAGCTTGAGACCTGCAGTAGCTGCTGATTTTGCACTTCTTGAGGCCCGTCTCGTCCCCCGCCTGCCCCGAGGATTTGCGCTTCTTCTTCACGGGCATCTCCCTCGGTTCGCCCCGGACGGGGGCGCGGAGGCGGAGGGCCGCGGGGCCCCTCGGGAGGGGGGAGGGAGCCGCCGCCTCTTCCTTCCCTCGCAGCTGAGGAGGAGGAGGAGGCGGAGGAGGAGGCGGAGAAGCTGCCGGTGCCGTCGCGGCTCTTGCCTTCCTTCCTCTCAGCTCGCCGCCGCCGCCGCCGCGCCTGGTAGATTCAGGCGTGGGAAGGGGGATACTGTGGTGGGGAGCGAAATAAAGAGCTTTCCTGAGGGAGAAGCGGCGGCGGTGGCGGCGGTGGCAACGCTGGTCCTCTGTGCCTATATTGACTACATATAAAGTAATTTTTCCCACGGCACACCAGGCAACATCTCGCGGCACACTAGTGTGCCGCGGAACAGTGGTTGAAAAACACTGGTCTATGTTACAGTGCTGGGTCGAGTGCATGGTGCAGTTCATGGCTTTGTTCTGCACAAAATTGAGCATCCACATGGTGCCTCCTGTCCCACTCAGGAGGTCAGTATTGCTCCTGTCTTGGAAACCTGCCTATGAAGATGCAAACACCGAATACTGGTTCTTTCAAAACCTCAAAGGGAACATAACATATTTTTTTCAAGCAAAATAGACAGATATTATGATTTATGTGCTTTCTAATGTGCATGAAATAATACTTAGACTTTGTTTTAAAATGGGGAAATCCATTGTTCTCGGAGCACAGGGTTGAAGAGTTTCAATAGAAGCTAATTTTAATCAATCAAATGATTAATATATAAAAATGATTCAAGCTGGTTGAGAAGATCCTCCCCTCCTCCCCAATGCAATCAGATGAACCACCAGAAAAGACAGGGAACCTTTTCTTAAAGTGGTTCCTCTGAGTAGTTCAATTCAGCTTCTCTTCAATATCTGACACACAGTAGCTGCCAACCGAATGAACCAATTTCTATGTATATGAAATGCCTGCAGGATGATAGAATTCCCACTCAGCTGCCAGTGATGGACTGGAGAATCATACTATTGTATTCCCCTGGTAGCCCATCAGGACACCTGTTTATTTCGGTGTACACATTAGGAAATGACAATGCACTGCAGAAATTACTAGATGTATTGTATAGTAAATTTTGAAATTCTTATGCTCTAGAACACCTAACACAATGAAATCATCTCCTCTCAGCTTCAGCTGTTGAGGTAACAAATTGTCTTGTGCACTGTCAATAGATTACTGCTACTGATGCAGTGGGACAACTATATACAGTGTTATCACCCACAAGAGCAGGCTGTGTAAATCTTAACAAGTGACAGTGGTAAATATTTATTTCAAGCCTTTGTTGCACATAAATCTATAAATGCAGGCATAAAATGTGTAAATACAGAAGTATAGAGATTATTGAATTGTTAGCAATCCAAAGCCAACTTAGATCAGTGAGGGTAAAATCATCGGGTCAATAATGGTTATGAAGCATAACACAGTTTCTGTACTAATCCAAAGTCTTTGCATTTGTTAGCCACACTAATACAATGTATGATGAAGCATGGGGAAAGCATGGGTTAAATAAATAAATCCCTAGGACTTTTCAGTTTTGACCTCTTTCCACAGTGATGAATGACAAATTCACTCTCTGGAATCGGTCTTCTCAATTGGATCAAATAAATAGATTGACACATAAGTTACTGATATTATCCTGCCCAATCTGTTCTGTTCTGTTATTTTGCTTCTTCCTCTGAGTGAAGTTGGGATGGGCAAATCTATCAGTTCTGATGTCTCCCGGTTTTGCTATCTTTCTAATATGAAATGCAGTTCCACACATTTCCAAATCAGCTTGCAATGAAAAAAGTCTCCATGAAACTTCATCAGAATCTCAGTGCATATTTATCCCAATGCACACGTTGTATGCAATTCTGTGTAATATACACATTTTTGCAAAACATATTTTCCCTAATTTAATGCATTCCATATGTTATTTCTGCTAATATCTGGATTTTTTTTATTCACACTTTGCCTTAATATGCCATTATTATTATTTTTTTGGTACACCTTACTTGGCTGGGGAACTGCACTGCAAAATTTAGGAAAGAGAATTTTGCAGAGTTGCTGCTTTACAGTGTGCATATTGTTTCAGAAATTGCAAATTAGTTAAATATGTTTTTAAATGTGAACTGGATCTATTTCCCCCTCTAATCCTTGTGTGAATAAACGAAACTGTCATATCATTTTATGTTCTGTTCTTTGCTATAAAATTGTAGTTTTCTGGTTTTTGTTTTTGTTTAAATACGCTTCACTGACCAAAAACGTTGAATGTTCATAGGAGGATTTAAAGTTCAATTTGGTACTTGAAAATGAGAGGCAAAGACAAAATAGGGAAAGGAATAAACCTAACAAAATCAGGGGAAATGGAAACTTATCCAGGACACTACTCCCCTTATCACTGGCCATGTGGCTGGGAGGGGCAGTTGAAATAATGTATATTGAGGAGAGTTAAAGAGAGTTAAGCTGTGATCCAAACCAACTTTTGTTAGCAAGGTCACTTAAATAATGCAGGCAGAGACCAGAGAGACAATACATTCTGATAACACTTTACTGAAGAAAACCTAACAAAAACAGTGTGTAAGCTGAGGAGAAAGGAACAGGGAAATCTTGTCATTCTTACTTCAGGCCTGAAGAAGTGTGCATGCACACGAAAGCTCATACCAAGAACAAACTCAGTTGGTCTCTAAGGTGCTACTGGAAAGAATTTTCTATTTTGTTTTTACTTCAGGCCTTGTACATAGCCGGGAGACAGTCAACCAAACACACAGAGGAAAAGCTCCCTTGGAAAAGTACAATTAGGGCACTTGCTACTTCAGCAAACATCATGTTACTCTGCCTGACTGCTTGAGCAACAGTTCCACCCACCCACCCACCCACCCTACCTGCCTACTTGACTTTAGCACTAATAAGTTGCAAACTGAATGATGCCCCTCCTTCCAGTTCTATCATCTCTGCCTCCAGAATGATGCCAGCATCACTTGGCTGGTGTCAAGCTCTGAGTAGGGTGATCTGGAACAGGGAGGGGCTCAATCTGGCTGAGTCAGGTTCCTGTTAGATGTTAGGGAGCCAGCAGATGATGGTTTCAGGGTCTCTGCCCACTTCAGACCAAAAATAATGTAGTAGCTGGTAAGTGTAGCTGGTAGCATTGTGGCCTGTTGGTCCCTGGATCACCTTGTGTCTCCCATCTATCATTCACCCACAATCCCCTTCAGGAGCCCACTGCAAGCCTAAAGCAGGCAGCACAAACAACCCTTTCCCTTCATTCAGAAAGCAGCTTAACCGCACTGCTTGTGAAGAGTTAATTTTCACTTGCCATAATTGCAATGTTTCACGGCCAAATCACAACACTAAGACAGATAAGAGGTTTAAATAATTGCTAACTTTACGTATCAAACTTCTCATTCCTTCAGAAAAGTGCTGCACTTAATTATTACAGTGCAGGAAAAAACCATATGCAATAATATGATTATAGTAATCTGCACCTTATTTGTGCAAAGATCAAGAGAAGCATTAAGCAGAAATGGACTAAAAAGTCTTCATTACATCAAATAAACACGGAAATCAATATCTGTCTTGATATGTAGAGCCAGACATGTATATTGTGTTTGAATTTCGGATCTTTACAAATCTGTTTATCCGCCTGTCTGTCTAGCTGTGGGGCAGATTATGCCTGACCACTGAATGGATGAAGGATGAGTCTGAGGAAGAATACTAAAGAAGCAGCTCACCTGCTATTTGCATGGGCACTTCAGCACGAATCCATCAACCTAACCGTCTCCTTAGTACTTGCAATCAGTCATGTCCTTCATTGTGGAGAATGCTGGAAACTCTGAAGACTATCACATTCTCACCTTGGGTGGGCAAGGCAAACTGGAGGAGACATCCATATTTTTATCTCACCTTTCCTCTAAAGATCTCAAAGTGGCATAGCTTCCTCCACACATGTTAATAAGGAGGATTTACCTCACAAACCCAAGTCAAGCAGAAGCCCTGGGCAAGGATTTCTGTTTGTGCAATCGGTCTTTCTACCCTCTCCTTCTCTGTGCTCCTCAGAATTAGCTTTGAGGAGCTCGTTGGGAGAACTGGCAGAACAGCATGCGGGGGGTGGGGGGAGGAATAGTTTCTTCTGGGAAGCACATATGCTTGTGCAGGGGAAATGTTCAACATAACATGATGCTGAATTTCACCCTTCGTCCTCACAAGAAGACAGTGAGGTAGGATAGGCTGAAAAGCTCTCCTTGCACCTGGAACCTGTGGGGCACTGTTAGGATTATATGCTATCTTCAAGTTTTGGAGACAGTACAAATAAATTTCTGCATCCTCTTTTAGATGTCCTGCTGTTGACTCCTGAGACAGTGGTTAGGCTGGAGGCTAATATATGACAATGATATTGAGTAAGCTAGCTCAGTTGGTAAAACATAAAACTCTTAATCTCAGGGTCTTGGGTTCGAGTCCCAGTTTGGGCAAAAGATTCTTGCATTGCAGTGGGTTGAACTAGATGATCCTTGTGGCCCCTTCGAACACTACAATTCTATGATGCTTTATTTTATTATTTAAATGTATTAGCCACTTGTCACTCAGAGAGTCTAAAAGTGACTTGCATGGGGGGGGGGAAATACATAAATACATTATACCATAGAAAATGGCAGAAATCATATGATACATTAATATTCCATACAAAATGTTGACTCCCCCTCCCCAAAAAAGCAACCCCCACCCGTAACAGTGATAGAAAACCTTGGCTGCCTGCTAGCAACAATGAAAGTCATGCTTCCGCCCACTAACTAGCAGATAAAAAGCAAAGCTCAACACTGACACCCCCTCCCTAGCCTAAATATCATTTATGTCAACCCAGCAAATATTATTATTTTATATAAAAAAAGGTTTCCTAATGATTCAATTGCAGTTAATGAAACCTCATAGGTGCACCTGAATTGTTGACGATATAAGGGTTGGGAAAGGGAAAAAAGAGGGCAGCATCAGACACAAAGGAGTGCTTCCCCATTGGTGCCTGAATGGAGTACCAATCAATGCTTAGGAAGAAAGGACAGCTCTTTCCACAATTGATTATTCCATAACTCCTGTTAATATAAGGTATAGAAATATATGCACACCAAATATTCGTTAAAAATACTTCTCTGTGTGTCTGTCTCTTGCAATTCAATATACCTGCCTTTGGACTTTTATTGAATCCCCCCCCCTCCCGAATTTCCTTTTCACTCCTCCTGTAATCTTTGATGCCTTCATGAAGCTATGCCCATGGCAGCCTCAGCCTGGCGCACTTTTACTTGCAAGTAAGTCCCAGTGAATGCAGTGAGACTTCCTTCTCGAGTAAGGAAAGAAAGACTTGGGCTTCACATCCCACTGTGTTCATTAAATCTCCCCACTGCAGCACCTGCTCACACACGATTTCCTGTCAAAACAAAATCGAAAATTCTTTCTAGTAGCACCTTAGAGACCAACTGAGTTTGTTCCTGGTATGAGCTTTCGTGTGCATGCACACTTCTTCAGATACACACGATTTCCTGTGACAGCCACACGGTTGAGAAAGCGATTTCTAAATAAAAATAAAACCAATTTGCTCCTTCCCCCCTTACTTTAGCAGTTCGCATAACAGCCAGCTTCCTCAAAGCTTTCCATTGCAGTTAGTTAAACTGCTAAAAAAGCAACACACCATCAAAAATGTATGTTAATGCAACACTGAGTGTTAATACTCCCTAGGCAAGCTCTTCATAGCAATTTCACTGACACTTTTTAAATTTTTTTACTCTAACCTCTCACTTTTTTTTAAGGTCCCAAGGCCTTTAGTGGTCTATAATGCTGTCAGTGCTGAATGCTGCTTTTTCTCTGCTCCTAACCAAACCTTTGTTTTGCTCCCAAAGGTTTCCCCACCTGCTGCACTTTGTTGTTGAAATACCATTAGAACTTTCTCAAATTTTGAATGAATACTAAGTAGATAACGGAGAGGAATGAAAAAGAAGCTTAACCCCAAAGCAG
Organism: Lacerta agilis; assembly: GCF_009819535.1. Taxonomy (NCBI): domain Eukaryota; kingdom Metazoa; phylum Chordata; class Lepidosauria; order Squamata; family Lacertidae; genus Lacerta; species Lacerta agilis. The sequence continues at coordinate 89,485,294 of NC_046313.1, forward strand.
GGACTTCGGCAGCGTAGCAGCCTTAAAATCCATTTCAAAGGCCACAGCTGACAATCTTAGTGATGTTAATGTCCCCCGCTCGAATCAGTCATGCGGGATGCATGTGGTGTTAGTGGTTAGGCTGGGTTTTGACACAGAATTGTGTTCTGAGTACTGGGTCCGCCATTGTGGGCTAAATGCTGTCAGCTCCATTCTATGGATCAGCATAGGGTAGACAGACCTAGCACAATTGCACACTATTCTGAGAGTGACAGCAATGAGGATTTGGGCAGATGTTATGACAAATGTGGTGGATGGAAGAAGCTGCTCAAATTGAGGTGGGGAGAAATGCAAGTCTCTTGCGACTGTGTTTAGCCTCTTCATGCAAGCAGTGGGCATAGAGAGATAGAGTCCTGCACCTTTATGAGTTGAACCACAGGGAGAATTATAGCAGGCTTAACTTCCCATCTGCCACTGACTGCACTATGGTGGTTGTAAAAGCAGAAGCCAGCATGCCCTTTCCGCACAAGTCTTTATTAAGTGTACAATTCTTGTGAACATGGTGAGGCATTTGGAAAATTCCACCAAGTTCAGACCAGTGACTGGTGAGTTCCTCCAGTCTCAATTCAACTCACTATGTGGGCTCCTCCGCAGGTTTGCTGGACTACAACTCCCATCTTCCCTGACCATAGGCTGTGCCGTCTGGGACTGATGGGAATCCAAGAACATCTGGAGGGTCGCTGGTTTGCCATCCCTCTGTGCGATGTTTCAGGTGTAGGTTCACAAGAGAACGTCCCCGTGCACATTCATAGCTGAGCTGTCTGCATAAAAACAGGAATGAGCGCCAGTTGCTCCCTCCACCCAAATGCATCAGGTTATTTAAAAGTATATAACAAATCTGTGGGTTGATACCTGACCACTCTAGCTGTGGGTGGTAGAATTACATAATAGAATTTAAATAAAATAAATTATTATTTATTAATTTATTTGTAGAATTGGCTATTTATATTTGTCAAGAATGTAATACATTTGAGAATGGGTTTGTCTTCAGGCTATTATTATATGTTATTATTGTTGTATTATAATTTCAAAAAGGGGGAAGGGAATAGGAGTATAATTTGAATATACACCATGTATATCTTTAGCTTTTGCATATGTCCATATTTTTAAATGCTACTCCCCTCCCCCTCTCTATAAAAGCAGCCTTATTGGCTGAATTTTGTCCAGTGCTCATATAGATGACTCTTGCAAAAAATAATAATCCTGTGCATAATATTACCATTAGGAAGGATTAAGTGTGTTTCTTTGATATAAGAGTGAAGACAATTATTTTTATTTCCTTCCACATCTCAACGTTAGCAGATGAGGACAAGATGCTTAGATAATTCACCTTTTAAAATGTAGGAACCAGCACTTTGTGTTTAATCTTTATAATTCAGTGGTAGTTGCTTTTATTTAGTATACTGTGTGGTGTATTTTGTCAAATTCTTCACTGTGCTTGTATTCTTCTTTTTATAAAATGGGAGAACTCAAAAGAAATGAAGAAAAACAATACTACTTTTTTCCCCTTCAAATTTTGCAACAAATTGTTCAAAAAGTACAGATAACAAAGCAAAATGCAGCCTTGAGGTATAGCTTTTGAACACCCAAACTTTTAGCCCCTTATAAATGTGAGATTTACCGGTACTTAAAACTGAAGAATCAGGTGACCTCACATTTCCCCCCTTTCAGATACCAATTCGGATTTGAGATTGAGAAGCTTGAAAATCCAGGAGCTCATACCATATAGGAGTGGTTCAATTTCGGAGCTTTGTAACTTTCACAAAGATGCTGTAATTGTCTTTTTCTCTCTCATGATACTCAGACTATTCTACTTAAAAGGGTTTTGTAAATGGAAATTTTGGGCCTTTGTCACATCGAACTACAAGGCTTCAATGGGAACTAGATGGAACACTTAAGCTGTTCAAACTTGCGGTTCCGTATACACCTGGATGAAGAAAATTTGTTTCGTCAAAAGGAACCAAGTGGTGGTAGTAGATGCTCCTTCACCTTCCAGAACCTAGCAGCTGCTAAATTTGCCTGCAGGAGAGGCATTAAAAACAAAAGATAGTAAAGCCCATGATTCTATTTTGTAAATTAAAAAGTAGGAAAATAATCCATTATGAAAGGTTAGTTTTGATCAATAAGCATGATGGGGCACTAGGAGCAGGAATCTAAGATTGCTTTCCCACGGCAGTCCAGTATCATCTTTCTGTTCCTGAAATCTGGGACTAGGATACTCATGTAGTAGAAATGAGGTGGTAAACTAAGTAACAGTAGTACAATCACACTACACCACTAAAGAGTGCTGGTAGGGGATTAGGGGTGGGGAAAGTTTGTCCGGTTTGCCTGCTCTGTGAAAGTAGGTGCTAGTTCAGCTCTCCCACTCCACCCCAATAATGCGAATTCTTTTGGAGAAGAAGGAAAAGCTGAACCAGTTCGCCTAGTTGAGGGGATCTTGTCAGAGCAGAGGTAGCAATGGCTTCGTTTTCTCTTTTAAATCCACTGGTATCTGCCATCTCATGTGGCATCCATTTTTAGACCCTCCAAGTGTCCCTATTTTCCAGGGACAGTCCCGCATTTACAGAAGATGTCCTGGTTTCTGATTTGATCCTGGAACATCCTGCTTTTCCTTAGGATGCTGGAGGGTATGGTTGTTGTTGTTCAGTCGTTCAGTCGTGTCCGACTCTTCGTGACCCCATGGACCAGAGCACGCCAGGCACCCCTATCCTCCACTGCCTCCCACAGTTTGGCCAAACTCATGCCAGTCGCTTCGAGAACACTGTCCAACCATCTCATCCTCTGTCGTCCCCTTCTCCTTGTGCCCTCCATCTTTCCCAACACCAGGGTCTTTTCCAGGGAGTCTTCTCTTCTCATGAGGTGGCCAAAGTACTGGAGCCTCAACTTCAGGATCTGTCCTTCTAGTGAGCACTCAGGGCTGATTTCTTTAAGGATGGAGAAGTTTGATTTTTTTGCAGTCCATGGGACTCTCAAGAGTCTCCTCCAGCACCATAATTCAAAAGCATCAATTCTTCGGCGATCAGCCTTCTTTATGGTCCAGCTCTCACTTCCATACATTACTACTGGCTTTATACATTACTATATAGCTTTAACTATACAGACCTTTGTCGGCAAGGTGATGTCCCTGCTTTTTAAGATGCTGTCTAGTTTTGTCATTGCTTTCCTTCCAAGAAGCAGGCGTCTTTTAATTTCGTGACTGCTGTCACCATCTGCAGTGATCATGGAGCCCAAGAAAGTAAAATCTCTCACTGCCTCCATTTCTTCCCCTTCTATTTGCCAGGAGGTGATGGGACCAGTGGCCATGATCTTAGTTTTTTGGATGTTGAGCTTCAGACCATATTTTGCGCTCTCCTCTTTCACCCTCATTAAAAGGTTATTTCATTCCTCCTCACTTTCTGCCACTTTCTGCTATTTTCACTGGAGAAATGTTGGAGGGTATGGAGTTATGCGACCCCCAAGCCGTCTGAAGGCAGCCCTGTATAGGGAAGTTTTTACATGTTTAATGCTTTATTAAAGCACAGAGCCTAGGGATTGCCGATCAGAAAGTTGGCAGTTCGAATCCCCGCAACGGGGTGAGCTTCTGTTGTTTGGTCCCAGCTCCTACCAACCTAGCAGTTTGAAAGCACGTCAAAGTGCAAGTAGATAAATAGGTACCACCCCAGCAGGAAGGTAAATGGTGTTTCCGTGCGCTGCTCTGGTTCACCAGAAGCGGCTTAGTCATGCTGGCCACATGACCCAGAAGCTGTCTGCAGACAAACGCCAGCTCTCTCGGCCTATAGAGCAAGATGAGCGCCGCAACCCCAGAGTTGTCCGCGACTGGACCTAACGGTCAGGGGTACCTTTACCTTTATGCTTATATACACGCTGGAAGCCACACAGAGTGGCACAAGCAACCCAGTCAGATGAGCAGGGTATAAATAGTAAAATAATTATTAATATTATTATTATGGAATAGGACCTCCCTATTTTCATTGGAGAAATTGTTGGGTATGCATTTTACAATTCCGCTGCCTTGTATTTTGTTTCTGGGCACAATTCAAAGTGTTGGTCATGACCTTTAAATGCTTCAATACTTTTGTTTGGAAGCACCCATGGATACTGTCCATTCTGACCTGCCCCCCCAAACCCTATAACAGTAAGTTCACATGGTCCTCTCATTATTTTGGTTTTCCACCACTTACTGAACAAAAATATGGTTTTTGGCGGGATCATGGCCTACAGGGCTGCTATTTTAATGCAACCAAAATCCGTTAGATATTTATCTCTGCTGTATGTATCTCTATTATGATGTATTGTTTTGCTGATACTATTAATTTAAGTTGTAATGTTCATGTTGTAAGCCATCCTCTGTATTGTAACAGAAGGGTGCGGTATGTGTTAGTTTGTCTTCCACCAGTTTACCATCTCATTCTGCTTTGTATGTAGAACAACTCCTAATTTTGCAGCAGCCATAAATCTAGTTCAGATACAGGTTGTTGTTGTTTTTTAATAAAAAAAGATATGGCCTATGTAAGCAGACATGATGATCATGATTTCAGCAACTTATAAAAAGGTAAAGGACCCCTGGACGGTTAAGTCCAGTCAAAGGCGGCTATGGGGTTGTGGTGCTCATCTCTCATCTCACTTTCAGACCAAGGGAGCGTTCCGGGTCATGTGGCCAGCATGACTAAACCGCTTCTGGCGCAACGGAACACCGTGATGGAAACCAGAGCACACAGGAACGCTGTTTGCCTTCCTGTCACAGTGGCACCTATTTATCTACTTGCACGGTCATGCTTTCAGACTGCTAGGTAGGCAGGAACTGGGACAGAGCAACAGGAGCTCACCCCGTTGTTCAGATTCGAACCGCCAACCTTCTGATTGGCAAGCCCAAGAGGCTCAGTGGTTTAGAGCCTCCAACTTGTCTAGTAATTTTGCATTCTTGTAGTTAATTTCTGAACCACACTTTTAATCCGGTACCCTAAAAAAAGAAGAAGAAGAACTCTGCATCCCATGGTCCAGATAGAATCTCTGCAGCCACTACTCAAGGACAGACGACTATAAAAGAAACATATTCAATAAAAAAGGTTCAATGCAATAGTTGATAAGATTTTAATTACTTTTTAATTACTCATTTACATAAAAGAACCTTTTTTTAAAAAAAAATAGTAAAGACGTGTCAAAGGAAATAAAAAAGTGGAACGGCCTTTTTCTCTTTTAATTTAAAAAAATTATGTCGCCCCACGCAGATCATTCATTGTCATCCTCCACTACAAATTAAAAACAAGCAGAAGGCCAGCAGGGTTAACTTTCAGCTTGACAAGCAGAATGTTAAGCAAGCAGTAGTAATAAATCCACTTTTCCTCCTTGTCTGACTGCAGACACTGACTCTGCTTAACCTGCGATGCAGCAATCTCTTGTTTTTCAAGAGGTACAGGCTGATCCTTTGCAGAAAAAATGCAACAGTTTAGGTGTGCCTGACACTGCATAGGACCATGCACACCCAAGCCTTGTTCAATGTCCACAGGCCGCACCTCTCACCAGCTCTTCTCTGTGTTCCCATCGACCGCTTTTGCTTCATTGGAATGAGTTATTGAACTGTGTGGTGTAGTGGTTAAGAGCGGTAGACTCGTAATCTGGTGAACCGGGTTTGCGTCTCCGCTCCTCCAAATGCAGCTGCTGGGTGACCTTGGGCTAATCACACTTCTTTGAAGTCTCTCAGCCCAACTCACCTCACAGAGTGCTTGTTGTGGGGAAGGAAGGGAAAGGAGAATGTTAGCCGCTTTGAGACTCCTTCGGGTAGTGATAAAGTGGGATATCAAATCCAAACTCCTCCTCCTCCTCCTCCTCCTCCTCCTCTTCCACTCCTCAATGATGGATTGAGAGAAGTGTGTATGTATGTATGTAGCATTGCACCCACATTTGCATCTGGCCCTACCCACCACTGGCCATGCTGCCCCTGGTTTGGAGAAGTATGAAGGGAGAGGAAAAATCAGATCATATATCATTTGGCAACTGATGTTGGCTTCCATGCATGGGTTGCAAAGTCTGCTCATGGCCTATGTACGTATCACCCAAAGGTGCCCAGACTTTGGTACCACAAGCTTTCAAGGCACGTTCAAGCATTTGCTGTAGCACACAAATGATCAAATTGTATATGGTCTCTGCTTTGTCCTCACCACTGGTGGTAGTTCCAAAACGGGTTGCATCTTTGGCGACTGTAGCTGGGGATTTCATGCCAACAGAGCCTCTACACCTAAACATTAGGAAGAACTTCCTGACAGTGAGAGCTGTTTGGCAGTGGAATTTGCTACCAAGGAGTGTGGTGGAGTCTCCTTCTTTGGAGGTCTTTAAGCAGAGGCTTGACAGCCATCTGTCAGGAATGCTTTGATGGTGTTTCCTGCTTGGCAGGGGGTTGGACTGGATGGCCCTTGTGGTCTCTTCCAACTCTATGATTCTATGATTCTACACCCCCAACTAGCCACCAGCAGTGGAAGGACACCTTTGCCAAATCCCACCTCAGCAGTGTAAATTGAGGGTTGGGATTGCTGCCTTGCTTCTCAAGAAACATTAGAATCACACTAAATTGCTACAAACCTGCACATGGCTGGCGGTATAAATTCCACTGAATTTTGTAGAAAAAATGAAAGCAAATTTACTACTTTTATGTTTAAAGCACGTGTGCATCTTGAAACTGCTTGCATTGTCCAAAATTCAAACTGTTATTATACCTAATTTACATAGCAAATTGAATAGATTAGGGTAATCATTGAACAATGCCGTTTCTAGTTATCCAGTGCTTTCAAAATGAAATTACATTTTATCTTCAGTAAGAATACACACATTTATGTCATTTAATGACTAGATCAAGTCGAAAAAGACCCGACTGCATATCCATCAGGGATCATATACATAGTTAATTAAGCTTGAAATAATAAATTCCCAATTTCCACAGGATAAGGTAAACAGCCAATTAAAGCCGGATGCAGTCATTACCTTCCCCACTCATTATTCAAAAGCATAAAGTACCTGCACATTTCTTAAATAATTTACTTGTATTAAAATAAAGTAAAATGCTTAAAGCATTAATAGGGTGCTTTACAATGGAGTAGTCAATAAGGCACTATATCAGGTCCATGTAAATATTTTATGGTTTTATTAAGTAGATAGGTATGCAGCTTTCTGCATTCCAGAAAACCCACCACTGAAGTCTGTTAGGCAGCTGACCAAGTTTTTCCATATAAGGGCACAAATTCCATGAATTTATTTCCTTATTTCCTCCTAAACAGGAGCCAGATCCTGTGCAGCGCTTAGTGACTAATGCCAATTTCTCAACACATTGTCTAACCTGTGACTTATTTCCCCCCTCCAGTTTTACTGCTTGGCATTAATACTATAGGTAAAGGTAAAGGTATTCCTGACCATTAGGTCCAGTTGCAGACGACTCCAGGGTTGCGGCGCTCATCTTGCTCTATAGGCCGAAGGAGCCAGCGTTTGTCTGCAGGCAGCTTCCGGGTCATGTGGCCAGCATGACTAAGCCGCTTCTGGCGAACCAGAGCAGTGCATGGAGACACCATTTACCTTCCTGCCGGAGCGGTACGTATTTATCTACTTGCACTTTGACGTGCTTTCGAACTGCTAGGTGGGCAGGAGCTGGGACTGAGCAATGGGAGCTCACCCCGTCGCGGGGATTTGAACTGCCAACCTTCTGATCAACAAGCCCAAGGCTCAGTGGTTTAGACCACAGCGCCACCCACGTCCCTATAGTAAGGCATAAATATAAATCAGGTTTGGAGGAAATTAACATCCTTGTCCCAAAAGGAATGGATTAGGGAGTAACTTTGTTCATAACAAAGGTTCTGTGCGCTTAGCAACAAAAATTATAAGGTTGTAATAATAATAATAATAATAATAATAATAATAATAATAATAATAATAATAATAATACCTTTATTTTCATTGTACAACCTGTGTACAATGAAACTAAATGAGCCTCCCCTCCCCCAACCACTCAATCTCTTATATCTTGTAGTGTTTCCTGGTAGCTGTGGGAAAGATAGCAAGCTTATTTCTTTATTTTTTGTAGCAGACACAGCTGTTAAAAGAACAGAACCTGTTGTTAGGAAACAAAGCAACTCTGTTCTCCAATAGTATGTAATATATAAGAAGACCACATGCTAATGTGGTATAACTTTGTGTATCAATGCAATCTTATCATTCACCAGAACACTAGGAATTGGAATCACCAGGTTGTTTTTAGTTGCTGGAGAGATTGCTTAGAGTTTAGGAGTAATAAATCACCATTGCTCCTTGAGATATTTTTGAGCTCTCATTTGGCTCTCCCTGGAGCCTTCTGTTTAATGATATAACCTTTTTAACTATCCTGTATCTGGAGCACAGCCTATCTTTGAGATTCTGTTGGAGTTTTAGACCTCCAACTATGTGCTACAGAATCATATAACTGTAGATTGTTTTATATATATACTTTCCAAGTTTATACATTTCACTAATTTTACAATCATTTTGACATTTCAGAACTAGACTTCCTTCCCCCCTCTTTCTGCGGTTCCTTAAATTTATTTTTAATATTTTCTGCATATCCAAATTAACTTAATTTGCTCATTTATTCATCTTGAGAGCCATTGTGGTGTAGTGGTTAAGAGTGGTAGACTCGTAATCTGGTGAACCGGGTTTGCGTCTCCACTCTTCCACCATGCAGCTGCTGGGTGACCTTGGGCTAGTCACACTTCTTTGAAGTCTCTCAGCTCCACTCACCTCACAGAATGTTTGTTGTCGGGGAGGAAGGGAAAGGAGAATGTTAGACGCTTTGAGACTCCTTCGGGTAGTGATAAAGTGGGATATCAAATCCAAACTCCTCCTCCTCCTCCTCCTCCTCCTCCTCCTCCTCCTCCTCCTCTTCTTCTTCTTCTTCTTCTTTAAATGTATGCTTATGAAACTGAAGGTTATTGCAATAATCCTGCCACTCTTTTTATCTGTTTACAATTTATTGTAAATATTCAATAAGCCATTCCCATTGTTTTATATACAGGTATATAAAACAGTTACCTTGGTTTCTTATTCTTCTGGAAAGTTTCGCCATTTCTGCATATTCCATAAGTTTTTGTATCCATTCTTCCTTTGCTTGGACGTCTGCTTCTTCCCATTTTGGAGCAAGTAACAGCAGCAAGAAACAACTGTAGAATTTGAATGGATCTCAAGGGTCATCTACAAATGCAGGGGTTCTTGTTACTTGATGGCTCTGATGAACCCTAATAATTAAGATGCCCTAGCTATTCATTCCAAAGTTGCTTTGAATACCTAGGTCACAGGCATTCTGTAGACTAAAACTGAAGGACATTTTCACTGTGTTATTTGTTTATTTATTAACTGCTGCTGAGGGTTGTATCCAGCTAAGTTGCACTCAGAGCAAACCCATTGAAATCAATGCCCTTCAGTTAGTCAGATTCATTAATTTCAATTGGTCTACTCTGAGTATGGTTACCATTAGATGCAACCCTGTATTTGTTGTTTTCTCCTTGACATAACTAGAAAAAAAGAAATGCTATCTGGGGCACAGTCATCTTGTTGGATAAAGTCAATTTTAATTCTACTATTGAGCACACCAAATCCCTGATAAATGTCAACCCAAATGGGAGATCTGGATATTCAGAAACAACAGGGTTGCATTTAATTTCTGGATCTAGCTGAGCTAAATAAAAAAATGGGGGAGGGGTCCTGCCCCCCCCCCAAGAAACCCTGCTCTCCAGAAAGTTGTTTTTCAAACAGAATAGCAGTTGGCAGGTGGGAAGTGGTGATTAGAGAGGCTGCAAAATAAATGAGTGCTCCCCCCCACCCCTCTTTATTATAGGAAGGTAGCGAATGATGCAACTTGGCAAGATTCTATTTGGGTCATCAACCTTTAGAGCCAAATTCATTCCTGAAATAAACACAGCAAAATGGGTGAAATTAGACAAGTAATGCTGGTTTGCACTGTTTTCAAGTTAACTGCTCTGGCTTTCAAGGGGGAAATCTATTACTTAGACATTTATTTATGCCTTAGGTCTTACATGTCTTAGGGAAAGCTATTTTGTGATTTTCTTTTCTGGATGAGCTTTAGATTTTTGATGGGCCCTAATAACAATAATAAAATTAATAATAATGAAGTTGGCTAGAGACTTACACTTTCAAAGTGGATAAGGAAACGGGCTGTGCTTATATTTAGATCAAAGGGCAGCCGATTGTGTATGTGTATGTGTTTAAGTACAGGTATTCTTAAATTAGCACAACCAAGCTTTTAATAACAAAAAGGAAGACACCTTATTTAATAGAATAAATTTGTGGAATATATTTGCTGGTAATTCAAACTCCTCCCCCCCCCTTTTCTTTTGGTAGCATGGATCCAGTAAGTATATGTAGGATAAGCAATTCAGGATTGGTCACAAGCAAAACAACAAGTGCTCTTTTTAGAAGCAGTCTCTTTCTCTTTTCTTTGGCAATCACTTGTAGCCGAGTAAGACTGTCTTCCATAAACACGGTTTTAACAATGAGTTCATAAGTGACTGTGGAGGTTGATTCTGGATCCACACGCCCTTCCACAGTGAGGACATTGGTTTCTTGGCTGGAGGGATCATGGTGTGGATTTGCCAAGCGTGCCTTCCTCTTAGCATGTTTCTCTCTTGCATCCTGAGTTTGAGCGTCTTCAAAGCCCATGACACCTTTGGTAAAGGCTGTTCTCCAGTTGGAGCGCTTGCAGTACACTATAGTGGTCAGATGGCAAAAAAATCAGACAGAAGATGGATAGAAGAGGGAAACAGAGGGCTTATCCACACTTACCTTTCCCCTGCTCTTTCCAGGCAAGTCTGTGATTTAAAGCTCTGTGTCTAAACACCCCCCTTTTTTGTCCCGGAGCTTTCCCTGTGAAAACCTATTCTTTAAAGCTCAATTGGAGCAAATGTCAATTTGTAGAAAAACTGCATTGATGTTTGCTCTGATTTAAATAGTGGGTTTTCATGGGGAAAGTTTGGGGCACACACACACACCCCCGGCAGAAAACAAAACAAAAACTATGCTCAGACATGAAGTGTCAAAGCATGGACATTTGCCTGGGAAGAGTGGGGCAGAATGTAAGTGTGGATAAGCTCAGAGTTGAACAACATGGATCATATCAGATAAAATCAGAATTTGCGGTCAGATCCCGCATGGCCATGCATATTTATTAATTAACATAGTTATACTCCGTATTTTTTACAACTCCTCCCCTTTATTAATAAATTAAAAGCAAAAGCAAAAAATCCAAAAGAAAATCAAAGCAATAAAGCCCTGGCAACATTACAAAGTGGCAGACATGATCTATAACCACAACCCCCAAAACTCTTTGGGAAAAGTCATGCTTTGAACAGGCAAGGAAAAGAAAGCAACAATGGAGACAGACTTTCCTTGTGAGGGCATTGCACAAATAAGGAAAGAAGGGCCATAGCTCAGTGGTCCATAGCTCTGCTTTCCATGCAGAAGGTCCGATCCTAGAGATCTCCAGGTAAGGCTGGAAGACACCTCGACCTGCAGTCCTAGACAGCCCCTATCAGTTACTAAAGGCAATGCTGAGCTAGATGGATAAGTGCCCTGACTCTGTACAAGGCAGCTTCTCATTTTTCTGGAGGCCCTCTGACTGAAAATTTGCAGTCTTTTATTCCCACTTCCCAAACTTCAGACAGCAAGGAGGCATGAAACAGGACCTCTGATGTTGACTTGAGTATATGGGACAAGGAGACAATACTTAAGATAACTTGTTCTAGGATGTTTAGAATTTTTAAGCCAAGAACTGGAATTGTTTTATAAACCTAGGGGTGCACTGAATAAAGAATTGTTAATTTACTGCCAAGCAAAATGTGGTGGCAAGTTCTGGCAACTGGCTGCCTAAAAGCTCCAAACTCCCTACAACTGGGAATCTAATATTAAGTTTATATGATGGATCTAGTCTGTTATCCTAGTCAGCGTGGCAGAATGCCCTAAGTTAATGGCAAGCTAGTCCATCACAGATTTGTAGCAGATCAACAAAACACACAGCAGAGTATTCTGCAGAGAAAACCTGGGGATTGTTTTTGTTGTGTTAATATACAGAACCTGCGTTGTGATATTCCACAGTTTGTTTGGTCTCATAAAAGTCAAGCATCTTATTTCCAAGCATTCTAGTAAACGGAGAGATAGCACTGCTGACAAGCAGCATAAAGGACTTCCAACACAGAGAAAGAAAACAAAACAGATGAGAAAGAAAAGCAGAAACTCAGAGAAAATGATTCACAAAGCCCAGTACTTTTTTCACATTACCGAATTCAGCAGCTTTCGCAAAGAGGTCACACTTCTGAGAGAACAACAACAAAAGCACACTTTCCTATCTCTCCCACCCCTACTGGAAACCAAGCTTACACCACAAACTGATTACAAAAGGGAATGTGGTCTCAGTCTGCTAGCCCGCAACAAATAACTGGTCTCCTCTGCTGAAATCTTTCCATTGCTGCTCACAAAGCTTGGCCATTTGTCTCTTTAGTCTGTCCACGTACAGCCACCATTTTACATATTGAACCATAGAACCATTAAAAGTCTGGCCAGAATCATTTTTTAGCCTAGAAACCTAGGACATTTAGCCAGAAATTTGGTATATCCTTACAACAACACCTGAAAACTTTACAAAGGCGATTTTTAAAAACCAAATAGGAAATATATTTTACTCCTGCTTTTCAGTTACTCATTTCTCATCTTTAACACATTCCTGAATTTTCTGTGCATAGGACCTAGATATGAATACTGGCTTCAAAGGTTTGAAATTTGGTTTTTTGTGTTGAAAAAAGATGATTTCCCACACCACAACTAAATGTGTAATGCTGCTGTATTTTACAGATAAAGTACACCACATTTTCAAACAAACTTTATCTAACAAAGAATAATTGCTTATGAAAAGGATAGCCTTACCCAATATTTTAAGGCTGCTGTCCTATAGACATTTACCTGGGAGAAAGTCACCACTGAACTTACTTCTGAGTAAGCATGCATAACATCGTTCTGTAAACCATGAAAAACCTTGACTTTGAATAGCACATGCATGCACGTGTGAACGCATGCACACACACAAAAACACAAGGCACAAGCATATAAATAAGGCAAGCGCATGAGCAGGAAAGAGAAGGTACTGATGATTACTGGAGTACCTCATTATGCTGCCTTACACAATTGTGGATTTATGGGCTTAGATGAGATTTTATCAGCCAGGATTTTATCGGCCAAATATAGGAGGTGAATTCTTGGGTGATTCTCATACCAGATACCACGATTCAAGTCAAGGAAATATGAGAAAGGCAGTACTTTGGGAGACATAATCTGAGAATCATCTGCACTAGCCAAATCTGCTTTGCCATCCCCAGGGAACAAGGATTGTAGCCCCTGAACCTTATCCAACTGTCTGAGCTCAGCAGTGTGTTGATAGCTATCCTGCTACTGAAAGATACAATTTCTTAAAGAAAAGCAGTTTCCCAGCTGCATCCACTGGCAAGCCTAAGGCTCATCAATCTATAACTCATATTTATAGCTTGGAAAATATATAGAAACATGGCATTTGGATAGAACATTTCTCAGATGTTGAAAACAAATTTTCATCAAAGTTGTAATAGAAACTGAGGAACTGGCATTTTGCCTCTCCTTATCTATATATTAACACATGCACTCAACTGCAGGTTTAAATATTTTCTGTTTATAGAGAGATTTCCTAAGGTTTTATTTTATTTTAAAAGAAGTAAATATTCACCCATACATCCAAGGCTTTGTGCAGTTTCAAACCGAGAAAAAGTAAGTTTTAAAATGGGTAATTCAGGCTAATAATGAATTTCAACTCCTATGCTTGCAACCTTTTACATACACTGAGTAATTACCCTGTGTTTCATTTGCAGTGGATTTAGTTTGCTTGAACAACTGTATGTAATCATGAATGTAAAAAAAACCCACCCTTCCACAAAATAGAATAGTGTAGAAATACAGAATACTTTGAAAGTGTACCAAAGCAAAACTTGCGGTTCTGCCATATGGAAGAGAAATATATTAATGCTAGATATTACTGTGGGGGATTTGATGCTGCTGCGTGGATGGAGAATGGGAAGGACCGCTGTTCAATTATCTACTTTGCATGCAGATTGTCCAAGGGTCAATGCTCTGCATGTCTAGACAGAGCTGGGAATTTCCCTGTCTGAAAACCAAGAGAGCCGCTGCCAGCCATTGTAGACAACGCTGAGCTAAATAGAACAGTGCTGTGAATCAGTATAGGGCAGCCTGTTGTGTTCCTTTCTATACCAGGAGTTGGGGAACCTGTGGTCCTCCAGATGTTGTTGGAGTCCAAAACCCTTCAGTCCAGCCAACATGACCAGTGGCGAAGGATATAGATGGGAGCTGTAGACCAACAACTTCTGGAGGGCCATAGCTTACCTATCACTTGTATAGAATGTGGTGATATAATTGGTACCAGTCAATGGCACAATACTACACCATCTCCACATTATGTATTATTAGGAGTTCAGGAAACCTCAGAGCTGTTCAAATGCCTTAGTGGGTCTAAGCAACCATTCATTGATTCACAAGTGACATAAACAAGAGAATCCCAGTCAGCATTGTTTCACCGCATGGTTTAGGTATGATTCTGTACACACATACCTGGGAGTAGGTTCAATTGAAACCAGTGGGCCTTAGTTCTGAGTAGTCATGTACAGGGTTGTGCCATCAGAACAGTCATCTTCAAGGCAAGCAAGTTTAGAAATTGCTGTATTTAACTTTCCAAACTATTTCTGCAGGAAGATATATATATATAAAAAGAACGGGCACCCAGGAAGCTTTAGCCATGCAGCTCCATCCTAAAGCAGCCTTAGAGGTATGATAAGGTTGGCAGAAACCTAAATTAAATTTGGGATCCAATTTCAAACAGAATCTCAACCTCCAGAGTAAACAATAGATGGAGCTTGCCCATTAAATCATCATATTTTAATTAAATTCTTTGCAGCTTGTGAGTTCTTAAACAGAGCTGGATGATAAATGCATTGTAATTTTAATAGGGTTATATTTTGTGCAAAATGCACATAGAGCAGTGACAAAAGATATATACTGCACCTCCACAAAATACTGCATGGTATTGTGCTGATAACTACGCAGTTGGTTATATGACATGGCAGCTTCTTGGAGGATACAAAGGCTTGAGTAAAAAGAGTATTCTGAGTCCCATTTCCTTAGGTTTATTCTTCAAGCAGCTCAGCTGAATTTTGCTGAGGCTAGAGAATGTCGCTGGGCTTAATGTCTGATATGCACTGCTTTGTAGGCACTGGGTTGAGTATTCAGAGAGGAGCATGGCTCATTTCTCTCATGGAACTGTGCCTCCCCATTCACTGCCCCTAAACCAAAATCTCTCTTTGCTTGGGCAATGTATGCATGGGCCACATCTATCCTGAGATGTATAATCCCAGGCAAAAGTCTCACTAACATACCTTCCCTCAGAATTGACTGCATTGTGTACTCTTTATTTATTTAAAATATTTTTATATCACCCTTCATGAGACTCTTAATCTCTTAATATCAGGGTCGTGGATTCAAGCCCCATGATGGGTAAAAGATTCCTGCATCTCATGGTCCCTTCCAACTCTACAGCTGTATGATTCTATGATCACACTGAAATTCTATGATCAATCTGAAATTGATCCCATAACAAGGATACAGCTCAACAGTTATACAGGAAAAGTGCACTAAATTGTTGCTATGAATTGCACACACTGATTAGCTTATGAAATCACTTCATTGTGCCATAACCACAGCAGAGAGGAGCAGTCATTTTCCATTTTCAGGCTTGTGCACAGCAGCCTGGTTTTAGACGTTGCACAGTGTCTGGCCCTTGAGCCAAAACAAATCCCACAGGGTGTCATGGTAGCTCAGTAACCAATGTGATTCAAAGGATAATCCATTTCAGTGATGGAATTTACAATGCGGTTTGAAGAAGATGTTATTGGTCAGCATGGGTTTCTCAACAGGAAATAATATGATCTCTGTCTCTTATGACTGCTGTAGTTGTGAATTGTATTCCAATTAGCAAACTGAGACCACCTCCAGGGATCAGCTTCTTCCTCTGTTCTTGGTATCTATGTGCTAAATTCCTGAGGGATAGACATATTACATTGCAATTCTATACGCACTTACCTGGAAGTAAGTCCCCTTTTACTAAGTGGCATTTACCTCTGAGTAGACATACATGGGGCTGCATTGATAGGCAGCCACAAGAAAAAGTAGACTCATTTCACCTTTAAAGCTTATTTTATTGTTTGATTTATTGTGGCATACATTTTTTGTGGACTTAGAACCACTTCATCAGATGCATGGAAGGTTATCTTCAGTTAGCAATTTGAATATATTGAAGGAGATCTAAGGGTTGTAACCAGATGCATCCCTCCATTTACAGAAGGTTCTTGGATTCCACTGAGACTTCTGGGAATGATGGAGGGGAGCAAACAGTTTTTTTGCTGGTTCATCCTCTGCAGTCCTCTGTTTCTCCCTAAAACACATTCTGGAGGTTGTGGAAATTCTCCAGAACTGGGTGGGTTCGAGTGGAAAGGCTGTAGCAGAATATGTGGATATCACCCCTCCCCCCTCCTCTCTTTCTCTCAGGAAGCTGGAGTAAATAACCTTCCATGAGAGGAGGAGAACAATTGTGTTATATATATATATATATATATATATATATATATATATATATATATATATATTGCTACGAAGGGGGGAAATGTAAACAGCTGGGGGGAGGGGGGCAAAGATAATAAAATGTCTATGAAAATGGGGCAAAATTAGTACTCCCTAAAAAAGTAGGACTTACACAAACCTAGCATATAGGATGCTTGGCTCACTCTGGAGATGAAATTGCTGCTGTCCAAGTACTGAACTACCAAAAGGTGGGATATCAGGACAGAATGAAGGCACATCATAACTCCAGGGACTGGATGTACAGCTTCTCTCACAAGCACTATGGCAAACTCCACAAATCTTATACTGGCGAGGGCTGTTGGGAGTTGTAGTCCAAAACATCTGGAGGGCACCAGGTTTCTGAGGGATGTATTGTGGGCACGTCTATACCAATCTATTTAAAACTTCTCTATATAAAAGTAAAATCAGACATCAAAGTTTGAAGTCACAGCTGGATTTCCAAATGGCTTTCAGAAGGATTCCAAGGCAAACTAGCTGGCCCAGGACCAACTACCATTCTGCAC
Organism: Lacerta agilis; assembly: GCF_009819535.1. NCBI lineage: Eukaryota > Metazoa > Chordata > Lepidosauria > Squamata > Lacertidae > Lacerta > Lacerta agilis. The sequence continues at coordinate 89,502,588 of NC_046313.1, forward strand.
TGCACTGAGACCTTTGAAACAGAAAGGAAATATAACAATGAACACATGATCAGCAATGTTAAGCAGGCATTTTACAGAATGACATGGTAAGGTGAAATATTGGACTTAGCCCTATGGATTGCTTTGAGGACAGTTCTGAGGTTTCAACCTGCCATTGTTTCCAGTGATGTACAGTCAAGTTTCTTAAACATAAATACAGTGGTACCCCGCAAGACGAATGCCTCGCACAACGAAAAACTCGCAAAACGAAAGGGTTTTGCGAGTTTTTAGTTGACTCGCGAGACGAATTCGCCTATGCCTGTTTTTCGCAAGACGAATTCGTCTGGCGAGGTACCACTGTAAGCCGGCTTACCTTTTCGCTCCGGTCGGGAGGGGTGTTGTCCGCGTCTGCCATTTTGGATCGACTGTGCATGTCTGCGTATGTCCAGACATGCGCAGTCGATCCAAAATGGCAGACGCGGACAACATCCCTCCCGACCGCAGCGAAAAGGCAAGCCCTCCTGGAGCCGCGCGGTGCCGCGTTGCCGGTCGGGAGGGGGCCGTGGGATCGTGCCCGATGTCGGGCATGATCCCACGGCCCCCTCCCTCCCTCCCGGAGCCGCGCCGCCGCGTTTTAAGACTGCAACGATCGCTGCAGTCTTAAAACGCGGCGGCGGGGAGCTCCGATGCCGGTCAGGAGGGGGCCGTGGGATCATGCCCGATGTCGGCCATGATCCCACGGCCCCCTCCCTCCCTCCCGGAGCCGCGCCGCCGCGTTTTAAGACTGCAACGATCGCTGCAGTCTTAAAACGCGGCGGCGGGGAGCTCCGATGCCGGTCAGGAGGGGGCCGTGGGATCATGCCCGATGTCGGCCATGATCCCACGGCCCCCTCCCTCCCTCCCGGAGCCGCGCCGCCGCGTTTTAAGACTGCAACGATCGCTGCAGTCTTAAAACGCGGCGGCGGGGAGCTCCGATGCCGGTCGGGAGGGGGCCGTGGGATCGTGCCCGATGTCGGGCATGATCCCACGGCCCCCTCCCTCCCTCCCGGAGCCGTGGCGCCGTGTTTTAAGACTGAAGCGAGCGAACAGCAGCGCAGCTGTTCGCTCACTGTAGTCTTAAAACGCGGCTTGGCTTGGCTCCGGTGCCGGTCGGGAGGGGCCCCCGGACTTTCCCCCCATAGGAACGCATTAAATAAATTTTAATGCATTCCTATGGGAAAAGGTGCCTCGCAAGACGAAATTTCCGCAAGACGAAAAGTCTTGCGGAACGAATTAATTTCGTCTTGCGGGGTACCACTGTATAATGAATTTCTTATGGGGGAAAATTTTCGTATTAAAAAAAGAGATTATTGATCATTCAAAAACTTAAATGCAAGTTACTGTGATGATTTGGTAGCAGCTGTTATAGGATGAATATAGAAATTTCTACCTCTTTTCTGACTAACAACCATAGCTTGAGAAACACGACCTTCAGGTGAAACAAAAACTAAAATAATGTAAAGCAGTGTATTTGAAATGTCTGTGACAACTCTTTTAGCATATTCTTTGTTCTTCTGCATTGTGTGTTTTCTTACTGTGTTGAGATGAGTGACTTTCTGCTGAAATCAAATGAGCTGATCCCTTCTATGACGGCTTTGTTGGGGCCAATAGCTTTGTGAGCGAGACCATTCCTATATGGGCCAGAGCAGATCAACAAAAGGACAAAGCCCAAATGACGGATTATTGGGCTTTCCTTTCAGTGGTTTGTCTGCAATATAGCATGCCCCTGTTGACAGGTTTCTCCTGGTAGAGGCCTGATAATTCCATTTGGCTAGTGGTTTAAACAAAGGAAATGCCAGATGAAAGAAATGTATATGTGAGCCCAAGAACGGCACTATTATTTTCAATAGAGTTTTCTTGGCATTAGCTGCAGTAAAATGAATCACATGGAGCAACATTTTTCATAAACCCCAATCATCTTACACTCATGTAAAAACTGATGTATATAAAAAATGTTCACTGGGGTGTAGAATGGGAACAATGAGGGTTTCAGACATACAATTTGTCATCCTGGTTTTATATAACAGCAGGATATAAGAATATAAATGGATGGTTTGGCAGGTGAAAAGTAAAATTGCCGAGAGAGAGAGAAGGATATTGTTGCTAACTCAACAGTTGCTATATTGCCAAAGGATTCCTATGCCACATGAAACTTGAATTATGCATATATTTTGGGGGGGGGGGGACCTTGCCAAGCACCCATCAGTTTGCTCTCCATTATAATAAAGGCAGAAAAATGGCATAAGCTGATTTTCTTCTGATCATAACAGGGTTATCATGATGCTAATAGTTGTGATCCTCCTTTGGAAAACTTCTACATGAACATTTCTTTCAGCATAAGTATTGGAGTCCATATGGATCGCCTCCTACAGAAATGCATGATTCACTCTATGGGGTGATAGCAACTAGCAGGATATTTCTGGAGACATGAATGAGATATGGGATTTTCTCCTTTGTTTTCCAAATGGCATATGATTACATGTTCTTAGTATGCAAGGAACTGTTCTTGCGAGCAATTGATAAGTGGGTAAATTCTTTTGCTGCTGCCTATAGAGGAAAAGAAAACTCCAAGAGGAGACATAGTGCTCCATTATACCTCACTCCAGAGTACAGTCTATCATTTTGTTTGTACAGCTATTTTTGTTTGACTCCTAGTTCATTTATTTGCTCTTTGGGAAAACTTACACCAGTGTGGAATTTGTGAATTAAAGAAAGAGCAGGTAGATGTATAGTCAGAAAGTGGAAGACTAGCTTTTTAAAAAGAACAGAATAATCTGTTTTAAAGTAGTTTATGCGGTTCACAGATTCTTGTTGACATATAACAAATTAGTAAAATTATTGGTGTGTGTGTGTGGAATTAAACACTTTGGTAATTTGTCTTTGTGACGAACAACAAAACCCAGAAAACACACAAACAACAAACCCAACAACCAATGTGAACATTAGACCTAGAAGAAATCCCCTAAAAGCAACAACTCTGAAACCAAACATTCTTCAGAGCTTTGTTGGATCTTCTGAAGGCAGAGGCGAGGTAAATAGCACTGTGTCTCTGTGTGGCGTTTGCCCTTCCTAGGGTATACATATAGGAGAAGGAGTAAGTAAGGGGTTAAGTGGCTGGCCCTAGGCTAACCAATAAACAGAGGGGGGAGGAGCTAGGGGCAGTTGAGAGAGAGAGTTAGAGAGCGGGGAGTTGAGGAGTTGTTGAAGAGCAGTTGATCGAGGGAGTTGGTTGGTGGGTGGTTGTTGATTGTGAGGGTTGGTGGTGAGGTATAGTGGTGAGCGTAGGCAGGGTTGTAACCAATATCTTAAGTTGTTGAAGTTTTTAAATAAACACTTATTATTTTGTTTAAAATTGCACCCTGACTGTGAAAGTTATTACCAGGGAGGGGATCCTGGTTGGTGGCAGCGAAGCGCGTGGTGGCACAGGGATCAATAGTCCGTCAAACGACCGGGGACCCTGTGTGATCGCCACAAAACTGGCGGCAGCGACGGGATAAGATCAATACGCCGGCAGGAGACATCAATAAGCCCGTGGAGGGATATTGAGATCATTGTACCTGTTCACCACAAAATTGGCAGAAGCAGCTGGGGTTAAACAATACACCTGGAAGGGGAAGGGTAAATCTGTGAAGTGATAACCTAGCCCGGGGGTGTAGTTGTGGGTACCCAAGGACGCTGCAAGGCTAAGATAACAAAAGGAGAAAAGAGAGCTCACAAATCTGTTCTGGCAGAGGGTTTTGACTTGGGGTCGGAGGAAGTAAGCTTAACGGGTAGAGAGAAGACCCATAGCAGAACTTTGAGACCCGAGTCTGGAGAAACCTAGCCAGGGGGAACAGTGCTGAGAGGAGATTTCTCTTATTTTATTAATTTAACTGTCAATCCTCAATCACACAATATGCCACCTAAAAAGACAAAGAACCCTGTGAGGGAACCAGCTCAAGATAGCTCTGAAGGGGAGGAAAATGGGAATCCTCTGAGGGAAGAGCAGAGCTTAGAAGATGAAACTAATATTGTACCTGAGGCGAGAGAGCCACAAGTGTCTATAGAATTAGAAAAGTGGAAACTAGAACAACAATATAAATTTGAATTAGAAAAAGTTAAGGCTGAACAAGAATTAGAGAAAGAAAGAATTAGAGCTGAGAGGGAAAGTGAGAGAGAAAGAATGCAATTTCAGTTGGAAATGAGGAAACTAGAATTAGCAGCAATGGAGAATCAAAACAACAGTAATAACACCAGTAGTCAAATAACAGGGAAGGTAGATTTAAAGCGATTCCCTGAGTTCAAGGAGAAAGATAGCCCAGAGGCTTTTCTGATATCATTTGAGAGAGCCTGTAAAGATTTCCAAGTGAAGGATGAGGAGAAAATGGTGATCTTAAGGGCTAGAATTAGTGGGGTACTGGCAGAAATATATGCCCAAATGACAGAAGAACAGTCAACAGACTTTGAGATGTTTAAACAATTAATTTATACGAGGTTTGGAATTACCTCAGAACAACTAAGAAAAAATTCAGGAGTGTGACAAAGTTGAGAGAAGAAACGTATGCTCAGTTGGGGGCAAAAATTACAAATTACCTCAAAAAATGGTTAGAGCAGGAGGGTGCGGATTCAATTCAAAAAATCAGAGAGGTTATTGCGTTGGAGCAATTTTATGCCACCATAACTGGGGAGCTGAAATATCTTGTAAAGGAAAGAAGTCCTAAAACCATCCAGGAGGCAGCCACCATAGCTGACCAAATTAATGAAATTAGGGACCATGGATTTGATAGTCCAAAATTTGGCGGGAAATTGTGGGGGAACCCCAGAAACCAATTTCAATATGCTAAAGGAAGCTCTTCTCCAGTAATAAAAAAGGGAAACATACCACAGTCAAAAAGCCCAAGTGACGTGGGCCAAACTAACACCCATACCTCTGAGGTAAAAGAAAATAAATCTAATTATACTGGGGGAAGAGATATGAGGTGCTGGTCGTGCAATAAACTGGGCCACAGAAGCTTTGAATGTAAGACTGGTGAACAAGTTAAATCTGGGAGCACAAACACTCAAAAACACTCTTATTGTATCCACTCAGTAGGGCAGGGTGAGGCTAAGCAGGTTGCCACGGAAACCGAAGCTTTAGCTAGGCCTGAGACAGAGGAGATTCCTGAGGCCTCAGTAATACACTGTTACTTGATTAAACAGAATGATTTGCTCTTGAGAAAGTCAGGAGAAAATATTTGGATTGAAAACAAAAAATATCTAGGGTTAAAAGATACCGGTTCCCAAATCACAATTGTTCATCCTGAGGTAATCAGTCCCGATAAAGTAATTCCAGGAAAAACTATAGAAATAAAAGGAATCGCCAAGGAGCCAGTTAGACTCCAAATGGCTGAGGTAAACATTAAGTTACATGACTGGAGTGGAAAGTGGCAAGTGGCCATTTCAGAGGAAATCCCCACTGCGGTGCTTATCGGTTGGGATCTCCTGGAGCATGTGCAGAGTGCGTTTGTTATTACCCGTTCCAAGGGGGGCCAACTGTCAACTGATACTGAGGGAAGCGAAACAGTTGCCAATGAGGGCAGCACTCAAAGTCCTCAAGTTGAAACTTTGAGTGAGCCAGGCTTCCTAATACCTTTTAAAAATACTCAAAAGACTAGTTTCTCTCAGGAACAAAAGAATGACATGGGACTAAATGGCTGTTTTGAGGCAGCAAAATCTACTGTTCCATTAACCCCTGATTGCCCAGAGAGGTTCTGCCTAGAGGAGGGGCTGTTATATCGTGAAGCCCTTAGCACACCTTATAAAGGGGGAGGAGGAAACCGCAGACAACTAGTGGTTCCTCACATGTATAGAGAAAAAATCATAAAGCAAGCCCATAATAGTATTTTTGGGGCACATATGGGGATAACTCGGACCAAACGAAGAGTGGCACAAAATTTCTATTGGCCAGGCATGGGGAAGCAAATTAGAATGTATTGCCAAGCCTGTGACATTTGCCAGAGGCAGGGATCAGGTCAGGACAAAACCAAGGCAAAACTGTGTCCTTTACCTGTAATCTCCACACCAGCCCAGAGTTTAGGACACGACGTGGCACAACCCGCGCCTAGAGCAACCAAAAAGGGGAATGAAATGCAACTAGCCTGGGAGGAACCATCCCAAATCGTGTCCAAAATAAATAATGCAAACTACCTTATCCAGCAGGGGGATGAGGGGCACAAGGTAGTTCACGTAAACATGATTAAGCCTTACCAGAGAAATGAAAGCTGGGCTCTCTGTGCTATCCGAGAGGACCCAGAAGAAGCAGAAATATCATGCTGGGAGGGGAGAGGGGAGCAAGAATGTAATATAAAAGAAGTTAAGCTAGCCCCTACCTTAACCCATTCACAGCAGGAAGAAATAAGAAACAACCTACAAAAATTTAAAACGATTTTCAGTAATACTCCAAGACTAGCAAAAGGGGTAGTCCATCACACTGACACCGGGATTGCAAAGTCTTGTGATTTCATATTTGTTATGCCGTATGATGAACAGAGTCAGATGTGGTCGCAATGCATAGCCAGAGCCAATGCTCCATATAACCACATCATGATGGAATATGAAAAATACATTCACATGGGCATTAATCCGAAGAAGATTGTGATGGGTGTTCCATGGTACGGCTATGATTATACCTGTCTAGGTTCAATTAAGGCCCGTGTTTGTTCAATTGCAAAAGTTCCTTTCCAAGGGGCTCCATGCAGTGACATGGCAGGATGTCAGCGTCCATATAAAATAAACATGGATCTAGTAAACAGTCTCATTTCCGGGATCCTGTGGGATGAGGAACAGAAAGCCCCATATTTAGAATGCAAGGTCTTTATATTTGACATTGGGGGGCAGGCCTGGAAAGCTTATGACTGGTCACATATTACCATAGTGACGATTGTTGGAAAATACAACCCAGAGCTTATGGGTTATGTCCCTCCAAGAGGAGTCAGAGTTGTTTTAAAAAGTGACCTATCTGTGAGATCAGTTAGAACAACTATTCAAAGTTATGATAAAACATTCATCAGTTGGAAATATAGAAAGAAAAACATACTGAAAGTTATAGTTGCCAGGGTGTCCCATCAACTTTCTATGAAAGTGAAAGTGTTTCCTACACTAGAGGTTGTGTGGTGGGAAGATGGGTACTCTGCTGCTCATGCAACACAAATAAACGCCCAAGATGAACGTGGTTACACAGCATTAACGTGGCCACCACATCAAAGACATAAAAAAGTCGTCTTCAAATTGCTTGAAGTGGGAACTGATAATTCAATACAGATCAAAGATGGACTGACAGCAAGGGAGATTGCTAACAGCAATAGGCAATCAGAGCTTTTTAGTCTACTTTCATTAAGTAAACCTGATTGTCCAAAAAGCTTCAGCAAGCTGACTAAAAAAACAGCTATCCACGAACTTCTGAAAGCAGTTCCCAATGAATTAAAAAGCCAGACAACTAGTTCTAATGCAGTTTTGATGACTTGGAGACGTTTGTACAAGGCATCGAGCTTCAACACTTAACAGAGATCCTGAAGGAGAGAGAGGGTGATCCAAGAGAGCTTTTGACCCTGAGAAACAAAGACTCTACACAGATTGGAATCCACAATCGTTACAGACGCATCGACTGCAGGGATCAGAGTGGGACTGTGTCATATGACGGAGAAACACAACTCGCATCCCATCACGTGTGGCAGAGAACAGACTGGTGCCCAGAGAAAGACACTTCTTGTGGCGGTTAAGGACAATAAGGAGCGTGAAAGGATCCTGGACATCGTTGCAGATGCCTTATCACGAAGACCCGAAGGCAAAGATTAAAATGGACAGTTATGAATTTTCTTGCAATTAACTAAAGGTCTAATATTGCATGAACTATTGTATATAATGTGGAAAAAAACAATTATTAAGCCAGTATAAGATGAGGAGTTAAGGTTAGTAAACATAGGAAATGTTTGTTTGAATTAATGTGTCCCGCAGTTTGATCAGGAGTATAACTCTGTGCAGTTATCCCTCCTGAATCAAACTTATTTAAGGGGGGAGGTATGTGGCGTTTGCCCTTCCTAGGGTATACATATAGGAGAAGGAGTAAGTAAGGGGTTAAGTGGCTGGCCCTAGGCTAACCAATAAACAGAGGGGGGAGGAGCTAGGGGCAGTTGAGAGAGAGAGTTAGAGAGCGGGGAGTTGAGGAGTTGTTGAAGAGCAGTTGATCGAGGGAGTTGGTTGGTGGGTGGTTGTTGATTGTGAGGGTTGGTGGTGAGGTATAGTGGTGAGCGTAGGCAGGGTTGTAACCAATATCTTAAGTTGTTGAAGTTTTTAAATAAACACTTATTATTTTGTTTAAAATTGCACCCTGACTGTGAAAGTTATTACCAGGGAGGGGATCCTGGTTGGTGGCAGCGAAGCGCGTGGTGGCACAGGGATCAATAGTCCGTCAAACGACCGGGGACCCTGTGTGATCGCCACACTCTGCATTTATAAACTCATGCCATTGCTGTGAAAGCAATGTCCCATTGATTTTACTTATTTCTCTGACAGAAATAATATTGAGAGGCATTCCCCCTCCCCAAGTATTATGTCTTGAGTCATCCTAAATTGCAGAACTATTGGTTGCATCCAATAAAATTCTGCTCAGAGTAGACCTATTGAAATCAACGGATCTAAATTAGTCATTGCATGTTTTTGAATAGATCTTAGTTGGATACAACCTCCAAACAAGAATTGAATGGGTACCCAACACAAATACTGTAGAATATGGTCCCATTTAATCAGTCAAGCTGTAGTCAGTGGCCATGTCTCCACCAGCTGAAGCTTCCAAACAATTTCCAAAGGCAGCCTAATGTGGAATCTGCTATAGTAACAAAGTAAAGTAATAAGAATAATAGGAATAAGAATAATGACGATGATCTTGGAATCATGGAAACCAGATTCTTGCTTTTAAGAAAAGGATGGATCAGCAGATAATATATTTATCTAGTCACTAAGACTGAAAGTTGTGTCTGCGAGGATCCCAAAGCTGAGTACCTGATCTGAATTCTCAACCAACATAAGTTCAGATTGTCCATGTTCAGCTAAAGTTGACCATTGCCTCCAGATGCAGATTCAAAACCATGGCTGCTGTTGCTAGGTAAATGGAAAACAAAGCTATGGCAAAGACAATTTCAACTAGAGATTTCATGAATCATAGTAAAAGTGTGTGCGGGGGAGAAGACAACACTGATCCCTGCAGGACATCAAATGGCGAATGCCAACTCCCAAGATAAACTAGGATTCCAATCCTAGCTCACTTTCCAGCCAATATACTTGTGCAGATAGAACATTTGCAATAGATGTCCTGAATGCTCCATCCTGAATTTTCCAATTTAGTAGAAAGCTATAAGCCCCATTGAAATCAGTGGGATCTACCGCAAAGTAAACATGCTTAGGGTTGCTCTGTAGAGGTCCTACTATGATCCAATGCATAACATGCCACATAATAGCATGTTCTCCTCCTATTTCCACACACATATTTGTACATGAAATGTGTATGCACGGGCAAATTATTGCATTCAGTTTGTTAGGAAGAGATGGGAAACGAGAGTTGTTTGAAATAATTGTCATCCACGGCTCTGATTTATTCCTCAGATGGGAAAGATGAAAGCATGAAGTATGTGGATGTGTGTACGAGAGATTTAGTATAGGCAGCGATTACTGGAAGAGACATTAAGCATAATATTTTTACAAGGGCTGATAATGATAATAATAACAGAAGGAGAAGAATGCGTAAAATCAACAAAAACCATTAAAGCAGCATCACCATATCCAATGACAGTTAAGCAGGTTTACACTAATGAACTTAGAGTGCTTCACATGGTAATAAGAAGATAATGAGTATATCAAAAAGAGCATACATTAGCATCTGAAGTTTATAAAAAATCAATGTATTAAATGGTTCCCAGATGGCTCTGTGTATAGGAAATGGAGTGAATGGGAAATGGCTCAATCTATTGTGGACAGAGAGTGCAAATAACCTTTACCAGGATGCATAGATGATGACAAGTTTGCATTATTAAAAGAAGTAATAAATGTTCCAATGGAAAATTTGGAGAGAAAAAAATGAGCTTGTTTTGAATAAGCTTCTTGCAGCTGAGTTGCTAGGATACATCACACACAATTCCCCCCCCCCCCGGCTTCTGTATTTACTAGCATCCAAAACAGGTTAGCCTTTAGGAGTATAGGGACAATAAACACCAAACCAAACCACCTTCCATTTTAGAGTGGATCACTATTGGCCAGGGAAGCAGAGTGACACAATCTGACTTCTATCCACTCTTTTCAGTACAAAACTAAACACTGTGAGTTTCCTCATTTTTCTTGGATTACCAAAGTTAGGTTATCAGTGGGGCAACCTTTGCTTTATCTAACCTTCTGGCACCTTAAAGATTCTCCTGAAAGCACTTCAGAAGTACATCCACTTCTTATTACAGCAAAAATGACATTTAAACTTCAGAAATGAACTTTTAGAGAGTTCAGTTTCTGTTACTGGGAAAACAGCAAAACACCCACTGCAGGCTAGCAAGTTTATTGGGGCAGATATGAAATTAATAGTCACCAACACAAGCCATGTTAGCCTTAAGGTGTGCAAAGCATTGTAGTGACTCCTTGCTACTCCTAAAGTTGCTATCTAATTCTGAGGAGCAAAAGGTAAGGTGGAGCTTCAAAATTGTTTTGATTTAGAATTTTTTTAAAAAGCTCAATGTGTTTTAGATTTTGCCTTCATTAGGGGTGCTAGAATTCAAAATACAAATGCAAAATTATTCATAGATTCAAATTATACACAACAGTTTCAATATCTATCTATCTATCTATCTATCTATCTATCTATCTATCTATATCATCTATCTATCTATCTATCTATCTATCTATCTATCTATCTATCTATCTATCTATCTATCTATCTAATCTCTATCACCTGTAAGGCTGCTTTTTACCAGATTCTGGTATATGAAGGGGGCAAAGCAAGGCTTCAGAGCCCTCTCTAGATAATTCACTGTGCCCAGTATTAAAGACTGTGATGGAAAACAAGTGCAATGATGTATAATTGCCAACAATAAAGCCTAATTGGACATTTTCCCATTGATGAATTTATTACTGTGGTGAGCCTTTCTCTCTGTTCCTTTGCCCAAATATTTCACTATTGTTTCCCACTATGGCCATGGACTATTCACTATATTTTAACTAACCTACAGAAAAATCCTTTGGCAGTCATTTTAAGGTGCTGCAGTGAAAAGTCTTTGACTGAATGGATGTTCATAAAATATAAATATTATGACCCAGATCAATAGGAAGCTGTTATTGCTTAATGACCATGAGATGATCTGTATCTTTTAGTTTCAGGAATTGGACGCTGAAAGAAATTGGCTTTTCTCTCCCTCTCTCTTATCTCTCTCTCTGTCTGTCTGGAATTTCTGAAAATTCTGCTTAAAGCCAACGATCACAATGTTTTGAAAAGGAACAATTCTATTCCTTGAGCAATGCAAAATAAAAAACACTACATTTTAAAATATCTGAAGGACTCATGATACAGATAGAGGAGGGGGAAAGGTAAGGTCATACTAGTGAAAACTTTTGTCACCTCCCTGCTCTGCTTTTGCTGCTGCTCTCCCTTCAAGGAAAGAGACAACTGGTCATCCCTGCAGTAGCCACCCCATAATGATATGCAGTAGCTGACCTTGATGTGGGACTTCTGTATGGGTTGGAGAGATGAGGAAAGAATGCAAGTTGATGTGAATTATTTCTGGGCTATGAAAGGTGTGTGTCTATGTTGAGTTTGATTTTTATCTGCTGGCTAATAGATGAGAGTATTGTTTTGCTTAATGCAAGCATGCAGCCAGCATTTTCTTTCCCTGTGAATAATAACAACAGTACTTTGGGCCTGGAAGGAATAACCAGTGCACCTGATATGAGAAAGGTGTTACATATGCTGACCACCTTGCCCCAATGGGATTCTAGCAGCTATGTTCTGAACCAGCTGAATTTTCTGATCCTCAGTGGCAGGCCCATGTAGAGCATGTTACAGTAGTCTCGTCTGGATGTGGCAAGAGCATGGGTCACTTCAATTGGAGGCATTGGCCATGGAATCTCTGTAGGCAAAGTTTATTTCTCCAAAGCTCTAGACCCTTCTCCTTTGGAGGGCTTAACTCCTACAGACCACCTAGTGGATGAGAAGCTACTTGTTGGCAACAGTCTAGTATAATGCTTAACAATGCGGAAGGGTTGTTTTTCTAAACATATACAGTGGTACCTCGGGTTAAGAACTTAATTCATTCTGGAGGTCTGTTCTTAACCTGAATCTGTTCTTAACCTGAGGTACCACTTTAGCTAATCGGGCCTCCCGCTGCCGCTGCGCTGCCACCTCACAATTTCTGTTCTCATCCTGAAGCAAAGTTCTTAACCCGAGGAACTATTTTTGGGTTAGCGGAGCCTGTAACCTGAAGCATCTGTAACCTGAAGCTTCTGTAACCCGAGGTACCACTGTACATATATATCTGTGTGAATATGTATAAGAGATCTATACTTCTGACTGCTTGTGTAGAATGACAAACCACTTCATAAGGGATTTATTGGGAGGGGTGAGGAAGTCAGACATGAAGCTCCTGTTGAAGGAATCATTTAAAAGATCTCCATTCCTTCCTTAGGAGACTATGAGAACTATAATAATAGCTGTAGGGGTTTTTTGTTGTTTTTATTTTGGTATCTGCATACAGTGGATCATCTCTGGAGAAAACTCATCTTGTTTCTATTTTGATTACCAGCTGGTTGTATAAACACTATAGAAATGAACAACAAATTGGCATTAAATCACCCCTTGCAATAACAAGTCAGTTTAAGATATCCATGAGATTGCTTCGCAGCATGTTAATCCTTAATCATGTTAAAGTTGGGATTACAGATATGTTTGTTCAGTGGAATTAGCAAATGGCGACCTAGCTGCTTTAGGACCAACAGAATATTTATATTTTTGATTTTATGTATCTGTTTTGCCCATGCATTTTCTCTTTCAAATAATTGGATGAATTATTAATTAACACATTGCCCAAAAAGCATTCTAGAGAGTTATTGGGAATAAACACTGGAGAAAAGAAAACTAATTTTGATGGAATTAATCCTCCTAGAAATAAGGAGTAGCAAAATATTTAATCATGGCATATGCAACATAATGACATTTAGAGTCTTCCGGAAATTGAGCTTATACAACTTCCTTAATTTAAAGGACAGTATAATGCTTAAGCATTTAATCTCCTTAGGAATGATTCAAGCTCCGGAAAAGTTTCAAGGAGACTTTGCTAATGTTAAGAAATTCCAAGGGTGACTCACAATTTTCTTTATCTCATACACCTAACTCCAAAGAGAAACTAAATCAATCTAATTTTTTTTTTTATCTCTAAGATTTGGTGCTCTGATAGTCTTGAATACTGTGAAAGATGCAAGAATTTATAATTATACAGTAAGCACTTGAAATATACGGAGTGCTTAAATTTAAATTCTCAGTCATATTCACAATTGGTATAATACCGGAAAAGTTTGACTTTGAGAACTGAGGAACTTCCTAATGGATTATGTTGCCAGATGAAAATATCTCAGTTGGGACAATGTTATGTTTTCAGAAAATATTTGGGATTTTCTTTATTTATTTAAAATATAAGAATAGGTTTGTTGGGTCAGACCAAAGGCTCATTTAAGTTCAGCATCTTATTCCGTCAGTGGCCAACCATTGCACAGTGGTTACTCTGTGCAGCTTCCAACAGAATAGGAAAACCCAACAAAACGCCAGACATTGAAAGCTTCCCAATACAGAGTTGCCTTCAGATGTCTATGGAAGCTTGTACAATTGTTTAGCTCTTTGACATCTGATGGGAAGGGGAGCACAACCTCAAGAAGGCTTTCTGCTTGGTTCCCTGTAACCTCCTTTCTTACAATGAGGGAACTGCCAGAAGGCCTTTGAAGCTGGACCTCCATGTCCAGGCTGAATGACGGGGGTGGAGATGCTCCTTCAGGTGTACAAGGATGAATCTGAATTGTGTTTGGAAACACACTGGGAAACACATCTTCACTGAGCTATCCACCACAACTACAAGGTCTTATTCCTGGTCAGTCACTGCCAGTTCAGATCCCATATGCATATGTGAAGCTAGGAATTTTTCTGCCTCAACATGCATGACTTTCCCCATTCCTTACACGGAATTAAAAAAAATAATAATCATGTCCATTCACCCTGTTTGGAGAAACATTTTTAGAACTCCATTTTTGTTCTTACTACCCTGGGGAAAAAATAGGCGTTCCCCCAAACCCATGGAAATATAGTCATGATAACTGTTAAAATTGCTTTAAACCATAAGTGAAAATACATTATTTAAATTTGTCTGGGGCCTTTGTATTCACAGAATCATAGAGTTGTAGAGTTGGAAGGGACCCCAAGGGTCATCTAGTCCAACTTTCTGCAATGCAGGAATCTTAACATCTCCCCCATCCAATTTCAAACCATACCAGACCCTGCTTAGTTTTTGCAAATGTGTTAGCAGTTTTATTACTGCCCTACTCACCTTACCACACTACCCAACACTATGATTCGGCTAGGTCAACAAGTAAGTTCCAGAAGTGAACCGGCTGTTTGGTGGAAGTATGTGGGAAACAAAGATATTCACTGATGGCAGTGGTAAGGACCAAAGTAGTGGTTGGGTTAGTTGGGTTGTTCATCTTCCCTTCTGTTCCTGGCACAGGCGTCCTATTAGGAATCTGTAAATCTGAATAGCCAAAATGATGCACATATGAAATTTGAGGCAGATATTTAGTTCAGCTTCTACTACCACAGTATGATATCTCATTCATCAAAAAGAAATGTTTGACTGAATAGCATTTTGCAGAAATGTTTTCCTGCTATATTTTCATAATATGCACTTTAAACACCTTCGGCAGGCATGAATCAAGCAGAAGAAATACAAGTGAAAAACCACAAAATCATCATGAAGTCAATACAGTCCTTACCACAAGGACTAATACCTACCACTGTCTCAAAGAACCAACTCTCTGTCTTTCAGGCAAGACACATTCCTGCTGTCGTGGATGTAGTTACGACAAGCATTACAGATTAAGTTGATCTACAATTTCAGGGTGTAAGATGTTCTTTTTTGTAGGCTGGGTAAAATCACATAGAGACCCACTGACATGAACAACAGGCTTCATTGCATCAAAGTCTCCTTTGCCAGTGAAGCTTTGCCAGCATTACAGTATACCCAATAACGCTTTGATCTTGCTAGATTCATTGGAAAGGAGTGGGTTATAAATTTTTCTGTTCCCCTTGCAACACTTCCCCACAAAAAGTATAAAAAAAATAAATTGAAAGAATAAATTTCAAGCTCATCTAGGCAGATAGCTTCCGTCCTAAAGCAAATCTAGGGACAGGTTTAAAATTAAATTCTTTGTGGAATGCAAGTCAATATAATAGCAGTCTGTAATGTGGTTTCTATTAGAAAATATAAATCATACTCAGTTTCAATAAAATCACAATGCAAGATATCTGATCATAAAGTATTGTTTTGGAACATTGTTTGAGAATGTGAAGCATTCAAATCAATGACACCAAACCTACTCTGACTTCTCCAGTCCAACCGTAATATACCTTCTGTCCACCTATATATTACATTTATAGGCTATATAGTTTTTCCTTCTTTGTGAGAAGTCTGGCCATAAGGTGAGAATATATCTAGGTACAGACCTAAGGCCATTGCCTGGGATTAGTTGCTCTGTTTTGATAAGAGTTGCTAGGATTACCTTGATGAGGTAGGCTGAGGAGAGCTCATGTATCTTATGTATTATCCATATACTGAGACAGACCACAGTTCAATATCTTTTTTGACTGGCAGCAACTCTCAGGGGTCTTAAAAGGGAGTGTTTCTCAGCCCTGCTATATGAAATCCTTTTAAATGGAGCGGATATGTCAAGGATGTGTTCTACCAATGAACTATGACTTCTGTCTTATTTAGGCAAGAAATCCATACCATTGGTTCTGTAGGACATTAGGCATGTGACTGGAGGCAGTTTAAGCAGAATGTGGCAGACCTTGGAAGTTAAGAAACAATATCTTGTAATAAACAAATGAGATCCTGTGACAACGGTGGTCAGGTTATGTGTAGGATGCTGGGACTCTCATTCAGGACTCAGTTCTAGCAAGTAAAATTAGTCGGTGAAAGAAATATATTGAAAGCAATTAGAAAATAACATTTGTTTTAACTTACTTTATCTTTGTGACTTTAAAAATAACAATATAACCCACTCATGGAGGTACAGGCTATCAGTTCAGGCTACCCATGATGGCTATGCACTATTTCCAGTGTGAGGGGCTGTATAGCCCTGAATACCAGCTACTGGGATTCACAAGTAGTGGGAGTGCAGTCAGGGCCGGCGCGTCCATTTAGGAGAACTAGGCAATTGTCTAGGGCACCAAAATGGAGGGGGCGCTGGCCAGGCTTGGGCGGGATGGGCTAGCCAGCCCCGTCTCGTCCATTGGGGCTGGTGGCACGGTGAGCCCGCCGCCATACCGGGCGCCCCCTCCCCAACCCGTCCCCTCCCCAACCTGCCCCCGCGGGCGGGCGGGCGCTTACGCACCGGCGGCACAGCTGCTGTCACCCATGCTGCTCCTGGGCGGGCTGCGAGCCGGCCGCTCAGCTCCATCTCCAAGCGCAGCAAGCAGGGGGAGCTGCGCGGCCCTGCCGGCAGCCTCCCCCTGCCCCCACGGGCGGCTATGTGCTTGCGGGGCGGGCGGCGGGACGGGCGAGCGGCAGCTTCTTCGCTACAGCGGAGAAACTGCTGCTTGCCTCTCCACCACCCCCACCTCCCGCTAAAGCAGGCTTTGGCGGGGGGTGGGGCGCCAGATGGTTCGCCTAGGGCGCAAGAAGCCCTAGTGTCAGTCCTGAGTGCAGTTGCAATCAGATCTTGCTTCATTAGCATCATCCTGCACATTTGAATGATTTTTTTTTTTAAAAAATAAAGGAACTAAGGCGCAGCTTCCAAATATATGAGTATATATATATATATATATATATATATATATATATATATATATATATATATATAGCTAATCTTAGATTAACTTGGAAATGATTCATGTTAAGTCCCCAAAACCAAAATCATTTCCTGAGCCATTGTGATGTTTGTAAATTGCTTCCCATTGAACAGCCAAGCTCTCTCCTTCCTACCCATCCAGCCCCCAATTCCCTAACCTCACTCCCCTTTCATTACAACTTAGTCATATGGGGCATTAGGAATGGTCCTCTGAAGTCAATAGAAAGGAACATAGGAGGAATGGTGTTTTTCTACTCCTTCCCTCCTATGTCTAGCATATTCATTGAAAGAAAGAAAAGCCCCACTATCTGTTGTGAAATGTATCCCCCTAACAACAATACTGGGTATGCCAGTAATGTGAATCACCCCAAACATGTTTTAGAACTTGAGTTCAGAAAACTTGATCAGCATCCCTATTTTAAACAAATGTGTACCAAACATTTGTGCCTCCTGTTTTGAAGTTACTTAAATGGAAATCTGCAGGGAGATTTTCAACTTTCAGAAAATAGATAGTGACTTTGACCTCAAAACATTCCAAATAGTCTTCCAAAAGAGTGACAGATGGGTTGGGGGGGGGTGTATCTCAGAATCAATGTTTTATGAATGTTTTAAATGCCACACACAGATAGTTAAAAAGAGCTTTGGTGAAGAAAGAACAAATAGAGAGTCCTGAAGGAATCATGTTCCATATGTTTCTTCCCTGAGAAGAGGGGGGACTTCATATGTCATGTGTCTTGGTTTCCCCATCACTGTGATTGGCTTTCATGTTGCTCAGTTGAATCTCATCTGTGGATGCAAAGCCCATTCTTTTTCAAACATTGCAGAAATAAATTGGGTTTGCTTGTTGTTTTCTTCTTTTTCATGGATGCTTATTCATTTTTATACCCCAAAATATTACCATAGGAGGAGAAAGTCATATCGCTTTTGGTTTTCTCAGTATATTTTAAACTTCGCTTTCACAGCAGATTTGCCGCTGTTTCTAAAAAAAGTGTTTATGAGAACACAATGAGAAGAAACTACGTGTCATGACACATATTTAACTTCTTTCGAACAGAGAAGGTTGCTGAAAATTACAGACAATACACGATGTGGTAATGTTGACGGCAATGATTAATTAAACCTTTGTGTCTTGTTTTATAAGTATCTTAAATGTCATATAGTGATTAATTTAATGTATGTAGGACACAATTCTCTCTTGCAGTACAAAGATACCAGATATAGCACAATTACTCACCTGCTTTTAGAAGTACTAACCAAGAAGCTAATAAAAGTGGTTTTGTGGTAAAGGTAATTCACTGTTGCTGGATTTCTAACTCACATGATATTTAGGCAACCAAAGGCCTAAGGCTTTCTGCTCAAGCACAGTGGTTTTCAAACATGCATTTTCAAGAAATGGTATGGAGAAAGTAGACAGAGGAAAGGTTTTCTCCCTCTCCCATAACTCTAGAACTTGTGGACATCCAAAGAAGGTGAAAGTTGGAAGGTTCAGGACAGACAAGAGAAAGTACTTCACACAGCACACAGTTAAGCTATGGAATCAACTCCCATGACATGCAGTGATGGCCACAAACTAGGATGGTTTTAATAGAGGTTTAGATAAATTCTTGGAGGATGAAGTTATCAAGGGCTACTTACCCTGATGGCTATGTTCTACCTCCATTTTTAGGGGCATTATGTTTCTGAATGCCAAATGCTGATAAAAGCAGAAGGGGAGAGTGCTGTTGCACTCAGGTCCTGTTTTTGGGCTTCCCATAGGTATCGGTTTGGCAACTGTGAGAACAGTATGCTGGACTAAATAGGCCAGTGGCCTGATCCACCAGCTTCTTATGTTCTTAAGCACATTCCATCTCAACTTTTCTACCAAGGAAATCATTAATGTCTGTCACGAAACCACTGTTTATTGCAGAGGATTCTTGGATGTGTCGTAGGGCACAGAGTTTGTACTGTTGTGCCTGCTTGCCCCATAGGAACTGAAAGGATGCCTCCAATGACAGCCCAATGTTCCTCTGCAGCTGCAGATTGAGGAAAGAGTGGTACTGGTTGGCAATGTCCCTAATAAAAGGTTGACTGGCATTATTCATGTTTTTAAAAAGAAACTTGAGACTTGAGTTCCTTAATAAAGAGTAAATATAGAATAAAAACAATTTGTGTATTGGAGGGATTGGGCATCTCTGGTCTTCCAGATGTTACTGGACTACAACATCGCTGACCATTGGCCATGTTGGCAGAGGATGATGGGAGTTGGAGTCCAGCAATACATGGAGGACCACATGTTCCCCATCTCTACTCTAGTGCATAAGTGCTTAAGCTGGCATATATCAACAGCTTCAGTTATGCAACATCTCAAAACATTACATCACAGTAATGCCATCACAGTAAAACTATATTGCTGTCACAGTCATTGGGTGTTCTCAGATCTATACCTTACTGCATATGCCTGAGGAGAATTTCAAAATCCAGTCAGCTCTGGATTATTCTATCTAATCCATTGCTGGCCTCTCCATAACATTTCAAGAATTTATAACTTCTTGCATATAAGAAACTATACACAAACTTTGGCTTCTATCTTATTACTGTAGGATGACTTTCCCGCCATTGCTTTTCAAACAGTGAAACGTTTCCTCAAACATAGAGATATACTGAATTAATTATAACCCACAGGGGCTCTCCAGTTGTTCGAGGAAACAGGATACCAATCCAATGTCTTCAATTTCTAAGAAAGCAATAAAATGTTTATTGCTTGTAGCCATAAGCTATTGCACAAAAAATGTCTGAAACACAGACATCCAATATGTACAGTTAAATTACTAATTCACATCTAGCAGACAAAGCATGACCACCACCCCATTTAATTCCAAATCATCTACTTAGTTGGGGGTGGGTTTTTTTGTTACTATGTTATGTATTTTTGTGTTTTTATATTGCAAATTGCCATGTGATCCTCAGATGAAGGGCAGTATAGAAATTTAATAAATAATAACAGCAGTTCAAATTAAGGCAGAATTTCCTGAATACTGATGGAGTGGTGGCAGGATCATGCCCACCAGTCCTGCTCCCCATGTCCTGCTCTCTGGGCAGCAGTTGAGCTCATCTTCAGACTGAAGAGGATTTGTAAGCATGTTCAGTTGAAATAATGACAATAACAATAACTTATTATTTATGCCCCACCCATCTGACTGGGTTTCCCCAGCCACTCTGGGTGGCTCCCAACAGAACTAAAAGCACAATAAAACAACATAAAAAACTTCCCTAAACAGGGCTGCCTTCATATGTCTTCTAAAAGTCAGATAGTTGTTTTTTCCTTGACATCTGATGGGAGAGCGTTCCACAGGACAGGCGCCACTATCAAGAAGGCCCTCTGCCTGGTTCCCTGCAACCTCACTTCTCTCATTGAGGGAACCGCCAGAAGGCCCTCAGAGCTGGACTGCAGTGTCCGGGCTGACTGATAAAGTGCTTATAAATCTCTCCAGAAATGTATGATGAGGTGAATGGCCTCACATAACTTTAGCAAATCGCCTTGACACCTGATTAAAACAACAACAACAACACTTTATTTGATTTGTCTATCCAAGGACCACTTGTGGAAAAAAGACCCCCCCACCAAACATTATAGCTTTAGCATTTGATAGTTAACGACTGTAAAAAACATAGTATAGTGATAATTGTTAATAGGAAACAAGACAATATAAGGGTAACATACTTACTGCTGTGAGTTCTTTCAAGAATGAGCAGGATATAAATGTAAAGAATAAACGAAATAAACGAATTAGTAAAATTAGATTCATCTTCTAGCCCTTAGAAGGGGAGAAAATAATAAAGAAACAGTTTGGCTAAAACTGAAACCAGTTCATCAGTTGCTTGCTTTATTCGTACTGTATATTCTGGCGTATAAGACTACTTTTTAATCCAAGAAAATCTTCTCGAAAGTCGGGGGTTGTCTTATACATCGGGTGGAGAATCTGTTGTGATATTATGACATGACGAGCTGCGAACGCTGCAGCAAGGTCACAAGACTCAAGAGTCATGTTTCCTCTCTGTGGGAATTACACTGGGCATACCAGCTCCCACACATGTGATGTCATTGTATCTTACTATTGTACTTTTCTCTTTCTGTTTTGCATCAGGAGATGCAAGACGCATTAAGACACAGCTCTGAATTATGAGCTGCTACGCAGAGACATTCTGCTCTAATTCTACAATAAAGTAGATCTTAGCCAAATGGCTTGTGTATGTTGTTTTCAAGCTGGGAACAACTGCGTATTACAATTGTGCCCCTGGACTCCAGAAGCCAGAGGGCACGGAAGACTTCGTCCGTCTTGGGGTCAGTCTCTCAACTTGCCCCCGCGGGAAGTTTTCATAACATTGGTAGCAGTTGGCTGGTTTCCGAACATCGGACCTCTGATTGACTTCTGCCTGATGTTTATCTGCCGGCAAAGAAAGCAGCCTTAAACTGTGTGCTTCGTTCCGGGGGAGTTATTTCGTGCTGATGACGGCCGTTTCCCGCTGTGAGAAGAAGACGCGTTAATTGGACTGTGAGTAGCCGGACTGATTTACGAGGCAATAAACCTCAGAAGGCTAGGTTTGTTTGCTTAAATTGCTTTCTGAAGACAGAAAGTGAAAAGCCTGCTTTTTCGCCAATATGGCAAAGGATAGCAAGCAGAGCAGCAGCTCCCTTTGTCCACTTCTCACTGATGAAAATTATCAG
Organism: Lacerta agilis; assembly: GCF_009819535.1. NCBI lineage: Eukaryota > Metazoa > Chordata > Lepidosauria > Squamata > Lacertidae > Lacerta > Lacerta agilis. The sequence continues at coordinate 89,524,402 of NC_046313.1, forward strand.
ACATGGCGTATTAAAATGGAAGCTGTGCTTACCAGGCAGAATTTGCTTGATGTGGTCACTAATGTCCCTCCACTGCTCCCTGGCCCTCGATGGCTGAACAGGGATAATCAGGCGAAGGCGACCATTGTTTTGCATCTTGACCAATCTCAGTTAATACACGTCAGAGATTTGGTCCACGCTAATGATTATTGGGTTGTTTTGCAAAATGAACATTTAAGGATTGCGGCAGGAAGTTCCATGCTGCATTTCCAACGTCTCACCAACCTAAGGTTAAAGGTGGGAGACAATTTGCGTTCGCATCTTAACCAGATGAAAGAATTAAGAAGTGAACTCGCACAACGCAACGTTCAATTGAACGAAGATGTGTTTTGTTTCATGGTTTTGAATAGCCTCCATGCCGGTTATAGTGCTATTGCATCACAGCTAGGTGCCCAGGATGCTCAAAACTTAACCGTTGCCAGAGTCTTCTCAACTTTGCTAAATGAGCAAGATCGTTGTGCTGCTCAAAATGAGGCTAATGGAAGGGGGAGTGAAGCAAGAGCGTCCTCAACCCCACCTAGTGGTCCAACTGAGCATGTGCAAGCTCTTAAAGTCATACGCTGCACAAACTGTGGAATGAGAGGACACAGTTTCCAGACCTGCAGAAAGCCCAAGAAAGGATCTAACCAACAAGCCGGTGGATCTACAGGCAAGGCACAAGCCAAAGTCTCCAAAGGGCGCACATTTGCATTGCTTACACAAGGCGTGCAGGAGCAGGATGACATTGACATTGACCTGGCTTTTGTTATTGACTCAGCTGCCAGTCACCACATGACCGCAAACAAGCGTTTATTTAAGACTTTTAAGAGGCTGGACTCCACCGTGTCGCAGGTGAGTGGAACACACCTGAAATCGACTGGAGTTGGAACTGTTTATCTTCAGAGTCTCCAGCTATCTATAAGCAACGTTCTCTATGTGCCAGAAATTGCCTACAACCTGCTAAGTGTACCGCAGCTTACCGAGAAGGACTGCGAGCTCAGGCTGCGCAAAGGACTGTGCACAATTTATAAGGATGGAGAAGTTATCCTTACAGCTCAGAAGAACAAAGATGGATTGTTTTTACTGTCTTTTGATTCAAATGACTGTTGTTATGATGTTGTTGACTCTTATTTTGCAGGTGCTGCTAAGTCCAAGGAGACTACCAAACAGCCACGCAGAGAAAAGGTCACAAGATGTTTCCAGCAGGTTTCTGCTGATGTAATAGGACTTCTGCCAAAATCTAGAGGCGGAGCTACCTGTTATTTATTGCTGTGTGATCAATTCTCTAAATTCTCATGGATTTACACTATGAAAAGTCCGCAGCAAGTCTTGGCCAAGTTCACTGAATTTTGTGCTAAGATAGATTTCATGCATGATGGAAAAATTGAATGTTTGTATACTAATCAATTACCAGTGTTTGATTCACAGGAGTTCAAGGACTTTCTAAGTCAACATTGCATTCGGCACAAAGTTGCTGTCAGCCAATCATCATGGAACAAAGATTTGTGTGTTAAAATTAACACAATACTACGTGAGGGTATGCAGGCGCAATTGCTAAGTGCAAAGCTGTCTGAACAGAATTGGGCTGAAAGCCTATCTGCCTTCACATATGCTTGGGTCAGGAGTGTTCCAAAAGGAATGGAATGCTCACCTTATGAGATACTGTTTAACAGAAAGCCTTCTGTTAAGCATCTTAAGGTTTTTGGTTCTCAGATGTGGGTGGAATCACTTGAAGGTGCAACCATCCAAGGCATTTTTATGGGCTATGAGAAAGGTCAATACAGAATTCTATTGCCTTCCTCAAACACAGTAATTCTTACTCAGGAGGTAGAACCTACTGTAAAGCCGGAGACACAGATTCTCCAAAGCTTTCCCATTGATGTCAATACATATGAGGATTCTGACACCAGCAGTAGCAGTGCAAGCTCAACCACGGCTAGTTCCGACACAGGTGAAACTGTCATTGAGAGAACTCATGCTATGACCAGGCCATCTACAGATGATGATGTGCTAGAATCTTTAGAGCCACTGTTTACAATTGGTAAAGTTTCTCCAAAAAGTCCTGTTCAGGAGAAACTCAGCAAAGAAGATCTACATCTTGTGCGTAGATCTGAGAGAGTAACAAAGGGTCAGGCGCCCAAACGCTACTCCAAAGAGTTTGCAATCTCAGCTGTTGCAAATGTAGCTGTAGTTTGCGCTCAAAACAGAGACACTCAGGCTCACCTCACAGATGTGAGAAAGCCACAGCAACAGGTTGCAAAGTTCAACACTGTTTCTGCCAACACACACAGAGCAAGTGCTCTGGTCCCCTGGAGAGTTGGTTATCAAAGGCTTCAACTGGTAGAACCAGTCTCAGAGAGTTCCAAGGATGGAACAAAGACATCAGATTCATACTGTGTATATGATAACTGTTTGTTTACTTCTGTTAATAATGCCTTAACTTTCGCCGCTCTCACATTGTCTAATATCGGGGGAGGATGTTGTGATATTATGACATGACGAGCTGCGAACGCTGCAGCAAGGTCACAAGACTCAAGAGTCATGTTTCCTCTCTGTGGGAATTACACTGGGCATACCAGCTCCCACACATGTGATGTCATTGTATCTTACTATTGTACTTTTCTCTTTCTGTTTTGCATCAGGAGATGCAAGACGCATTAAGACACAGCTCTGAATTATGAGCTGCTACGCAGAGACATTCTGCTCTAATTCTACAATAAAGTAGATCTTAGCCAAATGGCTTGTGTATGTTGTTTTCAAGCTGGGAACAACTGCGTATTACAATTGTGCCCCTGGACTCCAGAAGCCAGAGGGCACGGAAGACTTCGTCCGTCTTGGGGTCAGTCTCTCAACTTGCCCCCGCGGGAAGTTTTCATAACAGAATCTGCAGTCGAGTATATCTCAAACTCTATATTTTAACTAGAAAAGTTGGGGGCGTCGTATACGCCCAGTCGTCTTATACGCCGGAAAATAATATTTTGATTTCATGGGTAGATAGAGGGTGCTATTTTTTGTTCTAATTATTTTAGGAGAAAATAATTGCAAAGCTAAGGAGTTTAACAGACATTATATGAAGAATAAGAAATGTGCAAGTGCTTAGGATTATGAACAGGTCTCTTTCCCAATCTTCTCTATGCCAGCTAATGGCCAGAAGTCAACAGAAGATTCTTCTGGAGCTTCTTTTGAAACTCCAGTCTTGTCCTCTTTTGTAGTCTGTTATCCACATTCTTCTGAAGTGATTGCATGCTCCATAAATACAACAGATTATTTTTCCTGCCAAACCATCCCACAATCATGCTGATTCAACTAACACCTTTGTGTTTTACATGTGGTTTCTGGGTTATAGCAAAGCAACAGAGCAGAACAGTGTAGAAAAATAAAATTCTTGATATTTTTTTTTAAGACAGGTGGCACATAGGAAAAAAACTGGTTTTCATTTAATATCACAAGACTGTAGGTACGAAAGCTACAGCAAATGTTATTTCCCTGAAGGTTAGTCTTTAAGGAGCACTGTGCTTTTGTCTGCCAGGCCAGTTTCTGCCTTCATCAGTGTTACTTTTCTTTCTTCTGATTTTATTTTGTCTAATGCTCCGTCAACCTCCTCACTCAAGTATTTTAAATCCCTACTTCAATACAATGGGGCAATTGCATACCTATGAGTTAGGAGAATGTTGTTTTGACCTTGAAAACATATGCAATTTCAATTTATTTCTCTTGTCAGTGCTCAAGCTTTGCCTGGTTTCCTTCAGAGTTAATTAGTTGTTGACCCATGGGTGCTGCCATCACTTTCAATGCTCATATTTCAGTCTTCATAAATGATCACACACACACACACACACACACACACACACACACTGGTGCCTCTCATGCAGATTAGATTTGATAAAGAATGCAGACAGAACTTAACGTGGTTGGTTGGGTCCTATCCCTGCAGTTCATTGCAAGCGGGTTGCAAATTAAAAGTGCAAAACATCGGCATAAAAACAATAGCTTAAAAAGAGAAGCAGGTGCAAGACAACCAAAAAAGGTCATGACAGAAATTCTGGTGTTAAACACCAACGAAGGCCTGAGCAAAAAGCCAAGTCATTAATGGTGCCAGGAACTTAACAGCTTCAGTGCTGGTGACAACTCAAAGGGAAGGGTGCTCCTAAGCTATTGTACCACCACCAAGATCAGCAAGTCCTCTTCTCCTAGAACTGTTTCCATCCCTGCTGCTGCTCCTATACAAACTTTGGATCTAAGAACTAGTGCTTTAGTTTGTTTTCTTCCTTCCCAGTCCCAATCCCTATTCCTTCTGTGTTGTGTCATTTAGATTGCAAGCTTAAGGGTTGGGGCTGTCTCATTATTGAACTTTCTATCTCATTCTTGGAGCCTCTTTTAGCTGAAGTGTGGGTAAAAATGATTCAAGCAAATAAACTTGCTTTAACAGATGTCTCTGTGCTACTCTGAGAGCCCAAGGAAGGTCCGAAGGGGAGGATAAAATATTTTAATAAATAACTATTAAAACAACTATTTCTATAAAAAAAATCTCCTGCCAAATGAGCCAGAATGGGTGGATGGACAAAGTGGGCATTTCAAAGACTTCCACAAAACAATGTGGCAGCAGTTCGTAGCTACCTGTAACTATTCCACTCTACAAGCTTCAAGAATATAAGCAATTATCTTAGTGATGCAAAAGTGAAGCCACAATCTAACTCTATTTCTTACAGAACTATTTCAGTTTTCATTTTCAGTGTTTTTTTTAAAATACATTTTTTATCATGAAGATGAACGTTGCTACCTCTGAAAACCCAGAAGAGATAACACTGAGATTTTTATATGCCATCTTTTTTAAAAAACACACACATATACACACACCAGAATGACATTTACATACCCTTCAAAACCCACATTAGTTTGTACCATTTATTGAGAAGAGTCATTATTTATTTTGGATTGAAGGCTACCGTTGAAGGTCTGATATATCCCTAGACAAAAACAAGACTATTTTTCAAGATTTTTTATTCCTCTGTGGTGTCATTTTGAAGCATCACTTACATATATCAATCACACCAGTGTTTATGACTCAACGCTGGAATTATACAAAGAGTGCAAAGCAGGACTGTATATTCATCCAAGTCTTTGCAGTCATGAATTAAAAAACAACAACACTCTTAACAGTTCAGTATACAAGCTCTAAATCAGCAAATTTTGCTTTAGAAACTTTTTTGCATAAGTTTTTGAATGAAAAGCAGGTTAGTTATTCTGAGGATATGCAACTTTCTTTTCTTGGAGTGATTTCTATGTTGGCAAATGACCTTTATTACAGTGTATGTGTGCATGCACATGCCCTTGCTGGAATTTTCCGGATGCTAACTGTTGGCACTGTACTTCAGTGGTTCTATTCCTGATTACAGAGGTTGGCGCTAAGTAATGGTCTGTTGGCCTCTGGCAGTTGTGTTGAAAGGCCCACAGGCTATCATCTTGCCTTTTCAACACTTGAGGCTGTGAGGTGTGGCTATTAGGAGATTTGGAGCAAGGCGTGAACCGCTGGTGACACTCACCTCTGCTTTTCTGTTGTGTCTGATTCAGGTGAGGTTGTCTTGGATCAACATTTAAAGTTGATGTTGATCTGGATGAGGATGAATGAACTGAATACAGGCAAAACAAGCCCTGTGCTTGAGCAGTTCTCAAGATCAGGAAATTGGCCACTAGCCTCTTTTTTATGAAGTTTCACTCTCCCTGAAGGACCAGGCACGTAGCTTGAGAGTATTAGAAACCTCATTTTCACAAAGAGGTGCAGGTATCCTCAGTGGCCAGCAGCACTTGCTTCTAGCTTTTGCTAGTATGCCAACTTCCAGTGCTCCTGGGCTGCGGCAATATTTTATTGCGTGTTCAGACCTAGAACCCCCCCCCCTAAACAAATTCACACTTGACTCAAATTTTAGTTTGGTTTTTGGCAGAACTTAGGCCACAACTTTATTGATTACAGAAAGTGAGTGGTTGCATAGGCTCTGGTTTGACTAGCTCCCTGCCATTCAGGTAGCTCTGACCCAGGGTTCCAGCATAGGTCAGCCAAGGGTGAACACTTGGATAAGCAGAAAGCTGGGAATGGGCTATCTCCACCACCCAAATGTCCCCCTGGACTCAGGCACGGGCACAACCCCCTCTTAGGGGTGGACCAAATCATCGAGTCCCTGGATTCCTTTAATGGAATACCCTTCACATAGGGATGGTGAGAGCGTTCTCCCATCCCTATCACCTGAACCAGAGCCTATCCGCAACCTTACAAGTTGTGACGATTTGCTGTGCAGCAGGTAAAACCCAAATGGCAACAGCCAATCAGCCAAGTTGGAAAATTTCCTGCCGTGCCCCTGTCCCAATGACAGACAACACACGACGGCATAGCAAGGTCAAGCGCACAAGCCCTAAAAGTAGGGAGAGGTGGGCGGGTGTGCCAAATGCACGCGCCAAAAGAGGAAGCTCTGGGACACGTGCATGGGTATATATAGGTCCCTCGATCCGTTTGGACTGTGCCCCATTAAACCCAGCATTGAGGGACCTTCCAATCGGGTGTTGTGGCTGACCAATTGTACCCACCCACAACACAGGGTGTTAGTTTCCAGGTCTCACTGTAACATGTGCCCTCTTTGAGGGAGGACCCGATTTATATGCTGATGATTTATAAATCAATGATGTAACTAATAGTGGCATAACAAGCTCAACTATTTTGTAGGGCTCGTGTAAGCTGCAATCTCTCAGCATCTGAACCCCTGCAAAATGGCAATAATAACAATGGACTTTATTGATATTTGCATTGGCAGGGACAATGTGTTAACTTATTTAAAGCAAACAACATTTTTCACATGAAAGAAGAGCAGTGTATTAAAGAGTATGAGCTTCCCTGCTCCCTTTAGTTTACAGGTGGATGGGCTACCATCTCATCACAGCTATACAAAAATGCAATTTTTGTACACATTACTTGGGTGGAGGACTGCACTGCAACGTTTGGAGAAATGTAGATTTAGACTGATGGCTGTGCCCCATTTCCTGTATTGTTTCAGGAAGTATGAGTAATGGGAACTGTACTGAACTCCCCACTCCCATCCCTAGCCTCATCTCCACTTTGGGGGGCAGTGCGGTGGTAATGAGTGTATACAGGATGGGGCATGTGTACCCTATTGCTCCCACGTCCCTTCCCTAATGTACCAACAAAAGTACATTTTGAGGACAAGGCTGCTTGCAGACAGTAGCAGGACATGAAAAATTGGTAGGAAACAATGTTGTAAAAATGTAAAACAAGGCACCGCCATGATGACTCCTGGTGCTGCTTCTTCTTTGAAAAACCCTCTTGGAAAGCAGCACCTTAGAGGCCTGGTGCAGGCAAAGTCTGGAGACCTTGGGAAATCACTGGGGGTGTTGATTTGCCAGCTCAGACCCAGCTGCTGAAAGTTTGCCTTGCACAAAACAAGAAAGACATTTGTTTTGCTGACAGCTGCTCCCCACACAGCTGTCCCTAGAAAACTTTTTGTTTTGTTTTGTTTTGTCCCCCCCCCCCCAAGAGAATTAAAGCCAAGAGAACTGCTTCCATTCACTGTCGTGGGCCCTGAATGAGGCAATAGCTGCTCATCCTGAGAGCGAGAGCGCAAGATCTTGCATGTGTGAGAGAGAGCTAACAAACAACATTTTGCCCTACTCAGACGGTATTCTGAATTCTCGCTGTCCTACTAAATTTGTACCACTCATGAATTACACATATATTGTTACACTCCCCCCCCCACTTCTGCAGGCAGGTCCAAGGATGCAGCACTTACCCAATCTTTGTTTCCCTTTAGAAATATGTTTGGGTGCATTGAGTCCAGTGGAATGTAAGCACCTAACCCTTTCTATTTAGGGGACCAGGCTCCCAGGACTGTACAAATGCCCCTTTATGAGCCTGTTCCTGTGGCTCTGTGGCTATGATCTTGCTCTCTGGAGATGGATGTATTGATTCCATCGCTGCTGCCTGCCCTTCTCTTTCCATCTAAACCACAGCCGAGACATTCAGCAGGCAGGCTTTCCCTTGTGAAATGCACATTTGCATTTCTGATGCAAGTACACTAAAATCCCCGTAGCCTGTATCCCGCTACATTGCTTTTTCCTCACCTAAGCTATAGGTTGCTGCTGTCTCCATGACTATGTGGCCCCCATCCTTCTTCCTTTCAAATGGGGTTACTCCATCCACACAGGCACCAATCCAAATGTGTATCATTTTCCCTGTGAACCTTGGTACCTCAGTGGGACTTAAGTCCTTGGTTTTGGATTTGTCTCTTTTGCTTGTGTTATATATAAATGTGCAGCTCAAGATAATGGGCTTTTTAGGCTTCCTAGTGTAGCCACAGCACTCAAACAATACTCCACACAAATTATGGTACCATCTTTAGGGCTGATGTCTATCTGCTTTTCAATGCCAGGCTTTGGAGCCAGAATGCTTTCTCAGAATACATTTGAGCCATCATTTTAATACTGTGCCTTGTTTAAAAGCAGAAGAACTGCAAGCTTTGGAGAAAGCACTCCCCTACCTGATTCAAGTATCTAATTGAAAATTAATTTACAGCCACTATTTTCTAGGTAATGGAATTTTTCAGAGAGTTTGATGCCCCTGTAAACCAATAAGTAAGTTTGTCCTGACCATTTCAGGTAAGAGACATTTATTTATTCAGAGCATTCGTACCCACCCCACTCTTCAGCCACAAAAAGAGCAGTGTACACACAATCAACACAGTCCTTTCCCACAGGTTTACAATCTAAAATGAATGACACAAGAGGAAAATGGGATGAGGAGGGAAGAGGAAAAACTGACAAACTCAGACACCATTTCTTAAAGCTAAATAGCAGCTCTTATAAAGCCTCGCTCCATGCCCAACAAGTGCAGGATGCCTTTGCCCAGTGGTGCTGTGGCCCATAGATTGCAGTAAAATACTGGGCAAGGTTTTGGCCCATTTTGATGGAGGGGCATAAAGGATTGATTGTATATAAGCTCAATTTCATGCAGGCCATCATATTGGATTGTCTGTATATCATGCACTAATAGATGGAGAACACTGGATACAACCCAATAATTCTAAAAGATTCGTATGAACATTTTGATGTTTGTGTTTTACATAGTTTATTGCGATCTGTTTCCTCTCCCCTGTGTCTCCAAATCAAGCGCTAAGCAGGAACCAGCACTTGAACTCTCTATGCCACCGTTTTATTTTTGGAGGGCCGAAACACTTGTTTTAATGGAGAATATTCATAACAACCCCCTTTTTGACTTCTGGTTTTCCTCTAGCTAAAGCTACTCATGTGAACTTAATGTCTTCTTTTATCCAGCTTACACTGAGGTCACCGCTGTGAGATTTATTTGATTTCACAGTTTGGCTAATTAATTTGCTCATTCTGAGCATTTGCCATCAGTGTTGCTTTTGGAGAAGTACTACGAATTTGCACGGTACAGTGCATCTGGAATAATTATTACCCCACTGAATTGTTATTATTCAAAATCTGAAGTGAGAGGCGAATTCCCAACTGTGTTAAAGGGTTCTGTTGTGGTTTTATCACTCAAAAACAACCACATGGAGTAAATTGGGGGGGAAACACCCTTAAAATGTTAAACAGCACATATCCCCCATGCCTGCTTTCTTCCTCTCACCTATAGTAGATTGATTCTTAATTTTATTGTCAAAATAAGGCAGAACTCAGAAATGAGCCATCTCTCTAATGAGAGCTGGCTAGCAACGAGAGATGGGGCGGGAAATGGGTCACTATTAAAATATATCGGTGAATCCCTGGTACTTTCAAACACCAATATGTGAAATTCATCTCTTAAAAATTAGACTTCAGGGGGGAAATAATAATGTTGAGTCAGAAGCTGGAGATCTAGTATCTCAGAGGATCAAAAGAGCTAAATAGATATAATTTGGGCCGATAATGTATGTGGAGAAATATTAAACCATCTAGAGGGCATGAAAAATGTTAATAGGGTAAAGGGGGGGGGGAATAGGGAAGCTTATCAGGAGTTACCCAGCAGTGTATAACTAGGATTAATGAGGTGAAAATGAATAAAGACAATTTCCGGGTGAGCATCAGGAATAACAGCTTCATGGTGAGCTCTTTACTTTGGACTCCAGCTGTTTTCCAATGAAAGATTTGGAAGCTTGACATGTTTTGCTCTTTATTGGACCAGAGAGTAGATGGTAGGCAACTAGAAAAAAAAAACCTTAATTGGTAGGGTGGGGAAAACTTGGGATCTTTATAGTTTGTGCCTCTGTCCCATGTTTCGTTTAAGCCGTTCATGTTTTGGATTCAGTCCTATGTCACATTCATCCAAAGCTTCATTTCTTGGCTTCCTCTTTTTCACCCAGATTCCAGAATCACTTACTTGTCCCTGGGAAGCAAATTGTAATCTTACTAGAAAGTGGTAGGAGAAATTTATAGGCCATGAGGGCCACCTGGCTTCAAAAGGCTTGTGATAATTAACATCCCATCTTGGCATTGCTTTCCTGTAACTAATTACTCATTACTCTTTTCCCTGTTGAATTATATTCCTAGTGAACTCAAATAAAAACTCAGTAATTTAAAGGGGGGGGGCTTCCATTATTGCCATTAACCAGTTAAGCTGAATTTAGAAGTAATTTCACATCATGCCTTGGAATCCAACAATAATAATGTTGCTTGAATTTTGTATTTCAACTTAACTGAGTTGTGGTTCAACCTTACATTTACAGCTTAAAAAATAATAATTCATTACAGTGCAGTGCTACCCTATGTGTGGCCCAACTATGTTAAGGAAGGCAATTAGACCAGTGGAGCAAATAAATCCTTCCCAAGATCAATTCTGAGGGTTCGCGTGTTTTGTTCGTAAAATGTATTGTGTGTTATGTATGGAAGTCAAACCTTATGTCAATAGTTGCAACCACAGAGTTCAGACTGTTGGTAATGGCAACACCCTAGACCGCAGCATATGAAAACAAGTTATTATATTTCCTTATGTGTAACAAAGACTGTTAACCAGAAAACCCAGAAAAAATGGTTTTTCTCATTAGGACTGATAGATGAAAGGAAACGGAAAGTATCAGTTACCAAGACGTGCAGCATGCTTTAAAGTGAAGGGAGAAGTATTGCAGGTAAACCCGAAAACAAAGGGTTAGTCTGTTGTGGACTAATGGTGCTATATACGCATGCATATCAACAACTTAATCATATAGACAAAAGCACAATATCCACATTAGATCATCACATGTGACATGTAGGGAGTACAGACATTTATAAGTCAAATCTTCCATACCTTTTCAAAAGCTGAAGTGGTTATGTGCATAGAGAATTTTTTGCACGACATTAGAAGTGGACCACACAGCTTTTAAAGTGGAACAGAGAAGGTCCTGCTTTGGGCCTCTGCAAAGTGGGCCACAGCGGTAGACAGAACTATTAGCAGAGCTTAGCATGGGTTGGAAAATAATGGGAGAGGCACTCCTTCAAATACCATTTTATGCATCAAAATGAGCATCTTAAATTGGGCTGTCTCAAACTGGCAGCCAGGAATGGTGTGACATGGCCACACTGACCTCTGCTGTCCAGTAACTGCAGACTGGATTATGCACTAACTGCTGTGGCGGAATAAGGCCTGGTTTATCATGGGTTAACCTATCACTCCCATGTTAGGTAGGTGTTCCCTGGGAGGCGGAGCTACTTGGCATTCTAAAAGGAGGGGGAACAACCTAGAAAGGCAGTTGGGGGTTTGGCAGTTGGGGGTGGAGGTTTAGAAAGGGAAACTGCGAGGTTAGGCTTTGGGGAATGGGAGGAAAGGTCATTTACCATTGCTAACGGGATGCAGGAAAGATTGTAACTGAGCTGAATTATATAAGAAGATTTGTACCAGTACTAACTCAAGATATCCATGTTTTCAAGTTACCTTAATAAAGTTAAAAGTGTTTAAACGTTCGCTGACTGTGGCAGTGCGTCAGTACCTCTAGAGGTGTGGTTGAGGGGAAAAGCACGAGAGGTTTCCTTGAGGAAAAAGGGACGGGTGGCTTATTTACCTAACACACAGAGGACTGGGCAGGGAAGCCAAAGGTGCCACGCAGTTGCCAGAACGAAAGGGCAAGCTGCAGCAGTTTGGGAACCCAGGGCGGGCGAATCCCAAGGTGGCAGGAGTTTCACTTTAAGAACGTAAAGCACTGAGGTACCCCAGAGACACTCCCATATAACCACTGAAGGATTCATCCTAGTGGACAGTGAAAGCTAGGGAGAGTCACGGTTGGGGAAGTATCGAAAGGGGAGGGAGTGGGATCCCTCACCATTTATTGGTGGCAGCGTCGTGATCCGTAAACAACACCCACACGCCTGTTTAGTTGAGAATCAGACAACTGTATTTTTTCTGTCAGAAAAATGGCTCACCTGAGGAAAGCTAGGGAAGCTAAGGGTGATGAGAGACCCGATGAGGCGGAAACCAGAGAGAACCCTAATGTAGAGTTAGAGATGATGAAAATGAAGTTAGAGATGGCCAGAATTGAAGCTGAAAAAGAGAAAAATAAATTGGAAGTTGAGGCAGAAAAGGAGCGTACTAAGGTTGAGGCAGAAAAGGCTAAGATAGCTGCTGAGGAGAGAATGCAATCTGAAAGAATACAATTAGCCAAGGTTGAGGCAGAACGGGAGAGATTCGCCATGGAGAAAGAATTGCAGTTGGGAAGACTGAGGCTGGAGGAGATACAGCTAAGAGCAGAATTACCTCAGAGCCATGATAGTAATGAAGTCACCTCAGTAAATTTAAAACGCTTCCCTAAGTTTGTAAAAGGGGATGACGTTGAAGCATTTTTGTTCAGTTTTGAGAGGGTTTGTGTTGAACTAAAAATCCCTGAGGAAAACTGGATGATGTATTTAAGACCTCAAATATGTGGAATCTTAAGTGAAATATATTCCGACTTAAGAGAGGGAGAGCTGTCGTGCTACAATGTCTTTAAGCAAAGGGTTAAAGTACGATGTGGGCTCACTGCTGAACAAAGCAGGAAGGCTTTTCGTGAGGCGAAACGTAACCCTAAAGAGACATACGCTCAACTAGCTAGCAGATTAGACAGGTTGCTTGATAGATGGATTCAAGGGAGCGGAGTAAAGAACTTTATTGAGTTAAAGCAGTTAATTTGTTTAGAACAGTTTTATAAGCAAGTTCCTGCTAATCTACGCTGGTTCATGAAAGATAAGAAACTGCGGACTGTGGCGGAGACTGCGGAGGTTTTAGATGAAGTAGAGCAAGATTATAATGAAACAACATTTCCTAAGACCTCACAGAAGGTTAAGCCATGGAGAACCAGTGAAAATAAAGACAGGCTAGACAATTTTCCTGTCAGAGAAACAGAGGTTGACAAATCCTGGTTGAAGAAAATAACTTGTTTCTATTGTAACCGGGAGGGTCATGTAAGGTCAAAATGCCCTCTACTGGTCAAAACGCAAACTACACCGGCTGCAGCTAAAACCATAAAGCTTGTAGCTCAGGCAGATTCAAATAAATCTCCTCAGACACCAGGCTCAGAGCAACCAATTAAGCCAACAGAATGTGCTGCTAAGGTCATGCAGGTCTGGAGAGCTGAGGAAGAGGTTAATAAGGAATTTATGGAGACTGTCAGAGTAAATGGACAAGAGTTAGTGGGACTAAGAGACACTGGGGCTGAAGTTACTCTGATAAGACCTTGTTGTATTCCTAAGGAACAATATCTCCCAAACCAATCTTACAGCCTAAAAGGTATATGGGGACCGGAGTTTGAGGTGCAGGTAGCGGAAGTAAATATTCAGTATCAAGATTTTAATGGCAAGTGGACAGTGGGTATTTGGGATGATCTGGAGGTTCCTGTCCTGATAGGCAACGACCTAGCCAAACGGAGACATCAAATACATGCTATCACAAGAGCGAAATCAAAAGCCCTTGTGGGTTCAAACCCTGACATTAATGCACAACCCACAGAGCCTGTGGGAGAGGAAGTACTGATTACGCTACCAAATGCACAGGAATCTAGCACCCAGTTTTTAGTAGAACAGAAGGAGGATGAATCTCTGAGAGACTTGTGGGATAAGGTGCAGGGTCCTGACATTAAAGTGACTTTAGAGAATCCCTGCCTGTTTACCGCAATAGAAGGGAGACTTCATAGAATAGCAAAAAGGAGAAGAGGTGCAGCCAAGTGGGAAACAAAAAAACAATTGGTTTTGCCCCGGAAATACCGATTACAAGTTTTACAGTTGGCACATGATTCACCAATTGCTGCTCATCTGGGCATTAATAAAACCAGAGACAGAATACAAAAGCGGTTTTATTGGCCTGGGATGGGAAAGGCTATTCGGGATTATTGCAAGTCCTGTCCGATATGCCAAAGAGTAGGGAAAAGTGGTGACAAGACGCGTGGCTTGCTGCAACCAATTCCAGTGGTAACAGAGCCTTTTTCCCGGATTGGAGTGGATATCATTGGGCCCATTTCTAGAGCCACAAGTCGTGGTCATAAATATGCTCTGACTATTTTAGACCATGCTACGAGGTATCCGGAGGCTATTCCCTTAAGAGACATAGACACAAAGACGGTGGCTAAGGCTCTATTGTCTGTGTTCTCTAGGCTAGGATTCCCGAAGGAGATGATTACGGACTTGGGAGCAGCCTTTACATCTAAATTTATGGAGGAGATGTTAACTCTTTGTAGGATTAAACATCTAAAAACGACCGCTTACCATCCTCAAACCAATGGCTTGACAGAAAAATTTAATGGAACCCTAAACCAAATGTTGAAGACATATTTGATCAATCATCCAAATGACTGGGATGAGCGTTTACAGCATTTTCTATTTGGATACAGAGAGGTACCTCAAGAAAGCACGGGCTTTAGCCCATTTGAACTTTTGTTTGGAAGACAACCCCGTGGACCATTAGACCTGCTGAAGTCCGCCTGGACCGGAAAGGAACCCGTTGAGAGTGCTGATGTCTTAACCTATCTTCAGGAACTACAAAGTGATTTACAGGAACTCAAGGAACTATCATCCTGTAATTTAAAAAGAGCACAACTACGTCAGAAAAGATGGTATGACGCACACGCCAGAGATCGGAACTTCCAACCTGGTGACCAAGTCCTGGTGTTGAGGCCCAGACGACAGCGGAAGCTCGAGGTTTCCTGGGACGGACCCTTTAGAGTGGTAGAGAAGTTATCAGCGGTGAACTATCTAGTTGAATTAAATGTTGAAGAGAGACGATGTAAAGTTTTTCATGTCAATATGTTGAAACCATATTTTGACAGAAACCAGGTAATATTGAAGGTTAATGGGCAGATAATGCATGATGCGGGATTAACTGGATGGGGAAAGTTAAGTAAGGGGACCACAGTGTCTGAAGTGTCCTTAGATCCAAATTTGAACTCAGAACAAGAGGGACAAATAAAAACAATCCTTGCAACCTTCTCCCAAATCTTTTCCAATATCCCTGGCAGAACCAATGTAACTGTACACCGGATAAATACTGGTGAGGCTAAGCCGATTGCTTCCCCACCTTATAGAGTAACTGGAGTGCAAGCAGAATTAATCTCCATTGAGATTAAAGAAATGTTAGACTTGGAGCTGATTGAACCTTCCCATAGCCCCTGGTCCTCGCCCATAATTTTGGTGGAGAAACCAGACAAAACTTATCGACCCTGTGTGGACTTTCGAAAGTTAAACCAGGTGACCGTGGCAGATGTTTATCCAATGCCCCGAGTGGATGAGTTGATAGAGACAATAGGTGCGGCAAATTACATTTCCACCCTAGATTTGACAAAAGGGTATTGGCAAGTGGCAATGGATCCTGTGGATCAACCCAAAACGGCATTTATCACCCGGGATGGTTTATTCGAGTTTAAGGTTTTACCTTTTGGTTTAAAGAATGCTCCATCCACGTTCCAGAGATTAATTGATGAAATGTTAAAGGGATTGAAAACATATGCTTTGGCTTATATTGACGATATAGCTGTCTTTAGTCAAACCTGGAAAGAACATTTACAGCATCTGAGTGTAGTGTTTCAAAGAGTGAGATCGGCTGGATTGTCGGTGAAGGCGGCTAAATGCCAAATTGGTATGAGGCAAGTACGGTATTTGGGACACATTTTGGGGAGTGGGGTCATCAGGCCTGACACCAGCAAGGTCAAAGCGATTAACGAATGGCCTAGACCTGTCACAAAAAAACAGATCAGAGCTTTCCTTGGGGTAGTGGGATATTATCGACGCTTTATTCCCCAATTCAGCACTCATGCTGCAGCCTT
This sequence comes from Lacerta agilis, assembly GCF_009819535.1. Taxonomy (NCBI): domain Eukaryota; kingdom Metazoa; phylum Chordata; class Lepidosauria; order Squamata; family Lacertidae; genus Lacerta; species Lacerta agilis. The sequence goes on from NC_046313.1 coordinate 89,540,679, forward strand.
ACATGATTGTCTAAAGAAAAGCCAGCCTGATAAAGTTATTTGGACAATACCATGTCAACAGGTGTATGATATGTTGAGGAATACTTTGATGGTGGAGCCTATTTTGAGAGCTCCCGATTTCTCTCGACCATTCACTCTAATGACTGATGCATCAAATGTGGGACTAGGAGCGGTGTTAAGTCAAGAAGGGGAAGACAGTTTTCTGCAGCCTATATTATATATTAGTAGAAAATTGTTAGAAAGAGAACAACATCTTTCCACAATTGAGCGGGAGTGTTTAGCAATAGTGTGGTCGATTGAAAAACTAAAGCCTTACCTGTGGGGAAGAAAATTCACCCTGTGTACAGATCACTCTCCTTTGAGGTGGTTAGACCAAGTAAAAGGCACCAATAATAAATTAATTCGATGGAGTATGCATTTGCAAGATTACAACTTTGACATTAAACATGTAAAAGGGAAGGATAATGTCATAGCTGATGCATTATCAAGATGTTTTAAGGACTGAATGCTAGAATGAAAAAAAAAATATCGTAAGATAGCAAATGTTATACTAAATTAGAAATGTGTATAAGTGCCAAATTAGTTGTTATGGTGGAAATAAGATAGAGGAAAAGGTAAAGTATTTGTTAAGTGATGTTAGAACATAGAATTTGTGTACAAAGGGAAATACTAGGTTGTTGGTTTTGATTAAGCTCCAATACATTGCTTAGGCATTGTTTAAAATGTATAACTATGCCTATGCAATGACTTTGGGGGTGGGACGAATGTGGCGGAATAAGGCCTGGTTTATCATGGGTTAACCTATCACTCCCATGTTAGGTAGGTGTTCCCTGGGAGGCGGAGCTACTTGGCATTCTAAAAGGAGGGGGAACAACCTAGAAAGGCAGTTGGGGGTTTGGCAGTTGGGGGTGGAGGTTTAGAAAGGGAAACTGCGAGGTTAGGCTTTGGGGAATGGGAGGAAAGGTCATTTACCATTGCTAACGGGATGCAGGAAAGATTGTAACTGAGCTGAATTATATAAGAAGATTTGTACCAGTACTAACTCAAGATATCCATGTTTTCAAGTTACCTTAATAAAGTTAAAAGTGTTTAAACGTTCGCTGACTGTGGCAGTGCGTCAGTACCTCTAGAGGTGTGGTTGAGGGGAAAAGCACGAGAGGTTTCCTTGAGGAAAAAGGGACGGGTGGCTTATTTACCTAACACATAGAGGACTGGGCAGGGAAGCCAAAGGTGCCACACAGTTGCCAGAACGAAAGGGCAAGCTGCAGCAGTTTGGGAACCCAGGGCGGGCGAATCCCAAGGTGGCAGGAGTTTCACTTTAAGAACGTAAAGCACTGAGGTACCCCAGAGACACTCCCATATAACCACTGAAGGATTCATCCTAGTGGACAGTGAAAGCTAGGGAGAGTCACGGTTGGGGAAGTATCGAAAGGGGAGGGAGTGGGATCCGTAAAATGTATTGTGTGTTATGTATGGAAGTCAAACCTTATGTCAATAGTTGCAACCACAGAGTTCAGACTGTTGGTAATGGCAACACCCTAGACCGCAGCATATGAAAACAAGTTATTATATTTCCTTATGTGTAACAAAGACTGTTAACCAGAAAACCCAGAAAAAATGGTTTTTCTCATTAGGACTGATAGATGAAAGGAAACGGAAAGTATCAGTTACCAAGACGTGCAGCATGCTTTAAAGTGAAGGGAGAAGTATTGCAGGTAAACCCGAAAACAAAGGGTTAGTCTGTTGTGGACTAATGGTGCTATATACGCATGCATATCAACAACTTAATCATATAGACAAAAGCACAATATCCACATTAGATCATCACATGTGACATGTAGGGAGTACAGACATTTATAAGTCAAATCTTCCATACCTTTTCAAAAGCTGAAGTGGTTATGTGCATAGAGAATTTTTTGCACGACATTAGAAGTGGACCACACAGCTTTTAAAGTGGAACAGAGAAGGTCCTGCTTTGGGCCTCTGCAAAGTGGGCCACAGCGGTAGACAGAACTATTAGCAGAGCTTAGCATGGGTTGGAAAATAATGGGAGAGGCACTCCTTCAAATACCATTTTATGCATCAAAATGAGCATCTTAAATTGGGCTGTCTCAAACTGGCAGCCAGGAATGGTGTGACATGGCCACACTGACCTCTGCTGTCCAGTAACTGCAGACTGGATTATGCACTAACTGCAACTTCTAGATCATTAATAATAATAATAATAATAATAATAATAATAATAATAATAATAATAATAATTTATTTATACCACTCTGGGTGGCTTCCGACAAAATATTAAAATACAATAGTCCGTCAAACATTAAAAGCTTCCCTAAACAGGGCTGCATTCAGATGTCTTCAAAAGGTCTGGTAGTTGTTTTTCTCTTTGACATCTGGTGGGAGGGGGCTCCACAGGGCAGATGCCACTACTGAGAAGGCCCTCTGCCTGGTTCCCTGTAACTTGGCTTTTCGCAGCGAGGGAACCGCCAGAAGGCCCTTGGCGCTGGACCTCAGTGTCTGGGCAGAACGATGGGGGTGGAGACGCTCCTTCAGGTATACTGAGCCAAGGCCATTTAGGGCTTTAAAGGTCAGCACCAACACTTTGAATTGTGCTTGGAAACTTACTGGGAGCCAATGTAGGTGTTTCAAGACTGGTGTTATGTGGTCTCAGCGTTGATAGTATAAATGGGAAAAGTTTAGATTATTTTTTTTACTACAGTGGATCACTGATCACTGGTTGCATCCATTGGAAGTTGGAAGTCAAACAACTGATGAAAAGACCCAGGTTTCCCTGCCCCTGCTTTAAACTTCTAACAAACACTGGGCAGGTTTGTTCTGTGTGGTTTTATACATACAGAAAGCTAATACATTTTCTTAGAAGGGGCAGTCTGATAGGCTACAAAAAATGCCCTTCCCTCCTTTTACATTAGAAGATGACACTGAAATGTGTTGAGCCTGAAATAGATCTTTTGTCAAGCATATGAAATTCTTTTCCTGTGCCTATCTTTCCTCAGTAAAGCTGAGGTATTTTTGCACAATATCTCTAGATTCAAACAAGTAGCATTATTTTGAGTTACATCTCTAACAAGTAATAGAGGATAGGCTTTACTAAACATATTGTGGCAGGAATCATAAACATACAGGAGAATAAAATTCTGTTTTGCACAAATAAGTACATCTTTCATAGAGACAGTTTTAATTAAATTTCTTTTTCATCTGATCTTAGCGTTACCGTCCACTGAATCCAATTTCATAAAGATCTGATGTATTTTTGATAATAATCTTTTGGCCTTTATTGGCCTTTAACTGATCTGTTCTGAAGCTTCTAGTTCCTAAATATCCCTTGAGTCATGTAGAATATAGGCCTGTAATGGTAAGTACTGCAAAATAGGAGATTTATCATTTGCCCTTATTGCAATTCAAATATCAAACTGAATTGTTCAATATTATGCCAAACAAGAGTTCTGTCAGCAATAAACTAATAGGCTAAAACTAATAATGGACTCATGGTGGTATTGAATGATAGTTGAAGATGCAAATATCATTAAATGTTCTAATTTAGAGCATTGTACTGCATCATGCAGGCTCCCCCCTCTAAATGATAAATTTATCAAATTTAGTTTGTACATTGTTTGGCTTGGGACAGCAATAAGAAGAGATAAAGGGTAAAGCAAAACTTGCTAGCCTTCCCTTTTAATGCAGTTATATATTTCTTCTGAGCTACACAACGTGAAATAAGTTTTTCCTTGGTAAACAAGATGGTTTGGTGTGAGGAGTGTATTGTGTTGCCACAGAAGTCATGGAAGGAGAACAGAATGCACATGATGGGGGGGAGGTCACATGTACACACACACAAGCGGGACATGGAGTTCTCTTCCCCTGCCACCATCAAATCACAGAGCTCATGTGTCTCACTGACTGAACCATGCATCCAGTGCTTTCTAGCTATGTCCTTGTATAACAACATGGAGCTAAGGTACAGGTCCTTATGTATCATCATCATTTTTGTATGGGATTCCATCAAAACGACCATGAAGTTATAGGTCACTCTGGGTACCAAGATGTATTCAGTGATATGTTTGTGGCTTTGTTGTCATCTCACTGAAATATCCATGAGCATCCAGGCCTTGCCCTGGATTGTCATTTTTGTGGTGTTGGCGATCTCCAAATCACTTGAAAAAGCAAAGTGTGTGTGTATTCTTTCTGCCATTGGTAATGGTATTTTTTTTTTTAAAAAAAAAACTGTTTGCAAATAATATAGAAATGAGTGCTAAACTTATACTATGCATATTCCAATACAGTTCCACTGTATTGCAACATAGTTCCAGAAGTGGATTTTACACAGTGTACAAATTCAAATATAATGTGGAAATTAACAGATAGAGAAATGTCATGAAAACAGAATCATCTGCCGTGTTAATGCATCCTGTGAAAAGCAGATATTTATCTTGCTTGCTTAGAATATTTTGAGGGAAGCTAGAATTGGTTGCGTAAAAGCCATCAGTATCATTCTGATGTGCATGTATCAGTGGTGTGCATGCTTGAACTATACAGCCAGCACATGTCCTCATTGTCCCTTCCATCTCTACAGTTCTGTGATTCTGGATTGCTGAACTCTGTTTAATGCACCATTTGTATGCTGCTACACATGAGCCTATGGTGTGTGTGCCCGCAGCTCTGCTGAGCTGAGGGTGGTAGGGTGAGAGATAACAAAGCCATGTTTGCAGACTGGAGTGGCTGTAGGAATTGCTGTTAAAACTTGTGACTAACCCCGCAATGTAGCCCAGACCCTACATCCAAGACACACACATGATTCTCTGGAATTTCTAATTATGCTTATAAAACAAAGAAATTGCTCTAATTTCTGGTTCATATTCTTGTTTCTTGCACATCCAATAGCATCATAGATTATAATCTTAATGCAATGTCTTGCTCTTTTTGTAGCAGAATGTTTTTGAAAGCTTAGGTATCTGGAAAGGGAATGTTATTCGCCATATTAACTCACACTTTCCCCTAGTTTCATCTCATGCATTTGGTTAGAGAAACATCCATTAAAGTTAATGCAGATGTTGAAAGCTTGTCATGATTTTTATGGGTCTTTGACTCAATGTAGTGTATTAAACATATGCTTTTAAAGCCCAGCTCTGAATATTGGATAAAAATACAACATTCCAGTTGTATGGATTTCAAATGAAAATGCATTACATGATAATGATACACAATTATTATCTCTCTCCTGCCATTCCATTTCCAAAAATCCTCAGGACAGAATGTCCCCAACTTATTATCACATAATATGACAAATGGACAGTGTAAAATGGGTTAGGATAGATGTGTAGTTTTTAACAGTTGTCACCAACTGAAACAGCATTCTTGCTTTACCAAACAAATGGAGCTTAGGCAAAGTAGACTAGAAATCATAGGTATGTTACATAGAGGAGCAGCATGACAGGGGGGAAAGGAAATCAGTAGCTTTGATTTCATATTTGTTTTGTTATGTATTTATTGTTTTTATACCCTGCCTTTCCTCCAATCCGGAGCACAGGATTGCCTCACATAAGGAATGATTGTTAAGAAGGATATTGACAAGCTGGAACGTGTGCAGAGGAGGGCAACCAAGATGATAAAGGGTCTGGAAACCAAGATTTATGATGGACAGTTGAGGGAATTGGGTATGTTTAGCCTGGAAAAGAGGATACTGAGAGCAGATATGATAGACATCTCCTAATATATGAAGGGCTGTCACTTCAGAAATGGAGCAAGCTTGTTTTCTGCTGCTCCAGAGGGTAGGACCTGCACCAATGGATTCAAATGACAAGAAATGAGATTCCAACTAAACATTCAGAAGAACAGTTATGTTTGATACACCTTGTTCTCCTGACTTCTGACAGCTGCTTCGCTCAGTCATGTTTAGCCCCTCATAGGGCTCAGCATTACTTGTCCATACTGCTCTTTAATCTGATTGGGTGGGGACATTGTAAATGATGTCTTCACCAGCTGACACACCCAGGCCAATCATGATGAGATGCATATTCAGCAGAGATGTATATACAGAGATGCATTCACATCTATATTGACAAAAGGATAGGAATATCCTGTGGTTTCATTGGACAGATTACAGACATTTGTTGATTTGTGTTTGTTGATCTGACTCCCCCCATTGCTATTTCCCCCCCCCCCTATATGGAGTGGTATTGTCAGTCCGGTTGGCCATCGTGAAATGTGCCTCTTGCAGTGTAGATTAGAAGAATTGTTCATTTGAAATAAACCTGAAGGCTCAATACAGCACAAACAGAATCCATTTAAAACCATTTAAAAGCAACAAACTCAATTAAAATAATGTTGTTGACACAATGCTATGCTGTACATGCAATATTCCTACTGTATGTGTGAAGCTAGAATTGGATTAGGGTACCAGTAATGTTTCCGTAACAACAAATATTATTTCACACTGTACACTTGTCATCTCCAAATTCAGTTCAGGTCATGAGTATTTTAACTTATACACCCATGAAATCTTTGATCTGGGATTGCAAGGTTTCCCAGGAATCAGTGTGACATTGCTGATAACACATATGAAATATGGCATTCAGTCACATTTCTTAAAGAATGACACAGCCCATCATGTCCCCTTTAATGGGTTTTCTAGTGTAACGTATATCTAGTAACTAAATACATGATCTGGGACCAGATAATATTGCTACATTGGAAGATGGTCTGGGTAACCTACCTAAAATGCTCTTACTTAGGGTACAAAAAAGAGCAGTGTATGGGTGAAATTTTAATTTTTGGTTGGCAAATGCAAGAATTCCTGCTACTATAAAAAATAAAGCTGCTAACCTTTTGCAGGGGTAGACAGACCCCTGTTTGTCCCAGTTCCCCATTCCAGACTAAATCACATTTCCCGGTGGATTTTTAATAGGAAGTTATTTGAGAACTGCACAGATACATTTATTAAAAACTAAAACAAAACAAAACACTGCCACCACACCACTGGAAGCAGTCATACTTTTTTCTGCAAAAATTGCTCCTGAGAGTGATAGAAATCACCTAGCTTTGCTGCTTTCCTGGAGACTTGTGTGTGCATTTAAAGTCCATGGAGGCACCGAGCCCCGCGTGCTAGCCACTCTAGGCTGTGGGTAGCTAGATGCACTTTGTGTGTAAAGTTTAAAAGGATATCTATCTATCATATCTATCTATATCCATCATCTATTTATCTACATGACAACGTCTGATCACCTCATAAAGGAATCCACTTGAATATGGATTTTGAATTGAATTACTGATCTAATCTGGGTCATGATTAACATGGATAGGATCAGGTGACACCGTTTTAGAATCTGTATAAAGAAGATTCCTTCCTTCTGTAATTTCCCCCCTGCATAACAGGGCCAGCTCAGACATTAGATAGGGTGAAGCTGCTGTCTCAGGTAGCAGAAGCCCCCCAAGGCAGCATCCCCATGGGCATCCTGCCTGCCCTGCCACCTCACCATTGGCAGAGAAGCCACACTAGCATCGGCGTCAATTTCCAGCAATATCTTGTGCAGCATGAAATCTTGCTGGAAATCAGTGCAGTGGAGGTGGCAGGCCAGGCAGTGCAAATGGCAGCAGTCACAGTAGCGGGACAGGGTGGCACTTCCTGTTTTGCCTCAGGTGGTGAAATGGGATGTGCTGCTGTTGCCACATCCCATCTTTGGGATAGGATGTTTTGACACTTGTATCAGATAAAATTATTGGTTGATATCCAACTATGTCCAATTCAGAACAGACCCACATGAACACTCATAGCACAAGATTTTACTGCAGGGGCAGATGATTTAACCTGAGACTTTCTGCGTGCAAAGTGTGTGATTATGAGTGAGCAATAGCCCCTTCCCCTTTTAAAGGTGCACCCTCCCTCTCACACAAAGATACTTAGCAGTTTCATCAGGATTACAGAGAAAGGACCAGAGTATTAGAGAATAGAAAAGAATTTCCCAGGCACCACTAAGGCTGTTGCTAAAGTAACTGAAATGATAAAAAAACTTTGCTTGTTTCAGACCAAGATGCCACTTTAATTTGAGTGGTGAGTAGATGTTTTCACATGTTGAAATGCCATTTTTCTAACACACAATAGTGGGAAGGGAAAATAAAGTCTGGTCTTGATCGGTTACAGATTTTTCCAGATGTGTATTGAAGTGCTAGAGCCTGTGGTGTGAGATTAATTTTTTTCTTTTTAAAAAAATATTGATTACTTACATTGATGCATAGCAGGATTAAGAATGCCTTAGGCAAGCAATTATCCATTACATTTCTACACTGACACAAAAAATAGTACATTTTCCCTCAAGTAACATAATTCCTGCAGAGAAAATTAGGTGCTCCTCATTCACTAAACTTCAAACAGAAATATCAGAATTCAAAAATCATAAGGTGCACAAGCAGTATTCAGAACTAGGCAAAAATATTGCATTTCTAAACATGGAAGAACTGACTATATCTGGACAAGAAAGATTTGTGGTGGTATATGACTGTTTTCTAATGAAACATCCCAAGACAAGAACTTGTGAACAGGGAGAACAGGGCTGAACATCTAAAACATAAATTATGAACCTAAGTTCAATGGCAAAGCACATTATTTATTCGCAGAAGGTCCCAGCTTCAACTTCTGGCATCTCCAGTTAAAAGGATCAGGTAGTAGATGAAGTCAAAGACCTCTGTCTGAGGACTCAGGAGAACAACTGCCAGGCAGAGTAGATTTGCTACATAAACAAAAATGGAGAAACTGAGTTAGATGGTGCATTATAAAGCATCTTCCAATCTACAGTACCAGTGAGGAAAACATTTATCTGTAAAGCTCAGCCAAATTCTGTACATGTGGGGATCTAGGGACAAGGAGGAAGGCAGGCATTCCAGTAGGGGAGCCATAGTTTGGAGAAAATGATTAGGTAGCTTGAATACAAAGATGGTTCTTCTTCTTTTAATGGACACTCCTAGTAGGTAGGGAAGTGTGACGCCTGTCACATGCTTTCAAGATGGAGCTACAGGTGGTCCTGGGAATAATACCATGTGACATGATGGCATATAGGGAATAATGGCACTGTATGAAAAAAAGAGAGAGCTGCCCAATGTTGCCAGCCCAATTAAGGTGATAGTGAGGTGACACTTTTGTACAGCACTGGGTGGAGTTGTGCTGCTTCTGAAAGATTAGGTTTGCATTTTGGGATCTAGTTTTGTCAACTGAGGTGTAGTCAGGACCGGTGCTAGGGTTTCTTGCGCCCTACGCAGACACCACCTTCTGGCGTCCCCTGCCCCCCGCCAAAGCCTGCTTTAGCGGGAGGTAGGGGTAGTGGAGAGGCAAGCAGCAGTTTCTCTGCTGTAGCGGAGAAGCTGCTGCTCGCCCGCCCCGCCCCCCCGCCCAAGCCTGCTTTAGTGGGAGGTGGGGGGTGGTGTAGGGGGCAAGCAGCACCCCTGACCAGTGCCCCCTCCATTTTGGCGCCCTAGGCAATTGCCTAGTTCACCTTAATGGATGTGCCAGCCCTGGGTGTAGTTATCCTCAGTGGCATGCCTGGAGTCTTTTCTACCAGTTTAGCCTAATATACCAAGAACGTCCTCTCCTGTGCAGGGATAGTCTTAGCAATGGCAATCTCTGCTCTGGTAACACCCAGTTTAACCTACCACAATTCATTGTATGTGGGGCTGCCCTTGAAGTCAGTTTGGAATTAGTTCTGAATACAGCAGCCAGAACTTTAATTGGGACGTCTCATTGGGAACATGTCTCACAAGTTTTGAGGGACCTAGGTATACTCTGCTGTTGCACTTCCAACAGGAAGAATGTCCCTGTTGGGGAAAATGAAGCAGTTAACAAGTAGTTGATTTTCCCATGAAGGTTTGTTTGTTGGCTTGCTTGCTTTTGTCTGTTAGGAAAGCCAATAGAATAAAAGTTTATCAACTCCAGATGGGGAATGTGTACATCACAGAGAATTTGAAGAAAAAGACCTCGTAGGTAACATTTTCTTAGACAAATTCTATCTAAGGAAGCTTCATACCTCCATATTGATTCTTTAGTGTACTGATAGCTGATTGTGTGTTTGGCCTTGTGACCCATAGTACAAGAAATCTCTGTTCTTCTTGTTTATTATTTTGGATGTTGAAAACCTTGAAAGCCTGAAAAAGAAATTATTGTTTTTTCCACTGCCCAGAGTGACTAGTATTTGTTTTCTAACACACCCAACTTTTTCTAGGTACTATTTTCCAAGAGGTTTGATGGAGCTCACACAATTAAGGCTGGGGTTGGTTGGTTATTTATTGTATTATAGTTTACCATTCTTTCATATTAATTCAATTACTAAATTAGTATGAAAGAATAGTATTTCTGTCTCTTTTGTCTGTTACCTCTGGTGACACACACACACAAGAAACCGGGGGGGGGGGATCCACTCAGTTGTCACGTAAATCCAGATTTTAAAAAGAGTTCAAAACATAGGCATCTGTAGTTTTATTTTTCTCAGGAGGTTCAGCGGAAAAGAATGTTGCTGTTGTGCCTCTTAACATAAAGCATCAAAATGGATGCCGCTGTTATATTATTCATTGCAACCTTTACAGGAAATGAATGGACATTCCCAATAGCTAATAGACAAAATGACAGATTTGTAGACCACAATGTAATTGTTGCAAATGAGGATTGCAAGTATCATTTCCTGATACCATTCACACAATCAGATCCAGTCAGTCAACCTAAAGCTTCAGGCAGAGAACATTAGATCTAACTCTACTTAAATTCAGAGCAGCTTAGCAGGCCTGCAATACAGTGGTCTAAAGTGCTAAGATATTAACTCCTGAATCATCAGATACAGTTTGGTCCAGTTCTCAGGGAATTGCTAAACCCCTGTCTGGTCAATACTACTTCAGACTGCTGGTGGAGATTCACATGACTGAAGCCGCCATAGGGGAAAAAAGATGGTTTGATAGAGAAACATATCCAGGAGGTTAGGCTATGTTTCTTCCAGTTGTGCTCATCTTCCATGTGCATTAATCTCATGCATCAGTCAAGTGTGCTCCCCCTTTCAGTGTGAAGCACATGCTTACTTGGGTGATAGATCTCTATAGACGTCAGAAACCTACTGCTCTGTGTTCAGGGAATAAGCGCTTCAGGAACATGAATGATCTAGTTTGTAGAGGGAGATGATTACTTGAGTGTTTGCATATCCCGCAAGTGTCCCAGAAAACTTGGGACATCCCATTTTTTTTTATCATGAGAGAACGGAAGCCATTTTGGTTGCTGGGATCTCACGTGATTTCGTGGCATGTAACATTTGAAAATTCATTTGAAGCTAAGCAAGAGCAGCAGAGTGCCTAACATCCGGTAATTAACTGTATCTCTGCTACATCTCATGTAGTGTTTAACTTGATCACATGAGAAAGGTATTCAGTTGCACATCTCCATTTTGTGAGAATTAGTCTTTGTTCTCTCTCTAAAGCAGCCAAATAGAAAGGTTTGCAAATAATTCTCTCCAGCAACACAGCCTCAGGCTGTAATAGAGGCTGTGGGAGAAGCAGAGCTTTGTTTTCAGCTCATATTTCTAAAATGTTTAACCCATGCTTGGGCAAGCATATTTGGATGAAACATTATTGTTTTGAGTGTCTGTTTTGGGAAAGTTCTGTTAGTAAAGCTTTTGAACCATATTTTTGGACTGGACAATTTTTATTTCAAGAATCAGCTTTTATTCATCCTATTGTTTCCAAATGTGCAACATTAATAACCACAATGGTGGGATTAATGGAATTCCCCCCCCCCAATCTCTTAATTGTTTTAAGCCATTGGTATTAAAATGCTTTATTGAGTTGTATTGTGCTGCTTAATTAAATGCACATATTGTGCTGGTCAAGAGGTCATTCATAGGCAGATTATATCTGCACACTGCTGTTCCATGAGCAGCTATGCTTGAGAATCATGTTTTCCAATCAATCCATCAATGAATGACCAGTATTCAGAAAGGAACTTCATCCAAATAGATATAAAACAATATGAAACAAAATAAAACCATACCAATACCAATAACTAATAACTGTATCATACCATAGAATGCCAGACTTAGAGAACAAAAATGTATGTTTGATTCATTGCTTTTCATAGGCATGATTTGCAAACTGGAAAAAGTAACAAGTGGCTTGGCCTTCAGTTGATAAAGATAGGGGGAAAACAGAATTCTGCCCAACTCTTTGTTAGTTGCTTGGCTACCAGTCAGCAGACAATAGAGGTTTGCACAAAGTGAGTCAGTTTCATGGCTAAGCAGGAACTCAAAGAATGATGTCTCTGGTTCAAGTGCATGCACCTATATTCACAACATTACATTGGCTCAGAATCTTCATCTAGTACAAAGGAAGACAATAAAAAAGAGCTATTGCCCACTGAAAGTACCTAACTTCCCCATATATACAATTTCATTGTACACAGGTTGTACATTGACAATATAAGTATTATTATTATATATAAGTAGCCTTATGCTATGTCAGTTGGGTGTTTTTGAGGTTATTCCATCCCCTGCCATCATGGAGAATTGAACTATGCCCTCAGTCACTTCTGCAATATGATTCTGCCTTCCTCTATGTCATCACTTTACACCCCAGATTGGAATTAGATCTCCCCATTTACACAAGTCCTTATGCATACTTCTCATTATTTTTCATCCTGGAAGAAGGCAAACCTTTTGATTGGTATCTAGGCAACCAATAACATAGGACATAATTTTATTTTCTCCATTCATTTACCAATTGAGGGCCAATTTACTTGTTACACCCCCCCCAAACGAGCCAGAAAAAGAATTTTCATCTTGCATCATATCAGTTTCGTTCCACCCCAAACACCATACTTTTCAGTGAATCCATTCCCACATTCAGCCAAAGGGCATCATGTGTCAGATAAGGAAGGGCTAAGCTAGAACAATATAGGGAAGAGGACCATGGGACTGCAAATGCCCTTTGCCTTCCAGTTTGTGCGAATTGGTGGGCAGAATACTGTTGTGCTCGTGTCCAGCTTGCAGGCTTCCTACAGGCATCTGGTTGACTACTGTGAGAACAGGATGCTGTTCTAAATGGGCCATTGGCCTGATCCAGCAGGCTCGTCTTACGTTCTTACCTTTGCACTCCCTGTTAATGTACTTGTCTCTGTAATTTAGCAGCAATAACCCTGGGGATATACTACAGCCACTGGCAGACTGTTCCATCACGCCCTATCGTGCTGCTGTTCTGGAGCAGCTTTCCCAGCAACTCAAAGTGCCACAATATCTTTGTTTGTTTGTTTTCTTTGTAGTCTTGTCTAGCAAATAAACCCTGTTAAAATGCAAATTAGTGTTTCCTTTATTGCCTAACTGAATAATAATTTTAAAAAAGAACCCCTTGACCATTTTCAAGAACCCTGTGTCAGCTATGCGATACTGGATTTGTATGACTGAGTTATTCACTAATACAAGCTCCTGCCTCCTGCTGCTGAACAAAGCATGTGCCACTTCCAGATTCTCAGCACAAAACTCCAGGGCCCAGGCTCCCTGGACTTACCTTCCACCATGGCAAACTTTGATATGAGTCAAATTTTAATGCCAGAACTAGAGGCTGAATCACTCAATATATCTCTAAAATTAACTCATTATCGTAACACTGGAAAATAGAACATTGATCCGCCACATATGGTTCGCTTTTATGGTATTTTTGGATAATTTACTGTAAGTTTTTTTTCTTTTAATCTACAAAATAAAGAGTTGCATACTGCTTACACAGTCATAATAAGGTCTTTAAAAAAGGAATAGAATGCAAATTGAGACCAGTAAAAAAAAAAATCAGTAAAAGTAACGCTTGCTCAAATTATTTACTCATCAACATAATATATTGTCATATCTTGATTTTAAACCTGGTCACTGATAAAAATCTAAACAAATACAATCGTACCTTGCCCCAAACCCGGAAGTGAGTGTTCGGGTTTGCGAATGTTCTTTGGAACCCGAACTTCCGATGGGGCTTCTGCAGCTTCCGATTGGCTGCAGGAGCTTCCTGCAGCCAATTGGAAGCTGCGCTTTGGTTTCCAAATGTTTTGGAAATTGAACGGACTTCCAGAACGGATTCCAGTTGACCTCCAAGGTATGACTGTACACCAAAACTTCCCACATCCATGCATCTTCATATATCATAACAACACACTGATCATAATTAAAGATTGGTGGATCTGCTGGTTTTGGTAGAGAGCAGAATGGTGTGACTACATTACTCCAAAACTCCAAAGCAGATAGTGGAAGCCAGAATTGCTCCTGCAGTTTACTCTGGTACAGAAATGGAGAGAAGTGTAAATAGGAAGAGGTTGCACAACTTGCTACCATGGCTTCATTGAGAATCAGTGGTGAGACAGACAGGCTAACCATTGTTTTATGTGATTTGGGGCGCTGAGTTCAACTGTGCCCTTAATATATCTTCAAAATCATTTGATTGGTTGTTGGTCTATTTAGTTTCAGTGTTGATTCCCCCCCCCATGACACTAGGTTTGATCCAGATTTGCATTTCCACAAATATAAGGGCTCTTTCCATCCCAACTGCCACCTTCCATGCTGCTCTAGGGGGATCCCCAGCCCTCTGGATCATCTTATTGGTGTGGGAGTAGCATTCTGGGGATTGCAGAGGAAAGGGAGAATTAGAAAAATCACCTGCCTGGTTCCATCAATGCATGGGTAGGCAAACTAAGGTCCACGGGCCAGATCAGGCCCAATAGCCTTCTAGATCCAGCCCGCGGGCAGTCTGGGGATTGCCAGTGCGTGCATTCTTTCCCTTTCCCTCACACGGCGCCGCAACCTCCTCCCTCCCTCCTCTTGGCTTCTCCCCACCCTGCCTAGAGGAGGAAGGGGGCTGGGCTTTGTTGGTGCCAACAACAGCGCTTGAGGGGCTGCCAATTTAAGCAGCCCCTCTCTGGAGCCCTTTCGCGCACCACTCATTGTCCCTCCACCGCCACTGCCACCAGCTCTTGCTGCTCGCAAGACACAGGTAAGAATGATGCCACCAGGGCTCGTGGTGGTCTTGCATCACCCCCCCCCCCAAAGATAGTCTGCCCCCCCACAAGGTCTGAGGGACAGTGGACCGGCACCCTGCTGAAAAAGTTTGCTGACCCCTGCACCAATGGAAGAGTCCTGTAAACAGAGTCCTGGAAATAATTCATTGGCCAGAGAATGATATTCAGTGGAGCTAGTGATAACAGCACTATGACAAAATATTCCATTTTGGATAAATACTCAGCAGATTAAAGACCCTTCCTCCAGATACATGTAAATGAATGTGACTGGGTTGTACTTTGGAATGTTGGTATGGATTCCTGCCCACCCCGCCCCCATGAATTCTGAAAAGGTTGTGTGATCTTCAAGGTCACAACATCCAGGCTGAAACTATCAAAACGTCCCCAGATTCTTACTGGTATGCTTCTATCATTTTACAGTTTATTACTTTTACCACTAGGAGTATATAATGCATAGAGGAAGACTTTTTAAAGTTTCAGAATATTATGTCACATAAATATAACCATAAATCAGAGCCCTCTGATCTGGAAAATGCCCCCATCTCCACCCACTGTTACCAATGATGATAGGGAGCTAAAAACTTCAAAAACAAGAACAACCTTGCAGCAGACTTTCAACTTGTCAGGTGGCAGGTTTTATTTTATGTCGCTCCATCTGCTTGAGTTTTTATCTGCATCTCATGCTTGTCTGCGCGCATGCTATTGTTGTATTTCATAGTACAGTATATATGTGTGTGTACACACATATAGATTTGCACACAGAAAGATAGAAATCATTACACTGGGTAATTTTTAAATTTAGTATAAATTATTATTAGTTTTGGACGTGGGTGGTGCTGTGGGGTAAACCACAGAGCCTAGGGCTTGCCAATCAGAAGGTTGGCAGTTTGAATCCCTGCAACGGGGTGAGCAACGGGGTGACCCGTTGCTCGGGCCCTGCTCCTGCCAACATTGCAGTTTGAAAGCACGTCAAAGTGCAAGTAGATAAATAGGGACCACTCCGGCGGGAAGGTAAACGGTGTTTCTGTGTGCTGCTCTGGTTCGCCAGAATCTGCTTAGTCATGCTGGCCACATGACCTGGAAGCTGTACACCGGCTCCCTCGGCCAATAAAGCGAGATGAGCACCACAACCCCAGAGTCATCCGCAACTGGACCTAATGGTCAGGGGTCCCTTTACCTTTACCTTTATTATAGGTTTTAAAAATCATAAATACCAGTTTAAAAATAATAATACCTACAATTCTATTTTAAAAAAAACTAAACAAAAGAAACCATTACAAATTTCAACTTCCTGAAATTAATCTCTGTTTTCTGTGCCTGCTCTGGGAAATCATGACTATTATCTGGTATGTTGAGTCATGCTATCAAATCAGATGTCTGTGATGAATATCTGGCATTAGGTTACATTCATTAAAGTCATCCTAGTTTCCTTCATTGCTTTCAGCAGCCCATCATATATTGCTATGGGTTTGGAGTTATTCTCAGTTTACCACCTCTCATTTTGTGGACTATTGTTTTTCACTTTAGGTGATATCACTGGAGGTGATATCTATCTGCTGGAAGTTATATATGCATTTAATTCAAATGTAACGACAGTTTTCTTTCACAGTGCATTTATTGAAGCTCAATCCACTTTAACTCGTACACTACAATGGCACGTAGGCAATGTGGCAGCAATACATATGTAGTAACTCTGTTTCCACTAGCACAGTAGGAGCATCTGTGAATGCAGTTTCAATGTTCTGGCCAAGCATAAAATGTGAATCTGTGAAACATTTAAAAGGGAAGACCTAGAGAGTTTCATTAAGAATCCATTGCAAACTCCAAGTGACACCTCATGTATTTGAACGTGATTTGTGAGCTGGGTGTTAGAGAAGTGTAAAATTATTCCATAAATTATCTATGAAAGTGGTAAAATGTATGACTCTTCTGCTCTCACTTATTTTTAGATCCTCAAATGCACAACAGAGAAACGGTTCTTGAGCGTCAGAATGCTGGCAATAATGCAAAATAAAACAACAGATTAAAGCTAGCTTAAATCTTGCTGGAAATTGGCATCCCCAGGGGTGGGGAAAGAAGATATAAGCAGGGCTAGATTAATGATTATGCTAAGCATACTACAATATAGGACCCGAGTTTAATTGGGATTGTAGCTATGGTCTTATTAGATGGGAGGTCTCAAAAGAGGAATATTACTACCTTAGCTTGGCAGTGCTTGGATTTCTCTGCATGTCATAAAGTGGTGGCATCTTCCCAAGGAAGATGAAAACAGAATTATACCAGTGCTTAGGGTTGCTGTATTTCAAAAAGTAAAATCCAGGACACCCCGAAAATTGTTGAGTTTTTCTTACAGAAACCCCAAAGTTGTTGAGCTTTTTTTTTGGACTTGCCTAAGATCCAAGACAAGCACTGCCTTTCAAAAAAAATTCTAATCGATGGCAGAACACGGCTTTCCTTTCCATATGACTGAGTGATAAGTAGCAGAGTAGAATGCTCCGTATAGGGTCCATGGGAGATCTGTGCTTGGATAGCCAATGGGGTGCCCTCCTGGTTTTATGGACTACAACCTCTACCAGCTTCATGACCAATGAAAAGGAATGATGGAGGCTGTAGCCCAAAACATATTAACTACCCATGCTCCATGCATTCACCTTGCCCAGCATGTTGGGGTGATAGAGGGGAAACTTCTTCTCCCTTAGCTTTTCTACTGCTGCTTCCGTCGCCACTGCCATAACTTCAGTTAATGACTGGGAAGAGGAAAGTGAATTTTAAGGGACTGGGGGTTGGTATGGATAGCTTTGGAGGGAAGAGGAAGGGTGGCATTGATTGGTGGTGTAAGGCTGAGGATGGTTCTGCTGCTCAGATTTTTATCCATACTAGAAGAGAATTTGAGTTTTTAAAAGGATCACCTCTTCATCTGAAGAAGCTCATGCTTGCAGATTTTGCTTGAATACCTAGCTTTGAGACCATTCTTCCACATTCAAGCCCAATATATTATGGCTGGAACCATAGAGCAAAGCATGTGTGCATGTGTGTAAGTGCATGTGTAGTATATGGGAGCACTAGTCCTATAAAGCGACACACAATATAGAAATAAGATATGGCTTCTATTTCTTCTTCCATTTTATAGTCTATTTTTTGCATTCGTTGAAAGATTAAATTTTTAAATCTTTACCTTTGAAAAAACAACAACAATTGAATTAAACAATTAACCAAATAACTTTTTGTTGTTTAAAAGATGCAGTTCCCACTTATTGACATTTCTTTATCTACAGTTGCATTTTAATAAAGCATATAATTGTCTGGAAGCGAATAGATTTGGGCTGATCTTGTCACATAGATTACACCTGCTGCCTCCTAGTGCCAATGTCCTACAATGCAATACAATTATACTGGCCAGATTGCTATAAAAGCAAAACCAGGAAAAACAACAACCCCAGACAGCATCTTCTCAGACGGCTTGACTTCATTGCCTGTCGAAAGGGACCCAACTTGAATAGTCAGGTTACCAACTGTGGAACTATTATTAATTATTAGTACAACAATACAAAAAGCATCATATGTGAGTCCATTGTTATTTTGGCTTCCTTCACTCTTTTGCATTTGTTCATATCAACTCTTCTTGAATTTCAGACTGAGTCAAAGTCCCAAGCCTCATCCCTCTATAAAACAGAAACATGTGCAGGGCCGGATTTAGGTTTGATGAGGCACTAAGCTACTGAAGGTAATGGGGCCCTTTATATGTCCAGCTGCCCTTTGTCAACAACAAATTGTTGCTGTTTTCTGTGTTGAAGATATGCTATAGTGAGTTCTCCTTCATGGAGAGCACGTGTTGCGGTGGGGGCCAACAAGACACCCCTCTGTTGCTGGGCGGGATTGTTTAGATGGCCAAGGACTGTGATTGGGTTCTGCGGGTTGTTGGGGTGACTTTAATGTTGCAAGTTTTGATGGACAGCCCAGAGGCTATATATGTTTCTGGCACACAGTGTGAGCCCCTCTTCGCTGTGTGCATCGGATCACCTGCCCTCCCTCCCTATAATGTAGGCTTCTGCGTTGACCTTGCTATGCCTGTCATGGGGTCATCTGCTTTTGGGGCAGGGGCCTGGTAGGAATTTTTCCATTTGGCTGATTGGCTGGTGCCATTTGGTTTTCACCTACTGCGTAGTCACAACTTGTAAGGTTGCAGTTAGGCATTGGTTATTAAATTGGTTGGTGGAGGGGTAAGGATTGGCTGTGCCTGCCCCTCCAATGCTGCTGCTGCACGGGGAATTCTGTTAAAGGAATCCATGCGGCTCACCGTGCTTTTGTCCGTACCCCCTGGTCAGGGGCTAGGGCCACGCAAGAACCCCTGGGAACATTAGGGGAGAGGTGAGGGCCAGACCCCCGGCTCCCATGCTCTCCCCAAAGTGTTTCCACTTTACTGACTTCTGCAAGGTGGGCGGATGCCAGTCTGTCCCCAAGCAGGGACAGATAGTCAGAACCAATGCCTAAGCAACCACTCACATTTTGTATTTTAATAAAGTTGTGGCCAAAATTATGCCAGAAACCTTAAACTTAAATTTCTGTATGAAGTATGTGTTATTTGAGGGGTGGCTTGGGGACCTGGACACGCAAATGGTAATTTATGGACCTAATAGGTATCTAAAGCCATTTGCACATAACAAAATATGTATTTTATCAAAGTAATTGATATAGAAATGAGCAAACCAGTGATATTTTAGGGAGCAGGCTAGTAGGCAGGGCCCATTACTTACATCATAGGAGCCTGCACAACACAAAATACTGTTGCTGTATGTAGGTTTTGTTTTATTTGTTTTTTATCTTATAATTTGGAAATGTACACCCAGGTTTTTTTCCTTTAATTTTTTTGGGGGGCCCTCAAGAGAGCGGGGCCCTAAGCTATAGCTTGATTAGCTTATACATAAATCCGGCACTGAACATGTGGAATGTTGTACACATTGCCTGGCTAGATAACTGCAATGCTAAATTTGGAGCAGTGGATATTCTGAAGGATGGCTATTTTTCGGTTCTCATATTGTTTTGGAAAAGGAGAATTAGGTAGGTTCACCTTAATATGTAAATTGAATCACATGTATGCCCAGACTCTTTATGTAACCTTACTAATTTTTCTGCAACATCTATCAATGGAATTCTATTTGTCTCTTACTAAAAACTCAAAAAATCTAATTTGCCTCTGTTATGATCAAAGCCGATTCATATGGACGTCCTTGGCAGAATGATAATGGATTTTTGAAAAATAGCTATCATAGCTCAGTTGTCTTGGATAAAGCATTCTTTAAAAAAATAACAAATAACAGTAACCATCAACTAAGCTAAGTTAGTGGAAAGTGATAATTATGTATTAATTATTTATCTCAGGCGCTTAGAAGCAGCCTTCTCTCTCAAATGGCACTTGCAGCCGAGTACAATCGAAACAACAAATAACACCATAATCCAAACATTCATAAAACATTAACACCTAAAGGGATTCTAGGAACCATAAAAACCAGCCAGATTAAAGCAGCACCAGCTTATAAATATTCCACAGCACAACCATCAGTTAGTTCCTCAACTCATTCCACTTGATCACTGCCTATTCAAGTGATTTTGTGAGGTATCTGCATATCACATTTTTAAAAACCTGATACAGTTTAATGGAAGACAGTATCATCATTGTCCACAAGGACAGGGTCCTCATGGGACCCATTATGCCAAATTGGGCTTTCAGGTGGCTCAGAACAGTTGGCAAGGCAGTTCCAACAGCTCACCCAACTAGGGTGGGTCCCAACTACAACAGGAAATACTGTGGTAGAGCCGACTGAAGGACTCTCTAGAAGCAGAAGCAAAGGCATCCGTTTCATAATGCCTGGTGAAAGCACTTGAGGACACCTGGCATGCCACCCTGCATAGAGGCATTTATAGAAAAGGCAGTGGAAGTTGCCACTGATCTCGTAGAGTGAGCAGTCAAGTATCTGGAAACAGGTAGCTTCTGTGCCTCACAGGCCAGAAAAATACACAGCCGTATCCATCTTGAAAGTGTATTGCCCCAGGGAGGAAGGATGAAAAGAGACAAAGAGAGATGTAGTTTGTTGTATGTCCTTTGTATAGACCAGATACACTTTCAGGCCCCTGTGAACACTGGGATTTTTAGCTACAGAATGACAGATAATAGTTTGTATAGGAGAGGAAGAAGTACAGCCTTATCTGAGGATGGAATTCTTAAAAAGTATACTGACCATCACCACAGCCTGGTATTTTTCCTCACAAGTAGGCATTTCCACACCAGAAACCAAGTGTAATACATTATGGCATCCATATGGAACCTGACTCCCAGACATTGCAAATATTTTATCAACTTGTTGTAACAAGGTAGCCAGTATGGTACCCTCCAGATGTTGCTACAACTCCCATCATGCCTGACCATTGGCCAACAACAACTAGAGAGCCAGCCTTTAGTTTGATTGTTGTTTTGCTTGTCTAAGCACTTAACCAGAAGCCAAAATCAAACAAGATAATTTTGACTAGCCTTCTGAATAAAACTATGGATCACTGGCAGACTCCTCGATCAATCTCTTTATTACTAAAGATGAAAAACAATGTCCAGAAGCATTTGCATGTCGAGGCTACCGGCCCAGCTCCCCCCCCCC
This sequence comes from Lacerta agilis, assembly GCF_009819535.1. NCBI lineage: Eukaryota > Metazoa > Chordata > Lepidosauria > Squamata > Lacertidae > Lacerta > Lacerta agilis. The sequence goes on from NC_046313.1 coordinate 89,562,357, forward strand.
AGTAACTCAGACTTCACACAGTAATTTTGGTTTAGGTTTTTGGCATAATTTTGGCCACAACTTTATTTAAATACAGCCAATGTGAGTGGTTGCTTAGGCATTGGTTCCGACTACTGTCCCCCCAGCCATGGGACAGCTGACATTCGCTTTAAGGGCGAAGTCAGAAAGGGTAAACACCTAAGGAAGAAAACGGAGTCGGGCCACGACCCACGATTCTCCCCCAAATGCTCCCAAGGACTCTGCGTGGCCCTAGCCCCCCACCACTTGAGGTGGGGGTGGACAAAAGCAAGAAGTGTCCCTGGATTCTTTTAACAGAATACCCTTTTTTCAGGGGTAGGCCCAGCCAATTTCCTACCCCTGCCCCGCGCATTCAGAGGTAGGCCCAGCCTATCCATACCCCTAAAGCAGCGTTACTAGGGGCAGGCCCAGCCTATCCTGACCCCTAGTGCAAGCAATTTTTTAACCAATGCCTAACCGCCAACCTTACAAGTTGTGACGATTTGCTACGCAGTAGGCAAAACCAGTGACAAAAGCCAATCAGCCACTGGACAAATTCCTACCAGGCTCCTGCTCCAAAGCAGACAACCCCATGACAGGCATAGCAAGGTCAAGCAGCAAAACACCATTCCCTAAATGTAGGGAGGGCGGGCGGGAGATCCGTTGCACGCAGCAAAAGTGAAACCAAAGTTTCACAAACTCAGGTTTTAAAGGCAACAACTGTCAATGATTCAACTAGCAACATACCCAACTCCCCAGCAACTCGCCCCAACCAATCCAAGCTGTGGCCAAGCCAAAAAACCACCCACAAACTGGGAGCTGCTCCTTTAACCCTTCTGCAACCCGTGCTCTCTTCTAAGGGAGAACACGGTTTGTGAGAACTGACCCTAAACTACTAAAAAAAATAAGAACATATCTCTATACTCAAACAACAGCAACAAAACACATTATCATTTTGAGAGACCTGAGTGACCCTCCATTTTTTGAATTCCCTCTCCTCACAATCACTTCATATATAATGTTAAGGCTAGTTAAAAGTCTGTGTTTAGAGTTACTCATCTACAATCTGTTTTGAACACAGAAAACAAATGGATGGCATTTCTTTCCCATTAAGATAAACAGTGCATTTTCCCTATCACTTCAGGGAATATATTAGTCAAGTGCTACTTTCCCCCCCACAACTCACTCACTGTTTATAACATTAATAGCTGAGCTATAAGAATTTTAGTATTGAACTGTCAGGAATGATTTGTTACCAGATGTTAGCATAATTTGCCAGCTGTCATCTTTTAATCATTTTTATTTGCTTAAAATATGACACTTAACTTTTGTGGTAAATCAAGACATATAGCAGAATTTATTCGATGATACAGCACCTAAGAAGGGAATATAAAACAAGTGAATCTTCATGATAATCGAAACATTTTGGATAGTCAGGGTTGAGAAGAGCTGATGGAAAAATTGCAGTCAAGAATATTTCTCAGTTAAGGGGGCTCTTTGATTTAAAACCATAAGCTTGCATGCCCAATGACTACATTTGAATTCTGGCTTTGATTTCAGCCATAATTTGAATTTATGTCCATACAAAGGCTTTTGTCTTGATAAATGCAACGTAGAATTATATTCAGAGGTCATAGACTACAAATAATAAAAGCTGCGCAACAACCTAATGGAAGGCCAACCACCCCATCTCATTATCCTTAGTGTGGATGCCAATAAATGGGATTAAGTGTTCCATAATTTAATTGAAGAGAAATGGTATGCAGCTAAGCAAAGTTTGGAGTAGTGGTTGTTCTAACTAACCCACTACTTTTTGAGATAAAAAAACTATATATATTGAGGTGCTGGTACACATATCTTAATAAAAGTGCCTTGGTTACCAGTGCAAAATGGCTGCCATGAGCAGCAAAAAAAGAGGTCATGGTATTCCATACCATAGTATCACCACAAAAAGCACCGTTTTAACCCATTTTAAAGATATACTAACAGAGCAATCCTTACCATATCTTCACAGCGATAAGTCCTATTGAATTGAATGGGGTTTATTCTGAGGAAAGTGGATTTAGGATTGTAGCTCTGCTCTGAACTATCTGATTATGTACAAACTATTGCACTTGCAAGGAGAGGTGGGTATGATATAATTAGTCTAGCTTGGAAGAGAGCCCTTTACATTGCAAACTTACATAATTAGTTGGAGAACCAGCTAATCAATAGTACTATAAGCAGTGAGCAAATCACCATCTGTCAGGTTAACATATCATTGGTTCAAGGATAAAATGGAGTAATGTCTGCTGTCCTGTGTTCCTTGAAGGAAATGTAGGATACAAATGTGGACACATAAATAGGGCTTCACTGGAGTTATCTGAGCTGAACTTTTAAACAATAGGAACATCATAACTCTGTTTGAACACTTGATTTCTTTCCCCGTTTGTTGATCTATATCAATCGGGAACCTGTGCCCTTTCAAATGAACATTGACCATGCTGGCTGGGGTTGATGGGAGATGGAATACAACATCTCAAGGGCCACAGATCCCAGATCTATTATCATAAACTATTTTGCTTATGCTGCTCAACTCATATAGAGGGGATTGCAACATTCATGGCTGACTTAAGGTCACAGTTACCCCCAAAGCAATGTAAAAGGTATAAAAGCCATTTATGAATGTACAAAGCAAAACCTTATGTAAAATGGATGTAAAGTGTAAGGCTATTATTGCACAGCCCCAATCAAGGAATTTATAGGGCCACATCAGAATACTGAATTTGAGTAGGAAGGGGGTGACAATGAGAGGAAAAGAGTAGTAGTTTAAAACAGCAGCAAAAGTTTGAGTAAAGCAGGGATGGAGAGAAAATTATAGGGGGAAAGGACAGAGGTTTTAGTAGAGTGAGCAGGGGTGACACGGAGGGGGAGCGGTAATTTAAAACAAGATTGAGTATCGTGAAAGGAAGTTGGAAAAGGCTATTTTTTAGTGTTAGCTTCTGTATTGTACCCATCTCTGTTTTGGGGAGTGCTCTTCAGCTGTATGGAGACTTCACTGTGGGGTTTCTCAGGGATCAATTTTATCCCCCATGCTGCTTAATATATACATGAAAATGCTGAGTGGCATCATCTGGAGTTTTGGAGTACATTGTCAGCAACATGCACTGCTCTACTTCACATATGCAGGTATGGCCGTGGATATGCTAGACTGTTGTCTTGCCTCAGTAATAAACTGGATGGATAACAGCAAACAAACTGAAGCTCAATCCAGATAAGATGGAGGCATTGTTAGTCCCCTAAACTAAATGGATGGGAGGTTGCTTGCTCTTGATGGGGTTACACCACTTCTGAAGGAGTGGGTATGCCGTTTGGGGGTACTTCTGGATCCATTGCTATGTCTCAAGGCTCAAGCGGCCTCAGTGGCATGAAGTGCCTTCCATCAGCTTCGGCACCCCTACACACACCCACACCCACACCTTTTGATAGCCACTTTTGTGGGACAACTTCAAGAATTTCTCCAAACAAATCAAATTGTTGTATGAGAACAAATTGTTTCATCAAAACAAAAAATGAGGATTACCCACAGATGGCCTCCTGTTAGATTTTTCAGAGCTGTGTTAATGGCCGCTTACCACTCTCCTGCAGTGAGCGGTGGTTGTGGTATGCCGTGATACTTCCTTAGCCCACGGAGCCTCGCCATCTTGTCCCGACCATTAGTGTCCCACAGAACATCGTGTTTCCCCCAGCGTTTGCATTGGCCCATCTGCATAAACATACATTTTGCATTTCCTCTCAACCAGACCCTGTCATGCCTCAGTCCCCCGCTAGGGGGCCGAGGGGGATACACGCCCAATGCCTATGCCAAGGTTTACCTACATCTGAAAAATCAATAAAGCTGTAGCCTTTTAAATCCCATTACAGTTGTTGCTTCCATTCATTATCCCCTGTGGTCAGCTAGACTCCTGGGAGCTGCGGCTGGGCATGCAATCTTGTTTGTCTTTAAAATTTAAGATACCGTAATAGATAATGTGTGTGTGTGTGTGTGTGTGTGTGTGTGTGTATAATCTATCTATCTATCTATCTATCTATCTATCTATCTATCTATCTATCTATCCTTTTTTGGTAGGAAAATGTATGCTTTCTTCTAGTTTCCCAGATCTGTTTTCCTCCTTGTCAAGTTCTTACCCTTGACTTCTCCCTCTAAGCACTTACTTTCTTCTTGGTGCACTCTAGTCTACAACAGCCAGCAGCTTACAATTTCAGACCTTTCTTCAGTAGTCAAGGTTGGTCTGTGGACTGCAGTTTGGGAGCCTCAGTTGTTTACAGCTATTATCAAGATCCTTCCCACACACTCATCCTTTGTTCCACACATCCCACTCCAGGAAGTACTAATCTAAGAAACTCAAAGCTGACCCAGAGCAACCCAGTGACAGTATTTGCATTTCTGATGCAGCATAGTCACTGCCTAAAGGAGTCACTTTTATGCTACAAGATTCCTATTAATGCTACACAGTGATTGAATATTTAGCCCAGAAGGTCTCAGCAGCTCATCTTAGTTTGGAACCTAAAATTCTATTAAATGTTAATTCTAAATTCATTTTTCCTCTGAGAAAGAGCAAGAGAGAGAGAGAGAGAGAGAGAAAGAGATTAATAGGCTGTGATCCCCAAAGTACAAGCAATATTCAAATCCCTGGTATTAGTGTTTCCATCAGTGGAAAGAGTCCTTTGAGGATGGCAGCCCAAACTGGGAGTCAGACTTCACAGAAAGAGGTTAAGCTTAGTAAGAGGCATCTTGGCTGTACTGCTGATCAGGTTAGTGAAGCATTTTCTTTTATCCACAGTGTGTTGCTCTTGTTCGTGTATTAACCCCATGGTGATAGCAGTCAGCAAATTATTTGAAAACTTCATGCTGGAAGATTTGAACCAGCAGTGACAAGCAGTTTAGAAATCTGTAGAACAAGTTAGAATGCTACAATGGGGGTGATTTTCCAGTCAAGGCTACACTGAGTTTATTACCTTCTGCAATTCTCAGATAGTCAGCAGCAGAGGATGAACCACTGTGCTTGTAAAAGAAGGAGAAGAAATTGTTAGGTATGAGAAAAATCCTGATGTGCCTGTATAGTATTTCAGCACACGTTCTATCTTTGCATCTCTGCAGTGTTGGAAGGAATTTTTGTTTATGTGCATGAACTGCAAACTTCTATAACTCCATTTTTTTAAGTTTCAAAGTGCTTTCCCCAAGCGCAGTACGTCAATATTACCAGCCACTGACTTTTAAACAGGCAACAAAAGGGATTGTGAAGCTTTGTTTTACAACTTCCAGTTCTTGTATAATATAGGGACCAAACTGGATGTGGCATTAGATGCACATTTGCATTGAACATACCCTAATAGCAGCTGCTTGAAAATTATCTGGATTGTAGCAGATGGGAAGGAGAAATTTAAACACCCCAATATGCTTGGGTTCCTTATTGCAGATTTTAATATTGTGCAGTTTGAAGCAAATGAATGCACAAAAACTTACTCCTTTTGGAAGAAAAACATTGTCAAGGCCCATAAGTTTGATTCACAATTTTACTTGCAAAACTTTCTTCAAAACAGAATAGAAACATCAAATGATACATCCAAGCAGTTCCATAAACATATGCCCGCCAAGGCATAGGCTCAGCATCTTAGAAAATATGAAATAATTCCAACAGACCTAGAAAGCAGAGGTCTGTCTCTCCCCACAGCCTGCATTCCAGCTTCCATTAACATGGAGCTGTTATCAGGAGAATTTCATTTACATCCTTAGTCTCACAGTCTGAAAACAAAGACTAGAGCCACCACCCTTTGAAGATGGAGAATTGGCAATTCAATACTTGTCATGTGATCTAAAGTTAAACACTCATGCATTAGCTAGCAGAAAACAATAGTTAAATAGCAACTCAGTTAAAGCTCAGAGTCCCTCAGAATACTGCAGTGGAATATCCCATGTTAAATCTTTTCACCAATACAGAAGGCATTCCCATTTCAGTGTGAATTAAACCAATTGTACTTAACATTCCTTACAACACTTGCCCTGCCCTGGGGGCCAGCAGCCCATGCTACGTTACTGCTCTGAGAGGGGAATAGGGTTTCCTTAGGTGTATCACAGTGCTTGAAAAGTATGGTGTTAATGGAATGTGGAATACAGAAATGGTTTTCTTAAGCCTTATTCAGGCATTTTTCTCCATGTGGCCTCAGTTAAATGCAAAGAGACAGGGCTTTGTATGCACAAACTGCAGGTGTCACTGTGCCCTGCGCTGCCCCCATCCATACACAGGCAGCTTCCATGAGTCAGAACTCCCTAGCCTCGTGCTAGGCAGGCCTCCCCACTGAAGCTTCAGAACTTCTCCCAACATGTCAACAGTGCTGGTGAGGGGACAGCGTGGAGTGTGATGCCATGTGAGGGGTGAGTGTGCACTCGCCCTCCAAGCAATTGAGTTCGTATGGAGAGAAATACTGGAAAATGACTCAACATTTTGTTCAGTCCCACACAATCCTATTCATCCTCCACATTTCTAAAATTTAAGGTTGTTAATATAGTGGGGAATGGTGATATGAACAAATGCAAAAACTACTGGGAGCTTTAGGGACGTTTATTGCTAGCTATAAAAAAAGACATATTAAAAATGAGTGAATATATTAAAGAACTTGGTATATTTATTATAACAATTAAAACAGCAGCAGGCCAGTAACAAATGAACTTTGTTTTCCAATAAATTTGGAGATAAAAAAGTTATACCTGATGGCAGTGTTTATCATTAGCTACCTAGCAGCATTGTATCTATTTGTTGTACTTAATAAAACTATGATAAATACATCTTCTGGCAGGATGTTAGTTTCAACGTGTGATGTGCAATCTTCTCAAGAAACAGTAGCCAAGTCTAATTAAGTGCTTCCAATTAGAATTGTGTAGATAGGGAGGAAATTAATAGCTTCATTTGTACTATTTGTTTATTTCATTGTCAAGTGTACTGGATATAATTGTAGTGCCATGGAGAAATCATCAAAATTATTTTTTACCCTGTTAAGGCTCTGCTACATCAATTCACAGCAGAGGCTTCCCCGCCTTCCTTTCTTCCAATCTCCCCTCCCCTTGCCTTTGAAGGCAAACAAGACCAGCTAAATAAAAGACCTTGACCAAGTGATTTTCCTTTTCAGAACTATTAAATTGAGAATGAATTTATTGAACAAAATAAAGGTTAACCTTCAATTAAGCATTACAAATATATTTAGTGAGATATTGAAAAGCTATAATGCCTAAGCAGCCCACACAGATCAGAGAAAGCTGGGAACAAAACGTAGAGAAACAGACGGAATGTTCAGATGGTTAGCTACACCATGTGACTTCAATTTGGCTGACATATTAAATACACCTGTGTATTATATTATCATGTTAATTCAAAGGAGTGGGGGTTAGAAATTTCAATGCATGTTCACTCACAACAAAGCATTATCATACTTTAATCAGCTTTGGTCCTTAATGAGCAGGTGAGCATAATCACAGAATCACAGAATCCTATCATGGGAGGGGTGTTTTCAGGTACCCCACCCTTTGCCATTGGAAGCTTTATGGGACGTTGCTGCAGAAGAGGGACATCACAAGAGTGGTGTTTCTAGGACTAAGGCGAAACTCTGAACCTCCCTTGTTGTTTTTGCTTTTGGAGGCTGCAAGTTACTTAAGTAATCTTGTTCCTTGTTATATGTATAGCCTAGAAATGTTCTTTGTATGTTATTGTATTTCCTATTGTTTTGCTATAGTATTATGACTATAGTTTTGTAGTGTTTGTTTGAAATGTATTCTTTGTTGTAAGCTGCTTTGAGCACAATTTTTGTGTGTGGAAAAGCAGCAGGCAAATAAATGAATGAGTAGGAAATAACACTTCTGCTACATGGGTCTGGTGTGAATTTTGAAGGTAAAAGGGTAAAGGACTGCTGGACGATTAAGTCCAGTCAAATTTGACTATGGGATGTGGTGCTCATCTCTGCTTTCAGGCTGAGGGAGCCAGCATTTGTCTGCAGACAGCTTTCCAGGTCATGTGGCAAGCATGACTAAACTGCTTCTGGCGCAACGGAACACCGTGATAATAATAATAATAATAATATTTATTATTTGTACCCCGCCCATCTGGCTGGATTTCCCCAGCCACTCTGGGCGGCTTCCAACAGAAATCAAATACAAAAATATCAAACATTAAAAACTTCCCTAAAAAGGGCTGCCTTCAGGTTTTTTCTGAATGTCAGGTAGTTGTTTATTTCCCTGACCTGTGATGGGAGGGCGTTCCACAGGGCGGGCGCCACTACCGAGAAGGCCCTCTGCCTGGTTCCCTGTAGTTTTGCTTCTCGCAGTGAGGGAACCGACAGAAGGCCCTCGGCGCTGGATCTCAGTGTCCGGGCTGAATGATGGGGGTGGAGACGCTCCTTCAGGTATACAGGACCGAGGCTGTTTAGGGCTTTAAAGGTCAGCACCAACACTTTGAATTGTGCTCGGAAACGTGATGGGAGCCAGAGCACACGGAAATGCTGTTTACCTTCCCACCACAGTATCTATTTATCTACTCGTGCTGATGTGCTTTTGAACTGCTAGGTTGGCACAGCAATGGCAGCTCACCCCACTGCACAGATTTGAAGTGACCTTATGATTGGCAAGCCCAAGAGGCTCTGTGGTTTGGACCACAGCACCACAGAAGAGAAACATGAGGGTGAATCCATGATGCCTTTCTTACAGGCCTGGAGCTTATGGCCTTGCCAAATGTCTGTAGCCTGACGGATACTGGCACCTTCCAAAGCACCACCACTGATCCCACAAATTTATAATTTGTGAACCATAGATTTGGTTTTATGTAATGTTTCTAGAGCTCACTGTTTCCTGAAACAAGCTTGAAAGTTGATATCAGTGTATTAAAAGCATGAAAAGCACCTCACTATAAATGCAGAACTGGGAAGAGGGAACCTTAGGCCCTAGAAAGTACTGTTGGAACCCTCTAAGCAACTGTAGATAGAGCGGGTACTTAGCTAGGACAATAAGAAAAGAATTCTTTTTTTTAAAAATGCCCTGACACCATGGGGTATTTATCTCCTAGAAAGCCCTTAATTCCTCTGGTTCCCATTCCAGTCAAAGATTTATAGGTGTGTGTGTGTTGGGTGCACTGGTGGGCATCTGAGTGATTTGCCTGCATAAGTTGCACATTTAAGCTATCTTGATAGTGAGTTTCTCCTTGGTTTCATTTTGCCTCTTAGTGATCTTGATACATGGTTTTCTTCCTTGGTTGCATGGTTTATTTCAACATAAAATTTCGTCTTCAAAAAGAAAGAAGAAAAGCAATGTAGCATCCGATTGTTGTGCACTGACCCTGCAGTGCTTCTACCAGCTCACCTGTGATAGTGTCATTCTGCCTTTTTTTTTTTGCCCTGCTTAGAAATACAATACTGTATCAATTGTCTGGGGCAGTTGTGCATTAGGGGAAAATTGATGCCTAGTCTGGAAACAGCACTGTAGCTTTAAAACTCACTGTGTTCATCAGCTTTCAATTTTCACTTATGCTCTCTTATTGATAGGCACTTTAATTAATGCATAGATCCACCTGGTGAGGCAGAATGGAAAACAATATTTGGTCTCTGCTGCTGAACAGGAATTGAGAGCAGGGCAACCATGCCATGCATCAGGGTGAAGCTTTTGGAAGCACAACAGCACTGATCCTCATTAGGGGTTAATTCTGTTATTGGTCTCTTTGGCTGGAAAGTCTAGTCTGCTGTAGGGTTAGCTGTCAGTGAGGAAGCTGGTTAAGAATCGACCATTTGTGGAGTTGAATGGAAAAGTTATTCTAAATTATTTTTTCCACCTATGTAGACCTGTAAATAATACGAACCTCTTTGTTTTTATTTCTCCTCATATTATGTAATTCTATTTGTTCTCTTTACTCACAGTATTTACCAGCATTTTCTTCTTTGTCTGGACTCCATCTGCTTTATGCCACTCACTCTGCTAACATAAGTGACCTTCTTCAGGTGGAGGGCATAGATAGATGAAGACAGGAACTGATAAGCTAAATAGTACAGCAATGCTCCTTAAAGTGTTGACCCTAGGGGTGAGCAGGATACCATTTTGGCTGAGGGGACCTGGGGGAATCTATGCCAATAGACATGAATTTGATCACTTTTGGCCAATAGGAACATTTGGAATCTTGAGAAAGTGCCTCAGGCGCCAGTCGCAAAATGGCTGCCATATCTAAAAAGCAGAAAGAGACAGAACCACTGTGCAGACATACTCTCTCACTGTGCTCCACCGTGTTGGCCATGTTCTGCTTCCCCAACCCAGCTTCCTAGCTTCTGGCATAGAGAGCTGTCCTTTTATCTGGTTAATTGTAGGACGTAAGGGGACGGAGATAGACTTTTGTATACTTCATGTTCTGAACCATTCTTAATGCTGCTCTGTTTACGGGGGGGGGGGGGGACGACCCAAATATGCCTGGAAAAAGAAACAGTAAGAAAATTAGAGCATGTTTTAAAGCCTCTGAAATGCAGGCATTTCTCAGAGCTGGAGTCAGGCTAATGGCTTGTTTACTGCCCAAATCAGAGAGATTAATCTGTGGCTTTAACATTTGAACAAAGGCTTTCCACTAAAGTATGAGTACCTAAGAATAACAATTTTCTTCAAGGGTAGGAGACTAATCAGACTCCTAGGTGAATGCTTTTCTTTCTAACCACTATTCTGCTTCTCAGAACCATGTCGGTACATTCTGTAAAACATTATTTTCCGGCTCCCAGCGGTGGGACATTGCGGCCTATCTTTCTGTTGGTTTCACTCTCTTCCCAGGGATTCTAGAAAAGCTATTTTAGCTGAAATGCTTGTTCACACAGACCAGTAAAACAAAAGGGCATACCAGCTACTGCATTGAAACATTATATAAACCAAGATTTCCAAAGTAGCATAAGATGGATATTAACCCTATTCAGGCATTATATCCACATCTAGAGTGAGGGACAGAGCAGAAATGTGCTTGTGTTGGTCCCAACCCCTGCATAACCCCTTTTCTAAAATACATGAAGAGACTATGTACGCTGTGCAAGCCATGAAGGCTATGTTTTACCTCCACTGATAGAGACAGTATGATTCTGCATACCAGTAGCTGGGAATTGCAATTGGGGAGAGCATTGTTGTACCCAAGTACTTGTACTTGGGTCCTGTCAGCAAGCTTCCATAAGCATCTGGTTGGCCACTGTTAGAACAGAATGATGGACTAGATGGGTCTTCGCCCTGAACAAACTAACGCTTCCAACTTCTACTTTATTAATTGACTGCATTTCTACACTGCACTTTATCCCAAAGGATCATAGGATGGTGCAGAGAGCACACAGGGAGAGGAGGGGGAGAAGAAGCTTCACTGTACTAATGGGACAACTTTGTTAGATACAACCTTTAGTGTGAAACTCACTCCTAAGCGGGAAGGCAGAAAGTCACCACGGACAAATGGTGATGTGATGTTACCAGCAAAGTGATGAAGAGCACGACAAATGATAATAGAAATTTGATGTAAACCTGAGGATTCTTTCCTCATATTTCTGGGATTAGGAGAAAGGATGTTAGGGGTCAACAGGCACCATGCCAACTAAGGATGATGTGAACAGGGGTGGAGCAAGCAGGTGCATTGGGGGTGGGCTACCCTGTGTGCCACCCTGGAGGGGGTGACACTCATCGCCCCCCCTCGCGACGCCCAAGCCAAGCCCCGCCACCCGGTAAAAAGCACGTGCCAACGGCTTGCTCGCAAACCTGCTTGGCGCGTGCTTTGCTTTTTCCAGCTTGGGTGGAGGCGAGGGGCAGGCCAGGGAGGGGCGTCAGCAGCTTACGCCCCTCCATGGCCCACCCCTCGCCTCTGCCTGAGCCGGAAAAAGCAAAGCGCGTGCCGAGCAGGTTTGCGAGCAAGCTGCGGAGCGAGCCTTTTTACTGGAAAAAAGCCTCGCTCCGCGGCTTGCTTGAGTTTTGCCACCGCTGCTGCTGCTACGTAGCATGCATGTGCAGCGTCGCTATGTAGCAATGCATGCGTCGTACGTAGCAATGCATGCGCCATACGTAGCAATGCATGTGTCATACATAGCGACGCTGCGCATGCGCGCTATGGAGCAACAACCTGCCCCCGGGTGCCCCCGGGTTTGCTGCTCCGGGTGGCCAAGCGGCTTCCTTCGCCAGTGGATGTGAACCCTGCTTATTTTATCTAACAGCCCGTCATTTAAAAAAAGAAAACAGCTGCTTCTGAACTTACTTGAAAACATTGTGGGAACATATATTGCTCTTTCAGGGTGAGCAACAATGAAAAGGCTGTTGCGAGACAAACAGTTGAGAAGCTCCTTTAAACTTCAAATGGCAGGATTCCTATCCCAAAAGCCATTTCCCACTACAAAAAAAATAAAAATAACCCTATGAGATCTCAGCCCTTCATCCAAAAACAAGCTGGAAGATAACCAACCACAATGTGACAGCGTAGTTCTGAAGCACGAGTGCAGCATGCCATAAAAGACTTGGAAATCTCAACACAGATAAAGATGCAACATTTCATTGCTTTTAAAGGAAGGTGTGCTGGGTGGGAGGGGAGGGGAGGGAGAAGCATTCCATTGGCACTTTTGTTTGCTCTCGGCAATCTTGCCCATTACAAAAATCAAATTCTACTGTATGTGGAGGAAAAGGATGTTATAGTACCTTGCCAAAATACCCTAGGGTCTAACGGATAAACAAAAGGGTATCTGGGATGAGTCTGTAAAGAAAACAGATTCATCATCCAACTCATATGCTTGTCAGCTTCTCTTGTGCTCTGTGCCAGTGACATATTGCCAGTCTGTGGGTAGTCACCAGGTGTGTTGGGCAGGAGGGAACCTAACAGGTGTAGAGCACAAACCTGACATTTCTTTTGTATTTATAGCATTTTTGGAAAGGGGTCGAGAAGAACGGGAAGGCGCATATCCCTGCTTAAGAGGAAGCAACTTCTAAAAGGGGATGATTACCCTGTCAGAAAACAGGCGAGGTTTCTCCATGTTCTATATTACTCGATCAGCATCCCCATTGCTAGCTCAGATTGAGAGGAAGAGCTAACCCGATGGTTGCTGAGCACTGTGAGCTGTTGCTATTAATCAAAATTACAGAAACACCTGTGCTAAATAGCTTTGTGCTGATCACTCTGCGGCGCCCTGGTGGAAATCTATCTAGAGTGCCCAACTGGGCAGGTGTCTCTTCCGAATTGCTGGAAATCATTGTTCAATAACAATCAGAATATCTTTGTTCCTCCTGTGCGGTTACAAAGCAGCAGGGTGAGCTGCAGCTTCAAGCATATGGGGAGAGCTCTTAAAGATTTCAGAAAGTTGGCTGTGATCAGCGAGAGGTGAAAAAAAATCAGCTGACAACATTTTTGCAGGTAGTTTTATGCCTTTATTTTACATAAACAACATTTGCACATAAAGTCATCTGTGTGGGTTTTTTTTTAAAAGGAAAACAACTCAACTGAGTTTTTAAAAGGATTATTATATCAAAACAAAGTTGACTTACTGCCAAAGTTATTAGATATATGGGTGTTCTATTCTTACTGAGATTTCACCTAGTCTCAGGATGACAGGCTTGCATAATTGGGGAAGTTGGCGGTAGCAATGTCACACACTTACGATTTTTGCAAAATCTTTAAAGATTTTGTGCAAATAATTCAATCAAATAGGTCTTTTCTGGCCCACAGAGAGTATATAACCACAAATGCATCTAAAGCAGCCATGATGATTAGATCTCTATATGCCAAGAAGCAGGCTCAATCAGTGAAAGTTGCCTTGAGATTGTTCCAAATGAAAGTCCTGCCTCTCCTGTTGGTGGGCATTTCCCTGGGCGTACTGTGACGAACCTCCACCTCAAACTCTCCCCTTGTTACTAAGTTACGTTTTTACTCAGGTGTTCTGGGTTAAATTAACACTCACCCCACCTGTCCCTTTGAGGTCCGTCTGTTACTGTCTTTCCCTTTATTTAATAAACTGGGAATTTCTTAGTAACAGGGGTTTTACTGTCCAGCGGACGTGGCCAGTTATTTCCACTGCTCTAGGCCTTGGGGTTTAACCTCTCTTTTGCCTATAGTTTGGGGCCTCTCTTTGTTAGATCCCCTCACTATACCAGTTGACTAAGCCCTCTTAGCAACTCTGTGGCAAACCCAGGTTTCTCGCCCACTAGCCTCTCCTGAGGGAATTCTAAGACACAAACTATCTTCTTTCGGATTAGTTTTGCCCTTTACCTGAACTCCCCTCCTCAAGAGCTTAGATAACCTGCTGGACCAAAAGAACGACGACTTGGCTCAAAAACAAGAGATCTTTATTTAGTACAGAGCATAACGGTTTCAGTATAGGTTCATAAGCTTAGTGTGTTAACAGTGTATATTCTTTGTTTCATCAACATCAACATAAACACATCTTTAACGTTCCTAGCCTAACCTAAACCTAACCTCGCCCCACACCCTCCTTCTTCAGTCACCACTCTCCAACCCCCAAATCAACCACCCTAACGGCTGCGCCCTCCTTTTAAAATGCGGAATGTCCCGCCTCTCAAGGGTGTCTGTCACTCTAACTGGGGATTCCATTAACCCTTAAAACTCCCTGGGTCTCTAAACAGCCCTTAACTATAACCTGATTCAGGGATTTTATTAGATTGGAATCTATCCAATCACGATTTCTTAGAGCCATCCCCAGGATCCCCCCTTCTGTAGCGGGCGCGGTCATGAGATTAGAGGTGGGTTGGCAAGCTTTCCGGTATGTTGCCTTGAAGGTAAAACTCTGGCTATGGCTCAAGTTATGTTTCATCCCGGTGGGCATCGTCCCCTTGATACTGAGGGATGACTTCCAATCATTGTGGGAAAAGGAGATTATAAATGAAATACAGGCTTGCGGATTGTCGCAGCTTTACCTGGAATCTATGACATTCAGTCAAGCTAGAGCTGTGATCTCTCAAAGATTGAGGGACATTGCAAGACAAGAGGACACTGCTCTTGTGAAACCTGGGATGTTTTTGGGGGACCAGATATTTCAGATTTCACCAGCCCCTTATCTGGTGGAAATCCACTACGTGAAGTACCATAGGCTTTTCACAGCTGCCAGGTTAAATGTGCTGGAATCGGCAGTTTTGTTGGGAAGGTACAGGGGAGTCCCATATGCCCAGAGATTTTGTCCCTGTGCCTTGGGAGTGGTTGAGTCAACTGAACATATTCTTCTGATCTGCCCATTTTATGTAGACCTTAGACAAAAATTTATAGCTCCACTACTATCCCAACCTAGTCCTGTAGACAGAGAAAAACAGGTTTTGTTTTTGCTGAATAACTTTACTGGACCAACAGCATCCTTGGTGGCCAAATTCCTTTTTTTGGCCCTTAAGCGCCGTAAGGTTAAAATTGACAGCATTGACATGGGTCTAAATGTATAACCTACTTTTATTGCTGGCTTAAGTGTCATGTTCCTTTAGATACTTAGTCGTTTTAATTTTTGTATGGATAAATCCTTGTTTTCTGACTGACGGTCGAATAAGATTTTGATGATTAAAGATTTTGTGAATAGATGGTTACCCTTATAATATTACTAGTCTTAATATGATCAGCTGTAACCTCTGTGAATGAGAGGATGAGTGAATAATTGTAAAACTGAAGGTCTGCAAAGTTACCAGTGTTGGAAAACAGGTTCCACTGGTCAGTGGTTAGCGCAAATAAACAGGCATTTGTTTTAAGAAACAATATTCATTGGAAGAAGAAAAAAAGTCACATTACAGGACAATTGCCTCCTAGAGCAGGGATGGGGAGCCATTTTGGTTTGGCCTCTTAAAATAAATTTTCCATGCTGTGTCAAAACCTACAATTTTGAGTCACACCCCTATGTGTACAAAGTTTTCCTCCATTCTTGGCATGTACTCAGAGTTTTTTGTACTAGACAGTTCTTCATTTTTTCCTGCCCATCTGTAGTAGTAAAATAATGCTATAGATGTCAGCTCTTAATAACCCCAGAATTCTTCCACTGCTGAGGGCCATGCCCTATTGCCTGGTTATGGGTTCAGTACTACTCATCTCAGCAATCAGTCTATGGTCTTCCAGAAAACTTCCCATTCTTCCTCTCTTCTAATTCAGCTAGATCAATTCACAACTCAGACTTCTCTTTATGTATGGAAGCATTTTTTTTTAAAAAAACAAACAACAATCAGAAAGCACAAACCTTTCTATTAATAGCAGGTATGAGGTGCATGTTTTCCCATGCTTATGTGAGATTACTATCCAATATATACATATATATCTTGAATCCAGATATCACAAAATTGGTAAATTTAAAAATCTGTGTCCTCTTTTTATATTTTATGTTGTTCTAGTTTATCCATGTGGCTTCCTCCTATCTTCCTCACAGGCTTTGTGGGCAAAGTTGTATTTCAGATTTCCAAGTATGAAACCAGACAAAGCACAAACAGTGGATACACCACATACAGTGTTGAAAGAACAATTATGAGTTCAATCGTATGCCCTCTTTGAAAATGCAGGTTCTTGATCTCTATCTAACCTGTGGCTAGTATTGAGTGTAAAACTTCAAATTAAAGTGCTGAAAACAGAGCAGAAAAAGCTGCTATGCAAAAAACAAAACACATATGATGTTGGCACCAGTTGAATGATGCATTGTGGCATCCCATTAAAATGGAGGGGAAATAAAATAAATTTTTTATATAAAAGAAGACTTTTAAAACCTGGGAAGAAGAATTCTGTGCATTTTGCTTTCAGATTGTCCTTTTCTGACCTCATAGCTGGCTCTATGATACTAAGTGGCTTCCTCAGCTCAAAGATTTTCATAGAAGACCAAGCATTCTTTTGAGTTAATGTTACTCTCCTTCAGACCTTTGAAAACATATGAAATAACTTTGCTGTCTGCCATGCAGTGAAAAGAACAGCAGGCGTGAGATTAAATATAAAAAAACTTACTTTGAATCAACCATTTCTCTTCCCACTCACCCCCCCCCTTTTGCTTTATTGCTGGTTTACTCAAAGTAGGTTTTGATTTTATTCCATGGGGCTGTTTCATCTGAGGCTGAGGCAAAAAACGGAGTATTATTAATCCAGTAATCTCTCTGTGCTCTTCTTGAAAGCCACTAAAAAGTTGTGAAATATCAGGATTAATTTGCTCACCGTTGTGACTCATGATTAGTTTCCTATATCATTTATCACATTCTTCGGTTGTGGTGTGTTTTCTGGGGAGTGGTTGGTAGAATTAATGGCAGACACTGCTGCGCGGGAAACTCAGATGCTGCTTGGGTATTAACTAAAGAGAAAAATCAATGTTGTCCAAAGGTTGCCTTCAAGGAAAGAAAATAATGATTATAAAAATGTTTGTCTCTCTTCTCTATCTGCTTTTTCTCCTCTCTTACCCACAGACCTGGAAACTGCTACTATATAATCAGGACCAAGCATGGAAGGCTCTGACCTGATTAAACCTGGGCTCCGGGAATCTTTGCTGCCCTAAGTGGCGGTGCTTTTGGACCTGCCCATGATCCCTTGAAATCAGAGGATGCTGGGGGAAAGGGAGTATTTATCTGGGCCAGAGGCAAACAGATAGATATTGCCATTGTGGGTGGAGCTAAAAAGTGGAAGGTACTGATAAGGGAATTCCCCGCAAAAAAGAAACATTGGGAAGGCCACAAATTTGGCCCAAATGTTGTTAAGAGATAAAATGAGGCAAATCTATCTCATCTCTTTTGCGTTTTCATTATTGGTGTGTGATTTGGTGGGGAGTATTATTATTATTATTATTATTATTATTATTATTATTATTATTATTATTAAGTCAGTGGCTACTACTATAAAAATGGGTCAGAGTGGTTCCATTCTCCTGGTTTCATTAAGTGCAAGTTGTTTTCTCAGTTGCTGCTATTATTAACACTGTTTACATTTTTAGAGGCTGGGTGGTGTTTTGTTGTGTTATGATTGTTAATTATTTCTGTCTGCTTTTTATTTTTTAACAACAACAACAACAACAACAATCTTCTAAATTTGTTGCATGTCACCTGGAGACTGATTGCTGTTAATCAACAAACACATTATTAATTCATTAATAATATTTAAAGGTGAAATGAACTCAGACAGGTATAGCATAAATAAGTATGCACTGTAATTATTTTATTTAGCTGAGTCTTAAACAACTGTGTGAAGTAGGCCAGTTTTGGAACTGATGTTTAGAGAGTGTTGGCAATGCCTGAAGACACTCAGAGGACTACGTTGCACTTCTTTCAACATGTCTTAAACTAGATAAGTTAATTATACACCAGGCTTAAATATTCTCTCATATATTTACATGTTAGTAAGGCAGATTCTTGAGAGTGCCATGGACTGCAAGAAGATCAAACCTATCCATTCTGAAGGAAATCAGCCCTGAATGCTCACTGGAAGGACAGGTCCTGAAGCTGAAGCTTCAATACTTTGGCCACCTCATCAGAAGAGAAGACTCCCTGGAAAAGACCCTGCTGTTGGGAAAGATGGAGGGCACAAGGAGAAGGGGACGACAGAGGACGAGATGGTTGGACAGTGTTCTTGAAGCTACCAACATGAGTCTGACCAAACTGTGGGAGGCAGTGGAAGACAGGAGTGCCTGGCGTACTCTGGTCCATGGGGTCACAAAGAGTCGGACATGACTAAACGACTAAACAACAACAACAAGGGACTTCTCTCTCCCCCTTTCAGAATTGTGCACACAAGTTTTTGAAATATATTCAGGTCTTCTCTAAGAACTTGTTTTTTGTTTTTTAAAAAATACTATAATTCTATAATTTGGAATTAGTTGGTTCTTTCCCTCTGGGTATAGATGAATATGGTTTTAATAAATTCAGATTTCAGACCTGAATTAGTCAAACTCATCAACCTTAAACTTCACCGCCATTCCAAATTGAACTTTAATGAAGCATAAATTCACATGCATATTCAGAATTGATTAAGAAATATTTAAAGTCTCCATCAATGGAAAATAAGGTTCACATTTGATTTACAAATTAGAAAAGTCCAATTTGGTATGTCTTTGGGAGCCAGTTTTGTACATTTATTCTGTTAGGCCAGTTTCTTTTAATATCTGCACAACTTCCTTTCTTATCAACAATAAAAACTGGACACAAACTACTAAGGACCTATAATATTTCCTTAAACCAACTATCTTTAACTCATTTGTATATAATGAGTTTATTACTTAGACCCACATCCACACCATATATTTAAAGCAATATTATGCCTCTTCAGTCATGGATTCCCTCAAAGAATCATGATAACTGAAGAGTATTTGCTAGAAGTGCAGAGAATTGTTAGGAGACACCTGTTTCCCTTCCAGAGCTCCATGGGAAGGTTTGATTGTTGAACCACTCTGGAGTGAATGAGGGTCCCTTAACAGCTCTCAGCACTCTTAACAAACTATAGTTTAGCAGCTAGTAGGACAAAACTTCACATTAGAAGAGTTTTGGATTTGATATCCCGCTTTTCACTACCCGAAGGAGTCTCAAAGCAGCTAACATTCTCCTTTCCCTTACTCCCCCACAACGAACACTCTGTGAGGTGAGTGGGGCTGAGAGACTTCAAAGAAGTGTGACTAGCCCAAGGTCAACCAGCAGCTGCATGTGGAGGAGTGGAGACATGAACCCGGTTCCCCAGATTACGAGTCTACCACTCTTAACCACTACACCACACTGGCTCTTGTTCAAGGCTCCCAGTTGGGTTTGAGGCATGAATCAGGCTCAAGATCAGTCCAGTCCAGATTAGGACCAATCAGGATCACCAAACTGGGTCCAGACTGAATAAGGAGTGCCTTGCACAGCCTTAGTACAATGCACTCACAACTTATGTGCAATTAAGTTGTGTGCATTCAGCTTTACACGCTTGGCAAAATAAAATAAAAATAAACTAAAGGGGGCAGAAAGGGGGCAAGCATCCAGGAAAATACTTTGGCAATGCCACCCACCAATAAACCCAAAGTGCTTTGGTTAGATGTGATTTTGAATTTAGGCGCTATCCTCAGAACATAACCCCCATGTAAGTTATGGATGCCACCGATACCCTGCCAATTGATTTATGGAAACGTGATTCTCATATGGTTAAGGTAACTTTTGTATAGCTCAATCTTACAGGAAAATCTTTGAGACTAAAACAACAACAACGAAGAATAGGGCTGGATCTAGCTGTGAATGAATCTGACCATGGCTGCCCAGGGAAGTTTCATGTGTCTTATCTAGAATTCCATTCAGGATTTGAATTTAACTGTGAATGTTTTTAATTCCTCTCAAGATACGTATTTAAATATTATTTCAACACATATGTAAATATGTACCATCTTTCAAAACACATATTTATAATTAAAATGTGGAATGCCTCTCAAAATACACACTTTGATATAGTTATACTGCTGAAAACTGTGTCACAACATTTGGAATACAGTGGTACCTCGGGTTACATACGCTTCAGGTTACAAACTCCGCTAACCCAGAAATAACGCTTCAGGTTAAGAACTTTGCTTCAGAATAAGAACAGAAATCGTGCTTTGGCGGCGCAGCGGCAGCGGGAGGCCCCATTAGCTGAAGTGGTGCTTCAGGTTAAGAACGGACCTCCGGAATGAATTAAGTACTTAACCAGAGGTACCACTGTAGTATGAAATCTGGTTATTTAGGAGGCAGAGCATTCCAACCTCTCCCTTACATTAGACTGGGAAGGGGTCCAGCCGCTGAGCTCTACCATTGGCTACCACGAGTGTCACTCTGTTAGTAGTGACCTCCCTTTTCTGCCCACTGAACATGTTGGGCAGGTGGGAGTCCCGTTGGCAGAATCACTGCCGGCAGGAGCCAGCACAGACACTCACAAACAAGATGTTCAAAGGGTGGGGAGGAGGCAAGGCTGAACTGATCAGGAATCCACTGGGTCCAGAGCTGGTTTCACTGCCATCATGCAACAGTACTGGGCCCACTAAGCTAGTTTGGAGACAGATTGGGACCAATCCCTTCCACCGTGGCTGCCACAGGCAGCAGGGCTGTGGCCCTTGCACTTCGAAAAGCCCTGCCAGCCAGGGGCCTGAAAGGTGCAGATCAAGTCTTTTTATATCGGAATTCGCAAAGAGTGAATTCCTCAAGGCTGCCTAGCTGTTAAGTTTATGGGGCTTACTTCTGAGCAGACACATATAGGATTATGCTCTGTTGTTGTTGTTGTTCAGCTGTTCAGTCGTGTCCGACTCTTTGTGACCCCATGGACCAGAGCACGCCAGGCACGCCTATCCTTCACTGCTTCTCGCAGTTTGGCCAAAATCATGTTAGTAGCAGGGTTATGCTCTAAAGGTTCCAAAATGCAATAAGAACCCCAATTCCCCTTACCAAAGGTACAAAGGTGAACTCTGGCTGCCTGTTTCCTAATGCCTAACTTCAAGGCTGCCTCTCTATATCTCACTGCTCAGCAGAGTGGAATGGACTGGGATTCTTTAATTAACCTACAACTGTGATTTTCAATTTTAATTCTTTGGTTTATATTTAAAATTTAGTCAAACACATGTTTGGGTCCAGGCTTTGGTGACGAAGATATTTGTGGTGTGTGTGTGTGTAAACAATATTTTTATTTGGCTATTATTAACATCCAATTCTTCCATATTATTAAGCTATTTCCTTGGGGGGGGGGGGAAACAAATGTTAATAAAATGTGGGTCTTTGCTGGATCCTCAGATATTAAATCCTCCCATTTCCTATGGATGAAGGGACAATTTCTTACATCCAATCTACATCAATATCCTTGGCTAAAATATGCCCAGCTTAGTTGTACTCCTGGGGAAGCTTTTTGAGTTGGGAGCAAAGCTTTTTCTGATGGCAAAGTCACTTTCAGCTATTAAAGTTAGATCAAAGGATATAAGCTTACA
Organism: Lacerta agilis; assembly: GCF_009819535.1. Classification (NCBI taxonomy): domain Eukaryota; kingdom Metazoa; phylum Chordata; class Lepidosauria; order Squamata; family Lacertidae; genus Lacerta; species Lacerta agilis. The sequence continues at coordinate 89,584,257 of NC_046313.1, forward strand.
GCCTGTCTTAGCGTGTGATAACAAAATGCACCCTTGGTATTCCTTTTTATAGGTAGCGCATGAGAATATCTTGCTGTATTCACTCATATGAATCTAAGGGCAGCACTGCCTAGTTAACAGATTCAAACTTAGTGCAGATTCAACTGAACAATTTTAAAGTATATTATGGAGATATGTTAATGAAAATGGAACAGATCTCAAAACTGCAACAGCTGAAATTGGAGGGAAACCGCTGCAGTAATCATGCCGAAGTTTGGTTTGGCAGCAGATAGATAGACTTTATTCACGTAGCCAACAGGCCCTTGCAACTAAAAATACAGATAAAACATATAAAAACACTGGAGAAAGACCAGTCAGGTATACAAGTATATGAATATACTAGTAGATCATATGGAACCCCCAGGCTAAATGGCCGTTTTAATAGTGACCTCGTTCTCAGAGAGTCAAACGGTTTTCTCTGTTATCGTTTCTGTTCCTACTAGAATAAGGTAAGGCAATGAGGCCCTAATTTGGTGGCCTAAAATGGTCAGTAGAGATGGTAAGATTCTCTCGTTCCTCAGGGTTTGGTTTGGCTTATACCCCCAAAAGGGATGAACTAGTCTGCAAATTTCAGTCAGTTCTGTCCAAAAATTACAAAGTTGCGATAATTTTTGAAACAGAAAAATATGCACACATTTTATACATGTCCAGCAGAAAAGTACCTGGGTCTGTTTGCCTGTAATTTGGGATAGTATGCTTCAAATTATTATAGCTATTTTTCTTCCTATTAATGACTTTCCCCTCTTTTTTGTGAAATAAATTTTTATTTGATTTCCCAAAATATAAACATACAACAAAAACAATTCCCAATCTAATTATTGAGATTGCTCTGAATCTCCTGACTTTCCCCCATCCCTTCCATGGGTCATATTAATTCTATTTTCAACTGCATATCATTTTTTCATCTTCCTAAATTATGATGATGATGATGATGATGATGATGATTTGAATTTATATGCTAGGTCCCTGCGCCTGCCAACCTAGCAGTTCGAAAGCAGGTCAAAGTGCAAGTAGATAAATAGGTACCGCTCCAGCGGGAAGGTAAACAGTGTTTCCGTGTGCTGCTCTGGTTCACCAGAAGTGGCTTAGTCATGCTGGCCACATGACCCGGAAACTGTATGCCAGCTCCCTCAGCCAGTAAATCTAGATGAGCGCTGCAACCCCAGAGTCATCCGCGACTGGACCTAACAGCCAGGGGTCCCTTTACCTTTTTATACCACCCTATACCCAGAGGTCTCAGGGCAGTTCACAGAACAAGATCGACATAAAAACCTCAATAAATATATATTCAAAATAAAAACAACAACCCAATAATAACATTACAAGTGTGTTTAAAATCCTGCTAATGTTTTCACCTGTTTACAGTGATTTTGTATATACATTATAAACATGTCCCGTTATTTTTTAAATTGCTTGTCTTCTTCATTCCTAACCTTCCCAGTTATTTTTTCCATTTTGGTATTGTCCATCAACTTGATTTGCTATTCTTCTCTGGTCGGGGTTATTTCTTCCTTCCATCTCTGGGCTAACAGCATCCAAGCGGCCGTTGTTTCCTCTGGTCCTTTGGGATCTCAGTAGTGAGTTTCCCCCCCTTGACCCATTTTGTGGAAGCCATATCAAACAGCTTCCAAATTAGTCTGAGCAAATCGGTCTGCTTTATGAAGCACGGAGTTGGGACCCGAATCAAATCTTGTGATCAGTTGCCTGTTTCCATGATCCCCTTTGTGAGAACTAAGAACAACTTCAACTTGGGTGAGTTAGTTTAGGAAGAGGGCATGAGGAAGAAGAGGCCATAAACTATCTCCCAGTGCTGCTGCTTTCATCAAAATATGGAGGAAAGCACAAGAAATAGTAAATAGGGAGGAAAGCACAAGAAATAGTAAAGGGAAAAAAACCCCAGTTTTTAATGGTCAGGAGAGCACATCTGATTTTGTTCTCACTAAACCTCATGACAGAGGTGGGTAACCAGATGCCCTCTAGATGTTCTTGGACTACAACTCCTATAATGCTTGACCAGTAGCCATGCTGCCTGGGGATGATGGAGGGTCATATGGAGGGTCACTGCTTCCCCAACACTGCCTTACAACAATCCTACCAGGCAGATATTACTACCTTTGTATGGATGAGAGAAGGTTGAGAGATAATGACTTGCCTATTGTAATTTTTTGGCTGAAGAGTGATTTGAAATGAGCACTTTGCATTCTAAATTTACAGATACTACAACAGTTCTCACATTCTTCACTTAAGAATTTTTTTTTTTTTGGGGGGGGGGGCTATATTTTGCTTATCTTGTTACATATAGGATGTGACTGTGGCCTGAATTCTTCCTCTATATATAGGCTCATTGTGTACGGTTGACTCGTGTATGCTGGATTGCACCAAAACTGAGCCAGTTAACCTTTGTCTTCCAAGGCTGTGTTTGTCTTGGAATGCTGTACATATGTTCACAATCATTCATATCTTTGTATCTTCAATGATTTTCAATTAATCCCCTGGGACAGATTTTACCTCATCAGCGCAAAGGGAGGTGATAAAGGACCACAGTGAGTTATTGTGAACACCTGCACGTCACATCATCTTTCTGTCAGTTCTGACTGTTTGTAGAATATCAATAGCTAAAACGGATTGGGCAAATGACCCTGGCACTGATGAATTGCTCACTCCAAAGGTTCCTGTGTTTTCAATCTGTCAGTTTCAGATGGAATAAAAAAGCACAAATACTCATGCTTTCTCTAAAGGGCCCCCTTTTAAAACATACGTTAAATATGACTTGTTTCATAATGAACGACTGGTAGTGCACTGCAGCAGAACTATGTACTTTATGAATTAAGGAATATTAAGGTGTAATTTTGTAGCCAAGCCCACCGTGGACTTAATGCAATCCATTATATTATGATGATAATATATAAAGTATTTTCTTTTGAAATTAATGTAATCAACCTTTTCCCGTTTTCAAGTGTGCCAATCATATTGTAGCATGAATAATATATTCCATAACAAAGTACTAACAAAGGGTGGAATTGTTACTATTAGTGCTCACTCACATGAAAGGAAGCTAAGGGGTATTATTACATTATGCTGGACCGGGGCACAAGAAACCTTTACCCACATCCAGCTACTCCTGAGGAAGATCCTACACATTGTGATTTCAAAGGTCACCATGAAGAAAGGGGTATAATGCTTATGTGTTGATCTCAGAGAGGTAGTTAAGAGAGACAGAGAAGGAGGGAAAGAGACAGAGAAAGAGAAAGAGAAAGAGGGGAGGAATAAAAGTGAAGCCAGCTTCTGTGGGCTCAGACAAATGGGAAGTGTCATCTTGAGGCAATGCAGAAAGTGGGGAGCGGGGGAATGCAGACAGCAGGACTATGAAGTACAGCATTTGAGGACTCCTGAGTGCAATCCCATCCATGTCTGCTCTGAAGTAAGCCCCGCTCAGTTCAACGGGACTTGCTTCCAAGTAAGTGGGGTTAGGATTCCGCTCTGCCAATTTTAACTGGAGGGAGAGAGAGAAGTGGCGGGGAAAGTTTGTGTCTGTTGGCTCACAGTACAATCCTGCACAGTACAATCCTAAACATTCCTACTCAGAAATAAACTGCCTCAGTTCAGTGGGGTTTATTCTCAGGCAGGTGGGGTTAGGGTATGATTGCAGCCTCACTTTGAGTGGAACATTAGAAGAAAGGGGATAAAGGTGGTGTCTTAAAAGTCGAAGAAGAAGAAGAAGAAGAGTTTGGATTTGATATCCCGCTTTTCACTAGCGAAGGAGTCTCAAAGCGGCTAACATTCTCCTTTCCCTTCCTCACCCACAACAAACACTCTGTGAGGTGAGTGGGGCTGAGAGACTTCAAAGAAGTGTGACTAGCCCAAGGTCACCCAACAGCTGCATGTGGAGGAGCGGAGACGCAAACCCAGTTCCCCAGATTATGAGTCTACTGCTCTTAACCACTACACCACACTGGCTAAAGCAGAACAGAGGGGCAGAAGGAACGGGAAAGCAAATGAAAGGGAGGGAGACCGTGCAATGCTAACCACATCTACTCAGAAGTAAGTCCCACCAATTTCACTTGGACTTATTCCTAGGTAAATATGCAAAATATTGCAGACTTGGGGCGTTTCCAGGGATGCAACAAGTGATGAAGATGATGTGCTGGGGATGAGGATGGGGCTTGAATTTGGTGTGATGGAAGAAGGATGAAAGTTGGTGTGCAAAGTGGGAGGGCGGAGATGTTGAGAAGGAATTGAATAACAGGAGGGTTTGGGAACAGAACCTAAGAAGCTGTCAGGCCATTGGTCCTGACTGGCAACAATTTTCCCAGAGCTCAGACTCTCCCAGTCCTATTTGTAGATGCTGGGGATTCAGATACACCTGGAGCCCTTTACCCCATAAGATAAGGGCAATAGTAGGGAAAGCTCTGCTCGAACTATGGAATCTCCCAAGCTTTTAAAAGCTGCTTAATATCTGCTTTTAAAGAAAACACTGAAACAAGAGGCTGATAGGTCCTTCCTTTAATGCAATTAATGCTCTCAAGATCCCATTCAAATAAATAGTAGTTAAGAACAATCAGTAAAACAGAGAATCTAATTGCCACAGGAGTTTGGGGAAAAGCTTTCCTACTTCAGCTGCAACACTGCACCAGAACCCTGTATACAAGATGCTGACACGACTAGAACTGTGCATACTTTACCAAAGCAGATCAAATATGAAGCAAGCAAGATGCTCATACTAATTAATTATTTGATCGCCATACAAATGAGTTAATAATAGGTCACCCTGAGCTACCTTATGACTGAAGCTGTGAAATTCCATCACCATCTAAGGCAGAACTAGTGAAGTGGGGAATTGTTAGCAATGTTGCATTTTGGGGAACTAATTATTTGAGAGTTGTAAAGGCTTTTGGTGCAAACGATTTCCATTCCACAATCAGACTTTAGACAAACTTCAAGAAGGCATTAATGGCACCATCTTATCTGACTTTAGCAGGCATTTGTCTTAGAAATAAAAGTAATTACTTGCTTCCTCCTTGCCTGTTCCCACTGTAATGCTCCTCTGATGTATACAAATTCTCCAGTTGAACAAGAGTGCCAAAAGACAGTAGTACCACCTGCCAAATTATCCCTAATCATGACACTTGTGTTTAGTCTGGCTCCATACCAGATATTTTCAGGCATCTAAACAATGTTCTCAGCATTAGCACTGAGGCAATTTTTCCATGGCTCCAAAGTTCAGTTTTCATAACCTGTGCCAGGCCACATATTTTCAGTATAAAACATGTTATTGTCACGAGATAGGAGTCAATTTTTTTGTCAATATGAAAAACCACTAGAAGGCCCAAGACCCACAGTGAACCAGATGTGAATTTGAACTGCTTGTTTAATTTTATCTACATCATATTCAAGGACTTGGCATGTGGATTTCTTCAGTCGACCCACTTTAAATATATTTTGAGCATGGAAAATTTTGTACTTTGAAGCATTAAAAAAATGTAAAAAACAAAACCCACCCTAAGATGTATCAAGGTGTGTGAAAGGACAGCAAACTGCATTGAATGCTTTATTGGCCATCTGCCATCCTCTGAGTGGTCGTCAATAATGATCCATCAAACAATTAACACAGCTAATAAATTAGTCACAAAGTAACCTAATTTGCCAGCCACTAGTAGGCACCAGTTGGAAATTAATGTACTGCAGCTATTCAGGATCACACCTGACACAAAACCAGATGGAAAAGTAGCATGACATAACAGATGATGATTAATGATATGGGTGACATATGGCACTAATGGGTATTAAGATTCTGTAAAAATCAGTACTCTCCCAACCTACTGCATGTGTGTGTGTGTGTGTGTGTGTGTGTGTCTGTGTCCATTGCCTTCTGTAGGGAACAATACTGCATGTACTGTTAGAATCCATCATAAACTATATTACTCACCATCTGTCTCTTCTGTACTAGGTAGAATCTGCAAACTTTTCTTTCTTTTTCTGGGAGTTTCACTTAGCTGGTTAGGAGACTGTTACTAGAATACTAATGAATTGCCAGTACATTTCCATACCTAGTATTAAAACAGTGCATATTCCTGGTCACGTTGGAAGCATATTCTGTGACCAGCACCCTGCAAGTTCTATGTCTTCAAACCAGCAGGAGTTAAATGAGATCATAAATCTGGTCTCCTTTTGAATATGGAAAAGTATAGCTTGGGCCTAGTTCATATAAGCTCTTCCACAGCACTGGAGTTTGGCAAGGGTTATGTCACTATTTTATTTTATTTTTTAAATTATTCAAAGCATACAATACTAGTAGGAAGTACCCAGTATTGCTCAGGAATTCTAAGAAACACCGACCTTCCTCCCTTACAAATTTATAAATGGATAATGTTATTTGTTAGTTTCTAGTGCTGTACACACACACACACACACACACAACCTGGGTAAAGCACAAGCAGAATCCTGGCCCGAAACAATTTTGAGCTGGGGCTAATGTTATTAGGGCTTTTAAAACCATATACAGTTGGATGCTGGGGTCAGGGGGAGATGCTGTATCCCTTCCTCACCTCCTAATCACACTGCAGAGCAGAGGAAGTGATGCTTAATTCATTTGGTTTGCAGCGGTCGAACATGATAATAATGCAGATCCCTCTTTGCACTCTTGGTGGGTGATACTGCTGCCGCACATGCTTCTCTGCTGTGCCAGGCCCAGTTGCCCACACCTCATGGCTGTCCCCAATCTCACATTGTTTTCCTTAATGTATCCCATTTTTGCCCCAGCCATCCCCACTGACAAAGACACCTTCTCTCATCTCGTGGCTACCATTTACCCAACTGTTGCTACATTTTGAGAAGTGGCTGCCTGAGCCAGATCCACATCAAACACTGCCTCCCCCAACCAACTCCAATGTGACCATACCCAGTGCTATTTTTCTAGAGCAGTGTTTTTCAACCACTGTTCCGCGGCACACTAGTGTGCCGCGAGATGTTGCCTGGTGTGCCGTGGGAAAAATTGAAAAATTACTTTATATATAGTCAATATAGGCACAGAGTTAAATTTTTTTAACATTTTCTAATGGTGGTGTGCCTCGTGATTTTTTTCATGAAACAAGTGTGCCTTTGCCCAAAAAAGGTTGAAAAACACTGTTCTAGAGAAAGAGGTGCTGGAGCTCACTATGAACACCTCCCTTGTTTTTTTTATAATGGCAATGGAGCCCACCTTAGAGGTACCAGAACTGAGTTCCAGTGGGCCTGACCCAACACAGGGGCAGTAGCTGGTGTAGTGGTTAAGAGTGGTAGACTCGTAATCTGGTGAACCGGGTTCACGTCCCTGCTCCTCCACATGCAGCTGCTGGGTGACCTTGGGCTAGTCACACTGCTTTGAAGTCTCTCAGTCCCACTCACCTCACAGAGTGTTTGTTGTGGGGGAGGAAGGGAAAGGAGAATCTTAGCCACTTTGAGACTCCTTCAGGTAGTGATAAAGTGGGATATCAAATCCAAACTCTTCTTCTTCTTTTCTGCTCTCAATCCTACTGAGGTCTGCTTCCCCAGTGTATTCCCTGTGGGTAACACACTGGCAATACAGACCTCTGCAACCAGGAATACACTGGAGGGTTAAATCCTGCTCACGCTGATCATGTGTGTGGATTCCCCTGCCGGGAGCAGGCATACACAGTCAAAGCACAATGTCAGGCCCCACACTACTTTTCGCAGAGGCTGCCAGCCTCTCCTTCTGCCCACCCAAGACCCTACTCCATGACAGGCCCACATCACTCAAGGTGATCTGCAGCTGTCTCAACCAATTCAGTTGAAGTATGGATCAGCCTAGATCTGCCTGATTTGGTACAGGATTTTGGCTTTGGTTGAATTCCATACATAGACATATTATTTTGGTTGGTTAAAATCAGTGCAGTTTGGAACAGCTCAGTCTGCCATCTTGATTCAAAATGGTGTACAAAGGCATACATGCATAGGCCATAACCCGCTTCTTTATCACACCAAAGTGGACAATAGTATCTTCAGAGGCATCCAAATCTGTGTAGTTTGAAACCATCACGCCAAATTGGATGTGAAGCAATTCTCCCACCAAATAGTGTATACAAAACACCTACATCAGGGTAGGATATGCATAAAAAGGTAAAGGGATCCTTGACCGTCAGGTCCAGTTGTGGACGACTCTGGGGTTGTGTGCTCATCTCGCTCTATAGGCTGAGGAAGCCGGCATTTGTCCGCAGACAGCTTCTGGGTCATGTGGCCAGCATGACTAAGCCGCTGCTGGCGAAATGCACGATATTGGGGAAACATACAAAAATGTATTACACTAGCAAAATTGATTTGCAAAAATGTAAATATTAGGCAAAATTGCTTCCAAAATCTGTATATTGGAAGAAATTGGCACTGCAATGCTGATAAATGTTCGTGATGACTTCATTTTTTAAGATTGCAAACTGAGGCAGAAATGTGGAGAATGGAACTTAAGACGGGGGGGGGGGATGAGGAACAGAGAGAAACCAAAATTGACTGATTAGTCCACTCCTACCTGTGACACGGGATGTGGGTAGTGCTGTGGGTTAAACCACTGAGCCTAGGGCTTGTTGATCAGAAGGTCGGCGGTTCAAATCCCCGCGACGGGGTGAGCTCCCGTTGCTTGGTCCCTGCTCCTGCCACCCTAGCAGTTTGAAAGCATGTCAAAGTGCAAGTAGATAAATAGGTACCGCTCTGGCGGGAAGGTAAACGGCGTTTCTGTGCGCTGTTCTGGTTCGCCAGAAGCGGCCACATGACCCGGAAGCTGTACGCCGGCTCCCTCGGCCAATAAAGCGAGATGAGCACTGCAACCCCAGAGTCGTCCACTATTGGACCTAATGGTCAGGGGTCCCTTTACCTTTACCTGTGACACAGCAAATGAAGACAACAGCTCTTTCTGTTCCTGGCATGTGGAGCAGAACTAGCTGTGTGGACCTGGCTGATAAGTCTTAGTGGCAACTGACTTTAGTTGGGGTTAGCCCTGAGTCTCGGAACATGAAGGTATTATCCCCTCATTGCATTGGATCACTTCTGGGGAGGGGCAGGGGGAAGTTAAATGGAAAACAAGAAACTCAAAGAGAGCATTAGAAAAGGATGATAAAAGAACAGCAGGGTTGATCTTCAATTGCCACCACATCTGTTAACCATGAATGAACAACAGTCAGATTCATGTGCATTAGATTTGCAGTCCTTGAGAATATAAATAAGACCATCTAGTGATAATATACAGCTTATTGTTATAAAGGTCAGAATGGGTTGGATTTGATAATATGCCTAATTGTAGGCAATCCACAACACACAGAACATGCAATCCATGAAGAGGGAGCCCTCTCACAATACCAATAACCTTTTAAAAATAGCCTTAAGAATAGACAAGAAAGAGAATATGTGTATGCATTCATAAAGCTGTATCTCTTTCCAATTACCCCTTTAGCAAAAGAGATCAGAAAGCTGAACAGCATTTAGAGGTAAAAATCTAATGAATTTTCTTAAGACATCAAACAGGAAGCATAAGAAAAGAAGCACAGAATTAAATACAGTCAATATGGTTTTGGAAAGAGAAGGTCACGACTCCCAAACTTTTGTAAATTCTTCAAAAGCGTGAATTTCAGAGGAGCCCTAGGGGATAGAGGGACCAAATGTTCTGTGATTTTGTTTTTTAAAAATTCTTCCCATAAAGACATTACCAAAGACATACCTTGGGAGTTCCTGTCTAAACTGTAAAATCAGAGCACAAGGCAAAAATTGAACAGCTGCCATTTTACAGTGATCTGGATGGGGTAGAAAGAGGCAAGCTAGAATAGGCAATGAATACAAAAGCTGCCTCACACATGATGATAACTATGGGCATCAGGAAGCACACTGCTCTGTCATTGCCAAAGGGAAATTTTCATTCCTTTCTATGCCCAGGGAAGTTCAAGGACTCCTTAAGCGGGAACAGCTTGTACACACCTCCCCCAGGAGGAAGCACAGATGTAAGAGAGAGGTGTGGAAAACAATTGCTCTTTGTGTCCCTTCATCAGATCTGAAACAATTATAGAGTTGTCATGACAAAAGGCTGCACAAGGGTCTAAGGCACTGTATGTGGGTGCTAGTAATATGTTCAGTTCATTCTATAATGAATTACTGACCCATCAAACAACAACAACAGCAGCAGCAGCAGCAATTTATTATTTGTACCCGGCCTATCTGACTAGGTTGCCCCAGCCACTCTGGGTGGCTTCTATCATATATAAAACCATAATAAAACATCAACCTGAAAAAGCTTCCCTATTCAGGGCTGCCATCTGATGCTTCCTAAATGTTATATAAAGAAGATAAAATATGCACCACTTTCCCAGTTTTTATCGAGAAAATCAGGTGGTCCTTGGGTGTTTCACAGGGCAGGACCCAAACCAATAGATTCAAATTGCAATGAAAGAGATGCTGAATAAACATTAGGGAGAACTTTCCAGTGGTAGGAGCTGTTCAACAGTGGAATGGACTACCTCCAAAAGGTGATGGACTCTCCTTCATGGAAGGTTTTTAAAAGAGGTTGAATGGCCACCTGCCAATGTTTCTTTAGCTGCAGGGCTTTGGATTTGGTGACCCTTGGGGTCCCTTCCAGCTCTCCAATTCTTTGGTTCTATGAGCTCCCACAGGGAACGCACATGTTCTCGCCTATCTGATATGCACATGTTGCTGTTCTGCTTTGTAAGCAGTGCCTCTGCCATGCTATATCACCTTTTTCTGTGGTTTCTGTTTCCTCACATAGTAGTTTAAAAAATTGCTTTCATGTAAGAACTGGAGGAACAACGGCTTTAATAGCTGTGTTCGAGAGATGTGTTTCATTAATTCGCCACATGCTGCCACGAACATAACCCAGTCAATATAGGGGGTTTATGTTCTCTGCTTCTTTCCTATGAGGATTTTATCTCTCTGACTGGTTCCCCATAGATGTTAATTTCCCTTCCATATAAAGGCTGCAGTTTCTCTTCTGCAGTGGTGATGGCGTGTCTGGCATCTGCATCATTAGAACAAGGGCTGGCTACTGTGTGACTGAAAATGACTTCTGGCAGGAGTCCTGCCTTCATGTTGCTTGTTGGCCTGGCTCTCCACATTATCCTTGCCCTTGTTTAGGGATTTTCTTTGCCTTGTAATTGCACCAGCTGAACACATTTCCCTGAGAGCGTGCCATGGAGAAAGAGAAGGGGAACAAGTCATTGAAGAGACAGAACAGAAAGTGTTATTCCAACATTACTGACGAAATAAACATTTAAAAACAAACAAACAAACAATAAACCCTAAATCAGTTGATTTAGGCTTTGTTGTGACTTTTAAAATCTTTTTAATTAAACTATTATGATTCAGACTAGGTATATGCTAGAGTTGGGATTGGTTTGTTACTGTTGTTTTCAGGATTACCAGAGGAATCCTATCATGACAGGTGAAGAAGAACTGCCTTGAATGTGGATGAATCACTAAACAAATGACAGATAAACAGATGAATGTGACTGTGCAGCAGGAATGGGAAAGAAATTAGATTTCATTTGCATTGAAAAGCAAAGCTCCCTAATTTGCACATCCTGCAAAGAGAAACCTTGTCGTCCTTCATACTCTTCTGATTTTGTAACGAACTTCTTCAAGCCAAGTAATGTGTACCAAAATGTATATACTAGGGGAAAGTATACAAATTGCTTTGCAAAAATGTGCACATTGGGGGAAATTGCATACCAACACTAGGAGAAATTCACCCTAAAATGCTAAGGAATTTTCATGAGAATATGTTCACAAAATTCACAAACTGGAGAACTGAATTTAAGATTGGAACTTGAGAGATGAAGATAAACTGAAATCAACAGATTTGCCTGTCCCTACCATGTGGTGTGTGTTTCTTTTTTCCTCTTCAATTGGCATTTCTTCCTTTCTCTTTTAAAAAGATCTCCCCACCCATTAGTCCCAATGGGAGAGAAGATAAGAATACCAGCCCTAGCCCAGCTGTCAGGAGAATGAGCTTGATTGATCTTTCTGACCTCTCTTACAAGGAGGTCAAGCGGGGGGGGGGAGGCTACCAATATGGGGGTTAAAGCAAAAGAAATGAACTGTGTGTGTGTGTGTGTGTGTGTGTGTGACCTGTTTTATGGGAGACCAAAACAACTTTCTGCTTCTGTTTTCTATCCAAATGGCATGAATGTTTCAGACACCCTACTATTCCTTCAAGGCAGGAGACCTGCCAAAACTTGAACAGACAGATTTTGTGTGGTACTTATCCTAACAGCTCACTCTCACGCTCTCTCTTTCCCCCTCTCTGTAACTTTTCTGTGACCTGTACATAAGCTGTTCCAGGCTTTCAGTTTTACATCACAACAATAACAAATGTAAAATTAATGGCGTGGGGTGGGGGTATATATGGGTTTTTCATCCAGAACTTGTGTTTTACAAACTTTCCATTCATTTATTTACAATGGGGCTCAATTGATTCATCCTCCCTTCATTTTGAAAGCTAGAGTGCATCTGGACCTTGCACCTTGAGCATTCTGTCTACTGATAGTGGTTAGATGTCTCAGTGAGGTCCATGATATTCCTACTTAAAAGATTTCCAGGATAGATATGTATCCTGCCTTGCAATTTTTTTTTGGGGGGGGACAAATCTGTCAGTTTTCATTTCTCTTAAATTCTATTTCCCCCCCACATCAGTTTATGATTAGTGGTGTATTTTTTTTTAAAGTCCTCATGGAGAATTGTCAATTGTATTAGTGTGAATTTCTCCTAATATACACATTTTGGTAGCTATTTTTTCTCATATAATGCATTTGTGTATGCTAGTTTTGAAAATATATGCATTTTAATGCTAATTTTACCCTAGGAAACATTTTTTGTATACATTACTTTGCTTTAAAAAAGGGGGGGGAATAACCAGGGAAGTTTGTCTGCCACCTTCATTATATATCTTTAGGCTCCAGGCAAAAACATTTCTCTTCAACCAGGCTTTTGGTTGATTAATATTCTATGGCCTTTTAAATGTGTTTGTGGGAGGGGGGTTATTGTTTTGTTTTGTGCTTCTGTCCTGTATTTTTATCATGTGAACTGCCCTGAGATTTTCGGGTGAAGGTCGGTATATAAATTAAATAAATAAAAAAGCCGGAGAGGCACAAATTTCAAAGGATTGCTGTGTTTTGGTTCACATACTGTTTCAGGAAGTGTGAATTAAGTTAGTTCACCTTTAATGCAGAGAAAGTTGACTACTGGGTGCTTAATACTTCCGTAACTATTTATGATAACAGCAAATGCACTATGGATTGGTTTTCTCAAAAAATAAATTATTCGACTATCTATTTCAGTGGCTGGACCCAATTTTTCATGTTGTCAAATTGAATCATAGTCACCTATTCCCTCACGATGCACAGTTGTATTAGTTTTAAGACAAAAGGCATATTATTCATTTATTTGACCATATTGGTTTCCTCTTCTTCTTTGCTTTTTCTTCATAACATCCTTTCTCAAGTGGGACATGTAACTATATGGCATTGTTCTCACTTTCCTTATAGTTCCTAAAACAGCTTTCAAATGTTGCACATGAAATCAACATTTCAGTAAGTAGTAAGTGTTCCCTCTAGATCCTATTTCCTGGCTTCCAGTGGTACCATTCTGCAATAAGAACAGTTTGACACAATCGGTTAGGGACCGCAGTCATAGAATCATTGAATTGTAGAATTGGAAGAGACCCAAGGGTCTTCTTGTCCAACCCTCCTGCAATGCAGGAATGTCAACTGGATCATCCATGACAGATGGCCATCCAACCTCTGCTTAAAAACCTCCAATGAAGGAGAGTTCACCACTTTCCAAGGGAGTCTGCTCCACTGTTGAACAGCTCTTACCATCAGAAAGTTGTTTCTGATATTTAGTCAGATTCTCCTTTATTGTAACTTGAAGCTATTAGTTGGGATTCTGCCCTCCATCTTCTATGTGACAACCCTTTAGATATTTCAGGATGGCTATAGTATCTCCACCCAGTCTCCACTTTTCAAGGCTAAACATACCCAGTTCCCTCAACCATTCCTCAAATGCCTTGGTTTCCAAACACTTGATCAGGTTGGTTGCTCTCCACTGCACACATTCCAGCTTGCCAATATCTTTCTTAAATTCTGGCATCCAGAACTGAGTGGTACTATTAACTCCCTTGATCAGGACACTATAAGTCTGTTGATCCATAAGCTTCTTTTGCTGCTGTATTGCACTGTTGACTCACTGTGAAGCTTGTAGTCTATTAAGACCCCTAGATACTTTTCAGTAGATGTACTACTGGCAAGCCAGTTGTCTCCCATCTTGTATTTGTGCAGCTGTTTCTTCCTGCCTAAGTTTAGAACCTTACATTTGTCCCTGCTGAAATTCATTTTGCTAGTTTGGGCACATTTTCCAATCTGTTAAGGTCATATTGAATCCAGATTCTGTCTTCAGTATCATTAGTTACCCCTCCCAACTGTACTGTTAATTTTTTATCAAAAGTTTTCAACATAATACAATAAAAGTCAAACTAATCTAAAGACAAAGAATAACAAAAATGAAAAACAAAACAGGAAGAAATAAAAATCAAGAAATGGAGAGGCAGAAAAGATAAAGAACCCCCTCAGCTTAATTGGAAAGTGGGTCACCAATTTTGAGCACTGCTGGGTGGCAAGGGGAGGAACATTGATTTTGATCCATCTTTTTTTTGTTGCAATAATGGGCACCAATTCATTGCTCAGTTAAAGTTATGGAAACAACCACAAATAATTATATTTAACAATCCTCATAGCTTTATGTGAAGGTCTTTTATATTCTGTTTGTTTATCTTCAGTGTTGTGAGAGGGACATCTGAAAAAAACATGTGTCCACCACATGTACAGAACCCACTGTACACCACCGAGAGAAACTGAGCATGGAGTCTGGAGGTGCGTCTGTTTTAAATGTATGTATACCTTTAACCCATATGCCTAAGAGAGAGCTTGCCCCACCAGGAAGTAGGGGGAAATTGTTTATTGCACAGAAAAGAAAGAGAGTAGACACATGCAGCTTTAGACAGCAGGGTTACCAATATGCAGGGAACAAGTGATCACCAAAAGCAGAGTACCGGTATTTGCTTTGTTGATCCTGGAGATGGACCCAAACAGCAGCAAAATGGTTGAATTTTCCTCTCTATCCCACCCCCCTGAAAAGATAGCCTAAATGATTACCATTGTCTACATTTAGCACTGTGCTTGATATTGTCGGTGCTAAGCATGCACAGATCCTGAAGTTGAGGCTCCAGTACTTTGGCCACCTCATGAGAAGGGAAGACTCCCTGGAAAAGACCCTGATGTTGGGAAAGATGGAGGGCACAAGGAGAAGGGGACAACAGAGGATGAGATGGTTGGACAGTGTTCTCGAAGCTACTAACATGAGTTTGGCCAAATTGCGGGAGGCAGTGAAGGATAGGCGTGCCTGGCGTGCTCTGGTCCATGGGGTCACAAAGAGTCGGACACGACTGAACGACGACGACGAAGCATGCACATTCTTTGTAACCCAACAAAGCATATATCACAGCAGCCAAACATTAAAGTTCCACAGTCCTTTTGCATGATTTTATATTACAATAAACAACAAGCAACATACACTCAGAACTTCCCAGCTTTTCTTATTTATTTTATGCTTAAAATCTTATAGGTGTTTTTTTTCCTTAGGTTTAATAAAATATCCTGAATGCAAAATGCATGTGGTGTAGTAAAGAGAAAAACAAAACAAAAACCTTTAAGTTACTAGCTTCCGGAAATACTTTATTTTGTATTTGAAGAATAAATGCAGATACAGTATTTTATCTTATTTTAAAAACCAGGAGCACACGCTTGAGGCATTTAATATAAAAATAAAATAAAGATACTAGTTGTGAATAATTTACCACCACTATTAGACTAAAAAACTCAAGTCTAGACATACATTGTCTCTATATATCCAGTTATTAGATTTTTAAACATGAAGTTTAAACATTTCCTACAGTAACAAGTTAAGGATGTAAGAGGCCTACTGGATCAGACCATAGGTCCATCTAGTCCAGCAGATGCCCATGGGAAGTGGAAAATTCACACACACCCAAGTAAAACACTAAAAAATATTGCACCATTTGCCCGTCCTGGTGCTAATTCAGCAGGATAGATGAATGGCAATGGATGTGGAGAGAGAGGATAAGGATGGAAGAGAGGAATTGAATGTGTTGTTGGAATAATGGAAGGAGGGGGGAAATGTAGGAATAACATGGGGGTCAGCTCTCTTGGGCAAAAATTAGACAAATACGGTAACATTGGTTTAATTACGGTAGGCTGAAAGTCTATATATACTTACCTGGTGAACTCAATAGGGCTTACTCATGAGTACACATGCAAAGGATTGCGTTCTTAGGCTGTAATCGTAACCACATCTACTCAGAAGGAAGTCCTATTAGATTAAGTATGTCTTACTGACAGGTAAGTGAGGTCAGCACTGCCGGCTTAGTTTCCTTTTTAATATACTTAAAATAAGCAAGCGTCTCTATGAAAACGAGGCAGGTAGCAAAATGTCTACTGATCTGAAATAAATTGTTCCTAAAAAACTGAGAAAGAGAAATATCTTTCTGCCACCTCACCTCAAGAGTATTCATTTTCCTCATGCTTAGTATCACCACAGAACACATCCACACAATGAAAGCCATACAACAGTGGCATCACATTAGAAAGCACTTGTGGCTATGTATTTATTATGTTTATAATTATCCCAAAACTAGAGGCATCAAAAATGACATCATAAAAGAATGTCCCATCCAGGTACAGGCTGAGACAGAGAAGGCCCAAGCCGCACCCTGTACAGTACTATGCCCAGAAAATTATGTTGGCAACACTAATTTTGATTTAGCATTATGTCTAAAGCAGGCCCCTTTCTGCCTTCTTTTATTTTATTTTCTCTTTGTGGGTAGGAAGTTATATTTTGTCAGGGTTGTGATAAGAAATGTTTTTAGTATAGGCAGTTGTAGTTCACACATGTTCAGTATTTGTGCGTCTGTGTATACGCACATCGCGCCAAACCCGGAAGTGACCTCGAAACGTCATAAAGACGTTTAAATGTGACTAAAAGGGTGGAACAGGGTGTTTGCAGGCTTATTCAATGGGTTCCAATTATATGTGATTTCACCGATGTGCATGGTGCCTCAGAACATGCATCTAGTTGGAGCCAAAAAGACAAAAGAAAGAAAGACAGAATGTTGTGACAAATGGTTGAAATATTTATTAGCATTCCGTTGCTGACAATAGCCTTTTGTTCACATTGATAAACACACTTTTTTCTGCACCTCTGTATTATTCTGAAACAAATTGTGTTCTGTTTCTTTGAAAGAATATATCACATTAACAATTTGTGACTTACAGGCTTCAACATGTGAAGGTGTGAAATTGTGCTCTGAGCGAAGACATGACAGAAACTTTTATATTTTCCAAGATATGCCTGGTACTTGAGCCAAGCTACTCTGAATAAACTCATTAGAGATGCATGCCTAAAATCCTACTTCCAGCTTTTGAAAAATGATGCGTGTTGCTCCCAGTCAATTTTGTTTTACCCTAAAAATATCAAATAATTATAAGCCTTTTTCCCCTGTACCCTTTAAATAAAAATAAAATGAAAACACTGCCAAAGTTCCTAGAACATAAACATGACCTACCTTTCTTTTTAATTTTTTTTATTCAGTTCTCTTTGTGAAGTCCATTTAGTGGTCACCAGGGTTATTTTTCAAAACAAATTCTCAGTGCTGCCAGAAAAAAAAAATCAATGCCAGCAGTCCAGAATTCATGAGCAACCATGCAATAACAAACCTGTCCGCTCATATGATGGAGGAGGGAGAATTGCTGTAAAAAATAGATTTCAATCTAAAGCCTCTAAGGGGTTGTTAGAAATGCAGAAAAATACGCTTTGAAGAATTAAGGCAAAATATTGCTCTTATTGCGAACTATGCATCTAAGGGTACTGGAGTATCAATTTCACCATTTCAGTTTGCAAACTGCACAGAGCAAATCAAATTCTTAGAAGCCTTTGGCCTCCCTCACAAAAGAAGAAACAAAGACTAAGTGGGACAATATGCCTCCTGCTTCAATCAGCTAAGGTTCCCAGGGTCCTGATGAAACACTGCTGTCTTGCTTCATCCCATCTAAATCAGGAGACACCACAGAAGTTCTGAACAGGTGCCTGGAAGCAGCAATGGAGGAGATGAGGGCCACAAGGCTGAAATTAAATCAAGACAAGATGGAGGTATGTATGCAGGCTGGGTGTACAAATCTGGGACATGGTGAGACAGCCTGTTCTGGATGGGGTTGTACTCCCCTGGAAAGAGCAGGTTCATAGCCCGAGAAAGCTCCTGGATCTAATTTTGTCACTTGAGACCCATATGGATTTGGTAACTAGGAGCACCTACACCTAGTTTCAGCTGGTGTGCCAAATATGACTCTTTCTCCAATTAAAGGGGATGGTAACAGTGATCCATGATTTGGTAACATCCAGATTTTGAATCTACAAGCAGTGCAGCCTGCAGCAGCCAGGCTATTGATCAGAACATAAATGAATCCCAAAGGCTTGCATGCATACCCACTTGTTGCCATCTACCTTGGTTCTCAAACTTAATCTTTTCCGGAAGTCTGTTCCAAAACCAAAGCATTCCAAAACCAAGGCATGCTTTCCCATAGAAAGTAATGCAAAACGGATTTTTCCAGACTTTTAAAAACAACCCTTAAAACAGCAATTTAACATGAATTTTACTATCTAATGAGACCATTGATCCATAAAATGAAAGCAAGAATCAATGTACTGTACTATAAAATAAATATGACAGTATTGTAGATGATAAAAAAGTAACTTTTTTACTTACCTGTAATGATGATAAAACAAAATAAAAAATAAAAAATTCCTTCCAGTAGAACCTTAGAGACCAACTAAGTTTGTTCTTGGTATGAGCTTTCATGTGCAAAAGCTCATACCAAGAACAAACTTAGTTGGTCTCTAAGGTGCTACTGGAAGGAATTTTTTATTTTTTATTTTGTTTTGACTATGGCAGACCAACACGGCTACCTACCTGTAACTGTAATGATGATAGTCATTGTTTGGATGCGGGGCATTTATCCATTTCCACAGTCACACAATCAATCAATCAATCAATCAGTAGCTGAACTGGGTTCCACACAGTCACAAAAACAAAAACACAAAATAAATAGCAAAAACAAAAGTGCCAAACTTAATATGTTCTGGAAGTCCATTTGATTTCTGAAATGTTCAAAAACCAAGGCGCAGCTTCTGATTGATGCAGGTGCCCCAAAAACAACAGCTGACAGCCGCATTAGACGTTAAACTTCTGAAAAACGTTCAGAAATCGGAACACTTACTTCTGGGTTTTTGGCGTTTGAGAACCAAGGTACCACTGTACTACAAGTTGCTTTTTGCAACAAGAGTTGACAAATCTTCCTAACACCAGGTTTGTGTTTGTGTGTACACATACACTTTCTCCATTTGCTGTAACACTGGTCTCGTGACCACTTAGCCTCTTGATTTTTGCATTCATTCCCGTCATTGTACAGTATGTCAAGTCTCCCACCACAATAAACTATTTAATTTGCTTCAGTTATGACACCTTTTATGGCATTCCTCTTTGCCCATTGGAGGGTGGTAGGGAACCAGTTTAACACCAAGCACTCAAGGTTGTGATCAGACCAAATTCTATAGCTAGTTTTGGAATTATACTTTATCACCAGCTGTTCTAGAACATAGCGCTCTTTTGTAGGAATGTCAACCGTTTCCCCCAGACAAATCATTTGATGATGAAGGATGATTAAGGATTGGTAGACCCTGTCTCGCTTGCTACTGGATCATTTTCAAGGGCCCCCAGGTGAATTAAAGTAGAGTAGTGAAACAGGAAGAACTTCCAGTGATAAATGTCATGTTCTTGGAGCACGAGTGGCACACCATACTGCAGCAAAGCATCTAGTAGTTGACTTTATGTAAGTGCTGACTGGATGATAGTGAAGATTAATAATCCTGAAAGAAATACATATGAAGAGGTTTAAAGAACATGATGTCAGATGATGATTGCTAGATACACTGATAGCTTTGAAAAGAAGGAACTTGAACTCAGATTATCATTTCTAATGTACACAAGTGATGCTAAGAGACATCTGGCTAGATGATAAATAAATGAAGAAGAATGATTTCAGGCAGCAATTGCCAAGCAGAAATGGAGAGAACAAAACTATGTCAGGCAACTGCTATTCAGTGAACACCAGCTAAAATAAGATGAAGAGTGTCGGAAGAAAATTGTTGGGGAAATAAGAGTCCAAATAAAATAAATCATATTCACTGGAACATCAGTGAGACTTCCTAGGTGAATGAAGCTGAAGAAGATCAAACAATACATCAGAAACATATATACATATGTCTGAATATGGAGAGATATGGGGGAAATTAACCTGATACAGAATGCAATAGATTTATTTTGCAGAAGACTGTATACAGATGTAAATAAAGATGAACCTCCCACTTGTCAAGGTGTATCATTTTTTGTACTTACTTACTGCTTCTGTTATCACTAAACTGCATAAGTGCCTTTGTGATAGATTAAGAAAACGGGGTACATACCAGAATCACAATGTACTGATTTGAATAATTAGAATGACTAAGCACTGCCTGGGTGTTTAGCTCAAGATCCTGTTCTGCATTTTGCCTGCTGCCTGAGGTGTGGCAGGTGAGCTCAAGACTCAGAGTTTCTGGTCCTGGCATTCAGCTCTAGAACACTGTAGTCAAAATGGTTGTAATTAGCAACTGCTAATTTCTGAAGGAAATTGCAGATGCAGAGTTCCAGTCGATACTGGGGCCCTGGAATGGAGGATAATGTTACGTATAATTGTTTAATTGACACTGGAATGGAGAATGCCTGGGTGTGTATTGCTAATTTTGGGGCATGGCAGCATACAAAGAGCTTTCTGAACTCTAACTGTGTTATTGATTAACTAAGAATGTTCTCTGCTCTAACACCGAGTGTTTAACCTTAGACCACATGATTAAAGTATTTTATTGCAAATTGCCATTTTGAAGGGAGTTACCGATTAGTCTGTGTCTGGATACCACAGAGACAGCAAAGGGTGTGATCATGGCTTTCCAGGAGCTGTATAGCCTTAGGCAGGTACAAACTAATGCAGGCTGGAATGGGAGAGAGACACAGTTTTGATTTCTGGAAGAAGTAAAGTTATTTCTTAGAATATGCTGAGCCTATGCTGGACATGCAGAAGGTATTGTGTGAAACTATTTTGGATGTACTACTATTGTTTCTGTTCTGTTTTGAAGAAAGTTCTGAGCGTGCAGTTTTGAATCAAACTTACGGGTCTGGACAATATTTTATTGCAAAAGGAGTTGGTTTTTATGCACCCAGTTGCTTCAATCTGCACAATATTAATATCTGTAATAGATCAGGGGATAGGACTCTTTGTCTCAGGCTGCAATCCTGATCTGCATCAGACACTATGCACCTTGGTTTGCATTTGGGTTTGGAGTGGAAGTTCCCATTTGTGTCGGAATACGTTTCACGGATCCGCCATGGATTCATATTTAATTGGTTATTTTATGGGTTTTTCAAGGTCTACTTTTGGTATAATTGCGCGCAAAAGTGAAAGTGAAAGCATGAATGAATAGTGTGATTCACTTACAAGATTAATCCGCCTTTATTTTGTAGATCCGGTCATGTTCAAAGTTGTTAATGAGCGTTAAACTTGCTTCCCGCCCTTTTGGAGGGCAGCAACAGTGATTTTATTGGTTAAGGCATTATTGATGATGTCACGTTTGTTCCCTAATAAAAGGCAGAGGCACCCCGCTTAGGCAGGAGGAGTAGCACGAGACCGCACGTTCTTCTTATGTTCTTTTAGTTGGGTTTTAGTTGAAGTCAAGTTTAGTTTAAGGGGCTAGGAGCGGGCTGGACGGGTTGGATGGGTTTTTCTTTTAGTTAGAGTTAGATCGCGGAAGATCATTCGGTTTAGCCTTAGTTAGGTTTTCTTTAGGTTTAGCCTAGGGCTAGAATTGCGGAAGATATTTCGGTTTTAGTTTATTTAGTTAGCCTCGCGGAAGATCGGGCGCGCAGGGACGTTAAGCTTAGGAGAACTTAGCTTAGGGGACGAGCCTATGCGGGTTCTGCCGAAGCCACTAAAGATACAACCGGTGTCTGTCTTCCTTTGGGGGTTAAAAGGGGAGTAAAGTAAAAATTTTAATTTTCTGTAAATTGGTCCGTCTATTCAGAGTCAGGGTATATATTTTGTTTCACGAGGCAACTGTTCATTAAAGAAGGCAATTAGAAACTCACACTTCATCGGAGTCATCAATTGGCTTACTCAACATCCTTCAGACTGTGAGGCTTTGGCCGGCGACCGTGCTCAAAAGCACGCGGAACGCTGGCCGCTTTCCCCGCAACTGGTACCTCGTGCATAACCAATCCAAGGCCGTGCACGAGGAGCTCCAGCACCCAAACCCCGACAAGTGGTGCCCCCGTGTGAGGCAAAGCGCAGTCGAAAATCGCTTCCACGAAGACTCCGGTTAAAGGCAACATATCGGAAGTGGCTCGGAAACAGACATTGAGAGGTGAGGTATAACGGCCCGGTTTATCCAGGATTTCGTTGCAGTAGCGCGAATCCACCGCTTGCCCAAAGTAGTGTAAATAGAAGTCGCGCGCGTATATTTTGCCCCAAGGGGTCCCCGGGTAGAGCGGCAAGGAGTTTAGTGTAAGCCTACGGGCAGAGTAAGGTCTTCCCTAAAGCCTACGGGTGGGAAGGGTTCTGGCAAAAGCCTACGGGTGCCAGGGTCTGGCAAAAGCCTACGGGTGCCAGGGTTTTCGGTCAAAGCCTACGGGTAGGGCCGGTGTCTCCCGAAAAAGCCTACGGGTGGGAGGGAAAGGTTTTCTGGCTAAAGCCTACGGGTGCCAGGTTTTTCGGTCAAAGCCTACGGGTAGGGCCGGTAGCCCCTAGTAGAAGCCCACGGGTGGGGGCGGAGGTTTTCTGGCTAAAGCCTACGGGTGCCAGGTTTTTCGGTTAAAGCCTACGGGTAGAACCGGTGTCCCCTAGTAGAAGCCTACGGGTGGGGGAGGAAAAGTTTTGGAAAAGTGTTAAAAATGGGCTCCTCACTCTCAACTGCTCAAGTTAAATTTTGTGAAGATTTATTGTACCTTTTGAAAAGAAATGGTCACCCTGTCTCTGAATCAGAAGTAGAGCTTTTAGTTAAAACTATTGGGGAAGTTTGCCCTTGGGTCCCTAAGGAGGGAACGAAAGATCTAGCTTCATGGGAAAGGATCGGGTTAGAATTTATGGCCAACCCGAAAATCGGAATTCCTGTACAATTAGTATGGAGCAAAGTAAGAAACTGCTTTCAACAAATCGCTCCAAGAAATGTTTTGCTTAATGGAACAGTGAATTTGGGAAATACTGCTTTTAATAGTGCCCCTGTGCTGCCGCTTGCGGTTGTGCCATTTTCGGCCCCCTCGCAGCAGCCAGTTCAGGCCCCGTTGTCGTACACGCACTCGCCCTTGTCCAATTTGTCATTGCCAGATTCATTGCCGCCTGTGCCGGTGCAGCAGACGCCGTCGGCCTTTCAAGCCCCGCCGCGGACTGCCCCACCGCCAGTCGCTCAGCAGTCATCGCAGGCCCTTTGCCAGCCAGCGATCTCAAGTCAGCAGCAGCCGCGGACCTCGCTCCAAGCAACGGTCCCGCTTCCTTCATCGCAAGCCGCGCTTTTGCCAGCGATCCAGCAGCAGCAGCAGCAAGCAGCTTTTTTGCCAGCAAACCCTGCTGCCCTGCAGGCCGCGCTCAAGCCAGCAGCTCCAGTTTTGCAGCAAGCTGATTTCCAATCAACAGCAATCCAAGCTTCAATGCAAGCAGCTCAACAGTAATTTACCAACCCTTCAGCACCTCCAATGCCAATGCAGATTCCAAGACAAGAGCAAAGCCAAACAATGATGATCCAGATGCCAGGACTTGCAGTACAGAGCCAACAACCTTATGCTCCAACTTCAAGTCAGCCATCTTGTCTTCATCCAACTTCAAGTCAGCCATCTTGTCTTCATCCAACTTCAAGTCAGCCATCTTGTCTTCATCCAACTTCAAGTCAGCCATCTTGTCTTCATCCAACTTCAAGTCAGCCATCTTGTCTTCATAGTCAGCCATCTTCAAGGCATCCAGATGTCAAAGACTCTTTAGCACCATCTAGTGGCTCATCATTTGGAAAGCATCAGCAAGATTTAAACTCACTGATGCCACCTACAGATCCAACAGCAATGCAGCCCATCTGCAGAACCCAAGCTTTGGAAGCAGCTTTGGGACAAATAGACTTTAGTGCTGATCCAATGCACATCTTTCCAGTGATTCGTGCCAATGGAGGACAACCTGCAAGATATCAAGCTATTCCTTTTGAAACACTACGTGAACTACGAAAAGCCATACGCGAAAATGGACTTCAAGCTCCTTATACTAGAAGTTTACTTGAAGGACTGTCCACTAGTAGACTTCTGCCATCTGATTGGAAGTTGATTCTTCGCACCTTCCTGTCGCCTACAGATGCTCTTCTGTGCCTGCAAGAGTGGAAAGAAGTAGCAGCCAGACGTGCAACGCCACTCGCCACAGAAGATATGCTCACAGGATCAGGACATTACTCCAATCTCAATCAACAGCTAGCCATACCTGATGCTGCACTTGTCACCATAGCAGACATCGTGGTCAAAGCTTGGCGCAGATTACCCAATCGCACAGATGCCAGCTCAGTATCAGGATTCGCTGCAGTTAGGCAAGGTCCAAAGGAGCCTTATGGGGACTTCGTGGATCGCCTGATTGTTGCAGTGGAACGCCAGATAGAAGATCGTCATGCCAGAAACATGCTGACAAAACAACTCGCCTTTGAGAATGCTAATGATGACTGCAAGAATGCCCTAACAGCAGTTGCAGCTCGTCCAGATGCCACATTGACTGAGATGCTACGCGTCTGCCAGAATGTTGGTACCCACTCCTACAAAGCACAACTCTTGGCAGCTGCGGTACAGATGCCACGTCAAGACAGCTCTACGCCAGTCAAGAAGTGCTATGGGTGTGGAGGCGATGGGCATTTCCGGTCGCAGTGCACAACAACGCCAAGGCCTTCTGCCAAGCCGCCAGAGAGATGTCCCATCTGTCAGAAAGGATTTCATTGGGCGAATGATTGTCGCTTGAATCCACAAAACACATCACCTACCTCATCTCCAGTTCAGGGAAACGGTTCTGCGGGCCGCGCCCCGGCCCCGGTAAAACAATAGGGTGCAAGTTCAAGAACATCATGAAGGTCAACCATCCCAGAAAGGTGAACAACGCTACTCCTTATCCAGGTCATCAGGAAAAAAGAATGATCCAGAGAGATATCTACTCTCCAGATGTCCAGAGGAAAGATGTGACCTCATCAAGCATTCAGGTTCCAGAGGTTTCATCATCTGCCTTACCTATTCAAAGGGTTCCAGTAGAGAATACAGCATTTAGTCCACCTTCTGCTGACCGCCCTTCAGTTCCTGCTGATGTTGATCCTGCTTCACAGCAAGCAATCACAGTCAAGCCTCTGATCGCAGAATTGCCTTCAACGTTGAGAAGACATCCTACTGAGGTCAATCTCGCAGCTCCTGAGCTTTATTCATCTTCAAATCAAGGTCAATCTGTCATTGAAGGACATTTGCCCTTGATGAAACAGCAGTGTTCAAGTTGCAACCCAGCTGATGATCACTTTCCATGTGGCCAAAGAATGCAAGTGAGTGAGCCAGCTCCCTCTTGTGGAAGCTTAAACATCACTCCAGTTAACAATGTCCACACCTTTGTGTCACCTCCAGCTTTTAAGCTCAGCCCGCCACAACCAAACAACTATCAGGAACAACAACTTCTACTGCCTCGTGTCAAAGAAGAAGTTCCATCCTGCCAGTTTGATGCACAACTGACTGAATGCCAGCAGGTTCAACAGCATCAGCAACTCTTACCAACGGAAGAACCTCAGGTTTGCCAACTCAACGCCAAGCAGCTTCAGAGTTGCCAACTTCAGCAGTGCAAAAAACCCGAAGCCAAAAAGATGTCTTCAAACACTGCCAACGAAGAACAAGAAGAATCTTCTGTCCCAGGTATACCACTCTTCTTAACAGAGGACTGTTACTTTTCAAATCCATGGTTTGTTCAGCAATTGCCAACATCCATTCGTGGTCCATTCCCAGACACCTCGATTTGCCTTATCCTGCCTAGGATGGATCGCCTCCCTGCCACAGTCACATTGACTGCAGGCCTAGTTCGAATCACGGATTCATCTCAGTTGCTGATTCCAGGATTTTCAACTGTTCCTTGTGTCCTAACAAAAGGCTTGGAAATTGCCAGACTCTATTTGCTTACTTCTACGCCTACAGCTCCTGTAGACTCTTTGCCTCCTCAGACAGCAATGGCGCTAATCAAGATTACAGAAGAACGCCCTCATCTCGTCTTAGAAATGGGTGGACGAAAGATCAAGGGTCTTCTTGATACAGGCGCAGATGTCACAGTGATCGCCAGAAAGGATTGGCCTGACCAGTGGGCAACGACTGTCACCCAGGAAGTCTTCGGAGTCGGAGGTTTCGAACCCGCCCACCAGAGCGTGCATCCGATTACCTTCCAGTCAGACTCAGGCTCCATGGTGCAGCTCCGTCCACTTGTTATGGATGTACCTATCACCCTTTGGGGTAGAGACTTATTGTCTAAAGCAAGAACTGTTGTCCATACACATTTTTGATGTGGGCCTTTGCATCAGCGCCAGTACATGCTCTTCCACTCACATGGAAGGAAGGACCCCCTGTATGGGTCGACCAATGGGCGCTGACGTCAGAAAAGCTCGCTGCAGCAGAGGCCCTAATCAAAGAGCTGCTACTCCAGGATCGCATGCAACCCTTTACTCTCCGTCAGTACCTCATGGATAAAGCTCCACAGTCATTGACTTTAGAGTGTTCCCTTGATAGTCTTCAAACTGTTCTTTGCAGAAAACCTATTGCAAAGTTCTCCTGGAAAGTTTCACTGCTTGGTAAGGTGAATTCTCCTGTCTACAAGTTCTGTTCAGCAGCATCTTCAAGCGCTCTCACGCCGTTGAAACTTTCCTTTGTCTCGGTGATCCAATCGTCAACCATGGGACGCTCCTTGCTATGTTCCGTGCTGTCTTTTGCATGGGCACTCTGTTGGCTGGTTTTGAATGGTACTCACCGTGCCTACAGATTGCTGCCATCACTTCTTGCAGCATACCTGTTTCCAACCAAAACCGCAAACCCTTTTCACCTGCTTTCTGTTGCTCTCTACCTGATTGCAAATATGCTCCGCATCTCCCCAGGTATTCTTCTGAAGCATCTTTTCCTGCATCAACCAAGAACTCTACTACAGGCTCCTCAGGCAGTTCCTCCTTGTGCTCAGAAGTACTGTCTTCCGCAAGGAACTCTTCACCTGAAGATCAAGTCATGTAACCCTGCGTGGTACTTGCCAGCCTGCATCTTCAACGACAGCCCTTGTTGCTTAATCCTTCTCAGCGGAGGACTGTCCGTACTTCTGCGGAAAAAACTCCTACTTCCCACACCCTGTTTGTGTGTTCAACCCCATTCTTCACTCAAGAAACACGCTGGACAAACTTTGCGTGAAATTCGATACTCCCTTTTCATCGCAAGCCGTGATGTCTAACTCTGGTTGTTAGCTATTCGCTAACTTCTCAACTTCCTGTCAAATGCAGTAACTCTTCAAAAGTGCTCAACTAATAGCACCAGTTGAGTTCTGGGCAGCCCCTTGGTCCCTGGCTGCCTAGATTTGTTCCAGTTATTCCCATACCTGCATTCACTAGCAGATCACCCTGATTTGCTTGCTTAACCTCCTTTCTTCTACAGGTATCGTTGTTTCTTCAGAACTCGATGTTTCAGTACTTTCCTGAGCCCCATGAACTTTTCCTGAGTTCCAGGACTATTTCTTCTACATGGTCGTGTGTAGTCGGAGAAGAAGACGACCGGCAACTCATTCATCGTCTTCATCCTCCTCTCCAACACCATTTTGCAGTTCTAAACCTGTCTTGTACTTTATATTGTACTTGTAAAAATTGCATAATTGCCTTTGTATGCTTCTTGAAATATCCGCCTCGCATATTACATGTGTTTTCCATATAGCTTGGTAATTAATGATATGGATGTTTATTTACATGAAAACTTTTCTGAAATGGTTTCCATTTAGAGCGTCACAATTTTGATGATATGGAAATGTTTATGTAAGGTCAAAGCATCGTCTTTGTGCAGTTCTAGTCATAGACATATTTATACATATATGTTTTATTTCAATAATCCTAAATCTCCACGTTGTGCTTGCAAAAGTTGTAGTTCAAAATGTGGTAACACTTATTATGCCTTATTTGAAATATTTCCTTTGGTCAAAGAATTGGTCATTCTCGGATTTGTTCAAAGTATATATGTTAAGTCTGGTGGCGTCCTACCCTTTTGGTACCCCTATTTACTTTAAAGATTCCCCCTCTATATGCTACCTTTTGGCAGTAAACCAGGTTCCCAGCTTTTCCCTTCACTCTGTTTCCTGCTGTTGATGGGAGACCCTTATGTAGTTGGTTTAAATCCCATCTCGTTTCGCTGGAAACCCTTGCGTAGATGGTTTAAATCCTCATCCTGGCTGGGACACCTTTATATAGGTAGCTTAAATCCCCTCTTGTGGCGAAAACCACTTGTACTTAGGTGCCTTAA
This sequence comes from Lacerta agilis, assembly GCF_009819535.1. Taxonomy (NCBI): domain Eukaryota; kingdom Metazoa; phylum Chordata; class Lepidosauria; order Squamata; family Lacertidae; genus Lacerta; species Lacerta agilis. The sequence continues at coordinate 89,613,061 of NC_046313.1, forward strand.
ATCCCCTCTCTGGAATCGGACCCTAGTTCCCCGTTACCTGTGGTCGCTGTGGTAAGTCCAGAATCTAAAGTTCCCTCGATTCTGTAGCCTCAGAGCCACACACCTTTTATGTTTCCTTATCCATTTTCCTTAGTTTCCAAATAAAAATTAAAAAAAATGGGGGAGGGGTCTGGGTAGGCTATGTAGCCCCAGCTCTAGTTATACTTTAATTTTGGGTCCCGGATCGGGACCTCTCTTATGTTTGGGCAGTCGTTATCCGTTATTTTTAATTTTGGACCTGTATCAGGTCCTCTCTTGTGTTTGGGGAGTAATTTGTTGTTTTACGCTGCACGCGAAAGTATACATGCTTATGAGGTGATTTGTTGTATTACACTACATATTGAAGTATTTATATATGCCTAGAAGGTTTACAGTGTATCGGATCGATCACTTTTTATGTTCGGCTAGTGGTTTGTTATTTTCATGACTTTATTGCTACATTATTGTACAAGTATTTCCTCCTATGAGAGGGGTGGATGTTGATAGTTTTGCTGGTGTTTATATCACAGTCTTGATGTGGACACTGTCAGCACTGTTGACGCTTTGCCTTTTCATGTCGAGGTTTATATCGAAGCAAATGGTAATGTTTGTGTCAAGATAAATGCTTATGATATCTCTAATTTTTTTTTATATAACTAAAACAAAATTAATTTAATTTAAAACAAAAAAAGAAAGATGATATGTCGGAATACGTTTCACGGATCCGCCATGGATTCATATTTAATTGGTTATTTTATGGGTTTTTCAAGGTCTACTTTTGGTATAATTGCGCGCAAAAGTGAAAGTGAAAGCATGAATGAATAGTGTGATTCACTTACAAGATTAATCCGCCTTTATTTTGTAGATCCGGTCATGTTCAAAGTTGTTAATGAGCGTTAAACTTGCTTCCCGCCCTTTTGGAGGGCAGCAACAGTGATTTTATTGGTTAAGGCATTATTGATGATGTCACGTTTGTTCCCTAATAAAAGGCAGAGGCACCCCGCTTAGGCAGGAGGAGTAGCACGAGACCGCACGTTCTTCTTATGTTCTTTTAGTTGGGTTTTAGTTGAAGTCAAGTTTAGTTTAAGGGGCTAGGAGCGGGCTGGACGGGTTGGATGGGTTTTTCTTTTAGTTAGAGTTAGATCGCGGAAGATCATTCGGTTTAGCCTTAGTTAGGTTTTCTTTAGGTTTAGCCTAGGGCTAGAATTGCGGAAGATATTTCGGTTTTAGTTTATTTAGTTAGCCTCGCGGAAGATCGGGCGCGCAGGGACGTTAAGCTTAGGAGAACTTAGCTTAGGGGACGAGCCTATGCGGGTTCTGCCGAAGCCACTAAAGATACAACCGGTGTCTGTCTTCCTTTGGGGGTTAAAAGGGGAGTAAAGTAAAAATTTTAATTTTCTGTAAATTGGTCCGTCTATTCAGAGTCAGGGTATATATTTTGTTTCACGAGGCAACTGTTCATTAAAGAAGGCAATTAGAAACTCACACTTCATCGGAGTCATCAATTGGCTTACTCAACATCCTTCAGACTGTGAGGCTTTGGCCGGCGACCGTGCTCAAAAGCACGCGGAACGCTGGCCGCTTTCCCCGCAACTGGTACCTCGTGCATAACCAATCCAAGGCCGTGCACGAGGAGCTCCAGCACCCAAACCCCGACAATTTGTTCAATGGGAGCTTTTGTTCTGATACCAATAGCAGGGGTGGGGCATGATTCAGATTAGGATTGCAGCAGAACAAAGAATTAATGTCCCTTAAATCAATGCTAGGGACCTGATATGGACTGTGGATGCCCAGCTGCACTTTGCTTTAGAAAAGCATCAACACAATTGCTAATTTTCACAAATGGTGTGTTGTGTAGTCTGATCCTCAGCTGGCAGGATCTGGCAGGTAGGAATCAACCTTCTTTCTCCATTTTCCTGGTATTTCTCCTGTGTCTGAACAGCTCTGATGAGAGAGCAAGAGAAGTAACTGGGATCATAACTGAATGTCTAGCCTCAGAAATACTTTCAGTGCCTCTGCTAGCCTGTATTTCTCTACATTACAATGCACAAACTAGCTAACTGGTGCTTTAAGCAGAGAGTATATTTATTCCCCTGTGTCTTGATTCTTAAAATGAATCATGAAAGGATGCATTTTCATGTCTGCACCACAGGGAGTCAGAAGCAAAGATTTCAGTATACCGTAACTGAAAGGTAGCAACCCAATCAAGGTTTGCTTTTGGATTCCCAGTGCTCTGCAATTTATCTCCTGAAGACCTTCCTCTCCACATCACCATGACTGAAATCTAAAATAAAAATAAAAATGAACTTTTGAACTTTAGTTTCATAAAATATAAAAGAGCCGAAGCCACTCTCAACTCCATGATGGGAAGGGAAGATTTTGTTTTGTAACATGACTTAAGCTAAGATGACACTGGCTGTGCTTGGTGTCTGAACAGCAAGTAGCTCTGGCCTTTATTTTAGACTTGGGTCTCTTTCTTTCTTAGTGTGCAGTCTTTTGGTTTTCTGTCTCCCACCTCCTGCTTGTTATGAAGAAACTACATCAGTATATTTATTTATCTACGTGGATGGCAGAGGTAGGGAACCGTTAGCCCTCCAGATGTAGACCCTGCAAGTGTCCCTATTTTCCAGGGACAATCACGGATTTACAGAAGACGTCCCGGTTTTTTATTTGATCCTGGAATGTCTTGCTTTCCATTAGGATGTCCCTATTTTCATTGGGGAAATGTTGGGGTGTTATGTATTGACGTTCTCACCCTAGGCCACTAGGGGTGTGTGTATATAGTTCATTCTACTGCAGTTTTCACTCAGGTCCGCACATGCAAATGAGGGATTGAAAGTGACGCTCAGGGATGGGGTAACTACAGAAAGTTGTTACTGTTGCTTGTAGCTGAGTTCTATATAAGCAGGCTGCTGAGCCCTTCAGATCAGTTCTGTTCCAGCCTGAGAATAAACAGAGCTGCTTGAAGAATCACTGTGTCATCTGCTATGTCCACCCACTATTTAATATGGAGGGTATGGAGTTATGTGACCCCCCCCGCCAAAAAAACCAAGGAGATATGTAACTATGCAACCTTTAGAAGACATCTGAAGCCAGCCCTGTATAGCAAAGTTTTAAAAAATGTTTAATTTTTTGTTATGTTTTTATATATGTTGCCCAGAGTGACTGGGGTAACCCAGTCAGATGAGTGGGGTATAAAAAATTAAATTATTATTGTTATTATTGAATAGGGTGTCCCTATTTGGGCCCTCCACAAAACCCCACCCCAGAATGAATTTTCTGTAGGCAAACAGCCTACTTCCTTAGTTCCATGAGCAAGAAGATATTGTAGTCTAGGCATCTCAATTAGATCAGCTAATAAAATTACAATTCTTCAGCCTCATGCTCTAATAGCCCTGGACCATAAAGAAGGCTGATCGCCGAAGAATTGATGCTTTTGAATTATGGTGCTGGAGGAGACTCTTGAGAGTCCCATGGACTGCAAGAAGATCAAACCTATCCATTCTCAAAGAAATCAGCCCTGAGTACTCACTAGAAGGACAGATCCTGAAGTTGAGGCTCCAGTACTTTGGCCACCTCATGAGAAGAGAAGAATCCCTAGAAAAGACCCTGATGTTGGGAAAGATGGAGGGCACAAGGAGAAGGGGACGACAGAGGATGAGATGGTTGGACAGTGTTCTTGAAGCTACTAACATGAGTTTGGCCAAACTGCGAGAGGCAGTGAAGGATAGGCGTGCCTGGCGTGCTCTGGTCCATGGGGTCACGAGGGGTCAGACACGACTGAACGACTGAACAACAACAAATCAAAGCCAAGCAATCCTAAGGCCAAGATGCCAACTCATAACTTGAAAGGTGCTTGGATTTTTCTTCTAACACAGATATTCCCAACAACATTCTATTACTCCTTTCCTTGGCTGGCAGAATCAAAACTAGGCTTTGATAGTATTTCCCTAGTGGCTACAATGCTTTTAACTTTCACTTTTTATTAAAAATATCTACATCATACACAAGATTCCCTTGCTGTCCATCAGACTGCAATGCAGCAGTGCTGACTGGAGTCTAAATAAAGACTGAACACTTCAGCAAACATTATTAAAACAGTTCCATAGGAGCCAAGGTGCTGAGCAGAAATGGAAAACACCCAAGTAAAGGTCAGAACTGGTGACTGAAGGGGAGTGTTGAAAAAGGTGTTTTATGAGAAAGGTATTACAACAATTGCTGCTGCTGCTACTACTACAGTTTTTGGGTGAAAAATGAGGATTACATCCCAAATGTGCTAGCTGTTGTTAGACGTTCATAAAAAAGATACATAATATGGCTGGCTCTCAAGAGTAAAGCAAACTGATAGGGTGACACTGCAGAATTTGACAAGTGAAAACCCACATTTTTGCAAAGAGTGAAACATCAGGGTACTCTTAATATGTGTGATAAACCATTTTCAGGGTTTGTTTTTTTAAGGAAAGAGAATAAATGTGCAAGCATGGAAATGTTGTAATACAACGTGAGCGCATGGTGTATTCAGTTCTGCACTAGTTGAATTGGCTGTACAGTAATCTGTTTCTGGCTCCAATTCAATAGTCTGGGACCTTGCACAAAGCAATTTCTGCTTCATGTTGCGGTGGGGGCCAATAAGACACCCATCTGTTGCTGGGCGGGATTGTTTAGATGGCGAAGGACTGTGATGGGGTTCTGCAGGTTGTTGGGGAGAATTTAATGTTGCAAGTTTTGATGGACAGCCCAGAGGCTATTTATGTTTCGGCACGCAGTGTGAGCCCCTCTTCGCTACATGCATCAGATCACCCTCCCTATAATTTAGGCTTCTGCGTTGACCTTGCTATGCCTGTCATGGGGTCATCTGCTTTTGGGGCAAGGGCCTGGTATGAATTTTTCCATTTGGCTGATTGGCTGGTGCCATTTGGTGTTCGCCTACTGCGTAGCAATTAGTCACAACTTGTAAGGTTGCGGTTAGGCGTTGGTTATTAAATTGGTTGGTGGAGGGGTCAGGATTGGCTGTGCCTGCCCCTCCAATGCTGCTGCTGCACGGGGAATTCCGTTAAAGGAATCCAGGGGCTCACCATGCTTTTGTCCGTACCCCCTGGTCAGGGGCTAGGCCTGACCAGTTTCTTTATGGAACTACCATTAAGTGAGAAAGAAGCCCATAGAGAGGGAATTGCAGAAATGAAACATCAAACTCTGTTAAAATGATGCAACTGAAAACCTTGTGCAAACAAGATTTTAATGGAAAGAATATTGGCAGGATAATCTTCATTTATTTAATCAACTAAACAAAACTTAAATGTAAGGCCACTTAAATGTAAATGAATCCTCTAAGCTGTTTGCAGGGAAGGGCAATGTTGTGGAGGATCTTTTCTTGAATCATGACTTCAAATCAGAGGTGGGGAAACTCAGTTTCAGGCATTAAATTTGGCCCTATAGTGGTGCCCCGCTAGACGAATGCCTCGCTAGATGAAAAACTCGCTAGACGAACGGCATTCACTAGCGGAAGGCTGCCCTGCAAGATGAAAAAGTCAATGGGGCTGCCTCGCAAGATGATTTTTTTTTTAAAAGCGAAAACTAGCGGTTTGCATTGGTGCTTCGCAAGACAAAACAATCGCTCTACGAAGACACTCGCAGAATGAATTATTTTCATCTAGCGAGGCACCACTGTATATGACACCCTATAGGCCTCACTGGCTAGATTCTCACCCAGGCTACACTTCCTCCCCAGGCCCTCTTTCTAGCCACCCCCCCCCCCCCGCTCCATGTCCTCAAGTAAGCTGAACTGTGGTAATACACCTGTATGCCTGCCTAGCGCTCTGGAGTTTTTCGCCTGGGATGTAGCTCATAATTTGATGTTGCACCTATTGCCCCACCCATTTTTTGCTCCTGGCCCCACCTACTATTGGCACGCAGCCACCAGACGAATATTCCCCAGGGAACGTGGCCGCCAAGCTGAAAAGACTCTCTCTACCCTTGCTTCAAATGGACTGTCCTCAAAATATATTTTTCTAAGGCGTGTGAGGGAATTTTCACAGCCTCCAAGAGCAACAGCCCAATCTCAGGCTATGAGTTGGAATTTATAGCCAAGGTAATACCATGGATAGGCTATGGCTATTCCTACCTCTATCTAGGGATTCTCTGGGTCCAAGATCTGTATCCCCAGCCCACTGACAACAGGCATGCTGCATCCAAGCCATCTCCACCGTTGGATGGTGGCAGAAATATGGGGGGGGGGGGGAGTGTGCCATGAGGTGAGGAAAGCAATCTTACTTTTACCTTGTTCCCCGCCATTGCAGTCAATGGGAGGAGAATAACTTCCGCCAAGTTCTGGCCTGATGTAGATTCCTGCTATATATATGGGTGTGTCCCTGCAATGAGGGGAGATAAGCATTTCTATAGGTGTGTTGGTGCAGGAATCAACCCCCCCCCCAATTCTATCCATGCCTCAATTTCATATACTTCACCACTGGGACATGGTGGAGTCTTCTAGGCAGAATAAGCTTATGACAGCATTGTGGCTTGTGTATCCTAGTAGCAGACATCTTGTTCTGCTGGTGGCATGGCAGCCCTGCCATTTCCAAGTTCCACTCTGCCAGCAGGTATCAGGGCTAGGATTGCACCCTTAGTAATTCCCCTCCCCCTGCTCCACTGCAAATGTTCGTCACAACAAAATGTTCACCCGGATGCTTACCATTAAGGTCTGTAAGAAAAAAAGAAAATTAGAAAGCTCTTCGGTTAACACAAAATCCCTGCTGCCTGTTAAATGGCAATTAGCATGTTTTGTGAAGCTCTCTTGGGAACAGTGGAGGGGAAAACCCACAGATTATTATTATCAGGTCAATGCTCAGTAGCACCAGGACATATGCATAGCTGTCAACCTTTCCCTTTTTGCGGGAAATTCCCTTATTATAGCATTGGGAAACAGCAGGGAGGGTTGACAGCTATGTATATAGCAGTGGGGAACAGCAGGGAGGGTTGACAGCTATGTGCTGAAGAAGTCAGGTGGTGTGCCCCTTGTAAGTACAAACTGACCTCTGTGAGTTTGCCAAACTTTTAGTCTTGCAATGATATAGACATTTATTAAATGGAAAAAGTATTAGTGGATCAATGAAGGAAGGGCAGCATGTGTCAAAGCAAAAAAAACCTTCATGACCTTTGCGGTTCTTTACTGCAGAGTTTTGAAATGTGTGTTTTGTTTTTTTAAGAGAGAAAAAGCTGTGTGCAAATCTTTAGTGAACAAGCATTTCTGAAGGTATCTATGGGCAGCATTTAAAATAAAAATAAAATAGAAAGCCTAGAAACTACATGAGCTGATTTTACCCTGGATCCAGCTGTACTTACAGATCTATGCTGGCTTTAAAACCCTCACAGCACAATTATCATTCTTCTAAGAGGCTAATACAAACAAACAAACAAACAAATATTTTTGTCACTAAAACTTGTACTAATTACTTGTTTTTCCTTTCTTGGCAAGGACTGAGTTTTATAGCTCTTTGACTAGGGATAAAAGCTGTTTAAGTGATGTCCACTCTCAAGCCTAGTAAATGCTGGATTAAAGCTTAAGTATCTCATGCTGGGTATGAATCATGCCACATTTTCCCACCCCAATAGCATGCTTTCAACTAGCGCTGTGCTGAAAAATTCTTCTTCTCCTGCCCCCCAACCACACTTCCTTAATCAATGGGAAAATAAATTGCATTCGAAAATTATCAGAGGGGGAGAGAACACTTTGCTGATGTTCTCATGAGTGTTGTATGGGTATTTTTTTTTCTTTTTAAAATGTGCTTACTTTATAATTGTGGTGGCTATGGAGTCATGAGTGTCCTTACTTTCATTCTACAATTATCTCAGCAGTGTCCTGCACTCTGCAGTCTTCCTTGGTGCCCACACTTCAACCAAAGCCTGAGGAAAACAACATTGAGATAACTCCTTCCATGGGACTTTTTCTGATCAGAAAGTGCATGCAGATGGGGAGGCTGGAGAGTGCCAGAGAAATGTGCACAGGATATAAAAAAGCATATACATTATACTTGGCTTCTGGAATAAGTTTCAGTTCAATATACTGAGAGAAACGTGGTGGTTTTTGGAAGCAACAGTGTACAATGAACACTAGTTTGCAACCACCTGGCAGCGATAATATTAGCTCAAAACCCTGTGCTAGCTGAAAGCTGAATATATATATATATATATATATATATATATATATATATATATATATATATATATATACTGTGTGTGTGTGTGTGTGTGTGTATAATTTGTCAAGTGTCTTGAGAATGAGGCAGAATGAAAACCACTTGGAGAAGCTGGAGGACGGATTTTGAGAGACAGTGCCACTTTCAGCTGTTCAGCATTTTCTCTCTCTTTTCAGCCTTGCTATGTATCACCATTTACAAAAAGTCCTACCATGGTGTATAATAAGAATAAAAATACAATCATAGCCTTTCTAAAACTTGTTCAGCAACAGCTTTCACTGTGGGGACCATGTGAGTGAGACTTTGCTTTTCTAAGATTTGTAGTGAAATACACCGTCAATACCCCACCCATTTCTCATTTATCCAATCTTAAATTCACTTTGCACCATTTCTGTAGCAGTTTGTGATTTTAAAATAAATAAATCTGTATGGGCGCTTGTAAGCATTTTCATCCATATTTTTCCTAATACATAATATGCAAACACTGGTGGGTGGACTGCATTACAAAATTCAGAGAAGTCTAAATTTTGAAAGCTAACTGTCCCCTTCCCATCCCTAGTTCATGTATTGGTTCAGAAAATGTGAATTAAGCTGCAACCCAACATTATTTTCATGCCCATCCCTAGTCAGAGCATTCACAAATCTGCTTCCCTGTGGCAAAATCACTAAAAAAAGTTATCTTGTTTTGGTATGGCATTCTTTGTAAAGAAACTGATCACATTAATCATCTGAGGCTCATTGAGAACTTTTCTTTTTCCCACTTCATGCCTTCCCAGCCAATTGTTCTCCTACCTCTTCTCTTGAGCTAATCCTGCCACACAGTCATGAAATTCCCTCCAGATCTTACTCCCCTGCCATTCTTCATTCAGGTGATTCGTCACATAGTAAACATAGATTTTTCCATCCAAATCTCGACAAATATTCCATCACCTGCAACCAAAATATTATGCTTCCTAGTGTCTCACTATCTCCAAGGCACCATGACTTGGAAATGTTTGATAACACCATTAAGCATCTGTATAGCACTCAAAAGTGAAACCCAACAACTCCTGCTGAAATAGTGGGATGAAGTGAGGAGAATACAAATTAGCTAACAGATTTATTTCTTGCACTGACATAATAAGCAAATATTGATGATGTTCCCTTAGTCACTACTTTGCAGCTCTTCTGGAGTTTCGTCATTTTCTCTTCGCTGCCTCAAAAAGGTGTGATTCATTCTATCATTCCAGGAGCATAAGAGATTTCGCACCACTAACATACTATGTATCGTAAAAGTAGCAGTGCAAGAGGATGGAAGGTGATGACATTTTTCTCACCTTTACCTGCTTATTTTTAACTTGCCAAGATATTATTTAAAGAACAATATAAAAGGGAAATAGGTTCATTTTGCTTTTCAGCAATAATATTTTGTCTTTGTATTTTTATAACCTCTCTCCCATCACTCCATTTTATTTTATTTTTACTCAAGAGCTCCTCTGTGCTGATCATAATGAATTGTTGGAGGGCAGTGATCGACATCAAAAGCTCAATGGTCTTGTCTGCATACGTAATGATGTAGGTTGGCCCTGAGTGAAAACCTTTCATTAGATACAAAGTGCCCTGAGCTGAATTGAATGAGCAGATACAATAATGATGGCATTAAGATTTGTAATGGGGGAGAATGCTGGAAATGGACTAAATATTGGTTTGCATCAGATGAAACTGCTTCCTCCATCCTGTCCAATGCACAGCACAGAATGACTGCACAGTTGCCCTCCCCAACACCCCTGACATCTATGTACGCCCACATTGGGGGGAGGGGATATTGCCCATGTATGTAAAATCCAATCAGTATGAACCAGCAATTTAGAGATCCCCATACCCCACCCCACCCCCTGGAATTATCTGCATAATGTTGGTCTATGTGCAATGGAGTTAATACACATGGATATTGCTACCTGCATGGATGTGTGGGGCATCAGTGGTGGGAGTCAATACCCTGGATAATGTATCTGGAGACAAGTATTATGCCATACATCCCATTCACATGAGTTTTTATTGCTTTATTGAGGAATGAGGTTCAAGCAATAATTTCTTACTAGGCAAGACACACACACCTCAGTGACTAATTTGTTTAAACTCCATTTGAGGTGAGACTTCTTCCATTTCTGTTGGTTTTTGCAGTCTCTGTTGGAAAGCTGTAACAATGAAGAGTTTATAAATTATTTTTCAATGCACCCTTAGAAAAGACTTGAAAATTAACCTTGTGACATACAGTGAGTAGGAACATACCCCAAACAACAAGTCGGGAAAATGCCTGAAAACTGGAAATGGTGGTTATCTTCTTTGTTGCTGTTGACATTCCACCAACCACTGAATTGACTATAGTAGGTATGTATGGCCAGCTGGACTGGTATTTAATATCCCATCCTTATTTTTTCACTCAAAACCATAACACCATAAATATAAACACCAAGGGGTCAAAAGCAAGGAGACAAACATTTTTAATTTAACTTTTTAAAAAGTAACTTCTGAGATCTATTTGCAAGGTTGCCAAAATACTTATTTTTTCTCTTTTTTTGTTTTAGTTTTTTTTCTTAGCGTTTTAGCATTGACTGACAGGTAAAATGGACTGTGTTATTGTTTAGGAGAATATACAAGTGTGCTCATTGAAAGGAAGCAGCAACACATTTCCTATCCTAAATTTTATCTCCACCAGAGTGCCTCCTTTCTAAGCTCCAGTGTTAATTTCAAGACATGTCTCCCTCACTTCCTCAGCTCAACAATAACAGCAATGATGGGAAATGCAAAAGAGACTGAACATTCTCTTGCTATGACATGCTTTTGTTCACTGAACTATGTGCTCTTCTTTGGATCGAGATTGCTAGACCCAGATGCCAAGCTTCAGAAAATATTTCTGCAACAGCAGCATCTGATTCCCTGGCAGACATTTCTGACAAGTGCATTGGCAGCTTTCGAATTGCCTCCAGGCTTGCCTGATGGGTTTTGTGACTGGGCAAGCATTGCTTTCCTATATGCTTTCAAACGAAAACAGCATTCACTATCTGTAGGTGACTCTGTATGGGTATCCTTGGTGATAGTGTTGATCTCACAGGAACTTTTGTCATCATAATCCCACATATTCATGTATAGACAGTGGGAAATCTGTTCTAATTTTTTTATTTTTGAATCAAAGATAATGTTGCATGGATTCCCTTTTAAATGGGTCCTCCAACACTCTGGTTGGCAGCTGGCCTTGAAACCATACAGTTTGTTTTTCTGTGTGAGATGAGTATCTTTCTAAATATCCAGGCTTTGCACTAAATAAATCACATTTCATGTGGTATTCATATGATCAGCCTCCTAGAGAATGCAGCACTGGCAAATACATTTGCATATGAAAAGCAAGCTGTTTCCTAAGAAAAATACAATATCGGTAGAATAAAATAAACAATTAAAACAAATGTCAATTCACCTCTTATTGTCAACGATGCATAATTTGTGGCCACTAATGTATTTTGGGGAACCATTGTATCTATTAATATGCTAGACTATTGCTTTTATTTATTTTTGGAGCAGTTAAAGAACAACATGTAAAAGGATATTATGATGGTAATATTACTCCATCATGTTTCACCCCACTGCATGTTGGGCATGGCAATGAAAGTCAGCTGGACCTGACTTTCTGAAAGTATTATCTAGGGGAAGATTGAAATCATTCTAAAAAAAGAAAGAAATAGACAATAGACAATGCAACATTCAGTTAGCAGAAAACAAATTTAATAAGCAGCATATGTGTTCTTGGCAGCCACCTGTCTTGAGAAACCATGAAGTGAGCCTTTGGTGGTGAAATCAAACTGCTGTATTAGCAGCACTGAAGTGACGTTCCCAGGGTGCAAGCCTGGGCAATGTGTATGGGAGTTCTTTGCTGCCCAGATGACAAGACCCCTCTCTTGGCCTCGCTGATGTGGTCCAAAGGAAAGCACAGCAATACGTTGAGCACCAGCTTGGCTGCAAGAGTTGCTGGAAAGAGGCTTATAAGGCAGCATCCAACCGTCTTAAGGATTCCACTTCGGATTTGTGTAGGGTTTACTCCTTAGTTTTTTCTTCTCCCAAATATATCCTGTAAATGGAGGTTTAGGATCAGAGTTTTCCTTCTCCTACGTAGGCTACCTTCCTAGGTGGATGAGCCCCATCTGCCTTTCACTTCCCTCTACAGCACATGCAGAGTCCACTTTCCTGACCATTGGATCCACTATTGGTCTAGTCCACTCAAGCCTATTCTTTGCATGTAGGGGAAGTCCTCACTGAAGGTTTAGCTGCCCAGTCAAAACCATCTCCTGGAGTGTGGGCGCTGTTGCATGCTGACAGCTCCTATGGGTCACAGGTGAGACTTAAGGCATGGGTGGGGAACCTCAGACTTGGAGGCCCCTCCAGGCCTGTGCTACCTCAGGTTAAGAACTTAATTCGTTCTGGAGGTCCATTCTTAACCTGAAACTGTTCTTAACCTGAGGTACCACTTTAGCTAATGGGGCCTCCTGCTGCCGCCGCACCACCACACCGCGATTTCTGTTCTCATCCTGAAGCAAAGTTCTTAACCTGAGGTACTATTTCTGGGTTAAGAAGTCTGTAACCCGAAGCATCTGTAACCTGAAGCATCTGTAACCCGAGGTACCACTGTATCTGTCTCTTGAAACTTATGAAATACTGCATTTATATATATATATATATATATATATATATATATATATATATATATATATATATATATATATATATATATATTCTTTGTTTACAACAAAACTAAAAGAAAGAAAGATACTCTCCCAGGGCCACACCCCTTACCAGTCCTGCTTCATATCCTCATAGCTTTCTATGTTCCTAGTTTTGGATGGAGGGCAGGTGTGTCAGTGACAATATGACTAGAGCAGATAACCACATTCCTTTATTCACACATTCTTGAAATAAACTCCTGAATAGAGTTCTTAAGTATGGATTTAGAGAATTTCTGACCCCAGGCAATATACAAAAGAAGCGTATTCATGAAGCTCAGCTTCACTTTTTCTGGCTTTGCCATCTATCTGTGGATTTCTAAGACGTTACTATGCTTTTGATGCAGACTCCTTCTCTTCCTGTCCCATTGTTAATGAGCAAAGTCGATGGAAAAGATGAACACTCCGAACTGTTGTTGGAGGCTTGACGCTCTAGGGTCAGTTTGCTGTACCCTTTTTGATATGTCCTCTTGGGAGAGCTGGATGCTGACTGGCAGTATCCTTTCTAGCATGGATAAGTGTTTTGGAAAGCTAAGCTCAGGTTACGCCCTTTCCTCTTCTGACTGGTAATCACATTTCCTTATTTGGTTGTTGCAAAAGGCAGCAGAAAGACACCGCTGCAGGTCTCTCCATGACACTTATCAAATTGCAGTAGATGCATCCGCACAATTGTCATGTGTCTCTGGAAGAACAGAAGCCAGCTCGGTTTGTATCTTGACCCAACCAATCAATAAGAGCTTTAGTTCATGCTTTTAAAACCTGGTGTACTCCAAGGTACCATTTGCTGTGCTCTCTGACCCTGGTTCAATAGTTGGCAAAACATCCTGGGAGGCTGAGTGAGGTTCTGTAAATTGGATGAGAAAGTAATGTGAATGTACTACTGAAATACTTCCCTAATATTAGTTATATCAGTTGTGCCTTGAAGGAAAGCATGCCATTTTTTTAAAATAGCCTGCCCATATTGACATGAAACATTAGCATTGTTGTAATAAAAACTCTGCCTTTTAAACCTTCGAAGAACTACCAGTAACTTTGCACAGTCCTGGGTATAGGAGCAAGGGTGAAATATTTGGGATGGCACTATTCTTGAGTCTTGATACTTGTCATGCCATGGGGTCTCTAGGTCAGTGATGCTTCCATCTGCACCAACTGCTGCTGCTGCTGCTGCTGTGAGTGTTTGGGAAGACTGCTCCCTCCTCCAGCCAACTCCATCGGGCCTAGGAGGCAGGCCTACACTCAACCGCCACAGCTTAAGAGGCTCCAGAGAAGCCTCTGGAACACTGCTGCTGTTGCTGCTGCTGCTGTGAGTGTCTGGGAAGACCGCTCCCTCCTCTGGCCAACTCCATCGGGCCTAGGAGGCAGGCCTACACTCAACCGCCACAGCTTAAGAGGCGCCGGGAAGGGCAGCCTCGGCTCTTGCTCTGTTAATTACTATTGTTTGTATAATGTATTTTACACTGTAATGTAGCCAAAGCAAATTCCAAGTATATTGAAAAATGTACTTGGCCAATAAATTATTATTCTATTCTATTCTGTTCTGTTCTAGGGCTCCCAGTATTTAAATTAAGATGAACCATGAGTAAACAGTCTCAGTCTAGGAAGATGGAGCTTAAGTCAGGACATGCATCAAAGGCTGGGATGGGTGGGAAATGGTGAAGCTCATGGCCTAGCAGAGGGCTTTCTGATATTGCTGCTGCTGCTGCTCCTCACACCCACAGTCACTGTTTGCTCACCTTTCTTTTCCTTCTAAAGCAGGGATGGTGTTGATTGCTAGCATGGTTGGCTTCAGGCATTGGCCAAGGACGGGGCCCACTGAGAAGAGCCTCCTGGATTCACTGCCATGAGTAGGTAGTCACTGAGAAATTGGGTTGGGTGTGGAGTGTGTATTACCTAAGGAACCTTCAAAACTTGGAGCCAACACTGTTCTGGAGCACATGGGGTGAACCACCAAGCAGGCAACAAGCAAGAGCAGCAAGAGCAGCAGCAAGTATCACCTGGTACTTGTCCACAGCATTTCTTCCTGGCAAATGAGTGGGTGGAAGCCACAGCAATGTAAACAGAAGAAGGCAGGCATGCAGTGGCTACAACAGTGGGGTGGAGAAGGTGGGCCCTACTGAGAGGAGCTTGCCCAAAGGAGCTTCATAACCCAGCAAAGGCATTGTATCCAAGTACAACAAAGAAAAGGAAGGGGAAAGCATATATAATTAAACCAGAAAATGATAGATTTAAAATATAAAGCAGCATTGCACTATTGAATATAAAACAACTGGTAAAATGCTTGCTTTAGGTCCACTGTTTTAGGTTGCACAGCAAATGGGAGCAAAAGACCCACTTTGAAAAGCTTATGATCGCCACAGCCCTTTTAAAGATAAAAGAAAAAATAGGAGAAAAGTCCCATTGTAGGTAAGGTGCAATCGTGCTCCCCCACCATTTATAGGGAGAAAATCATGGGAAATATTGCACAAAAGCACCTGATGTGGTTGTTTTGTGTTTAGGAATAACTAATTCATATTAAGTATTCTTGAAAAATGATCGTCTTAATTTGGGAAGCAGATACAAAGTTCAGACATAAGCCTCTTTTTGCCAAACTTTCCATGGGCCATATTGATCTACGTTAGCTACCAATGAGCATTCAAAGAAATCTTAAATGATTTGATAGTCAATTGGATTTCTGGTGGGAGCTGCTGTTCTCAGAGAAATTTCATTTCAATATGACAGTTTTCACAGCACTCTTTCATAAAAATCTGAGTGTGATAAAACAGACAGGGTGACAGCTGTATACCTACAGCTCTGTATTTTCCTTAGATGTCCATCAGTACCCAAATGCAATCACAAATTTTACTAGGGAATAACCCATCCAGATATGGGCCTTGAACATATTTAAATAGTGTCTAAGTGGACTGCCTTGAGTGATGTAAACAGAATTTGAGTACATCTATTTGAATGACATATGCCTGTTCAGTTTTGTTTGCTTTTTCTGAATGCTTTTGTATTTGCATGAATATCAGGGTTCAAATGAGAGCCAAGTATCTGTTCTAACATGAAAATTCTATTTTTTAATTGTCATTTCTGTATATGAAATGCAAACAAACAACCACTCACAGAAAAGAAAATGTGAACTTGTATGAACTTGGTCCTTTTGAAAGAACAAACAAAATAAAAAACAAAAAGTTAGATTGCAGCCAATAAGAGAATATAACCTTTGACTTCAGTGAGTTTATGATCAACTGAAGGGGTTGCAAAGCAAATCATCAAAAGAATCCTTATCAAAATTATTCATTGAATAGTTATGAATAATGGATATATTTGCAAGAATGAGGATCAGGTCACAACAACTGCTGCAGAGTGGAAAGGGTTCAGTGAGCTGGATAATTTATTTGCAATGATTCATTGTGCAAGCTATGGCAAGGAATTAATGGCATTGACTGAAAAGTGAAAATAAGGGGCTCTGTATAGGTGTGGTCCTTTGGTTGGTGGTGAAAAGAGGATCCTATACTAAGGCTAGCTATTTGTGATCAGATGAGTGTCTGGCTGATCTTCTTCTATGGCAGGAAGTGATGGGAGAAGCAACTTCTGTGGTTGGGAAGCAGGGGCGGAGGAAGCCTCTGTGCTGCCCGGGGCAGCGGCGGTGCCCCGGACCCCCCTGGGGGAGGTGCACGATGCGTGTGGCGTGCCGTCGTTGTGACGTCACAACGCACGTGGATGCCGCTGAAAGGGGGGAAAGGGGAAGCTTCCCCTTTTCCCCCTTTACACATCTTTTTTTCTGTGCGAGGGGCAGGCCAGCGAGGAGGGGGTGTCATGCCAGCGACAAGCATGACGCCCCCTCCTCACTGGGCCGCCCCTCACACAGAAAAAAAGCTGCTGGAAGGGGAAAAAGGCGGCATGCCCCCATTTGGGGCCCGCCCATTGGGGCGGGGTAGGGAGGCCAGCCAAAGTGTCACCCCCCCCTCCCCTGGAACCCGGGGCGAACTGCCCTCCACCTCCTTGATCCGCCCCTGTTGGGAAGGAATCATTTAATCATTGAAGAAGTACAAATGGTCTGTCTCAGCATAAAGCAGTTTCCTACATTCCTACAAGTAGGAGAGTCCATGTCTTTCCTGTAGAGGGTCTTTGGTTCAATCCCCACTGCAACTATTTTTAAAACCATAAGGTAGTAAGTGATGAAAAAGACCTCTGCCTTAGACTCTGGAGACAGTCTGAGTATACAATCCTGAACTAGATGCACAAATAGCTTAATATGACATAAGGCAGCTGTGGATGTTCTACAATGGACTCTTAATTCGACCCATGAGGCTGTGTCCCCTAACTTTTCAGAATAAAGCACTGTGTGTGATAGTAGGTTTTCTGTTAGCAGCAAACCAAGGCTCCTGTAGTTAGCTAGGAACAATTTGTTTGCTTACAAAAAAAAAAAGTACAGAAGGCTCCAGGCAAAATCTCAAATACGTGCTATCTAACTTAAATGTCTGCCTCAAACTTCTACTTGGGTATAACTCGAGTCCTCTACATTCAGTGTTCAAATTGGACATTGGAGTGCTGGCAAAAAAAGAAGATTGTATGTGGATAAGTGATGAAAACCTGTAGCATATTATTAAGCGGAATGATACCTTCTCCCACAAACCAGTAAGCTTGAAAAAGGCTGCACAATACAGTGCAAAATGTGTGTATCAGTGGAAAAACAGAAATTAAGCACTGTAATGCAAATGTTTCAATATTTGACAGTGGCTAAAACAACAAAAGTTTGAGAATATGGGGAAAACCAGAAAAAACTCTCTTGGTTATCACAGCCAGTAAATGGAGAGTGGTTTGAGAAGCCCTTTCTGGAGCTGGCCACTGGGGAAATGGACCTCTTCTTTTTTTGTTTGCCTGTTTTCTTTTTAGTCTGTTTCAATGTGCAGAGGATTAAGCTGTGAGGCTAGATAATGTCCTGTGCATAATAATTACTTGGACACGACTTCCGGCTGGCGACGCCATAGCGGGTGGTCGGGGCTGCTTCGGCTGCGAGGCGCCCGATCCATCCCGGGGGTTAGGAGCCCCGCAACCGCAAAGCGGGGCTCCGGTTGGGGTGCGGGAAGAGCGTCCCGCACCCTGGGCTCCCCGGCTGCGCCCACGGAGGCTCCGAACCCTTCCCTTGCCCCCCCTGTAAAGGGGGAGTGGGGGTGAAGGGACAACGGAGCCGGGCTTACGGGGATATGCCCCAACCGGGATGCAAATGCGGCGACAAAGCCCGCGGTGAGCGTCTTAGTTCTACCTTTGAAGAATGGAGCCAAAGGAACCCGGTGGTCGTGAGTAACTAATTTGACCAGAAATCGAGCTTTTGGAACGATCCGGGGGGAAGGAGAAAGGCAGCCTGCCTTCTTCCCTTCGAGTTAAAAAAGCTAACCAATTTGAGCAACTGCTGCTACAGGACTGCTACAATGTGCTTAAAATTGATACATGAGACTGGCAAACTTTTTTCTTGGGAAGTAAATTAGTGGAAAATATCTCCATTTAAAGTTGCGGTATCTGCGCTCCAGTTTAGGAAAATGGCGATGAACAGAGAGGCAGGAGTAGAAATTTGATACCCACTTCCTCCCCCTCTACCAGTATGCTGGGCTTTGTCCTTGAACTGATACTGAACTCTGGACTAACGGACGAACAGAGGCTCATTGCTTTGAAGGTGGAACTGCTGTACAGGAAAGTCAAAGTCTTGTGTGGGGGTCTGAAAGAGAACCAATTGCCCACAGAGGAGGCTATTAAAACTTTTAACACTTTGGAAGAAAGTCTTGCCAAAGAGCTGAGAGGATGGCTGGGAAGATGGAGAGAAATGAGTGAGCTACTTCGGAGAAGAAACTCGCCTTTTGGGGGTGGCAGTCCCAAGGCGACGGTAAGATTTGTTATATCCAGTCCCCGAGGTGTGAGCTCGGGGGCCAGGGACAGAGAATTATGGTTTTTACAAGAAGAAAAGGAATGCTACAAAGAACCGGAGAAGCTGAGAGACGACGAGATGGACATCCTGGAGCTCGTGGCAAGGAGAGTTTTGGACTGTGCCTGGATCTGTGGACGCTTGGAGAGGGAAGCCACAGGGAAATTCAGTGTTGATGCCACCAGGAGAAGAATAATGGACAGAGGGGGTGTGGGGTGAAACACTAAGTAAAATCTGAAGTAGCCTGTCATGGAATTTTGAAATCGGAGGGTGAATACTGTCAACAATCTTTTTGTTTTATTTTTTGTTTGAATATGAAAGGAGATATTTTGAGTTACTATGTTATTAGCAGCAGTTTAAAGGATAGAAGAGTTAGATAGATATGATATAAATGATTGGTGAAGATTTCAATGGAAGAAGAATTATGATGAGATATTATTACGATGATGCATTGTTAGTTAAATGTTGAATTTATAATTGGGTGTAATTATATAATTGAATTTGAATTTCAGGAGAAATGGTTATAAAATAGATTAAGGATATGAACTCGAAGGAGAAAGGGCAGGGGAAGTCAACGGTCAAGATATGGAAATAGAAATTTTCTTTTTAAAGAAAAGATGCAACAAGAAAACTTGACACTGTTTGTATTTGTTTTATCAATGTATTTGTTTTGTATTTGTTTAATTGTAGGTGTGGGTGTGGGTATATGTTGTTATAAGAAAAAGGTCAATAAATTCTTATAAAATAATAATAATAATAATTACTTGGACACAAGACACGTTGAAATCAATGGAGTGTAAGCCAGGTCTAGACATTATGCTCATCTGGTGATGCTTGAAGTTGTCCAACAATGTCTTTGGCCGTTTGTGAAGTGTATAACATGCAGTTGGCATGCTGGGTCACTTACTCCCCAACCCTAAAAGTCACCTCAGAAATTCGGTCATAATTTGGCAGGCTGGCCTACCCACATGGAAAGTGTGATATTTACATTAAGTTCACATAAGATAGTGCTTGGGATGAAAGTGGCTTGTCCACCAAAGCTGTTCATGTGTCATCAGATCTGATGGGGAAAACGCAGTCCTCTCTTTCCATAGTTATCTGTCAAAGTGCTAATACAAAAGGAGTCATTAGACAGCTTGAGTCCTAATAATGAATTCAAAATAATGTGTGAGGGCTTAATCTGGGATGGGAAACCTTTTTCAGCCTGAGGCCAGTGACCAGAGGCAAAAGTGGACAGAGCAATGAATGTAAAAATGGCCCTTGTATGTTACGGCTCTTTCAACACACACTTGCACACCCCTCTCTATTCTCATCTTGGGAACAAAATACATTATCAGAATTCAAGGGCCCATTTCACTCAAGGAAAGTACCAAGAAGAGCAACAGAGGGGAATGGCCTGGGGAAAAGGGATGCATGATTTGGAAGGGGGTGTGTTGTGCAGAGAGTCCCAGTGGTCTGAGGTTCCCCAGCCCTGAGGTATAGGAAGTGGCCATGCCTGGGAAGAGGCAATGCCCTCCTCTAAACTGGGTGCCTGTTTTCCCCCAGCCTTCTTGCATTGAGTGGAAAGGTCAGAGGAGGGCTTTTAAGCACATTTGACTAAACTTGCTTACAAGCCTGCTTGCAGTCAGCAACCCCAGTAATGCAGGATTCTCAACAGCAGGACAGTTTAAAAGTGTGTTCACCAAACACATTTACAAGACCCCTTCAGGCTTTCCCACTCAGTGCAGGGAGGTCAGGGATGAAGCAAACTTGCTTCTTCACCCTAGTTTTAAGCCCTCACACACTATAAAGTTACAGGTAGGTAGCCGTGTTAGTCTGCCATAGTCAAAACAAAACAAAATAAAAAATTCCTCCCAGTAGCACCCTAGAGACCAACTAAGTTTGTTCTTGGTATGACCTTTCATGTGCATGCACACTTCTTCAGATACACTGAAACGGAAGTCACCAGACCCTTAAATATAGTGAGGGAGTGGGGAGGGGTATTACTCAGAAGGGTGGTGGGAATACGTGATTGGCTGATAGGTGTGGGAAACCTGTTGACGACTCTTAACTATTACAATTGGTCTTACAGGGAAAGGCAAGGGGTGAGATGGCTAAAGATAGCTTTGTCATGTATAATGAGATAAGAATCCAATGTCTTTGTTCAGACCAGGTTTCTCCATGGTTTTAAGTTTGGTGATTAGTTGCAATTCAGCCACTTCTCTTTCCAGTCTATTTCTGAAATTCCTTTGTATTAGGACAGCTACTTTGAGATCTTTTATAGAATGTCCTGGGAGATTGAAGTGTTCTCCTACTGGTTTCTCTGTCTTGTGATTCCTGATATCAGATTTATGTCCATTTATCCTTTGGTGTAGGGTTTGGCCTGTTTGTCCAATATAGAGAGCTGAAGGGCACTGTTGGCATTTGTTTGCATATACAATGTTGGAAGATGAGCAATTAAATAGTCCTGAGATGGTATGTTTGATGTTGTTGGGGGCCGGTAATGGTGTTGTCCGGGTTTATGTGGCAGCAAAGTTGGCATCTTAGTTTATTGCAGGCTCTGGTACCAGTGTCCATGTTGAGTCCCATTGTTGTATTATTGTGGGTGAGGAGTTGTTTGAGATTGGGTGGCTGTCTGTAGGCAATGAAGGGTCTTCCTCCCAGAGCTTGAGAAACACTATTAAGAATGCTTGGATAGCCATAGAGAGGGGGAAAGATGTGGCTGTTTCTTTAAAAGGAAGAAAGAAGGGGTGGTTTTCCTGGGACAGGGCTCCGAAAACCATGGCTGGCCCTAGTAGATAAGGACAGTTGTGCATACCATGCTATGTGTGATGTTGTAAAACTGCAGATTTGATCAATACTCTGAGCTAGTTCTCCTAGAACTAATGTGTTAATGAAACTTCTTTTTAAAACATAAAATAAAAGGTTACTATTTGAAGATGTTTATGAAAGATGCTCCTTCGACTTTGTGCATAATTAATGGTTTGTGCGAATAAACACAACTGTTCAGACTTGAGATTAGCTGTCTTTCTGTCTTTGCAGAAAAGTAACCTTTAAAGTAGATGCCTGCCATTATAATGGCATAAATGTGTTCCCTGGAATCATAATTGTTGCCTATCGTCCCTCTCTGTGGGAACAACACCCACTAACCGTAAAGCTTTTCACCCTGTTATACTGAAACCTGCTTTCAGTTCTCTGCACCTTGAATCCAGTACTGCAACATCAGCTACCTAGACTGTACTAGACTGATAAGAGATTAGTTTTGAAAGTGACGGGATGCAGAGATGTTGGTGAGGGAGATAGCGTAACAGCAGCTGTCTTCATCTTTTTCTGTATCACTAAAACAATGTCTCTGCATCTCCTCCTCACAAGTGGGGACTATGGACATGAGAAACAGGTAAAGTGCTTAACTCAGGAATAGGGAACCTGTCGCCCTCCAGATGTTTCAAAGCTCCAGTTCCCTTCAGCTTCAGCCTTCAAGGCCAATGGTCATTCAGCAACATCTGGAGGATATTATACTTTCTGAGCTCATGAAAAGAATGTGAGGATGGCCTTTCCTCCCTCCATCACATTCCTGAACAGATACTTAATATTCCCTTTCCAATTTGAGGAAGAGCCGCAGCTCAGTGACAGAGCATCTGCATTGGGTGAAAATTCAGGTTCAATCCCAAGCATCTCCAGGTAGGCCCAGCAAAACTCCCAGTCTGAAACCCCAGAGATCCCTGACCAGTCAGTGTTGACAATACTAAGCTAGACAGACTAATGGTCTCAGTATAAGGCAGTTTCCTTTGCTCCTAAATTACCTGTGCCATCACATGTGTTGGGAAGGGAACTTCTGTAGTGAGGAACCTTCTCAGCTGATGCAGACTCCTCATGCAGTTCAGGTCCCTGGAAGATCATGTTTCAACACACTGCTAAAAGCCACAAGTATAGCAGGCATCTGGCTGTAGTTGCTTCCTTTCCCACACATGAAAAGCGATTAATTTAGGAACATGGCAGAGATGGAGGGTGTCAAATGGCCTAGTCTCCACTCTCCCCCTGCCCCCCAAAAACCCCAACCACTGGCAGAGAGTGGAGCAACTTCCAAATCCTATCCTGGACTCATCTACCTGCCTGTCTGCCTTCAGTTACCTCCTCCTCATCATCCCTTAGGATGCTCACTTGCCAGGGCAGTTCTCCAGCAATGGTCCTGCTTTGTTGCCACTTTCTTTCTCCTTGGCCTCTGATGTTGCTGAGGCCCAAAAGGTGGGCAGATGCAGAGTAGTTGCTGGGGAGCTGCCCTGGTCCATCCTAGATGTTCCCCTGCAGCTCTTCTGGGCCTGCCACCCACCACTTAGTACCTTAGTACACCCAGTGCTGCTTGCTCATTCACCTGCCTCCTCTCCTGTCATCATGCTGCAGTTCCCATGGCTGCCTGCTGGCAGCCACCCAAACTGCAGCATGATAACATTTGTGTTTTTTTCTTATAAAAATATGGGTAGGCATACATTTTTGCACCTCCTGCTTTTTCATATTCATTCCTGTATCTGTAAAACCTGGAAAAAGTAATTTGTAACTTAGCCCTGAGTATCAGAGTTCAGAAAGAGATATGATGAATCAGGACTATCGGCATTATCCAGACAAGAGTGAGATAATGTTTAGTAGAGATAAGAAAGTAAAAGTGCCCTACATAGGATATTACCTACTAAAGTATCATGGCCAGATGGTGATTGAGTTGACTTTCACATAACATTCAGATGGAAATTAATCCTGATTTGAGATGAGATTCATAAATATTCTTTAGAGACAGAGGAAATGCTTTCTTTTAATTAATCTACATTTCTTCTTTCTTGAAACAAGGTGCAGCATCAAAAGACTGTATCTACAAACTGTATGATTAACTTTATTCTTCTTCAAAAATTACAGCTATTAGTTTGAGGGGAGAGTGTCTGTTCTACCCTTTAAAAATTTCATTTACACATAATTTTCCCCCCAAGCTCAGACATAGCCTTGACAGATGGCATCCACTATTTAATGAATATGATAGACTATTACAAATGGAACATAAGAGCAAAAGGGGAACTGACAAAAAAGAAAAAAAATGCTTTTAAAAACAGGACATAAGAGTATGTTTAAGCTAGAAGAGGACACTTTTGTGGAAATTAAACATAGCAGCCATTTAACATATTTTTGAACCCACCATTAGGGTTGTGCAGAAACTCTATTGGATTCACTAAACATTTTTAAAAAGCAGAAAATGAACTTCATACCTGCCTTGGGTTTTGCTTCAGATGAAATCCAATTTTGTATGAAACTCCCCACTCCCAAACTAAAACCAACCAAGCAAGCAAAAACCTCAGGTATTCTTTTTCTGAATAGAACCACCAAATTTGGTTTCATTTTTAAATTATTTTTATTTAGGCCCATTTAATCCCTCACATTTCCTATATCTAAATCTGCCTGGCAACAGTATCTGCCACTGGCCTTCTCTGTACTGAGCCATTCATTTCCATGGAAACACGGTCTGGATAGAAAGGCCACAAAAGTAACCTCTGGCTTGAGGCATGGGTGATTTGGCCACCATCTCCTGTCATGCTATTCGAAATGCTGTCTACTCTGTTATCCGTCTAGCCCAGTGTTGTTGAGGTTGGCTGCTTGTGCCATTGATAACTGTGGGGAAAAGATCCTGGATGAGAGAAAGGATGGGTGAATGGGTGAAGCTAGCAGCTATGTTTGTACATCTGCCACCCATACTTCTTCATACAGTACATCTGTTGCTGAGAGATATATAGGGGGTAGGCTTGTACATTCCTTTTGTTACTTTGGCAGCTAGCTGGTGGGTGGATAGGATTTGCAGCACTGATTATGTTCCTCTTGTCTTACTTTGTGAATATAGTAGACAGTGGTGGGGGGTTTGTTTTGGGTTTCCCTTTTGGGGTACAGTTCAGCTCTCCTCTGTGCCCAGTTATTTACCTCCTCATTGAGTCGCCTGTGTATTTGGGCTTAGAAATATATGGCTCTCTGATCCCCGAAAGAGAGTCCACTGCAATAATTCCACCAATCAATGTTACTTGCTTGCTCCAAAATACTTTAATACAATGAGTAACACATTCAATAAATCCATGCAAACAAATGTAAATATTTTCTAATTGTCTTTGTGTAATTTAAATCGACTGATGAATGCTCAATTAGATAGTTTGTTCTGAACTAAAAGAACCCCAATGAGATTGAATATGATGAATTGTTGACTATCCTAATTTTATAATATTAATAAAATATGACTAAAAATGTAGGAAGGTTAGTGTTTCTGATTTGAAGAACACAAAAGCATGAGGGGGGGGAACGCCCAACACTGAACATACATATTTAAATTTGTCTGGAGGGTTTTTTGTCAAATTGCCCTGCTGTTCTGTGTAAAAAGCTGTGAATCACCATGGAAACCAATTATTAGTTCCTCATACCATCTCCATATTCAATGAACACCAGACCCATCCTATTCTCCATTTTAATTATTGTATGACAAAGTCTACATAATTATTTTCAAAATTTTATTTAACAAGATTTGAAATTACTGTATATAAAGATCCAATTACTTTCCTAATACATTATTGTTGCTTCTGGTATCTGGGAGATAGCTAAAACATGTCGGGGGGGGGGGAGAGAAGTCTCAGGCCAATTACATTAGCCACTTTTTATAGCTTGCAATAGCCCAAGGTGGTACAGAAGTTTGACAAACATTCTCATCGATTTCCCCACACACATCTGTTTCCTAAGAAACTTTTAAAAGTTGAGACATTGTTACTAGAGTGTGTCACATCCCTGCCCTTCTAGATTTAATTTGTCTTTTTTTCTAGATAGAGATGTTCAAAATGTGCCTGCAAAATATTGAGCTAGGCATGAAGGGGGGGGGGGGAAGAGATCATATTCCTTAAGACTAAAAGTCTCATAGCAACTGCAAGTGCTGTGATGGATCTAATTAGCACCAGAACATTTGAAAGGGGAACGAATTTATGCTTTTCCACTGTGTTGTTTTTCTGATTTGAAATTTAAAATTGTACACAGAGCCTGCCAAAGCTATTTTCACTAAATGGTAAAACAGACTAGTACTCATATGGAACCAGTATGTCTGGTCCTGTGGGACAAAGTGTAGCTTCCTAAGGGGGAAGATTCAGTTCATTTCCTTTGGGGCTCTCTGCAGCTCCTATTAAACTTAAAAGATAAAACAAAATAGTAGTTAGATCCAGTCATGGATCTCCCAGTGCTCTGCCTAGCAATTTTGTGAATGTTTACTCAGAAGTAAATGCCTCTCTATTGAAAGCATTAAATGGTAAAGATAAGTGTGCATAGGATTTTAGACTCAAAATAAAAGTATTGCAGTCCACTTACATTGGCCATGGTGGAAAGTAGGAACAATCTGGCTTTATTTTAAACCTGATTGCTGCACTAGTTCCAGGCACCGAAACTAAGGGAAGATTAAGCCCAATGCTGAGACTGGCTAGGGATCCAATCAATCTGGGCTAGCTCAGCCCTGCGCTCAGAATTTTGCTTACTACATCCAGCGGACAGCTTTCCCGTGACTTTTCCACCCACCTAGACATTTGGTAGCAGCAGAAAGCCAGCTCACCTGGAGGAGATGGGTAGAGGGACCTCTGTTCCTCATCTAATCACCACATTATCTGGGAACCTCCTGTGGGTGGATTGCTCATCTGAACATGAATTTATGCGTCTTTTGATCTGGTTTGTGGGGGACATACTGGGGTTCAAGTTTGGGCTGCCTGGAACAGCTAATAGGAATCCACACACCAATTGTCAGTCAAACAGGACATTTATTTAGGCCATTGTGACACAACCTCAGCCAGCAAGTAGTCGAGGGCTGGCACACTGAATATGAAAGCAGCACAAGCATTTATACACTTACAAGCAAAAGCAAGCAAAAGGGCAATTATGTCCATATACGGCAGTACTTCTACTAGCTTCTACTGGTTACAGGTGGGTAGCCGTGTTGGTCTGCCATAGTCGAAACAAAATAGAAAATTCTTTCCAGTAGCACCTTAGAGACCAACTGAGTTTGTTCTTGGTATGAGCTTTCGTGTGCATGCACACTTCTTCTGTGTGCATGCACACGTCTTCTGTTTCAGTGTATCTGAAGAAGTGTGCATGCACACGAAAGCTCATACCAAGAACAAACTCAGTTGGTCTCTAAGGTGCTACTGGAAAGAATTTTCTATTTTGTTTAGCTTCTACTGCTTTGATCACAAGGCACAGCAACTTCTTAGCTTTCCTTCCCTCCTTTGTCCTCAATGGTTATAGCTCCTGAGCATGTGTCCTTCTGTCCTTCTCTCATTGTTCTCTTGCAAACACAACGGGAGAATGGACCTTTTCCAGGGTGGCTCCCCACTTGTAGAATGTTCTCCCCAGGAAGGCTTGGCAGGTGCCTTCATTACAGATCTTTAGGCACTAGGCAAAAACTTTCCTCTTCTCCTAGCCCCTTGGCTAATTAAACAGTCTACACCATTGTTTTGTTTGTTACTGTGTTATGTATTTTTGTTTTATATGGTGTGTGTGTGTGTGTGTGTGTGTGTGTATTAAACTGCGCTGTGATCCTCTAATGAAGAGCAGTATAGAAATTTAATAAATAATGATGTCACACACCACCCCAATCTTTAAAATGGTTCAAACTTCCAGGGATTCCAAGCACCTACCCAGGATTCATGTTTCCTTTGGGAATGAGGCACAGTGGGTAATACCCCTTCCCACCCTCTCACTATATATATAAGGGTCTGGTGGCTTCTGTTTCAGTGTATCTGAAGAAGTGTGCATGCACACGAAAGCTCATACCAAGAACAAACTTAGTTGGTCTCTAAGGTGCTACTGGAAGGAATTTTATTTTATTTTTTATTTTGTTTTGACTACGGCAGACCAACACAGATACCTACCTGTAACTATTTCCCCTTTGTCTTACCTCATTGGCAACTGCAGTTCTGGAACTCCCCCCTCCCAACTCTAGCATTGTCTTCTGCTAATTACCCAGAGCCCAAGGCAGGGATCCACACCTTTGTGTCTGGCAGAGAGTCTTTGCCTTGTTGATGGTTTTATTGATGGGTCTTCACCCTGTCTTTGTTTGCTTAACAACTCGACCATACTCAGGCTGGCCTGGCTATTTTGACACTGCTAAATTCAGCCAAGCATTGATTAAATTCCAGCACACTAATAATAATAATAATAATAATAATAATAATAATAATAATAAGCAATAGCATTCACATCCCACCTTTCCACTGCGCAACCCTTCTCTCACACATTTCAGTTTTCAAGCTATAATGTTCATAATTTCTCCAATAACACCACAGATGGCTTTGCAGTATGTTTATTGCATATGGTTACATTATTATTACGTTTATATACAACCCTTCAATATATTCCCAGGGCGGTATACAAATGGAGCAAAACAATTTAAATGTAAATACAAAATTAATTAATTATTTCTAGAGAGCCACAAAATCATAAAAGCAAGGGATTTGTGTGTGTGTGGGGGGGGAACCTTTCAGCAGGACTGAAATACATTTGGGAGCTCTTTGCCACTGATGAAAATTTCCCCTGATTCGGTGCACTGAAATCTTCACAAGCTACTGCGATGCAGGAAGAACAACTGAGAGGGCACCAGTGCTTCCCAAAGGACAAGCACAGATACTGCTCATTAGTCAAGGCAACTTCGCTATCATTAGAAACACTGCGAGCTCAAAGAAACCCCACAGTATGTTGCTGTACAATCTAAGGTCACCGTACATAAAGAAATGCCATCCCAAATTGGCACGGTGCTTGAGAGCCTTATAGAAAAGCATATTGACAGTGAAACTGTTCTAATCAGGTAAATTATCACTTTGCACACACAAAAAGACAGATTTCCTTAATAACATCACAGCTCTGGGGAAGTTGGAGGAGAGGTCATCAATAAAAGCAATTACATGTTCAATGGGAGCAGCAAAGTATGCTGTAGCACGTTTCTCGGTCTTTTTGGTAATTTCAAATGGGTTGTCCTTGTATGAAGCAAACCCATTTTAAAAGTCACGCAACACATCAATACTACCGATAAGCATTAGGTTAGATTTCATTTTATGGAATGGTTGTCTTTCTGTTATAGGTCCTAAACTGAAAGGACATCCTGCCATGCCAAACCCTACGCTGTGGTGTCCCATTTCTGAAGGGCACATGATCTGGCACAGAGCTAGTATAGGAGAACACCAGTGTGGTGTAGGGGTTAAGAGTTGTAGACTCGTAATCTGGGGAACTGGGTTCGCGTCTACACTCCTCCACATGCACCTGCTGGGTGACCTTGGGCTAGTCACCATTCTCTGAAGTCTCTCAGCCCCACTCACCTCACAGAGTGTTTGTTGTGGGGGAGGAAGGGAAAGGAGAATGTTAGCCGCTTTGAGACTCCTTCGGGTAGTGATAAAGCGGGATATCAAATCCAAACTCTTCTTCTTATCTCTTTCTTTGGATGCTAGGAAAAATGTATCTGCCTTTTATGGAGTTGTTCTGGACTTCTGACCCACATTCTTGTAACTCACAGACGTGCTGCAAGAGGGCACTTGCGCCGATCAATCAGAATGGGAATGCAGTCACGGAATATTATATTGCCATTCAGTAAAAGTTAATATTTATTTCCGCTTCATTGAGTGGGGATGCCATTTTAAGTTTGTTTGTTTCTTTTATTAAAAATGAGGAGCATCGCATCATATAAAATATCAAGGCGGAATACAATAAATATTAAAAGTACAGTAAAACATAAAATGCCATAGATGCAAATTAAAATAATTCTTAATGGTGAGTCACTTTAAGTCACCAGTCTTCAATTGGTGGGTCAGGGGCCTGATCCAAAGCAAGATGCAACTGGAGCACCACCACCATGCAAATATGTGGTTAAAAAACAAAACAAAAGAAATGGGTCATCAAATGCATGTTTGTGTTTAAAGTGGGTCCTGGAACAGGTTTGGGTGAAGCAATTTCATTAAATTTATTTAAAGTGCAGTTAAAATTGACATTGGACATCTATTGGACATTGTGGTGATCACAGCTTTTTAGAAGGTTAGTATATTAATTGTATCATCCTGGAAGTAATTGTGGTGCAATCTAAAATCTTCAGACATAGATCTCTCCAGAGCACGCATGAATTGCATTAACAGAAGCAGCATCAGCCCATGAAATTTCCATTGCCCGCCCAGCTGTTGAAATTCAGTGGGAGATACTGCTGCTGTTTGTGCCATGACATCTGATTTAATATTTATATAGTACATTTAATATTTATATAGCACAATGATGTGCTAGATGCTGTACAGAATACAAAGGCAATGCCAAATGCATAAATTAGTTGTATCACAACCTGATGCTTCTAGGGGGGCTTGTATTGAAGATCTAGTTGCATGCAGAAAATCAACACCCCTGATTTTAACAACTGCAACATGCAATTGTTTCAATATATACCTCTCCAGAAGGGATTAAGCCTGTCAAAATCTGATCCATTCAGGAGTATCCAAGCAGAGAATCTTGAAAAGTTTTTTTTTAGGTTTTTTTTTTTGTTTTTTTTTAAGGAAAGTCTGTAGCAATTTATGTTGTTTTTCTACCAGAATCAATTGCAAATCTAGGCATGGGTGCCCTTTCCAGTGGGCACATTTCAGAAAGATGGGTGCAGCAGTTCTTCCACAAGGAAGGCCTTGCTGTTTGAGGATGAGATAGCAGAAAACATGTTCCCTCCCCTGGTTTGTTTGTTTTTAGGGTGATCAGGTTGAAAACTGGGTTGTGGCAGCGGTTCCCCTGGGTCAAAAACCTGACAAATGTTAGGTAAATGCAGGCATAGGTGATCTCGGCCCTCCAGATGTTTTGGGACTACAACTCCCATGATCCCTAGCTAACAGGACCAGTGGTCAGGGATGATGGGAATTGTCGTCCCAAAACATCTGGAGGGTCGAGTTTGCCTATACCTGGATAAATGGATCCAGAGGCTATTGTGCTATGTAGTTTTGTCTTTTCATTTTTAAAGTTACTTTTTTCTAGCTACCATTGCCAGTCCTTTCTGGAAGCACCCTCCATTAAGAAGAGAGAGAGAGAGAACTATGTTTTTTTAATTGTTTAATGAAGGGAAGGAATGTTTGGGAAAGAAGAAAGCCACTCCAACAGTCTGACTCCACCGCTTGGTGCAGTGCTGAGAATGATCCACAGGTTTAATTCACCACCCCTCCCTCCAATCCCTATGAAAATAAGAAACTGTGATTAAAAAAACTCCTGATTACACCTTGGCAAGGGGGTGCAGTCTTTGACTCTACCGCTCACCAGCTGATTGGGTGCTCCCAGTCACCTGACATCATTGTCATGTCAGGGCACCTGGTCAGCCCTGCCCACCTTTCAAATTTGGACTGTAGAGCCAAAAAAAGGCTTTTGCTCTCCCCCACTTTGGTGTTAGGGCGTATTTTTGCAAGAGGGAGGCTGTAGAGGGAAGTTTATTGCTTTTTTGGGTGGTGGGTGGTGTACTGCATTGTATTGTATGGTTTGCTTTTTCAGTTTCATTCTCTGTTTTACGCAACAAATACATGCACATTGCTCTTTTGTAAACC
Organism: Lacerta agilis; assembly: GCF_009819535.1. Classification (NCBI taxonomy): domain Eukaryota; kingdom Metazoa; phylum Chordata; class Lepidosauria; order Squamata; family Lacertidae; genus Lacerta; species Lacerta agilis. Next base: position 89,644,493 of record NC_046313.1, read on the forward strand.
ACTTGCAGACTGTCTTAGTATTAAGCCATCTTGAATAAAACATTGGGGGGGGGACAGGTAAGTTCGGCCCCACATAATCAATCAGAAGACATGGCACACATGCACACCTATCAACTTGGGGGTCTAAAATATTTCGGGGGGGGGGAGCAAGGGGACCTCAGCCCCTGGGAGTTGGCTTCTGTGGTATTAAGAAATACATAAATATATGAAATAAATAAATGTGTTCTCTTAGCAGCCTTACCATTTCTCAGTAGTTTCAACAAACAGAAGATGAACCATCTAAACATGGGTGAAAGCAAGTGTAGCACCGTGAAAATGAGTGGACAGTAGCAGTTCTGAACAAGAATTCTTTCCTCAGTAGCAAACACAATGAACTGACAGGAACTTGCTGTGACTTGTCTGGAAAGCTTTTTGAAGACAAAACTGCTTGCATCCACCGGGGTCTTGACTCTGCTGTTATAGCTGATGAATCTATGTCTTAGGTGGTCATGTCTACAGACACACAGAGGCTTCAGTTTATTTGATAGATCACAGAACAGCTAGCATCTAAACTGCTGCTTACTCACTTTTGGGGTGGTTTAACCCCCCCCCCCCCCAACTCACTTTGTATATTTTCTATTTTAGCATTAAAATAAAATATGAAAATAACTTCACAGTTTTAATCAAACTTGAGATGGAGTTGCTAAGCAGGGAAACAAAAACAACTCCAAAAAGAGAATTCCCACATAAGGGAAGGTAGGAGTCAAACAATAAAAAAGAACTACCATTGTGATAGAAAGTAATGAAAACAAAGAATGTATGCTTCCAAGCACATGATGACAGAATGTGATTTCTTCAAGACCTAGTTAAGGCGATACCCTGTTGAGACTCACTATGCATTTCCTAGCTTTCATTCTTTCTCATAATGTTAATACGTTTTCAAACAGAGTGTGCTGGGAATAATACTTTGGACGGGGGGGGGGGAGGGATGAAGAAAATTAAATTTAATGACTGGTCTTCAACAGCATCCAAACTGAGAATCCCATTTATTGTATAAACAGCACTGTGGCTTTCCCAGGGGTTTAGCTTCATCACGGAGAGGTATTAATTTAAAGCAGAGTTCCCCAAGCTGTGTCATGGTGAGCTTCCATAAGATGAAAAGCGCCCAAGCCTTCCCAAATTTAGTCCATAACAGCTCTCCCTTTCTTAAACACCCCCCCCCCCCAATATTTATTTCTTAGTGTGGATTTTTGTTGTGCACATACATGCAATGGGCTTCATTACTGCATTTTTTTCCTGTCATCTATGTGCCCCCTCAACTAACTTTTAGGGATGCGGGTGGCGCTGTGGTCTAAACCACTGAGCCTAGGGCTTGCCGATTGGAAGGTCGGTGGTTTAAATCCCCACGATGGGGTGAGCTCCTGTTGCTCGGTCCCTGCTCCTACCAACCTAGCAGTTCGAAAGCACGTCAAAGGGCAAGTAGATAAATAGGTACCGCTCCGGTGGGAAGGTAAAGGGCGTTTCTGTGCGCTGCTCTGGTATTGCCAGAAGCGGCTTAGTCATGCTGGACACATGACCTGGAAAAACTGTCTGCGAACAAACGTTGACTCCCTCGGCCAGTAAAGCGAGATGAGCACCGCAACCCCAGAGTCGTTCCTGAGTGGTAACTGTCAGAGGTCCTTTACCTTTTTATGTATAGTACATCTAAAATGCCATTTTCTGCATGCTCAAAACAGATCTTTAATGGGTGATAACTGCTGTGAATAGTTGACCAATTACGTCTAGGGTCTAGGAACACCAGGAATAAAATACAACCCTTCCAAAGGACTTTAGGCCATATTTCTGACTTCCTGTCTGAAAAAAAGTCAAATTAAACAATTTTTTTGGCGGGGGAACTACAGTTTAATTAAAACTTTTGAACTGATTTTTGTCCACAGTGATATAATATTGCTAAAGATGTTCATTGTTATTGTTATAAGATCAATAATTCAAGTCTGGAATGAATGCTGCACAGAATGGGGCATGTTTCATTATAGAAGAAACAATTTGGACCAGAGATGATTTTGTCACAATGTGTTCATTTCAGTTGTATATGTCAGACAAAACTAGAGCACTTTTGGCAAGGTAGATTAATGTTTCAACACACATGAACCATGTGGATTAATGTTTCAACACATACGGTTTTTTATCTTTTAACTGATAATTGGTACTGCCAGGTTACTTGGCACTTCCATATTTTCAGAATCAGGCAGCCCTTTTAATCCTTCGCTTGTTTCATGTGTACTACGTGGGGGGCAGGCATAGATTGGCTGTATTTGTATGTAGTGATAAACCATGATAATTATTGGAACAAAGCCTAGAGCCTGTTTAAGTCTTGCACAGAAATCTGGGTTTTCGCGGGATGTAGAAAGCCCAAAATATCTTTGCCAACTCACCCATGAGGCAAGGTGAGGCGACTGCCTCAGGCGGCAGGATCCAAGGTGCAGCATATCCTGATGTAGACTATTTATTGATTTGATTTGATTTCTATACTGCCCTTCGTCAAAAGATCTCATGGCAGTTCGCAAGATAAGCACACAAGATAAAAGCACAAATAAGTAGTTAAAGCAGAAACAACAATACACCCCCCCCAAATCTAAAAGGCTGTAGAATATTAATCAGTCAAAGATCTTAAACCCATACTTGTTGCTGATGTAGCTCTTTATGGACCCCTTCTTCTCTAGCTCCCATTTTTATGGTTCGTCCCTTGGCTGTGTGCAGTTTCCACACAGAAAGTGTTCTCTATAGAAATTGAGGTGCTACACTCAATAAGCCAGCAAGTTTGGAAAACTCAGTAGTGGCCAGAGGATTGGAGAAGATCAGTCTACATCCCAATCCCAAAGAAGGGCAGTGCCAAAGAATGCCCCAACTACCACACAATTGCACTCATTTCATACACTAGCAAGGTTATGCTTAAAATTCTACAAGGCAGGCTTAAGAAGTATGTGGACCGAGAACTCCCAGAAGTGCAAGCTGGATTTTGAAGGGGCAGAGGAACCAGAGACCAAATTGCAAACATGCGCTGAATTATGGAGAAAGCTAGAGAGTTCCAGAAAAACATTTACTTCTGCTTCATTGACTATGCAAAAGCATTTGACTGTGTCGACAACAGCAAACTATGGCAAGTGCTTAAAGAAATGGGAGTGCCTGATCACCTCATCCGTCTCCTGAGAAATCTCTATGTGGGACAAGAAGCTACAGTTAGAACTGGATACGGAATAACTGATTGGTTCAAAATTGAGAAAGGAGTACGACAAGGCTGTATATTGTCCCTGCTTAATTAACTTATATGCAGAATTCATCATGCGAAAGGCTGGGATGGATGAATCCCAAACCGGAATTAAGATTGCCGGAAAAAATATCAACAACCTCAGATACGCTGATGATACAACCTTGATGGCAGAAAGTGAGGAGGAATTAAAGAACCTTTTAATGAGGGTGAAAGAGGAGAGTGCAAAATATGGTCTGAAGCTCAACATCAAAAAAACTAAGATCATGGCCACTGGTCCCACCACCTCCTGGAAAATAGAAGGGGAAGAAATGGAGGCAGTGAGAGATTTCACTTTCTTGGGTTCCATGATCACTGCAGATGGTGACAGCAGTCACGAAATTAGAAGACGCCTGCTTCTTGGGAGAAAAGCAATGACAAACCTAGACAGCATCTTAAAAAGCAAAGACATCACTTTGCCGACAAAGGTCCATATAGTTAAAGCTATGGTTTTCCCAGTAGTAATGTACGGAAGTGAGAGCTGGACCATCAAGAAGGCTGATTGCCGAAGAATTGATGCTTTTGAATTATGGTGCTGGAGGAGACTCTTGAGAGTCCCATGGACTGCAAGAAGATCAAACCTATCCATCTGAAGAAGTGTGCATGCACACGAAAGCTCATACCAAGAACAAACTCAGTTGGTCTCTAAGGTGCTACTGGAAAGAATTTCCTATTTTGTTTATTGTTAAAGAAATCAGCCCTGAGTGCTCACTAGAATGACAGATCCTGAAGTTGAGGCTCCAGAACTTTGGCCACCTCATGAGAAGGGAAGACTCCCTGGAAAAGACCCTGATGTTGGGAAAGATGGAGGGCCCAAGGAGAAGGGGACGACAGAGGATGAGATGGTTGGACAGTGTTCTCGAAGCTACTAACATGAGTTTGGCCAAACTGCGAAAGGCAGTGGAGGATAGGCGTGCCTGGCGTGCTCTTGTCCATGGGGTCACAAAGAGTCGGACACGACTGAACGACTGAACAACAACAATAGAAATTGCACAGATTACTGTGTAGCCATTTCCACCAGCAATTGCTGAATTGCATTTCTGCTAAGAAGGGGCAGAGCAATCCAAACTCCTATTGTGTAGGGCTGGAAGTGGTGGTGGTTTGGGTCTACCCAGCCCTGCCAACCTCCTTTGGCCTTCTACCAGCCCAGAAATATGTGGGAGGGTGGAAATACCACACCAGCTAGGTTTTCTAGTGGTGGGGAATAAGTTAGTGTGGAGTTTCTTTGGATCCTGAGCAGGCCATGCTGTTGCATTTGGCCCAATTCCGGGCTGGATTGCTGCATCAGCCTTAGGCTGGTGCAGGAATCAGGCCTGCAAATGAGGTGGTGATCCTGTTTGTTCTGGGGTGTGTGCATGCTAAAATTGTTGTCTAACTCTTTTGAAATTGCTTGCTCCAATAACTTGAGAAAAATAGGAATGTCCTTTATGCTGGCTTGTCAAGGGGAGCAGAGGGCACAGGGATATTTTTCCTCATGGGGTGCAGGATAGAATGACAATTGTATGACTGCTTAATTTTGGCTTCCATAGAAGCTTACTTCCCCCTCCCACACTGAACAAATATTTTGACACAAGAGATACAATTTTGCTGCCATTGCTCAGGTTAAAACTTTATTAGATAAGGTCAGGAATTTCTTTGACAAGAGAGCGTAAGTGGAATAACAATACAGTTGTATATCTGACTGAAAGGCTAATGGGAAAGATCTTGGCACTCCAGAGTGAAGTAAATGTCATATCCCAACAGTTTACTCCATTTAGGTCATGTTGTGCTTTTTAATATCTCTCTTTAATTATATTTAGCATTGTAAGCAGCTTTTAGGAGGGATTGTTATTTTCTTGCCTTGGTAGTCCCAACCTGAGCAGAACATTTTATGATTGTTGAACAATTACACAATTAATTGCTTGATGCGATTAGCAATTGTGCTGCTAGGGAGACAGGCAAATGATTTTGTTTTGTTTTTTGTTTCGTTATGAAGCTTAATTGAAGGTTGGTCCCAAGGTGTATTGTAGTTTCTGCCTTGTTTGCTTCATCTGTGCTCTAGATGTCAAGTGGAGAGAACCTTGTTTATGTTGCAGAGGCAGCTGAACCAGAGCATTTCAATGTGTTGATAATTTTTACCTACTGTATGGTTCCCATCTGTCAAAATACCTTTTCTTGCTTTGATTTTTTTTTCTTTCTTTCACTCCAAGGCATCAAATCAGCAGTAGGAGTGCAGCACCATTCCATCAACTTCGGATCAACTGTGGTGAGGACAGGTTTCTCAAGTTCAATTTGGTGTTGGGGAATGCTTAGCACAACAAGGGATAGATGCACCTGTCCATTTCAATCTTTCTCTGTTACTCACTTTCTCAATCTTAATTTCAATCCACTACATTCTTGGCTCAATATGAATCTAAATGGATTTAAATTATTTAAATACAGCACGATTCATTCACCAGCATGTCTACCAAAACTGTATAGATCTATGCTGTTTTCCCCTAATATAATGCATATTTACATCTATAACCATGTATGCCCATGGACTGCAAAAAGATAAACTTATCCATCCTTAAAGAAATCAGCCCTGAGTGCTCACTGGAAGGACAGATCCTGAAGTTGAGGCTCCAGTACTTTGGCCACCTCATGAGAAGAGAAGACTCCCTGGAAAAGACCCTGATGTTGGGAAAGATGGAGGGCACAAGGAGAAGGGGACGACAGAGGAGGAGATGGTTAGACAGTGTTCTCGAAGCGACTGGCATGAGTTTGGCCAAACTGTGGGAGGCAGTGAAAGATAGGGGTGCCTGGCGTGCTCTGGTCCATGGGGTCACGAAGAGTTGGACACGACTGAATGACTGAACAACAAAATGCCCCTAATACAGAGGTTTTCAACCTTTTTGAGTCTACGGCTCTCTTTACTAGCTACATTCTTTCTACCTCTCCCCTGTGGAGAAAAACACTCTGAGCCTCAAAAGCCCAGTCATGTTTCCTCTTGCCTGCAGAGCCGGCAGCCCCTGAGCCCTTTTCGAATACCTTCCCTTGTGGGGTGTTCTCTTAGACTCCTCTCCCTTCTCCATGGGAGTCCTCTGGGCAGCAGCCACCACTGCCCCAGTCTCTGAGCCACACACCCCTCCCCAAAGAGAGGTACCTCCTCACGCCCCCCCCAGGGGCCTGGGAAGAAGAAGCCCCCAGTCTTAGCGGCCCAACAGAGACTGGCCAAAGGTGAATGTGAGACCAGCACCTCACCTTGGGAAGCAGCAGTGGCAGCAGCAGTAGCCACTGGGCCTGCATGGTGGAAAGATTCCGCTTTGGAGCCAGGCACTCAGATCCCAGGCAAGCATTGCACACAGCAAGCACAAGAAAGCCAAGGACAGTGCCTGCCCGCCTGCCTTGCCTCCCACTTGCCCGTCCATTCCCAACAGCAAGAGCTGGTGGATTGGCTGGGCTCCCTCACCCATTTGCTTACCCACTCTTGAGGCCACCTCAGCTCCTGGCAGCCAGCAACCTCTGGCTAGCCCCAGAGGCAGCATTCGCCTGCGGAGCGTGTAGTAAGGGCTGCTGCAACAAACAGCCGCACAAACTTTTGGGAGGCAGAGATGCGGAGGGCATTCAATGACGGAGGGAAAGAAAAAGGGACAGAGACCAGTGTTGCCTGCGGCACCCCTGACCACCATTCAAGGCACACCAGGGTGCCATAGCACACTGGTTGAAAACCCCTGCCCTAATATATCTATTTTTGTCCACAATTTTTGGTTGGAGGATGACACCATGGAATTCAAAGAAAGACCACAACGATTCCGGTTATGTATTGCTTTGGGAAATAGGAATTAGGGAGCTTCTCATTAAACTGTGAACCAAGCTGAATCTCTCCCCTGTACATATCCCAAGTGAATTCTTCCCAATTGTGTAGCTTCCTGTGGCAGCAATATGAAATACCCGTAGAGAGAAATGGCAAAAATGTTGAGACAAAGCCAGAAATGAAATGAATATTTTCTGTGTTTTGTTTCTCTTAATCTCTCTCAGAAGCATGTGCATTCTGTTTTTCATTTCTTGTTCTTTGTACATGTTGCTGCATGCCATTCCATTTTCTGAGTAGTCTGAGATTCCAGGGATTCCAGGCACTTACCCAGGGTTTCCTTTGGGAAATGAGGCACAGTGGAGGCTGTGCTGTCTTTATGATATATGGTTTATTTACACATATGTACAACCTGAGCCTATGATGGAGGGGTTTCCAGCATTACACTCCAAGAGAGTCTTGCGTCCTCCATAGGCATGGTTTTGGATTCAAACAGAAATCGGCGATGGCTCTCTCTCTGCATCTGACTGACTTTTATAAACTGCAACTTTTCCCCTCAGCTCACATCACGGCCAACTGCAATCCTAAACTCTACTGTGCTTCATCTCTGCTAACTATCTCAAAGCTCAGGGAGAGACCCCTCCCATTTTCCATCTGGCACAGAGTCCCCTCTCTTTGGCTTTTCTAATGGCCCATTACCTCCCCATTGTCTCTGGTTCATGGCTGAGCTTCCGGGCAATTTCCTGAACATGGGGAGCATGGTGGGCTTGTATTTTAACATGTTACTAAATCCAGTGTCTGGCAGCCAATTCTAAAACTACAAGCATCAATTACATTCTATCATGAATCAGACCCAGAAATTTAGGGGAATCCACCCACACACCTTGGCACCCACAACTCATAACAATATATTTTGACGCATAATCTGTTGCCTGAATCCTAGTTAAGAATTTCCAAATGTTGCAGTCAAAAATAAAATAAAGGTGGGCTTGTTTGTAAAGCGAACATGTGCAAGACCTCTGCTCAAATTAACAGCAGGAGGAATTACTCCTCTTTAATGAGGTGTAAATTTTTGCCAGAGGCAACATTTCAGATTTTAGTAAGGAAGGCCAAAGAGAGCTGGTGGGATGTAGAATTCAACAAAGCCCCCAAGCCTGCCGATGGATATCCCCAAGGTGGAATTGCTAATGCAAACCAACAACCCTTCACCCCACAAAACTGTACTTATAATAAGCTGTCTTTTCCTATTAGAAAAAAAATCCACATAAGAACAGTAGCAGTACACTAAGAATAGAGAAGATTTTGGGTTGGATCAAGACACCCCCTTCTGCAAATGGAAGAGTTCATTCCACTCACAGAAGGGACTTTAAGCCAGTTGGGGCTTTCACTGGGGAAGGGAGGGGGGAATTTTTAACAAGTCTCTTTCCTCCTGCAGCCTCCCACACAACTTACTGCACTGTTCTGCGTGGTCTCCCAAACCTCAAGTGTTTATTTCAGTAGTATAAGTGTCTGTAGGAAGGAGGAAAAGGTGAAAATTGCTCCCTGGCTTTGTCCAGTGAAAGCATCCAGTGAGCAATTTTTCACTCATTATATAATGCTTGGTTGTATCCAGACTTACTAGGAGTGAATCTCCACCAATATATGTAGGTGTGTGTTTGTGCCTGTGCATCTGTGCATGTGTGAGTATCTATGCATTTTTGTACATATTGGTTGGAGAACTGCATTGCAAAATTTGGAGAGGTGTGGATTTCAAAGGATTACTGAGTTTCCGGTTGCACATGGTTTCAGAAAGTGCAAATTTTCTTGTTCTTTTTTCTTACCTTACCTTTTTGTCTTTTTGATGTTATTTGTTCCAGATATTATTTTGCATATTAAGTGCAAATGAAGGAAGTTTGCCTTTAAATGCAAACAATCCTACCCCCCCCCCCCCGCATCTCTACTTGGTGGTGCCATTGTAGTTAGAAGAAGAAGAGTTTGGATTTGATATCCCGCTTTTCACTACCCGAAGGAGTCTCAAAGCGGCTAACATTCTCCTTTCCCTTCCTCCCCCACAACAAACACTCTGTGAGGTGAGTGGGGCTGAGAGACTTCAGAGAAGTGTGACTAGCCCAAGGTCACCCAGCAGCTGCATGTGGAGGAGTGGAGACGCGAACCCGGTTCCCCAGATAACGAGTCTACCGCTCTTAACCACTACACCACACTGGCTAGTTACATAAGCGATGGCAATCACAGCTGAAACTTCAGCAACAGAAGGAATGATTCCAAAGCCAACAAGTCTAGTCGAAAGAGAATGCTATACTTGTGTCTTCTGTTGTCTTGTGTGTCTTGGAAACAGGCTAATCCAAAATAATTTCTCTAGACAGCCTCTGAAACCCAGCTTCCACAGTGACAAAAAATGGTTGGTCTTGTGCAGGCTTCCTCAACCTCAGCCCTCCAGATGTTTTTGGCCTACAGCTCCCATGATCCCTAGCTAGCAGGACCAGTGGTCAGGGATGCTGGGAATTGTAGTCTCAAAACATCTGGAGGGCCAAGGTTGAGGAAGCCTGATCCTGTGCGTGTGCTGTGGGTGGAGAGGGAAGCCATGGGGGTGACATAACTTTCGCCAATGCATTGGTCCTTGTTTTCTTATGCACTGAAATTCTGAAGTGATGCATGCTGGCATCCTTTTCCAATGAGTGATCATAAAGTTTAATCAAATTGTTTGAGTGCCTTGCTCGGCTGCTGATATAACAACTAATCGGAACCATATGGAGGCAACAAAAGGTAACCGAAATCCCACAAATGGTGATTAATCCACCCAATCTGCCACCCGTAAACCAATTAGTGCTCCATGTTTCACAGCAGGAAGCCTCATCCAGAAAAAGGAGCAAAGGAAAGTCTCCATAATTCAATTGACAGCACATTTTCATCTCAAGTGAAAATGTGAAAACTGCTATTCACGCCTTACCACATTTTTGTAGGTATTGGAAAACCTTGCCAAAAAAATAACCCCTCAAAAATTTCATTTAAAAAGTTTTATGGGAAAGGCCATAGCTCAGTGCTAGAGCAACTGCTTTGCTTGCAGAGGGTCCGAAGTTCAATCCCTGGCATCTCCAGGTAGGGCTCACCTGCTGTAATGCCTCTAGGTGGATTTGCTACAGATGAAGAGCTTCACAGATAGATGAGGACTATTGGGAGCTGGGGCAGGAGTGCAAGTGATGGTAATATTCCTCTCCCCTTGCTCCCTTTTCAAAACAATGGTTCCTCCTCAGTGGTAAAGGGACTTACTTTTGATTGGACCTGCATAGGCTTACACTGATATATATGAGCAGAAAGCAATTCTCATCATAAAGATTTGTTGAAAATGAGTGTTGGGACTAGCAAATAGAGCTCACTTTCAGACTCTGCGACTTTCATATTGATCTGTTAGGAGCCTAACGGGGCAGATTGATCAAAAGAAAAATGGACAGATAGTTGTTTTTATTATTATTCCCTCCCACTTTTAACAAATGTGATTCATTAGAAAACTGAAAAGTAGATAAATGACAAAATATGTTTTTAATGATGCTTTCTTGAGGCTAAATGCAATTCTGACCATCACCATCACCACCCCAGTCAGAGCTGTGAGCTAATCAGATCAGCTTTGTGAAAAGCATTTTGAAACAGTAGAATGTGGGGCAGACAGAGAGGACTATTTTTCATGCCCCACTTCATGTCAAGAAATCAGTAGCCTCTCAGGGTGTTGCTGACACCTTGACTAGGCTCATTTCTGATGTGAAGTGATTTTATGGCCAGGTGTAAATCTAGGTGTAGACTAGATTTAGTAATTAGGAAATAAGTCTATAGGAAATGGAAAGCTGCAGACAGCGGGAGTCAAAAGCAAGAGAAAAATGTATTGGAAAGGGAAAACAGGAATCAAAAGCAAGAGAAAGCAAGGCAACCTTGTATAACATATACCATACCATACCATCATCTATATATATATATATATATATATATATATATATATATATATATATATATATATATATAAATGTTCAAAATGGGTGTGCGGATGCGAAGGCCTTGCTCCGTAACTGCTTGACCAGTTGCCTTCAAATTTGGACACATGGGAAGGTTCTTAGGTACCTAGATTGCAAAAATATCATGCCTTTCCCAGGTAAATCCATGAATTTGTGCAAAAAACAGCGCCCTCCAGTGGATGTCAAAGGAACACACGCTTTACAACAACAGACTTCAGAAGAGGGTGGGAGGGGGAGCAGAACTTGAGGTCGCCTCAGCCAATATGCTGTTGGTGGGGGAGGGGCCAAACCAACCTTTAGCTACCACCGCGATAACAACTCCTTGCCTCAGGCTCGGCCAGTTCCCATTTTAAAACAGTGAGCAACAGACATGAGAGTGCAGAGGTGACGGAACAAATCACAGCACAGGAGTTCAACAGAACAACCTGTGGAGAGCCAGACAAAACTTGGGGGGAAACCAAAGAGAAGGGAGGTGTGGCCGGGCCAGCTAGTATCATATATATATATAGGCTGAGAGGGGCATAATATGCTGCAATTGAAAGATGTCTGGGATAGAGCTTGTGGGTTTCATTAAATATCCTTCATAATTTCAGCATTACAGTGGTACCTCTAGTCACGTTCCGCTCTTGCTATGGACTTTCAGCTTACAAATGCGGCAAACCCGGAAGTGTTTACTTCCAGGTTCGTCACGTGCACATGCGCAGAAGTGTTCTGCTCGCTTTGCGCATGTGCAGAGGTGTTCGATCGTGCCGCGCACATGCTGTTTTCAGGGTGCAAACAGATTAAGTCCACAACTTAATCCCGATTAAGCCCACAACTTAATCCCGATTAAGTCCACAACTAGAGGTACCACTGTACTTTGGGGTAACTATTAGAGGTGGTGCAGGGAATTTCCCGAAAATAAATAGAAACAGAGGACTCTCCTCCTTTCAAGCTATATTTCTTATTTGCAAACCATATCATACCCTCCAACATTTCTCTAATGAAAATAGGGCTGTCCTATTCCATAATAATAATTTTATTACTTATACCCTGCCAAAGGTGAGAGTTCACGAGGCCCTTACACTACCAGTTTGCCACCAGGCCCGTGCACCTCTTTCCTGGCCCAGGCTGGCAGCGGCCACTAAGGAAGTCGCCATCGCAGCTTCCCCTTCCTGCACCGTTCCAGCCACCCAGAGCCTTAAGTTTGTGAGTAACAGCGGGGCTGGGAACCCTAGAGATAGCAGTGGCGGGGGTGGGGGTGGGGGCTCCTGACAAGAGACCTGAGTGGCAGCAGTGGCATTCGGGAGCCGGACTGGGACTGGAGATGCCGGAGCCCGTCATGTGCCCAGAGCTGCCCCTCGGCCTTGGGTGGGGGGAGGAGCATGTGATTGCCCCCCCCCCAAGCCCAACAATTCATGGCAATCACCCCCCAAAAAGAAAAGCTCAGCAACTTCTTGAAATATGACAATCCTAGCTGGGGGGATTTTCATTGGGATCACAGCTGAGAAAGGAGCATTACACTTCCTTTCCCCATGCATTGGGGTCCCAATCCCAAATGCCTTCCATGCTTGCAATAAAATAAAATAAAATGAACTGTTGATGTTATTGCACACCACACATTTAATGTTATGGGTAGTAGTAGTTGTTGTTCAGTCGTTCAGTCGTGTCCGACTCTTCGTGACCCCATGGACCAGAGCACGCCAGGCACCCCAATCCTTCACTGCCTCCCGCAGTTTGGCCAAACTCATGCCAGTCGCTTCGAGAACTCTGTCCAACCATCTCATCCTCTGTCGTCCCCTTCTCCTTGTGCCCTCCATCTTCTCTTCTCATGAGGGAGTCTTCTCTTCTCATGAGGTGGCCAAAGTATAGGTAGTTAGGTCCTAAGATTTGCATAGAACTGACTGAGAGGGCATTCTCCAAGGTGAGCTCAGTTTATTGTCCAAGACAAGACTAAGGAGACTAATTTTGCTCCCCTACAATAGTTGGGTCTGTTGATCTTTTGCCATGACCCATTTGGAAGAAAAACAACCAGCTTGATCTTTTAATTGGGCAAGAGCTGAGGAGTGTTAGAACCATCTCCTTGTTCTCTGACAGTGACACACAAGAAGTCAGCAACAAGGTTAACAAAAAAGGAGTACTATTTGGAATGGCTTCATTCCTAGGCTATTAGCTTGGTAAATTAGAATGCAAGACTCAGTCCTAACCCTTAGTTCTGCGAGATGCCATCTATTTCCCCATGTCTATGCAGTTATAACCTTTTTATGAAAAAGGGCCACCTCTATAGAATCCTTGCCCAAAGAAAATATGTATCTCTATTTACATTATCTCAGTGCGGTATTTAATATGCTATGTGCAGTGTCTACATAAGAAGTAGAAATTGCGAAATAATGTACTTCTTTCCTAAAAGAAGTGAGGCACAGAGAGATTATTAGTCTGAAGTGCAGTGCAAGGTCATGTTGGCAATCCTGGCATGGGGGAACAGGGTTTGCCCAGACATGTGCGTGGCAGGACTCAAGGTTACTTATTGACAGACATTTGTTTGTTGTGGTCTCTGTGCAATTTGTGCAGTATGTTCATGCCTTGTTCATTCCGTATGCACTGTGTGAGTACAAGAGTAATTTTATTTTCATAAGGGAGGAAAATGTGTCATTTTCATTTAGACTTTAAAAATCTTAAAAATGGATATGCTTTGATTTACATTTATTAAATGATTTAAAATTATGCCTCTTAAATGCTTCATTGATTAAATTGCTGAAAATGCATGGAAAAAAATACTTCTGCTGGCATTTCTGCTAACAACCGTTTGCCACCTCAACTTATAAAAGTACCTGAAGAATCCAGATTGCACTCGTATATTTCTTCAGCTGTCAAAATATTCATTTATAAATATGAATGGGCTTGTTCTGAGAGCTGTGATTGAAATGCAGCTTCATTTTAGCAAACATAATTTTAGTATTCATTTGTTAAACCAACTTTCTGAATTCTCAAAAAAAAAAAGAAAAGAAAAAGAAACCAACGTGTGTGGAAAATGGAGTAGAAACCACTTCACTCTTCCGTGGAAGCAAATACCTGATATTTTTTTTAAGGAGGAAAAATGTATCAGTGGAAAAATAAATGCACTGCTATGTTTTGTTCATCCAGTCTATTTGTATTTACAAACTAAAGATCCTTAACCTGGACTTAGAAGGTAGTAATACACAGGAATCATATATATATAGAAACAAAGATAAACATTGCTTAAAAGGAGCAACCTTTACTTTATTTTGCCAAAAGCTCCACTCATATGGAAACTCCAGCACTGGGTTTTCTTCTATTCATGTTGTGTGTCTTCTTGTAAAAGTCAATATGTCACTATTTTCTGTATGTCAGTATGAAGGCTGATTGGAGTGTTGACTTTAAAGACAGGTCAAAAAGTCATAGAGAAGAAAAGCAACAACCTTTACTAGAATGGAATGATGCTAAATGTCACAGAACAAAAGATTTAGATGCAATTTGGTGAAGTGACATGCAAAAATGTTTAGACGGCAATGCTTACAGGACATGCTTTAAATCATGTCAAACTTGAGGCTAAGGTTGCTACCCTGCAAAAATCACACCCAACACTAAATGCACAACTAGGCCATGCACTAATATATATAGTGTTGTTAATTGAAGACTTTAAAAAAATCAGCATTCCGTCTATTTATGAAGACTGAAGAAAAGATTGGCAGCACAGAGTCCATGATATTATGCTTCCAAAGAGTGCCTGGTCCAAGCAAACCAGACCTTTCAATTTGCTTAATCCTCTGTTCAAACCTTCACATCTTGGCTGTGACCCAATAGCAAATTCAACTATTATGTTTCACTACACCTCATTTTTGTCCTTGAGGTTGACTTAGCCCTTTTCAGCAACACCTGAACTACCACCTGACAGATGGACAATACAGATGCAAGCCATAATTAGAACACTGATCCTTGATCTGTCTTTTTCACTGGGTGGAATCCTGACATATAGCATTTTAAAACCATTGCAAATCCTTGACCTGCAAATTGAGAATCTCTCCCCCGCCCCCATTGTGGTTTGATCAATGCCTTCATGCCATTATTTAGATATTTAGGTTTTTTGGTCCACTGATACAAATATGTTGAGAATATATTACATTGTGTTTAGAAAATAGAGAAGACAACTGTTTACTTTTATTATAAGCCTATTCGGAACATGATAATTGTATCCGCATATTTGAAGCTACAATTATACATAATGATAAAGGAACCCTGACAGTTAAGTCCAGTCGCAAATGACTCTGGGGTTGCGGCGCTCATCTCGCTTTATTGGCTGAGGGAGCCAACGTTTGTCCGCAGACAGTTTTTCTGGGTCATGTGGCCAGCATGACTAAGTCGCTTTTGGCGAAACCAAAGCAGCGCACAGAAACGCCATTTACCTTCCCGCTGGAGCGGTACCTATTTATCTACTTGCACTTTGACGTGCTTTTGAACTGCTAGGTTGGCAGAAGCTGGGACCAAAGAACCAGAGCTCACTCAGTCGTGGGGATTTGAATGCCGACCTTCCGATTGGGAAGCCCAAGGCTCAGTGATTTACACCACAGTGCCACCGGTGTCCCATATACATAATAATAAAAGAAGATAAAGTGTTGGGATATACCTGGAGCACTCTGTCCACTTCTGGGCACCACAATTTAAGAAGGATATTGACAAAATGGAGGAGGGCAACCAAGATGATCAAGGCTCTGGAAACAGCCTTAGGAGGCATGGCTGAGGGTGGACACTCCTTCAGTGGAGGTTTTCAAGCAGAGGTTAGACTGCCGTTTGTCATGCATGATTTAGTTGAGATTCCTGCATTGCAGGGGATCGGGCTAGATGACCCTCGCTGTCCCTTCCAATGCTATAATTTTATGGTTCTATGGGTTTCTCTTAGCCATGGTGGATAATTTGTTTGTGTGCAAGTGCTAAACAGAGCAAACACAGTCTTAGGGTGTTGGCTATTGCATGCCTAAATTTCCAACTCTAGACCAATGAATCATGAGCCTGAACTGCTGGCATGCCCTGCCCCTACAGACCCCTGGTCACCCCAGGGATGCTGCTGTCATGAGGCCAAGTCTATGGCACTGTTCTCCTTGTTGTTCTCCCATCTAGGCACTAACCTCACCAGACCTGCTTAGTTTTAGCAAAGTTTCCAAATCAGGTGCTCTCCGACCATACTCTTATTTTCCCCCCAAATAATATTTATTCTTTTTCAAAATAAGCATACAAAAATATAACATACAAAAACATAAAAAACATAAAAATATTCTTTTTTCTCCTCTAACTTTCTTTAACAGTGTTAGCTGACTTCCCTAGGTCCTTCCCATCTGATTTTCATTGTTAAATCATCAGCAGTTTAGTTTATCATCATACTTCACATATTAATAATAATTACCAATTTAGCTATTATTGACCTATATTATTACTTCACCATAAAAACAGAAGTTCTATACTAAAGTCAACCTTCATGCTGTAAGCCTACAACTCCTCCTCTACGAGTCCATAGTTCTATATATTGCAATACTTTTTCAAATAAGCTTTGAATTTCTTCCAATCTTCTTCCACCGCATCTTCTGTCTGATCGCGCAGTCTCCCTGTCAGTTCAGCAAGTTCCATAAAGTCCATCATCTTCATTTGCCATGCGTCTATGGTTGGTATCTCATGTGTCCTCCAGTTTTTGGCAAGAAGTAGTCTAGCAGCTGTTGTGGCATACAAAAAGAATGTAATGTCCTTTTTGAGGATTTCTCCTCCAATAATTCCAAGTAAAAAGGCTTCTGGTTTTTTAGCAAATGCATTCTTCAACACCTTTTTCATTTCATTATAATATAAATCTTTTCCCAGAAGTTTTTTTACTTTGGGGTAGGTCCACCACATGTGGAAAAATGTACCTTCCTTCTCTTTACATTTCCAAAGGTACCTTCCTTCTCTTTATATTTCCATATTATCAGCTGTATAGTGCATCTTGGCTAATTTAACAGGTGTTAAGTACCACCTATACATCATTTTCTTCATGTTTTCTTTCAGAGAAGTACAATTTCAGAGAAGCCGTAAAATTCATGCCTTTTCCCCACAATCTCTCCCAGTCGTTCTCTCTGACCATACTCTTAAATCTAACCATAATAGACTGTTACAGTCAACACATAAAGGAGTCCTGTGTCACCTTAAAGACTTAAGGTAAGGTTACCAGACATCCCCGTTTCCCAGGGACAGACCCCGGATTTACAAATCAGTCCCCTGACAAAATTCATCTATTTAGTAGGAAGTTGAAAAGTGTGCCCAGATTCATTGAAAATACCTGGTAACCTTAACTTAAGGTCTCTATGAGCTTTATGCCACATATCTGTTGATTCTTAAACTGCTGTCTGTTAGATTGACCAATGTAAATGTGAATTATGCAATACCATTTGAATGCAGATATTTCAAAGCTAGTTTTCAGAATTCTGGAAAAGTTTAGCTAATTTGGAGAGACAACTGCAATTATGCAAGATATTGTGCTGTGTACTCACATTTTTAAGTGGTATATTTTAAGGAAAAACATGTGAAATGTATTACCATAAATTTAATTTACTTTGCGAAACAAAATGCAAATCAATGTAACTAAACTGTAGGAACTTTATACTTGACTGTGTTGTGTTACTATAGCTGAGAGTCAACTGACTTAATATGGTAATAGATGCAGGAGTAAACAAATTCAGATACACATTCTGTGCTAGACTCAGAAAGCATAGTTTGATAGCATTGTTTTTCATTCTGCCCATTCTAAGTAGGCTGTATTTTTGCACATGGATTTCTTTAATAGCATAACTGTAAAGGGATTGGGATTTGAAAATGCACATTCAAACTTTTAAATAATTTTGGCAGCTCTTCTGCTAAAGGGGACAAGTATTCAGAAGATCCAGATTGGTGGAGACACTAAGCAATTTAAAAATCTATTAAAAATTATGAGTGTTATTAAATGAAACTATTTAGGCACCCATTCAAAATTTGCCTGCGCGGGGAAACTTCACTGATGCTTTTCCTACATATGGTCCTGCAGACACAGATACAGTTTGGTTTGTTTGTTTTAAATCCGTCTTTTATCCTTAGCTGCATTCTCAGAGGTGGCATATAAAATATGGTCTCAGTAACTCTCACTGTAAGATCTTAATATCATCCCTGAGGGAGTCTCTGTTAGGTGATCTATATAGGACTCCCTCTTCCATGAGAGAAATTCCTTGTCAACCTGTACTGTATAAGAATAAGGGGCTGTGAGTTACAAGGTACCCTAAGTTGTCTCTAGAGCCCCAACACCACAAACATACCCACCCTCTCTTTAAAAATAAAATATTTATTCAAGTCAAAGGTGTTATGAAAACTTCCCGCGGGGGCAAGTTGAGAGACTGACCCCCAAGGCGGACGAAGCTTCCGTGCCCTCTGGCTTCTGGAGTCCAGGAGCACATTTGTAATATGCGGTTGTTCCCAGCTTGAAAACAACACACACAAGCCTTTTGGCTAAAACCTACTTTATTGTAGATAAAGAGCAGAATGTCTCTGCGTAGCCAGCTCGTTATTTCAGAGCTGTCTATTAAAGCGTCTTGCATCTCCGATGCAAAACAGAAAGTAAGGAGTACAACAGTAAATTACAATGACATCACATGTGTGGAATGATTGTTGGATTTCCCACAGTGTGAAACATGACTCTTAAGTCAGGTGCCTCGCTTCTTGCAGCTCGGCTTGTACTGATATCACAACAAAAGGAGCATATCTTTTTTTTCAAGAATGGGAAACTAAGGAGGTTTCACATGGTGTTTTGATAAAAAGTCACCTCATCACTTTCCAGAGTCCCATAATGTACATATTCTCAGGAGCAGGGGTCAGCAAACTTTTTCAGCAGGGGGCCAGTCCACTGTCCCTCAGAAATTGTGGGGGGCCAGACTATATTTTGAAAAAAATATATGAACGAATTCCTATGCCCCACAAATAACCCAGAGATGCATTTTAAATAAAAGCACACATTCTACTCATGTAAAAACACCGGGCAGGCCCCACAAATAACCCAGAGATGCATTTTAAATAAAAGGACACATTCTACTCATGTAAAAACACGCTGATTCCCAGACCATCCGCGGGCCACATTTAGAAGGCGATTGGGCCGCATCCGGCCCCCGGGCCTTGGCTTGGGGACCCCTGCTCAGGAGGGATGTGTATGTGCCAGTATAAAAGTGTCCCATCTTCTTCATACTTTTATATAAATTAGAATGCTTTGGGTAATGTGTATAAAATTAGAGCTATCAAGTACCTAAACTGTTTTGGTACTCCTTGAGTGAGTGAGTGAGTGAGTGAGCAACTAAAGGAAGAATAGCCCTAGGTTGAACAACAAAGGAGCAATCCTACACCCATCCATTCTGCCCCATATGGGACACCCCAAAATCAGATATGTTTTTGGATCCAAATGTGAATCCTCTTCGCTGCTCCCGACCCTCCCAAACTTGGTTCACAACCTGATGCTAGTTGCTGCTTCTTGGGATGTGAGTCATTTTTGAATGTTATCTATGTAAATGTAGATATTTTCTTACATATAATAAGAATGTAAGGCTATCACCACTGTTCTCATTGACTGTTTCCCAAGTGTATAAGGGCAGGGGTGGGGCATGCTTTCTCTGAGAACAATGTTAGGGGAGCAGGGAGGAAAGCGAGCAAGGGCAAGTTAATGTGACATTGTGACAAGTTAAATCAAGTGGTGTCTCACAGGAGAAAAAGGGGCACATGGAATGGATTGGGAGTAAAGAGGACATCTGAAGGACTAGGAGGGAATGTGGGAAGGAGAGAGAGGTGGTTGGGTGTGGCAGCTGCAAAGGATGAGGAACTAAGAAGAAGAAAGCTGGCAGTGGGTGGGATGGAACGGGGTGTCTGCAATGCTGCCAAGGAACAAGACAGAGCATTGGGAAGAATGAAGGGGACTATGGGTCAGAATGAGGGAGGAACTTTTACATCCCTGCATTTTGTCCCTGTGTGACACGGTTTTCTCTGTGCTGGCTATTACTATAAATGGTGTGTCTGGCAAGAGGAGTGAGACTGTCCCTTAGAATCATATTATCAGGATCAGGGTCAGCCATCTGTGTGTATGACAAGTGGGAAGTAAGAGGAACTGAATCCGGTCCTCTCTTCCCTTCTTTCAAACATATGATTCATTCTATTGGTAATTGCTTCTGCACCTGTATATCCATAGATTGGTGAAGTAGCATATATACGAATTATAGAAAGAGTATATCATACATATATTATCTCTCCCACACCCATTGTTCTTGCCTTTGATTGCCTTGAAAAGGAACTTTTCACAGCCTCCGCTAAAGTTCTAAGAGCTGTTTAAAGTCACCTTTTTTTTCCAGGAGAAAAATTAAATGAGGAACTATTTCAAAGCATCGTATTTCAAAGGACTACTGCTAACGACAACTTCCAATGTCTACAAAAATTTACATTTGAATATGTCGTTCCAAACATGGCAAAACCCACAAGCAAATAAACAACAACCATGATTTGGTCCAAGCAGAGTATCTGAAAGAATTTGCTTCCATTTTCCAGCATAGTGATGTTAAGTCCTCATCAAAGTAGCTTTGATATACATGCAGGCGTTAAATTTCTTTGAGGGGCACTTTGAGGATCAAACTCTTCAATAGTTGTTTTCAGTATTGCTTAGAATCAATGGTGAACTTGTTTTATAGTTATTTAATAGTAATGAATTACCTCCAACATGTGGCTTTTTGTTCTCTTTGGGGCAATTTGTTTCCCACACTATAGAGATATCATCTGCAATACTTTGGGATAGGTGGTCCACACTGGAATCCCCTATTCCAGCTGTACCTGTCTCAGTATGCTGAAACTGGCACATGACCAGCTCATTTCTGCTGATACTCCCAGCTGCAGACATTAAAACTGCAAAATGGAAACCATACTACAAAGAAGCAACCACACCACAGCATATGTAGAAATATTGTTGGAGTTTGGTATATATATTGCAGCAGGCTGCATACATAAATAGCCTGGTAAGACTGCTGGTTGCAAAAAAGAAAAGAAAAGTAACTTAAGATTTATCACTCTTGGAAAACAGAGCTATTTTGAGTACAACCTTCCATGTGGCCAACATGGAGTCATGAGTTTAATGCAAGCAAGGTCTAACTCTAACTTACTTGGAGAAGAAGCAAGAAGGGAGAAAAAGCCTGAGAAACAAATTATCTACAAGTAATTTACTCAAGAAGGAATCAGCAAAGGAAGAATAGTTTTCCCTATTGTCTATTGCTCCCCTCCCCCATCAGTTCAGGTTATTGCAAGTGTTGTTTGTCTCCCAACAAATCTGGCCTTAGAGTGCATTTAGTCAATGATTTATGTCACTGAATGGTGCTTATGATCCTCCTTCAATCAGCTCCCTTATTGTTTACTTACTGATTTATTTCCTTACTGAAGGGTTTTAGAACCAACCTGGACAGATTTAAAAGGGAAGTAGAACAATTCATGGAGGATAAGGCTGGGAATGGCTACTAGTCGTGATGGCTGCATGCTACCTTTAGGAACTGAAGCCATATGCCTCTACCACTTGCTGGGTATTTCACTTATCAAAGAATCATAGAAATGTAGATTTGGAAGAGACCCAGAGTGTTGTGTAGTGTAGTCCAACCCCCTGCAATGCAGTAATCACACAGTAAATGAATCCCTGACACGTGGCCAGCCAACCTGTTTAAAAACCTCCAATGAAGGAGAGTCCATCACCTTCGAAGGGAGTCTGTTCCAGTGTTGATCAGCTCTTATGGTCAGAAAGTATTTCTTAATGTTTAGTTGGACTCTCCTTTCCTGTAATTTGTGTTCTGCTTGTGGGCTTCCAAATGAAACCTGGCTGGATGCTGTGGGAACAGAATGCTAGACTAGGTAGGCCAGGGCCAGATTAAGACCTTCAGAGGCCTTAAGCACTTAAAAGATTTGGGTGTCCAGTATATATCGAATTCAAAATATAAACAATAATAAACTATAAAATAAAATTTTATTTTTCAAAATGAAACAAAACCTACAGCAAGATGGAAAATAATGTTAATGTTTGTATACTTCCACTTTATTTTTTTTTGGGGGGGGGGTATCCTACTTTTTCTAATTGCAAAGACTTTGATCAGATCCCCAAAACTAATCTTATGTAACACAACTACTTCTATACTTAGGAGAGATAAGGCACCTGGCCTGTATTGTTGCACAGTTGTTTCGTTGGGATTTTTTTTAGTATATGTCAACTGAGAAAATGAATGTTCAGCTGAGCAATTTGTGATCATTAATGTTAACATTCTGGCAATGGAACATTTCTGTAGCTCCCCTTCCCTCGATGCCCTAAGGACGTTCTTATTTTGCTTAATGGTTATCTAGCCCTTAGACAGGCCTTTGGTCTGATCCACCAGAGCTCCTCTTAGGTTCTGATGCATCCTACCTTTCTCCCATACTGTGCCCTAAATGGTTCAGTACATATTAAAACAACTGACACCAGTCATTAATTTACATAATATTATGTTGCCTAAGAAAACAGACAGAGCTAAAAATAAGGTTTTAAAAAAGAAGAATCAGCTAGCATTTTAATGCTAAACAATGGTAAAGTGGGGAAGAGATGGATATCCTGGGAGGGGAATTCTACCACCTTGGTGCCACCACAAAGAAGGTCCCCTCACATATTCCCACCAGAAATACTTTAGATAAAGGAATGGGGCATGCAGGTGAGTATCTCCCGTTTACCTCAGAAAACAGACTATTAGTGTGATAAAGGTGACTTGGAATTTACCACAGAAGTTAATCAGGAGTGAGCAGAAACAGCTTTCCACATCAGGTGGTCCTACTTTCCATCAAAGTTGCTGTTGCTTAGTGGGAGGTAAGTGGCTCAGCAATATTCACTTCTTTTCTGGAATTGGGAGAAAGTGGTCCCACGCCCTCTTGGAGAGTAAGTTTCGAAGGATGGTCCAGGCATCAATGGGCTTTGCTTGAAGCCTTGATCATTGGGTTGCAATATATGGCAAGTTTCAGTCTTGCCTGACTTTAATACATGAAAAACATATAATTCAGAGGTGTGGCATTCAGTAACATCAGCATGTGGTCTCTTCCTTCATTCAGCATTGGTTCTGTTCCGCCTTCCCATCCGATAACAGGGTGGCTATGTGATTTCTAAAGCAGTGCCTGAAAACAGTGAAGGACTGGATGTGGGATGATGATGATGATGATGATGATGATAATAATGATGATGATAATAATAATAATGTTGAATCCACATGAGGCAAAGCTTTAGTAACACAGGATTGCAACATGCTCTGCTGACATGCAGCTTTCACCAACCTGGTCCCCTTCAGATGCTTTGGACTATAAGTCTCATCAGGTCTTGGTCATACTGGCTCAGACTGATGGGAGTTGTGGTCCAAATGATGTGGAGGAAAAAAGTTAGAGAAGACGAAGATAGAGCAATCCACTGAGTCTTTGACTGCTCTATCACTTTCCAAGGCCAAGCAAAACTTATTTGGAAATATTTTTCCCCTCTAAAAATTAATGTGCATATAACTTGCACTATTGAATCTGTCCAGAATGACTATATATCAATATTAATGCTTTTTGATTGTTATTTTCCAGGTACTTTCATATAACCTGTCTTTCCACAGAGGGCTCATATAAAGTCTTATTTTGTCATTTTCTAAGAAGTTCTAGTGCTGATTCATCTTCTTTAAATCTTCTTTTCAACAGATCATTGGAATTAAGACAAATGTTACAAATAAAGGATTAAACTAACAATTTATTTTAGTCTTCAGGGTTTTCCTCCTCCCTCCTCCTTGTTGGTTTGGTCTTTTTTGCTGATTCCCTCAGCGTTTGAAGATTACCGAGCTGCACTTGCAAAGGCTTCCGTTGTCTTTTAAATCTTTTCATCTCATCTCATCTGCATTAAAAATTTAAACTTCCAACATTTAATAATGATGAAGAAGATTAATACTGGAGCATAAAGTGTGCAAGGAAATGTGTTTCCATTGTAGCCACTGATGGGCTAATAGTTCTAAAGGATATTTAAGCCATAATTTTTAATCACTGGGTTTTTAGAATATGTTCCTCCTATTTGTCACTTATATCATACTTTTGATGAAAAGAGACTTTCCTGTCATCTCATTCATCCTCACAACAAATCTACCAGACAATTTGTTTTAATGCTATTTGTGATTAAGCCAACGCTGAGAGCTTTGAGCCAAGGCCTCCCACCTGCAGTGAATCCCATGTGTGAACTGACATTTAAAACTGGACCAGTCCAAAAAGTTGTTGGCCTGTGGCGTGGGAGAGAGGGTGCCAGACTTCTAAACCCTTTGATCTTCTACTTTCCTATATATAGGCATGGCCTGGTATTGAAATGCAGGTAAGTCTGTGGTAAACTATCCTGTTGTGAAATTCTAAATACTGGAGTTCTGAGCAGGAAGGTACAATGAACAAGCAACTGCTAGCCAACCCCCCCCCCCCACTGCTCTTGAAATCTAATGGCTGTTGGAGAAAGAAGGATGAGTTTTTCCCTTGCCAAAACATACAGTATGGGCATCAAGATTTATAATTTGGTAAGAGAAAATACTTGAAATTTGTCAATTGCTTAGGGACTGCTTTTGTCCATGCTTAAACCCACTTTTGTTCTGAGTGGTGAAGCCATGGATCTGTGGGGATGATCTGATTATTTTTATAAGTAAGGCAGGCTTCTTTGTCCCTCCAAAAATATTCTGTTGGCAGAAGAACAGGCAAATACACAAAATTAAAATGTTCCCTAGACTAACACTGAAGAACTACAAAGAGGGATAAGAACCAAAATAAACAAGAGCTTGGAGAAATAACAACCTAAACACTGGGCATTGTGCTGCTGCTGCTGCTGTGAAAGAGGAACTGAGCCTATGAACAGATGAAGGCTTAGAGGATACAGTAGCCAGGAAGCTAGACAAGAAGTGTATGGTCTCTCCTAATCAAAAACACAACAGCAACAGGAAACTGGTCTTCTCTCAGATACTATCGAGTCCTGGGCTACCTAGTGACTGAACAATATATAATGCTATAACTGTATGACAGTAGTCACACTGCTGCTCCTCTTCTTTGCTCCTGTTGAGGCCTCCTCCTTTGGGGCAAATGAACAGTGAAAGCTATGAGAGTGAGGCGCCTTTTAGAGTTGGACTAGAAGAAACAAGAAATGAAGAGGTACAACCAGCTTCAGAGAGGCAATGGAATAGTACAGGCTGGAAGGTTAGATCACAATGAAGGTCTCTTACTTTAAAGCTCAGTGAAACAATTGTTGTTAGCTTATTACATAATACAAAGGAAAAAAGAAACAAGGGGTTGGAGCAGCAGGAACTTGGACTTGGCAATGGGCACTCCACTGGGATGTGCCACACATCAGCAGGTGCCCAAGTATACAAATCCCTGGCGCCAGCCTTGGTGCTAGCCTAAGACATTCTGTTTCAGTCTTCCACTAGCGCCAGCACTTTCAGAAGGCCTCTTGTACTCTTGTATCTCTTGTACATCACACCTACCAGTCCTTAGTATATTTGGCAATCACTCGTAGCCGAGTAAGATTGTCTTCCATAAACACGGTTTTAACAATGAGTCCGTAAGTGACTGTGGAGGCCAATTCTGGATCTACATGTGCTTCCACAGTGGGCAGTCAATCTAACCAATATTGTCTATTCTGACTGGTGGAAGTTCTCATATCAAGAACTGGCCATCCTTGCTACCTCAAATTCTGTTTTTAACCAGAAATTCTAGGGACTGGGCCTTAAGTCTTACTGTGAGAGAAGGGGTATTGTTTTGTCTTGTTTTTGTTTTAAATATCTATTTTGTGCTTTCATCATGTATTTTTATCTTGTGAACTACCCTGAGATCTTCAGATGAAGGGTGGTTTTATTGGTAATAGTAGTAGTAGTAGTAGTAGTAGTAGTATGGAAACCATGTGCTTTAGGACTATAAACCCTCCCATTCATATGTGACTGCAATGTTCAAGCTAAGCATATAAGACAGGAGTTGGGATGCATTCCCTTACTGGTAACCTTCCATGCACATGCTTATCTCTCCACCTGTCACATCTAGGCAAGCATGATTGCAGTTCAAGGAAGATTTCAGCCAAGCAAGAGCACTCATTGAGGATCCAGAGCAGGCCAGTGAAAGAGTGTGGCCTGGGAAGAGACCTGAGGGCCAGGTAGAGGTATCTTAGAAAGAGAGAGAAGAAGGAGAAGGACAGAAACACCTCAGTGACTAAGAAGAGCGTAGTATTTTTATTCCTGGTGTAGATTTAAGTTTGAACACCAGAATCTGACCATAAACTGCCTCAGTTTAATTTTAGGGGGATTATTTAATTTGACTTTTATGAAATTTTGAATCTCACTTGGGTTCTGTTTCCTAGCTGGTACTTGTATTTCATAATTTATGGAGCACTCAATATTAAATTTAGCCCCCAGGTGCTCAGGAAGTGCTACATTTACAGGAAAATGATAATGGTCCAAATATATATATATACTCTTGAGTAGCCAAACTAAAACCAATACAAGTTTTCCTGAGGATTACTGCCTTTCATGGAAATATCCAAAAATGAAAGTTAACCTTCCAAGAAAAGGGATGGGTAAAAGTGTTATTATATATCTCAAAATTTGATTTAGCTGTTTCAGTTTTGGAGCTGAATTATACAATGCAACATTTCATACATTCTTGCAGAACCTCATATCTTTTACATACATTTTTAATATAGTGACACTTCATAATTTTCCTCACAGTACCATTATTACTTTATGCCTCCATTTCAGAGGAATATCGGACTTCAGTTATTCAGGAAACTATATGTAGATGACAATATTTTATGCTATTAAATGTCATGATCCCAAGTACTCTGGGCAGAATTCAACTATGTTTACTCATAAACTGAAATTAATGAACATGACATTAATTTCAACAGGTCTACTGAGAAAAACTTGGTTGAATACCACCTTCTTTCTATTGAGTTGGCACCATTATTTTTCAATGGAGTTTTCTTTTAAATGGTTGTGCTTAGGACTGTAGCTTATATATTGTATAAACACTTTGGGGACAAAATACATGTTACAAAGAAGACACCTGACAATCTGCCAACTTTTTTAAAAATCTGAACAGCAAGTGCATGAAGCTGCTAGCATGAGCAGAGAAATGATGCAAGCTAGTGGGACTCCTTAACCCTTCATTTCCTGTTAAAGTTGTTTAGCTCAAGTTGCCTTTGCCAACCTATTCCCCCCGACCCTCAGAAGCTAGAAATTATGAGATCACCCTACGTTTTATATGGTAAGTAATAAAGCAGTAGGGGAAGGCAAGGGTTAAGCAGCAAAAATGGAAAGGATCAAGCAGTCTCTCCCATCAGTACTCTTTATTCTGCATCACAGCCTGAGGCTGTCTTTCAGGGTTTTTTTTTTAAAGTCAAAATATTAGACTGCTTCTGTGTAATATCTGTATTGACCATTATATTCCCTGCTCTCTGTTATAATCTGCAAGGTTGTGCTCAATGTGTAGTGGAAAGTATAGGGTTTGTGTCCTAACTTTCTGTTTCTCAAATAAATGTTGAAAGGGTGCTGCTTCTGTTCTGTCCCACTTCTCTGTTCTATCACGGATGACTATGCATGCCTATTATACTCTGGAGGTAGTAAATTCCAGCTAATTAAACATTTACCACAACCCCCCCCCCCCCCGATGTTAAATTAAACCATCCCCTGTGTGCTTTTCTTGACCTGCATATCAAAGAGAGTGCTGATAGGGCTAGTTTCTCACCCCCAAACCAGATTTGACACAATTTTCTGTAGATCATTCGCCGTGTACTGAACACAGACCTAGAGGGAGATCGTGGACTTGCAGAAATCATTATATATTATTGCCATTCTTATCATTATAACAGTGGGTTACAGTAATGCAAAATGTAAAAATACAATATTAAAATAAGTTAAAACAATTACAGTACTAGTGCCCTTCTTAGCAGGAAAGGATGTTCCACGATACTGAAGGCACCTCTGTCAATGCCTGTCATTCAGGCTTCCCTGCCCTGGCCAAGAGATATTTGGCAACCGTTGTTGTTGTTGTTGTTGTTGTTGTTGTTGTTGTTGTTGTTGTTGTTATAATATGATATAAGCTATGTGGTCCCCAATTGGCTGACAACATACCTTCATAGCTATAGAAACCTGATCATTTCTAAATCAGATAACTGTATGCAATCAAAATCTGTATGGGATACACAGGCAGGACATTTGCAAGTACAAGCAACCCCCAATTTGTGTGGGGGTTGAGTTCTGGGTCATCATGTGTGACAGTTATGCCCCCTTTGCCAGCCACTTCTGGGTTGCCACAATGTGCACATGCACGGTTGTGCGTCAGTTGGATGCGCATAAATTGGCCGTTGTCTGTATAGTGATCCTATAGAATGCAGGTGTAAATCACGCCAGTTCCAAAATCCATTCAGGAGTACGGCTACTGCTGGTTCAACAGGCCAAATCCTAGCAGAGGGAAAACAAGCCTTTATAATAAATTTAGTGCAGGCATAGGCAAACTCGGCCCTCTAGATGTTTTGGGACTACAACTCCTATTATCCCTGACCACTGGTCCTGTTAGCTAGGGATGATGGGAGTTGTAGTCCCAAAACATCTGGAGAGCCGAGTTTGCCTATGCCTGATTTAGCGTCTTAATGTTTCGCCCCCCCATATACTAGGGTTGTCAATAATAATAATGATAACTATTATTATTATTAATTTTATTATTATTATTATATTTATTCCCCAGCCACTCTGGGTTGCTTACAGCATATCTAAAAACAAAACAAAAATATCAAGCATTGAAAACCTCCCAATATTTCAGCTATTTCTATGGAAATGGGCCAAAAACTAGACTTCCGAAATGGGTTGCCGTAAGTCCGGATTTTCCAGGACCTGAATGTCATATTCCGGCTATGTGCAGAAAATTCTGGACGCATTGCAACCCTAGCATAAACTGTAAACTGGTTTTACAGAGGGCACATGACTGGTTTTAAAATTTTTATTTTAAAGTGTAAAGGTAAAGGTACCCCTGACCGTTAGGTCCAGTAGTGGACGACTCTGGGGTTGTGGCGCTCATCTCGCTCTATAGGCCGAGGGAGCTAGCGTTTGTCCGCAGACAGCTTCCAGATCATGTGGCCAGCATGACTAAGCCACTTCTGGTGAACCAGAGCAGTGCACGGAAATGCCGTTTACCTTCCTGCCGGAGCGGTACCTGTTTATCTACTTGCACTGCGTGCTTTCGATCTGCTAGGTGGGCAGGAGCTGGGACTGAGCAACGGGGGCTCACCCCGCCACGGGGATTCGAACCACCAACCTTCTGATCGGCAAGCCCTAGGCTCAGTGGTTTAGACCACAGCGCCACCTGCACCCCCTATTTTAAAGTGTAGATGTTTTTAATTTTATAAATTTTCATTTATAAATTATTTTAATTGTACTATTTTACTACTTTGTTGTTTCCCACCCTGAGCTCCTTTGGGGGGGGGAATGCAAGAGAGGAAATCATAAAACAAACAAATTGATTAAAAAGCTATAAAAAAAACCCTACAGGGACACAATTCCTGTGGCCTTCTGTCCATAGGAAAGTTGAGTGACTTTCTTTTCTTCTGTTCCTTCCTGCCTTCCAGGCAGCTAATTCCTTGCCGTGCTAAAGATGTGCTCACTGAGAGACTGTCCTCTTCTACACCTGTGCTTCCCCGAAACTCTAAAGAGTCCTTAGTTCTCTGAGAAGTTAAGAAAATAATTTTATTGCCTAACAGGAGGGAAGGCTGCCTTAATTTTGTTGTCACTGGGAGTCTAAATGTGTAAGGACAGCTGCTGTGCTCTGGCGACAATGCAATCAGTTAATGCTTTCAGCAGGGAGACATTAGCCTTCTCTGCCTGCTAGGCAAGGGAAAAGAACTTACTCTGAAAACTTCTTTAAAGAGGATTTATCTTTTTCTTGTGTTTCTTTAAACTGGAGAGAGATAGGAGGACCCCCAAATACGACAGTCGAACGCGATCTCTGTAATGTAGAGACTCATATTAAATTTGAAACCGGATGAAGAATATTTGTCAAAAAGGGAATAAGGGGTTGAAACAAATTCCTCCAGTTCTACAATCCCCAGGCACTAGGGTCCAAGTCCAGTGCCCCCACCACAAATTTTCTTTGGTTGTAATGTTTGGCACAACATCAGTTTTTAATAGTCTCCCTATCATTTCACCTCCTGGCAAATAGAAGGGGAAGAAATGGAGGCAGTGAGAGATTTCACTTTCTTGGGTTCCATGATCACTGCAGATGGTGACAGCTGTCACGAAATTAGAAGACGCCTGCTTCTTGGGAGAAAAGCAATGACAAACCTAGACAGCATCTTAAAAAGCAAAGACATCACCTTGCCGACAAAGGTCCGTATAGCTAAAGCTATGGTTTTCCCAGTAGTAATGTACGGAAGTGAGAGCTGGACCATAAAGAAGGCTGATCGCCGAAGAATTGATGCTTTTGAATTATGGTGCTGGAGGAGACTCTTGAGAGTCCCATGGACTGCAAGAAGATCAAACTTATCCATTCTCAAGGAAATCGGCCCTGAGTGCTCACTAGAAGGACAGATCCTGAAGTTGAGGCTCCAGTACTTTGGCCACCTCATGAGAAGAGAAGACTCCCTGGAAAAGACCCTGATGTTGGGAAAGATGGAGGGCACAAGGAGAAGGGGTCGACAGAGGATGAGATGGTTGGACAGTGTTCTCGAAGCTACTAACATGAGTTTGGCCAAACTGCGAGAGGCAGTGAAGGATAGGCGTGCCTGGTGTGCTCTGGTCCATGGGGTCACGAAGAGTCAGACACGACTGAACGACTGAACAACAACAACAAATCATTTCCCACGCTTTCACACAACAAGCTATGAATGGGAGTGGAGAGAAAGAGAGGTTTTAACAGTAGTTGAGACTGAAGCCAAAGGCTTATTCCTTTTTACCAACTTGCCAGAAAAATGGTTCCCCCAATGGGGGAAGGGGTGTAGCTCACTGATAGAACACGTGCTTATGCAGAAGGTTGCAGGTTCAATCCCCAGTATCTCCAGGAAGAACGGAAGATAACCCTGCAGAGACATTTTGAGCCAGTGTAGCTCAGGGGTGGAAATGTCAAGCCAGGAGGCTCAAATATAGCCTTTCTATCCATTCTTTCTATCCAAGTGGTGCTGTAGGTTAAACCACAGAGCCTAGGGCTTGCCGATCAGAAAGTCAGTGGTTCGAATCCCCACAATGGGGTGAGCTCCCGTTGCTCAGTCCCTGCTCCTGCCAACCTAGCAGTTCGAAAGCACATCAAAGTGCAAGTAGATAAATAGTTACCACTCCAGCAGGAAGGTAAATGGTGTTTCCGTGCGCTGCTCTGGTTCACCAGAAGTGGCTTAGTCATGCTGGCCACATGACCCGGAAGCTGTACACCGGCTCCCTCGACCAGTAAAGCGAGATGAGCGCCGCAACCCCAGAGTCACCCGCGAGTGGACCTAATGGTCATGGGTCCCTTTACCTTTATCCAGTCATTTGAACCCAGTTCTCCATCAAATTCACCACTGTCCACTCTACATGCTCGCTCTGTAAAGCCTCCAGGATTTACACAATATCGTTTAACAACATAAACAGATGCCTGAAAAATTATTTAGGTGTAATGCATGATATTTTCCAAATTGGAATAAAATTAATCTCTATCACTGCCATTTTTAGTATTTGATGCTCTCTTATTGTTAATCTCTTCATACAGAGTATGATTCATGAATCGAGAACTAGGCCGTGCTTTAGCATTGGCTGGTAGACTCAATATTTGGAAGGAAAGCGTGGCTGAAAAGGATATTTGATTCAATACCAAATGAATAGACCTAGTACTGCTAAAAACACCCACTCTTATTAATGTTGAACACTACTGCTGAAGTATAGATTTTAGATCAAAACCTTTCTATAGAACAAAATAAACAGGTATCTCACATCTTCTTTTACGTATTACAAATTGTAAGTTCAAGACACGAACACACACACAAATGCAACTGCATTCAATCAAAGAAAGGAAAAGTATTCAGAAAGCTAATGAATTAATAGGTATTCCCAAAAGACAAGGTATCTGGAGATAATTGGGTGTGCTATCACCCGAAAGGTGTATTGGGGAGATGAATTAATCCTTAAAAAGCATATATCAGAAAAAAAACTATAATTTAGGAATGCTGACACTTGGGGCACCCACTGAATAAGAACCTGTCATACTGAATACAAAAGAGAGGAAAGGCACAGAGAAGAAGTACAAAAGAGGGCTTATGGCTGTCCAAGTTTTGCTGGAGCTGTGGTGACTGCTATAGTTCCGTTCCTTTCCACACCAACATTCATATGAGAAGCTCCAGGAAACTTCAGATGAGTACACACTGTAGCTCAACTACTAGGAACAGCACATAATGTAAATTAGATTCACTTTGCATTTAAAAGTAAACTTTCCTAATTGTACTTTCCATGACATTACTCTCATAGCTATCCTCCAGAATTCACCGAATTCTCTTAATTTTGCACTGGAAGTCTCTAGTCAAGTAAATATTTTAAAGAGTATACTAGGGGGAAGTGTGCATAAAACAGATAGATTACTGAAAATAACCTACGTAAATGCATTATATATGGGGAAATGGCTCGGCAAAATGTGTCAATTGTGAGAAATCCACACTAAAATGTCAATGAGGACTTTTACAACAACAACAACAAAAACAACAATCACAAAGTGTTGTGGAAATGTGGAGAATTGAACTGAAGAGTGGGGGGGGGGGGAAACAATTGAAAGAAATCAAAATAAGAAACTCAAAGAAATCCCCATGCCAAGAGTGTAACCCCCACCCCCAATATGACCAAGGTTTTACTCCAGCAATGAAGAAAGGAGTGCAAGATCAACAGTTTCCTTGTTACTAGTATAACTTCAGAAGCAGGCTGTAGATTTTGTAGTGGGAACTTCTTTTCCGGGTTGTTGTTGTTTTTAAATCATAGATAACCCTTAAAATATAACAGGTAGGGGGAAAAGGTGGTAGGTGCCTGATGAACTTTTCATTCTTCACTTACACCAGCTTTGTTTTTCCTCATCACTTGCTCCCATTGCTCATCAACAGTAAAAGAATGACAATTGCTGAGATGCCTTTTAATATACAGTACAGAAACACATTTAATACCTTAAAGGAACAATAGGTCTGATTTATACTCTGAAGAAACAATAGAAGTGATTTAGTGTCCTTTCCGGAGTAATATATGGCAAGTACCTCATGGCTGTGAATTGAA
This sequence comes from Lacerta agilis, assembly GCF_009819535.1. Classification (NCBI taxonomy): domain Eukaryota; kingdom Metazoa; phylum Chordata; class Lepidosauria; order Squamata; family Lacertidae; genus Lacerta; species Lacerta agilis. The sequence goes on from NC_046313.1 coordinate 89,677,862, forward strand.
AAGGAAAGTCTTTAGGACAATTATATGGAGTGCTCCTACAGCAGGGACTAAACTGTAGGTGGGAACCTGAAATTCTTTCCTGCATGAAATCATACATATCTCCCACAGCAGGGTATGTCACCTATTTTCTGAAACACTTAGTTTAATTTCCCCCCTCTTGATCTCAACTTAACAACATACTGTGGAAAATTAAACCTCTGTTTCCTGTAGCACTCATGAAAACTGGAAGGGAAAGGAAGGTGCTCATCTGAAGTCATTTTAAGTCGTTATTAATGTTGAGGTGGAATTCTAAAACATCCTTACTATTATTATATTTATTTATATTCCATCTTTCCCCCTCAGCCTCAAGGAGGCTTATAGATAAAATACAAACAGCTAAAAAAACAGGGAAAACATAATTAAAAAGCAATTATAGATAGATAGATAGATAGATAGATAGATAGATAGATGATAGATAGTTTTATATGTTGAATTCTTAGAAAATTGTATTAAAACATATAGGTAATTACAATTAAAACACCACAGCAGCAGCCCTTTCCTTAAAAACAGTCAATTCCCAAAAGCCTGTTGGAATAAGAAAGTCTTCACTGACTGGCAGAAGAACAGAAAGGAGGGAGCTAGTCTAACTTCTCTAGGGGGTCGTTCCTGAGGCTTAACAATCTAAATAAGAATAATAAATATTTTTATTAATACTATTACTAGATAAGTAGATGTACTTCCACCCTGGTTCTGGAACAGCAGATATTTTAAACAGGGACCCGAAGATCCGACATGAAAACATTTGATCTACTTTGGAGATTCTGCTTATATGCTGCCTGCTAAGTCAATTCAGGTTTTTTTCAGTGGTGGCCCAAACACTGTGGAACTCTGTTGCCACATTAATGCAGCCATCAATGCATTGGGACCAATTTCTATTAAAGGTGGTTCTCTCTTAACTCATTATTTTACTACAAATGTTGTTGCTTGGGTGATAGATTACATTGAGTTAAATTGATGTTTGAATATTATTTTTAGTGTCCTAGGGTTTTTGGAATATTTTTAACACCATATCTGCACTTCTATGTTGTTTTTGAAATTTGTGCTGTTTTACGACTCTGCAAGTGAGCTATGCCCAGAAAGGCGGCGTACATATGATTTTATAAATAGATAGTCATGGCTGGTGTGTCTGAAAGTTATTTTAGTTAAACAGCCCCACAAATCTGTTTGAAGCCGCAGATACTGCACTGGACTGATGTCCAAGTTTAAATTATCTGAGTTCACAATCTGGGTAACTGCTTACTATTCAGCCTTCAAGGAGGCAATAATTGGCATAGTGCTTAACAATATACCCAAACTCCCTTCAGATTTCCAGAAAAATAATAATAATGAAATGATTTCTTTACAAATTAGATTTTGTGGAATGCCAACATGGACTGACCTGACCTGATTAACAAGCCCCAGACTAATGTAAAGATTATAACTCCATTTGTCCACGGGCTTTCACATTTCCAGCATGTGCTGCCTCATAAAACACTCTCTCTCTCTCTCTCTCTCTCTCTCTCTATATATATATATATATATATATATATATATATGTAATATGTTTTTAAAAAGCAACAACCACAAAATCCTGTAAATGAATATTTTATAGTATGTTACGTAAACTGTTTAGATTTTTTAAATTAAGTGGTATAGCGAGCTTGTTAAATAAAATAAGTAAATAATAAATATACTGCGTGTGAAAATACATACAGAAATTCAAAATAAAAAATTCCTTCCAGTAGCACCTTGGAGACCAACTAAGTTTGTTATTGGTATGAGGGTTTGTGTGCATGCATGCACACAAAAGCTCATACCAATAACAAACTTAGTTGGTCTCTAAGGTGCTACTGGAAGGATTTTTTAAATTTTGTTTCGACTATGGCAGACCAACATGGCTACCTCTACCTACCTGTAAATAGAAATACAGGAATGGGCTTTGAGACTGATTGGGCAGAAGACAGGGAGTCCAACAGTAGGTGGCGCTAGAGCCAACAGCAGAGCCTATTCTAGTGTTGCCCTCATCTTCCTCCTTGCCAGGTACTACAAGGAGTGGAAGCTGATAATCAGGTCCACCCACTGCACTAGATGCAAGTAGGAAGGCAGGCAGGTGAGAGCTGGCTGAGGTTGGTGGGGCATTGGCTCATTTGCCTTAATGGACCAAGGCTCCAATGGGAATAAGTAGCTAAATATGTTTTTTAATTATTATTTTTTTTTTTTTTTGGTACTGATTTTTTAGTTTTTAAAAAAGTCACAGATCCAGTGCTGGGATGGAATGAGCAAACACCTGAGCTAGTGACACAGATGAGAAATTCTCAGATTCACCCAGCTATATTGCTTACACTGTGTTAAGATGCCAGACTTTTTGGTGTGTTTTGATTAGTCTGGGAAGGTGCAATGGGAGCGTGCTGTCGCTACGTCTTCTTGATCTTACCACCGCATAGTGTGCATCACCACAGCTCTCATTTGTATGCCGTTCTGAGGACAATGTATTTTACAAATTACCGCTGTAAACAACTTTTCTCTTCTGCAGTGGTGGCTTTCCTGTCTTAATTTCTCAGTTATGTACTTGTGCTACAAGGGAAACTTTAAAAACACAGCTGCTAAACAGATAAAAGTGGAGAAAATGCCTTTTAGCCAATGAAAAATTGGAAACATTACTTAAGAGTCTTTGATATTTTCACGATATGCACGCAGCAAACACATTTTTACCTCTCTTCACTGGTGAAGAAAATGTGAATTAACGGTGCTATTATAGCACATACAAAATTGGTTATAATAGAAAATGCACATAACATTAATAACCGTTATAAGTTATTCACCATATGAAAGGAATACTGTAGTAAAGGAATGCATGTTCTTCCCTTCCCATCTTCACAGGAGTCCATCTTTGTAGAACAATGTTCCAGGATTCCTTTGGACAACTTTGATTCATTTGCAATACAGTTCCTTTGATGTCTGAAGACACCAGGATTGGATAGGCAGGACTTTCTGCATCAAGAATATTCAGTGGAAAAATAACCCATTGTCAAAACATTTTCTTTAACTACTGGTCAACCACTGATTATTCATCTAGTAGTGGTAGCTCATCCAGTACATCCCATGGCAATAATTTGAAACCCAGTGGAAAATCGTGGGGATTTTAGGCTGTAATTTTTCAACTGTTTTCATGGTTCACACCATGTGGTGAAATGTTGGGTAGTTTTTCAGCATACAGTTCTTTTTAGCCATTTTCATGGGGATCAGTTCAGTTACATCCACTGTTGTATCCCACCGCACCCACTGGTATAAATGAAATTTAGTGTCACAAACGTAAGTCCCTAAACTTCTAAAATTAACCCACCATCCCACATACATTTCCCCCAGTTTAGCAGCTCCTCTTCTTGCTGCATCTCCTTGCATGATTTCAAGTAATTGGCCCGTACTTAATGTTTTAGTCTTATCTTCTCATTAGCTTTCTAATAATTCTCATTTTTTTAAAATAACAATCACCCAAAATGCTTTGTGGCACCTTAAAGACACATTTATAGTGGAATAAACTTTCATGGCCTATAGTACACTTGCTCAGATGCCTCTGTGTTTGTTTGTCCCTGTGTGTCAGTGTGTGTTCTAACTGAGCAAAATTGGATAATTTGAACTCTAGTCTTTGCTTCTTATTTATTTCTAAGAAATATCATGATGGTGTACCATTCTGTTTATCTTTGAGGTGCAATCCTATTTGTCATTCTTGGTTTAATACCAATTTATTTTAAAAACAGAGGTCTCGGGGTAGCTTTCAGCAGTTTAATAAACTTCATTAAAAAGAAAGTAAAAATACATCCATTAGCTAAGAAACTAAAAATAGAACATCAACCTTGAGCCAGTTACTTGCCTAAAATGGCATTTAAAGCAATTGAGAATCTTATGTCTGTTACAAAGGGTCCATGACCTCATATACAGACATATGGTAGTTTGTTCCTGATGTAATAAATGAATTCCCCTTTCTACCTCTCTAACAGAGGTTCATCTCGTGTCAGGAGTGCGACAAACTGAAGGCAAACCTGAGGGCAGGTACTACTTTGTAGAAACAGATTATCTGGAAGAAAGCCCAGGTGAATGAAGGGATGTACACAGGTGGAATGATGGAACCTAGATTTATTTTTAAAAAGAAAAATATGTAGAAGTCTGTCCCAAGTGTTTATCACATCATCATTATTTTTATTTAACAAAATGTCTGTATCACTTGGTTGAAATAAAAGTGATTTACAAATCCTATCCAAAGATAAGATGTTGTAGCCTATCCCGAGCAGACCTTCGGATTCCTATTTGTGAGCAAACTCTGAGGGGTTATGCACCCCCAATACTGTACGGGATGTGAGGAAGGATTGATCAAGATTCTCCCAGAGAAAGAAATACATGTTTAAGGCTATCTGGCAGGAGATCAGAGCTATCAGAAAATTATGTGCACATTTCATTTTGCAATTCTAGTGGGAGGAACTAACAACTAGGAGTACAGACAAAGGAGTTACATTTATACAGATGCAAACACAGATATCATTTATCCGATTCTAAGCAAATGTTATGGGAGACGTGCTGCAGGAAAATCTTACACTGGAGCAGGCTGTATGTTGTTAGAGAGACAATATGAAAGCTATTCGTATGGTTGCCATATGTCTGAAATTTCCTGGACACATACGGAATTTCCCAGACATATACCGTGGTCGGCAGTAGCGTCCGGGCAAAATTCGGTTAAATGTCTGGGAAATTCCAGACGTATGGCATCCCATGCCAGCACTGCCATTTTTGCTGATTTTCAATAAAAAATAGCTCAAAAATGGTCAACAACTTTCCAGATTTCCATTGTCTGAAATATGGCAACCCTATGTTCCTGAATAATTAAGTAATGCACAGTAGGCTGAAACAAACAGAAAAAGATGGGTTCGGAAGGAGAGGCAAAGAGGAGAGTAAGGGGTTTAGAAACTATATAGGAGCAGTTAAATCAAATGTTTGATTTTACTGATATTTTAAATAAATGTTTACGTTATTTTACATACACTGCCTAGAGGTTTTGGTTGGTGTTGGTGTTGATTAAGCAGTATATAAAACTTGTCAAATAAATAATCGGATTTGGCTCCTCATAATAGTTAATCTTTTTATTTATTGCGCTTTTATTGATAAGATTAACTAAGGCTGAACTACTGTATTTCCTACTGAAGGAAAACTATGTTCAATGTCATTTTTCACGAATGAACTGAAAATATGTAAACTTTGATATGGCCAAGCAGCGAAAAAGCTACAAAACTGCTTTGCAAAATTAAACTCACTTCAGCGTAATCCCTGTTGTGTTACTCAGTTTTAAAAACTCAAGAATACAATGGAGACTGATTGGACCATTTCCCCCCATACCTTTGATGTGAGAAGAATACCTGTCAATTTTTAATGGCATTGATATTTGGAGTTTAGCCCAAGTTCCAGTTATTAAATGATAGCACTAATCTATAATCTGATTTTAGGCAGGGTGTGTGTGTGAGAGAGAGAGGGAGGGGGAATTGACATGAAGTGCAAAACAGAGGTGTGTCCCCCCCTCAATTTTTATTTTTATTTTTGAAACTCTCTGAGAAACAAAATGATGGGTGGCGAAAGCATTTTAACTTGTGGCAAATCTACACAAAATAGGTGAAAGCTCAATTTCTTCACAGTGTGTAATAGTTGTCTTCTGTACTTCACACACACACACTGCAATTTCTGCTAGTTCCAGAAATATCTGACAGTGAAATGCAACATCTTGACATGATGTAGTGATCCACATGGCAAGCTTCCCTCTGCATTAGTGCTGCCATGTGGTGCGTCCATTATGAAAAGGCTGCTTCAAGTGGTCACCACATGGCTCTTAGTGATTGAGTGGGGATGGGAGTATGTCGCAAGAGCCTAAAGAAGAGCCCTACTGGATCAGACCAAAGGGCCATTCAGTCCAGCATTCTGTTTCCTGCTGTGAGCAGCCTAATACTTCTTGGCAAGCTTGATGGGAAGGCAATAACACCCTCCTGCTGTTTGTCTCCAGCATCTCATATCCAGAAATGTCACGCCTCTGGACACATAGCTGGAGTTACTTACCTTCAAGGGAAACCAGGGATTTGAATTCAGGAAATGGGAATTGGAAATGATTGGGTCTGAAATGACTCTAAACACCTGTTTGTAGATGATGGTGGCAGCCTGACCTTGGATTCTGAAATAGTCCGTCAGGAATCCCGCCTCCAGCTCGACAACACAGGGAGCGTAGTTAAGTAGAGAGAATGATTTATTGACCAAGTACACAGGTAACACTGGACAGCATTAACCCAGCTGCAGACCTCATGAATTACGATGACTCTTCTGCCGAGTCCTGCCCCTTCCTCCAACTTAAATAAAATTTCTACACCTTACGTTTCTGCTTCCGCCTCCTATCACCCCCCCCAGTGGTGACTCCGTGGGCTCATTGGATCCCCTCCAACTTCTTCCTGACTGTCAATCTTCTCTTCCTCACCTTTTCCCTCCCTCTGAGAAACCTGGCAGAGATCCTGCTCATTCAAGATAGTTCCCAAGGGCAGGGAAGTTAGCGCTCGGCTAGGCTCTTCTCTTCTGGTAGTTGACCCTATCTCTTCCTGCCTACTTCCTCCACTGAAAACTGGCTGGCCTGGCTCAGTCGTGACATAGTCCTTATAAGATTACATCGGCTCCAAACATTGTTTTCCATTTCTACATGGCTTTGTCCATATTTTACAATCGGGGGGGGGGGCTTCATAGCTCATCATAAATTAAGGGTGCTAGGCAACTTATAATCATCACAATCATTTTACTATTTGTACCCCGCCCATCTGACTGGGCTGCCCCAGCCACTCTGGATGGCTTCCAACATATATAAGAACTAGTAAAACTATTTTTTACTCAGAGTAGACCCATTGACTTTAATGCTTTAATAAGCATGGCAGGGGTAGGTTTCTTAATATCAATGGATCTACTGTGACTAAAATTGAGTACCAACCCCAGTCTATAGAATCCAAGTTGTTTGGGTTTGTTTTTTTAATCAAAAACTCATTGTGAATTGCCTGTGTCTCAAGGCAACAGGAAACTAAGAGGACATCAGGAGTGCACTGTCTCTGTTGGATACTGACCAATCTTCATTCAGTCTTCAGTGTCAGTGCTAAACAATGTTTGCTGTAGTGGTCAAGTCTATTATTACTCCCACTCTCTCAGATTAGTGATGATAGATAGATAGATAGATAGATAGATAGATAGATAGATAGATAGATAGATAGATGATAGATTGGCCCAGAGTGGCTGGGACAACCCAGTCAGATGGGTGGGGTGATGATGATGATGATGATGATGATGATGATGATGATGATGATGATATCAAAGTTCAATTGTGCAAGCTGCCTTGGAACTAAGTACAGTGGTACCTCGGTTTTGGAACATAATCCATCCCAGAAGTCAGTTCGAGTTCCGAAACTTTCGAAAGCTGAAAGTGGAAGCCTCAAAATGCAAGCCTCAATACGGAAAACTCAAAATGGAAGCCGCATTTCCTGTTTGAGTTCCAAGGCGCTTTCGAAAAGCAAGGCATTTACTTCCAGGTTTCCGTCGTTCAAGTTCTGAAACGTTCGACTTCAAAGGCGTTCGAGAACCGAGGTACCACTGTACTATCGAGGGTGGCATATAAAACATCTAGTTATATAAACAGAACGATCCCTGGGTACTGTTAGCAGAATGCAGTTCAGCAACATCAGTTGCTGGAAGCCGCAGGAGGGGAGACAGTTCTTTTGCTCGAATCCTGCTTGCGGTTTCCCACAGGCATCTGGTTGGCCACTTTGAGATTGCTGGACTAGATTGGCCACTGGCCTGATCCAGCAAAGCTCTCCTTGTTTTCTCATGTAAAAGTACTGATAGGATAATGAGGTTTCACTAGCTAGTTGTAAAGAGCACTCTTTGTTACAGCAACTATCTGAAGACCTTTGTATATTGGAATAGATGTGTCATATGGCTTTGATTTATAAAAGGAACACATACCGTTCTGTCAGATGTCAGCATCAAGATCCTTCTCAGGGTGAGATGCTGAAAGGAGCATCATGCTCACTGTGAATAATAAAGGAAGCCTTTTTAAACATTACGCACCATGTTTGAGATTTGATTTAAAACAGACAGCATGAATTTGGTCCGGGATACTTAATGTTATTAAATGCCAGGCTATGTACCAACACAGTCTGTAGAGCCTATGAATCAATAAGTCTTGGCAGCTTTATTTGGTTTGAAGGAATGAACTGGCGCAAAGTGACCAAATCATGGTTAATGTCTTTAATTTAGAGTAAAACAAAACTAACAAAAAAAATTGGCTGGCATAATAGTAAGCAATAGCCTCTGATTTAATATCATATTGTCTCTTAGAAGTTTTATTAAAATGTTTTCCAAACAGTTATTAAAGTGCACGACACATTGTCATTTTTAAAATGTTTCCTTCCAGTGACTCAAAAAGTCACTGCTGTATTTATAGAAGAGATTTTCTAAGTGCTGGGGGTGTGAAAAGACACACACACAGAGAGAGGGGGGGGGGATAATGCTTGGGAATGATTGGGAGTCCATACTTATGAGTGTCATGCCAGAGATTAATTAGATAAATTATTACGCTGGGTATTAGATACAAATGTCTGCTGCTATACACTGTCTAATAATTCAACTCAGTTTCTTTGATTTTCCTTCGCAGGGAGAGAGGCATAATGAATAATTTATTCATCTCTTGACTCTGTGCATACTCAGCTTCCAAAATATGCTTTTCTTTTCTTTTTTACTTACTGGCTTTCCCCACCTCCAGGGAGGGGTGTTCAGGGAGGGGTAGCACCTCTGGTGGAGAACATGTCATGCTCCTTCTTGTCAGAATGTTTATATAATATGGTTGCAGAGTTAAACGTTCCTTATTTTAACCTGCACAGTGGCATACAGATTGCTGACTCGTTTGAGTCCTTCATCCTTTCTTGATTGTCAATCCCTTTGTAGCTAAAGATACACATGAATCTGATTAATAACCAAAATAAACTAATTTACTGACAGATTCATTCATGTACATATTTAGGTTACAAAACAAAAGATATAAACTGAGAGACTCCATCAAAGCATCTACAACCACCACCAGCAGCATAAACCTGATCAACGGACCTAACTGACAGACTCATAGATGGCATTTAGTTATCTCATGGAATGTTGAATTGACTGACATATCCCACACTTCTGGGTAGTTTGTTTGTCTTTGGTCCCCACCCTGCACTCAGCTATCACCTGTAACTTCTAGAAGCTGTCAGCATGAGACAGCGGCCACACCCCAGGAACAGCTTTGACTGGCCAGCTAAACCAGGTGATGGTAGTTGATGGGTCTCAAACCCTCGATGAGTAAGGGACTGCCTCTGCTTCGAAAGACAAATTCTGGTGGATTGAGCAGACAAGACCAATGGTAGGCCCAATGGTCAAGAAGGCTGTTTCTGCATGTGCTGTAGAGGGAAGTGAGGGGCAGATGGGGCTCGTCAGCCCGGGAAGGTAGCCTACCCAGGAGAAGGAAAACTATGATCCTAAACCTCCGCTGCCTTGTGGAATATGTTTGGGAGAAAAAAAGGCTAAGGAGTAAACACTGCAGAAATTGAGAGTGGAGTCCCTAAGACATTGGATGACACCTTCTATGCTTTGTTCCAGCAATTCCTGCCACAAAGCTGGTGTCATCTGTACTTTGAACCACTGTTTATTTGCTCTTTACTCTTTTCTAGGTTGGAAAGGAAATTGTTGCATATTTATGCTATAAACCTTTGTATAGTTCAGGCTTCCTCAAACTCGGCCCTCCAGATGTTTTTGGCGTAGCTAGCAGGACCAGTGGTCAGGGATGATGGCAATTGTAGTCTCAAAACATCTGGAGGGCCGAGTTTGAGGAAGCCTGGTATAGATGCATTGTGTAGATTTAGATGCAGACGTAGATGTATCTGGTTCTCATTCTAATGCATTGCATACAAAATAATCACCTTGCTAAGGTTTGATCATAGGAGGTGCCATAGCTCACTGAGAGATGGCGAGGATATTTGTTTCATGGCAGAATACATAGTGTGCATGCATGAAGTCAAAGGCTAAATCCTTGGCATCTCTGGATCTTTGCTGATGCCTGGCATGTCCAGGGAAGGCTCAGAAAAATAATCTGTAAGAGACCCTCAAAAGCAGTCAGAGTTCACAGCACTGCACTAGATGGCCAAGTATAGGGTTTGCTTCTCAGATTCCATTATACATTTAGATAATTTTGCAGAATAACAGGGCTGGGAAACAAATGAGGGATGCTTCTTTCCCTCTTGCTCTGCCAGTGAGTTTTCCAACAGTTTCTGCTGGAGAAAGCGTGCAGGGCTAAATGAACAATTGATCAGATCCTAATATAGAAAACTGCTGCATTTGAAAGGGTCAAAAATGCAATCTTCTTCATTCCCCTGCTATAAGGAAGGACCCCCTTCCCAGAGTGCTGTGCACAGAGAGTGGATGAACCCCAGAATGGCATTTGCAGAACAAATGCCCCCAAGATGACCTAAACAAGTGAAGCAAGTCGCATACTGCAAAGCAAGGCAAGAAGAAGCCAAACTATCAAACCACAGCAAAATCTATGCGCATCCTCGCTTCAGTCTGGCTGCTGCGCATACACAAGTTTCCCAATAAGAGTACATTTTGCAGAGGTTCTTGTTCAATGCAAGTAGGACCTTCAGGGTGAACAAAAATATTTATCCCTGCCAAAGCAAGGCTCTAGTCTAGAAGCTCCACGAACTGTTTGAAACAAGGGTGTGTAAGATATGAGCTTGCAGTAATGAATGAAGATGCTTGCAGTGGGCGGTTGGGGGGCACAGAGGACCATGACCAGATGACCCTCAAATTCCTTCCAGCATTGTAACTTCATAATTATGTTGGCCCAGGCTATCTTAAACTCACATCCAGATCCCAAATAGGAAGCGCACTTTTTATTCTTTAGTGTCAAATAGTTCTCTCTCTCGTTGCTGATTCTGCTACTGTATATGGAAATAGCACTCATTAAGACAGACATTTGGCTGGAAGGGATCTTCTTGTTAACCATAGACTAGCACCTGTTGTTCCCTTGCACCTCTCTTGACCTTGAGCTATTTTTATGGAGTCCCAATATGTTTCTTTTGGCAGTTTTTTTATTAAAAAAAAGACAGTTAAAATTGACACATTTATAAATCCCGAGGCTTAGCAATGTTTTTTTCTTATTCCCCACTCCCCATGCCATAAAATGGGCAAGTTTTAGAAGTTGCATTCTTTACTGAAACACATTTACCCTAAGTTGCAATGTTTTCCTTGTCATAAGACTTCAGCAATCCACACAACACTTGAGATGGCTAGTCTAATATTTCATGGATACCTGCAGCATATTTGGCTTTCACTGCTTTTCACTTCTCAGAATTATCTGTAGGGACAACTTTCATATGTTTGTTTGCTTTTCCCAAACCTGAGCAGCTAATTTCTAAATGTTGTCAATGACTTGATCTGTGCTGATCAGGGGGCAGGCCACTGATGGCAAAGAGTGTCAGAGTCAACAGGGATAGAGAAACCTGGGTTGAAATCCCCATTCAGTTATGGAGTGTATTGACTGATTGTGTGCCATTCAGTATCACTCAGTGCAACCCACCTCACAGGGTTGTTGTATGGCAGTCAAAACAAACCTGAGGCCCTCTGAGAAAAGATGAGAAAGAAAATATGCTAAATGAAACAAATAAGATTTGTCGTTTATTACCTTAGCTGCACTGTGTCTATCAAGGTATATCATTTAAGTTGCTACTAAATTTTATTTCTAGAGGGAACTTGAAGGTTTGTTCTTGTAAAACTTTTCTGAGAATTGTCAAAGTGGTAATAAGAAAGAAGGGGTGGAGGTTTTCATCCAACCAGGGAAAAAGCAGTGTGATTTCACACATCCCAAAATATTACTATCAGCCTAAGAAGTTTTTCTATTCTTTAGCCAAATTCTATGTTGCAAAATTCATTGATTTTGTGTGTGTGTCTGCAAAATTCATTATAATTTCATCTAAGCAGGAACCGGTGTAGATTTCCATTAATATTTTACTTTCAATGAAATTTAGATAATTTTCAAGCCTTTACAACGTTTTTCTATGGAGAGATGATGCACAATACTGGTGAGCATGTCCATGCAGAGAATGTATTTATAAACTCAAACAAAAAAGTAGCCAGTCCCTGGTGGGGTCCCTTATCCAGCTTAGCCCTCTGAGGCCTGTGGGAGCTGCCGTCCTCCCTTTGCACGGGCCTGCACAATGCCAGCAACATTTTAGAAAACACATCATTTTTTTTGGGGGGGGGGGAATCCCTGATTAAATTTTGTCTCACAATCTGAGCTAAAAATTGATGATTATTCTACTGATATATATCACTACACTGATAATATTATCCAAGATTATGTGTGTGTTGTGGGATTCATGGGAGTTGTAGTCCAAATCATATAGAGAGCATCAGATTGGGAAAAGCTGCACTCTCTGTTTCAGTTCCCCAGGTCTGATATGGAAATATTGCCAACCTATCCCAGGGGGTTGTGACAATGAGTAGAATTAAAATGTCAATAATATAAGAACAAATTGTTATTATTATTATTAGTCTAAACTCATTCAGTTCACATAGTTCTTCATTAGTTTAATACATTTATGCAGAACATAAGGGGCTAAAACTGGGAAGTGGGAGACATTTCAAATTCTATTCCATCTTTTCCAGAATAATATATGCAGACTGGACATTCAGTTGCTACTGGCGACTGTTATATATATATATATATAATATCAGTTTGGCTGCAAAAATGGTGAAAGAAAGACTGCTGCATTATACAGTATTTTGGATCTCTTTTTCTGTTTACTTCTGAGTCTGTTTTCCTCTCGCAATCTTTGCTGTAAAAACTTGGAATACAAAACGGTGGCACTTGCTCATTCAGAAAGCTGATCTGTATCAGCTCATTTTTGTCAATAAAAAAAGAAGTCAATCACTATTGGAATGCAGCCTCTTCCGGCATAGCTGTACGCAGCTGGCCAGCACACTCAGAGTGTGGCTCAATATCCTCACTAATCAATAGGTTGTAAAATGCTGATTTCGGTGGATAAATTGTGAAGGATGAAATATGTCTTCAAATAATTCACTGATCATTGGTGTCCTATTTACTTAGGGCAGAGCACTGATGATGAAGTCCTTGCCTACTTGAAATGCCAGGAGATGCAACTGATGCATCCCAAGTGTGGCCTGACATGCACCTTGAAGAGTGTGGTAAATCCTAGTATTCATTGGAGTAGTAGTAGTAGTAGTAGTAGTAGTAGTTAAATTTGTATACCACCCTATACCCGTAGATCTCAGGGTGGTTGACTCAGGTAGGGGTGACTTGGATATTGCCTTTACCATGCCAGAGCATATCCTTCAAAAATGAGCATTGCCAGTGCATCCTTAACTTTTGTTAAAGAGCAGGCTCCTGAATGGGATCCTGCTATCCCGGATAAAGGCAGGAAAGCACTCTGATGGCTTAGAAGTCTTGCTGGTTCAAAGGCAGTCCCCTGGCCACCCATCCTAAATACAGCTTACAAGAGCTGACCCTGACATCTGAACCTAATGTTGAAGGCTTAGCACAAATGAGTCCTTAAACATTTGTCTGATCTCACATTAAAGGTAATGTGGGTGACATGGGAATGCTGTGACATGTAAAATCTCAACATCATGCTTTGGGCAACAATTCCACCTGCTGTCACATGGATGCAGACCATCTTTAGATTATCTTTAGATTGTGTTTATAATATTTGGTTGGAAGCCACCCAGAGTGGCTGGGGAAACCCAGCCAGATGGGCGGGGTATAAATAATAATAATAATAATAATAATAATAATAATAATAATAATAATAATAATAATAATTCAGTCAGGACCAGTCCCTTGCTGTTCCAACTTCCTAAGCCTTCTCTTACCTGTCACAGACTGCAGAAGTCTAAGCTTACATTGTTTCCCTATAGGAATCAGTGTGTTCATAGACATGGGTATGTATATACCATTACAATATATGTCAGACTGGTGTCATTCCACAACCATAATGTTTTGTAAAATGGTGCAAGCTTCTTATTAAAATGTCACCTCCCAGAAAAATGAAAATCTGTTTTCGTTCTTTGTGTCTGCTGTCCACAGTCTCTTTACCTTTGAAAACCTCCTCCCCACTCTACGGATATCTCGGTTGCATTCTCTGTCTCACTAACTCTTGTATAAGTTCATTGCCCTGAACATGTCTAGAGATCTGTGGCAAGGTCATTCTGGACTGATTAGATGCATGTCATTTTAATTCCATAGACGAGTGTGCAGAGAAGCAACTGGAAGCCAGTCTGCCAAACGCTAATGTCCAGGGGGAACGTGACATGCAATTAACTGGCACCAAACCATTCTGATGTGACATTGACATGAATTTTAAGATATGGTAAAAAGTTGCATCAGAAATGGCCCTGAGCACAATCTGGAAGCCACATGAGGCATTTCAAAGAGGGGTGAAAATTAAGGGCTATATAGCTCACACACAGGTACTAAGTCAGCTTTTGCTAACCTGCTGCCCTTCAAATGCTTTGGACTGCAACTCCGATCAGACCCAGACAGCATCACTCCCATATTCTAATAGAGAGTAATGTAGCCAAAAAGGGTCTACTTGGAAAGAAAAAAGGATATACTGTCATTTCAAAGTCTGAAAGTCAAAAATTAACAGCTTCTACTGTTATGACTTTGTGGGTACCAGTTTGGGGTGGATGAAGTAGGTTGTATGCAAAACCCTTCTAATTCCTGGATCCAGCACAGATACAATTCCTGGAATAGCCAGGCCAGCCTGGGTGATAGGCTACTGGGAGAACAGAGGAAAGGGCCAGAGAATAAGTGGGTGGGGGCCCTGTCAATCACAGTGCCAGAGAGTAAGTGGGTGGGGGCCCTGTCAATCACAGGTCATGGTTGGGGGAGTGCTCCTAGAAACTCGCATTGCTTTGAGAATGAGGTGGCATGCAACAATACTTAATTTCATATGGCAACAGGTGTGTGTGTGTGTGTGTGTGTATCCCCTCCAGACTGGAGTTTTATTGTAGGTGTATTCAGCAACATGTTCTTGACACAGTAACAGTGCAACCCATCATGGGTTTATCAAAAAGCAAGTCATGCCAGACAACTCTCATTTAATTTCTTTTCTTCTTCTTCTTTTTTGGATAAAGTTACAAGCTTGGTGGATCAGGGGAATGCTGTGGACATTGTGTATCTTGATTTCAGTAAGGCTTTTGACAAAGTCCCCCATGATATTCTTGTGGAGAAGCTGTTAAAATGTGGGCTGGGTGAGGTTACTGTTAGGTGGATTTGTAGCTGGTTGACTGATCTAACTCAACAATGGTTCCTCCTCATCCTCCTTATTATTTATTAAATTTGTATACCTCATTTTATCTGCAGATCTTAGGGCAGTTCACAACATAAAAATACAATCTAAAAACACCAAATACATGATAAAAACAAGAACAAAAAAAAAATCGACAACTGATCCATGAACAACTTGTACATTGTCCACTAATAATGAGCCATATGTTGAGATATTACTGCAATTCTGTTATGTTATTTTTGTGATGTACAGTTGACATAGAAGACTTTGTCTATTTGTTTGTATCATTTATTATTCCTATGATCACTGTTTATAAAACCCAACTAAATAGTTGTTGGTTTTGGGTTTCTTTAAAGTCACACCCCAAATACTCATTGGCATTGTGGAGTTAGGCAGTGGGAATCAGATCTATCCAGCTTTCATATTTCATATTTAAACCATAGGGCACCAGGTATGTGAAAGAATCATCAACAAGCCTTTTGTTGGTATGGAAAGCTGATTCTGGCAGCATATTATGCCTGAAACGGCAATGAGAGGTGATAGCTGGAGGCCTGGCAGCTTGGTGAGACAGCCTTGAGCAACCCAGACCCTTAGGAAAGCTGAGTGTTCAGCACATGCTTAGTTATAAATGTCAAAATGTGCCAGGAGAAAGCCTGTGGCAGATAGGCACTGAGAAAAGGGACATATGTTGGGGAGGGCAGCCAAGTTGTGTGGTAAGATTCCTTCAGCTTTATTTCTGGAGATGCATCTCATACATACTGTTGACAGCAGAGAACATGCAGTGCAGATGGAACCTGAAGAGTGGATAAAGTTCTTTCCATACTTAGGTTTTTTCTTAGCCACTTTCAGGAAACAAACTTTCAGGATTTGCATGCTTATTTTGTTGCAATATTTATATGCTCCTCCTCCCCCACTTCCTCCTTCCCACATCATTGGTTCCAAGTGGTTTCCAGACTAATTGAACCACACCATAGTACAATAAGAGTAAATATATAGAGCACAATTTAAAACATCCTCAAGACAACAGACTGCTAACAGACAACAACACCAAAGGTAGGATTCACTTAATGAACCCCATCATCATCAGCCCTTCCCAGGGGCTTCCACTTGTAAAATGGGGTTCCCCCTCCTCCCACCATTGCTTTCTTGGCAACAGGGGTGCAAAAGTGAAATCAGTGGCACACTTTGGGTACATTCTGTTTATTTCCCCCTTTCCCCCTTCTCAGCCCAGTCTTCTTTTTACTGTGCCTGGGACACCTCAGGGCAAAATAACAAAGGTATCTATGACTTAGTCATTATGGCTTATTTATTTATGAATGAATG
This sequence comes from Lacerta agilis, assembly GCF_009819535.1. Lineage (NCBI taxonomy): Eukaryota > Metazoa > Chordata > Lepidosauria > Squamata > Lacertidae > Lacerta > Lacerta agilis. The sequence continues at coordinate 89,694,601 of NC_046313.1, forward strand.
AATGAATGAATGAATGCACATTATTTTGATTAGGAGGGAGTCAGTTTTCAAAAACTGTTTTAAGAAATGCCCACCCTAGCGTTGGCAATTAATCAAAATATACTCTTGATGAGAAATTCTAAATATCTAAATCGAGAAAATTAAGAGTAAGTTGTGTGTAGACAAAGACACACACAGAGAGATACATCCATTGGATAACACAGTATCAGAAAGTGGCTAAATAAAGGCATTCAAGTGGTTGGTGGAAATATGCCACTATCAATCTTGCCAGAGCTATGTTTAATGGCTGGATGGGGATGTAGGAAGGATGCACACATAGACCTGCCAGCCTCCAGATGTTCCTGGTGTACTGCTGGGTCAAGGCATTGTCTCCAGGCTGTCTTGGTTCACAGCTCTGCAGACTTTGGCCATGGCAGGCTGCTGTTGTGATTCAAATTTTATAAAGGCATCAGTCACTGCTACTTACTTATGTGCTAATGCAGAGTTAAGGGACTCATGGCAGGGCAGTGCTTGTAGGAAATGCTCATTATTGTACTTCTTTAGCAGTTAAAATATTCCATTTTTTAAAACTGGACTTGTTTTTCCTACCAGCGCAGTAAAAATGACACCATGTCACCACCATTTGCTATTTTTTAGCACAGCCACTGTTGACTCAGGTTCATCTTGGGATCTAGATCCTTTTCACACCTGCTGCAGCCAAGCCAGGTCTCCCCCACCCTATGCTTGCTGCTTTTCATTCTTGGTCCCTGAATGCAGGACTTTACATTTCCCTCTTTTGAATCTTGCCCTGACTTGCTAATTTTCTTTGCGCAGCAAAGGATTTTCCCCTACCTTCCACAGGAAAGCAATTCAAAATTCAGTCCCCCAAACTTGTTGTTCAAGTGGTATAGTAGTCTATGAACAATGTTATCATGCAACCTCCTATTTGTATAGTCCAGTTCTTATTATAAATAGCCCTTTTGCCTCCTGATTTATCCTTATTTTGCTGCAATTATAGAAAGACCAAAAACCTCTTCAAAGGGAAAAATGTTTTTTTTTTTTTTTTAAATGAAGTCAATAATGTTGTACTAGAGAACAATATTTCTGATTCTAGGTTTAGACAGACTTGAGAATGCTATCTTAAAAGAAAATCTAACAACTGGGTGTACAGATTTTCAACTTAACACACCCCCATATATGTTTTCCTAAAAGTTTGTGACACATTGGGATTAGAGAAACCTGAGATTGTTATTAGCACGGGAAGCTATGGTGTGAATTGTAACCTGCCTGCTGTGTCGATAAATTGCCAGGCACAGCACCAACACCGACTATTCAAATCTGATGGAACTAATTTAGCATATCTTCATTTTTCTAATGTCAACTATCATGAAATATTAACCAATGCTAAACAGCGTTCTCAAGGCTCTTTGAGCTTAGCGTCTGCATTCAGATGCCGTCATTTCATTGCATCTGATTCAGATGCATGGAATTGCTTTTATTAAAGTATACCAATTAAGGGGTGGGGAACCTCTTGCCCATAGGCCTGATTTGGGCTCTTCATTCCCTCCCCCCAGCCCAATTTGGCCAAGCAGTGCACACCTGCTCCACAACTCACTTCATAAGACATGTCATTAACCCTGTGGAACGCCCTCCCATCAGGGGTCAGAGAAATAAACAACTACCTGTCATTTAGAAAATACCTGAAGGCAGCCCTGTTTAGGGAAGTTTTTAATTTGTGACTTTGTATTGTATTTTGGTATTTGTTGGAGGCCGCCCAGAGTGGCCGGGGAGACCCAGCCAGATGGGCGGGGTATAAATAATTTATTATTATTATTATTATTATTATTATTATTATTATTATTATTATTATATGCTTAATGCTCATAAGCTTGGCTTGAGTTTAGATTGTAAATCTGACTTCAATCACTTCCTGCAGAAAAACAACTTCTTCAAATGACAATTCTTGTGAACAAGGCTTCTCACAACTTTCTTTTGATTGTGCCACTCTGGGGCACTTTTTGAGGGAGTGGGGAGGACTAACAGCTACCACATTGAGCATAGAAATGAAGTGGGAAGCATGTAGAACATTGTTTAACATACCTGACTATCTCCTTGCCCTTATATCCCTGCCTGATCACTGAAGTCTTTGGAGGACTGTTAGTGATCCCACATGAATGGGAAGCACAGCTCCTATACACCTTAAGCAGTGTGTTTAGTATATGTGGTCAATTTTATGGAACACCCTTCCATTGTGGCAAGACAAGCCCCTCCCTATAAACTTCCAATGCCTACTGAATATTATTCCAATAGATTTTTTAATTGAAGCTTGATCTTATAGTTCTATTTTTGGTACTGCATTTTTGTAAACAACTTAGTAAATTGTTTAAATAACATAACATAACATAACATAACATAACATAACATAACATAACATAACATAACATAACATAACATAACATAACAACATAACACAACATAACAATAACGAATGCATGTTTGTAGCACATGATAGCCTTGACTTCTAGAAAAGTATTAGTTTTCATACATGTCCTAGCTGTAGGCAGCTCTGAAACTGAAGGAAGGGTGCATTAAGGGAAAATGCAAATGGACAGGATTCTAGGTTGTTCCACTTGACACCTCTCCCCAAAAGGTTGGTGTTGTTCTTTGTATAACTGCCTAGATCCAAATCTGGGGTTCTTAGACAGTGCTCTGGTATGACAAAGTCAGTGATGCGTTATCAGTGGACATTTGTGTGCATTCATGTTCCCCCTGATTTTCAGAAATGTGAAATACAGATTTTGTGATCTGTTATTTGAATTGGAATGTCAAGTTTGCAAAGCACCTATTAGAAATTTCCTGAAGAAAATATTTCATTTCGTATCAGAATGTGATGGTAGTGTTGCTATTATATTTATTTCACTTGAATGCCAGTTTCAATTTATTCCAGGCTTTCCTCATTGTATTATGAGAAGTCTGCTAGCTCTTAATTTTCAGCAAATGGCTCACCATCGACAAGCCCCAGGCTAACATGTGAGCTGTGAGGCAGTGGTCAGAAAGAGCGCTTCCACCCTGCCTTGAGTTCACCTGGGATTGCTTTTAATCATGTCCTTTACTATTTGCACATTTCTGCTAATTCATTTGACAGCTTATAGTCAATGCTTGAGGTGATGTGCTTGAGATGATATATTCCAATGAATGACAGAAAAATGAGCCGTTTGTCAATCTAGACTTATTTCTGAGGAATTTTATATATCCACTTATTCAAGGTCTGAATTACAAACTCAGTAGGTCAAGAGGTTTAATCAGATTTGCACATGCCAAGATGAAGATGGAAATGAAAAGCTCATTTCTCTTCCCTAACAAAAAAAAGAAAGAAAGAAATGTTATTCCATGGAGGCTGCAGCTTAGAACAGTCATCTGGACTCTTTATATTACTGCCTCACTTAGCACTTTTGCTCTTGAGAGGATGAACAGATCTGTTGTTTTTGGCTTCCTGATATACTAATGGGAAGTATTTCTTAGGGGAAATGATGTAGAGCGCATGTTTGGCATGCAGGAAGTACAAGGTTTAATTTCCAGCATGAGTGGACGGTCCACTAGATATTACATTCTTGGAATTTTAGAAAGCTTCTGATAAAGTCTCTCACCAAAGGACTGGGTAAGAGGAAAGAGACCCTTATGGATAAGTAACTCACAGAACAAGAAGTAGCAGAGAGTAGGAATAACTGGAGACTTTGCACAATAGATGGATGTAACAAATGGGATCTCCCAATGATCTGCTTCGGGACCAGTGCTTTTTGACATGTTCGAAAATGATTTGGAGTCAGGGATAATCAGTGACATGGCCATGTTTGTTGGTGACACCCAATTATTCAGGCTAGTAAAAAACAAAAAGTGATTTCAAAGAACCCCCAAAAGGTATTTCCAAACTGAGTGAACAGGCAGCAAAATGGCAGATGCAGTTCACTGCAAGTAATTATGAAATGATGCACTTTGGAGCAAAAAATCCTACTGTCACTTCTATGTTAATGGGTTTGAACAGCCACCGACAGACCAGGAAAGAGATCTTGGGCTTAATGAAAATATTGACCTAGTCTGTTGCAGCTGTGATAAAGGAGAATCTCATGTTTGGGATTTTGGAAATAAAATTGATCCCTTTTGCATAATACTGTACTGGAACTTGAGGTCATCCAATGAAAGTGAATATTGAAAGATTCAGCAAAGACAAAAGGAAGGACTTCTTCAACCATAGTACAGTTAGCCTCTCATACATGGAAATATCTGATGAAAATCTTGTAGGAGCACCTTTCACAACTACACTATGACTAGATTTCAAACTGTATTTTCACAATGTAGGCTATAGGTAGAATCTAGAGAAACAAAACAAGCCCATCCTTTTTTGAATATGGTCTATGGGACTTCAGTATCCTTAATATTCTGATTTTAATGTCTATCATTGAAAACAACATCCATGTTAATTCATTTGGCATGGCTTCTTCATTTTAAATTTTAAATCAGAATATACACATGCTATGAATGAAGTCTGCAGTTAGTCCAAGATACTGATAAAAATGGGGAAAATTGTAAAGAAATATTTTTTATTAAATCTGAAAATGCAGTAAACAGTGTTTCATTACAGACCAAAGTGAGAAATACAGATCAACTAATGTTATACATCACAAACAACTGCAAGCCTTTTTCATATTGATCACTGGGTTTTGTTGTTGTAGATATCTTGTACGTTTGCAACTCATACATATATACTGGATTTTCACAACAGATCCCTGCAATACAAACTAGCTTTCTTTTTCACAATTTTGGCTCTGTTCTGTTTATTTTGGGGACATCTTAAACGCAAATATGCTTTTAAAAAAGAGGAAGAAATCAATTATATTTACATTTTAAAGGGCAATTCATTATCTTTCTCAATAGACTCCATTTTCAGAGATGACAGGTGCCAATATGTGAAAGAGAGGAAAGTCTCCCACCATCAACGGCTGCTTTGTTTTCAAAAGTCCAATGGCTGCTTGTTGACTCCATTCAACAAAATACTCAGGAGCTGAGTAAATAAACCAGAATCATAATCTTAGTTGTCATTATGTAATCTTCAGAGCGGCAGGTGTCCATCCCTCTGGAGCTTAAACCTGCAAAAAGAAACAGATAGAAAAGTACACTCAAATTCACGTGCTTGAGGCATTATTGATAAGAGCTGGTTTTAATGTGCTTAATAATCACCATGCTTTACTTTGATTATTTTTTTCTTCAGGAGGATGAGGCCTAATATTATTAGCTGACTATGATGACACTTTGAGAAGCTTGGCAGTGTGTCATTGCTCTGTTTCATTCCACCATTGGTGGAAGACTTGCAACTGTACAGTTCAATGCATAAAGTATAAAGTGCCTAGGACATTCAAACCCGCGAACCAGTTAATATTTTGTGTTTGGATTCTAGTCAAGGAAAGCAGCGGGGTAACTAGGTTATTTTAGACTCTTGACTTAATTGTATTACAAGGGGAACCCCGCCCCTGCCCCCGCCCCTTCAGCTAGAAATGCATATCACTTTGCTTACAGCATGCTTGCCAGGTGTTGAAGTATTTGGGGCCCTCATGTTTATCCATCTGTGTAGGTACCTGGATTTCTGCCTCAAAGTCTTGTCCTGGTGGTACCATTCAATAGAACAACACCAGCTTTGAAACCTAACTCAATCCATATGAAACTGCTCACCCACCAAAGTCTTTGGAGGGTGTGTGGTCAGGTTAGTTGAAATGTGTCATCATGCCTCCTGCCTGGGGGGAACTAGCCCTTGCAACTGACTTTCTCAAGATGCACATTTCATAACTTCTATTTACTCTTCTCAGTGGATGGCGAAGACCATGTCCCCCGCCCGCCCGCCCCCCAGGCCTTGTATGATAGTGGAGTTGGTTTTCAGAGCCCCTGATGTTGTGTGTGTGTGTGTGTGTGTGTGTGTGTGTGTATCTGTATCCTTTTAAATGTGCTTTTATTTATTTATTTATTTATTTAGACCATTTGCACCTGCACTTCATCCAAATATTTTAACGCAGGAAGTAGCAAAAATCAATACAAAGTGAGATCACTGCTTTGAATTTGCATTTTGTAATGTGCCTCTCGTTCTTTTGCTTACATTTTATACTTGCATTTTAACTTTAGTGAGCCACTTTGGTGGTTCTTTGGCTGAAAAGCCACCTAGAAATAAACTTTGGCATGACATGACATTGATGTGCAGTGGAGAATGACGGCTAAGCTCCCAGCCCTGGTAACATATTATCTCCTTATTCCAGCGCTCCTTGTATTCTGATTCCCTATGCAGAGGCAGAACCAGCCATCAGTACCAGAATACTAGAGCTGGTTTAAAAATAACAACTATGTAAGAATCCTTGGAGGACAGGGAGGACGTGGAGAGGACAGCTGGATTTGCCCCCATGCTTTGCACCATATCATGCCCCTGCCCCAAATCCCCTCAAGGCCCTCTTCAGTAGCTTTTGGTTGAAACATGTACTGATTAGTACAGCGATGTACCCTACCGAAAGCTCCGTGTAAGGGTGTTCCTTCACTTCAATGAATTAAGCTCTCATCTCACTTCTGTACACTCTTTCCATTTCTTCTGCTTTTTATCTTTCTAGTATCAGTCTTGAAATCATCCATTTGCTATCTCTTGTCTCTTGCCCCTCTTGCACAGAATTGCCCCCTAATCTCCATGTTCATGTTATTCCATCTTGATCTTTTGCAATACCCTCTCATTGTTCCTCCTTTTGCCTCCCTTTTGTTTCTTTTCCAGTTGAACGACTCCCTGTTCCCACAGTTCACACATGCCTGTTGATAAATTGATGGCTACAGGCAGTGCTTTTTTCTGGGGGGACACGCATACCCCTAAATATTTTGTGAATCTAAGTTTGGCCTCAGTATGGGTAGAAAAATGAGAGTATTCCCTAAACACTTTTTTTTTTTAAGAAAAAAAGCACTGGGCGCAGGTGTGAATAGGTCATGAGATTTTTTTTCAGTATAGTTAGTTCACAGGTGCAGGTGCCTATAATTTTGTGTGGGGAGGAAACCAACCCCTTGTTTCGCATAAAAACAGGCAAACTGTTTCTTCGTCCCTCCATCTCCCCTCCCCTTCAGTTAAAATAAATAACTGGGAGCCTGTGGGCAGAGACACTGGCTGTTTAAACCTATACACAGTCCACAGTATATTTTAGGAACCTTTAAAATAGTAAATAACGAGGATTATTATGCTGAAGAGTTTAATTTCAACCCGACCCAGTAACTGATTTCCACACAGCTGCAGCCTCCACTTAAATCAGCAAGCCGCAGATCCGCAGCCCCCTGAAAATTCTGCTGCATTTTCCCCCTCATGTTAATTGCTTTTCCCTTTTCCCAACCAGGCACGTAAGAGACTGTTCCCAGGTTTACCTGGTACCATAATATCAAGTTAGTGTCAAAGGTCTATCCAGCTTTAGTTCTTCCCAGCAGTCAAGGGACCACAGCAACAGTGTTGGGGAGGGGGGAGGTGAGGTAACTCACTGGACATGGTTGGAATCCTAATTTCCTCACTGCTGCTCCCTTCCCCTCCATCGCTCACAGTTCTTATTTCTACGAGATAATCTTCTTCGAAAGGTACCAGCAGCTCAGCGGATGTACTGTTTGTCTCCAATATATGAGTGGTGCTTTGTCGGTTTTGCCTATACAGAATCTAAATATAAAACAAGAGAAGGGCAGGACCTGTTATATTATTGCCGCTTGCTTTTGTTAAGGCTTCTCCGCATGGTAGGTTGTGTTCTCAAATACTTCTGCAGCGTATTTTCAAGTACCCTGTGGGCACATTCAGCAAAAATGCAGACCGCTCCAGTTGCTTACAATAAATCCCTATGGAGATTCCCCATGTGGAATCTGAAGAGGTGCACAGATATGTTCACAATGCCTCCCTGTCTTTCATGCAGCGGCACATCTTCAACCTTATAATCCAGCACTTCTCGCTGTGTTCCTTGGAGCTTCTAGGTTCCTTAAAGCAGCCCAAGGGGTTCCACAATGTAAAAAGTTGCAGTTGTGGACACATTTGCATAATGTGTGATTTCCATTGAGCTGGAGCCATGAGAGTTAAATGCACTTATTTCCTTCCTTCTCAGAGCTTTCCAATGGCTAAATCAGTAGCAGCCAGAAGGGCTGTGTGGGCAGAGCAAATATGCTTACCTGGTTTGCCAATGCTGCACCAATCTGACGCTCTCCACCACCTCACCCCTCTTAGTAACTGGCAGTGGAGTGCAGTGTTGAGAAGTCAGGTAAGCAATGGCGCTTTGCCTGTACCATTTGCTACTGGGTTAAGTGCGCTGCTCAAGCCCTTGTCACAGGAATCTCTTGTCTCCTTATAAGTACCAAGGTCCCTTTGAACCCACCCCCCCATAAAATATTTCAGGGGGACCCCCCCAAGTTAATGGTGTGCTAAGTGTCATGCTGCATCTTGTGATCATTTATGTGGGGTAGGGCTTACCTTCCCCCAAAATAATATTTCATACCCCTGGTGCCTTCCACTGAGCTGCATCCTGGCAGCAAGGGTTAAATGTGCTGTTCCTTTAATTGAGAGATACAGAAGTGAGACTAAACCCTTGTTATATCTTCTTATACTAAAACAGCTTGACAAATGTCAGCTAAATACATATATTTCAAGGGGCCAGATACAGGAATACTATTTGCAAAGGAGTGGAGATTTGTTATTGCCCCATGTCGGAAAGAATGTTATTTGATAATGGCACCATGGTCAATTTTTTTAATGTTGTGACTAAGAATTAAAGAAAGCAGACACAAAGTCAACCTATTTATTGATCTCACAGCTGACCTGTAGAAAGGGATATCATGACAGACCATTTCTCAGCTGCCTAGCTGACAACTCCATTTTACGGAAGGTGGAATAAACAAGGGGGCGATCTCTCTTGGACCTGGTCCTCACCAACAGGGAGAAAATGATTGACAAAGTGGAACTACTTGGGAACATTTGGAGGAAGTGATCATGTTTTATTGGCTTTTATTATACCTGTGGTTCTCAAACTTTTTTTTTCTCTGGGCCACACTTTCAGAATAAAAATTTGTTTGGCCACACTAGTTTTTTAATGGATAAGAAATACTGGTATATTGGAAAACCAAAAGAAACAACTCCAACAGTGCTTGATTTATAACACAAAACATAACTACTTTATAATATAATTGGACATCCAGAAAGTATAAAAATGAATCATTCCCAAAATAGAATTATAACCAAGTCTCTTACATATGTACCTTAAGTATGTATACAAACTCAATGAAGAAGAAGAAGAGTTTGGATTTGATATCCTGCTTTATCACTACCCGAAGGAGTCTCAAAGCGGCAGAGTATGAAAAAACAAGCCATAGTTATTTTGATAATCTTCAGGTGATCATTAGACCATGTCTTAGGCATGGTTGAACCTGATGTACAAAGTGAGCCTATAACCAGTCCGTCTAGTTCCATAGTACATCTCCACATGGCAACTGCAGGTGATAGTCATGTATCAGAGTCAGAGAAATTGGTCAGATAAAGAACCACGTGATAAAGATCCTGTTATTTTGAATTTATTTACTTATCTGATTCTCTTATAGACTGCCCTTAATCCATTTAGGATCATAGCATGGTTTATAATACAATAATGCAGTAATATAAAATACCATCCATAAAACCATGGACTACTAAACTTTAGATAAAACCAGGAATTTACAACTCCTCTTATGTTTCCTTGGGAAACCCAGCCAGATGGGTGCGGTATTAATGATGATGATGATGATGATGATGTTGCCAAGTTCTCATTGCAACCTTAGATGGCAGAGTTCGGTGCATATGTATGTTCTTCATGCAAGCAAGCAAGCAAGGAAACAAACAAACAAGCACCTACTGTATATATGTAGAGAACTAGATTCCCAGGGGAAAGGGTTCTAGCCTACCTTTACCATTCTAGTTTTCTACATGGAGCAGTGGTGGATTTTTTGGAGGGGGATATAGAAGGCCACTCAGCCAAGTTAAACTCGCAATCTGGAGAACTGGTACAGCCTCATAGAGTCACCTCAATGAAGCCTATGTCTTCAACTGATGTAACTGATGACATAGGATATCTATCTGATCTTCAATGTATATATGTGTTGATGAAAAACAGCCTTTTGGTTCTTAATTTGAATTGTGGTCAATCATCTCCTTTGTGGTTAAAGCCTCTGCATATAGTCTTTGGAATGATATTTTCCATTTCAAAAACAACATTTGTGGCAGCATGATTTCCGTAAGACTCATTGACATTTTGTATTTATGTTCACCGCTTATGTCTCATGTGGAAACAGTTCTCTGCACTGACTACAGAGTCATTTATCTAGATTCTCTAGGATCTCAGGATAGTCCACTTTTATTATCTGAGTGCCCATCAAACATTGCACATGTTCTGTACTTAAATACACTCCACTTAATAAGCTGATGAAGGAATATAATTGCTATTTAGATACTTAAAATACAGCCACTCACAGGAGTTCCTATGCTTAACATACTTACTTTGTAGCCTAGCACTTCAGACTCATTTTCCATCGTTTTCACATGCTCCCAGTTCAAGCATATCTTCGAATTTGTCAGTTTCCAGGCAATGTTGGCTGGGCGTTGACTTGGGGCTTTAATAAAAGATAAGGACAATATGCATCATTTCCAGACAGAAGCTGCACAAACTGTTAACATGAAAAGTACTCAAGATATGACCGATTCAAACTCAAAGTAACTATTTAAAGACTCTTATTGCAATCACCTTTCCTATGTGAAGCAAATTCTATTCATAACAGGTGGGTAGGGGAAGAACAGAACCCACTGATCAAAAAATTGTATTAACAAATTACATTATTAATAGAGCCCACAATCTGGTTAGTTGTATGCTTTTGCACCCAGATGCTGGGAAGATATTTCATTAAAAGTTCCACAATTATTTCACAATCATTGGTCTGGGATGTACTATGTAGCTTAAAGCAGCTAGGGAATGTGATGCTTGCCACAATCACCAAAAACATTTGACTCATAAAACCCTGCAAGTGGCAATATGTTATGATGTGTTTCCCCATTCCAGGAATTGTATAGAGAAATAGATGCCAGCTCTCATATACCTATGTGGGTACCATTTCTTTTTCTGTACAATGTCCCTGGTTGGTTTTCGGGGTGCCCATATGTGGAGGGGGGAAGATGGCCACCCCCATAGGTATATAAAAGCTGTCATCTTTTTCTCAAGGAATGTCTTTTAGAAAGAACAGATAAGAGGAGTCAGTTAAACCCTTGGACCACCTCACTAAAAGGGGGTGGGGGGTGGGAGAGAGAAAGCAAGCTGGAACAAATCATGCCTGGAAAGGTTGTAAACATGTGAACTAAACTGCATGTCCATGTTTCAGTCTGAGCATGATCGGTGGGTTCATGCTCAGGCTTGCTACAAATTGTGGAGGAAACCAAAATCTTCTCCCGTTTCTAGTGAACAGAAGTGCCTGTTGTGGGTGGGTGGAGGGCAGGGTTGTTGGCTTTCAGGGAAAACTAGTAGGGTGATAGGGACAGTGGATGCATCTGGAACAGATTATTTGGAGCGAGGAACTCTTCTTTAGGTCAGACTTCAACGGAGAGGGGCTTGTTTAGTCCTTTGAGCACCTGTTGCTCATTTCCAGGCCTGACTGGTAAAATAATAATAATCCCTCAAGCTTTGAATGCCCTGTGTGTGTGATTTCTTGGGGTCTTGGTTCAAGAGGTACTGAGACTAGACTCTTACAGGGTAGCCACTGCCAACTGGTGAAATATATTATCTACAGTACATGCCTGCGTAAGTGGAAAGGCATAAATATATCTTATTCCATAAATATTTATTTCACAAAGATATTTGGAAAATTCTAGATATATTTCTTAGCTCTGATCTGATTGTATTTAAAAAGACACAGAAGAGTTTTGATGAGAAACAACTAAGCAAATGATAAAAGGTAATTGAAACAGTTTCTTTTTGTCCATATAAAGACTGACCACAAGTTCACAGCTGGAAAGAAATATACAAAGTATAACCAGATTTCTTACTATCTCCAAAGTTATATGGTGCACAATCCCACACATCATTGTTCTGTGAAGTAGGAAGATAGAACTATGTGGAAGGATACTTATTTGAGCCTTCTATAGCTGGCATTTAAGCCAATGACAAGCTTTCCTCAAGATGCCTAATTTTATTTCATTAAGCCCTCTTCAGAAATTTTCTTCCATCCATTCCAGCTCCACCCTCCCAACTTCCTTGCATTTGGTGGAGGGCCTGCCCACCTATATGCATTCAGCTGTTCTCCATGTAATTTGGAATCCCAATTGTGCGGATGAACCTTAGTTGTGTATTCAGCTAGAGGTGTGTAGGTTCTCCCTGCTGAATATGTGCAGTTCAAAAGACAGGAAGAAGATCAGACTGCATGGAGATTAGCAGATGGTCCACATTGTCCCATTCCCACACAGCTCTCCCCTCTATGCATCCATGAACATGTGAGGATATGGTTCTTTCTGGAGAGGACTATATTATATTCTATTATGTTGTACTGAACTTAACTACCCAATAGAAGGGTTGCAAAGCAACAGATGACCTTGCTAACAAGCCTTCTGGAATTTCAGGTACCATCTTGTACAAGAGGTACTGTAGGAGCCATTTTGACATGTCATATAACTGTGAAAGACTAATAGCACAATCCCATGCATGCTTCCTAAAAATCAAGTCCTGCTGTGTTCAGTAGGCTGATTCACTAGCAAGTGTGTTTAGGATGCAGTTTAAAAATATAAAGCTAGAAAAGGTGAAATTGAAACAATCCATAGTTCACTTTACTATGCAAGTTAGTCCACAAGTAAAATCAATTTGTTGTTGTTGTTGTTGTTGTTGTTGTTAATAGTTTAGTGTGTTTTTGGTCTGATTCTCACTTTCAAGGCCTTACTAAAATGCAATGGGTTACATCTGGGAGTGAGAGTATAATAATAATAAATGTAAAAATCACAATTTGTTGCCCATTCCTGACTTCAAATTCAGGTTCCTGAGGTGGCCATCTCATTTTGCCCAATGATAGGACTGGGCCAGGGAGGAGGGTATCACCTCCCACACTGTTCCAGAATATCCTCCAACCCCACAGAACAGTTTTTCTGGACATACAGGGGGCTTCAGGGGGAAGAAAGAATCAATGAAGAATCACTTATACCCCCCACTTTCCTCTGTTGAAGCACCCCAGAAGCAGCATTTGCTCATGGGGACTCTGAATCCAACCCATTTTATGGATTTGTTGTCTCCCCCCCCATTTTGGATACTTCCTCCACCCAAATTCTATATTCTCTTCTATCACTGAGTGTAAGATATAGAAAGTGTTTGAAGTCCTCATCCCATCCGCTCCCTCTTTGATGTGCACTATGCAGAAGAGTGTTTATAAGGATTCTGCATGCATTAAAAATGAATAACCACAAAACACCCTTTACCTGTGCATTAGTGGCCACCTCTCCATACGTAACCTAAAAAGGAGAAAGAGTTAAACGAAAAAGGGCAAGGTGATGTTCCAGTAAATAAAAGGTATTTTGGGGGGCTCACTATTTCTCGTAAGCCCAAGATGATTTTGAATGAGAAGGCTGAATAGTAGGCTCATCAAATCAATGGAAGATAGGTGGAGAACATTGAGATATTTTCACAGAGGACTATGAACACCATTCCAGCTCTCATGCATTTCCAATTATGCTTAATCAAAGAGGGAAACTGAGGGAATATTTACACCATATTCTAATTTTTGCTCTGGAATTTTAAGGTATGTCAGTTTAGACTCCTCACAATACATCACAGTTCAAATGCTATGTGATTCTTCTTGGCTGCTAGGATATTCTCCTTCCACACTATTTTGAAGTTACAGGTTGTACCAGGCTTTTGTCTGGCACTACTGGGAGAAACTGAAAATAGATATATACTCATTAAACCCCATAAAAACAACCCAGCATTCAGGTGCACAAAGGCCTATTGAAATGAATGAGTGAGTGTAGAACACTTCTAATCCTTTGATGAACTATAGATCTTCTGCAGTAGTGCTATAATGAAGCAGCCACACTCGTTGAGCCAAAATGTTATTTTCCTCCATTTTTAACAATGGAAAGGAAGAACAAACAAACGGACCATCTCATATCCTCGCCCTTTTCTTTTTCCTGCTGTTCTTAAGGTGCTGAAATTACATACACCTTGTTCAACTGAAGGTTAGTAGAAATTCCAGCTGTAAATGTGATCAAGCCTTCAAAATGACAAAAGGAGTATTTCTCAAACAAATAACAAAATCCGTCACATGATACACACACGAGATTCTATTAAAAAGACTGGACTTAATTCATTGATTTAGAACTGCTTACTGTTAGCAGAGGTGGATTTAGGGGAGCACAACCGGTTTGGTTGCACTGGGCGCTGAGCATTGGGGGGCACCACAGAGGATGCTACAAGTATTATTTAGAATGGAACATGAGAATCAGGGTGTGCGTGCCAAATGTTGGTGTTGCACAGGGCACTGCTGTATTATGAGACCCCCAAGTCTGCCGCTGCTGTTAAGTGCACATATATTCCATGCAGGAATTTTGTAACATGAGGTAGCCCTCAATGAGAGTTGTGCAAGAGAAGAATGGAAGACAGTGGCGTAGGAAGGGTGGGGCGTAGAAGGCGGGCTGCCCCAGATTCCAGGGGAGGGGGTGACACCCCCGGCCCCTCCTATCACTCCCCCGCCGCCCGGCCCCCCGCCCATGCTTCTTTACGGACGGACGGGGCAGCCCCACAAGCCGCTGCTCACTCGCCGGCTCACCGCAGGAACAGCAGCGCCGGCCAGGATGCACTACGCATGTAGAGAGCATTTGCAATAATTCCTGTAGAGAAACTGCAGACCTGTGGCAACTCATTTCCTGGACAGGAGCTGTTGAAAATTAGTCCAAGACTCGAAACAGACAGAGGTACCTGCCATTTCCATCTGAGTTGCTTGTCTCCTAATCCAAGGTGTTGCTTTCTTAGGGGTCTGCATTGCACAGCTGCCTGTACTTCCAGGAAGGGAGGGTAGCACTTGGACAGCAAAGAAATATAGTGGGCTGGGCACTTCATGGTGACCCACATTAATCCCTTTGAAATTTTGTAAATTGTGTGGTTTACTTCATGTGGTGAAGTGAACTGGCTGGTATATTGCTTGAGATTACTGCTTTAATCGTGTTGGGAAAGCTGGGTGCCCAATCAGTTTCTGAATGAAGGGGAGGACTTTTCATTTAGTAACACAGAGATGTATTTCCAATACCCGTGCAGTACTTAAGCACTGCATTTTTTTTTTAAAAAAAGTGGCAACTTTATCAGTTATCGTAGTTCAGCATCCAATATCATCACTTCCTTTTGAAATAAAGCTCAGACATACCAGTTGTGCAACTTTATGAGGCTTTTCTACTAGGCAAAGTTGTGCTGCAGTAGATTACTGTGAGTCAAGTGCACTTGCACTTTTTTTAAAAAAAGTCATTGGCTGTTTTAAGATACTCACGTGCTTTTTTTGTAGTGATGTTAACTGGGACACTGGATGGTCCAGTCCCAGCTGTGTTGAAAGCCCTCACTGTGGCAAAATACATTGTATTGGCCCTGAGGCTAGTGATATTTTTCGCCGTGATGTTGCCATTGACTCTGACTTTGCCAGTTGCAGAATCCTTTGAGTCGTCCGTCCAGTACAAGACCTAAAGTTTAAGAGCAAGAGTTCATTGCTTTTCTCCAATTACAACCTTGATTGGAAAGAAGACAAGTAGACAAGTAATGCTTCAAGAGGGACAGCTGATTTTGTAATTGAAGCTGTCAGGATATAAAAGCAGGCATGAATATTTATAGCATTTCTTGCATCCTGAATACAAATGGGGGGAGGGGGGACCCACACATAAACAAATTAGGACTCCTTTGCTTTTATAGCTATCCAAAGGGGAAACTTTGATACGGTGAGTAATGCTTAAGAGCTTGTCGATCTACAGTATAATTAAACCATGAAGGAAAAAGGAAACAGAAAAGAAATGAAAGAGGATTCCTAGAGAGATCTTAATTATTATGTTTATTGCCCATGTAGTTACAATTCAATAACTATTGACTTAGGCCCCCCTTTGAGCTCTAACAGTTGTTTGATGTGGAAGAGCATGTGCTTTCTGAACTAGACCATCCACTCTATTTCTGAGGTTCAGCAGCAAATGTAGTTACAGTGGCACCATCCCCACACATGAGGAGGTTTCAGCAGGCTTGGGAACATAGGAAGCTGCCTTATACTGAGTGAGACCATGGCAGCAGCTCTCCAGGACTTTAGACAAGAGTACCTCCCAATCCTACCTGGAGATGCCAGGGATTGAACTTGGGACCTCCTGCATGCAGAGCACATTCACTAATATTGAGGCAAGACCCTTCTGGGCCCTTTTTTGTGCAAAACTGCAAACTATCTTTCCACAAACCCTGCAGAACAGCTCCTCCCGCCTTGAAATGGGGGGAATGGCGATACAAGAGAGAAGGAAATTATTCCATGAGTGCTACGACAACATTGGATGCAACCCATAGCTATTAAAAGCTATTAAAGAAAGGAATCTAAGAAAAAAATAGTTTATCTGGTTTGAGATAATAGAATGCACAGACAGTGCAATTTGTTACCTCCCATTGCCAATCTGTAAGCTGCCCTCCAGTGAATCATGGGATATTTACATAGATTCTAATTGCACAGGGGGAGTTTGTGTAAAATAAAACCCCAGAATCTTATTCAAAGTTGAAAGGAGACCAATCTGTCTGCAAATAACCACATGCAAGGCATTGGACTAGAGGATATGTATACAAAAGCAGGAGAGGTTGAGGTTGAAAAGCTGTGTTGCAAGAATGCTGATGCTCAGGAGGCAGGAAACCAGATAGGCTACTAATGAAATAGCAGAGAAGATGGTGTGTTGGAAAGGAGAAGCCAAATAGAATAATGGGATGAAACGATCTTGAAAATCAGGAAAATGGCAGTTAAAAGTGGAGCTTGACTGGGAGGCTGGAAGCAGAGAGGGACAAGAAAGAATGGACATGAAATGTAGGCATACAGCAAGTGAACAGAAAAGGTTACAGTAGAACCTAGGGAACTGTGGGGCAAAAATAAAAGGAACGGAAGGGTAAGGTAATATATATCTATATATGAATGAACCAGCTATATTTGACTACAAAAATCTAATATGAAGTGTCCCACCTCATAGCCAAGAACCCTTCCAGTATGTCTGTTCCACACAACAGGATTCCAAGAGACTTCTATTTCTGAGGCTGAGAAACTTTGTACAATGGTTCCAGTTGGTGCTATCTGTGGCTCTGGGAGAGCA
Organism: Lacerta agilis; assembly: GCF_009819535.1. NCBI lineage: Eukaryota > Metazoa > Chordata > Lepidosauria > Squamata > Lacertidae > Lacerta > Lacerta agilis. The sequence continues at coordinate 89,711,960 of NC_046313.1, forward strand.
ATAGTGGCACAGAAAACACACATTTTAGAGACCACAATGTAATACCAAGTTGTTATAATGAAAAATAAACAGAAGGGATTATAAATCTACAGAAATCATGAAAAGACTGATCTCTCACAACTAAAGACTTCCTGTGGCAACCAACTTCTTATGATGTAGTGAATTTAGCTATTGAACCACCATGACATTATTGCACAGCAATGCATCCATGCCACTGTCTAGGATGTGATGTCAAATGCTTCACAATATGGTTCAGATATCAGTTACCGGTACACCAAAGGAAGAAGACCCAACAATGTCATAAATGGTAAGACATGGATGATTTTGCTTACCGTCTTCTCCAGAGTACACAATATATATTGGGCTCAGCGTGCCTACTCCTTCATGATTGAAGACTCCCACTTTCACTTCAAAAGGGAATAAGGGTGTGATGCTTTCATTTCTATAGATGTATTTGGATGCCTCCACTGAGGCAACCACTGCCTTTGTCCAGCTTGCAGAGCCCAGAGGCCGGAACATAATAATGTAGCCAAAACCTTCCCCGTACTGTAGTTCCTCAGGAACTGACTGCAAGAGGCATAAAAAATCAATCAATAACCACTTGCAAGCACTGTATATGCTGTTTTAATTGAATCTTCTCTCTATCAGTATATTTTAGTTGTATTGATTTGGTTGACTGTGCTTCCAAGAAGATAATAATGTTTGCTCCATCAGTCAATGTAATATTGAAAATAACAATAAAAATAAATCAATTGAGGCAATCAATTTAGAAACAAAAGACCTAATCAGCAGCATTAAAAGCATGCACTACATTTTAAAAATTAGACTCATTTCATTATCATCTTAGTTTGCTTTTGATTTTCCACCATCCTACACACACTTTGGAGTGCTGAATTGCTAATTTTTAAAGAATTACAACAGAATGGAAGCAACTATTGCTATATAAGTGTACACCAACTTGGTGAATGCAACTTTGGGCCATGCTACATGAGGCACACTAGATTCATCATCATCAAGGACTTTTATTGCGCTAGCCATAGGCCATGGCATCATTCAGAAAAATAACAAAAGGAAAAACAGCAATAACCATAAAAATCATCAGGCACCACACATACAGTATAAATCACGGTCACAACTACTAAGATTGTTTTTTGCATAAAATAGAATAGCAGAAGATTCTCTAGTAAAATGTGCCAAATTAAATATCTGAATCCCCTTTGCAGTTGACCGCTATTTTATCTAGTTCTTTCCTCCTGATCTTCTTAGCTGCCAATGCATAGAGTGCTACTTTATAAGTTACAAAGTCATCAGTATCGCTCAGCAGCCATTTCACCCTTTCCACCCTATTCAAGTGAGTTCCATTCGGAAACAGGAGTTTTTATGAATTGGTCTCTTGGGTCTATATATAACGGGCACTGCAATAAATAGTGGCACAGGTCCTCCACACAGGGTTGCCCACACAGACAAAGTCTCTCTTCATAATGTACTTTGCCGTAGCGCCCATCCAACACCACTGAGGGCATCGATTGGAATCGTAATTCTGTGAAAGTGATTCTAAGCACGGCAAGTAGGAGCCTTGACAGGTAACTGGCCTGGGTATGCTCCGTTTTAATAAGTGAGGACCATGGTGAACTCTTGGTAGAAGCCCTCATGGTTAGATCCCTTTCTGCATCGGACCTAAAGAGACAATCTCTTAAGTGCCTCTTGTCCAACTTCATAGTCACCTGAAAATCTTGTAATTGGTATTGGGACAAGAGGCGTTGGATACTGTTTTTTAGTGTACTGGTCCAGTAAACGCTTCCACTGCGCAGACCAGCAACAGTTCTCTTTGCAGAGCATTAAACAAGTCCAGCAGTGGGGTTCTTGTTGCAGCAACGAAATGACACACTGAAGCCCGTCTTTCTAAAGACAGGTTTATTGCAGACTGATAACAAACACTCCTCCAGAGCTCCACACCCCAGAGGCAAACAAAACAAATGCTCTATATATACTGAGCAGCTTAACAACTTAAACAATTTAAATCATGTGACCTTGCTAATTTGCCAGGTTTCAAACCCTAACACTTCCAACATTTGGTCTGTTTCTGTTCTGTGTGTGACATAGCGGGGATTCTCTCCTCCCAAAGAAATTGAAGTCTTTTCACATAATTTAAGCACAAGTAATCAATTCTAGCCTGTATTGTTGTCATGTCAGCTTCAACACGGAGAAGAGCAACTGGAGTCCCATTGGACTTTCCTGAGGAATTTGTTCTGCACTATTTCTAAGGCTTTGTTGGCATTTGGGTCCTTGCCCCATATCGCTACTCCATGAAGCATCTGGGAGACCACTTTACTGGCAAAGATTTTCAATGCAGGTTCCAATAGCTGACCACCTGCTGTAAAATAGAATTTCATTAATGCCCCACAAGCTTTCTGCGCTTTGAGTTTCATTGCCTCAATGTGCCCCTTCCATGATAGTGTCTCAGTGAAAAGGATTCCCAGATATCTGAAGGAGCGCATTTGCTCCAAGTTCTGCTGATCCATTTTCCATTTGAATCTGGGACTACACTTCCTAAAGACCATAATTTTGGTCTTGGAGTAATTCACGACAAGCTCTTCCCGCTTGCAATACGTGCTGAAAGCTGTAAGCAGATTGTTAAGACCTAATTGGGAGAGTGATAGAAGCACCACATCATCAGCGTACAGTAGGCAAGATATCTTCCTATTACTGATTGGGTGGGGGGATTGCACCTGTGCTAGCTGTGGCACCATATCATTTATATAAAAGTTAAAAAGTGTGGGAGCCAATATGCAGCCTTGTTTCGTGCCTCTTGAGGTCTTGAATGCTTCTGAGAGACCTCCCTTTAAGTCTACTCTGACTCGTATTTCACTACCACTATACAGTTCACGAATTAATAATAATAGTCATGGGTCTATATTAGCATTTGAGAATTTTTACCACAGTCTGCTACGTTTGATTGAGTCGAAAGCAGCAGATAGGTCAATGAAGGCAGCGAACAGGTTACATTTGCTTTGATTGATATATTTGTTAATAATATGAGACATACATATATTGGACAAACAGGTCAAACCCTATGCCAAAGGATAAATGGGCATAAATCTGATATTAGGGATCACAAGACAGAGAAACCAGTAGGAGAACACTTCAATCTCCCAGGACATTCTATAAAAGATGTATTAAGTAGCTGTCTTAATACAAAAGAATTTCAGAAATAGACTGGAAAGAGAAGTGGCTGAATTGCAACTAATCACCAAACTTAAAACCATGGAGAAACCTGGTCTGAACAAAGACATTGGATTCTTATCTTATTATACATGACAAAGCTATCTTTAGCCATCTCACCCCTTGCCTTTCCCTGTAAGACCCTGTAAGCTAACAGTTGTCAACAGGTTTTCCACACCTATCAGCTGATCACCCATTCCCACCACCTTTCTGAGTAGTACCCCTCCCCACTCCCTCACTATATTTAAGGGTCTGGTGACTTCCGTTTCAGTGTATCTGAAGAAGTGTGCATGCACATGAAAGCTCATACCAAGAACAAACTTAGTTGGTCTCTAGGGTGCTACTGGAAGGAATTTATTTTATTTTGTTTTGACTATGGCAGACCATAGTTACCTACCTGTAACTGGAAATATGAGACAGTGTAAAGCACTGGTCGGTAGTGCTATATCCAGCTCTGAACCCTGCTTGTTCCTCATATAAGGTATTATTTTCACTTAGCCAGTCTGTTAATTTGGTGAGCAGATGATGAGCATAGAGTTTAGAGGGGATGTCCAGCAAACTAATATGGCGGTAATTTTGGGGGAGGGGTTTATCTCCTTTTTTTGTAAATTGGCATGATGATATTCAATTTCCAGCCGGCTGGCATTTGAGCTGTATTATTTATGTGGGTGTAGAGCTTTGCCAGGATGGGTTGCCATCAGTCCATATGAGTCTTAAATAGCTCTGGCGGCATCATATCCTCACCTGGTTTTAGACTATCAGAGATTTTATCTCTACAGGGGTCACTGCTTGCCACTCAGGAAAACCCGACTGGTCGATGGTCACCTCAGCATTGAGTGAATGCCCTGTCTGTTCTCCATAAAGTACCACATAGTAATCCACCCAAGGTTGTGCCGATATAGTGGCATCTAGTGTTGATCTTGATTCATTCATGCCCCGAGACACCAGAAGCCAAAACTTGTCATCTCTTTGCTCAGCCACTGCCAACCCTAGTTCTTGCCACTCGCTTCTCACAAAGTTTGCTTTACACTAGATTCATGAATGGACCTCCTGGTATTTCTATTTTACTAAAAGCTCACATGGGAATGCAGTCCAAATTGGCAGTTCTGGGGAAAGGGTTGATCATTTTCCCTTTGCCATTTCCCAGATCATAGTGCCCCGAGATGTGCATGTAAGTTTAGTGTGTGTCACTAGAATATAACCAGTATTATTTTTTGTAGTTTCAACATTCTATAGTTTCAACATTGCCATGTTTATATCTGTATGTATGGCCAAAACAATATTTCTATTAATAAACCAAATGGACAAAATATGCACTATGTTTATATTATTTTCACGAGGGTGTCCTTTTCCTTATACATACTTTATGGAAAAAGAAACACTGGTGGAATATTTGAGCCATTAAGGCTGCACCTGTGCTCTTTAGTAAGACATCATACCCATAATCCCTTCAAAGGAACCACTGTTTCAAAGGTAGAGGAAGAACATTAAAAGCCAACTAAGTTGGTGAATCCCGAAATAAATTAGAACTAATCATCTTTAGGGTTCATATAGACACTGCCAAATATGAAGGTATGTTCATGGGGATCAATATACAATGATACAATAAAGCACTGAGATTGGATTATCACGGTAAGAAAGTACCAATACTATGTCAGTGTGAATTGGATATGGATGGAAGTAGCTAAATGCATAGATAGAATGTTTTTTGGTTTGTTTTTTTAAATTGCTGTTAGCATTCACTGCTTACCCTCGTGACAAGAAGTGGGTATACAGCAGTAATATTTATTTATTTACTGGACATACCAGATAAGTAATCACAGCTTTGTGGTTTTTTGCTGCTGTTCTTTGTTCAGACTTGCAATATATAGCTGTGATTGATATTAGAGAGACAAGAAATGTGCATAGCTATCATCTGCCCATCTACCAAAATATCTCATACTGCTTGCTGGATTATTTAATTTTGGGGAGATGCTCCTGTAATATTGAATTTAACCTGGCTGGTTGTTCAATTAATCCCAGTAAAGCAGAATTGTGGTTTTCTGTTTTGCAAAAATAAAAACTCAAGTGTTAAATTCCAGTTAATGTGCAGCATTTTTTAAATTTGCATGTGCTCTGAGTCACTTTTCTCTTCTAGCATAAAGCAGTTAGAGAAATATGATAAAAGAAATGCTGCAGGGAAATACATTTTTTAAAAAATCCAATAATTTATGATGTGGCACAATTTTTCAGTATTCATATTCCTTTAAACCGAAAGGTACAAAAGTTACTGAATGCTAAAGAGAGAGAGTCTTTTTTTGTCATTTCTGGAAATCTTTCTGAAACCCCAAAAGTCCATCTTCCTGCCTAAGCTCCTTTCCTTTCTCTCCCTAATAAGTCAAAATACTCTCTTTGTTCCTGGTCTCTTTTTCTGGAGTGATGCACAGAAAGCAACTGTCAGTTGTCAAGTCAATGGGAATAAAGGACTAGCACATTTTACATGTTCCCTGTCACATGCTGACAGAAAAACATTTTCTCTCAGAAAGTGGGGTGTAATGCAGCTGTTTGTTAAAAGAACACAGCTCAAATGATGCACTGGACTCTTGCCATACCCATCTTTGTAAAGTAAATTCCGAGAGTGAGGGCAGCATAACTGAACTACGAACAGAAAACGAAAGAGTTTGTCACTTTATTTGTGCCAATTTACACATTTTGCAATGAAAGGTGTTCTTTTTCTTTAACTTTGGGGGGGGGGAAATACTCGCAGAAAGAACCTCTTAGGTAGGAAACTCAAATATTTATCAACTCCATTTACTATATTTAGTATAGTCAATTTTCTGGCTTTAAAACTTGACATAAGAGGAGCCGTACTGGATCACCCCAAAGGCCTGCCTAGGCCATCATCCTATTTCAGAAGCAACAACATAAACATATTCTCATGACCACTGCTCCATAGAAGGTGTTACCATTTATTGCTATGTCCATTCTTTGAATTAATGGGTTGTGCTGAAAAAGATTCCTGCGAAACAGTCAGCTTATCCGGGATCACTGTCTACATTGTTGTTGGCTTACTACTTCGGCACCATAGAACGCAAATATAAAGCTTTACATCTTGGCCTACCGGATAGCATCTATTATATAGTTTCATTGAAAGACTCACATTGCTTCTACAGACCTTCTGAGATTCACAGACCCTTGTTTATTTGGCTTTAGATTCACAAGAGAACCTTATAACTGTATATAATTATTTATGTTGTACTATGTCATGTATAAAATGCAATAAGAATTGTAGTGCTATCACTATTACTGGTCATCGTGTTGTCTATATTGTCGTTGATTCCAGTTTGCAACACAGGGGTTAATTGTTTGGAAACTTAGAGTTGTAGGTACAGCTAGTCAAATCAATTCCTAAGCAAACCACTCACATTCTGTAATCAATAAAGTTGTGGCCAAAACTATGCCAATAACCTTAAAGTAATATTGGTGTCAACTGTGTCTTTCTTTGGGTTCTCGGTATGATGAGAGAGGAAGAAAAACTTAACCTTATCCATTCGCCACACATACTTTTATAAACCTGTTTTGTTCAAGGAACACTATTCTGCTCAATATGGAATGGTGTTACTCACTGTATAATGACAACCACTTTATCTTTTTTTGTATAATTGTGTATTACGTTGTCATAACCCACCCTGGGTAAGAAAAGGCAGGGGGGAAATCCTATAAATAAATAAATAAATAAATAAATAAAAGACATGCATGCATATAGTCAGACCAGCTTTGGGCCAAATGAACAGTAATTCATGTACCTTGTAATGTTTTAAGTGAAACTTGCTCAAGGGGAGTGCCCACATCCTTGGTATAGCCTGTGACAATTCCCATTCGAACAATAAAAGCCTATCCACCTATGGACTGCAGAAGTGATTGTGCATTTGGTTTGGGAACTTCTCCAGTTACCTCCAAAGCTACTCTTAGTTGGAACTATGTCTCAGTGATTTCAGCTGAACTTATTTCCTTCAGCATGAATTATCCTTTGGGTATTTGATTTTGCCTTCTAAACATACACTGAGTGGTATTTGATACTGAAAGGCCATGTCTCCTTTTATGCATGACAGGGTATGCCTTGGCAGCATAATATTCCAAATGGGAGAAAACAACAGCAAGAGACATGCAAACAAAACTGTGTGGAATGTTTAATGTGCAAAATACCCAAACAGATTAGAGTGTTAAGCTGCCTTCTGCATAATGATGATAAGAGGGCTACAGATGACTTCTAAACATCTTTATAACATGCTGCTCATAGTTTACTTCTCTAAATTGCTACCAGTGGTGCAACAAACCTGCTTTTGCTACACCTGTATTGTAATCTCCCTTCATTATATAGAAGAGCTGAGGCTGATTTACAAATTACCTCCCATGTTATGACGAGCTCAGACCGGCTTCCTCCACCTCCACTCACATTTGCTGGTGCCGCTGTAGGAACTAAGAGGGTAAAGCAAAAACAAAAACATCACAAATTTGCAAAATTAAAAAGGCATTCATAATTTTGTAAATCCTTCTTTGAATGACCATATGAAAAGAGAAATCAATACATGAGATCCAAAGTCCATAGCGAAGTTTAACATCATGGTTGGCAATGGTTCCATTGCTCTCTGGACCAATGCATAGAAGTTCTAAAACTGACCATGGCTGAACTACAGATAAGTTCTCAACTGGGCTATGGGTTCCCTCAACATTTGGGGAATAGTGGATTCTATAGGGATAAAACAAATGTGCCTGTATAGATCATCTCATTATAGTGCATCTTGAGATAAGCTGGCAGTGGCTTAGATATGTGCAATGCCACAGGAACAATCTACATGGTAAGCCACTAAGTACTTTAACTTAGTAGTAGGCTGACCATAATAGACTCAACTACCAATCTACACAGGATCGTTCACTTCTTGTTTTGTTGAGTTATTTTATTTTCAGATATGCCATATTCATGAAAATAACACATTATTTGGGAATGGGGGGGCAGCCATTATCCTTTTTCATTGCTGCCGTTCACTTCAAATGATTTGTGTTAGATCTGCAAAAGTTTAAGAAGGAAAAGGAAATGGGGTGGTTAACTAAATGAAGAATTAAAAAGAGACTTTCAAGCCAAGCTCAACTAACATTCCACTGTTCCATGAACCAGTTAATGCTCAATTAGTGCTTGTGTTAAATGAGTTCAGTATTTACTGTATTTGCATGGGAAAGAAATTTATACTACTGCTCAACAAAGCCTCAACTGGGTCATAGTTGAGAAGCAGATGAAAATTTACGGTTAACTGCATCGGCAGAAGCGCAATTAATTCTCAGCTCCATTTTAATGAAATGAGCAGTGGCTCATTTGCCTCCAGGAATCTACAAATGCTCGATCGAGTTTTAGCTGGCAGTGTAGACCTTATAAGACAGACTTTCTCATTCACCCTTTCATTGCTCTTTATTTGCCACACCTGTTACTCTGAGGATGATTTTAATTAGTAATCTAGAATCTTAGCAGCCAGCTGCACAACAGAAACGTTTCCCTTTTGCCTATGGAGTATCCGAGTAGTGAAGTGAGTAGAGTTTATCCAAATCTGCAGGACTCTTTGGTTCAATACTTTAACCTGCACACAAAACTGGTGCCTCTGTTCTATTTCTGTATCGTCTACTCTACAGATTTTGACAGTCCTAATGAGGGGATATCGAAGCCACATGAAGCTGTCTATGAAAGGTCAAAGTTTAAAGGAACTTTGTAAACCTTATCGTTTTGGATTCTACAGTGTATAAAATAGTCTGTGCAGCACAATAAGAAACATACTTTCCTTATCCATTCATCATACAGTGATAGAATTATGCTTTCCCAGTACTTAGCAATAAAAAAACCTCTGTGCATCATTAAAACAGGGATGAACTGCCTTCTGACTTCTGCATTTAATGGGGCTTACTCCCAGGACTGATGCCTAAGGAAGTAAAAGTTAATCGGCAGGAAGGGGTGATGCATCCAGCCATTCTTCCTTCACACCTGGACTCTTGGGAATCAGTTGGGAACCCCTTCAGAATAAGAAATCAGAGGGAGGAGAGGCTACTGTCAAACACCCTTCCATTGTTCCTGAACTCCACCCTCCCGCAAAAAGAAACAAAAAACGAAACAAAAAACCCACTCACAATATTTTGAATTGCAAGCCAATTTTTAGCTGATAACAGAGATACACAAATACACAAGAACGTAACATTTGAATAACGATCTCCAAAGCCAACATCACTGAGCAGTAGAGGTGAGCCATTATGGCTTACTTTTGAAATGAACAGAGTTACATTTTTTAAGGAGTTTCTCAACCCATCAACACAATTTCAGGAAACCTACTGGATGCTTTAGTTCTTAGTAGCTCAGATGGTGTGCTTGGTTCTCCAATCCCAATACTATTGCCAGCCACAACGCGAAATTCATATTCAACCCAAGGGTTTAGATCAACCACTGTTGCCGTGTGGGTCCTTCCATTAATAACTTCAGGAACTAAACATAAAAGCGAAAAATGATTAGCGATGGAAGAATGTGAAACTATAGCATAGAATGTAAGTCAGAAATGTAGCTATATACCTGTTGAAGCTGCTTGCCACCCAACTGAAAAAGGGGTCCTTATCTGAATAGTGTATATTTGGACTGGGCTATTATTATCTGTTCCTTGCCTCCAGTTTAGCACTGCCGTTGTACTGGAAACATGTTCAATGTTAACATCTTTGGGAGGACCTGGAGTGCCTTATGAAAAAAAGGAAGAAAATGCACATTTACTTTAGCAGAATAATTTGAAATGGTGCAGCTCTTTAGGGCTCTGTTATGCATTTGATATTCACTTCTAGATTGATTGGAGATATTTTTCAGAAATCAGAAGTGAAGTAACCCGCTGGTTCAACCCCCAAGCCATTCCTCCTAGATTACCACCTAAACTACACAAAAGACTTCTCTCTTCACTTTCTTAATAATCCAGAATAGTTCTCTGCCATCTCTGGCTCCAAAGGCCACCAACTCCCAAACCCAAAGTTCTTTTCCTATTTTTCTTAGCTTCCACCTCCAGTAGGAGTGTCATGTGAGAGCAACACTTGAGAAGTCTGAAGTCAACCTATAAAGCACATATACTAGGCAAACACCACCCCTTACAATGGTATTCTCTGAGCAGATCTACTGGAATTAATGGGCCTAAGTTCATCATATCCATTAATATGAATGGGTCTACTCTGAGTAAAACTTTGTTGAATACCACCCTGTATTTCTAACCTGCCCTTCATTACCCGATCTCAGGATGAGATGCACACAAGACTATATGCCAGTTCCTGCAAAATTAAAAACAACAACACCTGAATCCAATTACATATAAGAAACGAAAAGAGCAGGAAAATATTCAAATCACAACCACCAAGCTTTAAAAACATAGTGTGTTTTTCACACTTCTAATAATAATAAGATTAACAAAATTGAGTACCGGTATTCTGCAGATGCCTGGAAAAACTAAGACATTTTTAAAGCAGGCACTGAAATGAAGAAAGTGTGAGATCCAAACATACCTTAGAGGTATATATTTGTTTATGATATAGGATGCACAAACTAAGCATTCTCCTCTAACAAGATTATTGAGCAAATAATGGATTCGGTTTAACAGCTATGATATGCTATAGACATATATATCCTAGATTTTTAGAGAGTGAAAAAAGTGTGAGGAAGAAATAATGTCTGCTGGCGTTTGCATTTGAGTTGCTTAGATGCCCACCGGGCAAATTTTACTCTGATGGGAATATATGGTGGTAAGAAACATATCTGAGCTGTAGATCATAAGTTATTTACATTTCATTCAACCTCTTCTCTGATGCTGATTCATATCATATCATTCTCTGTGTTACAGTTAGCTGGCGTTTTATAGATAATAGACTTACCCCTTACAATAATTTCTGCCGTTTCAGATAGGTTGTCCATAGCTGTTTGTACTGTGCATCTGTATTTCCCAGAATGATTTAACTGAATGTTTCTTATCATAAGGTCCCCTACTGATTCCTTGAGATAAGAAGAGGAGAAATAGACAACTAATGCATTTTCTTTAGCATAATTTCTTCAGCATCTATTTCTGTAATTTGCGAAGCATTAATAAAATACGTACTTTTAAAGTCCAAGCATATACTGCTATCATCTGTTTATTTCATTTACATGCCTTTAATGCACCTTCACAAATAAAGCAAGCATTGAAAGCAAGAATAAATAGTTGCGTCCATATAAAGCAATAACACTTCTGGTGGGAGGATACCAGAACTGGGAGACTTCATGAGCGCTACTATCAGATGTCAAAGAAATAAACAACTATATGACTGCCAGCCTAGCAGTTCGAAAGCACGTCAAAGTGCAAGTAGATAAATAGATACCGCTCCAGCAAAAAGGTAAACGGCGTTTCTGTGCACTGCTCTGGTTCGTTCGCCAGAAGCAGCTTAGTCATGCTGGCCACATGAACCAGAAGCTGTTTGTGGGCAAACGCCGGCTCCCTCGGCCTATAGAGCGAGATGAGCACCACAACCTCAGAGTCGTCCGTGTCTGGACCTAATGGTGAGGGGTACCTTTACCTTTACCTATGACATTTAGAAGTCATCTGAATGCAGCCCTGTTTAAGGAAGTTTTTAATGACTGATATTTTAATATATTTTTAACCTTCTGTTGGAAGCTGCCCAGAGTGGCTGGGGAAACCCAGCCAGATGGACGGGTTGTTGTTGTTGTTGTTGTTGTTGTTAAGAGTGAGGCAGCCACCCCGGGCAGTTAATGCTGTGGTAGTGAGTGACAATGAGGCACTGGAACACAAAATTTGTGTGCCACCAAGCCTACGTTATGCCCTGTTAACTAGCCTGCTTTTCTCAGGTGTGGTGAGGACAGTTGTCAGATCACTAGTGTTGAATATTCAACTCCATGTTCAATTGCCATCCGCACATCAAATTGCTGGTGTGTGTGTGTGTGTGTGCGTGCGTGCATGCATGCGTGTGTGTGTGTGTGTGTGTGTGTGTCCTTGTCTTTTGCCCCAGAGAGCAGCTTCTTTTTGGTCACCCAGGACTTAAACCCAAGTCTTTTAATCATCAGGAAAAAAAAATGCCATAGGAAGCTGCATGCCCATAGAAATATGTAAGGTGCATTTTTGTGATCCAGTATATGAAGATTTCCAGTAGAATACGTCTTTATCACTCGTACTTGAAAGGACATGTTCCATTTCTTATGGTGGGTCATGAAATATAGCTTGGACTCATCGTCAGTTGTAGGAAACACATTTCCAGATACCCAGGTTGTTAAGCCTTTTAGGAATTGTTGTTAGTTGGAGCTACCATGCTGGGAGCCTTCTGATTTGGATGTATATCCTAGTGGCTATTTCTTACTGTTTTAATATTTGGCCTTAACTGTAGACTTTGAGGAGCCTTACCCTGACAAATCATGTCCAATAGGGACCAAGGGACTGAGGGACAAGCATCCATAGCCATTGCAGGAACAGCACAGCACAAGTTGGTGCTGACACACTGCAAATTTATCACCAACTATTCAGCAATGGACATAAATGGTAATGCAGATTTAGATTTGTCATCTTTTTATACACAGAGACAAAAACAAAACGACAACACTAACCACAAATTAAACAGACATAGCTTTATGATTTCCCAATGCATATTACAAAAATATGTCATTTAGGGCAAGGGGACCCATGTGATTTATGAATGGTTAAACACACACACACACACACACACACACACACACACACACTTTGATTATATGAAGAAGAGTCTGTAAAACTTACTCCTCCGGCTCTTTCAAAATGACTCATTCTTCTTTTAAAATCTATAACATCTCCATTGAATGACCATGAAAACGCAACTTTGATAGATGGATCTTTGGATACCTGACAAGGCAGGACTACACTTTCCCCAACTGTAACATCCATATTGGAAGGTGGAGTAGTAATGATAGTTCTCTCTGTTGAAGGCAGAACAAGTCATTCTTGGTTGCATCAGTAGTTTACAAAAAATCAGTTACTTTAGAAAGAACTACCAAGATCCCAAAGGACTTGTGTTTACCCCCAGAAGCATCAGTTGAAAGAAGAAAAAAACCCTTTCAAGTAATTTAGATTACACTCCCAGCCACTTAATTAACGAAAATTATAGTTTGCTTAAGGGACAAAGGAATGAGTTAGAGCTTTGATTCCCGAACCCCTCCATTCTCATTGGTATGATTGTCAGATAAATTAGAGATAACAACTTCCCTGTTATAAGTAGTTTAGGCCAAAACAGCTTTTGTTGATGAAAGCATTATACAATCATGAGGATCATATGCATACAAAAAAGCAACATCAAGCTTAGTCAAGATGATAAATACTGTATGAATTAAGTACTGGTAGCTAGTAGGGGAAAAGAGGTGTGAAACGAAGATATAAGGGATGTATTTTTTATGATTAAAAATAACGTTAAGGTCTTTAGAAAAATGGAAAAAGTAAGCAGCAGACTTCACTGTTCCTAACTTGTAGAAAGTATGAAGTGATTTGTCAGAAAATATCCAGATATAATATATCCTGCATGTGTTTGGGGGACAGGCTAGAAAGTACAGTGCTTTTCTCTCCAAATCTGTCATTCTGGGTGCCTGCATCGGTATTTTGTAGGAAGGACTGAAGCACCTAGTGAAATTTTAGGTTAGTGCATTTCAAATGGATCAAAGGGCTCTGATACCTTAGTGCAAAACATCCACATCCACACACACACACACAAACACACACAGGGTGGGAAAGGGGTGGGGCAATGTCTAGAAAAGTATAGGAGGGATGAATGATTAACAGGAAGAAATTTCAAACACTCCACAAGCAAATGAATGAATGCTTGTTGTTATATAACAGAAGGAACCAGTATTGACAAATTGGCCCATCCCTATCACCATATAAGCTTTGCACAAATAAATCAGGATGGATCTTGAATGAACTGGTCAAGACAGCCTGAACCTAAAAACTACAATGAAAGCTCCATGTAAATGCATGAACATGAATTGTACCCTTCTGTCAACCCTGATTCCAAACACAGTACTCGTGGACTTGGCCTTTCCTTCCTGCCTTTGTGTAACTGTACTTTTGTTACAGAGATTCTTAAGCATCTAAGCATATTCTGAAACATAACCTATCATTTGCCACAATGTACCCACTTAATACCTGGCTCCAACACCCTAAGTACAGCTCAACATGGAAATATGAGGACCCACAAAATGCTGAAGCCTAAGCCCCATGCAGGTGTTGGAATTCAGAAAAGAGTAAATACAGTATGTGGTGTGTGTGTGTGTGTGTGTGTGTGTGTGTGCGCGCACGCAGTAGCTCCCCCCCCCCCCATCATTGTTCCCATAGCCCTCTGGAGTTGAAAAATGATGGTTCCATGGGTGCAGGAGAACTCCCCACTTTACATAGATGCCCTCCATGAGTTGTGGGCAACAGAAGCAACAACAGAGGTAGCACAGCTATCATCCTCATCCCTACTGAGCCTCTCACATTTACTCTTCGCTGCCTTGCAATGTGTGCATTGAGCTCCAGCGTTCCATTTTGTTCTATTGTTCTGCTTTGTTAAGCAGTTCAGCCATGCATTATCCAGAGTCTAAGTGTGCATTCTTGCAGTCTTAGCAAAACAAAAAAGCATATTTTATAGAAGGCTGATGCTAGGTCTCTCTGGGTCTATCAGTCTAGCCAGATCACATCAAGTGCTATGAGTGATGCTAAGATGTTTGTTTCTCTTGATGCGAGCTGTTGTCTTTATGAGGTTTTCCTTAAGATTTCCATCTCAAATCTTTCTAAATGCCTCTTAAAAGCTCCCACGTTCCCATTATCTATCTGTCTTGCTTACTAACTGCAGACATGCATTATGGAGCATGCCCCGTTTCCAAAGAGAAAAATAGACAATGCACTCAGCGCACTTGAGGTATAATAAAGACTTCTTATCATTAGGAATAAACAACTCAGTAAGCAGCAATAAACTTAATTTGCCCATTAGATATGCTTTTCGGTATTCTGACATTTCAGTTGAATATAATGCTGAAGCAATGAGGCCTATAATTGAACAGCCAAAACTTATCCAGAGGGGAACCAAAACAAATGTTCCCTGCAAACACTACCATTATGATAGCATGTTGTTATTTTGATTTTTAATAAATGTTGCAATTGTCAAATTAAGGCTTTTCTTTACGTTTGAAAAATTTAATTGTCACATCATTCACAATTAGGATACATGTCCGCTATATGAAAAAATGCAACACTTCAGAATCTTTAAATGCTGGGAGGCATCCAAGTAACTTTGGGTGCAGAGAATTGCTTGCACATATAACCTGGGCCTGGATTTTTTAATTTTAATTGAACAAAAATATACGTGTTTGCACACTGTCGCAATGCCACATCTCTCACAGCATTTAAATCTGGTTTTTATGTGCTATTTGAAATTAAAAGGTTTGCTACATTAAGTTGCTAGAGACACAAATGGATAAAACAAAGATTCTAAGCAGAAATGCATACAGTGGTACCTTGGTTTAAGAACAGCTTAGTTTATGAACAACTTGGATTAAGAACGCTGCACACCTGGAAGTAGGTGTTTTGGTATGTGAACTTTGCCTTGGAATAAGAACATGTTTCGCTTCCTGTTGAGTGCATTCCATTTGTATATTGAGTCCCCCGCTGCTATGGGAAAGCACACCTTGGTTTAAGAATGCTTTGGTTTAAGAACAGACTTCCGGAACGGATTAAGTTCGTAAACCAAGGTACCACTGTACGTATGTACAGTATATTTAAGCAATTCCTGGTAAGATGTTATATAATAATAATAATATTTATTATTTGTACCCCGCCCATCTGGCTGGATTTCCCCAGCCACTCTGGGCGGCTTCCAACAGAAATCAAATACAAAAATATCAAACATTAAAAACTTCCCTAAAAAGGGCTGCCTTCAGGTTTTTTTCTGAATGTCAGGTAGTTGTTTATTTCCCTGACCTGTGATGGGAGGGCGTTCCACAGGGCGGGCGCCACTACTGAGAAGGCCCTCTGCCTGGTTCCCTGTAGTTTTGCTTCTCGCAGTGAGGGAACCGACAGAAGGCCCTCGGCGCTGGATCTCAGTGTCCGGGCTGAATGATGGGGGTGGAGATGCTCCTTCAGGTATACAGGACCGAGACCGTTTAGGGCTTTAAAGGTCAGCACCAACACTTTGAATTGTGCTCGGAAACGTACTGGGAGCCAATGCAGATCTCTCAGGACCGGTGTTATGTGGTCCCGGCGGACCACATAACATACACAATCCAAGACATTATCTGTTGCTTAGCTGACTTTATAGGCCCCAAACAGTTCTCTTAGGGAATAGCAGACATTTAGCAAAAAAGGGAAACTAAAGTTTGGATGAAAAAAGGGAAACTAAAGTTTTGATGATAGTTATCTAACTTCAGCAAATATATACCGGTATATTGCTGAACATATTTACGGTGCTTGAAGAAACAGGCATGGCCATCTCAAGAGGAATGAGAAACAGAGCAATCCCACTGTCCCTCCCTCCCCCCTCCTCTTCCTTGCACGTGAGAGGAACTGGGAGGGGTTTGGGTTGGACTGAGATGTTTCCCTCTGCCAGTCTTGCCAACTACTGGCAATGAGGCCAGGCAGATCACTCTTCCATCTGCTGCTGAATGGGCAGGTGGGTGAGATTGCTGCTGGTGAGATTCCTGCTAGCAGCAGCCCACAGAAAGCTCTACATTGGAGGTGGCACCCACTCTCTGCCCCCAGCCACCATGCATAGCATGGCTGCGAATGAGGTGATGGCCTGCTGCTAGGTGGGACTTGGGTTTGCAGCCAAGGAAGGGCATGTCAAATAATGCCAATAAATATTCTGACTTTTGGAACAACAAAGACTGCTTATGTTTGCTGGACGGAGGGGAGACAAATCTTTTGAAAATGTTAAGCAATGAGTACCACATATTGTATAAAACAAGGGCCAAAGCTGAGTAGTTGTGGAATGCCTAGAGAGGTGCTCCTGTCTCCAGCATTATTAACTTTTCAAGATTCCTGTTTCCTCAGGCATTTCGTGGCTGAAGAATACTATTTCCAGTATAAGTTTGTTACTCATTTCCATATTATTTGCTAATAGATTCCCCCCCCCCCGGAAGCAAATAACATGGAAATGAGCACTAGACCTGCACTGTCATTCCAGAAGTGGCTTTTATGTTGCGTGTCGAGGTCCCCAAACCACCCCTCAAATAAAACACCCTTCACACCAAATATAAGTTTAAGGTTTTTGGCATTAATTTTGGCCACAACTTTATTGAATACAAAATAAGTGAGTGGTTGCTTAGGCATTGGTTAAGACTATCTGTCCCGCTGGGGACAGAACTGACATCCACCCGCCTGTGGAGTCAGTATAGGGGGAAACACTTTGGGGAGAGTTACAGGTGGGTAGCCGTGTTGGTCTGCCATAGTCAAAACAAAATCGAAAATTCTTTCTAGTAGCACCTTAGAGACCAACTGAGTTTGTTCCTGGTATGAGCTTTCGTGTGCATGCACACTTCTTCAGATACACAGTTGGTCTCTAAGGTGCTACTAGAAAGAATTTTCGATTTTGTTTTGACTTTGGGGAGAGAATGTGCGCCCGTTCTCCCCTAATGCTCCCAGGGGCTCTTGCGTGGGCCCTGTCCCCCGACCTTGGGAAACGGACAAGCATGGTGAGCCCCTGGATTCCTTTAACAGAATTCCCCTTGCAGCAGCAGCCTTGAAGGGGCAACCACAGCCAACCTGCCCCTTCGCAGCATAGGAGGGGCAACCACAGCCAACTCTGCCCCTCCTCAACCAATTTATAACCAATGCCTAACCGCCAACCTTACAAGTTGTGACTAATTGCTATGCAGTAGGCGAAAACCAAATGGCACCAGCCAATCAGCCAAGTGGAAAAATTCCTACCAGGCCCCTGCTCCAACGCAGACGACCCCATGAAAGGCACAGCAAGGTCAATGCAGAGGCCTAATAACAGGGCGGGAGGGCAGGTGATCCAATGCACGAAGCCAGGAGAGCTCCAATGCTGCATGCAGGGTCATTTATAGGCTCTGGGCTGTCCATCAACAAGTTGCAACATATGAATCTCCCCAATGACAGCCAGAGCCCAATCATAGTTGTGGCCATCCAGACTAACCCACCCAGCAGCAGAGGGGTGCCCACCGCAACACGTGCTCTCCATGAAGGAGAACACGCTTTGTGTGAACGCTCAAATAGAATGTAGAACCTATCAGGGGTAAGTCATGAAAACAAAATAAACTGCCACGTGAATGTGGCTTTTGGCCCTGACTCTAGTTTTAGCTGTATGGGGGGTGGGGTGGGGGGAATTCCCCCTCATTAGTGTCATTTTGTGTATTATCTTTTTATGCATTGTGTATGAGCCTGCAATCCAGCACTGGGACACATGCAGGATAGAAGAGTAGTAAAACGAGGCTGGGGTTTTTTTGATAAGAAGAAAAAACAAAATTCCTTGGTCAATGGACTTAGCTGCAGCATTCCCTGGATCACAGCTACAGCTTAAATGCGGGCAGTTTTGCTCTATGCTAGCCAGGAGATAAAATATATCCAACCTGCACTGTTATCACTTTAGTAACAACCAAGTGAAATGTAATTCACTTGACTACTGGTGTTACAGTAACATGGCTGCTGGCAAGGTAAAAGTATTTTGACATTATAAAAATAAAACTAATCAGTGTGTATATTGGCGGGTGGGTGGGGGTGGGGAGAGACACACAACTATGTTATTACAAGCTATAATGGCCACTCCATTTTTCTTCAAAATACCATCATTGTTAATGTTATCTAGTGTCACCCTTTTTCTTCTTCTTCTTCTTCTTTTTTTTTTATAGAGGGCTGATAATTACATTTAGAGCAATTTGCCCCTAAAACCCATTCCTCATCAGTTATGGTCACAATTTAATATCAGAATGCAGAGCTTTCTGTAGAGAAAACCAATTATTTTAAAATGCCAAACAAGATCAGATTGAGGAAAAACCACACACAAATACTTAAGTTGCCCCTCTACAGCTGTCGTTTCTTGGCACTTAAACAACCTCTTCATGGGTTTATCACTGGGGGCTTAACCCAAGCCCTTAAGAATGCTTCCGTATCTTTTGAGCTGTAGGAAAATCTCTATTAGCTGGCAGCCATGAACTGCTCCCACTCTCCTATCTTCAGGCACAGCAGCCATTACAAAGATGACAGGATATATTTTAAGCCCGTCTGCAGCCAGAGTTCACCCATAGCTACAGAGCTGCAGAGTTCTTGCATGGCCAAGCTTCCTATCTGCATAGTACAAGCTATTATACAGAAGGCTGTCCACAGGCACTCCATATTTTGCTACAGATACTTGTCACATCAGCTGATGAAAAGCTCATGTTGGCCCAAACCTTCATTGATATGGGTTGGATACAGACTACCTGTGTGCAGAACTCTGCCCTGGGGAGGGGTCCTGTTTCCCTTTCTCCTTGCAGCCCCTGTGCCCATTAAAGAGCTGCTCCAAATGGCCAGGACATCCTTGAGAATAGTGTGAGAGTGGGGAACAGGCTGAATTGGGAATTCAGGCAGATTTGTGGTGGTTGTGTATTGTGGGAAGCTATTCATCAGGAAATGGGCATCCCTGACTTATTCCCCCCCCCCAGCGTGATTTCACATGTGCTGCAGACAAAATGTACCAGGTTCAGTCCCAGACATCTCTCATTAAAACATGAAAAACCTCCATCTGAGAACCTAGAGACCTGCAGCCACTCAGAATGGGATATACCGGTATTGGTCGCATGGAGAAGATGCCTGATCTGGTACAAGGTAGGCTCAGCGATCACAATGTAACTTCTCATTGTGTTATCCTCATAGGGTCTCTACTCTTGATGCCAGATGCTCATTGTATCTCTCCAATATGTTATTGAGTAGAACAAAGACCTTACCAGACAATTCAGAAATACAGTTGTACCTTGGAAGCCGAACAACTTAATTCCCGACAGTTTTGGCTCCTAAATGTCATAAACCTGGAAGTGAGTGTTCCAGTTTGCGAACTATTTTTAGAAGCCAAATATCCGACGGGGCTTCTGTGGCTTCCGATTGGATGCAGAAGTTTCTTGCAGCCAATCAGAAGCCACGTTTTGGTTGCTGAACATTTTGGAAGTCAAATGGACATCCGGAATGGATTCCGTTTGACTTCCAAGGTACGACTGTATGCAGTTACATGAGAGACATAGTCTATTCAGGCACCATCTTTCAATATGTGAGGGTGGATTGTGTGTGCTCCTCATACCAGTTCCTTCATGTCCTCTGCATGTCCAAGAGTGACCGTATGGATCAGGGAACCATCCTGAACTCACCATGGAGGATCCCACATATTATAGAAATCATATTCCCCCCCCCCAGGGTTTTGCACTGCACAAAAACCTCAATGAGTTCAAGAAGCTTTCCCATTGCAGAACTATCTCTTGGGAGCATGGAGGGACACTGGAACTGGGATGAGGACAGAGCTAATGCACTCATGTACACCCTGTTGGGAATGATGCTCTCTCGGAGACAGTGAACTCCAAGACCCCTGAGCATCTCCCAGGAGGCCCCCTCTGGAATGGTATGTCCCTTCATACCAGAGAACCCATCTGTGACCCTTCTCTTATGAGAAGAGCACACAAGTCTTCTAGCATCATGCAGCAAGAAGAAGGAAACATCTGTGGATTTAAACTATGTTTATTTACATTCTATATACAGAGAATCCATAATCCACGTCTGTGTTCTCCAAGCTCTGGCAGAACAAGAAAGCTGCACACAGCAGAAGTGAAACTACATCACATTACAATAACACACTCAGGAGGAAGAGATAAGACAGTCTTCCATTCCCACACTCTCTCTCAGACACTCATGTGATTTAGATTAATCACAGTAGCCAAGCTGATGCAGCAGAGGCTACACAAAATCCTAACACACCCTTCCCTCCTTGTGCCTTTATTTAAACCCCATTACAAACACCTACGTAGGGCTGGGTGTTTAAAATCTGAATCTGAAGTCGAGTTGTATTTCACCATACTATCTCTCTATACTTTATCACATGTTTGGAAGAGAAGCAACCTATTTGAAATGCACCAATATCCAGGCTGGAGCCTGAGAACTGATTGTGTATTTGTTGTCAGTATCACCATCTAAGAATGATATCAAAGCATTGGCACCACCTGCAGCTTGGCCAGGCACCCTCCGGTTTGCCAAAGGCATCTCAGCAGCCCTGTTCCAGACAGGAGATTTGGTTCAAACCGTGCCTCTGACAGTACTATTATATTCTCTGACATCTCAGCATGGTTAATCAAATATGCATGTGCATTTTCAATATGCATAAAGCGCAGATGAAGACAATAAAGTACCTTTCACAATCAGGTTCCCTGAGTTCCTAGCAACTCCAAATTGATTCATTGCTATGCACGTGTATACACCTGCATCTGATTTGGTAACATTATATATCTTCAGGCTGCCATCCTCTAGGATAAAGATTCTGAAGAGGAGGGGGAAAGAAAACAACCACACAAACCAGTTATTAACAGGATATTGTTCTGAGCACTAAGAGCCATAACAATGATGTAATGTTACTTTTAATATTTGGACATTAATCATAGTTGATGTTGTCTACAGCAAACTGAGCACAATCCAGATAGATTTTCATGTCGGTGTATCATTCATCACTGTATTAGACACAACAGATTAGGCATACCAAAATAGACTAATAATCTATCAACACCAGTAGCCTGAATTCTTCTCTGCTCAGCGTCAGATTCTTCTGAGGAAGGAATAAATCCACAAGAAGTCTAATTACGTTGTGTTTCCTCACAGGTGAAGAATACTCCTGATCTCAGATAATGAACTATTTACAATATGAAGTATGTGACCTATGTAATTTTCACAATATTAGAGAAAGTTATTAGTCATCTGGCATTGCTTACAATCTGACCAGTTAAATAACGAAAAATAATGATTGCCATAACTTTGGTGCATCACCATTAGAGATGGGCGAATCTGTAAATTTCAGTTTCTCATTTTTCCTACCCTAGTTTAGTTCTTCATGGTCCCATATCAGTTTGTGAACTATTATTTTTTAATGTCCTCATGCAAATTCAATAGCCTTTTACTGTGACATTTGCCTGACAAGCACATTATTGTGCCTAATATACACATTTTGCAAGCAATATCTCCTAATATATCTTTGTAAGCTATTTTCACTAATATGTGCATTTTTAAGCACATATTATTTAAGAATATAAGAAGAGCCTGCTGGATGGGGCCAATGACCCATCTAGTCCAGCATCCACTTCTCCAAGTGGCCAACCTGCAAGTAGAATTTGAACACAAGAGCCCTTTCCCCTCCTGCGGTTTCCTGCAACAGGTATTCAGAAGCATTATTGCTTCCAACTGTGGAGGCAGAACATAGCCATCATGGCTAGTAGCATCTCCTCTATCCATTTGTCTAATCTTTACCCTAGTGTGTGCAGTTATGTATACATTCCTGTGTTGGAGAACTGCACTGCAAAATTCAGAGAAGTGTGGATTTTGAAAAGATGGCTGTTTTTTTTTTACCCTAATCATCGTAGCCATAATCAAAAACCACACTGGAAGTTGTTAGGTTTGGCATAGATTTGTAAGAGTGCTCGTGCGCTACAGTCCCCACTCATTATTGTAACACATCAGAGTGTGTAATAATGGACAACACCCCACCACAGTGCTATCTGATTCCAACTCAAACCCAAACACTTGTGGGTTGTTTTTATTATTATTATTATTATTATTCATCCACAGAGGACCCAATTGCCATCCCTTCCCTTTATTTGACTGCAGCCCTAAAATGGGAGAGGGCATAGTCAAGTGACCCAAAGAAAAGAATCCAAGCCACATTTTTCTGAAGAGAGAGGAAATTATTACTATTATCCATTGTATAACATTGTTGTGCCAGCTGCAAAATGCAAGAGCAAACTATAACGTGAGCATTGCCAGAGAAACTAATTTGGAGTTAATTATCACAGGCTGTGTTCAACCAACTGTCAAACACAAGAGATTTCTCACACCTGTGCTTAGAGTTTGAGGTGATCAGGTGTCAGGTTTTTTTTATTTTTATTTTAAAAAGCTAACTCCCTGGGATTTGCTTTTCATGATGGCATCCCCTCCTCTATTTGGCCCCATTGCTGAATCAGTAAGTTGCTTTAGTACCTCCGCTTTGTTTCTCTGCCTAGACTCAACTTTGAAATCTATACCATCCTCAGTTAAGTTTTAATACAGTTATAGTTTTAATACATATTAATATATTATAGGTAGAGAATTGATCAAAATGGTAAAAAGAACTGGTTTGGCACATGTCTTCTGCTATGATGCTATGCATTTTGTGTTTTTATGTTGTAAAGCACACCACACCAGAACAGGGAATATATCCCTAAGCCAGAGGGTAGAACAGGCCATATTCTCATATATATATATATATATATATATATATATATATATATATATATATATATATATATATATATTAGAATTTATATGCCGTTTGATTGGAAAACAACAACAACAACCAACCCTGAAAGTGGTTTATATATGCAGGTGCAGATTTAAAAGGAATTACTGTAAGTTAGGTATAAATCCAATACACAGAAATGCATTGTGGGAAAGACTCTGTGCCTGCTGAGTTTGTTTCCCATTTGCTAACTATTGATGGGGAAACTTTGAGGAGGCTGTTGCTCTCCCTCCTTAGAGTTCTTAGTCATTAAACAAGGTTTGGACCAGACAACACTTGAAAAAGAGTATGCCTTCGGATAGAGGGATGTCTTCCATGAAGCAGGACACATGGCCACCAAGAATCAGCATATCAGATGGGAGATAAGTGACAAATTGTATGAGAAGCTGGAAAGGTAGATTTCACAATGCTATCAGCATGCTGGCATTTCCAGATAAGAATGCCTATGCTCTTCAAAGTGAAGTAATACTTTTTAATTGGCATCACTGAGCTCTGCATCAGGCCACCAAGATAAAGGTTTCTCCCCCCCCCCCAAGTTTTTTGTGTGTGACATCCAGTGACTAAAATAGATAAAGAAAGGAGCTTTTCAAACACTTCACATTGTCTGAAAATCTTGTATGGTTACACTTGTGGAGTTGTCTGGTGCTTAAATGCTTGAATTAAAAGAAGATAAATGATATATTATCGTTGGAAAGAATCACAGATTCAAAAGCATACCCAGTGTAAATATATTATGGAATCTTTCTTTTTTTTCTCATCTGAAGATGCCATGTTTGGAATGCCATAATATATAAGGGTTAAACAAGGGGGAGGGAGAGAATTATCAATATTCCATAAACTGCTACATACTGAAAGCAAACTAAAAGCTCAATGAATGTGCATATTTGGTGAATCTATTATGGATAGAGTTTAGACTCTGGGGCCCTTAGAGAAAACAGTGGATAAAAGGTGGTAGACTCTCCTTCCTTGGAGGTTTTTAAGAAGAGGTTGGATAGCCATCTGTCACAGATGCTTTAGTTGATATTCTTGAATTGCAGGGGGTTGAAATAGGAGTACTTTCCAATGCCAAGGGTACTTTCCTTGGGGTACTTTCCAATCCCAAGAATGAAAAAAGATTGAAATAATGTGTAGTTTAGTAGAGTTTTGTGCAAGGGCTCAGGAGTCCATTCAAATCCTCACTCAGCCATGAAGCCCTGGGCCAGTCATCCACTGTCAGCCTAACCTAACTCACACAGTTGTGAGGCTAAAGTAGGGAGTGAGAGAACCATGGACGCCACCCTGAGAAAAGGTGGGATGTAAATAAATAAATAAGGTCCATTTGTGAGGTGGAAACAACAAATGCCCCTCAACTTAGAAATGACACCTGATGTTTAGAAAATAAGGAAGTTTAGTCCACTTCGGTGCTGTATAGAAGTGGATGAAATATGCCAAGGAAGTGAAACAGACCAAGAAAGCAAAATACAAATATTCGTGGAGATGTGCATGAAACATTGAAACATTTGAATTATTGTTAGAATACAAAATAATCTGCTTGTTTTCTATCTTTATTTCTTTTTAGTTAAAATATTTATATACTGTATTGCCTTTTCTAATACACACTGTGTGGCATTTGCAATATCAGTTTAAAAGAAAGGGTGTGATACCCAGTGCTGACATCCTGTTTGTGCATCAGACATCTGTTCTACCAGATGGGGCTTCCCTTTTTTCTCCTTCTCCACTCCCCAAGCCCCCTGTGTGTGTTCCCAGAATTGCTCAGGAGGGATGGGGGACCCTCTGGAGCAAAGTGGGAGCACAGGGGGGGGGAGGAAAGGAGGAAGAAGTAGTATCCTGGGGGAACTTTCCCTATAAATACAAAGACAGAAAAGCACTAAGACACTTAAAATCAAGTGTGAGCTGTCTGACAAAACTGCC
The DNA here is from genome assembly GCF_009819535.1 of Lacerta agilis. Lineage (NCBI taxonomy): Eukaryota > Metazoa > Chordata > Lepidosauria > Squamata > Lacertidae > Lacerta > Lacerta agilis. The sequence continues at coordinate 89,737,622 of NC_046313.1, forward strand.
AGTGCTGAAAAAGTGTACGAGAGATAAAAGTAAGGACAATCAGCCATTCTGTCCATCTTCTATCTCCATCAGCAGAGTATGTGACGAGTTCATACTATGGAGTTTATAGAAAGGCCAGAAGTCACAGAATAGACGGCTCGATAGAAGAACAAAAAGTGGCCGATGTGAAGAGCCTGCTGAGCAGGAAATTGGGGTGGGCCCTGATCCTGGGAAGGATATAGTATGTGAGAGGATAAAAGAGCAAAAAAGTAAGTTAGAAGAGCAGGTCGTGTTTGCAAATCAGGGCAAAACTTGGGGCTCATATTTAACCTGGGTCAACTTTGTAGGTCAACTCTGACTGACTATTTTCAAGGTGAAGCAACCTTATGAATGCTCCAGCATGCACTGATATCTTAAGTAATTGCACCAACAAAAGTGATTTTTGTTTCTACACTTCTTTTTAATGTTTATTATTGTACATTGTGTTCAGTTTGCCTTTCTATGAAATAATAATAATCATAAATGTGGAATGATCCTGATCTTCTGACCAGTTTATTAGACTACTTTCCTCACAAATTTATTTATACTAGGGATAAGCCACTTACACCACACTCCTACATACAGTAAAATGTGAATGAGGTCCACTGAGCTCAGTGGAGCGTGAGTATTTGTTTGTTTGTTTTGTCAGCCACTTTGTCTTGCCCTAGGCAACCCAAAGCAAACAATCACACATAGATACATTAAAACAAAGAGGAAAAAGAAATACATATCCTATCCACTTCTGAAAGGCCACGGATAGTTAAAGGCCAATAGCCTGGTTATAGAGGAAACTTTTTGCTTGGCACCCATAGATACATAATGATGGCACCCTGGGGAGAGCATTCACAAATGGGGAGCCACTGCAGAAAAGGCTCATTTTGTGCTGCTACCCTCCTGACCTCTTGTGGAGGGGACACATGAAGAAGGGCCTCAGATGATCACAGGGTCCAGGTTGGTTCATATGGGGGAAGAGGCAGTTCTTTAGGTATTGTTGCCATGAGCTTTCCTTATGGTTGCATTATTTAGGTGTATGGGCCACATCTGACCTGCCAATGTTTTCCTGGGTTGGAGGAAAGCCTTGGTGAGTTGGTTATAGCCAGGTGTATTCCACTGTCACTTTGATCAGGTATCAATCAACTCTAGCTGGGGACAAGTATTTGACCAAAAAAAAAAAAAATCCAATACTTCTTCTTTTGCAAAATATATATCCACACAAGACAAACATTTCGCTCACATAAAGGACTTCAGAACGACATTTTCACCATAGCTTTTCTAACATAAATTCACTTTGGAACACTACATGGGAAGTTCTATGTTGAAGTCAAAGGTGCAAGATTTCATTATCAAGACATTCCAAACCATTCTGACAAATTTAATAGAGTTGAAAAGTCACCCTAATGAAATTTTTTCTTAATTTAGGAAGTCAGTCCCACTTAGAGATGGATTACTGATGCTGACTTATTCCATGAACTTTAGCTTAGATTTTGTTTTTAACTACGCTCACTTATATAAAGCCATGGCTCAGTGGATTATAATGACTCGTGCATTCAGGCATACAGTGGGCACTCACATTTTAGGATAACCCTGCACCCTTTGAGAGGTTGAGAAGATAAGTGTCTTGCTATGTTTAAAAACAACTGGTCCAATTAGAGGTAGATCCATTATCTTTGCTTCTGAAATAAATGTTTAATAAATTTAAAAAAAAAACACCGTGGTAGCAGCCAGAGGAAGTTCTAAAATTACTCCAGAATTAGGAGCTTTCTCTTTTTAAAATGTAAACATTGACTGTAAACCTGAGAATGGAAATAATGTGTTGCATGCTGCCATAATTAACCACCATGAACTCTGCAGTGGGCTACATTTGCTGATGATTCAGATTCTTCTGTGGTTGCAAAATACAGCACTATTGAACACTCAGGCACTTGCATTGAAAAGGCTTTCTATCGATTTTGCATATGACCAAATGTGTTCTTGTAGACCTACTGAGGTTTTGGTGAATCCTGCATACTGATACACTACTGTTCTGTCTGCTTCTGCCGCTTATATTCATGCAAATATTTGCTTAGTTCCAAATTAGACACTATGTTATATTAATAGCAGCCCCAATGGGGCTGCTGAGAAAGGTCGAGGTTTTTGGTCCATAAGGTTAAATCCCCCTCCATACTACAGCCCGAATGTGAGGGGGAAAACCTTATCCAAATAATAATAATAATAATAATAATAATAATAATAATAATAATAATAATAATTTATTTATACCCCACTCATCTGGCTGGGCTTCCCCAACCACTCTGGGCAGCTTCCAACAAAATATTACGGTAAAATACAACAATCCATCAAACATTAAAAGCTTCCCTAAACAGGGCTGCCTTCAGATATCTTCTAAAAGTCTGGTAGTTGTTGTTCTCTTTGACATCTGGTGGGAGGGCATTCCACAGGGCGAGTGCCACTACTGAGGAGTCCTCTGCCTGGTTCCCTGTAACCTCACTTCTCGCAGGGAGGGAACCACCAGAAGGCCCTCAGTGCTGGATCTCAGTATCCGGGCTGAATGATGGGGGTGGAGACGCTCCTTCAGGTATACTGGACCGAGGCCGTTTAGGGCTTTAAAGGTCAGCACCAACACTTTGAATTGTGCTTGGAAACGTACTGGGAAATAGGGAAACTGTGCAAATGGACCTTATTCTTAAAGCATGGATCTGTGGCAATCTCTCAACCAAGCCTATCTCATACTGTCATTGTGAAGATAAAAAGAGCAGGGGGAAGAATACTGTATGCAATTCTGAATTCCCTAAGGGGAAGGGGAAGGTAAAAATATAAATGTCACAAACAGTTTATATGCGATCCATGTTTGGAAGGCAAGAATGTGGTAGAGAATAATATTTTCATGACTATCCTATAACTAGACACCAATCCCCCCCCCCAAAAAAAAACAGCTAAAAAGAAACGGGCTTAGGCTTTTGCATTTGAGGCTTAATTCACTTAGTGGCAAATATTAATTTTGAATCTGTGTTGTTTAGGTTATACGGATGCACTGTTGACAAACATTTTGGTTTTCGAATGCCGTAAACCCGGAAGTAAATGCTTCGGTTTTCAAACACGCCTTGGAAGTCAAACATGCCATGTGGTTTCTGCTGAGTGCAAGATCCTGAGGCCTAGCTGTCGGCTATTGAGTTTTCAGTTTTTGAACGTTTCAGAACTCGAACGGTCTTCCGGAACGGATTACGTTCGAAAACCGAGGTACCACTGTACTTTGGACAACTGGGTTCAGGTCCCACTTCCATTATGAATTTACCACATGAGCTTGGTCAGTATGATAATGCATGTTTATCTTTTTTATTTATTTAAAATGTGTCTAAACTGTTTAATATTTTGCAAATAAAAATATACTATCATTGACAATACTGTGCATAAATGTATTTCTTTATTAGTAGAAAGCGTGTTCTCCCTTAGAAGAGAGCACGGGTTGCAGAAGGGTTAAAGGAGCAGCTCCCAGTTTGTGGGTGGTTTTTTGGCTTGGCCACAGCTTGGATTGGTTGGGGCGAGTTGCTGGGGAGTTGGGTATGTTGCTAGTTGAATCATTGACAGTTGTTGCCTTTAAAACCTGAGTTTGTGAAACTTTGGTTTCACTTTTGCTGCGTGCAACGGATCTCCCGCCCGCCCTCCCTACATTTAGGGAATGGTGTTTTGCTGCTTGACCTTGCTATGCCTGTCATGGGGTTGTCTGCTTTGGAGCAGGAGCCTGGTAGGAATTTGTCCAGTGGCTGATTGGCTTTTGTCACTGGTTTTGCCTACTGCGTAGCAAATCGTCACAACTTGTAAGGTTGGCGGTTAGGCATTGGTTAAAAATTTGCTTGCACTAGGGGTCAGGATAGGCTGGGCCTGCCCCTAGTATACGCTGCTTCAGGGGTATGGATAGGCTGGGGCTACCTCTGAATGCGCGGGGCAGGGGTAGGAAATTGGCTGGGCCTACCCCTGAAAAAGGGTATTCTGTTAAAAGAATCCAGGGACTCTTCTTGCTTTTGTCCACCCCCACCTCAAGTGGTGGGGGGCTAGGGCCATGCAGAGTCCTTGGGAGCATTTGGGGGAGAACCGTGGGTCGTGGCCCGACTCCGTTTTCTTCCTTAGGTGTTTACCCTTTCTGACTTCGCCCTTAAAGCGAATGTCAGCTGTCCCATGGCTGGGGGGACAGTAGTCGGAACCAATGCCTAAGCAACCACTCACATTGGCTGTATTTAAATAAAGTTGTGGCCAAAATTATGCCAAAAACCAAAACCAAAATTACTGTGTGATGTCTGAGTTACTGGGGGGGAGCTGGGACGGTAGCCTCGACATGCAAACACTTCTCCTTAGACGTGCATAACCACATGTGGAAGAAATATAACCTGACATTTCCCACTTCCCTTTCCTACAGTCACCTTGTGTGTGTGTGTGTGTGTGTGTGTGTGTGTGTGCGCTCTCTCTCTCTCTTTGACATAAGAGACCTTTGCTCGTACTATGCAGAAACACACCTCCGAAAAAGAACAACTGTGTTCATTTGGAAGAGTCACACACACATTTAAATGGAAGTGTGAAAGAAATCAAGCTGTGATCATATGTTCACATTTTAATTAAAAATGGGCCAAGCATCTCATCTGAACAAAATATTGTTAATGACCGATTCCCTTGATCTGCAGAAAATGAAAGCATTAGATCTGTTTAGTAAGGCTAATGGGAAATTCAAAAAATAGAAACTAATCAGCATGTGCTAATAGATTTTAAACAAAGAAGTTAGCTGGTGTTATGCTTCTTCTACTCTGTTCTAAGCAGTGATACAATATATATGTGTTTGTGTGTGTGTGTGTGTGTATATCTCCTATAGAATTCCTGATACAAAATTAAGACAATTCTTAAATAGCAAGAATGAAGAACCCGTGCAGCTCTCCGCAGGCCCAGTCAACATGGTCAGGGATGATGGGATTTGTAGTCTAACAATATTCAAAAGATCCCTGTCCCTGCTATATTGAAAAACACTCCAGTGAAGAAAAGTCCACTGCCGTTAGGCAACCTAGTCTTGGCTCAGAGGCAGCTCAGAGCTCATCCTGACATGAGTGCAATAGGAAACACCAATGTTGCTCCAGTGTTTCCTACAGAAACCATGTCAATGATTAGACATCACATTCTGGGACCTGGTTTTTCAGACTAGTACATTCTGGTGTCAAATGCATATATGTATGCTCATCTGTGATATACACATTGTTACCCATGTTAGCTGTTCTGAGAAGATAAAAAATTATTAAATAAATAAATAAATAAATAAATAAATAAATAAGTTATTTGTCTGCTGCAAGATAGACTGGTGTTTTCTGAAGCCATTTGCAGTATGTGGAGCTGCCCTTAGATGGAAGAACTGGTCTTTAGATACAATAGTATGCTTTTTCTGAATCAAACTGCAGTGAATACTTCTCTGAACAGAGGCCAAAGACTATACACAGCTTTTATTCACCTCTCTTATCTCGGTCATTCTTCTGCTCATACCCCATTCAATACATCTCATAAAAGAAAAGTCTACAAACAATTCACACAAAAGTATCTACTCTTACAGAAAAGAGTGAAAATGAGAGTTTAACTGAATTATAGCTTCAGCCTATAGGCCAACTATGGAAAAAAATAAAGAGAAGAAAGCAAATACAAGGGCAGATTTCATTGTACTCAGTCACTCCAGTTTTCTTTAGAGGAATATTAAAATCATTAAATAAATTTATTTGTGTGCTTCTGAACTGACAGCAGAATTAGGTCAAGTGAATTAGCTCTGCCTAATGACATATTTGTCAATAGTGCCACTAGAATACATCTTAGACTCTTATGATTTTCATTATATTGTTGAGTTGGGGGGCAGACCCCTTGCTGTATCTACATTCAGTGAAGGGTTGGAATTTGAGCGAACTCCTACTAAATTCATCCTAAATTGTTTAGCAGAGGCTGGGAATAATCCTGGCAAGCTTCCGCATGAGGCCAGCCGGACAATGGCTCTCTGGCGGCTGTGTGGTTCAAGAAAAAAAAAAGGCTGATAACGGCTTGGTTTGTTTGATAATAGTAAGCCATCAGCAAAACACAAGACCCTCTGCCCAGTAGCTTTTGTGGTAGGGTGCCTGATGCAAGCAACAGGGGACAGTCTTTTTTGCAATGTGCTTGAGCAACAGAGGTTGCCACAGTGACCAGAGGTGGGGGAGGGATGCTGAAAGTGTAAAGGGAGGAGCTGTTTTTGGCAAGTGCTGCTGGGAAGGAGAAGGAAGAAGTGGGGAGGACTCCATGCGGGGACTGAAGGGCAATAACCATGCTTGCCGGCTGGAGCAGGCTGTTAAAGAGAAACATGGGGGTGGTGCTTAGGATGCCAATGAAGGACAAGCGCCTCTTGATGTAAATGCTGTAAACTCTCTCCATCTCGTCATTTCTCCTTGTTTTTCCCAAAGGAAACAGAAACCCTGGTTAATGCCAAGACCCACGGCAGATACTGGTGTGGCCTGTAAGAATATGTTAATGATCTTTCTACTTATCTGTGTGTAATTTGTATGGCAATAATACCACAATTTAATAAAACTCCATTTGACGATGTGTAAAAGAGTCTTCTCCCTATCTCAGAGCAGATTTTAATGAGGTTTGAAATCAGGTTGCCACAATTTCACTGCAAATAAAATATATACTATTAAACCTGAGGTTAATTTGGATCAAAACAGAATTCCGAATTCCAGTTGAACAGGCTTATTAAAGACATTTGAGTAAATAAAATTATTAGCAACAATGAGAAGTGAGAGAAAAATATTCCTGCTAATTAAAGAGGCAATTATATTTCATTTGTGTGTGTGTGTTTTTTCCTAAGCACACCTTGGGGTGTATAAACTAAAAATACAAATATTTGTCATTGGGAAACACTGTGTAGATATGAAATGTTTCGTCCTTTGTGATTATCTCCTTTGCAATTCATTGAGAAGCTTAAAGTGTGTGAGAGAGAGAGGAGGAGGGGGAGCATGGAAATAGGGATGAAGACAGAAACAGAAAACACATCATGCAGAGGGTGTTGTCTTAAAGATAAAAATAAAAAAGCACACAACAAAACATAAATCCTGAAGCTTAAAAGCTGAAGACAATGACTTCCTATATCCAGTTATTAAGATCCTGATTTAGATTCATGGAGCAGCATTCAAAGAACCACACAACTAGGGAAGCTTTAGGTTTGTGTTCAAATAGCAGCACCCTCATGCCTCATAACAACTCAAAATTGAACCCAGGAAGCATTTTAAAAGGGGTTTATTATGGGAGACTATAGTACTGTTCAAAAGGGGGGAAATGTCACTGGCCGTACTCAAATTCTTAGGCACTCTTAAATTAATCTCTTTGGATCCCAATCATAATGCCCAGCTTCAAGATAGGAATAAAACCACCCACTTAGCAATATGCAGTCAAATATTAGGAGTCTGGAGCTCAGGTACATTTCTTTTAGGTTTTAAATCTCAGTTTACTTGTATATTTTATTGTAGAAAATAAATTAAAAAACCCACTAATCTCAGATAATCATAACATCATTAGTTTCCAAGTCTAATATTGGTGCTGGTGAACTGAAATGCCATTAATTGTGATCCATGGTAAAAGACTCAAGTCTTCAATGAAACAATTAAGAGGTTTAAAGAGAGTTCAAAGTGATTTTGATGACCCTTCTGCCTAGAGTGAATCACTCCCAATCTATCTTTATTTAGGAATATAGGAAGTAGATGCACACCAAGTCAGAACATTGATTTATTTAGCTCCGTATTGTCTACGTCTATGAGCCATGGAATCTAGACAGAGGTATTTCCCAGCCTCCCTGGAGATACTAAAAAGGGAACCTTTCACATCCAACATAAATACCGGTAGCATGTGCTTCAGTACTAAGCTTTGACTCTTTTGTAACAGTGTCCTCAACAAGGAGGTGGAGTAAACAACATTACCAGCAGCAGCAAGCAACCAACCAACCAAACAAACAAACAAACCACCTTTCTGGCTCCAAAAATTCATATTTTTTTGTGAAGAAACCATGTAAGAAGTTAATGCCATGAATCACAAGACAGAGAAACCAGTAGGAGAACACTTCAATCTCCCAGGACATGCTATAAAAGATCTCAAAGTAGCTGTCTTAATACAAAGAAATTTCAGAAATAGACTGGAAAGAGAAGTGGCTGAATTACAACTAATCACCAAACTTAAAACCACGGAGAAACCTGGTCTGAACAAAGACATTGGATTCTTATCTCATTATACATAACAAAGCTATCTTTAGCCATCTCACCACTTGCCTTTCCCTGCAAGACTAATTACAGCCGTTTAATTCTCAGTATGTTAAATTGTGAACTAATAAACATAAATTTTAGGTTTTATGTAGAGCATACTATTATTTTCTGCAATATTTATTTATTTAAGATAAAACATGTTGATAATTTACATGAAAAACCAATGGTTTTGAAAAAAATTATATGGAACAATTAAGCAAACGGTGTACTAAACATAAACAATAAAACGCCACTCATATTATGTGTTGTGTCAAAACATCATATTATACTTAATTACTTAGGTATAAATTGTACTAAATGCTTACATTTTGTGTAATTAATAAAATTATGCACAATATACATTGTACAGTGCACCATATTATATCATGCTAAAAATATGCTTTTATGCATTACACTAAACGTCTATTTTGGTGCAAAATCCTTCTTTTTCTCTTGTTTTGGGAATTTAGAGCGAATGTTCATTGTTGTTTTGATGGTAGCATCATGTCTTTTCTCTCCAATAACTATCCTAGATGCTCTAGTAACCTCGTGGTGAGGCAAAATTTCAATTTGTAGGAGCAGGGTCTAAATATTAACCGATTTGTCCCAAATTTGAAATTTAACTATGTTTATACCATACGCCTGAGATGAGATCAAGGGAGGAAACATTTTCATATTTTTTTTTAATGACCTACCCTAATGAGCACATCACGGAAACATGAGGAACTGTGCCCATATTGTACACCCACATCCTATAGTTCAGTCCATTCCCACCTCACAGCCATGTTACTTAAACACCATGACTTCGTGTGAAACAGGCATCAAGTGATTACTAGGGTGTGGGGCTGCACTCTTGGCTTCATCCATGGTCCTGGCCCCACCTCAGACGCCACATGTTTGTGTGGTCATCTACAGTTGAAGAAGCCCATGTGCAAGCAGTGCAGGCATCTTTAAATCAGCCAGTCATTCTAATGCATGGACACGTAGCAACATGCCGAACAGGTGGGCCAGGGCCCCAGGACCATGGCTCCATTCCCCACATTTTTCTTTTGCATGTCAGTTTGAATTTAATCCAGTCTGTAAAGGGAAATGTTTCATCTGACTTCATGGTGATGTCAAGTGACTGAGAGGTGGGCGATCTTGTTCACCTTGCACATTGGCCCACTAGGGATAAGTGATATTGTATATGGCTATGAGCTGCTTTCTCTGTGTGTAGGTACTAGACATGGACACACCCATTTTTTTCTGTTTGATAAGTGTTTCACAGTTCTCAAGGTAAATCTCATTCCATATTCTCCATGTATCAGGCAGTTAAATTATTTCAATAATAGGATTATATGATGCTTATATCACAATTAATGTACCGGTATGCTCATGTGTATGTATTTACTTCTTTTTTGCATCTTGGTCTATCTAATTTCTGTCCTCCAACATCCTTTTTTTTTGGGCACCATCTTTAACTTCCTTGAATAATTGTCTGTGTCTTCTGATTGCTTTTCCTTCCTGGTCAGCCAGGCTGCCTACTTTCTCTATGACTGTAACTGAATCACTGTTGCTGTAATCTAAGTGTCATAAAGACTTTCTCTGCATATCTATGAACATGAACTTATGAACACATAATTACATTTAAAAGAATTCTGTGCTGTGTGGTCTTAGCAAAAACCTTTAGTGGGTAAAGAACAAGAATTAAAGAATAAAGAATTCATGGTTAGTTTTGTTGTTGTAGTGGTTATCAAAAAAGGTTTATTTTTTAATAATATATAGAAGTTATGTATGGGGGAATTTAACATTTTCTTTAATAATTTAGCTTGCTACTGTTACTTGCTGGCTGATGGAGCCTAATGTTTCATTTGAGCAAAATCTGTGCTGAACTTTCCAGAGGTGCCAATGGACCATGCAGAAGTCACAGCTCTGAGAAGGTGCAAGGGCACTCATTAAAAAAGTTTCATACAGTTTCACATCCAACAAAGGAAAACTATGAAAGTTTTGATTAACTGAGGCCAGTAAATTGTCACTTTCAGTTGAAAGTTACAACAAAGGAAGAAATAAGAACTAAGAATGATAGGAAAGAGAGAAGTGCAGACCTTCACCTTTCTTATTGTTACTTTGAAGAAAGAAATGTTTTGTCCCTCTCCTATCAGAGTTTCTCTATTAATGTTCTTGTCCACCTTCTCACATTTTGATATTCAGACAAAAAATATGGAACTTTCCCCTAAGATCAGCCTCCATACCAGAGGACTTGAAAGTGATCCAAATAACATAATTTTTGTATAAAAGGGGGGGGGGACATTAGAAATTACAGGCCAGTTAGCTTAATATCTGTTTGGAGAAAATTTGTGGAAACCATTGTTAAAGAGAGAATTTCCAAGCATGTAGAAGAACAAGTCTTGCTGAAGAAGAACCAGCATGGTTGCTGCAATGGCTAGTCATGGCTAGCTAAACCTTTAGAGATCTTTGAGGGTCTTACTAAGCATATGGATAGGGGTGATCTAAGTAGACACTGTGCATTTTGACTTTCCAATGCTTTCAATAAAGTGTGTCACCAAAGACTCAAGAGTAAGCTTAGCACTCATGGGATCAGTAACTTATTAAAAGACTGGGAAACAGTGATTAAGTAGCAATACATTAACAGTTCTTACAATGACAGGATGTAAGAAGTGAAGTTCCCTAAGGAACAGTATTAGGACTTGTGCTTTTTAACTTGTCTATAAATGATCTGGATTGAATCAAGAATAATCACTATGTGACCAGGGTAATAGCTACAGTCGTAAATAACTGTGTGTAATGATAGGGTACCTCGCATGGCACTATACATTAATAAAAGTATTTGTACACAGATCTGCTATTTTAATATAGATCATATTAAAAAAATGCTACTACATTTCACTCAAAGTAGAAAAATATGGGCAAAACTGGAATTTAACGGAAGCAAAAGAAGTCAATAAGAATGTTGGAATTACTCAAATAAATTTTTCACAGCCTGGAAATTTTTAAACTCATGATTTTGAGAAGTGGAGAAGGAACTGATAGGGCAAAAGTGATGCTGCCTGTTAGTTCTACATAGTGTTAATGTGGTTTCAGCTGGAGTGAAAAGCAACAAGAAAAAGATATCCAAGCAATTCTGCTGAGTGGCCTGAAATTTTGCATGCATTTTCATATCTCAATAGATACTGCAAAATGTGATGACTTGAAGCATGAAGGGAAATCTATGCCTTTGATTTCTGTCACTTCACCCATTAGCCAGAAATAGAGCTGAAGTGATTAATTAAAGTTAGCAGCTGAGGAATCAATCTCATTGGTCCACTAAGTAATGCAAGTACGTCATCAAGAGAAGAGATCAATTTTTATTTATTTTGCTTTTATGGTGAAACTGTCTTCGAAAGCTTGTGTTGTCCTGATAATCTTGCATTGTCTCAGCTCTAAAAGCCAAAGCCCACAGAGATCTATTTAAAAAATGAAAATGGACATGAACTTTCTGGTTGATGAGGACGTAATACAATGTTTAGGTAGGAGGATGACTTGGTTGCTGGGGGTGAGGAGGAATAAAAGGGGGGTGAAGATTCCAACTGAGATTCAGAACAGAAGTCAGTTTAATGAGAAAACTAGGATTTGAATGACCAGTGTCAGATACTATTTAAAGAAGGTTGTAATAACAATGGTCTTGTTTGCATGACACTGTAAGCCAACAAATAATCTTAAGGTGTGCTATTGGATAGAATTTGTAGTTAGTGAGGGCAGAGCTTAACCAGCAGCCCAGATTCAGATCACATGCTAAGCCAAACGTTGTCTTAGCTCAGCATTATGCAAGAGTAAAAAAAGGCTGGGAAGCAGCAGCAAGCCTGCACATTCATGTTGTCTTCATAAGTCATAGTTTGGTCTGCACATTCATGTTGTCTTCATAAGTCATAGTTTGGTATACTCGGTGGTATAAACCACTTCACTGTCTAAATCTGGTGCTTCAAAATGCAGAATTACAACAACAAAACTCTTATTCACCTAAAGTGCCAGTTTAAAAATTATTTTTGCAAAATGATTTAAAATATTTCAAAGTATTGCCAAATTTACATTCCGCCTCCAATTCTACACCATTCTTATCTGTCTAAACAGAAAGCATGAGAGAAACTGAAGCATTGGAATAGGCTAATAAACTGGGAATGAGAAAACACTTCTTGTTTAAAGCCTGCTCTGTGGACTTTTGTACATCTCTCCAAGACATGTATATCCCTTGTCTTTATTATATTCAATTCTATAATAGAGAGCATGACTTTACAGCATAGGAGTATTTAATTTTCTACCTGAGGTTCCACCTAGCACCACTGAAAGGCAACAACAGTGGAAACAGTGGCACATGACATGGAGAGCCAGTGTGGTGTAGTGGTTAAGAGCGGTAGACTCGTAATCTGGTGAAGCGGGTTCGTGTCCCAGCTGCTGGGTGACCTTGGGCTAGTCACACTTCTTTGAAGTCTCCCAGCCTCACTCACCTCACAGAGTGTTTGTTGTGGGGGGGGGGAGGGAAAGGAGACTGTTAGTCACTTTGAGACTCCTTAGGGTAGTGATAAAGCGGGATATCGAATACAAAGTTTCTCCTCCTCCTCCTCCTCTTCACTGCCATGAGAACCTTCCCACATGAGTTTTACCACAACTGTATGATCCCTAAGGTCCCTCTAAGGTCACAGTCATTTCTTAGTATGCACAACACCAGCTTAGATTGCTGCAAACTCTCTTGCCTATTTTGAGATAGAAAAACTCACCTCTGAGAAGTCTGTCAATCAAGCACATTCCCTAGCCGATTAAAATTATTTACAGAACCAGAACCAGAACCAGAACCTCCCCTCGAAATTAGAGCATCCAGCCCCTAGTTGCACCTCATTAATATCAAATGTGGAACTTCTTCAAAAAGTTTTCAAAGAGGGGGGGGGGGAAGGCTTGAGAGGCATCAAAACTAATCTCCCTATAAAATAGGTTTTAAGCACTGCTGTTTTTCTAGAAAAACAGATGCCCAAACTCACTATGAACTTCTCTCTTGTTCTCTCAGAATGGTAATGGCACCCACCTGAGCTCCTGTGAGCAATGGCTGTAAAAAAAAAAAGCCCTGGCTTGAGGTAGGTATGGTTAGGAGACCACCAACAATTTTCTGAACTATTTAAAACATGGGGTCATTTGGTGATACAAGAAGTTATGAATGAAAGTCCCCTGTAGTTCAAAACTAGGATTCAGATTGTTTGCTACTAACAATGCATATCATGAAACTAAATGAACCAAACAACAGAAGAATTGTCTGCTGAATACACTGGTAGAACATTTCAAATGCATGTGAACCTTTTCTGATAATAATATATTTTGGCATAACATTATGCACCACTTTTAATATCCCATATAGGTAATCTGTTAGCAATCGGTGGATAGTCTTTATTTGTTAGTGTTGTGTAATGCAGCAGTTACAACACCAGTTCAGTCACTTAGATTTAGTTAAAGAGCTTCTACTGTTTGTCTTTTTTTTGACAATGTACCATGGAAGAGAAATAAAAGACGTGACACATGCAACTCTCTCCTCCACATCCTCATGTGAGATGTACTTTTTTGCTGATGGTACTGGAACTCCTGGCTCCTATTTGTGTTTAGTAGCCATCAAACTCAGAATTCAGAAGTTTTCCAAATCTGTGTTTCTGATGCATATCTGGCCCCTGTACATAAAGGGGATACATTTCTCCTCAGGTACCAAAAGATGGACCATTAGGTAATGTTATTATTGTCCAGTTAAAGAGTGGGATTTGGGTTGAAGAAACAATGACCTGATTTATTTAACCGAATATATTAAAAGGACAAAATAATAGGCTTATGTTTTCCTGTAAGTCTGACAAACGTACAACTTAGAAAATATTTATGCCATTTTGGCATAAAAGCGGTATATAGATTAATTTAAAAAAACATAAAAAATAGAATGCCCTTGTACATGCAACAGCCAGATTACCTAGATTCAACTTCAATCAGATTATCATTTTGTATCATTTAATTTGTCTTATCCAGCAACTCTACTTTATTTTAGCATGTTTCTTCAATCATCTCACCATTTTTGAAATGATTTTGCTTCTACTTCCCAGGCTTCTCCTGCAGGAGAAAATAACAACCATCGGATACACCCAATGATCTTTAGAGTTTTTTTCTATTAATGAACAGCAGCCCACTATGTCACATGGCATTGCTATTGATACTTGAGGGGTTTGTGACATGGCATGGATTTCAGTCATCCGTTGTTGTTGTTGTTGTTGTTGTTTTAAAGAGTAAAAAAATTCAGTGAAATAGTGAAAGCTCCTTCCAGGTGCCCCAGTAGCTCCTTGGATCCTGCCAAGATTTGATAAACAGTGTTCCAGCATTAATCACTTAGAAATAAACAAAAGGGGGGGGGGGCTTACCTTTTGCTTTGCTGTAGCGTTTCACTGCCTTTCTTCCAGCTAATGACAGCCTTGGGAGAGGCCTCTGGCTTGCATCCAATTGCAGCTTGGCCTCCCACTTGGACAACTGACGTTTTTTTCACAGGATGTTTGGAAAAATCAGGGGCTGAAACTAGAAATAAGTTAAATTAAAAAGTGGGTGTAGAAATATGTGGCATAGCAGTTCAAAGAAAATGAACTAATGAGTTTTCATTCTTTAGCTTTTGAAATGTATGGGTCTTTCCTCTTGGCTTGTCTCCTCCATGACCGATATGACTCCCCCCTCCCCCCCTTTCATTCTCGGAACTTAGTTGTTTATAACGTTCCAGTCTTCCCCTTTGAAGGAATAGTTAACTTACCTATTACTCTTAACTCGGCATTGGAATAGATGGAATCGTATTGGTTTTCTGCAACGCACTGATAGAAGCCAGAGTCTGAAATGTTCAGCATAGTTATAGTAAGAGTTCCATTTTCGATTTGAAATCTTTCCTTTAAAAAGAAGGAAGAAAGGAAGCCAATATTAATACCATTAAAACTATGTTTAAAATGTTTTATTTTATTTAGTTTAAGGAGAAAGAGAATTTGTCTCTGCTTGAGTGAAGAAAGAGCTTATGTCTGTGTATACAGCCTCTATGTCAACATTGCCAAATTCAAATCCCCAGGGGCCACACCTGTAGTTTTGCCCTCTTACATGTTAGTTTTACCTGAATCAGACACCAATACAATTCCAGTGCACCACACTGTATTTCCGTCATAGATACCAGGCATTATTCCTTTTAACCTGGGTTCTAATCAGCAGGAAGGTTGGGTGGTAGTATAATGATACTTTGTACAAGTGAATCCCTTACATGATTCAATATATTTTAGGGATTCGGCATGGGATGCTGCAGGTTGTATTGGGGATCCTTTGAGGATCTGCTATATGTGGCCTGAGTTATGATAGCTTTGTTATATGTGTTGCTGGCCGAAGAATGCAATAGCCTTCTGACTGCTGATGATGCAGTAATCAATTTTGTGTGTGAAAGTATGGGTGTATACTCTGAACTTATCTAATTTCAAGGGCTCCCATGTACATCTGAGCAAGTAGTATTTCCAACCCAATTGGGCACTGTGGAATATTCCAGTTGGATGCATCAATGCTTCTGAATACCAGCTTCTGGAGGCTGCAGGAGGGCATGGGGCTCTTGTGCTTGAATCCTGCTTTCGGGTTTCCACAGACATCGGGCTGCCCCTGAGAGAACAGGATGCTGGACTAGATGGGTCATTGGCCTGTTCCAGCAGGCTCTTACATTTTTTTTAACCAACCTATTAGCCATGCTTCTTTTAGAATACGCCATTCTGTCTCCCATCTTCCTGGTTTTCTGTTTCATTCTCCTTTTATCAGTCAGTCAGAATTCTATAGCCCCTGAGCTCAAGCTCTGGTAGTTTTCCCACCCTAAATCAAGGGTGCTGATACCTGCCTCTTGTGAGTGGATAGTGCTGTTTGACTACATCAGGTTTCGCACTCCAGAAATAAGGACGAAGCATATTTTCAATTCATTGTTTTGCATGAGACAACAGTTATGTTCAGCCAATGCCACACACACACACACACACACACACACACACACACACTGTCGATCTCTCTGCACTCTACACAAGTAGTGTCTCCAAGCCAGTGAGCACCCTAATTCCACAGGCTCCAATGTAAGGAATTGACTTATATCAAGTCAGATCATTGGCCCACCTAGCTTATTACTGTCTACACCAGGGTTTCCCAAATTTGGTTCTCCAGCTGTTTTTGGACTACAATTCCCATCGCCTCTAGCTTGCAAGGCCAGTGGTCAGGGATGATGGGAACTGTAGTCCAAAAACAGCTGGAGATCCAAGTTTGGGAAACACTGGTCTACACTGATAGGCAGCAGTTCTGCAGGATCCCAGGCAGGAGTCCCGCAGAACACTACCTAGAGATGGTAGGGATTGATCCTGGGACCTTCTGCATGCAAAGCAGATGCTCTATCTCTGAGTTACAGTCCTGTCTCTTCACTTGTGGAGATTGTATTCACTGAATATGCAGACATTGGGGTCAAGGCCAGCGTGTCTCTCTCTCTCTCTCTCTCTCTCTCTCTCACACACACACACACACACACACACACAAATGTTTGTTTTTTAACTATTGGTCACGTCTCCCCCATGTTTTCAAGCTGTTTCTATTTTATCTGGAAGCCAACTTGAGTCCCTTTCAGGGGAAAAGGTGGGATATAAATAAATATGATAATAACGTTGGCTGGCTCAGTCCCACTGTCTCTTCCATGTTTCAGATTTGTGGAGGGATTTGAGTAAAGACTTCTAACATTCCCTTCTGTTGAAATGAATAGAAAGGACTGAATGCACAAGATGTCTGTGTGATCATTGTGATGTGTGTAGCTCTGGTTCTGGGCATATGTGTTAAAGAATCAAATGTGCATAACTGCAGAGTTTAAGATGATGCCAATCATTATATATATATATATATATATATATATATATATATATATAGAGAGAGAGAGAGAGAGAGAGAGAGAGAGAGAGAGAGAGAAGGGTAGCTGAAGAAAGGGTGACTTCTACTGATTTTTTAAACCGATTCTTCAGCACTCTGGTTTTTCCTTAGAGGATTCTCCCTCAAGTATTGACCCATCCCAACCTTGCTTAGCTTAAAAATTTGATGAGGACACAGCCTCAGGTTGTATGGATGGTACACAGCAATCTAATTAACAACATTCCATTACTTCTCCACTTTTTACTTCCACAGAGCTTGCTGCAAATATCTTCTGCATACTTAGTTCAACCTGCAGGCTGTTGCTGTCCTCAGAGTGAATCTCTCTCTCTCTCTCTCTCTCTCTCTCTCTCTCTCTCTCTCTCTCTTCCACCCACAAAATCATATGAATGTGAAACACATCAAAATAGGCATTTTATTTCAAATGGAAGCTCTACTTCCCAATCTTTTTCAGCTGCTTTTCTTTTGAGTCATGTAACCAATCTGATAAATTATCATTCACAAGTAAAAAAAAAAAGAGCAATGGACAAATGAATAGACATTGCAATCTGGCTTGATAAAGATATGTACAACACAGATATTTTGTTGCAGTGCTACTAGGCATTCTCCTTCGAACCATGGAGTAGAAATGGTGGATGGTGAGATATTGTTCACCTTTTGATGTCATGCTAAAATTTGGAATCACTCAATGGAACCGGTTGCTGATTGATTCAAAAGAGAGTTAGATTTTCAAAGCGACAAAAGAAAAGCAGGAAAGCTTCACAAAAAGCAGAATTGGTTATAAATTTTGAGCTGAAGCCAAAATGAATCCCGGATCTTACCTCTGATGCAAGCGGCTGGCCATTTTTAAACCAGCTATATGAGGGGCTTGGCTTCCCAGTTGCTTCACATTCCCAAACCAATGTGTCATAAAGAGAGAGAGAGGCATTCTCAATGCTTTTATTCCATTCAGGGAGTGCTGTTATCAATGGGGGGGAAAACACGGAATTATTGTAACTTTATTGTTAGCTCCTTTCCCCTAAAGCCTTGGAACACGTACAAATTAAAAACATAAATTCAAATAAACAAGCTTTTCAGAACAGCCTACTGTATACTTCTTCAGGAGAAATGTTGTGTGTTAAAGACTACATTATGAAGGCAGTCATTTCTCTGTTGTTGACTTTCTTGGTCTGCGACATTTATGTGTTATAGGAGAAATCAGTACAGAAATATACATTTAACAGTGGATATGCAGCATAATAAAACCTAAAACACCATTCAGAATGGCAGCAACCAGGAAATATGTGCTAAGACATATGCACACATTACCCCTCACTCTGACTTTAGAGCATTTTCACCCTGGTCTTTGAATCCATGTACACAACGTCACCCACAATTACCCACAGTCCACTGGGATGTATCATGGAGGAGCATCCCACTTCCTACCCAGCTACCACTTGCAGCCTGCGCACTACAATCCCCTTCATGTTTTTCTTAGAATTCAGCCCCATTAAATTCAAATTCAGCCCCTTGTAAGTGGGTTAGGATCTCATTCATTTTAAAACAAGAGGAGCCAGTGAAGGGGGTGGGGGAGAGATGAAGGCTAATCTCTGCAAACAAGAATAGGGGGAATCTGTCTCACTCACTCATTTCGATTATTGAAAGTGCCAGCACCAGATGGAGTGGAAACACATCATATGTGACGTGTGTACTAGGATTTGTAAAATAAAAATGAAATGCAGCCAGGTAAAAAACAACAACAGTCTCACTGTATTTTAAGGCTGTAATGTGTGCATACCCTGGGTTGTATCCCATTGTGACACCTGCTGATATAATGTGTTCCTTGATAAAGCATAGGTTTCTTTTAGCAAAATGAGGCATGGGCATGATTTTTGCTCATCTCTCTTCACTCTGCAGGCCCCCTGCCCTGCAAAATCTGCTCCATAAGGCTGGGGGAATCTTTTTAACAGCATGATAGGTAGGAATAGTCTAATAACTGAGAAGGAATGGGGAGATTCATGAAAATTACATCCTACTCCTACATTTTTTGTCTCATTACCCCTCTACTGAAAGATCCTCCTTTCCGTGGAGAAACACAATTGGAGAGTAACTTGTTTGTAAGCATTTGACCTTAGCTTTGCTTTCCGGCATATGCAACATAATTTTGGAGTATAAGGGAAGAGCATAATTTTAAAGGTTTGATTACAGATTAATTTCCTATACATCAATTGACTATTATTAGTAGGTTACATAGAATCATAGAATTGTAATGCAGGAATCTTTTGCCCAACTTGGGGCCCGGACCCATGACCCTGAAAATAAGAGTCTCATGCTCTACGAACTGAGCTATTATGTTCAGTAATTGAGCTTTATGGAAATATAAGCCTGACCCATAGACTGTAGACAAAAACTTTGGAATGGGGCTTGAGATAAATCTGGGGTGTATGTAGAAATAGAAATACAAAAATGAATGTTCTTCTGGATCCCCTGCCCCCTGCAATAATTTCCCAGCTCCTTCTCCTAGCTTGATCATCAATCCATCCACTTCTTTTCCTTGCTTTGAACACTGAACCATTTTAAGCATGGCTGACTCTGAATGGTGGCAAATGTGGGTATTTTCTCAGGTACCAATAAAAGGTCCACTGCCACAAGGTTTCTATTTCCATTTTGTACCGGTCTTCTAAAAAGGTTGAGCAAAACATGGTCTTAATCTCTTTCCAAATCTTTATATAATTATCATGAGAATATATATATATATATATATATATATATATATATATATATATATAATCAAAAAATGTCCAGTAGCACCTTAGAGACCAACTAAGTTTGTTCTTGGTATAAGCTTTTGTGTGCATGCACCAAGAACAAACTTAGTTGGTCTCTAAGGTGCTACTGGACAATTTTTTATTTTATTTTTTAATATTTTGACTGCGTCAGACCAACACAGCTACCTACCTGTATCTTGAAATAGATTAAGAATCCTTGTAGTCAGCCATATCCCTAAATATTTCACCTTTTTGTCTAATTCTTTGTTTACATTCCCCGTTTCTAGAAGGACGTGCTAGCAGTGCCTTTTCCAAAAAGCCCACCACCATCACTACAAACCACTGAGATTTTCTTCCTCGTTTAGTCCTGCCTTTCCCAACCTGTTGCCCTCTATCTGTCTGGGAACTCAACTTCCATAACCCCCAACCAGCATGGCCCATGGCCAGGAGTCATGGGAATTATAGCCTTAAAATCTGTTGGGCACAAAGTTAGGGAGCTCTGCCACAGATAAACAGGGGGAAGAGGAGATGACAAAATAATTTCTCTCTGCCACTTAATATTTTGTATGAATGAAACCACTTCCCCCCTCCATTTTTCTTTGTATTTGCCTTTGTAGCCGTAGGATGCTATGAGCTACATTTTTAGTCTACCGCTGATGCATAATATTTCATACTCACTGAATTCTGAACTACATTTCAGCTCACCAGCCATTTTATTATTTTTGTCCTTTATTTCTTCCTGTGAGGACTAAATAAAGGGTGTAAGTAGTATTTCTCAATAATGCTGGTTGGTATTCCATCTGGAAATAATTCAGTTTTCTCACCATATATAAGCAGCTGGCCTTTTGCAGCATTCCTTCCTCGAATGTTTCCTGCAATACATTCATAGGAGCCTTCATCTTCTTGCTGAAAGTCTGGGATTTCAAGGATTCCTTTGGATGTGTGGATTTTCCTAGCCAATGGGCTACCATCAGGTTTCCTCCAGATGATACTGGGAACTGGACTAAATGAATATAAGTCAATAGACAAGGTAAGAACCCAGGTAATCCTTTTTTATATGAAGGGAGGAAGTAAATCTTTGAACTTTTGACATTATCAGCAACTACCAAAAAACTTAAGAAGTTATTGTTCTGAAATGATCCCAAACACACACACACACACACACACACACACACACACATGCTTTCAAATCCCTGCGACGGGGTGAGCTCCTGTTGCTCGGTCCCAGCTCCTGCCCACCTAGCAGTTTGAAAGCACGTCAAAGTGCAAGTAGATAAATAGGTACTGCTCCGGCGGAAAGGTAAATGGCATTTCTGTGCGCTGCTCTGGTTCACTAGAAGTGGCTTAGTCATGCTGGTCACATGACCTGGAAGCTGTACGCCGGCTCCCTCGGCCAGTAATGCGAGATGAGCGCCGCAACCCCAGAGTCGGACACGACTGGAACTAATGGTCAGGGGTCCCTTTACACTCTCTCTCTCTCTCTCTCTCTCTCTCTCTCTCTCTCTCTCTCTCTATATATATATATATATATATAATATTTTTTGGGGGGTGTGTGTTACAAGGTACATAAATTGTCTCTATTTTCAGATCATCAAGTCCTTTCTACAGATCAATCATATTTGATGTGAGACTTTGATGTTATATACAGTATAAGGGGGGGTAGAGGTTCCATTTCAAACTGAAATATCTAACTAGTCCTAAAATCTGTCAAGGCTCCATTTTCCAAATATTTGGTGCTACTGAGAGCCTGTGAGGTGCAGTGGTTAGAGTCTTGGCCTAAGATCTGGGAGATACAGGTTTCAAATCGCCCCCTTGGCCTTGAAGCTCACTGGGTGACCTTGGGCCAGTCACTGCCTCTCAGCTTAACCGACTTCACAGGGTTGTTGTGGGGATTGCCGGTACATGACGATGGGGAGAACCATGTGCATCATCTTGAGCTCCTCAGAGAAAAAGGTGGGATGGAAATGCAATAAGTAAATAATTTGAAGGGGAAACAGCTGTTTGCAGTCACTGCATAAAACAGTCTTGAGAACGAATCCAGAGTGGGGCTGGGGAACGTGAAATTTGTGCCAAGAAGCCTACTTTTACCCAGTAATTTCCAGAAAGTTCTAACATTGTAATTGTAAATTGCCAAAAGGTTCTAACATTGTAAAGACTGTAAATTGTAAAGACTGCTGATGTTATCCAGGCATGAGATTTAATAGGATACAGCTTACTTTGTCAGATGTAAACTGCAGTACATGGATTTCCACACACACACGCTTGCAAACATCACATGAAGCACGTTGTTTTATTTTCACAATAAGCCTGCTTAACGACAAGATCTAGGGGTAGAGATCCTAGAAGCCTTGCTACTGTTGCTGAGATGCACTTGAAATGTCTAAGAGGAAGCAAAGCGCAGCGTTGAAGGTGCCTTAAAGATAATCTAACTCAAATCCATCCCCTCAGGCAGGAACAAGAAATGTGAATCTGCAGAGAGAATAGCGCAGAGAAGGAAACCACACACAAACTCGCCTCAAACTGGTTGCATTTTACAACAAACAAAAGCTTTACTCTGTTTGAGTGGATCACTACAAATCAAACCGATGGAACATTAGACATGACACTAAAAGAGGAAGCTAAGAATTATAAATTACAAGCAAAAGGCAAAGGAGTGATGAGCAGAAGGAGGGGACTAGAGAGACTGGAATAAGGAGAACTTTTATCGACTAGGGGGAGCAATGCTTTGTTTTGCATTTTTATAGCTTTTTATCATTTTAATTTATATTTAGATCAATGTTCTTTATATGATAAAACACTCAAGTGTGAACATGGCTATAAATACTCCGAGAGTTTCTGGCAACATCAGAAAACACACAAGGCTCACTTTCTTGATTTATTATGTCACCAGAACGCTTTGAAATATTAATAGTCCTGCATTTCACGGCTGCCTTTCATGCTCCTGCAAAGGAAAATAAGCTGCCTTGCTGCAGCAGAAAGACCAAAAATGCTTTCAGAACAGCTTTTAACAGAGGCTTTGAGGCAGTGTTGGCAATAATGCTGTTGTTGTTGCTGCTGCTGCCACAGAAAGCGATATGCAAAGTTTCAGATGTGATGCGAATCTATCCAACACAAACTGTTCTGATTCATGTAAATAATAGCAATAAAAAGTGTTGGTTGGTTAGATGGTGGCCATTGTCTGGCTTTCCATCTTTTATTGAGCTTTGAGTTTGCACAATCCACTTCCAATGTGCAGTAGGAAGTAGGCACATGGGCCTGTGTCCCACTGCATGGAATCAGCTGCAGGTTTTACCAGTGTTTGAATCCTGAATAATACTGTATAGCAGAAGTGGTTCCCAACTGGTGAGCCGTGGACCACAGGGGGGCCATTGTAACCCACCCAAGGGGGTCTGTGGCACCATTCACATAACAAAAACTACCATAGAGATAACAAAATTTTCAAAAGCAGGAGGTCCATGGCTTTGCTTTTGAAAAACAGGGGGTCTGCAGTTCTTAGCTAATTGGGAACCACTGCTATATGGAGATAGAAACCAATAAGCAGAAGGAATATTATTCTTGTAGCAGGTGTGCATTTGTTTTTCTCCTTCCTCAAGGAAGACTGACTCCCAAAGGGAGCAGGTTGTGGGGAGGACCATGTGGGGGGCCTGATGGATCTTCATCCTGAGCTCTTCAACCTTTGTATAAGAAGTGTGGGCATGTGAGGTGGTTGGGGAGAGAAACAGCAGGGACACTGAGGCATTATTGGGTTAAGGATACCCTTTAGTGATCTGCCAGGCAGTAGGACTGGTGGGACTTATGGGGATGCCCTTTAAGGCCCGACATGCACATTTTGTGTGAATGGTGGACAGTAGCACCCAGATGCATGTGTGGAATTCACATTCAAGGCTCACCTCGTAATCAAGCCTCCCCCCCCCCCGCTGCTGCCCAGTTTGCTGGGGAGTCACCATCTGCAACTGTATGACATGCTAAAAGGATCTGAAGGGATGCTGTTCTACCAGAATTAACTAAAATTATCACTTGCCTGTACTTTCTGAATTTGGTTGATTGGTTAAACTGTTTGCAGTTCTTCCAAGCTGTTATATTAAGAAATATGGCCATTATCCTAATGTTTCGTCTCATGAGTCTTCTTGGCAGGTGTGATCCATTGTAAGTACAGCATCTTTCCCTGAGCCTCTGCACTTTTGAGGCACTCTGATATTTAAACTATCGGCAGTACGATCAGTTTTGTGTAACATTTGAATTTTTTATGTTTGTGTTATATTTTTGGGGTGTGTTGCTGGCTGCTCTGAATGCTATTTTATAGTGGAATGGTGGGGTATAACTTGTTTTACTAAAGGAAACAAATACAATTGCTTTATCTTCTGGCTTTTTGCTTGTGGAAATCGAAAACACCTTTCCACTGGAGAACTTGGGGATCATGCTACCTTTGTAGACTTGGCCCAGACCTAATCAATGTCCGCAGAATTGAAAAACACACACATCTACAGTACTGTGATCCTACAAAGCTGCTTTATAGTGTACTAGACAACTGGTCTATTTCAGGAGCAAGGAACCTCCAACCCACAGATGAAACTTGGCCCATCAAGAGTTTGAATTTGGCGCATGAGGCCTTGCTCCACCAACCACACCCATGCGTCTCACACCTGACATAAGAGCATTCTCTCCTGCTGCAGTTTTGCAGAGCCAAAAAGCAGCCTGCCCACCTCTACCTAGTCCAGTAGGATCTATTCTGACTGGCAAACATTTCAGACATATTGTTAGCACTGGTACCTGCAGAGACAACTCAGATAATATTGTAGACATGGGTAACAATTATGCTGCCCACTGAGTGGAAGAGCTGCAACTCAGAAGTAGGGCACTCCATGAAAAAGCTCCCGGGTTCAGTTCCTGACATCTCCTGGTAGGTCTGGGGTAGACTAATGCCTGAAACCTAGGAGAGCCACTGGGCTCTTCCTTAATCCATAAGTGAATGGAATGAGGGGGTGGGGGGAGACTGCAGTTTGTGAAAAAATGGCAGGAGAACTGTCCTCGGGTTCTGTGACCAGGGAAACTCTTCCCTCGGTGAGAGTTTTCAAGAATAAAACGGTGCCTCTTGAATTCTAGCATTTCATGCCATTGTTGGTACTACCTATTGGGTTTGTTTGATCTGTCCCCAGCTAACTCTTTAACTAGAGATCCTGTAGACTTGGCCTGAAACTTGATCCGTGCAAAGTTTGTGTTCCATCCAACCCTTCACTGTCAGTTGTTATTTTTCATTTCTAATGTAGACTTGGGCATCCATACCAAGAAGTGCTGCTCTAATTGGAACTCCCTTTTTCAAACTTCTATCATCTCTTGTATGAAATGTGAAATGTTTTCTGATCAGGTCAAAGAAAAAATGTAATTGGAGTAGACTTGTAGTAGATTGATATAGATCATGGGTGGCATTCTTGAGGGTATTACAGGCTTTTAAACCAATATCACATATTTTAGCCATGGGCAAATGACTTCTTTTCATTAAAACGGGATACAGAATTTGATTCCAAACCCATCGTCAATTTTGATGGTGTTTTTGTTTGTTTTTTGTTTAAAAATAGCATGAAATCTCAATAAATAAATTAAAAACACTCATTTTAGAAGAGGGTGGGGGAAATTAAGAACTCACCACCTACACTTATCTTACCCAGAAATGAACCATTTACATACTTTTCTAACCTCTGCAAACTGTACAGTCTTTTTTTTAATGTAACTTCTGGAATAAGACAAAGTTGGCAATGAACCACCAAAGCTAGAGGCGGCACTCCATGAGGAAAAGCCTCTTCTGTCAGGCTGTCAGCTCAGGTTTACTGTGTCCTGCGATGAGGCTGTCCTCTTGTTTTCCTTTTCCATATCAAATACTCATAATTACTTCCTCGGGGATCTTTCCCAACAAGTCCTTTCCTCCTCCTCTCCCTTCTCCCTTTCCTTCTTTTGTGTATGCCTGTGTATTTTTATTTTTATTTTTTTCCATGAGACTAAAGCTATCTGACACATAAAGGCAGTGTGTGCTTTACCATTGCTTTACTTAGATAAGTTGTTGCATTAAACACTTAGCTGTGCTTTATTCTCTTCTAAGGATAATGGCTTTGTGCTGAGTTGCAAGAAATGATACAAGAATCAAGAGAGTGATAAGGAATTCTAGGCAGGGGTGGATTATCAATTGTGCTGCAGAGTAGGGCGGCCCCAACTAAACCAGGACACTTTGCTGTGGTATAATATCTGGAATTCCCATTGCTGCCTGCATTCAGTTTCATGCATCTTTGCTGCAACTCTCCATGTGTTCCCTTTGCATTAATAGGAGGCAAGCAGAAGCCATAATCCCAGTATGACAATGTATAGAGAAATGGTAGACTGCTTATCATGAAGACGAGAATATCTTTTGTACTGCAGAAATATTTAGGTCAGGCTGTAGTAGACAGGAACAAAGAGGATTGTCTCTGAATGTGTATGGATATTCCCATTTGGCAGGTGAAGGCTAGCTAATGAGAACTTGTGGTGCATGCTGCAAAGACAGGAAGCCTTTATATATGGGTCAACAGATGAATTCAAGGGCCTTTTACCTGATGAGTATTAGGATATTGCTGAACAGCTTTCAATATTATCTCACTTGAAAAGAAACCAAATCCACAGGTTCCACAAACTTCCTGTTGTCCCACAACATCACACCCAAAGTGCAGCATTCACATGTTTTCGTGTGTGGAGGAAATGTACAAGATGCTGACACTGAGAAAGCTTGTGTGTCTCCTGGACAACATAAAGGCTATATTTTAGTTCCAAACAGCTGGGGAAGAAAAGAAAGTGCAATGAATTTGTTTGTGCTGTTCAAAGAAAAACCCAAAGCCAACACTACGTCCCTTAGCCAATCCTCAGCAATTCTGGGTAGAGACTGTTACCACAGAGTGCTGTGTGGGATCAATAAGGATGCTTTAGGAAGTTGATCTTTATGAATTTTGATAGGAATTGGCCTGATCTGGTGTCAGGCAGCCAGGCAAGGCTTACCTTCCCCCTCTCTGTAGATAACAGCATGAAGCGAAAGCAGTCTTTTGCAGCAAGAGAGAGGTTTCTTGAACACAGCACAAACATTCAGGTGCTCCCAACTGAGTTCCTCCCACTTCCCTCTAGTTACTTCCGTCTTCCCATCTCCTCACCACATGATGCCTCCACCACTGAGCCTTCTGAGAAGCTACCATATCCAGATCTAGGGCTCATGGCCTGCACACTTCCTAGTGAGGGAGATTCAACCAGCTCTCTCTCTCTTCCCGTTCCTCTCCCCTTGGTTGTTCTTCTCCCAGCTCAGCCCAAATTTCAGTTTCCAAACTGTGTCCTTCCGTGAACCGTTGCTCTAGGTCGATACTATCCTCCTGCTCCAGAGGAGCTTCAGGATCAGGCCCTTGCACAGAGAAAGGGGGCGGGGCGGCTCCCACCATTCTTCCTCAGAGCAATACCTTTCAGTCTGGTTCCTGACATCTGGTCAGAATCTATGAAGTGATCTTCTGCGACTAATGTGCAGATCAGAACTGAATCTGCACTTCTAAGATGTTTCAGTTGAGTTCTTGACTGATTCTATATAAACAAAATACATTTCACAATATGTATTGCACATTTTTGCAAAAAAAAATAAAAATAAAAGAAATAAACCCCAGGTTAATGCAGAAATGGGATGGAGCCAAATTATGCACACAGGTCATATCTGCACTATACATTTAAAGCAGTATCATACCACTTTCAACAGTCATGGCTTCCCCCAAAGAATCCTGGTAACTATAGTTTGCTAAGAACACTCATAGAACAATATAAGAACAACTATGAAAATAATGGCTGTCACCTGGCCTCAGGTTCATGTGAAGAGGTTACAGTCATTAATACCCTTACATGGAAATGTCTTATATGAATCAGTTGGACTCCTGAGTAAACATTCATGGAATGAGACTTTGGTTCTGAAGCTGTGGCAACACATGACTCTCAGTTCATTATGAAAGGCCTGCTTAGCAGTGATCCATTGTAACTAAGAAGTGGAAATATTTTAACAAGAAGGGGGGGGGGAGAGAACTCTTGCAAAAAGACCACATTAAAATTTCATATCCAAAGAGAGAGGTTTTTGCTACTGTTCATTTTAATAAGAGTCCGTGTTTTATGTGATAATTTAAAGACACTGGAAAAATACAGTGTTTGAATTAAGGGCAGTTTTCGGTTTATTACCTCAGTTCTACAAATACCCATTAGTAAGTAGTTCCATACTCTAGTGTTTATACGTTGTGTCTAATAATGTAATCTGAAAAAATAACCTTTGCTAACAACAGTATATTGTATGTTTCCCCCCTGATACTGGATGCGATAGTGATTCGGAAGGAAAAGCATATAACTGAGCAAAATATGCTTGAAATACATATGGGATACTTTTTGACATGAAGTTAATATTTGCAATATTCAGACTTTACAGGATTTTTCAATTATGCCAGTCCATTTTCTTTATGAGAAATTTCAAAGCAAAATTTCAATTCCCATTTTGAAGAACAAACCCTTATGACATTCAGAACCAGAATTCTTGCCAGAAGCTTGACTGCTTTGATTTAGGCCAGCTTCAACTTGAATTTCCCACAAGCTGTCAACTTTCAAACACTAAATTGTTATTGCAATGTAACCAATGCTGGTGAAGTCTTGTTCGGCCACCCTAAGCACATTGGGGGGGGGGTGTTTCCCTGAACCCTATGTAGTATATTTGGAGAGGGATGGAGGGGGACGCACATGAGAAGTGGGAAGGGAAATTCTGTTGCGTAATCAAAAGTCCTTGTGCTGGTGCAAGTACTTCTAAAAATCTTAAAATGGTAAATGGCATACCCCTGCTCCAGAAAGGATTCAACACACCCCTCGAAAACCTGTTCCCAATTTTGGCAGCGATTTTACCCACTGAAACATTCCACTTTATCACTTAACAGTTTGGTCAAATCTTTCCCAACCACACCAAGCTGCAAGAGTGGCACAGCTGTATATCTTTATTTCCTACTTCTTGCCTTAAAGCACTAGCTTAAGACATTTTTTTTAAATTATAATATTGCCCTGCCATGTCCTGCCATGTCCAGTCCGTAAAATGTCAATATGGGTAGAATCATGTTTCACTACTTTCCTGGAGATAGCATACTTTCTCTATGGTAATTTTTGAGTAATACGGGGCATTTTGCAACTCCTTTGTAGTGGCGCAGTTGTACTACCACAACTTGCTTCATTAGTGTACTGTACTGTTTTTATTATTCCTTGTGACAACGTAGCACATGATGACCTCTGTCCCCAGTCTGACCTGGGTTTTGCATTTGCATTAGTGTAATCTGTGGTTTGGTTGCAAGTTGGATATAATTGCAGATGTCACTGTGGTACTGATGTTTGCATTATGCTATTAATAGTAATGAGGCCATATTTCCTCATTTAAAAGATGCATATAAAGGGGTGTTTTTTGGGCATGATAGCCACTGATGCAAACATAGCTTTGTGTAAAGGAATTACAAGATCTCAAATGTGTTATGCTTCACAAATAATTAAGATCCCCCCCCCGACACACTTCAGCATGAATAAGTGGACACAGTGCAGAAATGTGCATCTATGGCAGTGAAGATAAATCTATAATTCGTTTGCCTGAACGCTCCAAAGCATTGAAAGAACACTGGCTGCAGTCACTATTTTATTTATATCCTACAGAACAGGCAGCAGGCCCAGGAATCCATAAGTTACCAAATTAAAACAGAGAAGAAGAAAAATATTTTCTTCGAAGTGACAAGTCTAGTCACACTGGGCATCAATTTCAGTTTGACTGGAACAACGCAGGAATAGCCAATAAGCAAACCTCGTCTCTCCCTTCAAATGAAGGTGCATGCAGAATAACCCTCGGTCAATCATACAATATCTGTGCTGCATCATTCATGTCACTCCTCTCAGGATACTTCACAATAAAATTAAATTTGCAGCTCAGATAATTACGACCATGCCTGGTTAAACAAATGAGACAAAGCAGAGATGAGAAAAGCTGTGCCGGTGGCTTTTGGCACCAAACACTGACATGGGGTGGGGGAAATAAGTTCCAAAAGGGCATAATAATTAAGTGGTTCAGCTTTCCTGCGTGATTATTTAGGTCTCAGCCCTGAGCAGAACTGCATGTTTGCAAAGAGCTCTAACGGAATAAGGGTACTTAAGGGACTTCCTCACACTGCATACTCCTGCCTGGCAAAGCGAGTTCTCCATCATGGAGAGCGCGTGTTGCAGAAGGGTTAACAAGACAACTCCCTTGTTGCTGGGTGGGTCAGTTTGGATGGCCACAATTGTGATTGGGCTCCTCTTGTTGTTGGGGAGATGTTGATGTTGCAAGTTGACGATTGACAGCCACATCCCTTTAAATTCCCTGCACGCAGCATGGAGCTTTCTCTTTTGCTGTGTGCATCGGATCTCCCGCCCACCCTCCCTGTTTTCAGGGCCTTTTTGCATTTGACCTTGCTATGCCTGTCATGGGGTCGCCTGCTTTGGAGCAGGAGCCTGGTAGGCATTGGTTAAAATTGGTTGGTGGAGGGGTAAGGAATCGGCTGTGCCAGTTTTTCGACTGAACTAAAACCCTAGGATTGGGTTAATTTCAAGTTTATTCTCTGTTGCTACATTATTTTCTTGGCAAATTCAGCTCCAGCTGTGATTTCTGTGGTCTATTATGACAAATAGTTGCTTTCTTTTTAAAAACCTAAACTCTGCTGTGGTTGTAATTTGGGTAAGTCTCTCCCCCACCCCCTGGCTCCCTAATTGGTCTTTGTTCTGTCAGGTATTTCACTATAATTGTGTCTTTTGCTGTCAAATAATATAAAAGACAGCAAAAGCTAAATTAATCCTTTGACCTTCAGCTTTTGAAACTAATTCCACTAAGAGATAATGCACACAATTTGTGTTTTTCCTCATAACAAGGAATAAGAAGAAGGCAGGGCTGAAATAGCATTTATCTGCTAGACTCTCTTTCCAAATATTCCATCCAACACTTATGAAGAAACTTTTATGAGGAAAATTTACTCTCTAGAAAATGCTCATTGTTTTTTTTTTATCAGACCAAAATATTTAGTCATAATACTCTAGAGAAGTCACAGTAAACCTAAATATATCTAGGAATTGGAACAGGAAGCTGACATTTCAGATGTGGTGTTTTGCCAAGAGGATTGGAAAGAAGCAAGCTAGCTGGTGGGAAAATTCTTCCTTATTTATTTTTCAAGCATTTCACATCTTAAAGATGTGCAATTTAATTTGTTTCCTCACCCCAGTTTAAGCTCTTCTTTAATGTGGGTCAACTTGAAGAGCTGACACTACATTTGCAATGATGTTTAAAAAACCAAAGCAAATTGATTTTCTGGTTGCCCTAATTATTTCTCATTTTAAAAATGAATAAGAGATGGGCACATTTCCCCTAAAACCCAAATAAACATGTGAGACAACATAGGGGTGAATATGGCCACAACTTTATTAATATAGCACATTTGTAAAATAAATAAGGCCTCTTCACTACTGTCAAAGTTGATGAGAAACATGGGTCTCATCAACCTTGTTGGGTACCCATTGATGGTTCCTGGACTGAAAGAAGTCACTGTATGATCCCTCCTCCTCACAGTCCTCTGCTCCTCTTTTTCAAGGAGCTGAGGGTGCTACAAGTAGCAGCATTAACCACACACTGCCAACCCTTTGCAGCTAACAATGCTACCTATGCTTAGGGACATGCCTGTCCCAGTTCCCTTGCACCAGGCAACCACGATGGCTGGGCTGGGCATTCCTTCCTGCACTACAATGTTGGACCACACTTTCTGCCTGTTGTGTCGGCCAACAATTTATCTGCTTAGAAAACCCAATGGTAAAAATATACCCATCTGTCATGACAAGAGGTGGGCAGACTCTATTCAGCATAATTCAGAATGGCACTCGAGAGCTTTCTTAGAGCTTGGATAAAGCTAACAGCTCTTTCCCAGCTCGTTTTGTAAGCGTATATTTGCAGGTGATGCAGAGACAACACACATCATTGTACTTTTCACTTGGAAATACACAAGCATCCAGAACTCTGAGTTGTTCCTCAGAGTGAGGAAGAGGGAAAGAGGTAAAGTCAAGGCACAGCCACTTCCGCTGCATATCAGTTAACAAGTAAAGTGCTGGGAAGGTGAGGGAATTTAGATGCAGGAGCCATGGCAAGGATGAAGAGAGGGAGTGGAAATTTGTCATCCCCTCACCCACTGCCTGAGGCAATTGTCTCCTGTTGACTCATGACAGAGCTGACCTTGATTTTAATGGTATTGACTTTCACTCCAAAACTTTAATTCAAGATGGAGCAGTTTCCCTTGAGAAGTTGTGGACTCTCATTCCTTGGAAGTTTTTCATGGATGCTTTAGCTGGGTTTCCTGCATTACAGGGGGTTAGACTAGATGACTCTTGGGATCCCTTCCAACTCTGCAATTCTATGATTCTAAGATAGACCTGTTTAAGGAGGGTAATGAAATGCATGCTTAGTTACCTTGATCTGAAGAACTAGTGTCCATATTGTAGTTATTTGGATCAAATTATCAGAAATTAAGCCTTATGTGTTGAAGCATATGTGTACAGTGAAGTTTAAAACCTAACAGCTTTGCATAAATGGAACATTAACTGGGACAGCAGAAGCATTTGCAGTAGTTTGCATAAGTTTCTCATACTGAAGGATTTAATAACATTGGTAAAATGTGTATACACACACACAAACCATCATTCTTTCAGAAAGATATAGTTTTGTGAGAATGAATGCTTAGCCAGAGGAGCTTGGTTATCAGGAAACAGCAAATAACTTATTAAAAGTTGAAATAAAAAACCAATGACTTGGTGGAAAATTCACCCATTCCCCACAGCCTAACAGCAGGGATACAGCAGGAGGGGTGTTTGGGCAGCCTACTGCTTTGGTGAGATGGTATATTTGTCCTCTATAAGGCAAACCTGCAAGATTTCTAGGTAAGGTAATTTAAAAAACCTTTCTATGACCATGGGATATCACTCAAATCCAAATCAATACCCATTTGGTTGACTATTTGAGAAATGTCCTTATTTTATTACAGCAAACAAGCATTATGATTTTTTATTTTTTTCAGGAAAAAAAATGAAGAACCTTACTTTCCAAGGGCAAAGCATTCCAGTTTAACTGATGATCCTTTTGCTGCCAGTGTTGTTTCTGGAAAACGCACTTCAATCTTTGGTTCGTACTCCCCCATCACACCTGTTGAACATCAAAACAGGGAGCGCTCCAGTTGTGCCTCAGACCTGTCTTACTACAACAGATTATCAGTGTGACATTGAAAATTGTGGCCTTACTTCTTCTTATGGAAGCTAGTAAATGTCTTCCAGTGAGAACATGAACAGGCTACTGTGGAAAACCTCATCACCATGCAGGTGCTTAATATGAATTCTACAAATCAAATCATACAAGTGACTTCCCCTTGACCTCTTGAACCATATTGTGAAAAAGAAGCTAGCATTCAGCAGTTGTCATGCAGCACATTACATTCTTTTTCAAACTCTTAAGATGGCTTGATTTCTGTAAAAATGCAGCCCTAAAGTCGGATGCATTTCACATTCCAACCCTCTGAGAAATGGGTTTCCGTCTGAGAAACTGGGCAAACCCCTCATTAGACAGTGCAAAACACAGTCATTCCACCGCATATCATTTTAAGCCTTTCTTCAACAAAACTAGCTGAATAGATCCCATTTCCATTGAATTTAGAGTATTTTTTCTGCTTTTTTCTCTTTTTAAATACATACTCAAATGCTTTAAAAATATATTTTTTATATAGATGTAACAGTATGCCACCAGGCTGCACAACTTATTACTCACCAACCACATTAACCATGCAATATAGATGTGCTTAGCAAACACCTCTACTTTATGCAAGGGATGCAGGTGGTGCTGTGGGTTAAACCACAGAGCCTAAGGCTTGCCGATCAGAAGGTTGGCGGTTCAAATCCCAAAGACGGGGTGAGCTCCCGCTGCTCTCTCCCAGCTCCTTCCAACCTTGCAGTTCGAAAGCAAGCCCCCCCAAAAGTGCAAGTAGATAAATAGGTATCGCTCCGGCAGGAAGGTAAATGGCATTTCCATGCCCTGCTCTGGTTTCACCAGAAGCAGCTTAGTCATGCTGGCCACATGACCCGGAAAAACTGGCTCCCTCGGCCAGTAAAGCGAAATGAGTGCCACAACCCCAGAGTCGTCTGCGACTGGACTTAACAGCCAGGGGTCCCTTTACTTTTTTATACTTTATGCAGGTTTAAAATGAGGAGATTACTCAAACTGCTAGTAAGAAAAATCTCTGGCATCTCAAGCATCTGGTATATATATATATGATGGGGGAGCACATCAGTGGGTGTGACAGATCTCCAAAGGTGTAGGCCTGGTGTTCTGTAGCAGGGAGCCAATGCTACTCGTGTAGACTTCCTGTCTGATTTCATGGTTCTGACTCATGAAGGTAGTCTATACAAGTAGGAGGAGCAGCACATCCCATGTTGCTGCTCCCTACACCACATACCTGTTCCTGCTGCCGCCACCTGTTCTGCCACTATTCCATGCCCTGCCACATCCTCGGCTGGTGGAGAAGTGGCACCACCATCGGCACTGATTTTGGGTGAGATTGTCAAGATTCTGCATGATATCTTGCCCAAAATTGTGTGAGATCTTGCACTCTCTGCCTCAAATGGGTCTCTCCTCCACCCCCTACCTTTGGGTTTCAATCCTCCTAAGTCATCTTTGAGGAAAAGGCGGGGGGACAGATATGCCCCTGCTACAGGAACAGAAATGATTGTTGTCCTCCTGAAATGTAGGCAGTTGTTCAAAGTCACATACATTGCTTTTCCCAGTTATGCTAATTGTCCTTCCCACTGTTGACATGTGGTCCCTGTAAGGTCCCCACAGGGGAATGTGCCCTTGGGCTGAAAATGTCCCACAGCTTTACAATATGGAACATAATGCCTTGCAATAGTTGTATGCTTTTTTTTTTTTTTGGCTACATTTAAGAGGGGCCATGGCTTGAAGGAGCTAACTCATTTCAAAAACACTTCACCAAAAGATTTCTCAGCTATGTATTTTCAACTGCGAACATTTAATTAAAAGCTTTTTTTAAAAAAAAAATAAGTGCCTTTCACTTCAGTGACTAAACTGGATTAGATCTAGTGTTCTGCTTTTTAGATCTAAACAATGAAAGCCTGTCACATCTGAATCTGAGCATTCTTGGAATAATAACATTAGCATGTGGATTAGGATTTATTTTACCATGCCTCTTTCCCCTGCAGTGTGCTTGGTTTACTGTTGACATATCTTTCTGACAAACTGACTGGCCTAACAGTCATTTGCTCTTCCCAGAAATCCCAGGGACTAGCAATCTCTAACAGAGGATTCCTAGCAGGTCACCAAAATAAAATTCATTTTTTAAAAAACCAATTGCATTTGGGAAAAAAAACTTTTGCGGTGTATTTAAGCCACTTTATTGCCCTTTGCTTATTTGCTCAATTATTTCATTTTAGCAATGATGAGCAGACTCAAAGTATAGACTCAAAAGGAGCTCTTTGATTAATGTAAATGGGTAACACAAATGTTGTGATAATCTATTGCACTTCAAAAATATCAAGGTGATATAATATGCAAGTATTTATAGTTCACTCTTCATTCAAGAGTCCCAGTTTGGCAAAGGGTAACATTAAAATCACAGTTAACATAAATAAATAAATAAATAAATAAATAAAAGCACCATAACATTAATAACAATCACAAATTACACAGGTGGGAGAAGCAAATAAGTGCATCTAAACCTGTCTTCTGAATGAAAACAATCTACAGTCATGATTCATCTATGAGAGGAGGCCATTCTAAACCTGCAAGGCTACCACGGAGAAAACGCTCTTCTGGACCCCTCGACTGCAAACCTCACTCAGTGTGGGATCACCAAGAGAGTCCTCTGTAGACAAGTCGGCAGGCTGCATTTTTAAGGTGGTTTAATTGAGATTGTACGCAAAACAAGCCTTACCATCACTACGGAGTACAAGGGGTGTGGGTGGGCCCTGCACACTTTGTTTGGCTTCTGTGTTGGTTACAACACATGTGTAGTTGCCCACATCAGAAGGTTCCACTTTGGCGATGTATAGATTTCCTGTCTCTTGAGATACAAATCGACGACTGTCCTCCTGAACATATAAGGGATTATCATTGAAAATCCAAGCATAGGATAAATCTGGAAAACATCAAACACTTATTACACATATTTTCCTAGCAAATCTCTGAGAGATAGCACTATTGGAGGCAAATTGTGATTTCAGTTTTTGATAAAGTTAACAAATATAGAAAAGCAAGGCTCTAATGGTAAATCTTCTAGCAGCGTTTCATTCATCCTGATTCATTCATTGTCCTCCCCCTGTTCAAGTGGTTTTCTCCCCACCCTTTATATGAAAATAAAATGCTGAAATAACACCACTCTCTTTGTCATTTGCCATTTGTAATGAGAGTGCCTTAGGGTTAGGGAAACATGTAGATGCAATGATGTCACCAGCAAATCATGGATAGTAGAACATTTATAAAATCCAGCCAGGGATCTAGGTGGCAGGAAGAACACCAGTTGACAGATGCAAAATCAGTAATGATTTGAGCCATCACAAATCACCCATTTTCATCTCCAACAGAACAGTTTTTAATGGAGATGAGTCACACACTTGAATGAGTTGTCATCAGGTATAGCAGGTTCGAGAGAAGCAGCCCTGGGAATAATGTGGGTAACAGTGTAGAGGCAAGGAGCCTATGTGTTGGGCTACTTTAACAGCTTCCCTTTCTTGTCCGCAGTTGCTGGGTACATTGCAATGGAACACATTTTTATCAGATAGGATGAACTGTATTCTCAACGGGTTAATATAATACTCTCAGTCCTTGGACACATGTACATCTGCAAGTACAGCTGATAATTATATGTAACAACTGATTTTGAGTCAGTTCTAAGGAAGTCAAATACGGTATGGCAAATGGGTGGATTACATTACCCTTGAGAAAGCTCCAAACATTGTTTTCCAATTCTAAGTCTTCTGTCTTCACACTGCTTTCTTTGGAATGACTTTATAAAGTCTGGCAAAACTCACCCTTCCCTTTCTTTCACTACTTCCTTTGGAAGGACTTCATCTAAGCAACTGAAGACTAAAGGGTGTGTCTAGAGGAGGCAAACTTTTTCACTCCCTATCTTGGCTCATATGTGTGGGACAGGAAGTATAGGGATAGCAGTACTTAAAATTCAGGCCCAACACAGTCCATTTAGAAAGGGGCCCACTTCTGATAGACCTTTGTCTATACAGCACAGTTGCCTAGATCACCATATGCAAATAGCAATGCCAATTTGCAAGTGAAAACAAAGGCAAACAAAAGTGGATGGTTTCGGCTCAGTATGCTGCCTCAATTAGCCGATAAAAGCTATTGCACTTGTGTGGACTCTTATTCGGAAAACAGTGAACATACTTAACACTCAAAAAAGGAAAACAAATCCCAAGTATTACTTTCCACTTGAAGGGTTCTCGCTGGTCGTTTCCCCATTAAGTTATGAAAACACTTGACCAGACTAGTAGGAAGAAAGAGCCCTTCAGAGTCCAACACTAAAGAGGGCTCCCTATCTAAATTAACCCCATCTTCTCCAGGTTCATCCAATGAACTATGGATTGGTTTTTAAAACTTAGACCTGATAGACGATAGTCTGCATGGGCATTTTAAGTGGGTTAATACAGTACTTTTTTTAAAAAAGGCTATCACAGGCATGCAGAGTCTGCACAATCACACAATTTCTGCCTCCTCCAGCGTAAGAGAGACCAGCATCAGTGTATGTGGACTACAGGAGATGGTAGACATTCATAGACACCCTCTGCACTTCAAATACTTCCCACTTTGGGAGTTACACTTTTTTTTTCTTTTTGCACTGCTGTGCTTTGAGGGCCGACAATTTATATGTCAACTTTTCCTTTTCCTCTTTCCCCAGTAGCTGCTTCCCAGTGGGTGCTGGTAGCTCACCTCCTTTCTGTTCCCCCAGCAGCTCTGATCTGTCTGACTCACTGCTCTTCTGTCCAGTGGCTTCTGTTCACCTTCTGTCGCAATTGTTCCTTCCTGCTGTCTGCAGTTTGACAGCTGACTGCTGAGCTCTTTCTATCAGGCTCCGGCAGTGGCAGGAGCGGCATGGAAATTGTATTTTTAATAAAACATAGTAAATCAGAAGTTTTGAAATCTAGCAGTTTAGCATCCCTTAATTAAATGTATAATTCATGAGCCGAGCGAAACTCTCTGCCAACTGATTCATTTCAAAACATCGACTCTTTCCCCATTCCAGCTCCTTGCCATCATCAATGCCATTTTACAAACATTATTTATGTTCCAGTTGCAACATCAGCGTAGTATGATAATGAGTCTGTAAACACTAGTGGTTTCTCTGGAACTTTATGCTGACTTCCTATAATATTATGTGACTATAATTAGAAACAGCATGTCACTTGGGATCTATCAAAGATGCTTCCCTTCTGAAAGTATAAGTATCCCTCCCCCTATAAGGTAGTTAGGAAGTTAATAAAATCTAGGGGGGAGGGGAATGGAGTATGTGAAATATTGAAAAGGTGTGTTAGAGTAGGGATGGGGCTAGCACAGGAATCTGGGATCCTCAAAGAGGCATTATGTCTGCGAACAGAAACAAGATGAGGAAAGGCAGTGCTATTTTCCAAGAAAAAGAGGTGTCGGAACTCACAATGAATGCCTCATTTGTTCTCTTATAACGGCAATGGTACCAACCTGAGAGGTGCCGGAACTTAGTTCCGGCAAGCTCCAGCTGAAAATAAAAACCCAGAGGAAAGCCAACTTGCATCCCCTCTTCTCAACACACACACATGCCTCAGTTCTGTGTGCACATCAACTCTGGCCAGTTCTTCCACCCATTCCTCCTGTTTGGGAATCTGCAGAAATTTTAAATCTTCCTATTACAATCTATGGAGACCTCTGCATTCTGTCAATTTAAACTGACACATTAAAACCCATTGAATGCTCCATAATGGCTGGTGGGGGATTAAAAAATGATAAGAGGGTATTTGGGGTAAGTCACTTTATCCCTTACCCAACCCCCTGGTCTGAAGAAAAGGACAACCGAAATGATCAAGGGGCTGGAGCAGCACCCCAGTACAACAGTTGGGCTTTGTAGTTCAGAAAAATTAGTGAGGGAGCGTAGCTGTTGTTGGAGGAACTGGACATGGAGGAAGGGGTTAATTTCCTTCACAAGCGCAAATCACTCCAAGGTTGAGATAAGCCAACAGGTGGATGGTCAGCAAAGCCAGTTACAACAGTCCTGTGATGGCTATATGTGTGATTAAGGCGCATCAGCTTATCAATCCAGGGAGCTGTTCTGTCTGTCAAGGTCAGTCTTGAGAAGTGAGCCGGAGTCTGTGTTATGACTTGAACTGCTGGAACAACAGAAATACTTTATACTTGTCTGTATCTGTATCTGTATCTGTATCTGTATCTGTATCTGTATCTGTATCTGTATCTGTATCTGTATCTGTATCTGTATCTGTATCTGTAAAGCCTGCAAGCTATACGTATATTTCAATTTTCAGAACTGTACTACTGAAGCCTTATATTCCGCAGCATGGTAATGGACTGGTTCCCTAGGTCTGATCATAAAACCTATGCATACTGAATCTCCATGAGGATAACTCATGCCCCCATAATGTGTTGCACATTCAACAAATGTGTGCAAATACTGTAAAAAACAAAACAAAAAAGCAGAAAGAATGTCATATACTACCTCCATAGTGTGGGGGAGGTCCACAGAGCAGAACGACTCCTTGTCCTTCTCTGACTGATACGGTGCTTCTTGCTTTGGTTTCAAAGTTTTCAAGATCTTAAGGAGAGAAAAATAATTAAAAATCTGTCAGGTATTTCTATTTCGAAACCATGGAGACCATTTTGCTGGTTATACTGGGAGGACTTAGGAGGAATAAGCATGAAAATGATTTGCCTAGGTCCTTATTGGCTCTTGGAAAATGCCTGCTGTCTTGGTAAGTTTCATTTGAAGCATGGCAGCGCCACACTGGTAAGTTTCCTATTAGCAGGGACATCTTAGCCATTGAGGCTACTGGCACAAGGCGCCACGGCCTGAGGAGGGCACCTGTGCCCTGCAGCCCCGCCAGCAGCGCCGCTCTCGCCCACCTCTTCTCGGGCTGTAAACGCGGGGAGGCCGTCGGCGAGCCTCCCGTCAGCGCTGCAGCCAGGGCTCCCTGGACGGCAGCGTCACACCGCCGCTTCGGCTGAGCAGGTGGAGGCGGAGGCGGAGCACAGCTGGCAGCGTCCCCACCTGCCCCTCCGCGCCCTCTGGCTGCCCACCGCACCTGGCCCTGCCTGGTGGAGCGCAAGGGGCACCAGAGGGATCTTCGCGCCAGGGTGCCTGATTTACTTAAGATGGCCCTGCCTATTAGCTGAAATATATATATATATACTGAGAGCTTGGCTTTTTTACAATTTTTTGTCTTCTCATCTCCTTGAAGATATTGTCTACTTAGAGGTGGCTGAATGAACTGTAAGCAGTTTCAGTCTCTCATAAATACCGGTACACTGTGCACCCTCTTAGGGTCGGAGATTATAGCTATGTATTCATACAGCAGTTAACATGTTTAAAGTTTATGCTCATCCTCAGTTATATGGTTGTTTTATCAATGGAAATAATATTTTTAAGAAGCATTTTATTCTCCCTCTCCCTCTACCACCTGCTTTGAACATTCAGCCAGTTTTACAGGGAAAATGCTAGTGCATTTCTCCTAGCCACACTGAAATCTGAGCATGAGCTCCCCCCTCCTTTTTACCACATTTTATTGACAAAGGAAACAACAGTAACATTATTACCAACTCTCACACACCCCAAAGTACAGAGACACCATTAAAGAATAGTACATTAGAATCAAGGCGTAAAGTGATGCCGCCCAGCAAGAATAAATCAAACAAATGCATTGTTCCACAGTGTCATGTGAGAAGCTGAAGTATGGAAGCCATGTTCAATAGATTGCACATATTCAAGTAAATTAAACCATGTCATACAGAACATTGTGGTGTCCCCGCCCCCAAAGTACAGTGTTCTCTTTGAAGTGCTGCTGGCTTATCCATAAGAATTATGTCCCATATTTCATTCTTCATAAAGGTCTGTATTAAGAGTTTTCCAGTATCTGGCTAAAACAAGTTACGAGCCGCTAACAGGTGAACAATAAGATCTTTATTAGACAAATCTGATTCTCCCGTTTCATTCTCTAAGATACTAGTTTAGACCATACTAACTTCCTTCCCATAGCTTTTTGCCTGCCCTCAATGGAATACTTTACTCTTATGTTCAAGTTAAGCAGGAATTGGAGAACAAAATGAAAGGATCAATATATTTTATTATAAATCTAAATTTCAAATAAGTAGATCTAATGGACTATATGGCCCATTTTAATCTTGAATAAAATCAAAACCCACTAATCCTATATGGAGTTGGACTATAGCTGTCAACCTTCCTTTTTTGCAGTGGGAAACCGCACTGGAGTAAGGGAATTTCCCGCAAAAAAGGGAAAGTTGACAGCTACTGAGTTGGACCCAGACTTTAGTTCTACTAATATCAAGAATACTTAGTCATATAAGTATCACCATCTGGATCCACAATAAAATAAAGCGAAAACTATGTGAAGGAAAAAAACAGGAGTAAATGTATAAACTCAAGTCAGACCAAGATAATGATGCAGCTGAGCTGGTGAACTCAAATTCCATGTTCTTCTAGTAAAGCTGTTCTTCTAGTTAAAGCAAAACTTTTGGATGTGTCTAAAGATTTAAAAGAAAATTTCCACTAAGGGAATAAAATTGAACAGTGTTCATATAAAACGACTTTCTACAAAACAGGTAGAACAACACATGCTTACATTGTTCTGTTCTGGACTGCAAACTGGTACGGTTGCTCGGAAAACCAACTTCAGGGGGATGGATATGTGTGAAGTCTAATGAGGCTACATACTGACAGTAATTTCACAAGTCCCAGAATCACATGCCATGGCTGAACATGGGTCTCATTTATTGGATTGCTTTGGATGTACACATCATGAAACAGGCATTGGTATTCCTCATGCTGGGACAATTGGGCTTCAATTTACTAACACAGGAATACACCTAGAGGACTGATCTTTTATTTTTACTTTCCTGCAAAAAGAAAAGTATTCCATGCAGCTTGATATTTTAAAATAGGAAAAACCACTGGAGGTTAAGAGTATCGGAAGAAAGCAAATAATTAAGTAGTATCGACTTTTCCAAAAAACACAGCAACATTGAAAGATGTGCATTCCTATTACCTCCCCCCCCAACTAAAATGTTTACAGTGACATATCTGTTGGAAACAAAGTTGAAAGTCAGATTTGTAGCCACACTGAAAATCATTAATCAGCTTTTTAATGACCAAAGTGTTAATGATGTAATGGGCTCCGTAAAAAGAAAAAAAGAAAAAAAATCTACACGATCATTTACAATCTCATATTGTTATTGCATTACCTAAAATGATACTATTACATAACATTACATAAGCTATTTAAAGCATAATGGTTTATTTTGTTGTTGTTATCAAGGAGTGTGGAGCAGAGATCAGGTGTCGGAAGTGGATTGCAATTGCTTAATAGACATTTAAGGAACGCCAGCTCTATTTCACAGATGGTATATTCGCTAACTGTGCTTTCCACAGAAATCTATGAATAAGTTATCACCTGACTCTCCATAATTCTCCTTTTCCCCTGCCTGCATTTGTCTTACATTGTGAGCATCGACTTTGCTCACATTGCATTTTGCTATCAGCGGCAATTCTGTTCCAATTGCCCCTTCCTCTCTTTCCCTGGCAATTCTCATTGATCGTTGCATTCTGGCATGTGGCTATTGGCAGGGCGCTGGCTAATCAGTCAAATCGTAACGGTATCATGTAGAGCGAGCAGAATGCTCAGGTGCGAATGTGATCCTTCCACGTTTGGCATGGCGATGCTCAGGGCTCAGCTGCACAGGGTGGCAAGTCATCACCATCTGAGGAGAAGCATTTCGCAGACCTCAGCAAGCAGAAGATATGCTTATGGCAGGGAAAACATATGTTCCTGTGTTAACCAAATTAGATTATCACAAGAACATTACTGATATACACTGAACCATATGGGGACAATGCTAGAGAAGGCTGGGACGCAAGTTGACAGAACAGGCAAGTTGTTCAGCTGGTGTAATTGAATCTTGCCAACTCTGGAAATTTCACTCAGGGCTTTCATGATGAACATTGCTTTCTTAAAACAATACAACGGGTTTCCATTCAGAGACAGGCGCAGCGCAGCCAGAGTTGACAAAGAACATAAGCCAGCGTCCTGGATGCTAACAACAGTTGAGCCCAATTCAGACATCCCTCGGAAAGCAGGGAGACGAAACACAGGTGGTGACAGAGTGCAGCTAGGCTGTGGGCGCATTACTGGTTTTAAAATATAGCCTGCTTGTTG
This sequence comes from Lacerta agilis, assembly GCF_009819535.1. Classification (NCBI taxonomy): domain Eukaryota; kingdom Metazoa; phylum Chordata; class Lepidosauria; order Squamata; family Lacertidae; genus Lacerta; species Lacerta agilis. The sequence continues at coordinate 89,781,168 of NC_046313.1, forward strand.
TTTTACTCTCTACAGTATTTGTATCAAAGCTGGGTTGGGGGGGAAATTCATTGAAGCGAAGTATTTTGTAATAAATGGCAGGGTGGATGTGGACTGAGGTCTCACATTGTGCGCACACTGCTTCTTGAACTAGAGGTGGAGCACACTGGATTCAGAGCCAACAGGAGTGTGTGCACAGCTTTAGAACCACAACCCCTTCACACCCTGCATCTCAGTGCAGGAAGATCCGAAGTAGAGCTGGCAAGTATCTGAAGAAGTGTGCATGCACACGAAAGCTCATACCAAGAACAAACTCAGTTGGTCTCTAAGGTGCTACTGGAAAGAATTTCCTATTTTGTTTCGACTATGGCAGACCAACACGGCTACCCACCTGTAAGTGTGCAATGAGTTAGGCATGGGGTTTGAATGTGTGCTCCTGTCCTCTCCACACTTTATCTGAACAGGAATTTAGAGATGGGGGTTGTAACCTATTTCCTGGCACCTGAAAATTGCTACAAAGAAGTCAGATTTGCCACTGGCGCAAGTTACGGACTTTAGACCCATACCTGTTTTATAGGACGGGATTGTCCTGGGCCTTCTACACGGAGAGGTAGGGTGCATTATCATTGATCATCAATTGATCGGTAACACCGCGCATTGCTGCCTGCTTCGTCACCCCCCGCTCAGATCCCACTCCATAAATCTCATGGGGGGGGGATTTCAAAACAAACCTCTGGCACACTAGCATCCTTTTCTCACAAATAACATACCTTAGAAACACAGTATTGTATACAGTGTAATGTACTGTTTACTCTTTACTCTTATTTTCATTTGTATTTCTTATTTTATTGTCGTTTCTTATGCTTTGTAATAAATAAATAAAAATTTAAAAAAGAAGAAACACAGTTAGTGCATCACAAACCAGATTTAATGTTTTAGAAGTGGAATCAGTAACTCTCACACCTTGCCATTTATGTGTGCCCCCCCTTTCTGCTTTTTGTTACCAAGGAGTGCCTTTCTGCCTTGCTTTGAGGAGTCACTTCTTAGATACTACAGAGGGATGGTGATGGATCTAAGACTACTACAAATAAGATTTTGAAGATCAGTTTATAATAAGGTACTTGATGAAGCTTTCAGAAATGTTACTAAAGCTTCTTGCATAATCTAACACTTCTCATTCCAAAGTGCGAAGGAGAAAGAGCATTTCAAATTACACTTTATTAAAAATAAATCATGGCGAACAATGCTGCCATTGAGACTGACATCTTTATCTGGTCTCTCTACAGAATGGGATCTTCTGAGAGAAATTACTTTGATAAGCGCATATCTGGATATGCTGCTTAAAAATTGAAAAATGCCTAATGTTAGTCATATGCATAATTTCAGTGGGCCTACTCTGCATATGACTTAGTTGGATATCACCCAATATAACATTGACAATAACCTGAACATAGTTTGTCATTATGTGTATGTGTGTGTCTTACCTTTCAATTTTCTCCCTATCTACATAAAAATGTCAAGCCATCATTGTGAAGCCCCCATTAGAGGACTTGTAGTGTTGCATCACAATCCTGGATTTGCATGAATTTGGGGTGGAGGAGAGGGGAGCAAAAGAGAAGGAAGATTGTGCAACAACAACAGCAAAGGCATGAGAATGAGAAAGAAAGGACACAGGCAGTGGGAAAGGGGGGAGGGGAGATTAAAACAACAGCAGAAGTTTGAGTAAAGCAGGGATGGGAGAAAGTGAGGGGAGGAAGGAAACAGTGATTCTAAACAACAGCAGAGGTTTTGGGTTAAAGTACCTTCATACAATGAAATATTTGAGGGAGAACTTTGAATCAAGCAGTGGTGGAGACCAACGGAGAGGGAAATTGTGGTTTTAACAGCAGAGGTTTGAAGAAAGCAGGAATGGAAGGAAACTGAAATGGGAAAAGTGGTGATATTAATTTTTTTTGCAGAGGTTTGAATAGAGTTTAAACATGGTATGATTACACTGAAATGGGAGTTACAGAATAATGTTGTGTTATTTCTCATTGTTAAAATTGGTTTGTTTGTTTGTTTGTTTTTTAAAAAATCTTCAGTGTTACCCCATCTCTGCTTTACTCAAACCTCTGCCATTATTGAAAGGCACAATTTGCTGCAGAATAGACGAGAGGTGTGGCTTCAGAAATGGAGATGTAAAGGTGAAAAGTGAGATTAGTAGTTGGCGTGGGGTGGGAAGGGGAAACTTTCTGGTATTAAAGTGGTGGCGGTGGTGGCAGAGGACTGTTGAGTGGGATGAGCAGCGACACAGATCCTGACCCCTCCAAACATTACTCGAAGTTCTGCTTGCCCTTTGTGAAGCATTTTTGCTTCAGCCCCACTGCCCTTCAAGTGATTGCAATAAGGACCATTTGAAGGTGCAGCACAACCCTGTGGAAAACTGAATTGCCACACTTACATTTTGGCATATGAAAGGAAGAATGAGAATAGACTCTTTTGAATATTTGTATGCATATGTATATGCGAGAAATGAAGCAACATGAGTTTTGCATTTTGTTTATTTTGAAGGGCAGGCATTGGACAGTTTAAAACTGGCAATGGAACCCTCCCATTAAAAGCGTTTCTTGTGCTAAACTTAAATATTCAAAACAGCAACACTTTAATAAAAGAAATGGCAACAGTAGTAAGTGAGAAAATAATCAAACAATTTGAAGCACTCTAATGCCTTGAACTGCAATTATCAAAGGATGGGCAAATCCTCAGTGATTGCTGAGGTATTTGGTTAAGGTCATAAACAACTGCATCCCAAGAAATGCTCTAATGTAACATAAACAGACATTTCCTTTTCTCTGTGTTGGTTCCATTAGTGTTAATGGGAATAACAATCTGCCACAGAATAGAGATATATCTTTTCTACCTCCCCATCCTCAGCACCAGGAGTTTATCATTCAGTCTTAATTGGATGACAAAACATTAAATGATAAAACAAAGTTTGTTTGCTTTTAATTTGGGAAGAGTAATTTTTTCATACTGCCTGTTAGCATCAACTTTCTTCTACTAAACATAGGTGGGGAATCTCTGGCTCTCCAGATATTGCTGGTCTGGAACTCCCATGACCTATGACCATTGACTGTGCTGTAACAAAAGTAGTCATAAACCATAAATAAACTTTAAAAGTACACAAATTGAACAATTTTCACATAAATCGTAGTAAAGTCTATAACAGATGCCAAAAATTAATCTCAATAACAGCAACAACAGCTCCTCTCCCTCCTGGCAACAACCCTGCTAAAAAATACCCCAGCCCAAGAGTCTGTTCGGCAGCCTCAACTTTTGTAGCTGGAGTCAGTCAGGGCCCCAGCCTTTCAGGTGAGGTGGAAAAGGGCTGTAAGGCAGGGAGCAGGTCTTCTGGGATTCACAGCCCAAGATGGTCCCTGGCATAAGGTACCTTACCCAGGACCTCCTCAAACTTGGTGCCAGCCCAGCAGAAATGCAAAGGAGCTTGAGGTGATCACCACCTTCCGTGGTGCCCTCAACAGAGCCTCCTCTCTAAGATCAGTGACTACCAATTGTTTCACTGGTTGAAAAACTTGGTTAGGAGATATTGTGTGGGACAGAAATGCATTTGTTGGAATACATGGTCAGGGCTGACCCAGGACACTTTTCCACTTCAGGCAAAAACTTCAGTGCCACCGCCCCACCATTGGCACCACTTTTTAGCCTCCCCTGAGCTCCTTTGATGTAGGGGCATTTAAAGATAGTAATGGTTGATTCAAATAAATGATGACAGAATCAACAGAACCAAGCTACATGCAGGGTGCACGTCCCATTGTGACGTTTTAAAATTAATGCAATAAATGTGTTAACTTATTTTAGGAAGGACTATTAGATAGCCATGTCTCCCTAAATACCAAACAAAGAGATAACAACATCTTAATACATGTTATGGATCGCGTGTGTTGTGTAGGCTCCTATGATGTAAGTAATGGGCCCTGCCTACTAGCCTGCTCCCTAAAATATCACTGGTTTGCTCATTTCTATATCAATTACTTTGATAAAATACATATTTTGTTATGTGCAAATGGCTTTAGATACCTATTAGGTCCATAAATTACCATTTGCGTGTCCAGGTCCCCAAACCACCCCTCAAATGAAACACACTTCACACAGAAATTTAGGTTTAAGGGTTTTTTTTGGCATAAATTTGGCCACAACTTTATTAAAATACAAAATATATGAGTGGTTGCTTAGGCATTGGTTCACTGGGGACAGAACTGACATCCACCTGCCTGTGAAAGTCAGTAAAGGGAAAACACTTTAGGGAGAGAATGGGAGCCGGGGGTCTGACCCTCACCTCTCCCCTAATGCTCCCAGGGGCTCTTGGGTGGGCCCTGGCCCCCGACTGGGGGATACGGACAAGCATGGCGAGCCCCTGGATTCCTTTAACGGAATTCCCGCGCAGCAGCAGCATTGAAGGGGCTGCCATAGCCAACCCTGCCCCTCCACCAACCAATTAATAACCAACGCCTAACTACCAACCTTATAAGTTGTGACTAATTGCTACACAGCAGGCGAAAACCAAATGGCACCAGCCAATCAGCCAAATGGAAAAATTCCTACCAGGCCCCTGCCCCAAAAGCAAACGACCCCATGACAGGCATAGCAAGGTCATACGCAGAGGCCTAATAATAGGGAGGGGGTGGGTGATCCGATGCACGCAGCAAAGAGGTACAGTGGTACCTCGACTTACGACGTTAATGCGTTCCAAAGGCGCCCTCGTAGGTCGAAATTTTCGTAACTCGAAAGGCGCTATCTCTGGAGGGAAAATAATCCGTAGGTCGAGAAAACCACATTAAAAAAACTCATAGGTCGAGGTATCGCGCCGCCGCTTTCCCTTCGTAGGTCGAAAAATTCGGAAGCGGCGGCCATTTCTTTCATCCGGAAGTGTTTCGGAAGTTGAAAACGACGTATGTCGAGGAGCTCGTAAGTCGAGGTCCCACTGTATATCACGCTGCGAACCAAGCAATATATAGTCGCTGGGCTGTCCATCAACAATTTCAACATAGAAATCTCCCCAACGACACCCTGAGCCCAATCACAGCAGTGGCCATCTATACAATTCCGCCCAGCAACAAAGGGGTGACTTGCTGGCCCCCACCGCAACACTTGCTCTCCATGAAGGAGAACCCGCTTAATTAGGGAAAGGCAAAATTCATCACCTTGCATAATTACTAACAGTTCTTTGGAATTAATGCAATTTCATGCTTTCTTGAACTTTTGATTCCTTGCCACAAATGTTTTGTCATTATATAATCTTAAATATTACTGTTGTAATTATAGTCCATTATTGAATACCTGGGGGGGGAGCATTAGGAGCAGAGACATTTTCAAACTAGAGACATCTCCTAAAGGGAATGGGGGGGGGGAATTGGGGAGATCAATTCCTTTGAAGAAGCTCTGCTTTATACAATGTGATTTATTACAGCACAATGACTAATGCAACTGGTTATGATGGATCACAATGCAGTTCTTCACCCAAGCAAATATAACAGAAAATTATGAACTTAGCAGTTTTCAAAGTGCACCCATTGTTAAGATTTGCATAAGTAACTGCACCGTCTGCGTTCAGGAGATTAACAATTTGTTACCTATATTATCCTGTGATGCTAATTACACACAAATGCCTTCCAGTCAAGGGAGAACTTCCTTTCTGTCATGCTTCTTTTGTTCCCTGACTTGTTTCTTAAGGCTACTTACTTGTCTTATGTTTACTAATATGCCTGGATTTATAATATGGCAATTGGAGCAATTGCAAGGGGCCCAGATTCTGAGATTTCTTTCTTTCCTTCTTTCTCTTTCTTTCTTTCTTTCTTTCTTTCTTTCTTTAAAAGAAAGCCCACTACAAAGAAAGTTAGAAAGAGAAATGTGCAGAGAAATGGCCCAGCCTGACGTCTCCTGCATTTCACTGTTTTAAGCCAATGAGTGAAGTCCTAAATTGTGATTGATGAGTGAATTATTTTACCCAACAGGATTTGGGTATTTCTGGGTCCTAAAAAGCTGCTATTTTCTATTTTCTTTTAGTGATCTTTCTGATCCGGGGAATCTCTGTTGTTTTTCCAGAACTAGCAGGAGTGGTCAGCTGGTTAGGAGAAAAATGAGTACATTTGTAATATAGTGCAGACTTACTTTTCCTAATCGCTTTGGAAAACCCTTTCCCTGCCCCTCCACCCAAAGTAATTGAATAAATGGAATGAAAGTTTGAAGTTTTGTAAATAGGAAGTGATTTATAGTGTTCTGTGTGAATGAATAAAATAGTTTGGCTAAGTATGATCTGAATAGGGTTAGACTTTAGATGTTCAGATTCAGGTTTGATTTTTGTGGAAAGTGACAATTTCCCACAGAGGTACGTAGGGGGGAAAGACAGCTAATTTTAAAGGTTCATTGTTTTATCACTGCTTATTATTTTCCTTATTACTGATCTGTATAAGCCACTGTGGGAGACTGGAAGAGAGTATTTTTGTTTTGTTATTTTCTCGGCAGTTGTATAGCATGCAAAATGACAATATTGCTGCTTCAGGGTAATGGACTTTGCTTGGTTTCTTGAAGCGGTGTGTGTGTGTGTGTGTGTGTGTGTATATACCCTCCAACATTTTTCTGATGATAATATGGAATAATAATAATAATAATAATAATAATAATAATAAGTATACCCTGCCCATCTGGCTGGGTTTCCCCAGCCACTCTGGCTTGCTCCCAACAGAATATTATTAATAATAAAGTGATAAAACATCAAACATTAAAAACTTCCCTAAACAAGGCTGCCTTCAGATGTCTTCTAAAAGTCAGATAGTTCTTTATTTCCTTGACATCTGATGGGAGGGCGTTCCACAGGGTGGGCACCACTACTGAGAAGGCCCTCTGCCTGGTTCCTTGTAGGTTTACTTCTCACAGTGAGGGAACCGCCAGAAGGCCCTCGGCACTGGAACTCAGTGTCCGGGTTGGATGATGGGGGTGGAGAAGCTCCTTCAGGTATACTGGGCTGAGGCTGTTTTGGATTTTAAAGGTCAGCACCAACACTTTGAATTATGCTCAAAAATGTACTGGGAGCCAATGTAGGCCTTTTAGGACCTGGTTATATCATAACAGCAACACCCCACTCTGGGTGGCTTCCAGCATATGTAAAACATAATAAAACATTAAACATTGAGTAAAAACCTTTGCTATACAGAGCTGCCTTCAAATGCTTTCTAAAAGTTACTTATCTCTTTGACTGAAGGGCCACACAACTCCATACAGTCCAACATTTCTCTGATGAAAATACTGTAGGGACATCCTAAGGAAAAGCAGGACATTCCGGGATCAAATCAGAAACTGGGACGGCTTCTATAAATCTGGGACTGTCCCTGGACAATGATACTAGTAGCCTGACTACAATTTTTCTGCCTCCACAATGCCCCAGAACTACCATTGTTCCAGGTCATGTTGAAGGGGTAAAGGTAAAGGGACCCCTGACCATTAGGGGCTCCACATACAAAATGGTGGTGAATATTGAAAGGAAATTATACAAAGTGACATTTTTGTTCTAGAGGAGGTAATAAAAAGCAGAAACCAAAACAGCACAACACATTTTTATTTTTATTTTGTAGGAAAATGTATTCTGAGAAATTTTAGCTCAGCTCTACTCTAAGCCTCTGGAGTTGAGAGCAATGAGCTATGGAATAATTTCTCCTATTTTAAATGCAGATTCCTGGCATGTACATTAATGACACACACCAAGGAGTGTTTCCACTGTATTTCCACCGAATCCTGCTTTAATATTTAATAAGCTGTAGGCCATATAGGTCCTTTGATTTATTAGCATAGCTTCAATACATTGATTTAGGTCCAAGTCTAACAAATTGCTGTATCCCCCTCTGCCCCTTATTTCATCAGTATCCATGAAATCCAAGGGATTTCAGTGTCAAGCTTTGCACCGATAAAGCCAGCATTGCTCCATGTTTTTTTATGATGACAGGATAACAAAGAATATCACAGTATATGTAGAAAATCCGTGTAGTCAGTGAGGCCTAATGGTAACTACTCAAGGATTCTGAAGGTGTTAGCTGGTGAAAGCTGAAAAGCCTAGGGAAGAGTGAATATATTATCTAGGCTTTAAAAATGAAAGGGAGAAGACTCAAGGAATTACAAACTGATTAGCTGTTCTTCAATACCAGAGATAAAATTAGACCAAATCATACACCCTATTTGGTTTTCAACCACTAAAAGAAAATCTGGGTGATGAGTAGTAATCAACATGGATTTGTTAGGAACAATCAGGGCAAACCAAAATAGTTTTATTCTTTTATGAAACTTCCTTCTGTGAGGCTTTAAACTACTCCTAAATGACAAGCTCCCACAAATGATTGAGCAATGTCTATAATAAGACGCTTTCTGTGGCACTGATACACACGTGATAGGAAAGTTATATTCAAAGACCCAACAATTAAAGCATCATCATGAAAATTCAAAGAATGATCAACTGGAATCTCCGTTGTTGCTCAATGCTTTCACTAACTGACATGTCTCAAATAATACTGAGGGAGCATCAGCTGTGGAGCATTGGAAATAGGGTAATGGGTAGAAGATCTTATCAAGCAAGACAATAATACTACTTACAGGAACATGTGTAAATTGCTCCACTTGGTGTGAAACTAAATGTTACAAGTTTGCTCACTGTGTCCAACGGCTGCAGTGAGTAGTGGAGAAACTCTGAGGGATGATTAGCTTAGTGTTAAGAGCACACACTTTGCGTTCAGAAGCAGTGGCGTAGCGTGTGGGGGCCCACAGGGGCAGTTGTCCCGGGCACAAAAAAATTGTTAGGAGCGCAAAATTTCAACTCCTGTGCTGCCTCAATACAGCTACACACTTCCATTGCTGTGCTCCATTGAAAATGGCTTTTCCATGCGAACCAGGAAGCAACCTCTCCAGACAACGGAACAACTCTTCTTTTCTTATCTATGCAGCTATGCTCTACTGGGTAACATGAATATGCATGTATACTCCATCTGTTTTCTTTCCTCCCGTTTTCCTTCCTCCCACCCACCCCATGCAACCCATGTTACACCACTGTCAAGGTCAAGATTTCAATGCCTAGAATGTCCTAGGAAATATCCCTGTCTGGAACAATGAAGAGCCACTGCAGTACAAATTTCCTGCTCAATTTACACAACAATAATTTCTATATTCACTATGCATACTGTCCAGCAGGCCTTTTGGAATGTGCATGCCTCACATTTTTGTATATTCTCTAGGCCTTGGAAGATGTGCATATCATGATAGGTTTTGTTAAGCCTTCCCCAATCCTACAATCTCCCTCCCAATGCTTCCCAGTTGACTAGCAGGAAGGGACACCACAGATCGCATGAAATTAGACAATGAGATGCATGTGGCCTGTAGGCGACAGGTTTGCCCATCTCTGACAGGAACAAACGGTATGCCTGTTGGAGAGAATGCATATTGCCCTGAGAATGTACAAGCATGCAGCTGAGCTATTAGGATTTTATTAACTGGGAAATGTGCACATTTCCCTCTTCATTGGCATATTATGTGCACACTGGGCTAGATGGACTTGGTAGAAACCATAAAGTATGTTTCAATGTTCCTTTCCACCCACCTATGCAATGATCCATAATAGTAGAAATAAAACTGAAAATGGGTTTCAAGCCTGTTTCAGTTGCATAGCAGACAGACGTGCTGTAGAAATTGGGGGCAGAGGAGGGAGCCTGCCAGTTTCACAACTGCTCTTTGCTGGTTTTGTGTTCAGTTCTTTGAGTTTCTCCACTCACTATCCAAATCAATAGGCCAAGAGTCTGCACATCCAGTAGCTGATGATAGTCTGACATGATCTTGGAGTCCAACTTCCCCTCTTGAGGGGACAAAGTGGGAAACTTGGAGGAAGAATCAGAGAGTGAGGAGGAACTGTCCACACATTCAACCACATGCTCCCCACTGCACCAAGAGCTCCAGCGCAGGAGGTCAGTCTTTTAGCAGCAGTCCAGCAGGAGATTGCATTGCCACTCCAGTTTTGAAGCTCCAATGAAACCACTGCCACCTCAACACTGTAGGAGTTGAGAGCCACTGAAATAGGCAGGTCCCCTTTAACTATAGGGATTTCTGCTGCTGGGAGTGAAGCTAACTACCCAGATTAAGCTGCAGCCTTATCTGAGGCTAAGTCTAGGACATGCTAAGCTTGCATCCTTCATAGAGCTTGACTACCAACATGGTACATCTTGCCTGCCTATTAGAGTCATCGTGAGGAGCAGCACACAGTTGTCCCTCTACCCCTTGATGGAAACTAAATGAGAAAGTGGCAGACATGTGCCAAATGCAGGATACTTCTCAAGACCAGCTGTATGGCAACATATACACAGGTGATCAAGCTTGGCAGATTACTGTGACATCCCTGGTTGCATCCCAGAAGCATTTGGACACTGATTTCTGTTGCTGTTTTGGAAGATTGAGATCCAGGAATGCAATGACCTCTTTCATCTTCCTACGGAGCAAGCAGAAATACCTGCAATAATGTGTGAGGCTCCTTCACTGGACCATGGCCTGCACAAAAATGTGCTGTTCCTGCTTACTTTTGCATGAGGAGTGTTTCTGATGAAAACTTGCTGTTAAATAGGTTATTACAGGAAAACATTCAGTTAAATATATTTATATATGACTAGTGGTTTAAGCCCGTTAAAATAACGGGCGCTAGAACATATGTGGTCGGGGTAGTAGGTTTCTTTTGTTGTTTGGGGCGAGGAACCTACAGCCCTCCAGATATTGTTGGGACTCCAACTCCCATAAGCCCGAGCAACGCAGCCAATGGTCAGGGATACTGGGAGTCCAACAGGTTCCCCGCCCTTACAGCGCAAGGTAAGCAGCTGCTCTCTGTGGCGACCTCAGACGTGCAACCGGTAAATCCCCCCCCCCAGCCTCCCTCTCCCAGCGGGGCAAACCATTGCAGTGCGCCGAGGAGGTGAGACACCTGTCAGGGGCTCTTTGCCCGGACAGGCCGCAGAGGGCCGCCCGAGCTGGCCGGCGTGCTCCCTCCCTAGGGCTGCCCGGGACCTGCTGGCCTGCCTGCCTGGGCGTCCCCTGGAGGCTGAGCAGGCGGCGGGAAGCCCGGCTGGTGGTGGAGCCGAGCGCGGGAACCTTCCTCCCCCGCCCACCCCGCACAGCGTCTCAGGCACCACTGCCACCTGCAATGGTGTGCAACAGGCAAGTCGGAGGAGGTTGCTGCTGCCAGGCAGGCTGCGGGCGGCGGCGGCAGCTGCAGCAGTGCCGGGAGGTGGCGGGCCGGTGGACAGCACAACGGCAATAGTAGCCGGAGCAGCAGGAAGAGAAGCGGAGGGAGATCGAGAGGCAGCGGGGCTTTTGGAACTCCGACTCTCCCAGGTAAGGTGCCGCGGTGAGCCCCCCCACGCTCCCGCTCTTTGCAAGGCCTCGGGGCTCTGGTTTCAGCGGCAAGAGCGGCAGCGTGGCCTCCCTTCTCAGCCTCCCCTCGTCCTCTGGATCGTCGACGTTCCACTTCAACCGCCCCGCTTCAACTGCCGCCGCTGCTCCCGGCCCGATGTCTCTCCATCCAATCCCTGTGTCCGTGGGGCACATGCGCAGTAGCACAAACCCAGAGACACAGGGACTGGACGCAGAGACACTTGGGTTTTATATATATAGATTGTAGAGTAGTAGACCCACCTAACTTTCATATATATATATATATATATATATATATATATATATATATATATATATATATATATATAAAAATCTATTGCTATCTATTGATTTTTCTTTTTTAAACAAACCTTTCCAATCTTTTGTCTGAATCGTACCAAAAATAAAATGAAAAGCTCTGGTGGATATGGTGGAAATTACATTCAATAATTTAGTGGAACCTTGGACAGTAAAGGGAACATTACCAAACACTGCAAATAAAGAGACTGGCTTTAACCTTCAAAAATATTAAATTTTATCAATAAAAATCTAACTGCTTTGAGACCTTTATCTGTTTTCTTCCTAACAATATCTCGATAACACATATTGCTTTTCTAAGAGCACTTTCTGGACGCTGTATATGACTGTTTTATATTTGAATGTTACATGTAGAATACATGTTATATCACTCATGAAAAGGCCTCAGAGCCAGCCCATGCTAGGGCTGTCTTACGCCTGGATTTTCACAGACATTACTGGGATTTCAAAGGCAGAATTGACATCCAGGGGAGTTTCCAAAAGGCGGCACTTTGTCCTGGATCTTAGGCAAGTCAATCAAAAAATCGCATTTTTCTCATTTTTGTAAATAAAAATGCTCAACGATGTCAGGGATTGTCTTAAAAAAGCTCAACAACTTTTGGGGTGTCCTGGTTTTTAACTTTTTGAAATATGGCAGCCCTAGCCCATGCCATCTTGCTGTCTGAGGTGACGGACAAGATGGTGTCCCTCATCACAGCCAATTGGACTGGCAGTTTAATCTTATTTCAATGCTAGAGATGGGAGAGCTACTTCCAGTGCACCTATGGAAAACAAGCTAACTTAAGGGGTGCAAAGCAGGCTGTGTGGTATAAACAGCTTTGTTCTCCAACATTGTCCTCACTGCTGCTTCTGCAACACAGCATTCGCTCCCTCACTCTGCCTGATGGGAGGGCCAGCAACGAAAACTGAAACTTAAGTAGGGCACACCAAATTACATTGAGATGAAGTTTGTCCATGGTGAAGACTTTATTCTTCTTGATTTACCACTTCCAAATCTGAGGTAAAATTTCAATTTTCAAAATGTTGTAAAATTATTCATGTTTGTTAAAGAGAGATATTATGGAAGGAAGCATTTATTTTTTTTAATCTGAATCTGATTTATCAGGCCAGGAAGTGCTGTAGCTCAAAGATTGTGAGTTGAATTGGCTGTGGCTCACTTGGATAGTGAATGTGATTGTTGGAAAACCCAGGAGCAGGAGTAAAAGACACCCAAAATTATTGCTTCTGCTCTGCAAATGGCTGGCTGTAAATAAACAAGCAGGAGTGGTCCAAGTCATTTTTCCACCTGAGACAGAATGACAAATGGAGCCCCCCCCCATGTTAAAGTGAAGAGTACCCCTGAAATAAAGTGACTAGTCTGTGGGCCAGTCATTAAGTTTCAGAGTAAGGATTTGAACCTGACTATTTAACATCCGACTGGAATATATACATAACAAATTAAAACAAGTGGATGGATGGATGGATGGATGGATGGATGGATGCTTCTTCATTTCCCTTTCCAAATTCCCCAACCACATCCAATTGTCCTAATGGGAATTTACCAGTAAAGATCAGTATACAAACTCTTGTAGATGATTAGCTTACCATGACTGTGATAGCACAATTTCCCTACATACATGGGATCTTTAAACTGTGATGAAATAATAGCACTAACAGTAATTTCAGACCAGAACTAGTGTGTAACGCAGCAGGATACCATCTGGACCAGAGGCGGAGAAGCCAAGAGGAAAGAAATTCATGCATTCCCAGCTTTTGTACATTTCAGAATATCTGATCCGATTTAGCTGCATTGATTTTCCCATTTTCTGCTTCCAAACATATGCTACAAGTTTTTTTTAAAAAAAAAAAAACCCACAAAAAAACCCCGGGTTGTGACATTCTGAGCTATGCTGTATTGCTTTCTGGTGCTCATGCAATTTGTGTGCACTCAAAGGTAAACAACATGATGAAATAATCAGGGGGAAAGTGAGCTTTTATGTTTGCTGAACAATTCAAAAGCTCCATCTCCACACATACACATTTATTCGGCTCTTCTACATTGCCGGGCCTGTGATTCAGCATCAACTGGAACAGCTTATCAAGTGACTTGTCCAACTGTGGGTAAGGGTTAGGCAGAAGGAATCTGATCAGTCCACTTTTTTTGCAGTGGACTGACCAGAGCTTACGCTCTCAAATTCACTTGGCTATTGGAATACAACTCCCACTAAAAAGCAGTGGTAAAAATGTGTATTTTACTTCAATATTTCAGTAAAACATGTGTAAAAAATAAATATGATTTAAATGTACTTTTTGTGTATTCTTTTTTTAAAAAATCCATGAAAAATAGGACAGAACAGACCAATGACTGGAAAGTGAAGCTGAAATGGAGTAGAATTATGGTGCTCAGTACCTCCCTAGTTTCCTGTGATTTATTTCTACACTCCAGGAGAGACTTGGGACTCCTACACGCTTGGAGGCTGCATGTTGCTCTGCTACAAAACCGGGCCTAATACTTGTAGGTGTACTGGACCCAAAGATAGGAGTTTTGGTTGCCTAGAAAATTCCAAAGGTTATGGCTAAATATAACAATTAAAATATCACTCAGTACTGTATCCGGGCCCACTGGCACCCACAATGAGAGGCAATGGAGTGGTTAGAGTGTCAAACTAGGACCTGGGAGACAAGGTTTAAAATCAGCACTCAGCCATGAAGTTCACTTGGGCCATTTTCCATGTCCATGGCTTCTGAATGTTGTGAGGATAGAATGGGGAAGCAGGAAGCTTGTATGCCACCTTGACCTCTTCAGAGGAAAGGTAGGACCCTTTTGGAGGTCCCTCCACCCTCAGAGGCTCAAGGGGTGGGTGGCCCAGAACAGAGCATTCTCTGTGGTGGCCCCAAAGCTTTGGAACTCCTTCCCCACAGAGGTGCATCTGGCGACTTCATTGTACAGCTTCCTGTGTATGTTGAAGATACTTGAGGTGTACACAACCTTGGTTCTCAAACAGAATGCATTCTGGGAGTTTGTTCGACTCCCAGAACCATTCAAAACCAAGGTGTGGCTTCTGTTTGGCTGCAGAAGCGTCCTGCAGCCAATCGGAAGCCGTGGTGGACATTCGGCTTCCAAAAATCGTTTGAAAACCAGAACACTCACTTCTGGGTTTCGACCGTTCAGGAGCCAATTTGTTCAGGAACCAAGGCATTTGAGATCCAAGGTACGACTGTGTATATTTTAGGACCCATCTTATTTTTATGATTGTAACTTGTTTTAAACTGTTTTCTATCCTATTTTAATGACCTGGAACATTTGGGTAAAGGGCAGGAAATAAAGAAATAAAATATTCTCAGTGCTTCATCGCTCAACATTAACAATCAGTTCATTTCCTCATTTGCAGAATGGAAAGTGAAGTCCTGAAGAAAGTGACTCATTTCCTTATAAGCCGCCATTATCAACATGGTTTCTGAGAGACACCTGCCGTGGCTAAACTGCAAAGAATATGTCAGGGCACTCAGGCATCTCAGGTTCCTTGCAGCGCTTCTGATCCTTGGTACGGATCCAAGCTTCCTCAAGCATGCTTGCCAGCACTGCACTTTATTCCTGGACAAAAAGGATGGGAAATTATTGTGGAACTTCATCGGCTTTCCTGAGGAGCAATTAGCAACAGGCTTCAATGCAGTTCCCTCAGCGAGGAATGTTTTTGCTTACTCTGCAAGCTAGCCCATTGAAATCTCACCCTGAGATGCCAAACAAAAGCTCCTTTATTAACAGCTCCAGCCCTGTTTACAACAGGAGGGAAAGCTTTTTACAATGTGGACAATTTAGAAGTGTGAAAGGGCTGTCTGACTCTGGGGGTATTGCTTCCCTATGCAGCCCATTAATCTTGTATGTGAATTAAAGCGCTTGTCAATATCTCTTGAAATTAACAAGCTAAAATCACAGTTGGTGACAGACAAGTGACTTTCACGTGGCAATGGAAGTGAACTGAGTTAAATAGGAACCATCATCCCTTCCTCTGATTAGTGATGGAGCCTGAGACAGAATGATTTGCATGTATTAGAAGGAACCTCATTTCACATCCCAGACAAATTGGTTATTTTAAATAATATTTGGTCTGCTGTTCTTACCCTCCATGAATAGTTATGAGTGGTATTTTTGTTTCATGCCTGCGCTCTTCTCCACTTCCATCCATTCCTCAACATCATTTCCCTTCTGTTTCTTATCATGAAAAAAAAATAATGTCTGAATTGAGGACTGAAGGCTAGGATTTTTTTGTTTTTGTTTTAGCTATCTATAAAACAGACAAAATGCATGTTTGCTTAAAAGTAAGTCCCACTGGTTTCAATTGAACTTACTCTAGAGTAAGTTAGTACAGAATTGAAGCCCACAAACCTTTACCCTGCCTTTCATCCAGATCAGCCTATATGGAGTCTTGCAGTCTATATGGAGTCTTGCAGTCATTTAAGCAGTAAAATATGAACAGGAGTACATCCATTAAAATTGATGAACATGATTGGCTTTGAGTCATTCATTTCAATGGGTCTGCTCTGAGTAGGGCTAGTATTGGTCACAACCCCCCAAATAAATATCCCAATATAAAAAGAGAGAGCTGAACAACAGAGCCAGCAGAAAATATAAATGGAAGGAAGGAAAAAACTTAATTGGGAAGGGTTCCACCACCAACCCAGTATACAAATATCTTGTATTGTATTGTATTGTATTGTATTGTATTGTATTGTATTGTACAGTGGTGCCCCGCTAGACGAAAATAATTCGTTCTACGAGTGTCTTCGTAGAGCGAATTTTTCGTCTAGCGAAGCGGCAATGCAGCGTGGAGGTTTTCGCGCCGGCCAGAAATTTTTTTTTCCCGTCTTGCGGGGCAGCCTTCCGCTAGCGAATGCCATTCGTCTAGCGAGTTTTTCGTCTAGCGAGGCATTCGTCTAGCGGGGCACCACTGTATTGTATTATCAGAGCCTCTGATGCCCTTCTGTTCTTTGATATGCATGAAGGAGGAAATTTGAATGTACAATATACTCTTGACATTAAAATAAATGGACAACTGACCCATTTATGAACATTATGTACCCATCAAAGTGCAAATTTGGCTCTGTATGGAGAAGCATGTTTACTGTACATTAACTTCAGCTATCAAGTCACTGCACGGTTGTGAAAGACCGTTACCACAAGCAAGTGATCATGAGATGCAGTGCTCATCCCAGGAGGCAAGCTTATGAAAAGGTGCCGAAAATGAACACAACTTGTGACCCACCATTCTGGTCTGCCAGTACTTAGCAATCTTCCTGGTTTTGTCACCCCAGGCTGAAGTGGGCAACTATAAATGGCTGGCGGCCTGTATTTAGCTTGAAGGCTCGCAACCTTTGTAATCTTGAGCTATCTTTAATTGGCAACAACCACAACAGTGTAATTATATATAGCCTGGCTATTTAGGACAGTGGAAAAAGAAGTTGTGTTAATATTCAGCTTGATGAGGATATTTCCCTTAAACCTATTTATTTACATTGATTTACTTTTACATAAAAGTGGTGCAATAATGAAAACATTCCCTAGCATTCTAATGAATTTTTGAGCATTTAAAAACACCATTTAAATTTGAGTTATGTAAGCTTCATTCATAATAATAGGCCTACATTATGCACAACAAATTAATATGCATGAAGATTGTGCCTCTCAACTGCATTTCAGACTAAGGGGGGGGGGATCTACTTTAGAGTTCAAATATTCCCAGACCCTTTCTATTTTCTTGGCATTGTTGACGCCAAGAATGCATGGCTACTATTTTTTGGCAGTTTGAATACAAAATCTAAATGGTGCCTTTTTATTTCCTCTGTGACATTTATTTTTAATACCACTTTCCTATATTACCATGGAGGTAATACTGAAAACAGCAGGCCCCTAGATACAATGTGCCTGTGGACAATGCCACTGTCATATTAAGGGAAAGAAGCTAACAAAAAAGAAAAAAGAAACGCCTGTGAGTAAAACCTGCAACATTGCTTTATCTAACACCTTTGCTATAAAAAATAGTTATTGTGCTTTAGGTATTCATAGCAATTCAATACTCTACACATTAATATGAGTTTTGGATTACTCACACAACTTTGTACCTATGTATCCATATACTTTAATCTACAACTGTACCAAATTAGTGCCTCTGTCTTCATTAGAACCCCCTTTTTCTCCTTCTCCTTCAGATTGCATGATGGAAGTCCTGATACGTTCTGCCTTGGTCAATGTCAATGCCAACATATCTAATGCTAAATGTGAGACATTTAGGAGAGCTGCTGCCAATCATAGAATTGTAAAGTTGGAAGGGACCATGAGGGTCATCTAGTCTGACTCCCTTTCACAGCAGGATTCTTTTGCCCAAGGTGGGGTTCAAACCCATGACCCTGAAATTAAGAGTCTGAGGTTCTACCAACTGAGCTACCACAGTAGACAATACTGCCTGAGAGATCAGTGGTCAAAGTGTAGGGCAGCTTCCTTTGCTCTTGTTTCCATGTTCCAAAGAGGTCACTGGAGGCGTCTTTGTTTTAGTGCTGATTCTTCAGGTCGTCTGTTTTCTGTGCAAGAATCTTAGTTTATTTTAATCCAGATTGCAGCTGACCTGAAGCTTGGTTTCTAGATGTTTCAGCAATAAAGGCCATTTCACACAGAACAGTTTTGCTGTATCAAAGTGATGTCCATGTAAGAAACCATCTTGTGTGAAGAGTTCTTGATGACAATATAACTCTGCTAGCCAGCTGACAGTAAGACACCCTGCTAGTATATGTGGACATTTTTCTTCTTGCGTATCTTATGTATTCTAATTGTGTTGTTATGAGTTTGGTGGGGTAGGCTGTATACTTCTGCCCACCCTCTAACCCCTGGATCCAGAATGTGTTAAAATATAAGCCAGGCTAGGTTCTTGTGTGCCTGGCGTGCTCTGGTCCATGGAGTCACGAAGAGTTGGACACGACTGAACGACTGAACAACAACAAAGGTTCTTGTGTTGAGGTGATCGCTTGGGTGATGGGCCATTAAGACAGCAAGGAAAGTGGGCTCTGTGCAAGACAGCAAATGGGTGAGGCCCCTCCCACAACTCAGAGATGGTTAGAAGGACAAAGCACAAGTTTAGAGTTGAGTTTTGCCGTGGTGTGACTGAGAAGCAAAGAAGCAAGCTGGAAAGCCAGAGAGAAATAGCAGTGGTTGATTTCTGTTTGAAACCAAGGCTGCGGCTATGGGAGAAACAAGACTCTTTTGGGATGTTAATGCCAAACCCCTCCACTGCAGGCTCAGGTTGTATATATGTGAAAATAAACCATATATCATAAAGACACCACAGTTTCGGCTGTGCCTCATTCCCAAAGAAAACACAGGTCCTGGGTAAGGATTTGGGTGGCCTATAACAGTATTTTCAAGCTCTTACACTATGCAGTCTACATTCCCTTATCTATTTCATCCATTTTAGTGTGTGTGTATGTGTCACAGCATTTCCAAAATACAACATTTGAAAACAAACTCAATTAAAAGGCTTACGACCCAGGCTTTTTTCAGCCAGAACTCACCGGAACTCAGTTCCGGCACCTCTCCATTACCATGATAAAAGAACAAGGGAGGCATTCATGGTGAGTTCCGGCATCTCTTTTTCTAGAAAAATAGCACTGCTTATGACTGAATTTAGCTGAAACCAGAAATGGAGGTCTTATGCACTACTGGGATAACACTGCAAAGTTTAGAAAAGCTTGCCATATGCTCTGCTGCGCTGTCATCATATTGCACGTTTATTTCTGCAATCTCAAACTTGCTTACTGTGTAACAAGTAAGCTTTACACAGAGCTATTCTTGAAGAGTGTTCAGAAGCTTGAAGTGATATTCGAACACAGCAGCTTTCACTGAAGGAGGCATACTGCCAATACCACATAGTGGCATAGCATCTGCTTTAGTGGTAGGGCATCTGCATTGAATGCAGAAGGTCTGAGGCTCAGTCCCTGGCATCTCCAGGTAGGGTTGAAAATGTCCCCCTGACTGAAAGATCCTAAACACTCCAAGTCATTGTAATCAATACTGATATACATGGATGAGTTGTCTGATTCAGCATAAGGCAGCTTCCCACATAACACGACTTCTAAAGGACTGGGAAAGGATCTGAAGCTGGTCTGCCAATGGGGCTGGTGCCTGAAGTCTGCTCCCATAGAGCATGTCCTTGGGAATGCTGAGGCAGGAGTGTGAACATACTGGGAATGTGGGCTTGGGAGAGCACACCTTTGTTTGAGATTCTGTCCTGCCATGTGATACCCAAAATCTTCCTGATGCAGCACATGTAGATGGTGTTGAGGCATCGCTCCTGCAGGTTGTAAGTTGCACATAACTCACTTCCATAAAGCAGCGTGCTCAACAAACAATCCTGGTAGACCTTCATCTTGGTATTGAATGTTAGCATCACATTCTCCCATACCATTTTGGAGAGACGAGCCATTGCCTTATCTGCCTTGGCAATATGCTTGTCAAGTTCAGCAGCAATGGAAAGATTGCTGGTTATGGTGGAATCCAGGCCAACAAAACGTCTACCACCTCAAGCATGTTATGACCATTGCTAATATGTGGAGTGTGGGCGATGTTCTGACCCAAAATGTTGGTTAACGTCAGGCTGATGATAACGCTGAACTCCTATTAGACTGTTAATATAGTATATGCTAAATATACCGGTAATATAGTACAGTGGTACCTTGGCTGTCAAACTTAATCTGTTCCAGGAGTACGTTTGACTCCCGAAACCATTTGAAAACCAAGACGCGCCTTCCGATTGGCTGCAGGAGCTTTCTGCACTCAATCAGAAGCCGCATTGGACGTTCGGCTTCCAAAAAATGTTCACAAACAGCAACACTCACTTCCGGGTTTGCGGTGTTCCGAAGCCGATTTGTTCAGGAGCCAAGCCATTTGAGTACCAAGGTATATGGTAAATTACATTTCCGTGTGCTCTGGTTTCTGTCACGGTGTTCCATTGTGCCAGAAGTGGTTTAGTCATGCTGGCCACATGACTTGGAAAACTGCCTGTGGCTCCCTTGGCCTGAAAAGCAAGATGAGCACCGCACCCCGTAGTCGCCTTTGACTGGATTTAACCATCCAGGGATTCTTTACCTTTACCTTATATGCTAATATTATTATTACTACTGTCATTATAATTATTTAAGTATTTTAAAATATCATTTTAAAATAGCTCTCTGGTGGTTCTATTTTATGACTACAGTACAGAAAAAAATTAAAATTAATATTAAATAACAAATCCCTCAAACATGATGATGAATGTACAAGTTAAAGTTCAGGCAGACATAACAATTTTTAATTACACTACTAAAAGACACAGTTCGGAAATGTGACATCAGAAATGTTGTTCTGTCTTCAAAAACTCAAGCTTCTTAGACATGCAGACCTGAAGATTTTGCTCTGAATGGTGAAGTTTACATCTAGTTGCAGAATGTCTACAGTTGTCATCTATAAATTCTCTTGATCTTGTGGCCATAAAGATTATTAAGGAAACTTAGACTCTGCCACAGATGATATCATTTAATCCAGCACAAGGGATCAATGTGCCCATATATTTATATGGCATTTGAACATTATTGCACTGCAGGGGACAGTTACTGTGATCCTGGCTTCTGTTAACCAACAGTTTAGGAACTAGTACTTGAAATTAGCTCCAAGCTATACTTTTACCAGGCTTCTTCTGATTCAAAAGATATTAGTAAGTCCTTCCTTATGTGCCTTTTATCTAAACTAATATCAGTTCTTTCTAGTCCATTGGCTTAAAGCCTACAGTACATGAGGGATTCATGGATGATCGCCTTGGATTTCCCTAACCGAGGGGACCAAACTGCAGATAATTGAATGTTGTCTGGAATGAACAGTAAATTTTCACAATCAGTCCAAAGCTTCTTTCCTCATCAGAGACAGACAGACAGAGCTGCATAAATTTTTGTTTTTTCTTTGCTTATAATTGATCCTCTCTATTTATGTGCCACTTCTCTCCTCCAACATACTAGCTCAAGATGGAACCTGGATCCACAAAAGTGGATAAGCCTTTTCCTCATGGAATGTATGGGTTATAACCAAGTAAGCCATATTCAGAGTATATACCCCTATCACCAATGAATGAGCAGAGTGGTTAAAATGGCTCCCTCTTTGTTATCTTTCCGAAAGCAGGCCAAGAGCTTCCTGTACAGAGAGATGATGTTGTCAGGCTGCTGTCGGGATAAATTGTATTTTAATTGCTGGTTTCAACTATGTTGTGATGTTGTTGTTTTAATTATTGCTTATAACTGGTTTATTTTTATTCTTCTGTATTCTATAATTGGTGCTTTTAAATGTTGGAAGTTGCCTTGAATCCTGACTTGGGAGAAAGGCAGGATATAAATGTATTAATTAAGTAAAATAAATAATTACAAATAAATGAACTGAAAGCAAACCAGTGCAGGTAAACAGCAACAGAAGTACCAGGTTTTGGTTTGGGTTTAAGTTTTATGATGGAGCAATATTGATTACTTTTAAAAGATTTTAGAAAGCTGCAAAACGTGGCTGGGGCAATCCAGTAGTATGGGCAGGGTATAAGTTTAATAATAATAATAATTTTTAAAAGTAATAAATATGCCAGCTAAATGTCTCCAAGATCCACAGATCCACAACTGGGCACTGCTACAGAAAAGGCCCTCTGTCTAGAAGAAGGGATGGGAAGATCTGTAAATTTTGGTTCTCTAGGTCTCTCATTTTTCCAATCTTAAATTCCATTCTTCACATTTTGCAGAAAATCGTGTTTGTCTGGTGGTTTTTTTTTTTTTTTTTTAAACTTTATGAAAATTCATCAGCATGCATTTTTTTTCTAATAAACACATTTTTATATGCAGTTTTGACTCATGTACATATTTCTGCACGAGTTTCCCCTGATACAATGCATTGTGGACTCCCATTTGGACTAAGTCATTCAGTCTCGTATTGCATATTTCAAAACAAAGCCAAGGATTTCTCAAAATGCATCGATAAAATGCATATAAATCTCTTTCATAATAAGAAACCTTTCAGCTTATTGCCAGCTTGAGATTTTTCCTTTTTCTCATGGTGCATGTTTAAAAAGAAGCCTGCTTCCTAACTCAGGATGACTGAAACCACCACCACCACAAACCACATATAAATACACTCACTCTCAAGTAAGCTCCTGAATGCTAATTTATCACCACTTGACTACTTTGAAGTGGGCTACACATTATAGTCTCCACAGGAATTGACAATCCCGTGACCAGGTTTCTACAAACAAGCCATAATGCTGAGCAGCACGTGTCATAGTGTGAATTATGACAGTACGCTTCCCTACAAGGGATATCACAGAGTCGAGGGTAGAGAAGTTCATTCTGTGCTGGTTCCACAGAGAGCATTAAAGCAGAATGTTAGCCAAGCACTTCATGTCCTGATGGTTACAGTCCTACTTTGATAGTTATTTCCATTAGTCAGTTTGCTTTTACCTTTGAACAGTCAGAAGAAAAATGACTAAGACCATGGCAGAAACAGACAGGAATTACCACCTTTGCACACATGCAAAAGTCTGTGAACCATCACAATTTCTACAGCCTCCTTTCTATGACCTCTGTGACAGGCAATTTGTAATAGGAACAGAAAAGGATTAATAATTAATACCAGCACCGATGTCAGAAACAGCTCCATGAGGCTGCCTTTCGAAGTATATTTTATTAATGAGCATTAAAAACAATTGCTCTCTTAGTGCGGCAGCCAGCCCAGATGGAGGACGACGAAAGGAGGATGGCAGGGTGGGGGTGGGGGACGTGCAACTTTCTCCAAGCTGCTTTTGAAGAAGAGCTGCTCTCACCCGCCACCCGTCAAAGATGCAAGAATAAAAAGGCAAAGCCGTACACGGTGGAGAACCCTAACGGATCGGTCCGAGGTGTTGTTTTCTCATAAGCAACCGAGTTCAGTGGGGCTTTCACCCTTCTGAATGTGTTTAGAATTGCAGTCTCAAGCTCCCACAGTTGGGGGTGCCCAATTTGATAGATGAGGCTGTCTGGCTGGATTGCTGCTGGTGGCTTAGATCGGACGTCCCCCCCCCCGAACACAATAGCCTTCTATTGAAGGAAGAGTGTGTCCTCTAAGTAGAACAGGTTCGTCCATGAGCAAAGCTCTCCTTTCATCAACAGTGCCTTGTTCTGTTCATGGAACGGAGACTCAGTACCCAGTGTCTGCAGTAGCACTATTTGACTTCCCTGGCTGCATAGGTGTAGATATGCTTATACTTCTCTGGTGTAGGAAAGAATGTGGCTGCATAAATTTCTTCTATCTTTTCAATCTCCCTGTGTGTTTGTGTGCGTGCGTGCGTGCGTGCGTGTGTCTATTGGATTTTATTATTGCTTTCACTATGCGTGGGCACACATACACCTGTGCTTAAAGGACAGCTACATATTTTAGGCGCAAGCAACAATGGCATGCCAATTACAAAGCAAATGTGCGGAGGTGTATATTCCTGTTAATGCAACTAAATGTCAGTAAGGTAATTACCATGTGTGACATTTCTGTGACTCTGCTGGACATCATTATACTTTTGTGATTACTTCATTTTCCAACCTAGAGCTGGGTGAGGAGCAGGTATCTTACAAATAGCAATCTGACCATGAAAAAAGGCCTCCCAGGGGGTGGGGGTGGGGTGAAGGAATAGCAACAGCTCTATTAAGCAAAACCTAATTGTGTTCATCTTTCTTGACCTTTTCCTCGATTGTAGATAATTGTTGTGTGTTGCAAGGACCAGTATATCTGTCTCATTATTGCTGTTTACTGGGGAATGATATTGGAATTCAGCATGAAAAGGGAAAGATGAGCAAGTTCAATCATTTCATAGCAAATTTCATTGATGTTTTAATTGCCTAATACATTGTTTGCAAAAATAAAATTGACGAGGAAATAAAATATCCATGCAACTTACATGCAAACTGGAGTTTTGCTTTCCTGCTCAGAATTGTTCCGAACGAATTTGTGACCAAACACTGGTATGTTCCAATATCCTGTTTCTTATGTGGGTTATTGATTGCCAAGCTGCCTCCAAGCAGCCTGTAGTGATAACTCATGGTGAGATCAATATCTGTGCCATTTTGCTTCCACCTTTGAGGGGGAAAAATCAAATTATACTTATAATTTATGGAGGCTATTCAGGTTTCCTTTTTAAATAGTGTGATGTAGCTTACCTGCAACAATAAAACCATGGTTAAAATATTAGAATATCATACCATATTTCACAGCAGACTGGTTTTTATATCCATCTTGTAAATTCCCCTGTAAATTTTACCATTTGAAAAATCCTCTCTATTTAATGGTGTATCCTAGGCAAGCATCCAAATGTCTACAAAAATAATTATAACTTATTCATACATACCAAGTTATACATTCAAATGCAATAGGATGACACGACTACATCCTTTTCTTACTATAAAAGGTACCTAGAAATATTTTACAGTCTTTGCCAGTGATGTAATAAATTTGCTTATAGCAATGATTTCAGAGATATAAATCAGAACAAATTATACTTCAAAGGGCAAGAAGAAAGCAGAAAAGGAATGTTTTTATACCACTAGTTTGAGATTGATAATGTAATAATGATAACACTGTTATTTTAAAACATGATTTGTCTCTGTTAGCCCGTTAGAGAGAAAATGAATCGTGTCTGCAACATATCACAGCTATTTACAAATGCCAAAATAAATTGTGTTTCATAGATAATCATATTTTCCACAAGAACAAAAATGTCCCTTGGATTAACCATTTGTTGTAGCAAAACAGAATTCTCATCACTTATGTAAAATCACATTCCTGGCACCACTGACATTCACAGACACAATCCTCTGAACAACTATGCATGGCCAGTGTAGCTTCTGACTTGGGTTTCTGATCATCCTGACTTTATTTCTGATCATCCTGGGGTCTTCCAACACTATACCAGAGACCACCTCAGCTAGCTCGGTCAGCAACAGAGTGCTCTGCTGAGCCACAGAGTGGTTGATAGAACAACTGTTTCCTTAATCTGGTCCAACATCAAACCCAGCCCAATATCAAAAGCTTTTCTGGTAGTGGAAATGGTGCTTCTATGGACAATAGCAACACGCCACCCCACTTGACTCCCTGTTCTAGTCAGGTGCTGCACAGAATACCTGGATGGGTACAGCTGATGGACACCCAGTTTACCAACCCAAGTCTTGGTAATACACATCAGGTCAACCCCTCCATCCACAACCAAGTCATGGATGAGAATGATCTCATTATGGACTGACCTGGCATTCAATAACACCAAAACAAAGGGATCAACACGTAAGATGCCAGAAACATCTGGGAGAGCAGGAGGACTGAAATGGGGATAGGGATCAAATATCCAGGCCTCTGCCCCAGATGGAGGTCAACCACTCCACTCCAAGTATACTTTTCTTTGCCTACAACCTCTGAAACTGGGGCATCATCTTCACAACTCTTTGCTACCTATCCTCCCTGCTAGTACCATCATCCACTATACAAGACAGATTAGGGCAACACATATTTAAAAAGGGCCCAGGAATAGGCGCATCCCTAGCTTCTATAAATAGTTAATGATAACCACACAAATTCTTCCCCATCTCAACCAACTCTCACAGGCACACAGAACTGTAGCCTTCTAGAAATGGTATGTCACGAAATGTAAGGGAGATCAGATCCCTCCCGTAGCTCTTCCATGTAACTGGAACCCTGCTTTGTTGCAAGTTGGAGTGGCATTAGGATTGGGCCTGGTTGGCCACCTGCTGGGAGGCCCCCACTACAGCAGGAAGCTCATTGGTGTTTCTCCTTTTCTGTCAGTGGAGAGAGAGAGAGAGAGAGAGAGAGAGAGAGAGAGAGAGAGAGACAAGGAGAGGTACACTAAATAAGTATTTCCAAATTCCCCTCCTGAAACCTTGGAATGTCAATGGATGTCTGTAGCCTGGCTGTATTAGTTCCACCATCACTTGTGTTTTTCCTGGATTTATTCCACTAGAAACAAACCTGAATTAAATGTTTGCTCCTCACCAGTTTTGTAGCTTAGAATGCATTGTTGTCCACAAACATCACTCATGAAGGAAATGGTCTGAGCTGGTCAACAGCAAGTACAAAATTGCTGGGATATATGACCTCATAAAATCCACCACTCTCTAATCTACTGTAAAACTGGAAAGCCCTACTGATTTATGAATGTTGGAGCATCAAGCGGTCATCAGGTATCTACAGCACATCAGTACAGTGGTACCTTGGGTTACAAACACTTCAGGTTACAAACACCCCGGGTTACAAACACTTCTGGTTACAGACTCCGCTAACCCAGAAGTAGTACCTCAGGTTAAGAACTTTACCCCAGGATGAGAACAGAAATTGCGTGGCGGCGGCAGCAGGAGGCCCCATTAGCTAAAGTGGTACCTCAGGTTAAGAGCAGTTTCAGGTTAAGAACAGACCTCCGGAATGAATTAAGTCATTAACCAGAGGTACCACTGTATTGTAATAGTTGGCTGCAGTTGCTGATCATTTTTACTCTTCTCCCCATTTATTTCAATATATGTGCAATTTACATGCCCTGGACCCAAAACTTCTTCTCAGTTTTCTAGCTCTGGATGTACTGGTGTTTAATTTGCCAGCTCACTTTAATTTCAGAATCAATCACTGAAATAACTGCTGTCATCATTACATGGGCTCCCAATTAAGGTCTATAATTGTTTCTCAACACAGATGCAAAGTTGTTGGCTTATTCGCGGCAAATGAATTTTTCACAGTGTCCCCCATAATCATTCTAATCACACAGTATGATTATTATTAAACTGTGCATATAGATCAGGGAAGGAGCTCCTGGTTAGGGCCTTTTCTTAATTAATATGTTTCAATCAATGAAGGAAAGCTATTAATGGATGCCTATGATTGCCAGGTGAGGTTTAATCATATCATGCATACTCCGGTGAATTACTTAAGATTAAAAACAAAACAAGAAGTGGAAACGATTTCAGTTAATTCTTTGCTCAAGAGTAATTCTGTATAGTTTAATAATTTTAGACCTGATTTTTAAATGCTAATGTATAGCTTTCTTACTTTTATTTGTGCAAACTGTGCTTTAGAAAGAACATAAACCAGACATGAGGCAACTGGATGCTTTGAACAATTAGAGGGACATTGGCTTAAATCTAGCAGAAAGTCCAGTTTGCTCAAGTTTATAATACAATTTAAAATTAGACAATGAACAATGTGCAGTTTTATTGGAAAACTGACGTTAGATGTACTTGTGAGAAGTTTTAGAATTTTTCAGAACTGATCATTGATACTACATACATATGAAATTCTTCAAGGATACCTTTTAAAAATGTGGCATCAGAACAATAAAATTTATTTCGGGTTCTATTAACTGCTACCAAAAGCAAAGCAAAAAAATTGAAAATGATTTCAGAGCATCTAAATGGAGTGTTCCAATAGTTCCAATACAACAAGAATGGTTTAATGCAGTTTTATATCTCGCCACAATGAGCAAATTAACAGAAATGGTACACTTAAGGAAAGGTAAACAATGAACAATGAACAATTTGAGAACCTTATCATCTCCCTTTATTAAATATATGAAACAAGAACATCAACTACTATAATTAAAAACCTTTTCACTACTATTATGATGAATAATTTATGGTACAGAAACAATATTAAATATATATATATTAGAAGATATATTTACATTTTAACACATTGCATTAAAGTTATGCATTTAAGGTTGATGACTTAGAAATAAATTATACATTTGATGAATATTAGAGTGGAATATGGAATGTGACGTTTTTGGTCTTTGTATGTTTATGATTAAACCTTTTAAAAACTATTATTATCATGGATACATTCTCTTTTAATAAACTGTTCTGACTCATCTTGATTCTATTGGTGTTCCTCATTTCTGCCATAGAATCCTAAAGTCCCACCAATTTCAGTTTCAAATCCATAGAGATGGTTGTTTTAGGCCAGGCACGTCAAACTGCGAAGAGACTGCGATCTACCGGTACTCCCAGTATTAAAAAACCTGGCAATTATCTACCCATGGAGTTGATGAGCTTGGGGGGGGGGGCAGAGGCCAAAGTTGTTGAGCATTTTTTAGGCAGGGGGAGGCAAACAAGCAAACTTAATTATTGTTTGATTTTATATCAATGTTTATATTTGATGTTAGCCACCCTGAGCCCAGTCTCAACCGGGGAGGGCGGGATACAAATAAAAGTTTATTATTGTTATTACCGTATTGACGTTCGTTGGGAGCAGACAAAAACGGAATACAATTTTACACAAAGGAGACACAGAGCGAGGGGGCTGGAGACAGACATTCTACACTTTTTTAAAGCGATCGGAAAGGGTCACAAGATCAACTGCAATTGCCCGTGATCATCCAGGGATCTACCTGTTGATCGCAATCAACCGGTTGGACAACCGTGGTTTAGGCTATGTTTAAAAGATATGCTAGGAGGAGTGTTTACTTTCCCCAGAAATTTTTATTTATTACAAGTGGGCCCTAACAACAGCATGGAATGGTGAACCCCTGGTGTGTTCTGTTTTGTTTTTTACCTGAATTTCTGACTATTGGGGTTGATAATACACTAGTTAATAGCAAAGATAGGCGTTCCTCCTCTAACTTGGGTCTTACTTCATCGGCCTAATTTATTTTTTACTTTTTGAACTTTTAAAGGTGTAACCAGAAAGCATTCAAGTTCATGGAGTATGAGGCTTCTGCACACAGCTGACTGCCTGATATTGCTGGGCAGCTGTAAGCTGCTCACTCTCAGCACAGTTATTCAACCTGCAGTAAGTATATAAGGGTGAACTGCACTGCCAGGTTGTTGTATATTGCTCTCTCAGCCCAACTGGCAATTGGGGTGTGGGGTAAAAGCAAAACATAAAATTGCACTGTTGTAGTTTTGCAGGGTTGTTATAAACCACTCAGAGACTGACCTGCAGTATTCAGTGTGAGCTACAAAGCAGGGCTCTCACTCAGAACCATAGGCGATACCAAAGCATAATGTGGAGAATAAACTTAATTGTTGTGAAATTTGTGCCAATATGTTTGGTGGTGGGTTTGTGTGTGTGTATGTCTGTGTGTGTTCTGAAATGTTTCACACTAAACAAGAACTGACTATGAAAGAACAAGAATTCCTTGATTTGCTGTTACCCAGTACTTTTTTTCTGGGGGGACGCGGGGGGACACATAAAAATCATTTTGTGAATCAAAGTTTGGTCTCATTGAGGGGCAGTATTTCAATATGAGTAGGGAAATGAGAGTACCCCTAAACAATCTTTGAGGGGGGAGGGAAGCACTGCTGTTACCTCTTGGTTTTTTTGTTTATTGTGGGTAGTTGTAGAGTACTCAGCTACATTAAAGTCTTGGATTTTTCTATTGATTTCTATATCTATACAAGTCCTCACATTTCTATTCCAGGAGAAATTTAAAATAACTTCTCAGTGCAAACCTGGAAATGACCTATTGATACAATGAGATGGCTATTTCTGTACCCTTTTCATCTCCATATGTCTCATATCTGCTTTGCATGCTGAAGGTGCAAAGTTCAGCCCCCAACATCTTATATTGGGACTGGTGAGGTAGCAGTAAAGGAGGAAATTCCTTGCATTAGGGTTTTCTTTTTGAGGATGCCAGTTCCTCTGTCTTGTGCATGGCTATCGCCAGTTTTGCCACAAAATGGCAGACTTTCCCCTGAAGTTTATATATGGAATATAAAATGTATATATCACCAATACTGTGCATGGTGCTCTACATAGTACAAGAAGACACATCCTTGCTCAGAGAAGCTTGCAATCCAAAGTTTAAAACAGGTGAAAACATACAGTAACAGAGGATGGGTACCAATAACAAGATCCTAAGATCTTACCAGGCAACTGCCTTACTCAGTGCAGCATTTCATAGCACAAAATTGAAATAGCTTTAAAATAACTCTGATGAGAGATGCTCAGCTTGTTAAACTGAATGGATGGTTGGTATTGAAGAATAAATTGTAGTTTATGCAGTTTGCTCACAAAAATTTTCTTATTTTTAGTGATGGGTGAGATGAGTTGCCTTCTACTAGATTCAGAATTGGACTTGGGAGCAGGGTGTTTTCTCAAAAAAAAAAAAAAAAAACTGGAAATAGACAGATTCTCTTTAGCCAAATATCAAATTTTGAAACCCTGCCCCATTTCTGATAATGTTACCAGGTGCATGAAGGAATCAAAACACCCATCTATCACCTCCATTGTGTTTCCCCAATTCCCAGTGAACCCTTAAATCAGAATTGGGGGACCTGTGACCCTCCAGATTGTTGCTGGATTCACAATCATATCAACCCTTAGCTAACTTGGGCACTGGTCAGGGATGATGGGAGATGTAGTCCAGCAAACTCTGGAGGGCCATAGGTCCTCCTTCCCTGCCCCAAACCCTTTCCTAATACCTTTTCCTTACACAGTTACCTGAGGGTGGCAGAGCAACAGTGGCCAAGGGCAGTAAAAAAAAGTCTCTCTGGATGCCTTCATGCAAGGCTTCTTTAATTCATTTACACCTAGAAAGCTGCAAACAGGAGTGTGCCCATGGCACTACTTGATAATAATAATGGTTACAAAATAATTTTACAGGGTGCCTGGATCTGCACCATGCACCTTGCCATCATGACTACTGCCCCACTCCACCATCAGATGAGTTGGGGGCTGAGGAAATGGGGTGGCAGGACAAGGAAGAAAGGCTGGCTGGCTTGAGGTGGTTGAGGAGACTTAGGCTAAGCACACACTCTATGTTTAAAGTACATGAATTCCCAAAAGATACCTGGAAATAATAGTTCACCCTGCACAGTGCCAAGCTCCCAGCATGCTTAACAGTTCCCAGGATTCTTGGTTGCTGGAGGGGGAGGGGAGTCATGTGATTTATATGTATGGCGTATACACGGCCATTTTGAATCCCAATGTGAAACAGGTCCAGACTGAGAAGAAGGGGAACTTTATTTATGTGTCGGTTGCAAGGGTCAGTACAACACAATTAAACCCAAATCATTAAAACAATTTTAAAACGTGCCAAAATAAACCCCAATACAGCAGGAGAGTACTGCCAGAAAAGGAGTCATACATTAAGTCAATATCCCTGAAACATCTGCTTGAGTAAGCATGCCAGTTGCACTTCAGGCTGAATACCTCAACTATGTGATCCCTGCTTTTTGCCCTTTTGTTTTGTGGCACAGAAGAAATTCACCACAATAATAATTTCTCCAATTCATGGGTGGTGTGGACATGTAGATTCATACACCCAAAGTGGAAGGAAATTTGTTGTTTTTGCATACAGCAAAACTTGTGGCCGGGGTGGGAGTGGGGGAGTTCTTTGAAAATTGTAGCACCCTTTTCTTCCCTTCAAAATGCTCTCTGCACCCAAATCTCATTTGTACAATAGAAAAAAAGACTTCAGCCAGCTAAGTTGACCTCTAATTGTCTTTGGTATGTAGTGAAACAGCAATCTATTAACCTAACAGGATGCGGATTGGAACCATAAAGGCCAAGTTTGACTGAGAACATTTTTTTTTGCAGAGTTCTCATATGTAATAATATATACAGTACTTTATGCTTATAGTTTGTCTTCTGTTTTGTTTTCATTCCAGTCAGCCCTTTTATTCTGTAGTTTGTTTTTACATTGCAGGATTTAATGATTCATTTTTACTTATTCTCTCTGTGCTCACTTCGGTGCCATATTTTTTTGTGGTAAGGTCGTTAAGCATTATGGGCTTTTGAAATGAAGTTGCAAAAAAATTATTGCCGCAGTCAATAGGCTTTCCTTAAATGTATAGTATCACCACAGAAAACAAACTTTCATCCTCACTCTGCAAAAACACAGTGGGGTGGAAATTCCCAATACAACGCTTTCTGCATATTCTGAGCGAATCTACTGCATGTATGTTAACCTAGTAGCATTAGGGGGTTTTGGCCTTCCTATCCAAAGTTTAAAAGTACGGTGTCAGGGGTTGGTGATGGTCAGACCCAACTGCTGCAATGCTAAGCCCCTGCACCAGATGGAAATGAGCACAGCTGAGTCGGAGGTGGAATCAGGTAGTGATGGGTGAAGCTGATGGATACCTAAGCTTCTTCAGCATACAGTGTGGCAGACAGGCTGAGAGAAAAAGTAAGCAGCAGTGATTGTTCCAGAGGGAATCTTCATCTTTCTCTTTGCCTCAATGTCACAAGCAATGGCAAAGGGCTTTCTCAGTAGTCATGCCCACCCTGTGGAACTCCCTCCCATCAGAAGTCAAGGAAATAAACAACCAGCTAATCTTTAGAAGACATCTGAAAGCAGCCCTGTATAGGAAGTTTTTATTGTTTGACGGTTTAATTGGTTGGAAGCCGCCTAGAGTGGCTGGGGCAACCAATTCAGATAGCCAGGCATAATAAACAAACAAACTAACTAACAAACAAATAATGGCAGCATGTGAGGCAGTAGGGAGGGATTGAATAGTTGGGTAAAGCTTGGTGTGTGGAAACCACATAGCTTTGAGAAAGTGCTTTGAGGTGGTGGGGCAACTTAACTTAGTTAATATTCTCTGGCTTTTGGCAGGGGTCCTAATGGTTAGAAAAGTTCCAGGCTCCCTTGCTAAGGGAATAAGGCATTCGCCAGCTTTCCCCTGGAGTAAAGACAGCGGATTTGGGACTCTGAAGGAGCCCTGTAGGGCTGGTGCCCCTGCTGCCCTGCTCCCCCAATCAATGCCAGGCAGGATTCAGGCAGTGCTCTAGGAACACAGAGTTCTGAAGCTGAAAGGAACAGGAGGAGGCCCAGCCTTTTCTGGTAATCTTCAGTGGGGCAGGCTCAGATCTACCTGGGTCTTCTGCAGTGGAGTGTTGGGAGTCAGAAAAAGCAGTGCCACATCCTTGAGCCCAGCAGGTGGGGCAGTGGCTCTGCAGGTTCATTTTGTGGCAATTCATCTGGACCTGGGTTTGTGTTCTCTTCCCCTTCAGACTCCTGGTCCCTGAGATCTGCTGCATTTCTTTTTGGAGTTGTTTTCTAACCAGGTTATGGGTTTGGGCCGGGGGCTTGGCACTTGATTTTGAAAAGATAGTCCAAACCTTTTGCTCCATTTTTTTAATGAAGGTGTTCTCCCCCCCACCCCACCATGCATTGCTGGGGGAGGGGGGAACCCTGAAGCCACATCCCACAAACCCTGTATTTCACATCTTGACTTATTTGACTCATAGCCAATTATGCCTGTACTTAAGTTTTAAAATAAGCTTTTGTTATTTTGTGGAACACCAAAATGGAATTTTAAACAACTTTTGAAAATTTAGCTTAATGTTGTAAATGGGCCTTGTCATTATCACTTCACTACTGTTAAATGAACATATCAAATTATGCTTTTCTACAGAGAGAGAAATGAAGCTAAAGAGTAAGAGATGAGAGAGAAGGAATGGGGATGATGCATAGAGAGTTTTTACATGCAGAATTTATGACAGCAATTCCTTGTTCCCATCACAAACGCCTATTGTGATTAAAACTAAGTGGTTCAACCTTCTTTCTTTTTTGTCTGTCACCACATCAATGTTCATTTCTTACATTTTTGCTGCTGAGTCTTCATTTGAAAAATTGTAGAGTGGAGTGATATTCCATTAACCTCTTCTCAAAGCCATTCAAAATGGTAACAGTTGCAAAACGAAAACGAAAACCTTACCTGTAGATTGGCAAAGGATGTCCTTTAGCTGTACAGTTCAAAATCACTTCTGGATCTTCAGAACTCACTGAGTAAATGACATCAAATGGCTCTTGAATAAAAATAGGTCCATGCGAAGTTTCTTCATCTGTGAGATGAAGCAACAATTGAAAATTAATATTATTTTTCCAGTTAAAGCCTAATTAATGTGGCTTCTGTGTTACACCTTTGAGTTCCATTGGCCACTTTTTACCAAGGAAATACTTTCGGCAGAAAGTCTCCCCTCATTGTTTTTGATGCACACATTGGGGTGGGACAATAAGAAATGAATCTTCAACAGCATGCAAGCAATTGCCTCATTTTATTATCACAACAGCCCTGTGAGATGTTAGTTCTGAAAGATCAAATACAAGTTGTTTTATGACAGTCAATGACCAATATCAAGATAAAAAAAAACACCCAAGCTTCTAAATTCAGTGACTGCACATTTCTGGTTGAAAGATAATAACTAGCTTCAAAACCATGGATTTGGTGAGGTGCACAGCTGAGAAAGCATTTGAATTCTCCCACACTCTGTTCCCTAGACTAGGGGTGGGAAACCTTAAACTGGTTTGAATGTGACCCTCCAAACCACTCTGTTTGGTCCTTAGAATTTTCCCCATGTCACATACCCCTACTGACTTTGTGTTGCACCCTCCTTGAGTTTTTGCCTGGTTGAAATGTCCTTGAGTTCTCATAATGCTTTTTCCTTCCCTGGATGAAACAGAGAGAGGAGTAAAACTTATATTAATTGCTCCACCCGCTTTTCCTCTGAACCTACCCACCACTGCTATGCGACCCCTGGAAAGTTGCCCAAAAGGGAATGTGGCCCTCTGGATGAAAAAAAGAAAAAAAAAGATCTCTACCCATGCTCTAGTGTCTTTCAACATGCCACAAAAAAGCATGAACAGGATGGTATGCTTGGGGAAGAATGGGGATAGATTTACATATCCTATATGGATAGTATGAGAAATCTGTGCCCACCCCCACCCCCGGTATTATTGGACCCCAGCTGCCATCAGCCCCAGCCAGCATGGTCAATGGTTGGCAAGATGGTCCAACATAATCCGGAGAGCCAAAAGTGCCCAATCCCTGCTGTATGAACAGGTTCTCTTTACAGCTGAGCAGAAGTCCAGGCAGGCAAGCAGTGCAAGTCTGAACACGATTCAAATATCCAACATTCATGTGCCCTTAATACCCAGCCATCACCTCCCTGCTTTCATAACCAAGGTTTTATAAATATATGGCACTCAATGCCCTTTATTTCAAAATCTTACAGGGGGAAATTGCCTCTAGCCTATCCTAGATAGTCTGCCAGCAATTTCCTCATCCCGCACAGCAGCAAACATTTCATGTCTGATTGATAATAACACCTCATTTCTTGAAGATTTGTGGGGCTTATTTACATAATGAAAGTGAGGAAAGGCCCTTGTTTGTATCCCTGCTTCGTACAGATGGCTCTTACCTCCACCTTGCCCGTATCTTGCTCGAGCAGAAAGATCCTTGAGCAAGTCCTGAAAAGCAAGGCAAGGGGCTCGCTCTGTCAAAATGAGATTGATAGAACCAGCCAATCAGGCAATTATGCCAGCGTAGATTGTCATGACCTTAAAATCCCATGTTAGCAAGCATCCAATTTTGTTTCCTGCATGCATATTTTGAATTCTGTAATCCATACTATAATTTAAAACGTTCAAAAAACCAAGCAACCTGTTGTTGTTGTTTTCCTGGGTTCGTGGAATTTGCAACTTAACTCTCTCTATATTTAAAGTAGAACTTACTAATTACATAGGATTTACTCCTAAGAATGTATGCCCAAGACTACAGTCTGACCATAGGCACATAGCTGTAGATTTCAAAGGGGCTTTGGAAGCTCAATGAATAATCCATAGAGCAGGTTGCAGCATCCCTGAGAGATAACAATCCAGCCTCTGCTTAAATACCACTAGTGAAGCAAAGCCCACCACATACTTAGGCAGTCAGTTCCACTGCTGAAATGCTTCTCCTAAAGCTTAGTCAAAATCTAATTCCTTGCAGTTGTGTTTATTGTATGCTTATTCAGGAGTAAAATCAATTGTGCTCACCTATTTACAAATTCTAAAGACCCAGACTTCCTCATTTCTCAAAGTTTTTTTGAGAACCATATTCTCCACCCCCAATTTACCCCATGGGAAGACTTGCAGCAATAACTAGGACTTGCCACTTAATCTGTCCACCTTTGGCTTCTCTCGGTTTCTCATTTTCCCTTTCCTTTCTTAGGTTTCATTCTCCACATTTCTGTATCACTTTGCAAAGTTGTTTTTTTTAAAGTGTGCATGAAAATGAATCAGCATTTTTGTGTCATTTTCTTCTAATACGCTTTTTGTATGCAAGTTTGCCTAAAATACACATTTTTGCAAAGCACATTTCCCCATATATTTATATTTTCTCTAATATATGACATTTCCCACTAATATATGCCTTTTACACACACTTTGGCCCAGTATTTGCATTTTTGTGCATATTGCTTGGCCAGAGAACAGCACTGCAAAATTTGGAGGGGTGTGAATTTCAAAAGATTCCTGTGTGTCAGTTCACATATCATTTTGGAAATTGTAAATTAGGTAAATTCATCTTGACATGTGAACTGTTATTGCTCTGCAAAAATGGGGAAGGAAAAGAGAGAGAGTCCTCTGCTTTCACCACATTACAGAAAGCAGATGTTGAAACACCTGTTGTTCATAATTGTGAAACAGGTAAGGGTTGAGGAAATGGGTATGACCAAAGGAGTAATCCTAAGTATGGGAGGAGGGCTTAAGTTATGCCAATGGAAAGGACACCAGATTCATACTCTATGGATGAGCAGGGCTACTTCGGGCTGAGCTGGTCTAAGTCTGGCAGAGGGCTTTAATGCTGGTTGAACACACAGACCTGCTCCATCCTAATGGCATTATGCCTTAGTCCCCCACTGTACTTAACAAGCTCGTAGTTGGAGGCTTGAGTGCTCCATTTCCAAATACGGTGGCAAGTCTTTTCTTTTTTTAACATTACTTATATCAAATGAATACGTATATCAGTGAAAGATCATTCAACACACTTTTAAAAAGCCCAAAATTACTTACGTTCTACCATATCTCCAGAGCATTTAATGAGTTCAGAAATTTTAGTGATTGAAAGTTTCGCATTTGAGGATGTAGATTATGAAAAGTTAATTTACCTTTTTTTTTTGCAACGGAAGTGTCAAAAAAAATATGTGTGAATTTTATGAATGTTTTATGAAAAACTTTGAATTTTCATTCCTTCTGTTCCTTCAAACAGAGTTTACTTCCAATTGAAGGTGTTTTCATTTTTACTTCTACATACACATAAATCATTAATTAGAAATGAAAAAGTACTCTTTAATAATGTAATAGTTAAAAAATACAACCCATGTTAATAGCGAACTCATTCTTATGCATTTAGCTCAGTCATATTTTCAGACAGTCACATTTATGTAAGTGAATGATTATGCCCCTCCTCAAGGCCCCTACAAGCCATAAAGTTGCCAATGTTGTTGTTTTTTATACTACATTTCTTATCCTCGTTAAATTTAGCAATCATTTGGTATACCTAAGCCCATGTGTATAAATCTTGCTACTACAGAACAGAATACTTCTGAAACTCATTTATCTAGTGGCCCTCTGTAGTGACTGATTATTTAACAATGTCCACAATCCATAGAGCTACTGCATTATCTTCTTAAAGAAGAAGCCAGTTAAGAACAAATACTTCATTAACTATTGAATGGAGAGAGGGGGTGGGGACCACAATAACTTACTATCTTAGACCTGGATCTGCCTTGCTGTGAACTACCTAATCTATGTGCCTCTTCAAGCAGGAAGTGTCACTTTGTGTGTATCCAAGGGCAACAGAAGTTTTCTTAGTTGTCTTCAACGGGATTGCCTTTCCCAAATTGGACAAGAGACATAATGCCCTGTGACAAACTACTTTGGATTCCCTGCCCCATAGTTTTAAAAAGTGGTTTGTCGTGTAGTATAAGAAACTAACATTTAAGAAGCATAATGCTAATGCACTAGTGGGCACACACTGCTCGCGTTCTGGGATTGTGGGATATGATTAATATCCTTTATGGGTGATATGGTGGAAGCAATGTTGCCTATGACCCTGTTTAGTTGTCTTCTTGTATGCAGTAAACATGACAGTCAGGAGCAACTTCACCAGCTGACATTGATTTGTCCCACTGGCCCCACCAAGTAGCTGGAAGGGTTGGAAGGGGCAAACTCAGAAGTGCCTCTTTGAGAGCTTCCTTCCAATGCACAGGGGTCTGTGGGTCAATTGGGCATGGCAATGTTGGGCCAGGCTCTTAAGCATAGCAATGCTCCCCCTTCCATG
Source organism: Lacerta agilis (assembly GCF_009819535.1). NCBI lineage: Eukaryota > Metazoa > Chordata > Lepidosauria > Squamata > Lacertidae > Lacerta > Lacerta agilis. The sequence goes on from NC_046313.1 coordinate 89,820,000, forward strand.
CATTTGGTGGATATAACAACAACAACAACAACAACAAACCTTAATTGTCACTACACCACCTGTGTGCAGTGAAATTAAATGAGCCCCCCCCAACATACACTCAGTCTTGTGCGTACTCTGTGTGCTTGTCAGAAGTCAATTGCACCCCTTTTTCCATTCAATAGCCCAACAGCCCACGGATAAAAACTGTTCTTTAACCTGTTGTGTGGGAATACGTTTCAAACCTGTTTGTTTGTGTTTATTTTAAGGTAACCTTCCGCGTTAGGAAGGAAGGGCAAAGGATCCAGCAGGCAGTTTGCTGCATGGATCCCTCCGCGTTTGGGCGAAGTGTGCCAATTTAGCCAATGTAACGGTCAGTAGATAGTTTCCCACCCAGAAACTAGCTTAGAGATAAGGTTCTTGTAAATGTCGTGATGATTTTGATTTCTTAATAAATAGCCTCCGCTCTCTGTAGCGTGGGTGGAGAACGCACGAGACAAGCCAGAGAGAACATCAGTGCGAGACAAGCCAGAGAGAAACTGAAAGTAAAACCAGCCGCACAGAGCAGTTGAGAGCTTCTTCACCATTGACTGCAGTCTCTTAGTATTTATTTCATTTTATTTAAAAAGCTTTTATTTGGCCTTCTAAGTTTTGGCCGCTACCTAGCTTAGCCTATCTTTCTCTCCGGAGACCTCCGGAATCTCCGGAACCTTCAGATACCTGCAGAAAACCTTCGGAAACCTTCAGCAACCTTCAGAACTCACGACAACTACCTTCAGATCATAGCCAGCAGACCCTTTCACGACGCAGTGGGAGCAGGAACTCCGGGATTACTGGTCATCCCATCTGCTGGCTATCCCCACACTGTTGGTGCGGCTGACTACACTTCTATATCTTCTGCCCGAAGGTAGGAGATTAAAGAGGTGCTGGCCGGGGTGTGAGTCATCCCTGAAAATTTTCCTTGCGCTCCTTATTTTTTATTTACTTCATATAATTTGTGCCTCACTTCATGGTAAGAAACATCAAGGCAGTTTATAAAAAGATAACACCATAAACCAGGGGAAATTACAATTCATTAAAACATACAAGAAGTTAAAATGTTAAAGCGGATTAAAATTCACATCAATTGCGGGATGTGGCTCAGTAGCAGAGCATCTGCTGTGCCGGCAAAAAGTCCCAGGTTTAATCCTGAGCATCTTCAGGTAGGGCTGAGAACATCACCTGTCTGAAACCCTAGAAAGATCCTGCCAGTAGATAATACTAAGATAGATGGAACAGTGGTGGACTTTAGTGTCTCAAATTTCAGTGGGGCCCTGTGTGACATCATAATCTGGCACCCCTCCCCTTCCATTAGTGGCAGCACCTGCTCCAGCCACCTCACCTGCCACACTCCCCTAGTCTGGATGGACTAATGATCTGATTTGGTATGAGGCATGTTTCAAACAGGGCATTAGGTATGTGCTAATGACAGCATTAAGTTATATTCAGATGCGCGACAACAGATTTCTATTAGATAATGCCGGAGAACCCATTTGCTTTGCTAAAATCTTCTTTTAAATGTGGAAATCTGCACAGATATTCTAACTACCTTTGTTTCTGAGAAGCATTTAACAAAATGCAGGGGGAGACTCATAAAATGTCTGAGTGGCACCTGGCTGAGTAGCCTTAAGGAATATCATTGTGAATGATAACATGCATTAGCTGTTTGGCTAGAATAATCTTAGTTTGACCTGGGTCTTGCACTACTATTTGAAACTAGAAGGTGGAATGATGCCTGACAATCATAGTTTCCCTCATAATCTCAGAGGATTCTGACTAGGCGTATGAGAGGAAGGTCTAGATCCGGGAGGGCAATAATTGTTGCAGGCCAAGGGTGGAGAGATTATCAAGAGAATATCAAAACATATATACATTTATTATACTCATAAAATAAAGAAAAATCTATCTAAGAAAAAAGAGAGAGCTGCCGCCATGTAGTATGTCAGATCAGTAACAGGCTGAGATGAACTGGTGGCTGTAAAGATAAAGCATTAAACTTGTCTAAACAGGATGGCATGTTGTAAGTGACATAACAGGCCATAAAATGTAGTAAATCATATATATTCTAAAAATGCTGTCTATTTCCATAAAGTCTCTTTTAGCCCACCAGACTCAGAAAGCTATCGTTAACTGGAATGAGAACCCCCAAGCATTTTCTGATTTATCTTTAACTAATGGGCATGAATTAGGTCTACATTGAATCAAGTAAGGTTGCAACCTTGATTCTGGAAATTGATTTGTAGGCCTTTAACAAATGCGTAACCACCTGAAATACTTTTCTTCCCTCCCTCTGTCGCCCAAGAGCAGGATAAGCCCAGAAGCTGCCTGGTTTTCCCTTCGGGTCTTCAGCTGCTGAACTCCAATCCAGGGAGATGCAGAAAATCACACTTAACATTCCTATCAGCTCACCAGAGGTCTAAACACAGACTACTACAATAGTTCAATCCTGTAACAAAACAGCCCAAGTCTGCTCCCTGCCTTCTGCTTTTAAAGTAGCAGTACACACACACACACACACACACACACACCCCTAATTTGTGTGTGTGTGTTTGTGTGTGCATGTGTTTTTCAGCAAAGTAGACAGGCCACGTGCATCACCAAAAATAAAATGCATATACTAATTTATATGTATAGGTGCATATTTAGAAATAATTGCTATAATTTAATACTATAGTTAATAGAAAACAACATAGAATGGAACACTCAACCACACCTCCTGTCTGTAATAATACAGTGGACTGTATTGCCTCCTTCTGGCAAATCATGCAGCCAAGCTGGTGCCAAATGTATTGATCCGCTTTCCTTTGGACTACATCAGCGTGGCTAAGATGGGGGTATTGTCATCTGGGGAGCCCAAGACCTCCATACACACTGACCAGGCTTGTACCCTGAGGAAGTCTCTGCAGCCACAGGCACACTTCATTGTGTCTCGAGACAGAAAGATGCCAACAACAACAATATTGTGGGGGCAGGGTGGGACAAAGGGGTGCACAGCCTGCTCCCTAAGTTGTGGATTCACGCCCTCCCCCTTTTCCTTTTGAAAAATTGCCTTTTTAATTTGTGAAATGAGAGACAATGACAACCTCCATTTAAAGAATGGCATCTTGCTTTAAGAACAGGCACGGCTTAAGTACAGGACCTCTTAAAAGTTCAGTGAATAAGGCAGAGCGAGAAAACAAATTATGGTGTAAGAATGTAAGATAAAGAGCAAAATAGAGAAGAGGAATTGTGAAAGAAACAGTTGACTAAGTATACAACCGGACCTGTGTTGAGGGGAAGGAAGTCAAATAGAAATGAATAAGAACTGAATTAGGGATGTATTTGTAACATCTGCTTCACATTTGCATTTGTAGTTGCAGTATCTTTTTGTTAGTTTGTTTTGTGAGTGTTGTCTGTGTTGGTGTTGGTATAATAAATCAGTAGTAGTAGTAGTAATAATAATAATAATAATAATAATAATAGCAGAGCGAGTACCCAACAAAAGGTTCATCATTTGGAAGAGCCTTCAAAAGTCTGCTCACTTAAGACTTTCCCTGATGATTTTTCATTAACGCAATCACCCAATAATTACTTAAGCGGTCCTGGAAATACAGCAACAGCCTGTATAGTACACTTAGACACATACACACACAACAGCTGCCAGCACAGCCTCCATAATGTTCCTGGACTTTTAATGGACAAATTTGGAAACCTGATGGACGTCAAACAGTGTATAAAATATAGGAGCATATGGACAAAAGAGGACACCTGCCCATTCTTCAACAGTGGTAGACTCCAAATTAGCAGTTAGCTTAAACTATAGTAATTGCACTTCAGACAAACCATGTTTCCTTGTCATCAAAGAAGAGTTTCTTCTCAGCTTCCTTAGGGTATAATATAGAATGGGTTGTGCAAATGAAACATTTATTTTAAAGAACACGTTTTTGTTTTGTTTTTTTAAGAAGAAAGCAAAGCAAAACACCTGTGTAGAAACTAGAGCTAAGTTGAAAGACTCCCTCCCACCGAGTCCCACCTCTCTCTTTGACAAGCCAGAAAAAGAACTTTCTCTGAGCATTCCTACTGTCGTTGTTTTTTTAAGAGGCAGCTGTCATTTTCCCTACACAGTGCCCTGGAGTGATGCCAGGCCTGGGACATTGTGGAGGATGAGAAACAGTTACCAGGCTGCCAACACTGTCGGTGCTACTGCTGCTTAGAGTGGCAGTGGGGAGGAACCTCAGGAAAAAAGAAAGAAGCTGTGCAGTTGCCACCGCTAAGGGTGGGTCTCACCCCTGAGAAACTGAAAGAGCTTCTCCCCCTCCCCCGCAAGAAGAAAAAAAATGTGCCCACAGATAGGGTAGAGAATTTGTTTGTTATATGAAACCATCTTAAACAAATATAAAGATTAACAGAGTGAGACTAGCATATGGAAAATCACATTTTGTTTCATAATCATAAATTGTCAGAGGATTTAATTATGTTTATATTCCTTTTTTGTTTTTTTGTTTTTTGCATAGGCTGCAAATTTTTCTTTTGTATGCAGTTGTGGGAATCAGTTCCAGTTCATTTTGGTTTTCTGCTCCATTGCTATTATTGGCGTCTACGATACAGCAAAAGCAAAAGTATGCAATTCTAAATATACTCATATTTGGGCATTCATATAAACATGACTAACTGGTATGAATATGTATGCTGGACTTCCGGCGGCGGACGCCATTGCGGGTGGTCGTGGGTTGCTTCGGTTGCGAAGCACCCAGTCCATCCCGGGGGTTAGGAGCCCCGCTACCGCAAAGCGGGGCTCCGGTTGGGGAGCGGGAAGAGCGTCCCGCTCCCTGGGCTCCCCGGCTGTGCCCGTTGTGGCTCCGAACCCTTCCCCCGCTCCCCCTGTAAAGGGGGAGTGGGGGTGAAGGGGCGACGGAGCCGGGCTATAGGGGACATGCCCCAACCGGGATGCAAATGCGGCGACAAAGCCTGTGATGAGCGTCTAAGTTCTACCTGTCGTTAGTGAGTGAAAAGAACCCAGAGGCGGTGAGTAATTGATTGACTCTTTGTATCTTTGGAACGATCTGGGGGAAAGAAGAAAGGCAGCCCGCCTCCCTCCCTTCGGCAGATGAAAGGAATTAACTCTTTAAGTGACTGCTGCTACACTAATTGACAGAAAGTATCTGGAAATTGAGAACTGAGACTGTTGAGATTTCCCTTCGGGGGTTAACTGGCGAAAAAATATCTCCATTTGAAGTTTTGGTCTTTATACTCCGGCATCGGAGAAATGGCGGCGACTTGGATTTTCATGGGAAAAAACTGAAACAAAGGAAGGAAGAGACAGGAACTGAAACTTGATACCCACCCTCCCCCCCAAGATGCTGGACTTTGCGCTCGCGCTGATATCGAACTCTGATTTGGAGGATGAGGAAATGCTCACTGTCTTTCAACTGGAACTGCTTAATCGAAAACTACAAGTCTTGAGTGGAATTGTAAATGGAAAGAACCTATTTTCCACAGAAGAGGCTTTTCAAAAGTTCTACACAATGGAAACAAACTTTTGCAAAGAGCTGGGAGAGGTGTTTGAAGGATGGTCTGAGATGGCTGGGCAACTCCGAATGGAAGGGGGGCCGGTTTCTGGGGGTGGCAGCCCTGGAACGGGAAAATTTACAATATCCAGACTCCGAGGTGGCAGCTCGGGGGCAAGGGACATGGAATTAAGATTTCTACAAGAAGAAGAAGTATGGCACAAAGAAACGGAGAAACCCAGAATGGAGGGGATGAATACCCAGATGCTCAATGCAAGGTTTGCTGTGAATGCAGCCTGGATCTGTGGACATCCAGAAGAAGATAATTGGAGACCCGGTTCTGGTGAAAGACAGAAAAAGACAATGGACAGAAGGGGAGTGGGTTGAAGTAATAAATGTATAATCTGAATGGTCTGCCATGGTATCCGAAATCGGAGTGTGAAGTCTGTTAATTACAAGTTTATTTTAAATAAGTAAGGAGATATTGAATTTTAAGTTAAAAGCAGCATGATAAAGGATAGAAGAAATAAGTTTAGCTATAAGAATATTTGGTTAAGATTTAGGTTATAATGCAAAGATTAAGACAATTGTGTTTTCTCTTTTTAAGTAAAGTTAAATTTTTTATAGAGAAAAGTTGTTAAGGAAATAAGTATATTGATTTAAAACCGAAGGTGTATAGGCAGGGGAAGTCAAGCGTCAAGATTCAGAACTAGAAATTTTTTTTTGTAAGGTATATAGATAAGAAGAAGAATCCTGACATTATGTGTATTTGTATTTGTTTTAGTATTTGTAGGTGTGGGGTTGGGTTTGTGTTATATTATGAAAATGTCAATAAATTCTGTTGGAAAAAGAATATGTATGCTGAAGAAGAAGAAGAAGAAGAAGAGTTTGGATTTGATATCCCGCTTTTCACTACCCGAAGGAGTCTCAAAGCGGCTAACATTCTCCTTTCCCTTCCTCCCCCACAACAAACACTCTGTGAGGTGAGTGGGGCTGAGAGACTTCAGAGAAGTGTGACTAGCCCAAGGTCACCCAGCAGCTGCATGTGGAGGAGTGGAGACGCGAACCCGGTTCCCCAGATAACGAGTCTACCGCTCTTAACCACTACACCCACACTGGCTCTCATTCGGCAATGGTCAAGCTGGGCTCAGACAACAATGGATCCCTATGGGTCAGGTTGGATGGGGAATCAGGCAGGCATCAGGAGGAAACCCCACAAAAAGCCTGAGACTTACCTCACTGATGGCTGCATCTTCCCAGGACAAGGTTGGCAACCATCAATGTGTGACTTTCCTGCCTGCGTGATGCCTTACCCTGCACTGATCCTGTGGAGCAGACGGATTGATCATCTGGGGTGCATGTTTAATTAGGCTTTGCCCTAACTGAACATTGCTCCCACTTCCTGAACTAACTGGAACTGGATCCGAGGTGGAGCGGGTGGCCCCTGAATTAGCCAAATTTAGGGTAAACATCAGGGGCGTGAAATTTCCGGCAGGCCAGATGTTGTGAGACTCAAATTAGTCCCAAGGTAATGCGGTCAATGATCAAGGATGATGGGAGCGTTTATTAATTGCACATTTATAAACCATTTTTTGCAGTCAAAAGTTACCAAAATGGTATACAATACAATGAATTAATATTGAAAACATTACAAGCTTGGTATGTATGTCACCTTGGGCTCCTTGGAGGAAAAGTGGTGTAAAAATCAAAATAAAACATACATTTTGAAAATAGTTTAAATATACTGTAACTTAGAATAATCCTTTTATCATCTGATAGCTCCCTGGTACAAACAGGAGCTATTGCAGAGGTGCAAAGTGTAATCATAATTATATGGGGAATATCAGGAAGCAATACAATTTTTCAAAACATGGCCTTAATGAATGGCATGTTTGCAGTTCAGGCAAGCTAGTCCCTATAATGTGGTTTGCTGATTGAGGGAAGATACAGAACACCAGGAATAGCTTTCTAACATGTTCCATAATGATATGCTTTGTAAAAACATAACAGAAATGGAAGCTTTTACAGCTGCCCACAATGACCTACAGGTTACGTAAATAAATACCTGATACGCTCTCAAGAATTGTTTCTGTTCCTCCCCCCCCCCCAACAATGTTATCTTTTGAACTTTTGCCCATATTATGAATAAACATAGAAAATTATCTGTTCAACTGATTGTGTTGTATTTTTTAACACTCGCTATATAGTAAACATTTACTAATAAAATATAATAAAGGGAGAGAATGCTGCTTGAACCTTTTTTTTTTAATTAAGTGAGTGTAAAGATGACAGTATAGCTTTGCTGTCTGAGATAAATGTGTATGAACTGCAGTGAAATTTCAAGAGCTAATTCTCTTCCATCTCCTTCCCCAGTAGTGGAAGATTACTGAACAAATTAGGTGCTGTGCTGAAAAATTCTCACACTATCCCACCCCCTGCCCCAGACAGCCACCCCCCCCACACCGATTACTGAGAAAAGAAATAGCATTAAGAATGATAAAGGAGAAGAGAAAATGTTGGTGAAATTCTCATCGTCAGAGTATTTACTGACTTTACCTTACCTTTGAGTTGCCCAAGAAGTGTTTGTGTCAAGTATTTCATTCTACAAATCATCTCACCAGCAGTCTGTACTTGGTTGCTTTCCTAGGTGCCTGCCCTTCAATTAAAGCCCATGGGAGGCCTGTAGGTTTTTTGTTGTTGTTGTTGTTGTTGTTGTTGTTGTTGTTGTTGTTGTTGTTGTTGTTGTTGTTGTTGTTCAGATCAGGAAATGCACACACACCCCATTCTTGGCCACCTGGCGTTGATATGGTACATTTATGAAAGTATATTGGTTAATGTCTATGAATTCTATCTCTAATATAACCCATCTAAGTGCATCCTGTGCGTGTTTAGCCAGACATGTGCACTGAGCCTAACTCTTGGATAAAAATGCACAGGATTGCAGCCTAAAACTTACATTTGAATTTCACAAAAGTGTTTGATATTCATATCCAGGAAGATATCAATTTTGCACATCCTCAAGGAAAAGGTGTCATAGATCAGAATCTGTTGATGCGGTGCTGCAGATTTCCACCAGAGGGATGGAGCCTCTCTCTGATTGGCTACCCGGAAAGGGGTGGAGACAGCACTTTGGGAGGGAGAATAAAAGGAGCAGTTTCTGAGAGAGGGTTCAGATAGACAGTATGTAGTGCCTTGTGAGAGTGCCTTGAAAACAAGAGGGCTGGGTTTGAGTCAGGAGACAGTGAGGGTGCAGCCTACTTGGGTCTCATTTCAGTCAGGGCATGATCTTCTAGAAAGAAAAGAATCCCAAACCAGAAGAGCAGTGTGGTGATCTCCTGGGTCTGTTATACTGCTAGGAGTTCCTCACTTGCTAGTGTTTGCCTCCTCCTTCTCCTGAGTAGGCTAAGGAAGAAGTCAAGCTCTTAAATGGCTAATGTGTCCCTTGTGCCTGAAAGCTTTGTTACCTCTGGACCCGTGTATACATAACTCAGGATGACACCTCATGCATCTGATGAAGTGGAGTGGAGTTCCTGAAAGCTCATGCCATAATAAATGTGTTAGCCTTTAAGGAGTCACAAGGATCTTTGTGCTTTCTGCTGCAGCAAAGTGCAGATTCGCACCACATAGTTAAAACACATCCAGCACACATTTAAAGCACTTAACACCCCCCAAAGAATCCTGGCAACTGCAGTTTCCATTTCACAGAGTTGCAATCCTCAACATTCTTAACAAACTACAGTTCCCATGATTCTTTGCAGGGGGGGTTGTGGTTTCAGTGTGCCTTGGATGTGTTTTAAATGTATGGTATGGATCTGCCCTAACACTAGTACTACTCTGGAAATTATTTAATATGTGGCTGCAAGTAAGTTTTGACTATCTGTTCAGCAGACAAGCATGCATGCATACTGTACATGTGGAGCAGAGGGAAGATGAAATAATATAGGCTTTGTTGTTGTTGTTATTTTAAAAATATTGTAAGGCCACGTATAAAAAAGCCCAAAGAGATATTTCCAGCTACAATGCCATTCCATGATATCACTACATTGACTGCACAGTCCTTTACTACTATTGTGCAAGATGCACGAAAGATAAAGTCTTTTCTTTTGTGCAGGTGATTTGTTTCATGTCATGAACTTGGCCATGTCCTTCAGACACCAAAGTATTGCTGAAGCAGACATCTAATTACAGAGACAAATCTTCACCAGCAAGTTAGGGGGATGTGTCTTTATGATGTATAGTAATCCTGACATGAATTCTTCTCAATGGAATGTCATTAGTTTTGTGTTCCCAGTCAAGACAAATAAATAATAATGAACCCTTTTTCCAATCTACTGCACAAGCATTTTGTTCACTGCCATCTGACTTATAAGGGAGACCTAGATTTGGTGGCAGATACTGTGTGCTGCATTGTACTGTCGTAATATTCATCTGCCACTATTGCCAAACTAACTGAAGGTTTAATTCAATAATTTACACTGCAGAAGGAGATAATAGCTATAACATTTAATACCCTGTCAGTTAAATAAATCCCACACTTTATACTTCAGTTACTTTTACAGAGTAAAAGACAATTGGGTTTAGTAATATGAGAGGGAGGATAATTGAAGTGTTTTTGATTGTTGGAAACACTTCAAACCAACCTTAGTACACCTTGGAGCCCGGCACGCTTCCTTCAGCGCACGTACCTCTCCTGTACGTTCTCCTTGCTGCCGTCTCCTGTGCTATTCAGCAGAGTTATCTTCTCTTATCTTCTCTCACGCAGCGGGGTTGTGTATGCCAGCATATTACAGACAACAGAGTCCGGCTTCTTTCTAATCTAGAAGCTTTATTTTACAAGGCATAAATCATTACATTCCGGGAGAGTCGCAAGCCATGTTGGTGGCTTCTCCCTTCTCTCCGTTCTCCGGACTACAGAAACAGAAAGTATCACATTACAAAGTACAACAGTACACAGAGCATCCGGTGACGCTCTTCCTCCTGTGGGTGGGACAATCTGGTTGAGCTTGTTAACTCTAAAAGCTCCAAACCTCTACACCCCCTCTTGTCCCGCACACAGGGGCGTTGTAAGCATGCAGCTTACCCTACACAAACCCTCACAGAACTCCCCATGACGTTGGAAGTTCCTGGGCTTCGTGAACCCAACCCTCTGGTTCACCTGACCAGGACAGTACTTCAGCTTCTCCAAGCCAGTCTGAACGCACACGTCTCGAAAGAGAACGTCTAGGTGTTTGGGTCTGGCCTTGACTTGTCCAGACTCTGCCACCAACAAACAGAGTTGGTTGTCCTCCCAAACCATCACGGGCAGGCAACTCTGAACGCAGATCTCTTGGACCAAACACCTATAGAACTCCAGTTCCCTGCAAAGCACTGACAACGCACTGTACCTGGCTTCTGCACGAGAACGAGCAATGAGGCTCTGGCACCGGGACTTCAGCCCGCCTAGAGCTCCTCCACACTGTACAACCATTTCAGACACAGATTTCCTGTCCTCGGAATTTGCCCAACCGCCGTCGCACCAGCGCGTGAGCTGGGGCTCACCGGTAGCTGACAACTCCGGGCAAAACTCCTTAGTCTCCTGCAAACTCTGGAGCACTCTCACCATGCCATTCCAGGCATGCATGCTGGGATTTGCAGCCACCTTGCTGAACAGATCCACAGCAACTGCTATGTCAGGTCTGCTCAACCATGAAGGAAACAACAGCCTCCCAGGAGCTGACCTAAACACCTCGGGGCTCTCGAACTCAGAGCGTTCCCCGGTCTGACTGTCCTCACCTAGACACGTCTCCATGGGTGTTCTGACACTAGCACATTCAGACACTCTGAACTTCTTCAACGACTGCACTACCTTGCCAGTCTGATTGAGCAAGACACTACCGTCTTCGGCTCTGTCTACCTGCACACCTAGGTAAACACCAACAGGGCTTAGGTTCCTGAGCTGGAAAGACTGACCAAGCTCCTCTGCGAACCGTTGCACCTGCCCCCTGGTCTCCGCCAGGTAAAGCATGTCCGCACTGGACTGCAGAACTAGCTCCTGCTCTGGACTTACTCCTGCCAGAAACAGGCAGCTATCAGCACAACTCTGGCTGACACCTAGCTTTCTCAAAGCTTCTTGCACGCCTGAAGACCAATCTCTGGCTGACTCCTTCAAGCCAGTGATTGCCTCGTGCAAACTCCACACCTGATTTGGCCCGTTGTCCTCGAACCCTGGCGGAGGTACCTCGTACCTCTCCTCATCCAGGTCGGAATCCAAACAGGCATCCAAACCAAAGTGGCTTGCCTCAAAACTGCTTTGAGTCGCGACCGCTAACAGCATGCACGTGGTTTCGCTTCTGAGAGAGGGTGCGTCCAGTACCTCGGAACAATGGACCCCCTCCTCCTGAGTGAAACCTCTGGCTACTGACCTAGCCTCGCACTGCAACTCGCCAGTTGCTGCCGTCTTGAGTCTGCACACCCAACGACCTTCTGACAGCGTCGTGGTTGTGCACACACTCAAAGACCTCATTGAGCTTACCTGCTCTACCATGGCATCCTGCCATTTCTGGGCCTCACCTTGAGATACCCATTGAACCTTCACAAGGCTCTCCGGTTCACACTGAACCAAACAAGCACTCACGCTAGTGGTCGTGAACCTTTCGGGCAGAATCCCTTCAGTGGATCGTGCAGACCGCTGTGATACCACGTCAGGTTCTCCCTCTGCTCCAGTTGCACTGGACTCCACCTGCACGTCCTTGACGTCAGGCACCTCACCTACAGACTTGCTGCGCCTGTGCATCCTAACTGAACCACCCAAGGATGACGTTGGCGCGCCTTTGGGCTCCTGCTTCACTGCCAAAGAACCCCCCTCTTGCACCAGGACGAGACCTGCGCCAGGCTCTCCTGGAGAAGAGTTGCCACACAAAGAGTCACCAAGCGTGGCCTGCCTCCTAGTCCGTGACATAGGAGTTGCGGGTGCACTCCCAGGCTGCTGCCTTGGAGTTGCCCCTAGCTGCGCTGCACCCTGGTGATGGCCGGGAACTCGGCCCGAGCCACCAGCAGGTGCTAAAGCCACAGCGATACCCCCTCTTGGGGCTGATCCACCTGGACCACTGCCACCCAGTTCCACCCAGAACCCTTGTGGAAGCTCTGCATCCAAGAGCATGTCTTCAGTGGCAGCATGCAGCATCCTTTGCTGCCTCTCTGCAAGACCACATACCTGTGAAGAAAGCAGGTTAGTCACACTGTGCTTACTCCCCCTCTCACTGAGGACCTGGGAACAGCCTACTCCAGTAGAAACCTGCTGTTCCACTGCAACCAGTGGTGCTGCCTCAGTTGCCTCCTTGAGCAACGCAGACCACATGTGGTGAGAGAAAGCATCAGCCAAACACTCAGAACAACACGCTCCCCCCAGGTTAGCTTCTGGCATCCCTTCAGAAACAGCCACATGAACCAGGGAAAAGGGACGCGTGGTTTCCCTTTCAGACGCGGGGTAGCAGGATGTCGACTCCTCGACCTTGCAAACCCTGCAATCAAGAAAGCTGTTACATGCCCTTAACTTGCACCCTTCAGAGAACTCAGGCTGCTTCAGCACACTGTCCCAGTGGCGACTTGCCAGCCTTTTGTACCACTGACACAAACATAAGTGGTGCACGGGCACACTGGTGCACTGAGCAAACATTCCATCAGTGCCACCTCCCCCTGTTCTGGATTGAGACTTCTTAATAGCAAACAGCCCGTCCTGGCTGCCTTTCACGCGTAGAAGCATCTTCTGGCCCCTGCAATCAGAACAGGTGATAAGCACAAAACAAACAGCAAAAACATTGGACAGAAGGTTTGACATAAACAAACAATACAGAGTTATGTCAACAGCCACAGAAAACGCCAGTTCTGTCCCTTGGATCTGTCCCTTGACTGTTAGCAAAAAGTCAAGCCTTTTCTTGCCTCCAACAGTCAGTTCTTCAAACTGCTCTGTAGAAAAAGATATGCAGTTCCTCACAAGTCCACCAGGAGGAACGACGACGATGCAAAGAGACGCTGCACAGGCACTCATCACTCGCAGCCCACCAGGGTTGGCCTTCATTGCCACGGTAACTGCACGACAACAGTAGGCATCCTCTTCCGCCTGGGCTGTGGTAGAGCTGTTGCGATTCTCATGGCCAGTATCACACGTCATGTCCTTGGCCTTATCTTCAGCCATGCACGTCAACAAAAGACCAGGTGCAGGCTACGTGCCAAAACACAGATCCACAGTCAATGCCTTTACACTGGCTTCAGACTTGGAAACAGCCCCTCCCTTTCTGGGAGCAAAGCCCACGGCGATCTGGCCTCCCTCCTGCTTTCCATGGCACTGTTGCTTCTCAACAGCCATAAGCCGAGCTGGGGGCGAGCTTTCCAAAGCCACTTCAGCCAGTCCCTCAGCCCCAGGAAACTGGGCTAGGGTCTTCTTTCAGGCTTCACAAGCACTGGCCAGACCTTCCTCCTCACAGGCGTTGGCCAGAACATCAACGCTCTCAGGGAACAGCCCTCTGCATTGAAACTGTGAGGCTGGGGGTGCTTGCAAACAAAAGCTTCCCTCCTCCTTGCTGGGAATGCTATGGCTCCCTCCATCTTGCCCAGGGGTAGCGTACTTACGAATCTGTAGCTTCTTACCCGGCTCCACAGATGGGGGTTTCACCAGAGAGGGTACACTGCTTTTGCAGCCCTCGATCTGGGCTTCCCTGCTGCCTTCCAACCTCTAGCAGCAGGTTTTAGGCTCCTGAGCCATTCAGCAGACTGCTGAATGCTCCTGCTGGCAAAGCAAACTTCCCTGGATGCTCCATCACAGTCCAAGCCAGGGAGACACTTCTCAGCTTGGCACACACGTTCTGGATCCTTGGAACTGCTCCAGAATCAGTCCAGAATCGGGAAAAGCTTGGATCCATAACCTGAAGTGTTTTTGATTGTTGGAAACACTTCAAACCAACCTTAGTACACCTTGGAGCCCGGCACGCTTCCTTCAGCGCGTACCTGCTGAAGCGCTTTTCCTTGCTGCCGTCTCCTGTGCTATTCAGCAGAGTTATCTTCTCTTATCTTCTCTCACGCAGCGGGGTTGTGTATGCCAGCATATTACAGACAACAGAGTCCGGCTTCTTTCTAATCTAGAAGCTTTATTTTACAAGGCATAAATCATTACATTCCGGGAGAGTCGCAAGCCATGTTGGTGGCTTCTCCCTTCTCTCCGTTCTCCGGACTACAGAAACAGAAAGTATCACATTACAAAGTACAACAGTACACAGAGCATCCGGTGACGCTCTTCCTCCTGTGGGTGGGACAATCTGGTTGAGCTTGTTAACTCTAAAAGCTCCAAACCTCTACAATAATTTAGCATCCCCTCCCCACCCAATAAAGTGCATCTATTTTTGATTAAGGTTGTCAGAATATCCTCTAGCTAAGGCTAAACAAAAAAACAAACAAAAACTCTCCAAAGTCCAAAACAAAGTCCTAGAATGTAACCCATTATTTCAACTTCTTCCAGTCCATGAATAAGAAAGGATCCACAACAATGGAAAGCAAAAACATGGGATGCTGTGCCTCTTGAAAAACCTTGTGTGTAGCCTGTGATCATAGATGTATTTGCCATAAATGACTACTGGGCTGGCAGGTGAGAAGTGAAAGCAAAGCTCACTGAGGGAACTGGAAATGTGTAGAATTAGAGCTACGTGCAAGAAGAAACATTGGGCTGCTGCCAACAATTGGATGCTTCTGTCATATTGTCTCCTTCTCAACCATAACAAGTAGTAAATAATATTCTGGCCTAGTTCATAAATATGGCAGCATTCCCAATTACAGGCCCAGTTTTCACACCATGGTAAACCACAGTTAGTAGTTTACCTCAAATGCTCAGACAGCACCCTCTTCTCTCCAGCCCATGGGGAAAGCAAACCCCAATCCCTGGTTTAGTGCTAATCTAAAGCAGGGATTGAGGATTGTTTCATTCCAAACAAAGCTACTAAACCAAGAACAGCTTTACATTGTTGTTGTTTGGAGTGACGTAAACCACAGTCCCTGTTTCAGGGATCATGGTGTTTTGCTTCTTCTTCTCACACAGAGTGGAGCAGGATCCACCAGCACATTCACAGTATTTATCCAACAACATCATCCTGTTGGTGCAATGACTTCCACCTGCACAATGAGACTTCTCCTTGCCCTGCATGCCCCTGTTCTGGAGAGTTGGGGAAATCCCCAGACCAGATTTTGAGAGTGTGCAGAAAGCAAACAGGAGGTCCTATTGTGCAGGTGGAAATCCTTGTGCGAAGGGAATGATTTCAAATGAAATATGGAATTGTCTTTGTGTTAATTGCCAGTGTTTCTAAAATGGTCCCATCAGTAGGATAGTGATGACATAAGGCTTGTCACTGGGCCAGTTCATTAACCAAAGTCAGCACAGGCATGGAGTTTTTAGTGATTCTAGTGTTTGTATGAGTTCAATATAACAACCAGCTTTTGAAATCTTGAATAAGCCCTCCATTTGGAAGCAATTAATTCTGCAGCCCAGTGTAACGTTCAAGAAAGAAATCATCAGAATGCACAAAGATATATTAAAGATTTTTCAGACAGTAAGTCGTTGATTGCTTGTAGATAATTGACAACTGGATGTGGAAAACTTGAAAAGTAAATCATTTCAAGCAATTAGAGCAATGTAAAACCAAGCAATATTAAAGGCAAGACTGCATCTTTTTACATCTATAATTGGGGGGAAATGCAAGTGATATTAATTTTAGAAATAGTACAAGACCCTTAAGATTAATAGTTAGAGCGTTCTATGAATATTTATTTGAGCAATGGGATGCTTCATATGATCCCATTGATACAAGATAAAGATTGATTACTCATTGAAAACTAATTGAACCAAAGCAATTCAAATCTTATGTGTCAAAAAGAGGAAAGGAACAGAGCAGAAAGGCGCCCACATAGCAAACTACTCTAGCGATTTGAATGCTTTGCCAAATATGCCAAAGCATAATTGTGTACTTTTTCATTTAATACATAATTAATATCTGGGATTTATTGCCACACAGTATACTAATAGCCATTAGTTTACTTTGGAGAAAGTTTATCTATGGGTTATAGATCTGAAGCAATAAGCTGAATCTTTTGCTGGCCGTTATCTTAATAGAATCATAGAATTGTAGAGTTGCAAGGGACCACAAAGGTCATCCAGTTCAACCCCCTGCAGTTCAGGAATCTCTTGCCCAACGTGGGATTTGAACCCATGACCCTGAGATTAAGAGTCTCATGCTCTACCAACTGAGTTTACCCACCACCCTCACATATGGGAAGACCTGTGACCATCCCAGGGCAAATCTGCCACTCCCACAGTGGGATTAGGTAAAGCAAAGTCTCCATTAACCATCTATTCATGTTCAAAGGCAGTCTTTGTCTGAGTATCAAATTCTAGGGACAGATAAGGGGTAATGAGTCAGAAGACCAAGATGCACGTGATCGGCACCATAAAGACAGCAGAAAATCTAGTTCAAGAAGAATTACGGTAACTTCCTGTGGTCCCAGTCCTTCTCTTCAGAGAAGGTGACATCAAGGAGTGTTCCTGACTCTAGTGTTACCCAGCACATAGTAAAACTATGGAACTTGCTCCTACAGGAGGCAATGATGGCCACCAACTTGAACAGCTTTTAAAAGAGGGTTAGACAAATTCATGGAGGATAAGGCTATCAACAGCTGTGAGCCATGATAGCTATGTTCTGCCTCTATGCTTGGAGGCAGTAATACTTCTGAGTACTAGATACTGGAAACTGCAGGAAGGAAGACTGCTCTAGTGCTCATGTCCTGCTTGCAGGTTTTCCACAGGCATCTGGTTGGCCACTGTGAAAACGGGATGTTGGATTAGATGGACCATTCTTAGTCAGGGACATGACGACTTGTATTTAGAAAATATACCCTCTAGGACAGCTCTCATAGAGGACCCCATCTATGCTCAAGGAGCACTAGTTTCATCTGCAGTGAGTGGCACAATTCCCATTTATTTTCTGAGAGCTACACGGCAAATCATCATAGCTGGAGTCCATCAATGAGCTGTAAAATTGTGTAGAGAAATATGGTCATAATTCAAATGTTGTATTTCAAACTGCTTTCATGAGTAAACTACCCATGTGTCTGTCTGATGCTCCTTATTAAGATGGTTGTGTTGAAACAGCATTTGGGTTCATATCATTTGGCTTGTTACATGACATGTTGACTTGAAAAATGGCTGTCCTAAAAACTAGAATGTGTGTGTGTGTTCATATATCTCTATATCTATCTGGCCCTGGATTTAGAAACACCTTAAAATAATAGAGCGAATTATGCAATAAGAAATCTAATACATTTGGCAACTGAATATTGTTATATCTAGGCAATACTGCTAATTGTACAGCAAAGGCCAAAACACACAGTTGATAAATCATTACACAAAGAAAAAATAAAAATCCAAAGCGCTGCTTTGCTTAACATATTACTTTGCTTTTATATGTTTCACCATTGACAACAAAGCTTTATTTCTAAGATAATTAAAAAATATAATATTTATGATCACAAATATAATTGTTTCTCACAAACTATTAGTAGATAAAAAGCAACTTGAGAAAACCATAGATTTGTATGGTATTTCATTTTAGTCTGAGTGAAACAGGATGAATATCCTTTTATCCGGCACTGTATTAAAACCTTAAATTTCAACTGAAGCTTTTATTCAGCTAGGTATATTGCATCTGCTCCAGTAAGTGTGTAGGCTGGACTCTTTACAAATTTTGACTGGTTTATAGAGCTGGATTCTTTCAACAAAGTCTATGGTGTGTGTGTGTGTGTGTATGTGTGTGTGTGTGTGTGTGAGTCAAGTAGCAAAAAAACAAAAAACGGGAAGGGAGAAATATGCACTGTAATCCAGCTAGAAATAGGCTTCCCTTTGTGTATTGTTCTCAGGATGCTGCAAGGGGAAAAACCACAACCTTTTCCCTGCCTCAGCCCAACAACCTGTGGTTCACATGGTGCTTCTGTTTTCTGTACACACACTGGAAAAGGTAATCCTCTGTGTGACAGGGAACACAAGCATATACACATGGACACAGATAGACAGACAGACATGAACGCCTCTGCCAATACATGCCTGCTCAACCCTTTGTTAAAAGTAAGCCTCTCAGGTGTGTATAGGATTTCTACATAAGTCCTTCACATCAGAGACTTTATACATATCTGAGCAACACATCCACTGATGTCACCCCATTAGGGCAATGACTTTTGCCTGCACAAGGGGATTCCTTTTCACTATCTTCTCCCCAATTGCCTGTTGTGCCACCTCCAATCAGCTCTGGAGGCTTGTAGGATCCCAAATAACAGATTGTGGCATCCAGGATGAAGAAAGGGAGAGGGAGTCTCATTGCGTGGCCCAGAGGAGTCCCCCGAACCCTTGGCAGCCCCTGAGGGAAATAACGACACGGGACAATGTTCTATGGGATTAAATTGGCCACAACTTTATTAAGATTCAGATGTAAGGAGACCTTGGCTCAGGCATTGGTCATTTATCCTTCCCAGCCCCCCCAGCCAGGGTTTTGGGTAATTTCAGGGTTATCCAGCATTTGTGGGGAGTGGGCTAGCTCTGGAGAACATATGTTCAAGCAGACAGCCCATCCCCCCCGTTCGCCGCCGCTGGAGGGGGAGGGCAGTGACGACCTCTGGGCATATGGTCAATGCCTCCCCCTGAGACCCCTTTAATGGGAACCCTGTTATTGCCACCGCAATGGGGGCGGGGGGTCACTGCCCCTCGTCCCCCCCCCCAAATTTGTAGATGACTAAATGATTCCGCCCAAGGCCTGCAACCGCCAAAGTTGTGACGAATTGCTACGGGAAAGGCGAAACCTGCCAATGCAGGGAAAGTTCTTTCTTGCCCTTCAACAGTGACCTTGACATAGCAGCGCCTGTGTGCCTGTGTGGCTGTGGAAAATAAGTGGTTAAACCTGCAAAGTAAATGTCAATTGAGGGAGTGGAGGGTGGGGAAGCTCTGAATCCAACAGCTGCTTCCCAGGTATGAATCAACTTCTATTGTGTGCACTGTGTAATCCCTCCTTCTACCTGGCCAATCCCCCCCCCGGCAACACCTCCCCAGCTAGGATTGGGTGGCTGCTGGAGTAGGTGGAGTATCCAACCTGGGAAGGTGGTGCCAGGCCCCAACTCCCAGGAGCTGCACCGCAATCCAAGGGGGCTACTCGCGACCACGCAAAATGCGCACCCCTTTTGATGTGGGGAACGTTCATTGCAGAAGCAGCAGTTTTAATGTTAATGGGACGTCTTTGTTGGCTAAAACCCACGGATTACCAAGCAAGGTATGCATGCTGAAAGGTGGCTGGGGAGACAGAAAAATGTGCTAAAACTTCAGAGTTGATCCAGGATAAATTTCACAGATGGAAAAATAAGGTGTAGGATTCTTCTTCTACCTCTTTCTCATCCTCGTGTAGTTGTACCAGTACTAGGACCAGAAAGTGAGTGAGAATCTGCCTTCTTCAGCATATGGGAAGGCTTTCCTCAACCACAGGATAAAACTAAAGAACAGCCCTCAGCTGGCCTGATAAGTTCAGGAAGTAACTTGGTTTGGCAATGGTGATTATCTGCATATGAAGGGGAAGCTCTATACATTTCAAATGTCCATTTTAAGGTAAGCATGGGAGCATTTTGAAAAATGTACATTTGATGCTATACATATAATTAAATGGCTTCAATTTAGGTCAGTAATGATTCCAGTATCTAAGTTTTATTACAAATAAAGGCAATAAATTACTGACTAAACCAACTTAAGTAACAGATTACCAAAGCTGCGTTAGATGCACAAGAAAGATCTTAGGCAACTTCATTTTATGCTTTAGATGATTTTAAAAATGCCTTTAGCAAAATGGGATAATTAATGTGATTGAATGTGATCCAATTCCTCTGAAGTAACTTTTTTTAAAAAAAAGAAATTGCTCAGCAGTTAAAAGAAACTGATATAGGAGTTAGGGGCTTTCTTTAAATCTTCATTTTCTGAAGTGTGTCAAAGAACGATCTGGGTAGGCTTGCATTTGTTAAGTGTAATTAATTCCATGCTACTGCACAAATTCTCTCAAATTAAATGGTGTTCCCTCATTGTCTATCTTGCGTTTTGGCTCTCAATCTATAGAGGAAGAAAGAATGGCATTCTGGTCTCCTTGCATGCAGCAGGAAAGATGATCCAAAGGGAACGAGGCATTTAGGCTGCCTTAAATGGTAAGTACCATTTCCTATCTCCCTCAGTCTGTTTTGGAGCAGCAGCCCCACCCATTCACCACTCACCCCCCCCCTTTTACCTGGAGAATGGGATTATCTGGTTGCCTGACAAGGCTGAGTAGGATTTTAGGGAGGTTTTCCCCACACCATTTTCACTTCATGATGCATGAGTTTTTGGGGAGGGAAACTAGATTTGGCTGATTAGGCAAACTTTGTTTGATTACAGCTGACAATTAAACCTGGAGACTAGAGCTCCAATCCTACTATCATGTTGCCAAAACCACTCTAAAATAATGAAAGTTAAGATGGTAAGAGACTCCTTTTCTAACCCCTCAAACTCTTTCAGTGGTGAAATCATAATCCCTGAAATGGCACCCAAGTGGCAACATCTCCTCTATCTAGGGGCATAGGAAGCGGGGGTGCGGGGTGTGTGGTCCGCCCCGGGTATCATCCTGGAGGGGGTGACAAAATGGCACACTGCGGGGGGGGGGGCACTTACCGCAGGGCCTGGCCTGCAGCGTGCATCTCTCCTGGGAGTGACGCTGTGGCTTGGGGCCCTGTGCTGCCTGAAATGGCAGCATGGGGCTTGCGTCCACCAGGCGGACTCCATGGGCAGCTCGCCGTGCCGCCCCCCTGGGCAGATTGCCGCATTGCCCCTGCCGCTCCATGTGCCAGAGCAGCTAGGCACCTCTATCCTCCACTGCCTCCCGCAGTTTGGCCAAACTCATGCCAGTCAGTGCCATTAGTGTAAACAAAAACAAGGAAACATTTGCCAAGACAGTCAAAGAAGAAAGGCTCTCTGTGGGCACTCCACTTCAAACAGCAACATAATTATGTTGGGGTGAATGATCATGCTGGAAACTGTAGGAAGAAATCCCTGACAAAATAGTAAGATCTGTAAGATTCTGTGGGCGAAATATAAAATTATGACAGAATTTCATCAAATCTCTTATATAAACTAGTATATGGAATTACCAGAAGGTGTGAAGAAGAATTATCTGCTAGCTGTGGAAGTATGTGTTGCCCATTTTTGTGGGAAATGATTGTGTCTATTGGGGATTTTAGCCACCCTACAGCAATTATTCATGAGGAACACTACATCTCATCAACTGGGTATTTTTAATCAGCTCTAGACTGCCTGTGGTGCCTATGTACTTTAACAGTAAATCTTGTAATCTTTTTCTTTTTTTAAAAAAATTGTATCACAATAAACTGCTTTTGAACTTCAAGAGGGCCAAGAGCGGCATCCTTGGGGCAATCATTAAAACACTATCAGTAGGTATATACAAATCCTTAAACAAATTTCCAACCCACTCATCTCTGGTATCTGAAACTTCAACCCCTTCTGCCAATGTAGCAGGAAGTGGAGGGTTCCCTTGAAAACAGGAAAGACCTCTGTTTTCTGGATTGAAGCTAGTAAAGGCTCTGCCAGAGAAGCAGCAGAGATCACATGGGTAGAATTTACTGGCTTCTCTTTGGCTGTAAATGAGCTCAACCCACATAATCTTGGTCAAAATTGAAAGAAAGAAAAGCTGCTGTCAGAATCATGATGGCTGTGCCATCGTAGTGACATTCTGTAAAGAAAAATGGTTGCTGAAGCTCTGTTCCAGCTGCCACAGGAGTGAAAAAAGAAAGGTACCACAACTATGAGAAGCATCATTTTGGAAAGCAGGGGTAGAGAGACTATGGCCCTTTGGATGTTGCTGGACTACAACTCTCATCATCCCCACTTATTGGCATTGCTGAGTGGGACTGATGGGAGGGCCTTCTCGGTAGTGGCACCTGCCCTGTGAAACGCCCTTCCACCAGATGTCTAAGAGAAAAACAACTACCAGACGTTTAGAAGACATCCGAAGGCAGCCCTGTTTAGGCAGGCTTTTAATGTATAATAGATTGTTGCATTTTAGTGTTCTGTTGGAAGCCGCCCAGAGTGGCTGGGGAAACCCAGCCAGATGGGCGGGAAATAAATAATAAATTGTTGTTGTTGTTGTTGTTGTTGTTCTTATTGTAGTCCAACAACATTCGGCGGGTCCCTGTTTGTCCACCTCTGTGGTTTTTTTAAGCCACCACAGTAAATTTCCCCTCTTTGCTCAAATCCATTTGAGCCATTTTGAGTCCTGTCCCAGATACACATTGAAATAGGCCCCCAGATTCCCCACCTGCAAATGGCTCAGCACTAAGACATGCATATCAGTGTTGGAGGAGGAAGAAAGGAAATGGAAAGCTGCAGCATAATGGGACACATGTAAAGATAAAGGTACCCCTGACCGTTAGGTCCAGTCGCGGACGACTCTGGGGTTGTGTGTTCATCTCGCTCTATAGGCCGAAAGAGCTGGCGTTTGTCCGCAGACAGCTTCCGGGTCATGTGGCCAGCATGACTAAGCCGCTCCTGGTGAACCAGAGCAGTGCACGGAAACGCCGTTTACCTTCCCGCTGGAGCAGTACCTATTTATCTACTTGTACTTGACGGGCTTTCGAACTGCTAGGTGGGCAGGAGCTGGGACCGAGCAACAGGAGCTCACCCCATCATGGGGATTTGAACTGCCGAGCTTCCGATCGGCAAGCCCTAGGCTCTGTGGCTTAGACCATGTAACTCTGTACAAAAACGGAATAATCTTATTTACAAAGTTTGTACCTAGACCATACCTCTCCCTCTTCTTCATCATCTTTTACAAGGGGTGAAGAGGCTATGCTCACAACAAGTATCAATAATTAAGGTATAGGAACAGATTAGAGAAACCACCTATTTTCAGAACCTTATTTTGTTATTATTGTTTTTCTTTTCCTTATGCTTTCCACTTTTGCAAGGCTGCTGAAGGCGGGAGATAATGCCTTTCTTTCTGATATGTTTGTGAAATAAATAGGTGGCATACTGAACAAAAAAATCCCCCTGGTTCATCTGTGTCTATGTAGCTCTATACAAAATATGGATAGGCACACACAGGGAATAGAACAAACCAAATATTCCTAATGCACCATTTCAGAACCACAAATAGGGCACACAGAACCCCAAATGTCAGATCCACATCAGCATCTCACATGGTGTCATTTGAGAGTGTAAAAATTGTTGTCCAGCAGTTCTTTGAACCATGTTGCCAGATGGGGTCACAATGTATAAGTGGCTGTGGATGAATTTTCAAACACATATTTATCCCGGAACTTTCAGAGATAAACCCCAGTACTAGTTGAAGCCTGAGGGTATAACTAACCTCCATTATGAAGGTAAAGTGTGTACTATCACCGTGATGCCTTACTAGAGCAAAATAAATGAGGTAAGCAATTCGCATTTATAAGTAACTTTCCCCAACAGCTGAGCATCCTTCCCAAACATTATCTGCATAATCCTAACACAAGGACCATGTAAGGCAGAACAGCATCATTAAGAATACAAGAAGAGCCCTAGTACATCAGACCAAAAGGTCTTGCCAACTAGTCGTGTTCTCTTCAGTGCCCACCAGAGGCCCCTGGGAATCATACAAGTAATGCTTGAAGGCAATGGGCCTTTGCCTGCTACTGTTCTCCAACTGCTGGCATTGAGCGGCATACTGCCTCTAAACTTGGCAGTCCTATATAGCTATTGTGGCCAACAGCCATGGATAGACATATTCTTCTGGATTTGTCTTATCCCTTTAGGCTAGTGGTGGTCACTGCAAACTCCACAAGCTAATTCGGTATGAAGGAATACTTTCTTTATCCTTCCATTATATGTTTTCTTTCGAGGTAGAAGAAAGAAAGAATGAACAGGTTGCTCAAGGCCCCACCTTGTGACTCAAAGCCATCTAGTGAGATTTGCCACTTACTGTTGCAAATCTGAGGTGAGAACTGAATTGAGGATTTCCCAGCTCATGACTCACATTTCTGAGGTACTACTCAACACCAGTCTTCTCACTATTTCCTCTTACAAATGTGTAACATTTAGAGGGGCAGAGAATTCAGAACAACTCTTCCTGGGACATTGCTGCTGCCGCTTGCTGCGTGAGTGTTGGGAAGGCCGCTCCTTTTTCCTGCTAATTCCGCCTGGCTGAGGGGGCGGGGCCTGCACTCACCGTTACAGCTTAAAAGCCTGCAGAGAGGCCTGGGACATAGCTGCTGCCGCTTGCTGCGTGAGTGTTGGGAAGGCCGCTCCCTTCCTGCTAATTCCACCTGGCTGAGGGGGCGGGGCCTGCACTCACCGTTACAGCTTAAAAGCCTGCAGACAGGCCTGGGACATTGCTGCTGCCGCTTGCTGCGTGAGTGTTGGGAAGGCCGCTCCCTTCCTGCTAATTCCAACTGGTTTGGGGGGCGAGGCCTGCACTCACTGCTGCACTTTTAATTTGTTTTAATGGTGGTTTTTATATCATTTTATTATTTTTTGTTGGGGGTGGGGCAAATGTTTAGTTTAATTTTAGCGTTGTTCTCTGTTTTTTATTTGTATTATTTTGTTAATTTAGTGTATGGTCTTTATTTGTTTTTTAAGGGGATAGGGGTAGGGCTGCCTGGGATTGGGCCTCAGCCAACAGGATGGCTGGGGCAGGTTCCACAGGGGGGGTAGTCTTGGAAAGACACCCGATCTCAGTGATCATGGGCAGGAGGAGGAGTCACGCTAAGACCAGATCATGTCATTACCGAGGAGGCAGGTTTAGTCGTTGTCTGAGGACTATCCCTGCCTCCAGGTCTGGTCCTGACCGGATGGATACTGGAATCAGCAGGGGATACCCACATGACCTGAAAGTGTTGCTGTGTAATGCCAGGTCAATGATTAACAAAACCACTGCCATCCACGACTTGATTGTGGATGGAGGATTTGACCTGGCATGTGTAACAGAGACTTGGTTGGATGAAGCAGATGGGCCTGTCCTTGCCGCTGCTTGTCCACCAGGTTTCTCTTACGCACAGCAACCCAGGCCATCTGGGCGGGGAGGGGGGGTTGCAGTGATTTTTAGGAAGTCATTAGTTTGCACCAGGCGTCCTATTGGGAAGACCCAGTTTTCTGAGTGCATGTTCTGGAAGTTGGGCAATAGGGGCAGTACAGGATTCCTTTTGGTGTACCGACCTCCCCGCTGCACCAAGGATTCCCTGCCCGAGCTGCTTCAGGTCGTGGCGGATATGCTCCTGGAGACACCTAGTTTGGTTGTCTTAGGGGATTTTAACATCCATGCCGACACGACCTTACAAGGGGCCGCTCGGGACTTCGTGGAAAGCATGGCCTCCATGGGGCTGTCCCTGAATAAGTCTGGTCCAACTCATAGCCGCGGACATGCCTTAGACCTGGTGTTTACCTCTATGGATGTTGGTGATCTGACACTAAGTAAAAGTGAAACAAAAGAAGTGCCATGGTCAGATCACTTCCTGGTGCAACTGGACTTCTCTGCGACCCTTCCCCTCTGCAGGGAGGTGGGACAGATTCAGATGGTCCGCCCCCGCTACTTAATGGATCCAATTGGCTTCCAGAGAGTGGTAGGGGATGCATTATCCCATGTTGATGGCCTTTCAGTTGATTCCCTGGTGGCCCGCTGGAATGCGGAGTTAACCAGGGCTATTGACTGTCTGGCTCCGAAGCGCCCTCTCCGATTGCATGGAGCCCGGACAGCTCCGTGGTTTTCCCCGGAGCTGAGGGCGATGAAACAGTCGCTGAGACGGCTAGAGCGCCGGTGGCGGAAAACTCATTCTGAATCAGACCGGACACGGGTTAGAGCTCAACTTCGAGCCTACCAAGTGGCAATGGCGACAGCGAAGAGGACCTTCTTCGCTGTTTCTATTGCATCTGCAGAAAACAGCAGCAGGAGACTCTTCCAGGTGGTTCGCAACCTAGCAGAACCACCTTTGTCACCGGGGTCTGGTAGGGACCCCAAGATCTCCTGCAATGCTTTTGCAAAGTTTTTTGCAGATAAAGTCGCTCAGATTCAGAAGGAGGTAGGCTCCACCGTGGGAGCAGGGCCGGGGCGGGAGAGTGCTAGAGCCCTGTCTAGTCATGTTTCATGGGATGAATTCCAATCTGTTACCTCCGAGGATGTGGACAGGCTGCTTGGACGAGTGAAACCGACCACCTGTCTCCTAGATCCTTGCCCATCCTGGCTTATAAAAGCTAGCCGGGAAGGGCTGGGCGATGGGCTCTGCGCGGTGGTGAATGCTTCCCTCTGCGAGGGAATCTTTCCAGACCCGCTGAAAGAGGCGGTCATTAAACCGCTTCTTAAAAAAACATCTCTAGACCCGGCCAATATGGCCAACTATCGCCCAGTCTCAAATTTACCATTCTTGGGCAAGGTGATTGAGCGGGTGGTTGCTGAACAACTCCAAGCACGCCTGGAAGATGCGGACCATTTGGATCCCTTCCAATCAGGATTCAGGCCTCATCATGGGACTGAAACTGCCTTGGTCGCGCTGGTTGATGATCTCCGGCGGGCTAGGGACAAAGGTGAGAGCTGTTTCCTGGTTCTGCTGGATCTCTCAGCGGCCTTTGACACCATCGACCATAACATCCTTCTGGACCGGCTAGAGGGGTTGGGAGCTGGGGGCACTGTTATACAGTGGTTCCGCTCTTTCCTCCTGGGCCGTGTTCAGAAAGTGGTGGTGGGGGATGAGTGTTCAGACCCCTGGGCTCTCACTTGTGGGGTGCCTCAGGGTTCTGTCCTCTCCCCCATGCTTTTTAATATCTATATGAAGCCGCTGGGAGAGATCATCAGGGGGTTTGGGTTGGGTGTTCATCAATATGCAGATGACACCCAGCTCTACCTCTCTTTTAAATCAGAACCAGTGAAGGCGGTGAAGGTCCTGTGTGAGTGCCTGGAGGCTGTTGGAGGATGGATGGCGGCTAACAGATTGAGGTTGAATCCTGACAAGACAGAAGTACTGTTTTTGGGGGACAGGAGGCGGGCGGGTGTGGGGGACTCCCTGGTACTGAATGGGGTAACTGTGCCCCTGAAGGACCAGGTGCGCAGCCTGGGAGTCATTTTGGACTCACAGCTGTCCATGGAAGCGCAGGTTAATTCTGTGTCCAGGGCGGCTGTCTACCAGCTCCATCTGGTACGCAGGCTGAGACCCTACCTGCCCGCAGACTGTCTTGTCAGAGTGGTGCATGCTCTGGTTATCTCCCGCTTGGACTACTGCAATGCGCTCTACGTGGGGCTACCTTTGAAGGTGACCCGGAAACTGCAATTAATCCAGAATGCGGCAGCTAGACTGGTGACTGGGAGTGGCCGCCGGGACCACATAACACCGGTCCTGAGAGATCTGCATTGGCTCCCAGTACGTTTCCGAGCACAATTCAAAGTGTTGGTGTTGACCTTTAAAGCCCTAAACGGCCTCGGTCCTGTATACCTGAAGGAGCGTCTCCACCCCCATCATTCAGCCCGGACACTGAGATCCAGTGCCGAGGGCCTTCTGGCGGTTCCCTCACTGCGAGAAGCAAAACTACAGGGAACCAGGCAGAGGGCCTTCTCGGTAGTGGCGCCCGCCCTGTGGAACGCCCTCCCGTCAGAAGTCAAGGGAATAAACAACTACCTGACATTCAGAAAACACCTAAAGGCAGCCCTGTTTAGGGAAGTTTTTAATTTGTGACTCTGTATTGTATTTTGATATTTGTTGGAGGCCGCCCAGAGTGGCTGGGGAGACCCGGCCAGATGGGCGGGGTATAAATAATAAATTATTATTATTATTATTATTATTATTATTATTATTATTATTATTATTATTATTATTATTATTCCCCCTTAACTGCAGTTTGAAATCTGAAGGGCTCTTCTTATCATTGCCGTGGTTGTACCCCAAGAAGATCAATCCCTATATTTTAGGGGCTTTTGCTTTCTCAGCATATGGGGTTCTTTTGGTGGTTTGGAATTTATTTTTATTTTTTCTGGGTTTGTTTGTTTCTAAACCCCTTTCCTGTGTTTTCTTTTCCATACATAGATGAGGCCCTAAGCACTTGTAAGTGGGAATTGCTAATAGACTGGGTTTCTTTGTTGGTGTTACATTCATGGATTCTCAAAGAATGTATTCTCTCCCTTGAATTGAAGCAGCTCAGTCTGGCAGAAGCTGAGAATTCCTGCTGCAAACAGCTGTCAGTATCTACAGGGCCTTTATTCAAACTGACTGCGTATCTTTCCCCCCACAAACAAAAGGACGTTTCATCACCTCTCCCATCACAACAAGCATGCTGTCTTCACTAAAAGGTACAACACAGAGGGAGCTCTTTGACCTGACTGGAGGGTGAGTTTGTTGATGAATTATCTTTCAACTTTTCAAGGATTAGGCAGTACACTCCATAGCAACACTCACAATAGCCTTGTTCAGGTGATATCAAATGAAGTTGATAAAGCACAGTGAATAGCGCATATGGTGATGGCAATGAATGAAGAGGATATTCAAAAGGCTACAAGCTAAATAGTACCAAGATTCTTTTAATTAGGAAAAGGAAGATATTTCAGCTGGTTGCATGTAGGGAGGGGTGGTGGTGGTATTCTCAAATAGGTACATGCCTGAACCCTAAGATCCTCGTCGGAGTTCACTTCTTTGGTCACAGCCATTGTATTTCCCACCACAGTGTTCTGGAATAGACACATGGGCATCTTAGCCAATCAGATTATGTTCAATAAGTGAGTTTAGCACTTGGATGAATGTGAGTAGCTTGGTTTTCCCAGGAAATGGAAAGCAGCTTGCTTTAGTTAAGACCGGATATGCTTCTGAATGGCTCCATTGCCCACAAGGGATAGTCAACACCCAGATTAGAGGCTTTAATTGCATTAGGTATGGCATTGAGTTCTGGGGGCATCATTAAGCAAATGTGATCACAATATTGGTCACTGTGAGGAAATTCCTCTCTACGGTAGGGATGGGGAAGGGATTGGGTTTCTTTACGTTTCACAGTAGACCCACCCAAGTTGATACTTCTGAACTTGCTTTCACAGCAGAAGACAACTCCCAGTCAGGTGACAAGCCCCTTCAGTGCATAGATACAAGGATAGATACAAAATGCACATTTCACAGATAAATGCATTGGAAGCATTGAAAAGTGTGTGTTTTTACACTATTTTACTTTAAAAGTGTGTACAAAATGTGTACAATTTAAATATGGAGCTTCCGTGAGATCTTTCAGAAACTTCTGCACAAAATAGGACAGGGAAGATCTGTGATTGAACACCAGTGAGACTGAAACAGGATGGAATTTTTTTTGCCATGCTTTTCCCTTCTCTATAGAAGCTATATTTTGGTAGGAGCATTGGTGGGAATCTCTGGAGCTTACCCAGTTTTAAAACAAGAAAGCAGCTGAACTACCCAGTCCAACTTGCACTATCTGTTATGATATACCTGTATCATGGTATCCTCTCAACCAGTGATAGCAGCCAATGATAGGGAAAGGGGGCTGAGGAACTGCTACATGTCATGACATCAGGATATGGGGAAACTTTAGTCATTGGTTGGTGAGCTACACTCATGGTCACTATTTCAGGCACCTTAGAGTTCCCTGGCTGGTGCTACTTTTTCCCCAGTTAACTGCACATTACCTAAAGATGTTAAGATTATTACAGATTTAATTATTTAAATTTATTTTTTTCCTCTTAAAAGCAATAAAAGTTGCACCAGGCATTTCAAATACTTGATCACCTGTGCGTCTCAGCTTCATAAAAAGAGATAATAAAAGCAAAATAGATTCTTTTCTTTGAATCTGTTATGTACCTAAATGAAAACATTAAATTATTTCTGAACTGCCAGAAGAGTATCTTTTCAAGTTAATAAGCCTTTCATAAGCAGAGCTGAAATTATTTGATATTTAAAAATAGGAGAAACCTATAAAAACCCAGTAGTTTGAGGACAAAAATGTACTTCCTCTTACATAAAGAAATTCATTGGAGAGGTCATGAAATAATAATGGTGTATAGGTTTTGAAAGGATCTAAAAATCGGATAAATGGAAATACACCAGACACCAATGGAGGAAATCTTTGCGTACGCAGAAGATGTTAGAATAGAGAAGTTCAAGGACGGGGTCAAGACATTTCAGGGATGGCTCACTTAACTTTTAAAAACATACATACAATCGTTCTGACAGGTGAATCAATTCAGCGCCAAAATATGACAGAACTGAGCCTCAACAAAACAGCTGTTCTCTGACCTACCTATACACTCTGTGAATAAAAGAGATTTCATGTTGAAATGAGATAGTTTTCTTTTAAATGAACTATGAGGAAAGGGTTGTGTTGGAACTGCAACTAAATCCTTTTTGGAGTGGGTGAACTGGAATTGGAACTAATTTGTTTTTAGAATGAACTTTCCAAGCACTGGCAATACTCCCTTCCCCTCAGCTCATCTACATGGATAGGCTAAGGAGCAGTGGCTTTGGGTGTCCTGTGTGTGAGACAGAGAATGCAAGTTTATGTAGTCACCCACACCTATCACTGTGAATTTAGTCCTCAGGCCAAAAACAAGGTTTAGCCAAACGTGCCATACAGAGTTTGTTTTGTTCCATTTCTGGAGCTGTTCAGGAAGATGAAAATGGAAAAGGGAATGTTCACTTCTCACACTCAGTGCCTGTCTTCCTGTTACATTTGGCACCGTATGATTCTGTTGTCCTCCCCTTATTCCCAAAATGTTTCTTTCTTTCTTATGCAGTATTAATATATAACCCTTCCATTTTACCAATAGTGCAAACGGGAACGATGAATCCAAATAACAAATATTCAGATTTTCAAATAATGATCTTAGAGTTTATCTTCATCATACGCCTTGCCTCTGGTTATATGTTTACATCAGATTATCTCATTTAAGTAGCACTAGGTTATTAGAGGGGGAAGGCAGAAGAAAAATGGGGTCCATTCTGTTTCCTTACAATGTCATTATCCATGGATGCATTATTTATTCCTTTTGGCATAAGCAAAGGAGACTTGTTGAGACATAAAAAATAAGTGCTCTTTGAGAAAATGAGAAGAATAGAGAACATTAGTTTTAATGGTATGAGATGTACATTTCTCAGGGGTGGGGGAGATCTAGTCATACTAATTGAATTAAAATATTCTTGAAAGATTTATTTCACCTTATTTTTGCTTCATTGTGCCAGTTCTGTGGTAATGCAGTTCTTTTCAAGGAATCAAAAGCATTTTCTTTTTCTTTTCTTTTCTAATGGCATATTTTATGGCCACACAATACAGACTGGGGTGGCGAACTTCTTTATCATGACACCAGTCTCAGCATCTAATATCCTTAATGGTTCAATCCTATAATACTTACATGAGAGTACCGTAAGTTGCATCAAAGTTATTTGGGGCTTCCAGGGTCCTTATGTGATGGAACAAGTTGAAGTAGATATCCCTAAGCTGCTTCATGGCACATTAGCAACCCAGACATTTTTTTAAAAAAATGCTGTGAAAAAGGATCTGCTGAAATAAAAAATAAGATTGCAATAATGACTTAACACAAATGTGGGGTGATGAGGCTTTGTAGTGTAGTGAGGCAATGGTTTTATCCGTGTTTTTCAACCGCAATGCTTTGCAGGAAGGAGTAACTTTGCAAAACCAAAGCTTAAGGAGGACACCAGGATGAAGAGGGAAAACTTCTTTGCGATAGACCAGTCAAGCTTCCAATAAGAGGGGATTAGTGTGCCCACAGAGTGAATCCCTTTGGTTATTCCTATTCCAAAATCAATTGTGCAGGTGCCTAAAACAAAAGCCTATATGGTCCATGGCTGGATTTAGGTTTGATGAGGCCCTCAGCTACTGAAGGTAATGGGGCCCTTTATATGTCCAGCTGTCCTTTGTCAACAACAAATTGTCGCTGTTTTTTGTGTGTTGAATGGTAATTTATGGACCTAATAGGTCCATACACAACACAAAACACTGTTGCTGTATGTAGGTTTTATTTTATTTGTTTTTTAATCTTATATTTTGGAAATGCACATCCAGGTTTTTTCCTTTAATTTTTTTGGGGGGACCCCAAGAGAGTGGGGCCCTAAGCTATAGCTTGTTTAGCTTATGCATAAACCTGGCACTGCTATGGTCCCATTTGTTTGCAGTTTGGCAACTTTCATTTCCAGGAAGGAACCCACAGCTGTGAGTCCAATTGTCCACAACATTCTAAAGGAGATTAAATGATTCCCCTTTCACCCTCCACCCCCCCCCCCGAAAGAAGTGTAAAGAAAATAACTGCAGCTCCCCCTTTGTTGCAGCAGGGTAGAATGGCTGTTGATTATGAAAATTCTGAGGAAGAAAGTGTGGAACAAGACATTTGGGTGCCTGGCTCTGCTGCCTCACTCTGCCTAATAGTAGGACTAGACCTAAGAAAACCTAAAGGGCAGTCGGTCCTAGTCAGGCTGAAGAAGGTGTTTTGGCAAGAGCATCTTTCCCATTGAGGTAGCCATATATAAAGGCAGTTCCTAGGGGAGCACAACCAGTTCAGTCGCTCTGGGTGCCAAGCCTGCGAAGCCTCAGGGGCACCACAGCAGGCACTGCAGCTATGATATCCAACGGAACATGAGAAGTGAGGGATGACAGATTCTGGTGTCACACAAGGGGCTGCTGAAATTTAAGGTGCCAAGGTCTGCCACTACCATGTAGAATGGTTGCTGATGGAGGAGGCCAAGCAAGGACTGTCGCTGTGTCGCCTCTGAGGGATCCAGGTGGAATGGGTGTTTTAGGATAGAGGTCTATTAAACCAAATTGATGCTGTAATTTGAATAATATTGTTTGCTTACTTAGGTTAGTTACTTGGTTCGTTGGTGCTTAGTTAGAAGAGGTTTTTAAGTTTTGCCTAAACTCTACTATGAAAAATATAACTTTGCTTTGTTTTGAGTTTCGTCCAGCCTGTATTTTGCATTATTTTCTGATTCATTATTCAAAGAAAAGGCAGCTGCTGAGTCATGAATCATATGATTAATTTAAGGCTCACTTGTAGTTGCTATGATTAGCATAACCACATCATGAGAATATGACTAAGATGAGACCAGGGTTTTGTTTTGTTTTTGTTTGTTTTTTTGAAGTATAACAAGTTCAGTACATTAGTTAGAGGCAGATGTCAGACAAATGTCTGCACTTGGGAACTGGATAATGACCCTATAAAAGTCAAAGCAGCATTAATGGGAGGAAAGACCATTTCTTCTGAACTGTCCATGCAGAAAGCAGTACATACTTTATTTATATTTGAATATTTATAAGCCTCCTTTCGGGATCATGTCCTTACCACCATGTAAGTCGTGTCAGGAACTTATGGCCCTCAAATCTTCTTGAACTCCAGCAGCCCCACTCAACATGGCCAATTATCAAGGATGACAGGAGTTATGATCCAGCAATATCTGACATCTTGATAACAGCCGTTTCTGGGAATTACAGGTAGACAGGGTGCTGTTGTGCTCACGTCCAGTTTGCAGGCTCCCCAAAGGCATCTGATTGGCCATTGTGAGTACAGGATCCTGGACTAGATGGGCCATTGGCTGATACAGCAAACACATATTGTATTATTGCAAGAGGATTTGAAAATGTATAGCCCAAATATTTAATGCCCTTTCCTTGTCACCAAGGAACCTGAAATTATAAACAGGGTGAGCCCTACTGTGAAGCATATTCAGTCAGCTTTCTCACATGGCAGATGCTTGTGGGGAGCAGTGAGACAGAATAATAGAATCTTAGAGTTGGAAGGGACCCATGGGTCATCTAGTCCAACCCCTCACAATGCAGGAATCTCAGCTAAAGCATCCGTGACAGATGGCCATCCAACCTCTGCTTAGAAACCTCCAAGGAAGGAGAGTCCACAGCCCCTCATGGGAATCTGTTTCACTGCTGAACAGCTTTTACTGTTAGAAAGTTTACTGAATGTTTAGTCGGAATCTCCTTTCTTGCAACTTGAAGCCATTGGTCTGAGTCCTACCCTCCAGAGCAGGATAAAACAAGCATGCTCCCTCCTCCATGTGACAGCCCTTAAGATATTTGAAGATGCTGGATGATAGAGCTGTGTGATTCTCATGCCCTGCCTTACACACCCTTAAGTCAGCCTACTGTTCTTGTTCAGGGTTAAGGCCACTACCTCATCACAATTAAATAAGTGTAAAAACCATTTCCAGAACCATAACGGCAAAACATAAATAAAACAGCAGCATTACCAATGAACTTAACTTTCAGTTATATATTTCTCACTGATATTTTCCACGGAACATAGACACTATCCTTCATTACTTGTTGAAAAACATCACAGGATTAAAGAGCTAAAGCCCAAGAACCAGACGGTTATCTGATCAATTTCCTTATACCAAGACAGGATCAAATAATATTAAAATTGTGGTACCAAGTCAGACGAATGGTCACTCAAGCGCAAATATTGTGTTGCTTGAAGGATGCCATTAATCCTTGGCACAAGAAGACTTCTGATTTGATCTCATTCTTTCTTTCTTAACAGGGACTTGCCAGATGCTTATGGGAAGTTTACTAGCCAGTTATGCTTTTGAGAAAGTCCCCCATGATATTCTTGTGGAGAAGCTGGTAAAATGCGGGCTGGACAAGGTTACTTAGGTGGATTTGTAGCTGGTTGACTGACCGAACCCAAAGAGCAACTCACTAATGGTTCCTCATCATCCTGGGGAAAAGGGACATGTGGGGCTCCCCAGAGTTATGTCCTGGGCCCATTGTTGTTCAATGCTTTTGTAAAAGACTTGCATGGAGAAAATTAGGGGATGCTCATCAACTCCTAACTCTAAAATTCAATGATTCTATGACAAAGGCAATGTGTCCCAGCATCTGCATTCATAGTTACAGTGCCATAAACATTGAACTTTATCTACCTGGGGTAATAACTTTTATAGATCTATTAACTGTGACTTTTGGATGAATGAGCTGCACACAACTAAATCATGGTGCTGGCAGAAGCCAGTGCAATGAATCCTGGTAGTACAACATGATTTGCCTTCTCTCATCTCCAAAGGCAACCCTGCAACCTCCTCAAATCTGCTCCAGAGGATCAGGAGAAAATTCCATGGAGAGGGCAGGTGATATAGTTCCACCAGGAAGGAGAAATGCTTGCGATGATGAAATGATCTCATTACCAGTACTTTGCATACAAGCCACAAAACAGTGTTTCCCACAAAACTGACAAGTTGAACTGTTTGTTGAACATATCCAACTTCTGAAATAAGCTCATTCTCTGCCTCTGATAATATCTTCCATTTAGGGATTTTCTCCTTAGATAAACCTTCCATTAGAGGGAAGATGGAACTGGCAGGTGGTTTTTCAATGCTGGAGTGCCAGTTACTGAACTCTTTCAAGGGTGCTTGTTTAAATTTTCTGAAAGAAACACCCTTGACGCCTGTTGTGCCATCTTTTAGATGCCAGGCAAAAATACTACTTGTAATTTTACTGTGCAGTGGACTCTGTTATTTTAAAGAGTATTTCATGCTTTTCTAAATTTGCTTTCCTAATTCTTTCATAGAATTGTAGAGTTCAAAGGGACCCTGAGGGCCATCTAGTCCAACCCTCCCTACAATGCAGAAATCTCAGGTAAAGCAGCCGTGACAATTGGCCATTCAACCTATGCTTAAAAACCTCCAAGGAAGGAGAGACCACCACCTTCCAAGGGAGTCCATTCCACTTTTGAACAGCTCTTACCATCAGAAAGTTATTCCTGATGTTTAGTCAGAGTCCCCTTTCATGAAACTTGAAGATATTGGTTCAGGTCCTACCCTCTGGGGTAGGAGAAAACAAAGCTTGCTCCACCTGGACAAGTACACCAGGTGTTGTCTGATCAAGGCAGAATAGAGTGGTACTATGCTTTCCCTTGATTAGGACACTATACTTATGTTGATGCAGCCTAGAATAGCCTTTTTTGCTGGTGCATCACACTGTTGACTCATGTTAAGCTTTTGGTCTACTAAGACCAGTTCTCTCATAATGTTAATGACACGCCAAGAAGAGATAGTAGGGCGGGGCAAAGAAAGCACATTGTCCGATATACAAGGGAGTATTTATTAAGGCTCTGTAAAACTAATCATGTCAAGAATTGCAGAACAAGATGAGCTCCTAAGAAGACAAAACAGAGAGGAATTTTGTCCTAATTCCAAACGGGGACTCATCACCTCCCAAACGCATTAGATGCACACTGTTTTCTCTTGCTCAGTATAGTTTGGCCTCAAAATGTTCAGTTTCCCACTGTCTACTGAATTCCTTTAGAAAAATCCTTTCTAACACTTACAGATCAGAACAAGTGCAGCTGTTGATAGCATACACAAAGATCATCCTCACTCAACTCAGTCCTTGGCAATTGGTGGCTTTCACATTCCCAGCTTAGCCCACAACAGCATCAGTGAAAGTCAACAGAAGCTCACAAAAAGCAGTAGCTGTGTCAGAGTTAAATGGCCTTTGGAATAAGTAACTGTAGCGGACATCTTAATGACAAGGTGCTTAGACCAGTGGTTTGTGCAGATTAGTCCTCTTAAAATGCGTGCATTTCTGTTAAGAAATTAAACACAGTGATATATTTATCAATCGACTTCTACAGAGTAATAATTGAATACTTCACCTGCAAAGCAGCTCAGAAGTAGTAGCAGAAATACGAGTTTCCATAGCAACATCATCTCCACGTTCCAAGGTCAGAAATTCTTCCCATCCAATCATCAGAGAAACTATGTAGATCTTCCTGTCACTAATTCATAGCCTGTAAAATAGTAAGATAGGTTGGTGGCATACATGACAAACAAATATGTAGGCTTGTTTTATTTAAATTCACTTTAAGGCCCTAATATTGTATTTGTCCTCCTTTTTTTGTGTGCCGTGGAATGATGAGTTCTTTCCTTGCAGGAAAAGATGTCATGATTGTTTTCCCCAACTTGCATCTGCTTATAGTTACATTGCTTTTCACACGGCTTATAAAACCTCTGATCGTTTTTCAAGAGGAAAAGCTAAACGCCCATCAGTTCATTGGAATTTCATAAGCTACAGTCTTACACCACCATCACCTCAGCCTAGTGGGGCTTTATGGAATCGCAGGCCTATTTCTGCATCTGCAGCCTTCCTGTGCACAGTGGATGGGTGGAAATTGGAAAACAGGTAGATCAGGCACAGCCTATGCTATCATGTGATGGCAGTGGGGTTGGCTCTGGATCCAATGGACTAGTTCAGCCCCACCCCTTTTGTGCCCCAGAAATCTACACCCCAGAGCTTTTTGCAAACATCATTTGTAATATCAGTTCTAAGAACATAACTAGGATAACTTCCTAAGCTTCCTAGGCTTTGGTATCTGAAGAAGTGTGCATGCACACAAAAGCTCACACCAATAACAAACTTAGTTGGTCTCTAAGGTGCTACTGGAAGGAATTTTTTTTATTTTGTTTCCTAAGCTACAAACCAGCATGAAAAAGGCCTCCGGAGATATAAGGAGAAAAACCAAATATCGGTACATTGCCTGAAAATAAGAACTAGTATCAAAATGAATCATTTATTAAACTAGGAAAAAAACTGAGAAGGGAAAAGAGGTTCTGAGAACGATTGGCATTTTAACTTCAGTTAGGAACTCAAATGGAAAATGCAAAAATAATAATCAGCTGAACCATTGGAGGTCACAATTCCATGAGAAACTTCCCACCAGTGCCAACAATGCAGTTCTTCAGAGCTATAGAAATTTGGGGAAATGCTGAAACTGAACTATGGTACTTAATTGGTACATTCCTCATGTGGATGGGGGAAATGGTTTCAATGCAATGTGTCAAAATCTAATTTAAATTCAATATGTTTCGAATATTTACAGATGAAGGAATGTTAGAGTGAGCTTGCTTGATGAAATCAAAGTTGATATAGTCTGTTTGAAACACCATTTAGGTGTTCCATCTAGGAGGTCCCATGTCAAGGGCTTTGCCCAAATATTAATTGTCATAACGAGAAGTGACTCCTCTCCCTGAAAGCCTGAAAAGCAATGGAACTTCCAAAGTCCAACTTTATGCTTCATGGACACCCTGGATTGCCTTGTGTGGAAATGCTGGCATCCATTACCCAATGCCCAAATTTTAAAAGCTGCAAAAAATTGTAACTTTCAAACTTTTCTAGTAATTAATTTCCACTTGGGCAAGGTATATTGCAATACATTGACTTTTGACATTCTCATTACATTTCAAGAGGTAATCAAGTTTAGGATTGCAGACTATGTGAACATCTTTAACTATGCAGATGTGTAGGCAATGAAGGTTTTGTGGTAGTGGAAAGCACTTCAACTCACATTCAGGGAGCCCAGTTTTTGCTGAACCCCACCTACTGCAGCTTTCTATTTCTTCTGAAAGCTTTTCCTAGGGGTTGGGACAGTATGGAATAAAGAGTGAACTGCTGAACTAGGTGGGGGCAGAGGAACTGGCAGAATCGAATGTCCCTGCCTTGTGTGTGTTGAAGTACTTTTCATCATCGCAAAGCGATGGTTGAATGCCCCTATCAGATAAAAGTAAGTAAAAGTAAGTAAGCAACATGTTTCCCAAGGGTTTATATAACAAGTTGCTCTAATTTCCTTTGACATTTCAGCCACTGTATGATTAAGTAAATCAAGAAAGGTGTCAACTTGGCCTTTAATCCCAAAGGGCAAAGTAATAATTTACTGTTGGGAGTAAATTTGTACAAGGCAACGAGGAAGCTTTGATCACACAGACCTATCAAACGATAAAACTATTTTGGATTGACTCTTGGTGCACATGGAAAATCCTCATTAAGGAGGATGGATCCATTAATCTTCTCTTGATTCAAATTCATTTGGCCACAAAGCAAGATAAAGGCTGCAATCCTATATCATACCTGGAAGTAGATCCCATTGAAGACAATGGGATCACCTCTGTGCAACTTTACATAAGATTGTGTTCTGTGACTGGCAAAAGAGCTATTGGGTGGTCAGATTTTGGGGAGTGGCTATGATGAAGAACCCAAAACCAAAAGTGATTGTTTAGTTCAATGCAATACAAGAAGAAAATAAATGCAGTACTGTGCAGGAAAGTTAAGTGTAAAGTGGTATTCTGTTGAATGCATTCCACCAGTGAAAGGATTTCTGCTTGCACTCTCCCCTCTCCTGCCCCCATGCATGTCCTGGGCTACCCCCAAAACTGTTGGGGAATCCCCTAGAAGAGATTTAGGGAGCTTGCAGTGGAGGAGAAGGGAAGATTGTTCCATCACATAAACAGAAATGCTTGTAAATTTACAATTTACTTAAGAAAACACTGTAAACAACTAAAAACTTCCCAGTCATGGTTCACAGAGAAATAAGGTTCCAGAAATGTTCTCACATTTAGCATATGACACCAACCAGGAACTAAAAGTGAACAACCACCGAATATCCATTCAACATCCTTATATTCAACTAATATCCAGTGAGCATCCACCACATATTCAAAGAGGGTGGTTTTGAGCAGATATTTTTTTGGGAATTTTTTAAAATTTCCCCCTATAGCTTGTACCAGCGCAATCAGTTTTTAAGGTGGACACATTGACTTGGGAGGCTTTTATCTTTCATTCTGTATGATTGATCTAATACTCCGTGTATGTAAAACTAAGCCATTGTGCTGGGAACATCAAAATCCATAATGCAAAAATGTGCTGATACTATTGAACTGTCTATTTAAATTACAACTAAGCATGCACCTTTTGTAATAAAGACAATGCATGGTTCTGCCACTAAATAGCTGAATGTTTAAGACACATGTTTTTAGTGTTCTTGGTGTTGCATTTAATTCATTTATTCTGAAAAGGGCAGCACAGTCTCTATGTCTACACGGAAATAGGGATGGGAGAGAAATGTAGCTCAGTTCACACTTTTATGCAAACCTATGTAATTTGCACTTCCCAAAACAATGTGTGAGCTGAAAAGCAGCTTATCCTCTGACATTCAAACTGTTGCCATATTTAAGCTGAGCAACTGCACAACAAAAGGCTGAGGAGACTGTAAAGCATAACTAGGAGTGGATTTAATAAAAGGAAAA
The DNA here is from genome assembly GCF_009819535.1 of Lacerta agilis. Classification (NCBI taxonomy): domain Eukaryota; kingdom Metazoa; phylum Chordata; class Lepidosauria; order Squamata; family Lacertidae; genus Lacerta; species Lacerta agilis. Next base: position 89,860,631 of record NC_046313.1, read on the forward strand.
ATAACAGAAAGAACGTTACAGAAACATGACCCATCCAGTGACCCACCACCTAGGGTACTGAGAGAGGTACGCAGACCTCCTTATATACCGTACCCGATTGCTGACACGCCCAAATCAAGACAAACTCAACATCACCTGCTGCACTGTCCCACAGCTGGAAAACTAGGTCAGTTAATTTCCTTCTTGCTTTTAAAGAGATATTTCTGTGGAACAGTAATGAACCTTAAACTGTACATTCAACACAAACATGTCTGAATTTTGCAAAGCAGTTCTCCAACAACAACAAAAGTACAGTATTGTATATACTCAAGGAAAGTTTGCATAAAGGACTCGTGCTAGGGAAAATAACATAAGATGAATTATGCTGCAATGCCTTGCTTGTAAAAAATATTTTAGACAGAATTCCAGGCAAAAATGTACATATTATGAGAAATGTGTACTAAAATGTTGGTGAATTTGTGAGGCAGATGTTGAAATATAGGGAGTGAAGGAAGAGGAACAGAGAGGAACCACAATTCATTTGTCTATCCTTGCTCAGAAGTTGAATCCAGTGGAGCTTATGTCCAGGTGTAAAATTGCAGCTTGTGACAAGAAATAATAAAGATAGAAGTTTTCTTAGGTATTATTGTAACTTTATTTATTAAATGCCAGCAGACCCAGAAACCTTTCTGACAAACATAAATACTTGTTAGTATTACAGCTGCTAATACTGTCTTTCATATGATAATTTACTGTCAAACTACGTCAAGAATATTTTTTTAAACAAAAGACTGTAATATTTATTGTATGAGAATGCCTGGTTTAAACTAGAGTATCTTGTCTGTTTTTTAATTCTGGTGAAGTATAAAGATAAATGGTGCTGTCAGATCCTTTGTTTTCTGGATATAACTGTTGCGTAAATTAATTATTATTCCATAGCCATCTTAAGCAAATGGACAGGGAGACAACAAAATGAGTTAATGGGAGTAGAAGTGCCTATCTTGTGTAGAACAGTTTAGATATTTACTTCTTAATGGAATAAAATGTATACAAACATATCTCTTTAAAAGCAGCTATTAAGGTTTTTAGGGGTTTTTTGCTGTTAAAGATGCCCCCCCCATGATCTTTTGAAATCAAACTCATTCCGATATCAAATTTTCCTGTTAATGTGGCATTCCCAATGTGAAATTTCCTTTTCTTTCTCTGATTGGATGGCACTCCCATGAGGGTGGACAATCTACCTAATATTGCTGGAGCGAAACATTTTCTGAAACTGGCATTCATCCAAGGGAAATTTGGTGTAGCAGATATGCTGTGGTTTGGATGGATAGACAGATACCTCCTCTGCTTTGAGCATTCAGTAAATCCCCAGCTTTGAAAAGACCACAGGTCTGCATGTATTTCCCCCATTGTTTGTGTGTGTGTGTGTGTGTGTGTGTGTGTGAGAGAGAGAGAGAGAGAGAGAGAGAGAGAGAGAGCCATTCTTCTTCAGCAGGGGAGGACTCTTGTCAGGCTGCAGCTGCATGCATAGTGCAACAGTGTTAGCAATTTCACTCCTCCGATGCTGCAGATGAGATTGTTGTAAATCCCATGCCTGTCTGGGATGAGTCTGGGAAAGGAAGACAGTTTTATCTCTTCCGCTGCGGGTACTATACTACTACACTGTACTTTCGCTTTTATTTCTTTCTGTTCTCTCAGAGCTGGAGAGAACGGACACCATTATACTTTTGTCTGTGCATAGTATGTAAATAAATAGTAGATTAGCTCTATGATGTCTCACTCTTATTGCTGTGTTATGCCAGAAGATTAGTGTGCATATACCAGCTGGTATATGTCGCTAAGAAGTGCACTGGAGGAGAAGGGAGGTGCCTTTTCCAGAGCTGCGCATACCGGAGGATGCTCAGAGTTTCAGGGGTTTGCAGGCACCCCCAGGGCGTTTTTCCAGTGTGTTGAGTTGCAAGTGGGGCTGTCCTTTTAGCCCCACCCCCTTCCTGCATCTGCTTCTTTCAACAACCATGTTGTGTAGGGTAGGGAAGACCCCAGTGCAGACCTCTTGCGCACATGTATGGGCTTCACATTAGTGGGGCACTGGCAGAACCGGGTGTCCCAATCACATGGAACCCCTTAGCCTGCGCCTTAGGCTCTTCTTACACACAGCTGTAGGCGTGGTGACTGAAAGAAGCAAATCTAGTAACACTGGCAACAGGGACCCATTCCCAACTCACCATACAATTGACCCAACTTGTGCATGGGGTTAATGCCAGGGTAGCAGATTCCCACAGGGTGGTGTCCCCATACAAGCCTCACCTGCCCCTTCCACCACAATCTCGTGAGAGCTTCGTGAGAGCTCTGCAAGATCTTGTTAGAAGCTGCTACAGTCACACGACCCCTGGTAAGCGGGGGGGGGGGGGGAGGCAGAGGGGGCATTTTCCTGTTTTGCCCCCTGAGGACACCCCTGGCTAATGCATAGGTTGGTTCCAATCTTCAATAATCTACAAAGAAAATGATGTGATACTGGAGGGAAGGAAAAGCACTGCTTCAGTGCATGAATATGGGGAAAATAAATGATTTAAGTAAGGGGTCAATGGGGGAGGCAGTTGGTTCAGGGTTTATTTTGTCCTTCTTGAAGCCTGGCGGATATTAAAAACCTGTTTTCCCCCCACACCCATTGTCACCAAAAACCGAGTTTAGCCTCTGATTCCTGCCTTTCTCTCCTCTCATGCTCATTCTTTGCTGTCTGACACTACAGTATCTAGCAAAGTCCCAGCCAGGGATACAGCAAACCTCTATATATGATCTCTCTATTCTCTCCTGAACACCTGATTTGCAGGCAGCTAATGTGAGCTTCCTCATGAATGCCAATTGTATTCAGTGAGTGTTTTTCTTTTCAAACTTTTTTTTTAATCCCCCAGGCAGTCTCTGTGCAGTTTGACTACTTGAACTTTCTGTATGCCCATAACAGGGTGAATTGCAAATGCTTTTAGTGGTGTAGAGTAAGGCAGAGGGCAGCTTGACTGTCTCTGAGAAGATTTACTAGCATTTTTGCTGCTTTTCAAGTTATTTCCTAGGCAGTCTTGGGAGAAAACACACTTGCTATTTATCTCAGCTTTCTTGATGCAGATAATTTCTGCTTTCTCCTTGTTGTAAGTACTATTGCTTTACCTCCCATGCGATCTTTTATGTAATACCCTCAACACTGAACTGAATCCTGTTAGTCACGCTTAGAACAGACACGTTGAGATCTATAGAAATTTAGTTTAGTCATTAAGTTTCATTGATTTTAATGATCTACTCTAAGCATGACTAAGTTTGGACCAACCCTATGAAAATAGTTCAGCACCAAATCTTTGCACTTTTGTGTCAAGTGAGCCTTCCACATTCAGAAGGCAATGAAACCCTCTATTACCCACATTACATTTTTCTTAGATTTGTCAGTTTTTATTTGAGGAATGTCTATGGTATTAATGGAAGCCAGTCAAGGAGTCCCATGCTTGTGGCAACTGTGGTCTAACAATACATGCTAAACTAAAAAAAATCAGGTTATGTTAACACTATTTTGTTAGTTACTTCATCGAGGTACTTTGCACATCTACAGTCAGTTTAATGCAAGGATAAATGGGCATAAATCTGATATCAGGAATCACAAGACAGAGAAAGCAGTAGGAGAACACTTCAAACTCCCAGGACATTCTATAAAAGATCTCAAAGTAGCTGTCTTAATACAAAGGAATTTCAGAAATAGACTGGAAAGAGAAGTGGCTGAATTGCAACTAATCACCAAACGTAAAACCATGGAGAAACCTGGTCTGAACAAAGACATTGGATTCTTATCTCATTATACATGACAAAGCTATCTTTAGCCATCTCACCCCTTGCCTTTCCCTGTAAGACCCTGTAAAAATTGCAGTCTTTAACAGTCGTCAACAGGTTTTCCACACCTATCAGCTGATCACCCATTCCCACCACCCTTCTGAGTAATACCCCTCCCCAGTCCCTGACTATATTTAAGGGTCTGGTGACTTCCGTTTCAGTGTATCTGAAGAAGTGTGCATGCACACGAAAGCTCATACCAAGAACAAACTCAGTTGGTCTCTAAGGTGCTACTGGAAGGAATTTTTTTTTAAATTTTTTTTTGTTTTGACTATGGCAGATCAACATGGCTACCTACCTGTAAATGCAAGGACATTATCACAGCCATGCAAACACCCTGATATAAAGACACAAATCTCAGAAAGTCTTCAACTTCCTTCAATTAACTAAGCTCATCTGTGACATAACTAGTTGGTGATTTGTTTAAAGTGTAGATGACTGGCTACCAACAATGCCTCTTCTGCCTGTCTTATTTGATCAGTAGTTACAATTATTTGCTCTGTTTACCAGTGCTCCCCCCCCCTAAAAATGTTTAGGGGTACTATCATTTTCCTACTTATATTGAAATACTGCTCCTCAATGAGGCCAAACTTAGAGTCACAAAATGTTTAGGGGTATGTGTACCCCTGCATCCCCCCACCCCAGAAAAAAGCACTGTTGTTTACTGTACATATAGAGTGGTACCTTGGGTTAAGAACTTAATTCGTTCTGGAGGTCCGTTCTTAACCTGAAACTGTTCTTAACCTGAGGTACCACTTTAGCTAATGGGGCCTCTCACTGCCGCCGCGCCGCCGCACAATTTCTGTTCTCATCCTGAAGTAAAATTCTTAACCCGAGGTACTATTTCTGGGTTAGCGGAGTCTGTAACCTGAAGCGTTTGTAACCTGAGGCGTTTGTAACTCAAGGTACCAATGTACTTCAGTGTCATGTCAAATAGGTCATGACTGCATTTTCAGTACCAAGCCAGTGTGGCTTAGAGTTAGTGAGGTCATCAGGATCCAAACCTGAACCAGGTCCCAGGGCATCCAAGCTAGTAAGCAGTGAGAAGTTGATCCACAAAAGACTCTTTTCACCATATAACGCCTTGAGAGCTCACCAGCATACTCTGTCCTCACCCTGCTCTCTGACTTGCCTGCTGTGATCTAATTTAAGCAGTGAATTGCTCCATGCTACCTGGATGTTATATTTTTTTAACCTCCAACCTGACAGTGAGGAGCCACAGTGAAAGACAAGGAACACCAATTCCCCAAACTGTTCAGAAGGACAATGAAACTGGATCCTTTCCAAACAAGCAACTGGATGTCTTGGGAGGGAGGCCTTGCATTTCCCCCCCTGCTGTTGTCTCAGGGGTGTTTCCTGTTAAGCACCTAGTACGGTTGGTATAAAATACATGCTAAATTGTTAATATGAAGTAAGTTGTTTTATTCAGAATAATATATAAAAAGGCAATTTCTCTGCTGGGAAATCATTTAGAGACAAACCGTAAAACCTGTTTTAGTAATAAGTCATAATGAATATAGTTGTCATAAGCACAGAAAAACCCATATCCTCTGGGCATAAGTAATTCCTAGAAAAGTCACTATAAAAATACAGAGTTATCTCCTAAAGTACAAGTTCTCTGGAGCTTATTCATGGTTGGCGTTGCCACCTCTCTCTCTCTCTCTCTCTCTCTCTCTCTCTCTCTCTCTCTCTCTCTCTCTCTCCCTTGCAGTTTATATACAATATGCATGATCGTAATCATTCTGAACATGACGTCTCTTGGGCACAATAACAATTTTCTTCATGTACTTGGAATTCATTAATACAACCAGTGTTAGATTGTCCCTCCTCCCTGCATTTTAGGCAACGGGCATGATCAACGTGCCAGCACGTAGCTTTTCACAGTGCCTTCTTTCTCCAGGTGTAATCAGGAGAACTTGAAGATGTATCAGCATTGACGTCTGACTGTGTGTGTGTGTGTGTGTGTGTTTTTAAAGCTAAACAATTTCTGAGGTGTCTAGAGCAGAACAGGCCAGCTAATTAGTCGTGGGTACACGCCTCATTTTAATCCAGCCTTCAAAGCAGAGCATTTGAACATGGATTCGAATAATCTACAAATAATGCAAATTGCACATGGAGAGCAATATATGTGACTCATGGGGAATCTGGACCTTAGAGGGAAGGAAGTGGATACATATATTTGTTGGAAGTTCACACACACACACACACAAACATATACATTCGTCAACCCAAGAAACTACACGCAACTTTACGCACTCTACTTTTTCACAAGTTGAATCTATGCATTTTACTCTCCCTGTGTATAGGAGTAAAGAAAGATGCTTTATACTGAATCAGACCCTTGGTCCATCTAAGTAACCCCATTGGACCATCTATACTGACTGGCAATGGCTCACCAGAGTTTCAGATGGGGTTTGTCCCAACCCTACCCGGAGATGCCAGGGTTTGAACCAGCAGCATAATGTGGGTCCCTGGCCAGCGTCTAATCAAGGGAATCTTTCCTTGCAAACTAGCCCCAACCTGGGAGTAGAGATAAGGCAGAGAAACATGAAGCCAGGAGCACCACCGTGTTGCCTTGCCCTCCTATCCTTACAGTGAGGCACTCTGGGCAACACACATGGCTCAGGCAGTGCTTTCTCGCTTTCTTCTTCCTCCCTCAGTGGGCAGCGGAAGCAGCCTCCCCCCCTTCCTTCTTGACATGCAAGTGTCCCTTTGCCAGCCATGAGGAGAAGGAGGCACTGCCACCGCCTCAGCAACAAAGGCCCAGTCGGGCAGGGCTTGCCTCCCCATGGCTCCTGCTTCAGTGAGGGAACCTGTTTTGTGGGCCCCTGGTTGTGCCCCCTCAGAAATTTGCACCCAACAGTTCCATGCCCCCCAGGCTCCCCCACAATATGCCTTTGGTTTGAACCCAGGGCCCTCTGATTCCAATGCAGTTGCTCTACCACCACATACTCAGAAAGGGGTTGTTGTTGGTGGTGGTGGTGGTGGTAGCAGTAGCAATGTATCCTACTCTTATATTGCTTCACAGTGAAGGGCAGGTAACGAGTTCTTAAAAATAAATAAATATGCACTTGCACCACTGTTCCAATTTTCTATACTTCTATACCAGCAGCAAAAATTATTTGTGTAGTTCTTTATCTCCTTGACATCTGATGGGAGGGCATCCCACAGGGAGGGGTGCCACTGCCGAGAAGGCCCTCTGCCTGGTTATAAGAGGCAGACAACCAATAGAACACGATCCCATCCATTGCACTGCAGCTTGGACTCTCTTCCTCGCCTGAGCAGCAATTGTACTTGAGCCCACATATGTATGCCAGCTTCTTAAACAAGCATTAAGTGTTGCTTAAGTGACACCATCAACGGCTCCCTAACCCCTTCTTTGTCTTTGGATCAGTTAAATACAAAGCAGGATTAAAGTGTCATTTGCCTAGGCAGTGGGTTTATGGGTTGCAGCTCTCTCAGTGAAGTCAGATGGAACTGAAGTGAGGCAAAACACAGTAATTATATACCTGAGTTTGCTTGTTACAAAGAAAAAGAATAGGCAAGCAGTGTCACACAAAAGCTTCCCAGGGGTAATGTGAATAACCTTAATGACCATTTCACAGTGGCGATCCGCAGGTGTTTAGCCGTGTCGGCTGCACTTTTCGCAACTGAAGGAAGACGAAACAAATTCATGCCCATGATGGTAGTATTACGGTGGTTTAAGTCACTCTGTGAATTCTTGTTAGCTTCAGGCACTCTGAGATTGATGTAAATCTTAAGCCACCAGCATAGCCAACACCTCAAGAAGTTATCTAAAAACATAGTTCTATAAAAAGAACCGTGGAGAATATCTTACTAACCAGCGGCAAAGTTCAGAAAGTGAAGAGGCCAAGTTTTTGCTTATCCTAGGTCAAGGTTTTCTCTCACACACGTTTCCCCTTAAACTACATGTTTCCCCCCACTTTACAGGATATTCGATCAGGGGTAACCAATGTGGTCTGCTGCTCCAGGTGTTTGGGGCTACAACTTCCATCAGCCTCAGTGGTCAGGGTGTATCTATTCTGTGTAGGAAATCGCTGCAAGCTGGGTTAATGGCAAATTGAACTTTCCTCTGGGTGAGGCCTGGGATGGAAGTTGTAGCTGGCAGCATCTAGAGGGCACCCTGTTGGCTAGTCTTGTACTAGAGAGACAGGCTACGAACATGGATATGTGTGGATAAGAGTGAGGGCCAGAGAATGAAAAAGAATTACATTCTTGAGAAATGAAACATTAGACACTGGGATTTCTATTTAACAGCTACAATTTTAAATCCATAAAGTAATGTATTATCGTCATATTAATGCTGATTCAAGTCAAGAGGTCAGCGGTACGAATCCCTGCGACGGTGTGAGCTCCTGTTGCTCGGTCCCTGCTCCTGCCAACCTAGCTGTTTGAAAGCATGTCAAAGTGCAAGTAGATAAATAGGTACCGCTCCAGCAGGAAGGTAAATGGCGTTTCCGTGCACTGCTCTGGTTCGCCAGAAGCGGCTTAGTCATGCTGGCCACATGACCCGGAAGCTGTACGCCGGCTTCCTCGGCCAGTAAAGTGAGATGAGCGCCGCAACCCCAGAGTCATCTGCGACTGGACCTAACAGTCAAGGGTCCCTTTACCTTTACCTAACCAAAGTCACACTACTCATGGGGGGGGGAGTGACTCAGGATAACCCAGAGGTTTCCACAACACACACACCAATAATGCACATTTTGCTTGTGAATAATAACTGCATTCATCAGTTTTGTGGCCCTAGATCCTTCATCTTCAGATGATGATTATCTGCTACTTCAATACACAAGAAGCAGCTATTTATGTATGGCATTAACTTTTCAGAGTTGCAATTGAAAAATGGTGATCATTTTACCGAGATAAGTAATTATCCCATATTTATTTCTATTTTTGCTGCGTTTAGGAGCAAGGAAGTGTAGCTTGGCAAAGAGGGAAAGAGCTGTAAGTCTTTTGTGGCTATTTTTAGATGCAGTCCTTTAGGTAGACTAAACAGGACTAAGCAGATTGTGTTTTACATGCCAGTGATCCCACTCCCTTTGATTTGCAATTTATTCAGCATGCCACACCAGCATTTGCCTTCCACCCTCCAGCCATGCACTGAGCTAATGGCTGAAGGGGATTAGTCTGCAATAAGTCACAAATCTCCAGTTCTGAACAATGTGCAGAAGACATCTCTCAATTATTGTGTGTCTTCATTTTTATTCTCGGCATGGGGGGCAGGGGCGGGATGTTTCTTTTGCAGGACCTCGTGCTGTTTATTATTCTTACTTCTGAAATGTTCTTTCTGGCTTTTGCAGTTTTGCTTGTTTAGACCATTAAACCTCCCCCTTAAATAAATGCAGTCAAGACTCGAATTTTGGTTTGGTTTTTGGCAGAATTTAGGCCACAACTTTATTGATTACAGCAAGTGATTGGTTGCATAGGCTCTGGTTCAACTAGCTCGCTGCCCCACAGGCACTGCTGCCCCAGGTTCCAGCATAGGTCAGCCAAGGGTGAACATCTGGAACAGCGGAAAGCCGGGGTCAGGCTAGTCCACCACCCAGATGTCCCCCTGGACTCAGGCATGGGCACAACCCCTCTCAGGGTTGACCAAACCATTGAGTACCTGGATTCCTTTAATGGAATACTCTTCACATAGGAATGGCAAGAGTATTCTCCCATCCCTATCACCATCCCATCCCTATCTCCCATCCAAGATGGAGGGCACAAGGAGAAGGGGACGACAGAGGATGAGATGGTTGGACAATGTTCTCGAAGCGACTAGCATGAGTTTGGCCAAACTGCGGGAGGCAGTGAAAGATAGGCGTGCCTGGCGTGCTCTGGTCCATGGGGTCACGAAGAGTCGGACACGACTGAATGACTGAACAACAATATTAACTGAAGAACTTACGGTAGCTGGCATGACTCAGATGTAAAATTAGTTGACTTTCAAAGCCAAAATTTGCATCTAGCAGATAAATAATCATTTGCAAATTTTAGTCTATGGGGTTATGCCCCATATCTTTTCAGTAGCTAGCAATGCCCTGGGGACTTTCTTTCTGCCAATAAAACATTTAAATGTGTTATAACAAATTATCAAGGGCTTAGTTAGTTTTTTCTACTTTTTGTTATTTCTTCAATGAGTTTCCTTCTGTAAACAGAGTCCTTCCCTTAGAAGTGGGATCAGAAAGGCCACATGTTACTTTTAACACCTGCAGTCATGGCTCGTAGTCTTTATTTGTAAATCATTTTTTTAACAATGAAATGAAGGGGTGGGCAGGTCAATTTTGCTTCTCAGACAAGAAATTGGAAACCTGCCAGCTTATTAACCACCAGAACGCCAGCCTGGCAGCCTTAATTCCAACATGAATACAAATTTTAAGTCTCAGATTTCCCCAGAGAATTGCCAGGAAATACTCTGAGCAAAAATAGAGCTTTAAAAAATGAGTCCATTTATGCATTGGAGAGGATGACTCTCGTAGAGCTTTAATCACCTGTCAGCTGGGATGTGCAGAATTGTAAACCAAATATTAGGTAGCTGTACATATTTTCTTGCTAGCTAGGATGCTTTCACTGCGGGGTTAGACTACAGTCAGACAGCATTATGTGCAATGAAAATAATAATAATAATAATAATAATAATAATAATAATAATAATAATTTTTAATTTATACCCCGCCCATCTGGAGCTATGTAAATAATAATAATAATAATAACAACAACAACAACAACAACAACAACAACAATAATAATAATGAATTTCTAAAGAGGTCTTTGTCAATAGTTATACAAAGAAGATAAAGTTTGGCAGGGAGGTTTCCCTTCTTTTGATTACGTCTGAAGTTGGTGCAAGATAAGATCACAAAGAGAGAGAAAAAGCACGTGCCAGCTTCTAAATAAGTCCCACATGTTAATTTTGAAAAATCCAGCTTGCTGAAAGCATGGTGATGGTAGGCTTTATTACACTGTAGACACTTTCAGACAAACTCAGCCAGTGGATCCAACCAGAGAAAGCATTAATCTCCAGAACTTCAGAGGAAATGGCCTTTAAAATATTGCTTGCTTTCTGTCTCAGCATTTCAGACTATACAGGGTTGATCCTGACATCGGGTCTAGTGAGATGGCTGCATCTGGTGACAAATTGCTTTTATTTTATTGAAATAAAATTTCAATAAAATTAATAATTTGTTTTCTTTGCTCTGCCTTTCGTCTAACCTATTGATTTCAGCTTTAATCAACACATAATATCCCAAATATTTAGTGCTGTGCAATGGACAGTGGGCAGAAATCAGTGACTCAGGAAACTCGCCTGTGTCACCTGAAAGGTTAACTCCTATAGGGCAAACCTTGTGAGGAAATGATCTGGTAGAGTATCTAAGTCCTATCCATGCATTTGGGTGAATGTTCATGAGCTTAAAGGAGGGATAGCCATAACCCCCTCCCCTTTTACAGAAGTGGATGAAATGTGCAGGTAAATGAGCCTTTCCAGAGTGAAGTAAGCCTGCCAAGTTTTAAGCAGATCTATTTGAGGGTTTTCATGCAGCAAACTTTTTTAAAAGAAAAGAAAGAAGATGAAAAGTCTCTAGCTTTTAAAGTTTCTGCTAGAGTTGGGTGCAAATTGCAGGCATGGCAATCTCTTTTAAGGGGATGAAGCCTGGTTTATGTCAGTAAGTTTGATGGAAAGGTTCTGCTATCATGCTAAGTGATTTTACCTTTGTTATATTAAAAAAAACCAGGAAAAATCTGTTTTCTCCCCTTTCCTGGAAGTATCCTCCATTAAGCAAAATGAAAAATAAATAAATCCTGCCCTTAATGCCCCAAACTAAAGAATTCATTTAATTCCTTTAGAGGAGAGACCCCGAGGGTCATCTAGTGCAACTCCCTGCAATGCAGGAATCTTAACTAGATCATACATGACTGACAGCCATCAAACCTCTGCTTATAAACCTCCAAGGAAGGAGAGCCCCTCATGAAGAACATAACCTGTGATTCAAGTGGCACACCCATAAATCTAACCATATCAGAGCCTGGATGTACCATAACTCAGTGGTAGAGAAGGTCCCGGGTTCAGTCCAGGTATGGCTGGGAGAGATCCATGACATCTTCCTATGTCCCAACATTAAAATGAGTATGTCTAGAATAATTTGGGAGCCCTCTGAATCAGAAGCCTGTAAATCAGAGAGTCCCAGTGTTTAGGTTAATCTCTGCCATGAACTCATTTTTCAACCCATTCCCCTTCTCAATCTGCAAAATGGGAAAAATAAAATCTCATTTAAAGGGCTTTTGTAAGGGCTATAACACTCCATGTGGATCTTCAAAAGTCTTACATAAGTGTATAATACCATACCATACCATACCATACCATACCATACCATACGGTAATTATATTGTATATAAAGGTCTTTCACAAATGTTTATAATACAATACAATATTATATCGCCACCAGATGAATTGCCCCTTTCACAATTCACATTACTGTTCACTTTCACATTCTTGCTGAAGGATGGCTAAGGGTCCCCTAATTAATATTAGAATAAATAACTTTCTTTAACAACTTGTCACAGACTATCTTGTCAGAAAGGCAGTTCTTTGTAGCTAATTTTAAAGCAAGTGTCACCAAACATATGGGAAAAGTTACAGATAACACTCTTGTGGCTTACTGAATATTTTTGGAGACACGTTGTGAAGCATTCCCCCCTCCCCCCCAGTTCAAAGTGATATTGTTAAAGTTACAGCAGATTGTGTTGTTTCAGAGGCGAGCAGAAAAACATGTTTAAAATATATGCTGTCCCCAAACAGAACCAGCTGTGTGCAGTGCTTACCACTGCCTCTCTCCATGTCAAGATGCTGAAAGTCGCATGCTCCTGTGCTAAAGGATTGGAAGAGGAACACCCTTGGATTTGGTGCAAAGGCGGCTCCAGGTGTGCTTAAAAAAAGTTACCTGTTCAGGAGTCTATAAGCCAAACACTTGGTGTGCTAATGCTGGAGAAGCATGCATTAGCTGCGTTGCTCATATGTGACCAACAGGTAAGTTTTTAAAAGATTCCCATCACTGTAGTTAATCTGAATCCCTGTTTATGCAACGTCTTAAAATATATTCTACTAGGTGTTTGGGAGATAAGAAGGGAGAGCTCTACATGCTGTTTTTGAAGTTGACAGGCTAGCCCTATCATTAGGTAAAGTGATGCAACTGCAAATGCTGATGGATTGAAGCAAACAGAGTTCTCTCTGTGTTTTCCACAGTCTGCCCTGCACCCCAGGGCTAGCCTAGTACATGCAGTTATTGTGAGGATTCTCCCCCAACACCTCTGTAGAAATAACATTAATCTACAGGCTTGATGGCTTCTGTACATACAGTTGGGAGGCAGGGAGGGGAAGAAGCTGTCTCACCCTTTGCCTCAGGCATCAAAATTTCTTTGTTGAAAGCATCTACATTTCCCTGCCCCCCCACACCCACACCCACACACCAAGTCTACCAGTTATTGGATTTGGACGGAGCTATGAAATAGTATTGTTATTAAATGGTTTGGGTTATAGCTTTGTTTGAAAAGTTATCAAATAAAAGAAAATTGGCTAGGGAGACAAAAAGGAATAGTTTGGGGCCACGGTGGAGTGATTTTGAATAAGAAAATGAATAATGTAATGCTGCCATCTCAGTATGCCATTTGTGGAATCCATAGTTTTTGCTGTAGGTTATAGTAACATTAAGAACATATCTGAGTCGGTAAAGCGTGAGACTCTTAATCTTAGGGTTGTGGGTTTGAGGCCCATGATGGGCAAAAGATGATCCTTGCGACCCCTTCCACTCTAAGATCCCATGGAGGGTGGAAGAGAGGAACAAGAGTTGTGACAGGGTAAGAAATGAACCTACCCATTCTGAAGGAAATCAGCCCTGAGTGCTCACTGGAAGGACAGATCCTGAAGCTGAGGCTCTAATACTTTGGCCACCTCATGAGAAGAGAGGACTCCCTGGAAAAGACCCTGTTGTTGGGAAAGATTGAGGGCACAAGGAGAAGGGGACAAAAGAGGACAAGATGGTTGGACAGTGTTTTCTAAGCCAGTGTTTTTCAACCACTGTTCCGTGGCACACTAGTGTGCCACGAGATGTTGCCTGGTGTGCCGTGGGAAAAATTGAAAAATTACTTTATATATAGTCAATATAGGCACAGAGTTAATTTTTTTAACATTTTCTAATGGTGGTGTGCCTCGAGATTTTTTTCATGAATCAAGTGTGCCTTTGCCCAAAAAAGGTTGAAAAACACTGTTGTAAGCTACTAACATGAGTTTGACCAACCTGCAGGAGGCAGTGGAAGACAGGAGTGTGGAGAACTAGCCCAAGGCCAGGTAGGGGTTAACTTCTCTGACAGTTAGAACCCTCAGGGGCGGGCTTAGCCTGAGTATAAAACACCCCTCCCAGTGGGCAGTAAGGCAGTTAAGTGTGGGCAGGAGGAGTTAGTTAAGTGCGGGGAGTTGAAGTGTGAGTCAAGAGATAGAGCTGGGAGTTTAGAGTCTTAGGTGGATGTTAGCAGAGAGGATAAAGAGATTGTGAAACGCGTTGTTATTGATATTTAGTTTACTATTAGAGGTATTAGGCCGGTAACATCTAGAGGTATTAGGCCGGTATAGGACAACTGTTTTAAGCTTATTGAACAACCTTTTATTTATCAGCAACCACAAGCTTTGTACGCAATAAACATCTTTTTAGTTCACAATATCCTCGTCTGTGGTGAATGAAGTAAGCAGGATCCAGCCAGTAGTCTGAAGGGCTGCATGCTGGGGACTGTTTGTCGTTGGTGCAGCACTCATAGACCGTAAAACGTCCGGGGGTGGGCTGTACAGGGCGAAGGGCCCGCGACATTAAAGTGGTGGCAGCGTCGGGACGAAAGATTGTCATAAAGTGGTGGTCACGTTGAGATCCAAGATCTAAAGTGCTGGCAAGAAGTGCCAAGGTACAAGAAGGATTTAAGGGTGACGCATTGTGTGAAGTGTGAGGCTTAAAGAGGATTTAAGCAAACTTCAGTGAGACTCTACAATCTAGTCAGGAAGGGGATCGCATACACCTGGAAAGGGAGAAGGGGAATTCAGAGAGGAATTACCTGGCCCTAGGGTGTGGTGTGATAGCGCCTTAGACTGTGAGATTGTGAGAGAGTTACAAAGATACTTTGCGTTTGAAACTATTTCAGGCAGAAAGGTTTATAGTGAGAGGTCGGAAAAGTACGCTGGACAAAGTGCACTGAGGTAACTTTAGGCGTGACTTTGGACCTAAACTGTGGAAACTAAGCCTGGAGAAATAGTTTAACTGAAACATCCTTGATTTAAGTACAGAAATAATACCACCAAATAAATAGAAAATGCCACCTAGAAAGACTAAAACAGCTCTTAGGGACTCACAAGTAGAAAGCTCTGAAGAAGAAAATGGGGTTTCCCAGATGGAAGAAACCAGTACTGAAACAGTTAACAAAAATCCTGCTGAGGGGACGAGTTTTAAAGCCTCAGAGGAATTTGAGAAATGGAAGCTAGAACAAGAATATAAACTGAAGGAATTAGAAATGAGATTGCAAGCTGAGGAAAGAGAGAAAAAATTACAAGCTGAAGCAAAAGAGAGAGAATTAAAATTACAAGCTGAAGCAAAAGAGAGAGAATTAAAATTACAAGCTGAAGCAAAAGAGAGAGAATTAAATATTGAGAGAGAGAGAGAAAGGGAGGCAATGGCACTGAAAGAGAGAGAATTAAAGTTCCAAGCTGAGGCAAAAGAGAGAGAACTGAAAGAGAAAGAAATGACCTTAGCTATTGAGAGAGAAAGAGAACGGGAGGAAAGAGAATATTTATTAGAAATGAAAAGACTTGAATTATCAGCTGTAGATAATAGAAACAACAACAATAGTTCCACACAAAATCCTAGCAGGGTGGATTTAAAAAGATTCCCTGACTTCAAAGATAAAGATGACCCTGAAGCATTTATCATTTCTTTTGAGAGGGCTTGCGAAGATTTTGAAGTAAAAGATGAGGAGAAAATGCAAATACTGAGAGCTCGTATTAGTGGAACATTAACAGAGATTTATTCTCAAATGCCATCTGATCAATCTAAAGATTTTGAAGCATTTAAACGGTTGGTTTATGTCAGATTCGGAATTACTGCAGAACAACTGAGACAAAAATTTAGAACAATAACAAAAGTGCGTGAGGAAACATTTGCTCAACTAGGAGCTAAAACTACAAATTATTTAAACAAGTGGCTAGAACAGGAGGGTGCTGATTCTGTGGCGAAAATAAAAGAGGTGTTCGCATTAGAACAATTTTATGACACGATTAATACCCATCTGAAGTATTTAATTAAAGAAAGACGACCTAAAACCATCCGGGAAGCTGCTAATCTGGCAGATGAAATAAATGAAATCCGAGAACACGCTTATGATGCCCCAAAATATAAGGACAAACAGTGGGAAACAAATAAGTTTAAGAGAATGCAACAGCCCACAAAGTTTACCACAGAAACTGCCAAGAAAATTTTTCCCGCCAATGCAAATGTTCCCCATAACACGCCTATGACAACGGGGGGGACTGAGGGAAAAGTAAATAAATATAGTGAGGGTAAAAGGCCTGAATTAATCTGTTGGCAATGTGGGAAAAAAGGCCATAGACAACTGGACTGTAGAACTGAAATCAGAACTAGGAGTGCAAATACTATCCCTCAGAAGCAGACATATTGTGTCCAAACTGTGGAGACAGAGCCAACTGCCAACATGGTTGCCACGACAACCGAGGCCCAGTCAGAGGCTGATGAGTTACCAGTGGCCCAAGTTGTGAGGTGCTATATAATTCAACAAGATGACATGCTATTACACAAAACAGGAGAAGAAATTTGGGTGAATGGTAAACCATATAAAGGCTTAAAAGACACAGGGTCTCAGATTAGTATTGTACATCCTGATTTGTTAAAGCCAGAAGACTTTATTAAAGGCAAAACACTCAGTTTAAAAGGAATATCAAAACAGCCAGAAATCTTGCCAGTCGCATTAGTTAATCTGACATATAAACAATGGTCTGGAAAATGGCAAGTAGCAGTTTCACCAGAAATCCCAGCTCCAATGTTAATCGGGTGGGATCTCCTTGACCATGTACAGAGTGCATTTGTAATAACTAGGGCACAAAAACTGCGACAGTTACCTCAGGAGGAAAGGCCTGATACAATTGCTGAACTGACACAAGATACAAGTATAATGCCAGTTACAAATAGTCAAGCAGCTAGTTTTGCAGCCAAGCAGAAACTAGATACAGATTTACAGAAATATTTTCAAGCCACAGCCGTGAATACAGTATTAACCCCTGAAAGCCCGGAGCGGTTTATAGTCAACAATGGGTTGCTATACAGGGAGATTCTTTTAAAGCCTAATAGAGGGGGTAATGAGATCCACAGGCAACTGATAGTACCTACTGAATTCAGAACCAAGATAATACAACATGCACATGGCAGTATCTTTGGAGGTCACTTGGGAATCACCAGAACCAAACAACGGGTGTCCCAAAATTTCTTTTGGCCTGGGATGGGCAAGCAAATAAAGTTATTTTGTCGAACGTGCCATAGTTGTCAATTACAAGGACATGGGCAAGATAAAACGAAAACACATGAGAGATCTTTTGAGCCAGGACAAGATATTTATTTAAGCAGACCAGTAAACAGTGACAAGTTACAACTGACATGGGAAGGTCCTTGTAAGATCATTTCAAAAATGAATGATATAAACAATATAATTCAGCATGGTGAAGGGAGGCGGGTCATGCATAAGAATAGGATAAACCCAACCCAGTCACTAAACCATGAACCCAATCTAGACTACAGTAGTCACGTTATTGAAGAAGCCTGTGATATTGGTAAAGGAGTGTCTACCTGCAATGTGACCAGTGACCTATCTGTGAGATCAGTTAGAACAACTAGTCAAATTTATGATAAACCATTCATCAGTTGGAAAGATAGAAAGAAAGACGTGCTAGAAGATATAGCTGGCATGGGGTCCCATCGACTTTCTATGAAAGTGAAAGTGTTTCCTACACTAGAGATTGTGTGGTGGGAGGATGGGTACCCTGCTGCTCATGCAACACAAATAAATGTCCAAAATGAATGTAGTTACACAGCATTAACAGGGCTACCACGTCAAAGGCATACAAAAGTAATCTTAAAATTGCTCGAAGTGGGAACTAATAAATCAATACAGACCAAAGATGAACTGACAACAAGGGAGATTGCTATGAGCAATAAGCAATCAGAGCTTGTTAGCCTACTTTCATTAAGAGATCACACTTGCCTAGAAAGCTTCAGCAAGCTGACTAAAACAGAAGATATCCACAAACTTCTGCAAATAGTTCCCAGTGCATTTAAAAGCCAGACAACCAGTGTTTATGCAGCTTATGATGACCTGGAGATGTGTGTACAAGTCTGCGAGCTTAATCATCTAACAGAGATCCTGAAGGAGGGAGAGGTTGAACTAAGAGAGCTTTTGGCCCTGAGACACAAGGACTCTACCCAGCTTGGGATCCACAATCGTTACAGACGCCTCGAGTGCAGGGATCGGAATGGGACTGTGTCATCTGGCCGGGGAAGACAGCTTACATCCCATCACGTTTGGCAGAGAAAAGACTGGTGCCCCGAGAAAGATACTTCTTGCGACGGTTAAGGACGTTAAGGAGCGTGAAAGGAACCTAAACATCATCGCAGACGCCTTATAATGAAGACCCAAAGACAAAGGTTAATGGACAGTTACGGTTTTTCTTGCAATAAAGACCTAATGCTGCATGAACTATTGTATATAATGTTCACAACCAATTGTACTTTTACTGAAGATGTAACTGATTATGCCATAGTTAGGGAAAATGTAGGTAAGAGTTATAAAATGTTTGTTTATGTAATGTCTATAGTGATGTTTAAAATGTTGTTTGTATCAGAGGGATACTTTGGCTAGTAACTCCTCTGATACAAACCTAAAAAGGAGGGAGGTATGTGGAGAACTAGCCCAAGGCCAGGTAGGGGTTAACTTCTCTGACAGTTAGAACCCTCAGGGGCGGGCTTAGCCTGAGTATAAAACACCCCTCCCAGTGGGCAGTAAGGCAGTTAAGTGTGGGCAGGAGGAGTTAGTTAAGTGCGGGGAGTTGAAGTGTGAGTCAAGAGATAGAGCTGGGAGTTTAGAGTCTTAGGTGGATGTTAGCAGAGAGGATAAAGAGATTGTGAAACGCGTTGTTATTGATATTTAGTTTACTATTAGAGGTATTAGGCCGGTAACATCTAGAGGTATTAGGCCGGTATAGGACAACTGTTTTAAGCTTATTGAACAACCTTTTATTTATCAGCAACCACAAGCTTTGTACGCAATAAACATCTTTTTAGTTCACAATATCCTCGTCTGTGGTGAATGAAGTAAGCAGGATCCAGCCAGTAGTCTGAAGGGCAGCTGGGGACTGTTTGTCGTTGGTGCAGCACTCATAGACCGTAAAACGTCCGGGGGTGGGCTGTACAGGGCGAAGGGCCCGCGACAAGGAGTGCCTGGCGTGCTCTGGTCCATGGGTCACGAAGAGTTGGACACGACAAAACAACAACAATAAAGAAATGAAGCGCTGCATGTATTTTTAGGACCCATCTTATTTTTGTGATTGGAAGTTGTTTTAAATTGTTTTTCATATTGTGTTGTGATGTTGTGGCCTGCCATTGGGATGTTAGGGTAAAAGGAAGGAAGGAAGGAAGGAAGGAAGGAAGGAAGGAAGGAAGGAGAAGAAGAAGAAGAAGAAGAAGAAGAAGAAGAAGAAGAAGAAGAAGAAGAAGAAGAAGAAATAATAAGTATGGCTTTAAAAGGCTTACTCTGTGGACTGACTCTGGAGATGCACAAACAGCAAGAGAGAAAAAGCACAGGAAGAACCACCAGAACTGTTTCAATCCTATTAGCCTTCAGCAGCTACTGCAGCTAGGGATTGCTTTGTGGGTTGATTTGCTATTTGCTGGGGAGACAACACAGAGTGCAAAGGAAGGCTCCAATTATGACTGAGCAGCTGCAGCTCTTCTTCAATGTCACACATGGAAGACCACCAGTATGAGGTTTGGGAACCTCCGTTTTGATGTATTTGTGGAAAGTAAGTTGTGGGCCTATTAGTCTCTGGAACTGAGTTACATTTATGTTCAGAATTTTGTTTATATTTTGAGCTACATTCTTTGTTTCTATGGAGATATACAGGTGAAACTTGAAAAATTAGAATATAGTGGAAAGGTTCATTTCTTTCAGTAATTCAACTTAAAAGGTAAAACTAATATATGAGATAGACTCATGACATGCAAAGCGAGATATGTCAAGCCTTTATTTGTTATAATTGTGATGATTCTGGCTTACAGCTGATGAGAACTCCAAATTAACAATTTAAACTTTGGGGTTTTCATCAGCTGTACGCCATAATCATCACAATTATAACAAATAAAGGCTTGACGTATCTCGCTTTGCATATCATGAGTCTATCTCATATATTAAACTCCAGTAGCTAATGAAAACAATTGCTTTCATAAATGGACTTTTCAACAATATTCCAATTTTTCGAGTTTCACCTGTAGATATTAAAACACAAAGGTCTACCAGTTAAATGTAATTCACTTGGATCCAAAAAGTTTCTTTCTTTCCTTTCTTTTATTTTCTGTCTGCCTGGTTGGTTTAAGTTAATACACTGAAAGCAAAAACAATTAATTTACTGGAATCTTTGGGGTGTTTTTCCATCTGGCATGTTTGGTTAATTTAGGCTGCATGCAATCTACGGCTGCATATTTGGAAGTAAGTTATTTGAAAATAATGGCACTCCTCACATCATGTGAAAGACTGGAATGTCCACATATTACTTTGTTAACATCTAAAAAATGCCCACATTCTGTTGTTTTGTTATTGGCATCAAAGGCATTTCAAATGCCATTGTGTTTTCACAAAGCTCTTCTCACAAAGGTGTCGTTCCATGATGAATATCTGGATGCCTCAATACATCAGAGATTTGTGGGTACTTCGAGATTCACTGGACAAGGTTACATTACTTGCTAAGTGCAAGATGCATTCCAGCAAGTATAGCCATATAACTATGTTCTGAATAATGACTGCTTGGTATTATATGGGATTCTTCAGTACTTTTTCTATAACACTAGTCTTTCCAAATGGCTACAGTGTTCATAAAGTGGCACCATCACCACCACAATCAACAATAGGGATATGTTTCAAAATGTAAAATTATCCACCATGCACAGAACAATGGTTTTATGGATTCATTCACTCTACAAACAATTCTGCACAATTTTATAGGGACCCTAAATCAAGAAGCAATTTTCAGCTTTTGACAACAACAATACTGAAAAGTACCCGTTCCCCCACCTGATCACTTTCCTGCTCTAAACTGTTTGCTCAATCTAAAATAGTCTGAGTTTTGTTTGAAGAGTTTGATGTGGTTATAGCTAATCTTTTAACAAGACAGGAAAGATTTATGTATCCTAAATCAAATGCAATCTTTGTCTTTCAGCATTACTGTTGAAATGTTTCTCCATATATCCTGAAAATGGTTTGTTTAGGGACTACAGGTGCAGCTATCTCCCACTTCTCTGATGTGTGTTTGTGCCTTTTTATATGCGTGTTTAAGCAGCTAAGGGAGTACATTGTGGTCAGAAAGAACCCAGTTCACATTTCACCCAGGCCACAAGATCACTAGAGTGGCTTTAGGCAAGGCAATAGTTGCTCTATTTCTTTATTCTTTATTCTGCAGTTGGGGCCCATAATACTGGCTTACTTTACACTTCTATGATCATATGGCTAAGGTGCTTTAAATACTTAAATTCTGCTATATAAAAGACAGGCTATTATAATTATTATGTGTTAAAATCTCATGCTCACCAGAACCTGGAGCAAGTCCCATTGCATACTGTGGGCTTACATCCATGTAAATATGCACAGGATTGGGACTACACATCTAGGGAGAAAAAACATAAGATGCAAACATAAAAAACTAACAATCTGATCACCAAAAGGGCCTCAGAATTTTTCTGTCAAATATAAACCATTGCTAAATGGTTTGATTAGATATTCTGTTTATTTCTGAATCAATAGAGCTCTTCTCGGATGAAAGCTTTAGCCCTGATAATCTCTCTTGAAAGTTTCCAAAGTTCATGTTCATTCCTATTTTGTGACCAATTTATTTCAAGTTGGTAGTGTTACAATTTATATGCCACGGTAATTTCAAGAGATAAGCAAATATATCTATGGCTACAGCAGCAGCTGTGGATGACCAAGAAGAGCAATGAGCCAGTGTGTGAGGTGTTTTGTGTTTTTTTCAACTTTGAACACTAAAACAACTTCATTGCAAGGAAAAGCCACCAAATTCAGTTTAAGATGGTAGACTTAAATAACAAAAAAAAAGGTTTAAGGGGAATGAAGACCCAAGCATTTGTTCCTTCCATTTCTTGTAATGCGATTTTCTGAGACCCCAAAATTTATTCGCTAAGCTCAGTATGTATAGTCAGTTCCCTGTGGAGACTTATTAGACAGTGTAGTTGCCATGGCCCCATCCTTAAGGCTCATCGAAGGAAGACTGTGATCTGGTTTTCAGAAAGTTTTTCCTACCAAGTGAAGAGCAGAACCAGGTTTCTGATTCTGAAGGTAAGGTTGTTGGTTGTGAACCCTTGCCAGGGACTTCACAGACATTTTTCACTGAGTCAAATTCACCTGAAAAGCCAAACACCTCCTGCTCCACAATGCTTACCCAAGGACACAGGTAGCATACCAGATGAGAAACCACAGAGAGGAAGAGAAGTTCTCACTTTAAGCTCCAGGTATTGTCGAGAGAGAGAGAGAGAGAGAGAGAGAGAGAGAGAGAGAGATCGAGAGAGAGAGAGAAAGAAGAGAAGAGAAGAGAAGAGAAGAGAAGAGAAGAGAAGAGAAGAGAAGAGAAGAAGAAGACGAGTTTGGATTTGATATCCCGCTTTTCACTACCCGATGGAGTCTCAAAGCGGCTAACATTCTCCTTTCCCTTCCTCCCCCACAACAAACACTCTGTGAGGTGAGTGGGGCTGAGAGACTTCAAAGAAGTATGACTAGCCCAAGGTCACCCAGCAGCTGCATGTGGAGGAGTGGAGACACGAACCCGGTTCCCCAGATTACGAGTCTACCGCTCTTAACCACTACACCACACTGAGAGATCAGTGTTCCACCCCACTACATCAGAGAATCAATGATCCACCATATATTTGTGTGCATGTGAGTGTGTGGAGGGGCTAGATTTCATAATTCAAAAGCTGCCCAAATTTCCTTTCAGCAGCTTGTACAGAAATCCTGATTTTGTAGTACATAACTCTTCTCGTCAGTGCATGATCAATTTGACCATAAATTTGACCATAAAAAAGAACAGCTGAGGATCTTTTCAAACTTGAAAATAGATTGAGACCATTGGAAGATATGAACCATATGTAATAAGAAATAAATCTTTATGGAAACACATGAGAAAGGAACAAAAATAATGTTATGAGAATGAACACAAAATCTGTTTTATTGATTCAGCCAGCTTTAATAATGAAGATATGCAGTCTTTGATCAGCTGAGAAGAAGCATAGAACTAGATCTTTTTGTTCATCACATCTTGTTTGTAATGTTTTAGTGACACCAAGCAGACTTAAATGGGACATATCCCCTAGAAATTCTTGCCGTTTCTCTTGCTTAAAATACAGTATGGTTCCATCCAATTGTTTACTAAAGAGTGATGTACTGCAGATAGAAAATTTACCAAGACTGATCCTCTAGCCTAAACAAAACAAGCAGTTCCTTCTTTTGAAATATATGTCCTTATGCACATTATATATTGTTCTGTGATGCATTATAAGCATCATTAGCATAGCAAATGGTCTGGTAGTGTACAGAAATTATTCTGACATATCTGATCCTCTTAAGGATGTCCAAATGATCACCCTTCATGCTGGAGTGACATCAGGAAACAAAAAGGAAGGATATGAACCTCAAAAAGTGTGATATATTAGGTACTTGTGCACTGTTCAAAACATCACATTGAATAGAAGTAAGCCAAACATCATATTGAATAGAAGTAAGCCAGTTTGAATCTGACCAAACTGCGGGAGGCAGTGGAAGACAGGAGTGCCTGGCGTGCTCTGGTCCATTGGGTCACAAAGAATCAGACACGACTAAACGACTAAACAACAACAAGCCAAGTTACTGGCTCAGATATATATACTCCTTTGTCAAGGTAATGGTTTTGGTTGGCTAGTTAAGTACCATGATTTAGCATCTCCAAAGAAGTTGCTCTGTGCCATAGAACAAATTGCTTTCCCCCCCACCCCTCAACACCTGGCTGGTATGTAGGAGAACAATAGCCAGAGCTGTTGTGTGAGAGAGCTAGAAGCAGTGTTACACATCCTTAAAAGTAACACTGAAGTAGCATCTATAGCACATGGCACCTTTTAAATCAGGGCTGGAGTACCTTTAGCTCAGGGTTTGAAAATAAGCCTTCTGGGCTTCTCTATCCAGTCCATGGAACCTGACCCAGGCCATGCCCAATTCTCCCAAGCCACTGCCTTCACCACCCCTGCCCTGCACCCTTCTCGAGTGCTTTTTCTAGCCTTGGATGCACCTTTGAACTGTGATAATCCCTCCAGCTTGCCTGGATAGAGGCTGGAGAGATGTGGTGGCAGGGACATACAGTAGACCTGAAACTTACATGTGATTTACTTACATGATTGCAGCTCTACACAGGTGGCAGGAAAACAAACAAACAAATGGAAAAGGAGGGGGCTGTATGAAGGGGCCATCTGAGATTTCACGAAGGCTGCACAAGACCTCACATAATCCTCCCAGTGGGGGAAGTCTTGCCATGGAAATAATTTTTAAGTCCTCCACCTTGCTTACCAGGTTCTGGAAGGCAACTTTTGTTGCTGGCTCCACTCACCCTATCCAACTAAGGCTGGGACATCCTGGCGCTTCCTGGACAAATATAACCTGGCTGTAGTTTTCCATGCCCTTGAACTTGATTAGGTTATTTCCGGTTGATGTATGTGGTGCTGCCTCTGGTAGGTCCAACTTTAGCCTTTAGGAAACATAGCTCAGCAGTGCTTAAACAGTTATGCTAGTTGCTGATTTGTTTCTTGGCCCCAGTCCAATGTGCTGGTTGTTATAAATAAATAAATAAAAGGCAGTAAGTAGCTTGTGACCCATGACTCAGAAGCCTACCTGAAGCTTACGGTCATAATCAGACTTTTATCCTCCAAGAGGGACCACCCCATTCAGATGAACAATGATGAAAAAGCAGCTGAAGAGGTAAGGGGGAGAAAAAATAAAGGTTGAGACCTGTAGCTGCTATTAAGCCTATTAGGTGGAACAGGGTATGCAACAAACTCCCTCTTTGGCAATATGTTACTTGAGAGGTAAAGGAGGGGGGGGGAATAAGCAAAAATAATCTTGATAAAATGATATTGATTCATTGTGGCATCAAGTTGGCCCAGCTATTTCTTTCTCTTTATTTCGGTCTCATTAGACTGCTTCAACATGATTAATGGCTTGCTTAAAGGGTAATTTAATTTCTAACATAGTATGTACAAAAGATTATTCCTTGTTATGCCCTAGTCACATAAACTCCAACTTTAGAACACAGGGACCTTTAGTGTTTCAGTAACAAAAACCACAGAGAAATTTCAGGACAAATTATATAGTGGACAACAATCCATAGCCTATTATTAAAACTGGAGATCGGATACATATTGATCTGAATTTGATCCTGAAGCAAGAATTACATTCTTTTAAAAGTGAATAACAAAAAGATATAATATAAACAGTAGGTTCACATGGCTGTGAATGTGACCACACAACTGAACATAAGAATATAAGAAGTGTTGTCCTGGATCACACCCAAAGTTGATATTGATATTGTGTTGTGCTGGATCACACCCAAAGTTGATATTGTCTAAAGACAGGCATCCTGCAATCTGGCCAGCGTGCGCAACAGTCCTAAACTAACTTTATGATGCCCCCCCACCCACCCCATCTAAGTTCCTTTCTATTTATCCCCCCTTTCCCTTAATTGTGTGTGTGTGTTTACACACTAAATTCAGATAGGAATTACTTTCACTTACTTTCCAAAACAGTTGCTATAGTGATTGGTTTTATTTTTATTTCATTTTTAAAATCCAATCAGCGATTATATATATATATATATATATATATATATATATATATATATATATATATATATATATATATATAATGAGAGAGAGAGTAACCTCACAAAATGAAGAGGTTCTTCCTTCTGATTAGACCTGAATAGGATTCAGAGTTCTAAGCTGAAGTAGCCAGGATGAAAACTGGAGCAGATCCTCATTCTGAATTCTATTTCACAATATTTATTTTTCCGGTTGTGTCAATCATCTGCTCTAGATCCACTCTTGAACTAGTCCAACTACTACTATGGTATCAAGTGTTGGATTAAAGTGTTGGATTAGGATCTTGGAGACTAGAGTTCAAATCCCCGCCCAACCGTGAAACTCATTGGATGGCATTAGGTCAGTCACAGTCTCTCAGCCTAACCTACTTCACAGGACTGTTGCAATGATAAAGGTAAAGGTAAATGACTCCTGGACGGTTAAGTCCAGTCAAAGGCGACTATGGGGTGCAGCACTCATCTCACTTTAGGATGAGGGAGTCGGCGTTTGTCCACAGACAGCTTTCTGGGTCATGTGGCCAGCATGACTAAACTGCTTCTGGCGCAAAGGGACACCGTGATGGAAGCCAGAGAGCACAGAAACACTGTTTACCTTCCTGCAACAATGGTACCTATTTATCTACTTGCACTGGCATGCTTTCGAACTGCTAGGTTGGCATAAGCTGGGGCAGAGCAATGGGAGTTCACCCCGTTGCACAGATTCGAACCGCCGACCTTGCAATCAGCAAGCCCAAGAGGCTCAATGTTTAGATCACAGCACTACCTACATTCTTGCTGCAATGATAAAGGGGGGAGGAAGAGAACCATGTATGCCACCCTGAGCTCCTTGGAGGAAAGATAGGATGTAGCTGCAATAAATAAACTCAATAATCCTGATTCCATGCTGGTCAAACAGATACCTCTGCATGTACTTACTGGGAATACAGTGGACACTCAGGTTGCAAATGTGATCCATGTGAGAAGCACGTTTGCAACCCACAGCGTTTGCAACCCAAAGCGCCACGTCTGCACATGTGCAGGTCGCAATTCAGCGTTTCTGCGCATGTACCAAGCATGATTTAGCACTTCTACGCATGCACGAGCCCCGAAACCCGGAAGTAACCCATTCCGTTACTTCCAGGTTCGGCTTGGTGCGCAACCTGAAAACCCGCAACCCGAAGCATCTGTAACCTGAGGTATTACTGTATTTAGCATTTTAAGAGCTCAGAAGCGACATGCTGTTCAGATAATTTTTGTTGTTGTTTCCTGAAATTTGCACCTGAACATAAAAGATTGTAGCCAGTGCTAGTCCTGCTCAGAGTAGACCCACTGGAATTAATAAGCACGACTAATTAATTCTACTCTGAGAAGAACTTAGTTGGGTATAGTGCTTAGCAGCTAGAATATTGAACCAGTGAGACCTGTGTTCAAATCTTTTAAAATAAAAGCTGTAAGCGTTTTTCAGGGTAAAGGTAAAGGTAAAGGGACCCCTGACCATTAGGTGCAGTCGTGTCTGATTCTGGGGTTGCGGTGCTCATCTTACTGGCTGAGGGAGCTGGCATACAGCTTCTGGGTCATGTGGCCAGCATGACAAAGCCGCTTCTGGTGAACCAGAGCAGTGCACGGATTCGAACCGCCTACCTTCTGATCAGCAAGCCCTAGGCTCTGTGGTTTAACCCACAGCTCCACCCGCGTCCTGTTTTCAGGGTAGACGTATGGAGTAGAAAAGAGATAAGCAATCTGTGAAGCAAGCACACACTAATAACTGAAATAACTAGTTTGTCATTCATCTATATTTGAACATGGAACAATGTGGATGAAACTCAATAAAAGAGCAGGGTGGCATTCCACCAAAAATAACTTGGCTGCCTTTATTAAACTTCAGGGTTTTGCTGCTCCCTCTGTGAATAGTGGCAACTTCTCTTGGTTGGCAGAATGAGTTTTTGTTTCTCTTAACTCTGCTGTTTTCCATCTTTCTTAATAAGAATGCTGCCAAGAAGAATGAATAAATCTGGCAGTGTTTCTGACTATCTTTCTCAATTTGATCTTTTTTATAAAAGAAACAGGCTGTAGGCACATTATCTGGTATGAAAAGTAAAGAACGTACTCCCATCTTCCAGAACACTGCAGTAACCCGATTTCCTTCCACTTATAAGAAATCCATACAGATCCTGCAGTGAGAATCTGATAACCCCAGAATCTTCTCCTAGGGGAAAAAAAAGCTAAGGGATATTAATGATATCTTGCTTTACACACACACACCTACTCTCTCACACAGAGAGACACGTGAGTAGAGCAAGCGCAGCCGAGATTGAACTGACTTGGATTTCAGCACATGAAGTGCTAAAAAGCTATCATTGCACAGGGTGCCCGCAATACTGAGAAATGCTGGCCTAACTGCCTACAGGTGACCTGATCAGATCCATATTACATTTCATTTTGGAGCAAACCTCCCTGTTCTCCAAAGTCTTGTGAAGATTCCATTAAGATTCCTTAACAGAATATACCAGATCAGACTGTCCGGGGGCGAGGGGGGGGGTAGAATCTCATTCCTGAATGCTACCTCACATAAAATAAAACCATACACACAGAATAGCACATTATTTAGACCCAAAGTTCTATTTTTTTCCATTTCGAAAGTTTTGCAATACTGTAGTGAGTCTTCTCAATTAAGGAAGCTGTTCAGTCTACCATTACATAGTAAGGTGCAGCTGGACAGATATCTGTGGTATTACCTGCACTTGCCCCAAGCTCATGGAGCAACCATACGGCTGATGGTATATGAATTACCATAGGTCAACTCATGCACAGGATCTTGATGTCTACAGATGTTCAAACATGGGTTGGGGCAATGATTCAAATTGGTGTAGAACTATTTATATATTAAGATTTAGTGTCAGGAAATAACGTAGTCCTGGACACAGCAGAGTGAACGCAGGTTTTCTGGAAGCTTCTGGCTGTAGAGCATTGACTGGACAGCACAACGCAGGAACTCAGCAACTCACTTGGATAACTATATACAGTATTTATTGAAGCAACTAGTATCCATAAGTTACTATGTACAGACTTTGGAAATAAAAGAAACAAAAGTAAAACCTCTCCTCTCTGTCTCTCTCTCTCTCAACCTTCATTAAACAAACTACACACACCACACACAGCTCTCACACACAGCTCATTCTTTAGGAACTCCTTAACCAATCACAAGTTGTTGCTAAGGGTCTGGAGAGAGAGCAGATCTTGGCTTTCAGCCAACAGTTAATTGCCAAAAGGTAGATAGCTGACTTTCTGCACGTAGGCACTTTGAAATCTCTAACATTATAAGCTTGGGATGCAGAAAGGTATCACTTTAAGAGGGGATGGCACCATATTGGGTGAAATGATCATGTGAGTCTATCCCAGGGCTCCCCCCCCCCCAAGCGGGAACTCACCAGATCTAAGTTCTAGCACCTCTCAGGGCATTGCCATTATAAGAGAACAAGGAAAATATTTGTGGTGGGTTCTGGCATCACTTTTTCTAGAAAAATAGCACTGGTCTAACCTATATGTACATATGCAAATGTAGAGCTTAGTTCCATATTAACATGAAAATAGGGACACATTTAAACTCACAGGCACAGAGTCTGCATGTCGTAGGAAGCTATACACAAATAGTTGTGATGGAAATAAAAACAAAATTCAAATTATTAGATGTAAAGGAATCAGAACAGATACACAGTCCAATTTTGTGACAGATCTCCCCTAATTAAACAAGGAGACAAATTTATGCTACAAAGATATCTTGGGGGGGGGGTGACTCCCCTTTCTGACAACTACAGATATTAGATGGCTGTGGTTTCCTTTTATTCTTTATCCCTTTGTTGCTTTGTATTCTGTTTTTTAGGAAGTAAAAATCACACACAATAAATCATCCTTGCTAAAACAACATCTTGCTGAAAGAATATGTGTCTGTGAAGATGGTGATACTCATGGGGCAAGCTATTAAACAGGCTAAAATTATTTGTGGTAGGAGAATTTGCTGGAAACAGTAGCGTATGGGTAAAGAAGAGATAATTTAACAGAGAGCATGAGAGAATGGGATTTGACTGTTTTATTAGTCAGGGGATTAGAAGCCATGGGCCAGGGAGAAGGAACAGGTCTTTTATTAACAGTGCTAATACCCATTTAGTTTATCCAAATGTGATTGGAAAGAGCTACAATGTATAATCCTGAGAAGCTGAGCTTATGCTGAAAACTCCAATTCATCTATAATTAGTCCAATTCAAGCAGCCAGTTCAGGATGATACAAGAAACTTTATGAGATCTGTTAAAGCTATGCAAAGCAGTTCCATTAATGAATTAAAAGGAAAGTAACATAGATTATAGGAGGGGGTGTAAATTAAGTACAGCATATGTAAACATCTTCATTGCATGCAGCTATTAGAAACCTGCTTTAGAGACCCTCGGGATCCAACATTTGCTTGAGCCAAATATTGGACAATATGAAATAGTGGACTGTATTCTTCTTGGCCAACCCTTTATGTGGCCTTGCTTCTCCAAGACTGATCTTTCTAGTGTCATATTTAAGAACCCCTTATTCTATTTTGAAACTTACAGCTCTTTCTTATCCACATTAGGTGCTGCAATGGTGCAAGCGGAGGCTTAAGTCACAATACCTGCACATGTACCTTTGCTGGCACACGCATAGACATCTGAATGTATGCAAGTTATGTTGGAAACTACTCCCACCTCCTTATTATGCCTTGGATTTCAACTTTCCTTCCATGAACAGAAAAGAGTGATTGTTCACAGAATGAGGTTTCTGCTGCCCCCATTTCCATCTGCAGAACATCTACAGCCCCCCAAATGCTTCGGGGCACTGGGATACCTTTAGGATTGGGATGGGATATGATGCGTGACACTACATATAGAGGGGGCAGTTAGCAGGAAACTCTCCACTACATACAGGAATGGAAGATGCCTCCTACTGGAAACTCTTGCAGCCAAACTGGTGCCCAGTATATTGTTATGCTTTCCTTTGGACCACATCAGAAGAAGAAGAAGAAGAGTTTGGATTTGATATCCTGCTTTATCACTACCCGAAGGAGTCTCAAAGCGGCTAACATTCTCCTTTCCCTTCCTCCCTTCCTACCCCACAACAAACACTCTGTGAGGTGAGTGGGGCTGAGAGACTTCAAAGAAGTGTGACTAACCCAAGGTCACCCAGCAGCTGTATGTGGAGGAGCGGAAACAGGAACCCGGTTCATCAGATTATGAGTCTACCGCTCTTAACCACTACACCACGCTGGCTCTCTGAGTGAGACTGAGAAGAGGGTCTTGCAATCTGGGCAACCCAAGACCTGAGTATATACTGCCCAGGCTTGTGTCCACTTTGGCGCTGCTAATGCAGCAAAAATAACATGGGAGGCAGCAGTTATAAACTCAACCTGATTGACATAAGATATGAGCACTACAGGCTGCCTTTATTGGTGGGAGAGATCATGTCTCACTGGTCAGGTACTGCCCACTTTATGCAGGGCAGCCCCCAGTCAACCTTCCACTACCTGCCTGCTTCAGCGGGTGCTTGGAGCTCAGAGTATTACTCAAGAAGCAGACCAAACTATTGCACTAAGCACCATTCGGTGGCACACTGCTCCATAGTCTCTCGAGACAGACTGATGCCAACATTGCAAGGAGGGCTTCCAGTGGTGCATACTTCAAGTGCACTAATGCCTATTTATTAGAATTATGCCCAAATCGGACAAGAACTATTTGCTACCCTTTCTGGGTGTCAGAAATTTCGTCAGCACCATTTATGGGTAATTTGAAACTGCAGAAACCAATCACCAATCCCTCGAAAGCATACTAAAGAAACTTCTAACTTCTGCTCCACCAAGTCTTAAAATTGCAACACTGCAACATAAAAGTAACATAGAAGCATGGAAAAGACATTCTCCATAGCTGTTCTGCTCTCACACAACTGTGTGGAAAATGTCAACGAGAAGAAAAGAAAGACTTAGAAGAGCATGTGCACATGATATCACAGCACCTGCCTGCAACCACAAACAACCTGGAAGAAATAATACAGAAAGAAGAGAGAGAGAGAGAGAATGTAATGAATATCTTGAAAGCTAGTAGAAATAAGTAGAGGATGGTTTAGCAAGAGGCATCAAGTTCCTTTGGCTATAGAAGAATTCTGGAATGATAAGACAGAACTAACAATAGAAAATGATGCCAAAAGCAATGTCAGAGAAGCTGGAAAGAGTCCACAACGGACACCTTGGGATGGTATTGTGCAAGAGAAGAGCAAGGGATACGCTCTACTGGCCTGGCATGAACAGAAGATGGTTGGACACAGTAGTACTTGTTCAAAACAACAAAAACAGAACAAAGAAACCATGATAATTAAGGAGATGTCCCACAGAATCTGACAGCAACTGGCTACAGAACTATTTGAACTGGAAGGAAAGCATTACTTGCTAGTAGTTGATTTTTATACTGTAGCTGTTACATTGAAGTAATTGAAAAACACCTCATCCAGTGCTATAATAAACCAGACAAAGGCAGGACTCTCAAGGCATGGCATTTGTGATGAATTATTTCCTGACAATGGATCCCAATTTGAAGAATCCCATGGATTTGCAAAAGAGTGGGGTTTAATTCACACAACCAGCAGTCCATATTACCCACAATCCAATGCTCTGGCAGAGAAATATGTACAAACTGCAAAGCAGATACTGACCAATGTCAAGCAACATTGACAAGATCCATACTATGGGTGACTAAACTACCCATGGAATTGGGATACTTGCCCACTCAAATGCTAAGGAGAAGAAGGCTCAAATCCAGGATACCTGCCAAAGACTCATTTCTGAAGCCTAGAGCAGCAGATCATCACAGGATGAAACAAAGCTGGATTGACAAAAAAGAAAAACAGAAATTCTATGATAAAAAGCCAAAATACTGAGAACACTCCTCAGAAATTCAAATGTAATGATACAAAGCCAAGACAGCCAGTGACACCCTGGAACAGTCTGATATCTCAGGTCATAACAGAGTACAAGTAGAAAGCGGACAGTCACTAAGATGAAATTGCAGACACCAAAGACTTACTCCCAGAGTCCCTTTCGCAGCTGTAACAGCAGGTAAGCCATAAGGAGAAGCTGAGAGGGATGAAACCATAACTAGTTTGGATACCCCAGCAAGACTGTCCAAGTGGTAATGGCACAAGAACCACAGGAAGAATAACTGTCGTCAAATGACTCTCCAGAGACAGCAGAAAATATAAGCAACACTCACTCAAGGTAGGAATGAAAATTCCACCTAAGCAGCGGAAAGACTATGTCACACAATAGAAGCACTTATTAGCCCCGTTTGTAATTTGTGAAAGCAAACAAACCTCAGGGCAGTTTATTTTTTTAAAAAAATATCGTATATTGTCAACTAAATATATGGCAGGCAGCCCATTTAAGACAAGCAGTTGTAATTCACTAGGCCAGCTTCTGAAGTTGTGATTCAGAGGTGTGTACTGGATGGAGAAGTTGGTTATCTACTCCATGCAGGCTCCTGGGCCTTATCAGAAAGTTGTTTTTTTAACCATTAATTCTGCTTGTGTTGAGTTTCTATATAAGCAGCTGGCGGCAACACTCATATTGGGCTTCTCTTTTGCTCTCCGTAATATGTAGGGCAATAATGATGGGCTCTATATTCTTTAAGCCTCCCTTTCGTAGAAGCCGAATGAGGGCAGTCATCTGCCCGCTGCCGCAACCCAGAATACCTCTGGGAATTATCCTACCCCATGACATAGTTTGACATAGCAGCAAGGCTTTTGTGGTTCTTGTTGGTTTTGGGAGAAAGAAAGCGGAGGAACTTTAGTTACCTCACATTTTTAGGTACACCCACACCGCCCCAGCTCAAATTCTAATTCACACACCAAATATTGATGCAACCTATAGTTTCTGCACACACCAAAAGCATCATCATCATCATCATGAAATGTGGCTCAGTGTGTATTTAAAAAAACAACAACACCTAGATTCTGTGTAGAATGAGAGACTTGAATCATTTACATGAAGCCACTGAACACCAAAGCAGAGGCAGCTGCTTCTCACTGATGAAGATATATTGTGGCTGTGTTGCCTTCATGCTCAGCATTCCAAATGGACATTTCAGTGGTAGAGTCTCTCCCTCCCTCCCTCCCTCCCTCTCTCTCTCTCTCTCTCTCTCTCTCTCTCCCTCTCCCCCCCACTTGCCTCTTCCCACATGATACAAAATGGCTAAAACTAAAGGGTCTTTGAGAACGAACAAATTACTCTATCTCCTGGTAACCGACAGAAATAAATAATCTTTATTTATTTATTTTTTGCAATGGAAACCCTTTTTGAAATGCATGTAAAAATGTAGTTCTAATAAATAAATAAATAAATAAATATGCATTAAAAAAAAAACACAATACTCCGGGGCTCTGTCTGAAGCTCCCTGCTGCTTCCCCCTCTTCCCAACTCACACGACACACCTTTGTATTTGCCTCATCTGAAAGTTTGATACAGTTCAGCACTAAATGAAGGGAGCTTCTTAATGAGCATATCAACGACCACACCTTTCAGCACTTCTGAACTCAGTGAGGTTATGCCAATGAACAGGACCACTGACCTGGCCTTTGACAGCTCACTTGTCTTATGGCCCTTATATCAGGGACAGCCAACATGGTGCCCTCTAGAGGTTTCTGGATTAGAACTCGGACCACCCCTGGCCAGACTGGCTGGAGTTGATAGGAGGGGTTCCAACAACATTTGAGAGGACACTACATTGGCTTATCCCTGCCTTATACTGTTCACCATGCACTAAATGATGTGCTTGAAAGGCGAGACTATTTAAAGAAGTAACAAATGTCTGAATCCACACAGAAGCCTTTATCACACCCACATGCAGAAACCACAAACTGCTCCATCAAGCACTGCATGCACTTTTGGCATAAAATGCACACACATCTTCTAGTTTCTGGTACTGTAAGCATTCCAAACTTTTCATAACATACAACAGCTCATCTAGCATACAAATGAAGTGACAGAAACACAACTTATTGATCTCTAAGTGAAAAACAACAACAACACCAATCCCCCACCTCATGAACTTCAATACATTTTAATTTGAAATTTTGTTTTCTGGTCTGAATATTTAAACAAAAAGGAAAAGATCCACTGAGCACACTCTGCGTGAGGATACTTCCTCCTTGAGATTCAGTGAAATGAGCTGAAAAGAGACATTTAGTGCTTTGCATATGTTGGAACAGTTGGAAAATTAAACAAGCCACTTGTGATCTTCCTTACCTTTTAAACGCAAGGGTATAAAGCCATGTGCAAGTGCTAAAATCAGCACTGTCATCCTGTGTGCTACCCATTAAATGCTGCACGCGGGCACACCAACACACACACACACACACACACACACACACGAGCTGTCGGAAGATATTAAGAAATATGCCCATTCTGATGTCTGGGTAGCAGCATCCTTTTTAATAAATGTTTTCCCCCTCGCATGAACACAGATTTAAGAGAAACACAGCAGACACTTCTCTTTCTCTATAAAATGCAACCTTTAAAGATAAAGAGAAGGGCAACTAGTCAGTCTCCTTTATTCTCTATCTCTCTTATGCTAATGCAAATCACTACAAGGGGGGGGGATTGTTGGAGAGACAAAAGAAAATGAAGCTTTCCTTCCAGCATTATTCACATTGCAACAGACAGCCCAATTTTGTACTTACAGATCTTAGCAGCCCAACGTCTCAGGATCTTTTGCAGTTTTCTGCCAAACTGCTACAAGCTCTCGGAAAGCCACACTGCTCATCCAGGCAAAACCGAGCCGTGCAGAATGTCCTATGCAGCTGGGAAATAATGGAACTCTTTCCCCAGCTGGGACTGCAAGCCTTTTATCCGCTGAGCATCCTCTATCTCTTGGCTGGGATTAACTGTGAAAGGCATGGCTTTCCCACAGCATCCACGACAAGGACCCGCACCATTAGGGCACAGGGACAAAAATGTGGCTAGTGCTGCTTGGAATGCAGGGATCCAAAAATCCTACACATTTTCAAATTAGTTCTCTACTTGGCTCCCTTGCAATACAAGGACACACACACACACACACACACACACACACACACACACAGAGAGAGAGAGAGAGAGAGAACACAAAGCTGTATGTCACACCCTCAGCATGATAGATCAAATGTTCTTACCATTTTTTCCACACAGATGTGAGCTCCTGCCAGGTATTAAAAGCTCCTTCTCGTCTTGAAATCTGGGTCACTAACCAATGTATTAAATTTCTAACAGGAACAGGGAGGGTTTTGCCTGGTCCCTGTTCATAAACCTGCACTGTTCACTATAAAGGATTAGGTTTGTCAAGCATGTATCTAAAATAAACAAATACTCCAGTCCTCATTAAATATTTAATCCTACTATGGTGCGTGTCTCTATCTCGTATTATATCTCTACCTGTTTTATATACAGCGTGATGTGTGTGTATGTGTGTGATAATGTTCTTGTCTAAATAATACAGTAGCATACTGACTCATGTTTCCCATATTAATTTTATTTATTTATTTATTTATTTGTCACCTTTCTACCCCAAGCTCAAGATGGCATTCATGCTTTTCCTCCTCCCCATTTTATCCTCACAACAACCCTGTGAGGTAGTTTAGGTGAGAGGCAGTGACTGGCTCAAGGTCACTCAGTGAGCTTCCAGGCTGAGAGGGGACTTGAACCCTGGTCTCCCAGGTCCTAGTCCAGTGCTCTAACCATTACACCACTCTGGCTCTCCTTATAATACATATATAATATATAGTATAGTCAGTGCTATTTTTCTAGAAAACGAGTTGGCAGAACTCACCGTGAATGCCTCCCTTGTTATCTTATAATGGCAATGGCGCCCACCTGAGAGGTGCCGGAACTGAGTTCTGGTGAGCTCTGACTGAAAGGGGGAAAAAAGCCCTGAGTATAGTATAGTATAGTATAGTATAGTATAGTATAGTATAGTATAGTATAGTATAGTATAGTATAACCTTATACTGAAAGTTGCATATAGATCTTTAACAGTGCAATTGTATAGAATTGTACAGAAACAAGTCTGAGTGGGGCTTACAGAAAATTGGTAGTAGTTGTGTGTGTGTTTGTGTGTGTGTGTGTGTGTGTGTGTGTTTGTGTTTAAGCATCACATCATTCTCCCTTGCTCATGGTTCCATGGCTCTGAAAAAATATAGAAGCAGTGAAATTTTGTCAAGTGTCGCTTCTACAAAACAAACCAACAACCCCACCCTTTGAAATGTTGACAATCTTATCAAAATCCTGTCCAATTCCTTCAAAATCCCTATGGCTGCTTCTCCTGAGACAGGATCCTCCAAATTCATTGCATCGATGGCAGTCTTCGTTCTGTGGATGAATTTGTGCTGGGAAGGTGCCATACAACTTAGATGCCGCTTGGGCGCCTTATGTGCTATGTACAAACAATCAGGGGGCCGTTCCTCACTTTACAAGAAGGGAGAATCTACTCACTTTCTTTTCCATCCAAATCCTAAGCAAATAGGAAAGTGAATAGGAAAAAGAAAGCGAAACACATGAACAGTCCAAATATGAAGGCTTCAGCTCCAATCCAATATAATGAAAAGTTAAAATGCAACCCTAGGCTTACCGAGGGCTTATATAGGGGCACTGTCAATGTCTTTTGGGTTTCTTTGATGGTGGTTTGTCAAAGCTAAAATTGGCGAGTCTTCTTGGATGCTATGCAAGAGAGGAATTTTCATGCTGGTAAGCATTTGCTATGGGTGATCATTTTCAGTATTATTGCATTGTGTCAGGGTGGCCCCTCTTTGGTGTGCCAGATAGTACGGGGACAGCAATTTGCATCAGCCCCTGTCAGCATGGATATGGCAACATCTGCTCAAAGGTTAGCCAACCTTGTACCATTGATGTAATATGTACTTTCTTGCATTTATATCTTTCCTGTCTTCTGTCATGGGTTTCAAGGCAATGTTTGTGTGGTTCTCAGGTGGTCTACTCAGACTTGCTTTGCTTCAGTATGTGGCAGCTACATATGCCTTCAGACAACACCTTGAGGCCATGGTTGGTATTATTTACAAACTATTTTAAATATCTTGCCCAGATCCTTTGGGTATAGGTGCACTGAGACCACCAGCTTCCTGAAGCTAAGTAGATGTGGTCACTGCCTGGATGGAATGGCGCCTCCATGTATGTTGCATTGAGTTCCATCATAGAGGAAAGGTGGATATATCTGTGAGGCTATAAAACTTAAAAAGTAATGGGTGGATGAGTGGAATAATTATAGGGCAGAAATGGCTCATGCAATGGGGCAGTGCCCCATTGCTAGCTTCCTAGCTATGAGGTTGCTGCTGTTCACTGGGATGGGAAGGTCGGCACATTGCAGGCTTGCTGGAGGAAGTGTCACTTCTGCTACAGACTACTAATAAACTTTCAGGTCCTCACATGTCTTCCACTCAAAAATGGAATGTGTCAACCTGTCACTACAAAAGGATGCCCTCCTTTTAGGAATGAAATAATTTGTATTCACAGTGGAGGGAGGCAGTAAATGAGAGTTTAGAGAACACTTGTGCCAAAAAGAAAGGCCCTGTTTTGAACCCTTTGGCTCACTAAACATTTTTATGTAATCCCAATGTAAATCCATTAGTTTGTAATAGGATTAATTGCATGCCTGCCTGAACAATAAGATATGGAGAAGAAATGGAGCACTGGCAACAAGAGATACACGTGTGCCTTTCAGACCCAAAATGACAGGCTGGTAAATAGAACCCAGGAAGGCTTTCATGGTGTGAAAGTAGAGCAGATTTATTCCAGTTATATAAAGAGAAAGGATATAAATTAACCTGTGGAATAGGGATTATTCGAGTTTCTAATGCAGACCAGAGGATGGTATAGAAAAGGCTGTGGAAATACCAAAACCTTGAATTCTAGTGTAAAGTTATATTCTGATTAGCTGCTTACAATGAATTGGGCTGGGGGGGGGGTTGATGAGGTGTCCGAATTTTTTAAAGGTACCAATCACATAATGTGACAGTGATCTTAGTGGGCTGTCATGCAAAACGTAGAGAAGACTTGTTCTGTGTTGCTTCAGAAGTCAGCTTTAGAACCAATGGGTGGGAACTTCAGGGAAGGAGATTTTGGCTAAACATTATCAGAAACTTCCCAACCTAACAGCTTGTTGACAGTGGCATAGATTGCCTTTGGAGATAGTGGGCTCTTCTTTACTGGAAGTATTCAAACAGCAGTTGGGTGGCCAGGGAAGCTATGGTTGCATTTGTTTATTGCAGATCCTTCACTGAGCATGGTGTTGGGGTGATGTGGAGGGTTTCTCAATGACCTACGGTACTTAATGGCTAGGGACCTTAGTAAAACTTTGTTAACATCCAGCATCAAGTGATCTATGAACATCCATAGAGAAGGCTGTGTTGAAAGAACAAACATGGGCATGGTTAAGTCACTGGGTTCTCTTGGAGTTCCAGATGACACAGAACTCTCTAAAATGAAGGCTATGGGAGAGGAACATGGACACACTGCCAAGCCATGAGTTCTCCCAGAGCCTACACAAACAGGTATGAAAACCAAATAAGAAAGAGCCATCAAAACTAGTCAGATTTTGCCTCTTAAAGATTCCAGTCTTTGAGGGGATGGGAACTTTCTAATACAAAAAGAAGGAAGGAAGGAAGGAAGGAAGGAAGGAAGGAAGGAAGGAAGGAAGGAAGGAAGGAACTAGTAGGTTTGGGTTTTCCTGTTATGGGTGGTGAGCCCCAGACTTCACATTTGGGTGAAATGCCATTTAGGACTCTAAAAAGCAAATTCAATAGATGTATCCTGTGAAGTTTAATTAGATTGGATCTAGGTAGAGATAGAGTAT
Source organism: Lacerta agilis (assembly GCF_009819535.1). Classification (NCBI taxonomy): domain Eukaryota; kingdom Metazoa; phylum Chordata; class Lepidosauria; order Squamata; family Lacertidae; genus Lacerta; species Lacerta agilis. The sequence goes on from NC_046313.1 coordinate 89,900,577, forward strand.
TTGCCCTTGTCTTTGTCAGCAGAGAAAAGCTGGTTTATGTTTACATCTTGACTTGCCCTGTGAGGTCAGTTCTGCACTAGAACTGCTATTTCAGACAAAATGGAAAATTGCGTGGTCAAAGGGTTAGGTAGACACTCCAATATGATTTTGGAATTTGGCAATCTTAGCTATAGCTGGCATACAAAGGAACAGTTTGATCAAGCTGCATGAGGCAGATTTGCTGCTTGGCCTCCTCTCTTCATGGCCTAAGGATAAAATCAACCCTGTCCTGTATAAGGTTGACTAACAAGCACTAGATTTTGGGTGTTGGTGGTGAACCAAGCTGTATTGAACCATAGCTATAAGCATAATGTTTGAGTCAAAGTACCCAAAGAATCATTTTCTCCATTTTATTTTGTTGCGAATGAAACTAATAATAGGAATTCTAAGAGCTGGGATGCCAACATTCAGAGGTACAAGCCCCTCTGGCATGAGACACAGAAATTCTGTCTAATTGCTTGTGGCGCTTGTCATAAAGTTATATGAAGGCTTTGGTGTGTAATGTGGAGGTGGTTTGAAGCGTAGGGGAAATCTGTCTACCCTTTGCTTGCAGATCTATTCCTGACTATCCCTCAGTCAGTCCAATCACTAGTGGGGGGGGGCAGCCTCACACAGCTGGGGCCTTTGATCCCTATTCTCAGACTTCCCTATTTCTCCACCTCTCAAATTGTCATGCTAAGATACTGAAGTGGCATACACCACTTTGTACAAAATTCGAGATGGCTTAATGAAGACTGCTGCAGTACACTGTCCTCTCTTTTTTAACATGTACACTGACAAGCTGTAGAAATGGAAAAAAAATAAGGAAATGCAATCTCCCTGCCCCCATTTCTTTTGCTAGGTTTTGTGAACTTTCAAGAAATTCCACCAATGTTCATGTAAAAGCCGTGTGCTCAATATTTTGCAAACAAACGGTGTGTTATGTTACCAACCAAATTATTTCAGATTAAATCAACATAAGATGATGTTCTACCAATCAAAATAACCTGCCCCAAATGCCTTTATTGGCTCATACATTTCACACAGCTCTTTGTTCCACTTCATCTGCACTTTATTGCTGCAGTCTACATCTCATTAACTCCAGGGTAGTCCTATTAAAGTCAATGAGACTACTGTAGAGTAATGGGAATGGAGACTGTGCAGCCCTTTTAGGGAAATCTCAAAGATATGAAGCTCAGAGACACAAACAGTCATGACAACCAAACAGCCCCATAAATCCTGCCTCCCTCATTACTTTTGTCTAATCTTTTCCCAAATGATGAAGACTATGGAAAGGCATTCCCCAGTAAGTGAGAGATCTGTCATATAGGCAATAGTAGGGTGATACACTCTGAAGATTGCACCACCTCCATAACACACATCTCCATGAAAAATGCATGTCAGAAAGAAAGCTAATTTTCAAGGACTTTCTCTGTTGTGTAAGATATTCAAGTGTCTGCATGATACAATAAATGTGCATGGCAGACATTTCTAAGTGGTGTATTAGAGCAGTAATCATGTAATTCTTTTGTAGGGCAGTGCTGCCGTAATCAGGGGTCAGAGCTGGATTTTCAATGCATCCTCAAACATTGCAGTTGTTATTATTATTATTATTATTATTATTATTATTATTATTATTATTATTATTATTATTATTATTATTAAATTTATTCCACCCTTCATTTGAAGATCACAGGATAGTTTACAATATAAAAAGCACAAAATTATATACCAGAATAACAAACAAATACAATACCCCCCTCCAAAGGCCGGGGAAAAGAGGAATGTTTTTGCCTGGTGCCTAAACATATGAGCCTCCTTGGGGAATGGATTCTATAAAAGGGGAGCCATTGCGGAAAAGGTCCTTTGTCAACAGCCTTGTGAGCAGCTGCTGACGTGTAGGGGCTCAGTGTCTTCAGGACACAGGAACAAGCAGGGGTCCTTGCTGCACGGAATCCCTGTGCACAAGGAGCTGCTTGTGATTTGGAGCTTCTTGGAAACCATGTGCAACATGCAGTTTTTGAAGAAAGGAGACATGATGTTAGGGGTGGGGCAAAAGTGCAGCCGCACTCTCAGTTAAGCATAGCACCACCCTTCTGTTTATTTATAGTTATCTGCCATGAACCAATGGGAAAATATATATAACAAAAATGAAGCAATTTTTGTTTGTTTGTTTAAAATGTAGAATTAAAAAAAATGAAGACATCACTCGCCATACAATCCTAACTATGTCTACTCAGGAGTACACTATTTTGAATTCAGTGGGGATTGCTCCCAAATAAGTGGGATCACGACTGAGGCCCCACAAACTAATATTATGCAGCGTTGTTAGTTAGCCCATTGGTTTCAAAGGCATTTCCCTTTCAGAATAAAAGCACCTAATCCAGGTCTGCATAACTTATTTATCTATTTTCCCCCTGTTGCTTTTCTGACAAATATTGCCTCCTAAAGCCACCCTTATCAATTTACAAAAATGAAATACAGGCATTGCCTTCAGAATTAACAATTAAAGAGATAAGGCACACAAGGGAAGAGAGAGAGGAGATGGCAAAGGAAAAGGAAAGAGATCACTTTGACATTCGCTGGACAGAGTTGTAAACAGGCATTTTGGAGCCTGGCAGATCTTCCCTTGCTGGTGGTCTTCCTTAGATGCAACAGCCTTTATTCCTCTAGCCAATGACAGAAGCCAGCATGTGTCTTCTGTTCTTCAGGCAGCTGGTAGCTGAAACCAAGTGTTCTTTCAAGCAGGAAGTAGGAAAGCAGTCTCCCTGCAGTTGCCCTAATTCTAGACCAATCATAACTTGCTGTGTGATGTTCTTTCTTGAAGATGGGGTTCAGCCTCCGAGTGGTCAGTGGTCTGTAGCTGATGACAGAGTCCAAAGTGTGTGTGTGTGTGCCTTCCACCATGAGGCCTTAGGGCAACTCAGTGACAGTGACAAGACGCAACAAGCTGAATGCAGTCCACTGGCCACTTATCAAGGTCTGGCAGATGCTTGGCAAACCTTCCATTTTTGTGGAACCAGGTGGGCAGCGAAAATAGGCCACTTTTCAGGTTCATGGTGTTCCTCTATAGATAACAGACTGCACTCATCTTGGTGGGTCACATGAATTTTGCCAGGCTTAACTAATCTACAAAGAGAGAGGAGAGGAGATGAGAGGAGAGGAGAGGAGAGGAGAAAAGGGAAGGGAAGGGAAGGGAAGGGAAGGGAAGGGAAGGGAAGGGAAGGGAAGAGGGATATCCTTAGTACATAGTGTTAATTATGTCCAAAGGACCTAATAAAATGGGTTCCAATAGACTCATTTGATCTGCATTGGCTTCTTTTGCCATTACAATCATGTCACTGAGCCCCAGTATTTGAAAACTTTCTGCCCTCCACAGATAGCTAGTTCCAACCGAAAGGCGGAAAAGAAAAAAAGAGTGAGAGAGGCTCACTCAAATCAATATCCCTGAGCTTATCTATAATGAAACTGCAAGCTCTTTAACCCTGGAACTGAACTCTCAGGCCTGATTGGAGATAATTGGGCAAGGAAGTTCTAAAAGTCTTCATAGAAATAATCAGAGGAGCTTTTTATTAAAGTTATTTTTAAAACAGCTGTGGGTGTTGTATCGAATGTGGCTTCTGCTCCGAGTGCCTGTGTGGCTGCAATTTATTATCGAGCAGGCTTTAGGCATGAAGACAATTATAACATTCTTAGCAATCCCATTTTAGTGCCCTCAGGATAGCTCTATGGCTATCGCTAACTCAATTTCTCATTCATATCATGAACCTTAACAAGTTGGTTTTTTTATTAGCAATCAACAAGGTGACAAAGGGGTAGTTGGCATTTTTGTTTTCTCAGAGGCACACACACACACACACACTTTCTTCATTTATGGCCGAGGTTTCCTAGAACTGAAGATATCAGATAAGTGTGTCACTACTCAGATTGATTTTCCTTATGGGAGAGAAAACTAGAAGAATAGAGCATGGCAATTACAATGAACCTGGAATGATGCACTTTGTGAGCTTGCTAAATGCTCCTCGGATCAATGTCCTCCATCTGTGCAGAGGAGAAGCCTACAAAGACATCAGATTGGCTATAAATGTGGGGTGCTGGATGGCACTTACTGTGCATCAGCTGGATGTAGTTAATCAGCAGGGAGAAAAAGTGAGGGAAAGACTAAAACTGGTTCATTTACCAAATATATAAGAACCTGTTGTGGTCTTGGACCATTTCTCCTTACCAGCAGACTAAAGCAAACTGAAAGTAATTGCATCCTTATTTGCAGGAAAATGTAGAGCTGTAGGCAAATGGCTGTTCAAAATTCCTTGCCTTGTGGACAGATAAATTGGGGGGGGGGGAATCTTGCCATCAAATTTATTTAAGGGGTGGAGAAACTTTCCAGCAGGAGATTATACTCACCACATGTAACGACAGCAACACAGCTTCTTTCTTTCTTTTTCATTCGTACTATCAAACTATCCCACATGAGTTTGGCCAAACTGCAGGAGGCAGTGAAAGATAGGCGTGCCTGGCGTGCTCTGGTCCATGGGGTCACGAAGAGTCGGACATGACTAAACGACTGAACAACAATCAAACTTCTATATTGCTCTGAATCTAGTGTCATTCTGGGACACTATTATTATTAGGTGGAGTAGCAGTAGTCATAAATGGTGGCTGACATTTAAAATTGTGGAGAATTGTATTTATGAAGGCTAAGGAAAGGGGAAATATCAGGATTTTTTCAGAAATTATGTCATCTGGTACATTTTGACTGTGCTCTAGAAATATCATAGTTCAAAAGCCTATGTATTAAAAATGGATATGAGAATTCTCCCTATTTAAAAGAAAACTGGGGGTGGAGGAATCAAAACTTTTGTTGTTGTAAGACTGGAATTAGAGATACCACTATTCACTTTTTCTGGAATATGAGGGTCGGGTTGACACCTTCCCACTCTTATTCTGTTCAAGGCAGTAAATTCAACCAGATTGAGGTTTGGTCCTAAGCATTGGAAGGCAGTTTGGAGATCAGTCAGGAATTTGAATTCTAGCAGGAGCTCAAGTACACTCAGGAGCACAGATGAAATTAGGACCTTGGACAGCTCTCCAGTGGAGCTCAAAAGAGATCAGGCTATATGCAACAACACACAAAATGGATAGGCTTCGCTGTTTGCTTTAGCAGCAGTCTAGAACTCACTGAGGATTAAGACAGGTTGCAGCTCTGTCTGCATGACTACTTCCAGCTCTGCTGGAGAAATCTACAGTGCCTTGCCAAATTAGAAGGTTCATGGCTCAGAATGGTTTCCTTGAAATCTGACAGTGATGGTAGCTCAACTATCTCAGGCCAGGAACTTCAAATAATAACCTTGGCAATCCACAATGCATACCTTGCTTTTAAGGTGAGCAACCACAAATCAGTGCCAGAGAATGACTTATGCCTCCAACTTACTTACTTACTTACTTACTATTCCTTTATCATCCACCTTCTTCTCCTACAGTCCCTTTCTGCATGAACATTGGGAAATTGGGTTCAATGGGAAAAGTACATTTTCTAACATTCCAGAGAGGGACAACTATATTTTCTAAGATTTCAGAGATGGAAAATAGCTATATTTCTCAGCCGGAGAGAGGAGCAGAGATAAGAACTCCTTCCTTACCCCTACCATTTTCACAATAAGGGGAAGAGTAGGGGGAGTGGGGTATACTGTCAAAGCAATAGCAGGTAGGTAGCCGTGTTGGTCTGCCATAGTCAAAACAAAATAAAAAATAAAAAATAAAAAATCCTTCCAGTAGCACCTTAGAGACCAACTAAGTTTGTTCTTGGTATGAGCTTTCGTGTGCATGCACACTTCTTCAGATACACTGAAATAGAAGCAATAGCAGCCATTGTAGCAGCACCTATCAGGTAATGTGGCTTGGGAGTCTATGGCTATGGTGTTTTGAGAAATTCTAAGCATTCTCCAGTTTTGCCTTCAACTGTGAGTTCCGAACCAAATTGAACCTTACCCATTTCTGCTTCCTTTCTGTGCCTGTTTTGCACCTCCATTTGCAGCAGAGACTGTAGATGATACCCTCTGGGGCCAGTCCCCATCACAGAGTGTTTGGCACTGGTTTTCTCTTTTGCCTTTATCTCCCTGGTGACTCTTGAACATCTAGATAGAATGCCACCATTTAGAAAATGATGGCCATCAATTGATTCCTCCCAACATAAAATAAGCAAATAGATGCTAGCTGCATTTTTGCATCTCACTTCCACCCCTTTCCTCCCCACTCCACCACTTTCTACACATATTCAGAACAGGGTGACACTGGAAACATATCAGAGATCCTGAAAAAGAACTGGCTCAGTCTCACATGTGGCTTGAACACCCACAGTTTTGTTTGAAAAGCTCAGCTCCTTATTCCCTTTGCCTTGAGGACTCAATATTAGTTTCACCTGGCAGCCCGGACAGTCTTGCTTTATCAAAACTGTAGGGGTCTGATTGTCCCATTTAGTGCAAATACGCATCCAGGAGGAAAGGATGCACTCAGCAATTTGCTTCTGCAGGGCAGCATTTACGGGCTTCACCAGCAACACACACAAGCACACAGAGTTCTAAGTGTCAATAATGCTGTGTCAGGGGGGGGGGGGAATGAAAAACTGAAGGACAAAGAAGTACCATAAACGCCTCTGATGCACATCTCAGTTTGAAGGAAAAGGATAGTACGAGAGACTCAAAACATAAAGAACGCTTGGCATTTCCCACTTGTGTATGGGTACTTACAGTTTTAAATGCATATTTGTGGAAGGCTGAGTTTTTACAGAGATGCATCTCACAAAATATGAAAACAAAAAAGGGGTTGCGGAGAAGGCACTCAGAGTTCAAAAACATCATACTCAACACATTCATATAAGGTACTCGTCAGTGCTATTTTTCTAGAAAAAGAGATGCCAGAACTCACCATGAACGTCTCCCTTATAATGGCAATCGCGCCCGCCTGAGAGAGGCCGGAGTTGAGTTCTGGCTGAAAAAAGTGCCCTGGTACTCATGCATATGGTACTCATGCATATGTTCTATGTCCACTGTTGGGGAAATAATCCCTCTGAATACTAGTTGCTGGAAACCACAGGAGGGGAGAGTGTTCTTGTGCTCAGCTTGGCCCCTGTGAAAACAGGGCGCTGAACTAGATTGGCCATTGATCAGATCCAGTAGGCTTTTCTTGTGTTCTTAGGTGCTCATATTTACAGTATTTTCCCTTTCCCTTTTCCCTTTAGGTGGAGATAGGTGAAGTATCCTTATCTGATGTGTTAGAAAGTTGCAGAAACTACTTTCTTTGTGGTGAGAGCCTGCCATTGAGGATGGATTCTGCCACTCCTGCAAGTGAAATTAGGAGGAGTGTTTGGAATAAATATTTTACCCCAGGGCGTCTCTGTGCACTGTAGCTTGCTTGCATGTCAATATCTGTCCAGGGTTGTCTGGGTCTCAAGGAGTAGACAAATGAGTGGGTTATTGATTGAGGAAATTGTGGGAGTGGTTGCAGAGTATGGTTTGAGGGTGTGCTAGAAGAATGAAGTTTGAATATATTGGTTTACAGTGCTTAAGTGTTTGATCTGACTGTGTTGAACATGTAAGAGTGTGCTTGAATGGGATGTATTTTTAGCTGTGGTTAGATTAAATTGCATTTATTGTTGTATAGGGGGCTGGGAATAGAACTGGATCGGTTTGTTTTATTGTATGATTAATTTGGCATATGGTGGTTGGAAAGAGTGAGTTTGTTTTGCTTTGTTAATCATGTTTAAAATGTGGCATTTATACCTTGTTATTGTCTTCAGAATAAAGGAGGCAGCTTGAGCATACTTCTGCAAAACATGCACATTTGCAGGGATTTTGATTGTATATATGTTTCCTTGTACATAATGCAAAGTTTTGGATGGGAAATTATGTCTGATATTATTGGAAGAGAGGCATAGTTAGGGCTTATGCACCCAAGAACTATATATGCTCTTCATCTCTCTAAGAAAGAGCTGTTGAGAGATTGTGGCTTTGATTTCCACTGTTTAGAGGGGGAAAGCCTGCTGGAAAAGTTAATACATCTTTAATGCTCTGCGCAAACTACAGCAAAGCAAGATCCATCACTAATAATATAGTCGCTGGGGCAGCTGTTTGCTTTCTTTCCCATCTGGATCACAAGTGCAGAGAAGCAGATAATTGTTGATTAGGGAGACACAGGTTGAGGAATTAAGAAATGAAACAAGGAGGCACAGTGGCCAACAAAATAGATTTGCTTAAATGGGGGTGGGGAACAACAATCCTCTGGAAGCACTAATGACTCTAGTTTGCATCAGCCAGCAAACAGAGCAAAAATATCTCCACACATGGCAATCCAAGCATGGAGAGGCTGTGTAGAGCTGCTGTGGGACCGTAGACAATGGAATATGTAAGAGAGGGGGGATTGCTGAAAGGATGGGGTGGGACTGAGCCACCCCAATCAACACTGTCCACAAGCAACACTGGAAAAAGATAAAACTCGGTTGGTTATCAATGCACTTATTGATCTGGAATATATGTAGAGAGGGCAACCAAGATGATCAAGGGTCTGGAAACCAAGCCTTATGAGGGGCAGTTTAAGGAGCTGGGTGTGTTTAGCCAGAATAAGAGGAGATATGATAGCCATCTACAAATATCTTAAGGGCTCTGATAAGGAAGATGGAGCAAGCTTGTTCTCTCCTGCTCTGGAGGGTAGGAGTTGCATCAATGGATTCAAGTTACAAGAAAGGAGATTACGACTAACTACTAGGAAAAAATTTCAGACAGGAAGAGCTGTTCAACAGTGGAATGGTCTCCCTCAGGAGGTGGTGGAGTGTCTCCTTTTTTGGAGGTTTTTAGGTAGAGGTTGAGTGGCCTTCTATCATGGATGCTTTAGTTGAGATTCCTGCATTGCAGGGGGTTGGACCTTGAGGTGCCTTCCAACTCTATAGTTCTATGATATGCAGAAGAATGTTTCTACACTTTCCCAGGTGTATATATTCCACCCAATGTATATATTCCACCTTTCATCATGGATTGTGTTGTGAACTGCCCTGAGATCTACAGATGGAAGGGTGGTCTACGCATTTGATAAATATTAATAACAGATCAATCAAATTTTGACACCCACTCTGTGACCAAATATTTCTCATGGATCCTATAAAATCATGATATTACTGGAACAGTTCATATCCTAGACATCTGCAAATGTGCAACTGTTAATCACTTTATGTAATTCCACACACTGTATAGGTAGCTTCAATCTCTACCCCTCTTTTCCAGGTGCTGAAATTTGAGTGACTTTTGTAGCTGCATTTTTTAAAAAGTGAAATAAGTGAGCAAGCTTGTGCTAGTGATTAGGAGAACGAATGCCTTTGGGACACAAAGGCACATAGGGGCTATATTGAGACTAAATTGTGTTTTCTGATACGTATGAGGTTTGGAGGCTCATTTGGTCCAAAGTTAGCTCCTTGCAAATGTTTTCAGACTGCTTCAGGATAGGCATCCATAAGATGTGTATCCACTGAGCCCTTTAAAACTATCTCTGGTCTTTTTTTTCAGGAGCTGCAAAGCGTCCACTGAATCTTGCTTACTCTTACATTTGGTTCCCCACCCCCAAGGAAACAGCACATAAAACCCACTTATTATGGATAGATATGAGATACCAGTGACTGAAATTTTATAGCTTTGGTTTTACTGTTGAAAATGTAGTTATTTTGGGATCTCAACAGCAATAAACACGTATATAGATTTCCCTCCCTGTGCTGAGCAAGCAGGGGTAAAATTAAAACATAAACTCTTTTCTGCATGCTTCTTGGGAAAGGCTGTTCATTTAGATAGCTGTATTTTCAACTAGCAAGTACGCGGCACCATTTTCCCTTCCAGAGATAGCCAGAATTAATGAAATTAATCTCGTATGTGGAAAGGAATCACTTGGCAGATATTTTGTACGGCGATATTATAATTTGAGATCTTGATTTCTTATTTTCCAACAGGTGTACAAATTGCTTTAATCAATACTCTAATATTTCATGTAGCCATCTTCTTGGAAAGGAGTTATATTTCCTAAACTATATCAAATTTCATTATGAAAATAACTTACTCGTATACAATTCCATTGACCTCTGTTATGGGGGAAGTTTTAATTAAACCTAATAACTCTTGAATGAGATCTTCATTTGGGAGTTTTAATGAAGATACGTGTCTAACCTTTTCTATTATATGGTGCAATGGATTCCCTTTTGTTCTCAAATTGAGTATCAGAGAGGGACGTTTTAATTAAGAGTTAGTCGTGTTCTTGGCTTAACCCCCTGTTCTTGCAGTAGAGCAGATAACAGCCCTTGAAAACAAATCCCCTATTGTCCCAAATTTCAGTATATTATAAATTCATTCTGTGTTTGGCTACCACATATCCTTTCTGTGGATACAAAAGACCTGATGTGCTATCACTCTTTGCCAACATGAGCCTTCCATTAAAGAGATGTCAGGCACGCCCTTTTGGCCAAACCCTGTTCTCTGCTACAGGTGAAGCAAAGAGAATGAGGAATTGCTATTCACTTTCACAAAAGCACAGATAATTCACCTGATGTTCCATGTGGTATACTATGCAGATGGTCGAGCTTGGGTGTGGGAAAGATGCATGTATAAGCATAAGAATTTCTGACAAAGAAGGTACTACCCACTAACCTCAGTCAATCCACAGCCTGCCCTCTTACATCAACTCCAGGGAGGTGGCAGTGACTGCCAGCTGCCTCTTTCTCAGCCTCGGTGTATTAGAATCCATCAGGAATTGGGATGGGGACAAAACCTGTCATTGGCTCTGCCTCCACTTGTCATCAGCCTACTTGCCTTTGGCCTTACGAGTCCCAATGGGCACAAGCCTCCACTGCATATTACTCTTCTGCTTAAGGAACTGTAATGGCTGCTTCCATGCTACTGGGTCAAATGCAAAGTATTATGGCTCATATATAAAGTCCTGAATAACTTGGGACTAGCTTACTTGAGGGACCCCTTGCCCCATATATATGTGCCAATCATTACATTCAGCCTAAAAGCCACCTGATGTTTGCCTTCCTTCTACAAGACAGAGGTCATTTAGTGTGTCTATGCCTAGGTGTGTCTACACCTATTCCTTGCCTTTTACTATTAAGCAAGCAAAACCAGTACTTTGTTTCACATGCCTGCTTCAGACCCTTCTATTTACATAAGCCTTTTCAGATTTAAAGCTTAACTATTACGGTAGTTTATGTGCATCACTGTCCTGAATTTGAGTGGGGAGGGGACTCTTGTCCTCATTTCCTTCTCAGTCCCCCCGCCCCCCAATTAAACATGAGGTCACCAAATCATCCTGATTTACTTTGGGATTCAGGATCTGTCCAAAGCCAGTACACAGCCCTAGTACTAAACAATTTAAAAATATTGTTTATTTCTTTTTATATCACACAACAATTACACAATTACAGAAAATGAACATCAAAAACAATACAACAAAAACACAGAAAATAATCTCCGAATACACCAACAAAAAATTTCTTAACTGTTTAAATATAAAACACAACTGAGTCCTAGAGTCTCTAACAACAGTCAGCCATTTTGTCAAGAACACAAACAGGGGTTCTTCTCCCCAAGTTCTTTTCTGGAAGGTACGTGGCTCCTCTGACAGTTGTTGTTGTTGTTGTTTAGTCGTTTAGTCATGTCCGACTCTTCGTGACCCCATGGACCAGTGCATGCCAGGCACTCCTGTCTTCCACTGCCTTTGGTCAGACTCATGTTGGTAGCTTCACTGCAGTTTGGTCAGACTCATGTTGGTAGCTTCGAGAACACTGTCCAAGCATCTCGTCCTCTGTTGTCCCCTTCTCCTTGTGCCCTCAATCTTTCCCAACATCAGGGTTTTTTCCAGGGAGTCTTCTTTTCTCATGAGGTGGCCAAAGTATTGGAACCTCAGCTTCAGGATCTGTCCTTCCAGTGAGCCAGTGTGGTGTAGTGGTTAAGAGCAGTAGACTCATAATCTGGTGAACTGGGTTTGCGTCTCCGCTCCTCCACATGCAGCTGCTGGGTGACCTTGGGCTAGTCACACTTCTTTGAAGTCTCTCAGCCCCACTCACCTCACAGAGTGTTTGTTGTGGGGGAGGAAGGGAAAGGAGAATGTTAGCTGCTTTGAGACTCCTTAGGGTAGTGATAAAGCGTGATATGAAATCCAAACTCCTCCTCCTTCTCCTCCTTCTCCTCCTCCTCCTCCTCCTCCTCCTCCTCCTCCTCCTCCTCCTCCTCTTATTCTTCTATTCACTAGCTTAAGATTCACTGAGAATTTGGAGGGGTATGGGAGGTGTCTTAAAAATCTGGGTTTGGAACCATGTGTTACCATAATTACCCATGCTTGATTTGTAGGACAGGTAATTTTCATGCTAATTTTCAGTCTAATTTTATCCTCTCTTCACAGCCATGCACAGAACTATTAATTGGTCTGGAGAGGGTTTTCCCTTCCAAATTGTTCACAGTCCAGCCACTGCTGGAGAAACAGAGCAGTTTCAAAATTGCCCTAGGTTGCAATTCCACACACACTTATGTGGGAGTAAGTCCCATTGGACTCAATGGACATTCCTTCTCAATGTACATGTCTATCAGTGTTCAAAACTCCCATTGTTCTAGGCAAATTTTGCCACAGGGAATTTCCTTAGTGCGAGCAGTTTCTGAGCTCTGGACACAATACTGCACCTAAGATTTCAGATTAAAATCAGAGTGGAAGGAAAGGAAGACCTTTTCCTGCCTCCTCACTTTGAGCTACTCTCTGAAGACTGGACAAGAGACCCTCTTAGGAATATTAGGGGGCTAGGCAGGGAAAGGACTAGACCATGTGAAAAATGAACATAATATTTTTGCTGCAGTTCATTCATTTTCAGCTTTGTATTCTTGTTATAAAAAGCATGCCTAGACATTCTGTTGTTACGCCCATAACCTAGGTTTAAGGTGCATTTAGGTGCATTTAGCTCCTAGCTTTCATATCTCTGTTTCTCACACTGATGTCTATGACTGCACTGCTAGTGACTTATTATTCAGAAAGGAATTCAGTAATGCTCCATATTCTTTACTGATAATAATATCTACAAGTATTATTTATTTTGCTCATTATTATATGCATTCAAAATAAACAAATACCTTTTATGAATTGAAGTTGAGATCCTACATATTCATTCATTTATTATTATTATTATTATTATTATTATTATTATTATTATGTTGTTGTTGTTGTTGTTGTTGTTGTTGTTGTTGTTGTTGTTATATTTGTTATTCACACTTCACCTTAAGGTCCCAGGGTGGGTTACAGCATTAAAAAGAACATTAAAAACAACTTCAAAGAACTTACAGCCATAAAATAAGGTGGGTCCAAAAAATCCCACACACCTTAAGTATCAAAAGCCAGGATAAAAGCCAAAAGTGTGTCTTCAGTTCTTTCCTTTCCTCTGAGCATCTAAATGCAGCCAACAAGGTTGTCCTTCCATTTTATCTTTAAAACAACATTGTGAGTTAAATTAGGCTGAGCAAGAGTGACTGGCCCAAGATCGCAGTGAGCTTCATGGGTGAATATGAATTTGACACTCTACCGTTACTCCACATTGGCTGTCACAGTGTGTCAGTGTATATTACAACAAGAAACAGCATGCAGTGTTGCATGTCATTCTATTTGTCTTGTCATGCCTGGATATAAAACCCAGTGCCCCAGCTGGTTGCCTCTTGAAGCATCATCCCATCCGATATCTGAGTCCACAGGCCAGTTGAGGGCAAATAGTAGTATTTACATCACACTGGATCTCATGGAAGGCTTGCAGATTCCATCTATGATTTCATCCCGGTCCAGGAGTGAATTGTTAAATTATGTCCAAGGGCTTTTTTGCAGTCTCTCTTTCTCTTCTGTTGAATAGTCGTCCCTGAAAAATGAGAAACGTCTCAAATGAAGATTTTCTCACTGAACATTTTAATTTCTCTACATGCTGCCTAACTCCTGATAACCTAAAAACAACTTGACTGCTATTTCAGCTAGTAAACAACATTCATTACCCAGTGCATATTGCTGTTAATAGCTTGTACATACTCCTTGAGGCTATGTGTATTCTCCTAATAATTAATTTATTAATGTGATTCCTGCAGGAGCAGTGGCAGAAATCTAAATGCTTCAGAAAGAGAGGAAAACAGAGACAGTACAATTCATTGTGTGTACCAAAGATCCTTCATTAAGAGCACATCAAGCTCTGATAATTGAACTCAGGGGAAAATCGTTGCCTGATTTGTGTGTGTGAAATTGTCTTATCAGAATATTCTGAACTCTCCCTGCACATTTTTTTTCTGCCTCATGCATAATATTGTTAACTAATCTGACTTGCCAGATATGCTGAAAATGTGAGTTGCATCTGAGAAAACATGCTCCATGGAGATGGTGACGTTAGGCCATGCCCTTCACCTCCCCCACTTTAAATCTAATTGCCAGCTTTCAATTCCAATAAGGGAAGTGATTTGAAACTCTCATCATCTTCTGTAAAGTTAATGCAAATAGAAAATGCAAGAAATTATACACCCTGTGGTTCCTTCCTAGACCAGATACAAAAAAATAAGAAATTATTATTCTTATACTATAAACTTTATTTTATGGAAAAGCATGCTGCATGCTTCCTTTCTCAATGCTGCCGATTATTGCTGATGCTACAGCTGTATTTCTCTTTAAGCAAGCATAGCTGCTGGCAAAAGTCCCAGGTGAACCTCTAATAGCCAATTTCATCTGCAACCCTAAACAAACCTGCTGATGAATAAGCTCTGTTAGATCCAATGGGCCTCACTTCCGGGTGTGTGTGTGTATAGGATCGTACTTGCTCATGTGCTGAGAATGGGCTGGCTTGACACTTGCACAAAGGCACATACAGAAGCCACTTGGGCAGTCGCTAGGCTTCTATCTATCTACATACTCTATCTTCTATCTATCTACATACTCACTTCAGCTTCTGACAAATATCCCCAAAATGTGGGAAGCAGCACCCTACTGGAATAAGTACCATTAGAAGAAGCTGAAGGCTGCACACAAGCAAGCATCCCACATGGTTCTGAAATGCCTTTGCCTCATGAAGAAGCATTTTTCCAATGTGGCTGTGACAAAGTGAGATGTTCCACAGTTTGTGTGGAACTTCTTGTGTGCCTCTTTGGATCATGACCAAGAGACCTCTTGGTTTTTGGAACAGTGAGAGTGTCTTCTGCAGCCTGTTCTTCAAGAACAAGGAATTCAGAACTAGACGGGTTCCAGTTGCCGCCACCCCTCCACCGCTGCCCCTTTTCACACAGCCAACTCAGCAGTGTGTGTGTGTGCTGGTGGGGTTCCCTCATTTGAATCCTTACCCAACCAAATAAACAAGAAGATGAATATGAGGATAAATTATTGGGGGAAACCTGGCAATTAAACTGAGTTTGCTTTGATCAGAAGGCCGATGGAAATATCTCATTCTCATTCGTGTGGTCATTAAGTTATATTTATTATACCAACCCATCTAGTAAGAGATGAGCCTTGGAGATCCAGGTGAATTATGAAGTTTCCAGGTCAATTATGAATACCACACTGTACTAAAACGCTGTGCAGAATTCCATTAAGGATGCATAATGTAGTCTTGGGAGACTTGACAGATCTGCAGCTGAGACAAGGAAAAAGTTTACATATGGAATCATATTGTTCTTGAATAATCCTTGTGAATAGCCTTTCACCAAGGAGTGTCCACAGCTACATATATGTATCCATACATAAAGTGTCTATAAATTCAGTTAGCTGTGCTAATCTACCCTATTTACCTGGCTAGTGTGTAGCTGGAACCCTATAAAGAAAAGAAGTATGCAGCCTCTGATTTCTCTCCCTCCCCCTGCATTATTTGACATCCTCCATGCTAGTGTCCCTTAAACAGTGGGCCAGAGACCACCAGAGAGCCTCACACCACTTTCAGGTGGGCCCACCCAGTGCCTCCTCACTGGGTTTGTAGTAATTGAATATAATAATAATAAGGAAAAGAAAGATGAGGAAGAAGAGTCGGAGTCCATGACATGCGGCTATCCCAGCTCTACAAGGTCTTGCTGCCTCTTGCTGCATCACTTCTTGCCCATCTATCCCATAATATAATATAATATAATATAATATAATATAATATAATATAATATAATATAATATAATATCATATAAATTTATTAGTAATAATAATAATAATAATAATAATAATAATAATAATAATTTTATTTATACCCCGCCCAACTGGCTGGGTTTCCCCAGCCACTCTGGGCGGCTTCCAACCGAATATTAAAAACAATACAGCACCAGACATTAAAAACTTCCTTAAACAGGGCTGCCTCTGCAAGGCCTTCTGCCTGGTTCTCTGTAACCTCACTTCTCACAGCGAGGGCACTGCCAGAAGGCCCTCAGAGCTGGACCTCAGTGTTTGGGTAGAACTATGGGGGTGGAGACTCTCTTTCAGGTATACAGGACCGAAGCTATTTAGGGCTTTAAAGGTCGGCACCAACATATTGAATTGTGCTCGGAAGCACAGTTATGATACTTGGTGTTCCTTTCTTTCCTGCTGCATAGCAGATCTGACCTTGCCTCTTAGAGGGAAAGAAGCAGACTTGTTCAGTCTTCCCTTGGACACTGCACATGGCTTCTGGGCTTTGTTTGGTTTACAATGTCAAAGGATGTGATGGGTGAGTGTAAGTGAATCTGCAGGTCTGCAAAAACCTGCCATAATCTAAATGATGAAGAGGCAAATTAATAACGTGTTGTCATTTTTCTACCTATGATCACTAGAGCTCAGCTGCCTAGGAAATTGGAAATGTGTGGAGGGCATAGGCATGAACTATAAAGTGCATTATCCCACAGGTGTGTGAAAAGACATGCAGCAGAGATAGTAATAATAATAAAAAAACACGAAAATGCAGTGGCCAGGCAGAAGTTTTTGAAACTGTGAATAGCTTGGAGACAATGAATAGAGTCAAATGAGTCATTCTGTCTTGGAAGCATTCACTAAAACCTCTGGCATTGGACTGGATGCACTTCAAAGTTTTTCTTTTAAAAAGTTTGATGAGCAAAATGAAGTACTTATAAGTTCACACAATACATAATCAGCCTATGAAAATGATTGTAACATAATGCTTTTCTTTTTTTAGGATTTGGCTTGGGATTTTTTTTTTTTTATTCATGCTGACTGAGCCCTATTCTGATAGCTTGAGGTTCCTAAAGCCTGCAGTGGCAGAAGCAGTAACATACCAGTAAGCAACAATTTAAAGAACAAAAGAGCAGGAACAAGGGGAGGCTAGATTTTAAAATATTGACCTTAACAAAACATGTGGGATATGTGTAACGAGCTTTGGTCCATATTGTGAGAAAAAATGTACTATTCAACTTCCAGATGTTATAGCAGCCACTGGAAATGGCTTCAGCTGATGATCCCAGGGAACAGGTTTGGGAGAAGATGCCACCTAAGGCAACCTGTCCCCACATTATTTAGGGCCTTATCAACTTTTCTTGGTAGCAAATTGGCAACCAGTGCTGTTCCTTCAACAGGGGTGTTACACACATGCAGGTTGTTGTCCAGCTAAGCAAACTTATGCACTGCTTGCTGAACCAGCTGCAGGTTCTGGACCAATCTCTAGGGCTGCCCCACATAGAGTACTTTGCTGTTGGTCAATAGGAAGGACAAGGAACCTTTTTGGCCACACATGTCAGATCTTTATCTCCTTCCATGGGTCAGCTTTGACCAGTCACTTGTCAATCATCTACCATCCTAATGACACCAGGTGAGGGATACCTGTCAAAGCAAAGCATTTTTCAGAACACTTCCCAAATGTTGGTTGTTAAATGCTTGGGGAACACTGTGCATGGGGCTTTGCAGACACTGCCAATCAGCCATGTCTGCAAAGCCACTTTCGGCCACTCCCTGCTCCACACCTATATCTGACAACAAGTGTAGAGTATGTGGCCATGGGCCTGGAAGCAAATGGGAAGGCCTGGTAGGCCAAAGTTGGCCCTTAGGCTGGGGAATTCCCCTTCCCTGGCCTATAGTGTACTTTGTCCTTTGCATATTGGGCAGAACTTAATGGTTTGACAATTGTTGTTCCATAAAATCTTCTCTGGGCAGGACATGACTGTTCTTATATTCTGCTTACAGTTTTGATCTTTCTTTCTCTCGGGTGGTAACACATGCTATTAATGTGTTTAGTCCTCAGACTCCATATAACTACCAATAGATGTATGGCACCTTAAAAACTAGCAGATTTATTGTAGCATATTTTTTGTGAACTGGAGTCCACTTCATCAGGTGCATGAAGTATTATCAGTTGGCAGCTATGGATGGGGGGAAAGGAGCCAAATGGCAATGAAGTGCAAAAAGTGCAGCATGTGACAGTTATGTTTGAAGTTGAAGGTAAACAAAGTGAACATTCACAACTGCAGAAATTTATGATAACATTGTCATGCCAGTTTTGCTATGTTAATAAACACCTGTGGATCCATCGTCTTTGTTATAGCCAACACAAATGGCAAAACAACAAAAACCTATTGAAATTTTACTAATGTGTTTATTATGATATTTCTATTCTACCTTTCCTCCAAGGTACCCAGCAGTCGCCTCCCCATTGTATCCCTCTAACAACCTAGTGAGGTAGGTTAGGCTGAGGGGCAGTCACTGGCCCCAAGTCACCCTGGGAGCTTTGTGTCTGAGTGGAGATTTGAACCCTGGCCTTGGAGATCCAAGACTCTACACCATCTAGCAATTTGTAGTGTAGCTCTAAAATTATTTTGTGGGAGAATAGCAGCTTTCTGGTCTTCAGTAGAGCATCTTGGAAGACTCAAATGCTATCTCACCCACTGACTTCAAATGTGCCAATTTCTAAGATGAGCTTTACCTGCATTTATTCTTCCACTCAGGAACTATTTTTGTCCTTAGTGGAATTCAGAAGACCCTTGCTGGAGGGTGGTGACATATACCCCACTGGAAGCTGAAGAGGTGAATGAAAACTCGATATGAGGACTGACATGATTAGATCCTCTAATCAAGTTGGCATATTGGTTTCTTTCCCCAGGGTTTGATCCCTGTGTTGGTTCCTTATTTATGTGGTTTCTTCTTTCTGGTGAGACGTTGTTTTAGATTAGTTGGCTGCTTAAGCAAGAACAGGGTAGATTGATGATCACTGCTGTGGTTTTACCTGAGATCTGTAAGTAACAAGTGGTGTTCTTTCACATTCTTTCTTGCCGGTTTAAGCAACACATCAAGGAGCAATTCTGAAGATACTGTCTATTGCAAAATGTCTGGTTCCTCCACCATGTAACTTCATACATGTGGGGTTTTTTTTAGACTTTCCTGCTAGGATTGAAACGTGAATTGTTCACAACTAACCACATTAGAGAGACACAATGTAGTGATCAGAGGCAGACAAGGAAAGTCACCATAGGTTGAACATAGCCCTTGAGCCAGCAACATTTCTATCTCAAGTGTGCTTGACCAGCTCAAAGAATCCCTCTTGAAATTTATGTTATCCCCACTCCTTGCCCTTCCAATGCTGCTTGTTTAAAAGAGGGGGGCACTGTTTGGAAGGCAAAAGCTGGAGAAACAGAAAGATAGATGACGTACAGATCAGGACAGATCCCAGAATGTCCCTTCATGACTCATGCTGGTTTTGCATTCTTCACTTTTTTGTCCACACAGCCAGGGATCCATCCCTACTGCGAGATCCTGGTGCTGCTGGAATGTGTGTAGCACCGGATGGGATACAGGATACAACATAGCCTAGACTGAAACCCACTATAAATGCTTTTGAGGCTAAGGAAAGCTGCTTTTGACTTCATCAGAGCAATAACCCATATAGCTCAGTAATGTCTGACCAGTTGTGGCTTTCCAAGACTGAAGACTTTCCCAATCCTACTTGGAGATGCCAGCGATTGAAAACTGGGACCTTCTTCATGAAAATCATGTGCTCTACACACCAAGCTATGATCTCTCCCAATGTGATCTTAGTCCCATTATTAAAATAACTCACTCTTTTTGCAGCCCTCCATATTCTACTCGCTTTGGGGTGATTTTGTGTTCAGCCTCCTTTGTTATATTAATGTCTCAGGGAATGTTTCCTGGAATCCAGGTGCTGGTAAAATTCCTAACTGTTTGTTGCATTTGATCTATCATTTTTGCAATATTTTTCTAGGTACGACTGTGTCCTCTTGGTACTGTATTTTTGCTACAAACTCAAGAAATATATTCCCTGTGCACTGGCAGATTCTCGGAGAAGACATATTGAAATTTCATTAGAAGGTCTGAAAAGGCAGAATAATAATAATAATAATAATAATAATAATAATAATAATAATAATAATAATAATAATTTATTTATACCCTGCCCATCTGGCTGGATTTCCCCAGCCACTCTGGGCGGCTTCCAACAGAATGTTAAAATACAAGAATAGCTGCCTTTCCATTTTCTAAGTCAGTATGGAATAAATTCTGTCAATCTCTCGTTGCTATATCTTCTTGCATAGATTGTATGGAATGTGGTAAATGCTAAAAATAAAATAAAATGTGTTGATAGTGTTTTTACACCAGTGCACTGGGTGAAGTGCCTGAAGTGGAATCTGTTGGCCCCATCTGTGGCTGTCCTCTCTTTGCTGTTGTGCCTGAAGTCCTTCTTAGGGCAACAGTTATGGAGAGCTGAAAGATCATGCTCTACTTGGTGTGAATACAGTGCTCAGGGGCTGCTGAGGAGACTCTAGACACATTGTGACTTCATTTAACATACCTCTCTGTTCCATCAAGCTGATGACCTATTGGTTAAAGACCTGTTTTCCTCTCTTTGTCTTCATTCTTCCCATAAAGTGATTCTACTTGAAATTTAAAACTCTAGAAGTGAAAACCTTTCCAAAAACAAACGAACAAGCCACGTAACTGCAGAAGTGGCTTCAATGTAGGATGCGATAACGTGAAGAAAATGTATGCCCAATTTGTTCCAGTTGTAGATTTCGCTTTTTGAGTCTCAGAACCTAGAGCATAATTTTGGAAGCAAATTGCCTCTGTTTGTTGGCACACGCAGGATGAAAAATAGAAACGGAAAGAAATAGAAACTGTGAAAAGCTTTTCTCTCGGTGTTAGTGTCCATACATCACACAGCTCTTGTCCCAACATAATATAGTTTAATGGATGATACAGACGATTTGTTTCTTCTAGGGCAAAGGGGGTCCATCGGATTATACAAGAAGTGATTTTAATTCTCACATACTTGTGTATTTGTCGGTTTCAGTTGCTGCTAAAGTGGCTCTGTAAATAGAGAGAAATGTAAATAAATAAATAAATAAAGGGTCCTATACATCTACCAAACTAGCATGTTCTGTATTGAGTAGGCCTACTCCGAAAGCTATTATCAGAATTATGTATTCCACTTGCTATGCTGTAACTATAAATATTTTCATGTATTCTTTTCTGGGTATGCATGATTTGGGCTCTGGCAGAAGAAAGATTAAGCGAGTGTAAATAAGTGTTATATTCTACTGTAGAAGCTACAGACTGGTACCTGACCTTTTATTTCCATTTACAGGTAGTTAGCCGTGTTGGTCTGCCATAGTCAAAACAAAACAAAACAAAAAAAAATCTTGCAAACCAACCAACCAACCTCAAAGCAGTTTACAAAAAAGATAAAGCAATAAAATAAAGATTATTAGTGATTAGGGTTTGCAGATTAGTAGTACCTAGTGGTTGATTTTAGACTTGGAGTTGGGATGAATAGTCTTTCAAACTGTAAGGGCCCACTTTTTTCAAATGTCTAAGATAATTCCAAAAAGAAGCTAAGGCCTGGGATGATGATGTGTGTTGATAATGTCAAGCCTTTCAACTTGGTTCTGGTGAGAAGGCTCTTTTCCAGAAATGAACCAGACAATAGAGTAGACCACTTCTGGAACAAATCCATTTCTACTATAAGGTGTGTTCCAGCACAAGTCACATTAAACTTCATTTAAAGAATAGGAATAACTATTGCATTTTGCCCCAACTGGAATTCTCTCTAGATTCAAGAGTTCTAGATGGGACAGCGCCAATCTCAAACAAAACAGAATTTACTGTAATCCCTGAAGACGGTTATGGTTTTTATGAATGGTTTCTTAGAGTTTTCTGTCTATAGATCTTTCCAATCTATGATGGCTCCTCAAAGTTTTGATCTGCCCACCTTTATTGCTGAGTTTGCTTGGGCATATGGTGCTGGCTGTCATTTTAGTGTTTCTTCTTTTCACAGTTTTCTCACCAGGCATCATGAGATGTACCTCAAAGAACCCATAGAAAGGATTATGTATCCTTATATGGTTGTTTTTGGTAGTGAAAAGAAGCTAGACATGGAAGTCTTTTTGAGCTACTGTTGGCATTGATATGACTCCTGACTTTTGTTTTTAACACCATTTGTGAATAACACTCTGAAACTGTGAATCAAATAAAAACCTGGATTAGAACTGGCCAATAAGGCTCCATGTGAAAGATGGCTGTATATTTTACAGTAAATAAGTTATACTGAAGTGCCTGACCTATGCTACAGGGTCACATGATTATACCACAGAAATCTATGACCAGCTCATTGATTTTTATGCATTTGAGATGCATTGGTTATAAAATAGGTCTCTATGTGCTAAGTATATTAGAGTTGTGCACAGCGAAATAAATCCCACTGCAGCACTTCAGACAGGAGGCCAATTCACCTCAGATCAATTCAGGCAATACTTTCCAAAGGAATGAAGCCTCCAAAATTTTGGAGAGGTAAGCTACAGGGAAATGGAAGCCTGCGCAAAGGAATTTTGCTGGAGCCCCTGCTGAATCCTGCCTGTCTTAAAATTTCATGTTTCTAACTGAAACACCCGGGACATAAATGCACCACATTTCCAAAAGTCTCTGTATGTGTATGCATGCCACCTGTGAATGGCTGTATTATCAAGGGCTTAACATCACTCTATCAGCCTTTAAAATGACCTTTGGTCTTACATGTCCCTCAAGCAATGATAATTGTGTCTGAATTCTGAAAGCCTTTCTTTAAGCACTCTAAAGAAACAGGATTGTCAAAAATTGTCCAATACTCAAGACTTGACCTCATTTATGCCACTGACATGCTTGCTGAATTAAGAGGTTTTCAAGGTCAGAGCATTGAACAAATGCCTAACTATATTCCACGAACACATTGAATAGTCTCCTCCACACACACACACACATGCTGTCTGTAAAAGTTGAATCAAAACTGGTCTATGAGAATGTGTCAAGGTGAATGGAATGACCTTAATGAAAATCAGACATAAGGAGAAGAACTGATAGATTAATTGATTGATTACTTAATTAAATAGAATGGTAGGTGCTATTATTAAAGTGCTATTTAGAGATTAAAATATTGTAGGCACCCATAATGACCATTGCCTTTTCATGGACTAAAGGCTAGAATCTGCACACACTGAGTTTGAAGCATATACCTCCAGCTTGAGATGGACAAATGACAGAATTGTAGCATTGGAAGGGAGCCTGGTGGCCATCTTGTCCAATCCCCTGCAATGCAGGAATTTCAACTACAGCATCCATCAAATCTCTGCTTAAAATCCTGCAAGGAAGGAGAGTCCACCATCTTCCGAGGGAGTCTGTTCAAGCAGCTCTTATCATCAGAAAGCTTGATTCATTTTCCATGTGACAGCCCTTTCGATAACTGAAAATGGCCATCATATCTACTCTCAGTTTCATCTTATCCCTTATCCAGGATAAGCACACCTCCTCAGCTGTTCCACCTAAGGCTTGGTTTCCAGACCCTTGGTCATCTTGGTTGTTCTCCTCTGCGAATGTTTAAATTGTGGCACCCAGATCTATTTCTATTTCATGTCATTTTGCATATGTTAAGTCTGTTCCATCCTGGTTCTGTGAGGCAATAAAAAAAGCTTACGTTTATTTAAATGCTTATTTTAAAATATATTTGGATACTTTAAAATGCATTTTGATACTGCTTAGAGCTGAGATCCAAGTCACAACTTGCAGAGAGGCTTGAAACCCAGTAGCCAGCAACATTCCAATCTGCCAACTAATCTGAAACTTGTGAATCAGTTCAGTTTGTTTTGGAATTTGCACACACTGAATTCCTTAAGCATCTCAAAACCACAGTTCAGTTTTGGATAGGAATAAAGGATAAATTTGGGTTTGGTTTGCATGTTAATGCACACCTACCTTAGGACTTAACAAAACAATAAACAGTCTGAAACCCTAAAAATTCAATGTAATTTCCAATCAAAACATAGGTAGAAAAACACAGGTACATGACATGCATATGCATAAATTAGTGAAAATGTGCATTAAAATGCATATCTTAGTGGAAATAAAATGCAAAATGCATTATGTTAGTTTGCTTGCCCAAATATGCATTTTTAGGCCCAGATGCATACAAAGAAATATAAGAAATGCACTCAAAAATGCTGTTGAATTTTTATGAGGCCTTTATTTAAAACATAAATGAGCAAATTGATTCGGGATTATGCCATAGTTCGGGAAACAGAGAGAAACTTAAATTGACGCTTTGCATGCAGAAGGTCCCAGGATTAATTCCTGGAATTTCCACTTCTGTTCCTGAGACCCCAGACAAACTGTGCTAGTCAGAGTATACAGTACTGGACTTGATAAACTAGAGTGGTACCTCTGGTTATGAACTTAATTCGTTCCGGAGGTCTGTTCTTGAAACCATTCTTAACCTGAGGTACCACTTTAGCTAATGGGGCCTCCCGCTGCTGCTGGCATGATTTCTGTTCTCATCCTGAAGTAAAGTTCTTAACCCGAGGTACTACTTCCGGGTTAGCGGAGTCTGTAACCCGAAGTGTTTGTAACCCGAGGTACCACTGTAATAGTCAATCCTTGAATATGCCATTCAGCAAGCTGCTTTCAATGGGAATTTTGGAAATGCCTTTTGGATTACATCAAAGGGCTGAAAATGAGTGGGAGGAAGTCAAGACGCTGGCAAGCATCTGCAGAAGGGATTTGCACAGTGTGCCAAAGTCAGCCACCTTCCACATCACCCCAAAATATATACACCTCTCTAATTATGTGACCTGACATTAAATGCATGAGAAGTCTTCTTCTTCTTCTTCTTCTTCTTCTTCTTCTTCTTCTTCTTCTTCTTCTTCTTCTTCTTCTTCTTCTTCTTCTTTGCAAGAGGACATGGGATTAATTTAACCATGTGAGTAGGACATAGGCTTAGGCTCTAGGTCATTGCACTATGCAGAAGCAGCTCCTACACAGGTGGGGGTAAATTTGACTATGGCCAAAGTACCTGAGGTCAATTATCAGGTGAACACTTGTGAACTCCATAGACTTCTAACCTATGCAGCATCCTCAAAATCACATTCAGGGAGACATCATAAAGAATGGTGATGACAAGGCACCAGTACCCAACTTCCTGCCTTTCCCTTAGTCTTTTGCAAAACATATTTCAGATCGTGATGGTAGATAATTTATATGTCTGATGCAGACCCTGGCATGCCTATGTCCTACAGCAGGATACAGTAATGTTTAAATACTTGATGAATATTTAACCGAATGTGGAGCCAAACCTATGACTGATTACTAGGAAAGAGATTCATATGGACATTGGGGGCACTGATTTAGACACAGTCATCTTTCTGCAGCAGCTCAGCATTGCTCCCCTTTCAATAATGTTGAATAATGTATGTGTGCATCAAAATGTCTATTGCAGTGGAAAGAAAGGAACAGGGGTAGTAAGAAAAAGAAAAAAGAAAATCTTGTTACTGCAAATGCCAGTGGGCCCCATACAAATTCGTGAAAATGCTGTTGAACAAGAATCCATTTTAGCTCTTTTATTACAGATCTAAATCTACATTTTTAATGCAGCTGTATCACTTACAGCACAATCTTATGCATGTCTACTCAGAATCAAGCCCCACTGAGTTTGGTTGGACTTACTCCCAGTTGTCTGAATAGGTTTGCAATCTTAACCACTGCAGGAGATGGGAAGGTACGTGTTGTTGCAATGCCTTAGATTATCAATGATCCCAAAGATCTTTTATGTTGCCATTATAGGTTTTTCTCCCTTTCTCCATACATAATTTAAGGGTCCAAATAGAGCTACAGAAACATTCTACAAGAGCACAACATCCTTTTTATATTTCACGTGGGACAGAAGAGATTTATGAATGAAGGTTCAAGAAGTTTGATCTATAAAAAGGACTTTTCTTTTCTGTTTTTACTTTAAACAACTACTGCCGAACTTTACGATGCAGGTTCTAAATCAAGTGAACAACACTCTGCCGTAACAGTGACTTTATTCATGTTTTATACGGAAGGAGGAATTTCCTAGACTTCATCTTCATTTTACAGTCCAATCCTATGCATATCTACCCCAAAGTAAGACTCAATGAGTTCAGTGGGACTTCCTCCCACGTAAGTATGTAAGAAAGGAAAATAATCTCAGTCATGAAATTACTGGATAGCCTTAGGCAGGCTATTCACTCTTCTTTTTCTTCTCGCTACAATATGGGGCTATTAATGCTAGCCATTCTTAAAGGGATGGTGAGATGATAAAGTGCTTTGAATACTAAGACCATGTCTGTGCCATATATTTAAAACACAGCCACTCTTAATATTTCCAGGGAGAGGACTGCTTTCCCTAAGGACACATCCACACCATATATTTTAAGCATGATTATACCACTTCAGTGGTCATGGCTTTCTGCAAGGAATCCTGGGAACTGTAGCATTTTAAGGGTGCTGAGAATTGTTAGGAAACCTCTATCCCCCACCCTGGAAGCTACAATTCTCAGAATTGGAAGAAGTAATGATTGCTGAACTACTCTGGAAATTGTAGCTCTGTGTGTGTGTGTGGGGGGGGTCTCCTAGCAACTCTCAGCACCCTTAACAAACTACAGTCCCCAGGATTCTTTGGGGGGAAGCCATAATAGTGCTTTTAAGCTTTGTGCGGTTTGTAAAGAAGGTGTAAGGTGACTAAAAAATTGGCATTTTAATATCATTGCTCCTACACTCTGGGTCTGGGATGCCCTCCCCTCTTATATACATGAAACACCATCTATCACTTGCTTCAGATGTCTTGCAAAGACATGTTTTTGGCCAAGCTTTACCTCACTCATGAGATTAGACCTTGTTATTTCTGAATTCCTGTTTTTATAATGCTGTTTTACGGCTTTTTTAATGCCATACCTCTGTTTTTTTATGATACTCGTTTATTGTTTTTTATGTTGCATTTTTGTATTCTGCTTAGAGATTTTCACATATGAAGTGGTTTAGAAACGCTGTTCAGTAAGTAAAAATAAGGAAAGGACCTTTGAGAGAAGCAGGTGGAAGTCTCAGAAGCTGATCGTGCAACAGGAAGGTTGGGTGCCTCTCATGAGCCAAAGTAGGTCAGTGACAAATCAGATGAGATGCGAAATGCATGAATTAGACGACAAAATTCTAAAGAGGAATTGGAATTGGGGCTGTCATCAGAGGAAGTTCAACCCTTTCCCCCCGACACTCCTTCAAGCTGGTCCTTTTCGCTCAGCATTGTCTGCAGTGATTGGAAGTAGTTCTCCAGGGTAACTGCAAGGGGACAATCCCGGTACTTCCTGGAGATGCCAGGGACTGAACCTTGGACTTTACGCATAGGTCCAATGAGCTACAGCCCATTACCCTTAGGTGTGATGCTCCCATATTGTCACCTGATTTGGCCCTCAGACTGAGGGAAGCTAGAAGATCTGGGGGTAGTTATATCAGCCCATGGCATTGGTTTGGACTGTGAGGCTCATGTGACCCTCCAAGGGTTGGCTGTTGTGAGAATGGCAGAGCTCGAACCGCCTACCCGACCAGCTGAGGGAGCGAAGGTTCGATAGGCAGGCTGCTGGTTGAAGTCCTACCAAGCTGGAACGTGTCCAGAGGAGGGCAACCAAAATGGTCAAAGGCCTGGAAACGATGCCTTATGAGGAACGGCTTAGGGAGCTGGGTATGTTTAGCCTGGAGAAGAGAAGGTTAAGGGGTGATATGATAGCCATGTTCAAATATATCAAAGGATGTCATATAGAGGAGGGTGAAAGGTTGTTTTCTGCTGCTCCAGAGAAGCGGACACGGGGCAATGGATTCAAACTACAAGAAAGAAGATTCCACCTAAACATTAGGAAGAACTTCCTGACAGTAAGAGCTGTCCGACAGTGGAATTTGCTGCCAAGGAGTGTGGTGGAGTCTCCTTCTTTGGAGGTCTTTAAGCGGAGGCTTGACAGCCGTCAGGAATGCTTTGATGGTGTTTCCTGCTTGGCAGGGGGTTGGACTGGATGGCCCTTGTGGTCTCTTCCAACTCTATGATTCTATGATTCTATGATTCAATCCAACAAAAAACAAAACAAAACAAAAACAGGATTTAAAAGCAGGTTACCACTTTTTAAACACAAGAATGCTTTCAACATACAGGAGCAGTCTGCCTCAAGAAGAAAACATTCCATCTGGATTAAATGTTTTAAAATCATGCCCCAATTTAGGAGGTATAAAATTTCTCTCTCTCTCTCTCTCAAACACATTTTCACAAAGAGCTCCTAAAAACATGAATATCTCATTCTTGTAGCCTGCTGATTGAAGTTATTTGCTAGTGGTTATTACTGAGCATTTTTTGAAGAAGAGGGATTGATTTGATGGAAACGCTGGCACTTTGTTCTGCTCCTCATGCTGTGATGACATGTTTTTGTCAGCTCCACCACGCTACCCCTTCTATATTAAGGACTAATCGCAGATATGGAAACTGCAGCTAACACCTACAAATAGAAGGATTTCTCCCTATGGGGCAGGAGCATTCCTTAAGCAATTTTTCACCTTCACACAGGTTTTCAGCTTCTAACCATCTGCCTTGCAATTAAGTTATTTTAAAAGTGCTCACATCAAAGCACTGCTCTAGCTTTCCACGAAGAGAAGCCAATACTGTACTAAAACAGTACAGATGAAAATAAATAAATCTATCCATTTACTTAGCCCACGGCAGAGAAACAAATAATTTTTCTCCCACTATTTCTTATTGACAAGACACAGCACATTCTGAAAGTGGTTTATAAATAAAATATTTCCTGCTAACACGAGCCTCTGCCAAACAATGCACATCATCTCGGAGATCTCCTCCCATTCCTTCCTTTTAGGTAAACCTTTTTCGATGCACACTGCTGGGAAAGTGATGGCAGTCTATTTTTGCACAAACATGTTGATAGAAATTAAAACCAAATGCATCACTATATCAGCACTTGCGTGTGTGCTGAATGCCTGCCAGTTTGAAAAAGGGAGTCCCAAAAATCATTTTCAAAAAATGAGAGACTTCAGCTCGAAAGCACAGACCAAGACCAGTGGCTGAAAAGTTCTCGTTGTCAAAGATCCCGTCTTCTCATATTCTGAGCTTTCACAAAACAATCCCAGAGGCCTAACCCACTTTTCCTTTCTGTTCCTGTGCCTTGATATTTCTCCCCTGCCCATAACCTTTCCCACCATGAAATGTACCCTGTTCTCTTAAAAGACTAGTCCCTTCCCTCTCCTCATTATGTCTGGAATTTTCCTTGCATGGTTTTCCGTCTTGTACCCCACCCATCTCCAATTTAAAGCATGCCTCTTAATGCAAATTTTGGCTTAATCTTGTGTAGAGCAATCCATTGGAGGTGGGAGGTGTGAATCTTTAGATCAGGGGTAAGCAAACCTTTTCAGCAGAGGGCCGGTCCACTGTCCCTCAGACCTTGGGGGGGGGGGAGGACTATATTTTGAAGGGGGGGAAAAGAACGAATTCTTATGCCCCACAAATAACCCAGAGATGCATTTTAAATAAAAGCACACATTCTGCTCATGTAAAAACAGCAGGCAGGCCCCACAAATAACCCAGAGATGCATTTTAATAAAAGGACACATTCTACTCATGTAGAAACACACTGGTTCCCAGATTTAGAAGGTGATTGGGCTGCATCCGGCCCCCGGGCCTTAGTTTGGGGACCCCTGCTGTAGATGATCTACAGGAGCTACAGAAAAGGAGAGAGGAGGAGGCATGGCAGTGAGGGCACAAATGAGCAGCAGCATAGGAGGTAACAGTGGCTTTGTAAATGGGCAGAAGGTGGAAAGGGTGCTTAGTCATTGCAATGTGTGGGAGAAGGAAGATGCAGGAATATGTACATGGGGTGGTTGCACAAAAGCAGGAAGATTGGGAGCTAAAGATATTGGTATGAAAGTGAAAGCAGAGGCTGCAGAATAAAAGAAGGAAGTGGTTCTGGGATTGGGGCTGGTGTGGTGCAGGCAGCATAAAGGTAAGTATTCCCACCTTTGGTGGGAATGTCCTATGGTAGCCTCCTTTTGGGAATCTGTGTTTCCCAAAATTAACCAAAAGACAGCGCAGGACTTGTTACCTGTGTCCTCACTGGCAGTGGTAAGTATTTCTGGCAAGCAGAACATCCTCTCCTTGTTTGGAAATATTGCCAACAGGATTTTTTGGGGGCCTGGTATGCTGTATGTGGATTGGATCTCCTGCTGCACTCACAAAGGAAGATACAAACTTGCATAAAATATGCATGTGCTTATTTTCATATGCAAATTTGTACACTCTTTCGTAGGTGGTGGTGGGGAGGAGCAGCCTAAATAAATCAGGGTGAAGCACAAGTAATAAGATGCCTGACAGAATACCAACTGAGGAAGCTTTTCCCATGATTGTAATTCTATACAAGAAAAGCCTTACTCAGTAATAAGTAGTGGGTGGACATAGCAGACGACACAGTGATTCTCCAAGCAGCTCTCTTTATTCTCAGACTGGAACAGAACTGAACTGAAGGGCTGAGCAAGCCTTCTTATATAGTACTCAGTAACATGCAACAGTAACAACTCTCTCTAGCTACCCAATCCATGAACGGCACTCTCAATCCTTCATTTGCATGTGGACTTGAGTGAGAACTGCAGTCACGGTGGGCAGAGTGAAACTATATACACAACACCCCTAGTGGCCTAGGGTGAGAACTTCAATACATAACACTCAGTTTATTATCTGCCTCCCACTTAGTTGTTTGTTTGCTTCATAAAATGCATTTGTTGTTGTTGTTCAGTCGTTCAGTCGTGTCTGACTCTTCGTGACCCCATGGACCAGAGCACGCCAGGCACGCGTATCTTTCACTGCTTCCCACTGTTTGGCCAAACTCATGCTAGTCGCTTCGAGAACACTGTCCAACCATCTCATCCTCTGTCATCTCCTTCTCCTTGTGCCCTCCATCTTTCCCAACATCAGGGTCTTTTCCAGGGAGTCTTCTCTTCTCATGAGGTGGCCAAAGTACTGGAGCCTCAGCTTCAGGATCTGTCCTTCCAGTGAGCACTCAGGGCTGATTTCTTTAAGGATGGATAAGTTTGATCTTTTTGCAGTCCATGGGACTCTCAAGAGTCTCCTCCAGCACCATAATTCAAAAGCATCAATTCTTCGGCGATCTCAAAGCAGTTGACAAAACAATAAAATCAGGAAAAATTCACAACCATACTTTAAAGCGTACAAAAGCTAGAATACTGTTTTTTGTTAGTAGAATACTAACTTGTTGTTAAAGGCCTGGCAGCCCTGCTCTCCTCCAATACCAACCTTAATCCATGCAAAGTACCAGGAGGTGTAAAAATGAGTTATGTTATGGCAGGTATTTCATCTGCTGATCTTTGCTTGGCGATATATTACAATCAGTGCAAGTCCAGGTTCTGAATTTCAGATGTAGGGGGTTAAACATGATTTAAGATCAACAGCAATTCTGCTCAGATCCTTGTGCTTGGATAAATTCAAGATTTACCTGGTTAAAAAGGAAGCATACTATTCATTTGCTGTGGCTTTGGAACAGGGGTATTGGCAAAGAAGCTTTCTCTCCCCATTCCACTGATGGAGGCTTTTGCTGGATCAGAGATTATGCTGATTATGCTGGGGGCGATTGTGTAGAAATATTAAAGAACACTGTGGTGTGTAGCTGCCGTGGCTCGAAAGGGGGACCACATTATGTACCCAAAGCAGAAAACAAAGATTAGATGTGATGCTACAGCCAGCAAGCTGTCTTCCTGCCATGATAATAAAACAGCAACAATGGTAGCTCTCGGCAGAACTAATTGTCAGAGATAAGAGCTGCATGTCAGGAACGAGCTGCAGCCTCCAAGTTTCACCCAGCATACAACATCCCGTAAATGTAAAACATGGTACCTACATTAGACCCAAGCAAAGGTAAGATGAGAGCAGAGAGATTATGTCACTCACAGTTGGTTGGCTAGATGTCGCGGGAGTATCTGTGGTTTGCAGCTGAAGTATTTAACAAGCACCACTTTAGTAACAGGCCACCAAAAAGTTCAATAGCTTTCCTTTCCAAATTTTTCTGTTTTCTGGAAGTAGCCTTGAGCACCATTCTTCAAACAAAGGAAACATAAATCAGAGCTCAGGGTAAATAAAATATTCATAAGACTATGCTGTTTATCATTAGCCAAACCACTTACAGGGTATTGTTATAAGTACCCCGAGTGTCTTTGTATTGCAGCTGAAGCAACATATTTGTGCCAGTCAAGGATGTTAGAAGTATCCAGTAAAGCCACTGTACACAGTGGTTACCGATGTATAAATACAGAATAGTTAAATGCTATTAGACACACTGGAAATATTAATGAGCCTCTCTTACAAAGGAATTGAAATATTACATGGCCAATCACTTAGAATCATAGAATTGTAGAGTTGTAAGGGACGGTGTTCTCGAGGCTACCAACATGAGTCTGACCAAACTGTGGGAGGCAGTGAAAGACAGGCATGCCTGGCGTGCTCTGGTCCATGGGGTCACAAAGAGTCGGACATGACTGAATGACTGATCAACAACAAGGGATCCAAAGGGTCATCCAGTCCTACCTCCTGCAATGCAGGAATTTCAAATAAGAAATTCATAACAGATGACCACCCATCCTCTGCTTAAAAACCTCAATGGAAGGAACGCCCACCAACTTCCAAAGAATTCTGTTCTACTGTTGAATAGCTCTTACAATCAGACAGTTCTTCCTGATATTTAGTGGGAATCTCCTAGTTCAAATTCTACCCTACAGAGCAGGAGAAAACAAGGTTGATCCATCTTCCATGTGACTTCCTTTAGATATTTGAAGATATCTCCTTTTATTCTCATCTTTTGGAGGCTAAACATACCCAACTGCCTCAACCATTCCTCTCCATCTAAGTCTGTGATCACATGGAGACTCTCAGTCTCCAGTCCTGTCTTGGAAGAGGAGGCATGATAGAGGTTTATAAAATCATTTATGGTATGGGGAAAATGGATAGGGGATTTTTCCCCCTCTCTCCAAATGCTAGAATTTGCTGTCAGCCCAAGAAGCTGAATGTTGGTAGTTTCAGGATGGGGAAAAGAAAGCACATAATATAATAACAACAATTCTTTCGCACCCACAAGAGGTAATAGCGGCCACCAACTTGAATGCTGCACTACACACAGAACAAGGCTCCCATTAAAAAAAAGAAAAGAAAGAAAGACTGTTGTGTTAAGAGAATGACACCAACTTGGACTAGATAGGCACTTGGTTGGATTCTTAAGAAGATGTGGACAAGGAGCAAAGAAAGATGGTTACAAAGATAGGACTTGTGTTTACATCCACACACAGAGGACAGACAGTTTACACATTCCTTTAGGTAACTACCCTTATCACAGGGTGAAGACGCAGCCTCCACTCCATCCCTTTTATAGATAAGAGCCTCCTTCACCAGCTTGCCTGTATCTGTGGGAAGGCTCTTTAAGGTACCACAAGGACATCGTTTCTGCTGCAGCTGACTAAAACACAGCTATTCCACTGGAATTCAGTCCAGAGATGTAGTCATTTAAGTCTCAATTGAATCCTGTGAAGCTTAGATTGGAATGCCTACGGTTAGGAATTACTGCTTGAAGTTAGACTATAGAAAAACAAAACAAAACCCTCTCCATGGTTAGCTCGTCCCTTTATTCTCGTTACCTTGATCTGCAGCTTCAAATCCTCTGGCTGCCCACTTTCATATTTAAAGGCTTTATGCCTACCCTTTTCTTTCAAGGACAGTCGTAATTTCACCAGTTGTGTTAACTACAGGGGGAAGGGAGAATGCATATCATAGCAAGATGGTATATGCACTTAGTACATGTCCCAAGGACAAGGAGGCCGCTGACTCTGTCCTGGAGCACAAAAGGAAGAAGGGAGACGGCGGAGCATGCAATTTCATGTTGCACACTTCAGAAAGCACCACAAGGACAGTGCTAGTAATAAAAGTGGAGTGTAAACTGCCGAATAATTTATTTATATTTTTTTTTGTTTTGTTAAAAGTGGTCTCTCTCTCTCTCTCTCTCTTTGCCTCAAACTAGCTGCAGTCAATTATTATGAAAAGCTGTGAGCAAGGCAAGCCAGTTGCGATGCTTTTGAACTTCACCTGAGCAGCAGCCCTCCCTAGGGGGAAATCTTTCTTGAAAAGCAATGAAAAGGAAGAGAAGGTTAAAATAAAAGTTACAGGGCGTGGGGTGCGTGAGGGGGAGCATAGCAAAGCCACAAGAAGTAGGACCAAAAAAAAGCAGACTAGACTTTTAAATGAAAGAAGAAAAAGGCTCAGTAATTCATAAGCGAAAGGTGGTTTGAAAAGCTATAGGCATATGGCAGCTGTAGCTTCCATCACTACACCTTTATTAACCATTCAGGATGCTGGAGGCATATAATTCGTAAAGACTGATACCCACTCCATGCCACAGTTATCTTTGAACATAGCTGCTAACACTTTGTAATAGAAGCATTATGCGCTGACAGCTTCCTCCGTCAGAGTCTGGCTTCTGTTGTGGGCAGCCTTCATATCCCACAGAGTTGGGGGAAGGAGAGCATTCTAGTCAGGCAGCACCTTGTTGTCTGTCACAAGTGAGAAGCGCTGAACAGCGATCAAATCTCATCATTCTGTTTCTTACATTCAGGGTTCCCCCCCCCCTCAAGCGGGAATTCACCAGCTGAAATAAATTGTATTATCATTACATCCTGCCCTTCACCCCTAAGGTCCCAGGGTGGGTTACCACAATTAAAACACAACATTAATATTACACCACAATTATTACACTATTTAAAACAAAAAATATCCAAAATGACTTTGCATTAAGTTTCTCAACTTCATGAGATGTATGAGAAGCTTTGGGGCTTTTTAAAAAATTATTATTTGCTTTAACTTTTTTTTCTTTAGGGTCATTTCTGAAATATAGTCTTAACATGTTGAACCCAAGAAATCACTTTTCTCTCTTTGGTGTCTTAGATGTGTGTTGTAATTTTTATTCAAAAGAAAACATACTCCCAGAATTGTACTGTTTTCTGGATTTCCAAATTCAGTAAGTGTTAGCAAAATTATACATCACTGGTTCACAAAACAAAACAATAGGGAGAGGGAGTGGGACTGTGCTGGTCTTTCTTCCTCTGCATCTCCCCCCCCCCAAAAAAAATGGGGGGGGGATACTTCTGCAAAATATAGCCCTCACTTTATTATCTTTAAAGTGCTTTACTAATACTGCTGCATTGAACACCGGGTTTCTAGGTCTTATCCTGGAATAATAACCCTAAATTTATTCACCACTACCAAGTCCATTTGTTCTCTGTAGATTTGGGACAATGGTGAGTCACCTCACAGGACTTGGAACATAACACAGAGGGTAAAACACTTTTTCACAATAAAAGCTCCATATATTTGATTTATAATAGCAATATTTGAAAGTTCCATATAATATTTTTTATTAAAAAACACACTAAAACAGCATTAATAAAAGAAATCAAGAATGCTATTGGCAAATTCCTCCCTGGAGACCCAGTATGGATCTCTTTAAATAAGATTGATAATTATCCATTGTTTTTATTGCATAAAGAATTGATCTTGATACTCCTCGTGGCTGCAAAAATGCCTTTAGCTTTAAAATGGAAATGTTCTTTATTGCCTACTAAAGCCCAATGGTATGAAAAAGCCTAGGACTTATTTGCAACAGAAGAGGCAACAGATCAAACTGAAATACTCAACAATATAGCTGGTATTTGTTCTCTCTCTCTCTCTCTCTTCTTATTTCTCTGTAGGCTGTTCACCATAGTAGATGCTTGTGGCCACCAATTAAAGTGTCCCCAAAGGTATATGGCTGTTTACCTAGCAATGTTACAGTGCACAATTTTGTATGAAAAATACTAACACTTCAATTGTGGAAGGGAGATCCACGCATGGTGTGGGTTCTCATTGGCATCGTGAACCTTATCCAGGCTCCATTGAATTGGCTGGATGGAGATGTGCATTACCTATTCATAGCTACTAGGTGACAGAGCTGGAGATGGGACTATTTGTAGTCTACACTGCTTGGGGCTAAACAGTTTCGCATTGTTCACAGCGTTGTTGTCCTTCTTACCTGTCAAAATGCCATGACTTGACTGACATCACACATCACCCAAGCATAATTTTTGAGGGCCCACAACCCTATGAAACAGGTCTCCTCCCAAACACATGCATCTTATCCTGTTTACGCAATCTCATGAGTCACGGATAAAGTTTATGCTTTAATTCTGAGATAGCATTTTCTATGTTCATGAAATTGCACCATGGCCCACCTATTTTATTTTATTTTATTTTTAAACATACTGCATTCAGTTTCCCCCAGATGCACTTCCTGGAAAGCCATGGGAGCAATGACCGTTTTCGGCATGTCCGATATGTGTGTGACTGTGCACGTGTGCATTGTGCCGTACCCAGAAGTGAGCCGAAAGAATTGCAAAAATGTCACAAAAAGGGGAGGGCAGAGGAGGAATGGGGTGTTTGAAGGCTTTTTCAATGGTTTTTCAAATATACGTGAGCTTCTCCACCCCCATTGTTTAGCCCGGACACTGAGGTCCAGCACCGAGGGCCTTCTGGCAGTTCCCTCACTGTGAGAAGTGAAGGTACAGGGAACCAGGCAGAGGGCCTTTTCTCCCCCCCCCCAATGATTTTTATTGGATTTTCACATAGACATATTATTTACACATCTGATTATTACATCTTATTTTTCGTAATTGTATACAGATGGTTTCTGAACTATTTGTTACTTCAAAAAAAAAGGAAAAAGGAAAAATTATCTCCATTATCTCTTACATATAGTGTTGATGTATTTTAATTGTATCTATCAACCATACATTGTATTTTTCTTTCATTGTTCATTCCCAAAAAAGAATTTTAAAGTTTAGTTATGAGTTTCAATTCAGGCAGAGGGTCTTCTCAGTAGTGGCGCCCGTCCTGTGGAACGCCCTCCCACCAGATGTGAAAGGAAAAAACAACTACCAGACTTTTAGAACAAAATAAAATAAAAAATTCCTTCCAGTAGCACCTTAGAGACCAACTAAGTTTGTTCTTGGTATGAGATTTCGTGTGCATGCACACTTCTTCAGATACATGCACATGAAAGCTCATACCAAGAACAAACTTAATTGGTCTCTAAGGTGCTACTGGAAGGAATTTTTTATTTTGTTTTGAGTATGGCAGACCAACACGGCTACCTACCTGTAACTGGAACTATGTGCTTATTGTTCTTGTCTTTTTAGAAGACATATGAAGGCAGCCCTCTTTAGGGAAGCTTTTAATATCTGAAGGACTATTGTATTTTAATATTTTGTTGGAAGCCGCCCAGAGTGACTGGGAAAACCAAGCCAGAATGGGTGGGGTATAAATAATTTATTATTATTATTATTATTATTATTATTATTATTATTATTATTATTATTATTATAATATAACAATTGAGTCCTTTATTACAATCCACGGCCAAGATTTCAAGCATGACTGGTTCATTTCAGCTCTTTCACAGCCAAACCTGGTGGAAGAGATTGCTTCAGTTTTTCAGCCTTTTCCTTGTCTGTGATGACCAGCGTATACAGATACCGGCTGCAATGGACTTCTTCTTCTTCTTCTTCTTCTTCTTCTTCTTCTTCTTCTTCTTCTTCTTCTGGCAACCATCCCACTGAAAGCATTTTGGCTTGCCAGATGGAACGACATCTGCCCCACTCTTCTCTCTACATGCTGTTCTGTGGTTTCTCTTGACCCGTTCAGTGCAAATTTGGGGGGGACGTAGGGGGCATTCAGGGGGAGGAAATGGGGAGAAAGCCCCATTGAGCAAGCAGAGGTCCTTGCTGAGGGTTTGCACTGAGGACTCATTAAATAAACCCTGCCTTTCTTAAAAAGGTAAAGGTAAAGGAACCCTGACAGTTAAGTCCAGTCGCAGACGACTCTGGGGTTGCAGCACTCATCTCGCTTTACTGGCCGAGGGAGCCAGCGTTTGTCCACAGACAGTTTTTCCGGGTCATGTGGCGCAACGGAAAACCGAAACCAGAGCAGCGCACAGAAATGCCGTTCACCTTCATGCCGGAGCGGTACCTATTTATCTACTTGCACTTTTTGGCGTGCTTTCAAACTGCTAGGTTGGCAGGAGCTGGGTCCGAGACACGGGAGCTCACCCCATCACAGGGATTTAATCTGCCGACCTTCTGATCAGCAAGCCCAAGAGGCTCAGTGGTTTAGACCACAATGCCACCCATGTTTCTTGGTCTTTAACTAATACAGAAAATGTATATTAATCTAGATGCACATATTTCAAGAATCAGAAAAGTTGTGCTAAAAATAAAAACCAGAAACCAGGCAATCCATATTATGTGCTAAGAATAGCAAGCCTGGTTCATGTACTTAATCTTTGGTTTTACCTTTCTTGTCATATTATTAGAGTAATTAATAAAAAAAAGAGTCTAAACAAACAAAAGAGTGAAGTTATTTGAATTTTCTAAGAAATGCTGTAAATCCTCACTCCCAATCATGCTCATAATTGCAAGGTCAAGATTTATCTGGTCAAGCAGTGCTAGGGTTGCAAGCAATATTTCCAATCCTGTTCTCAGTTTCATAAATTTCAAGGCTACAACCTTAATCATAGTGTCTGCCGCTCATATTATTTCTTCACGTAGCATTTTGTGCATTGCCAATTAAGAGAACTTTTTGAAGAATTTTATGCATTGGGTGGTGTGATTAAACATTGCTGTGACATTTATAACAGTTAGTGTGCAGTGCTTGTAAAATTTTGCTAGTTAAATGCAATTTGAATCCTTTAGGCTCAGTTGTAACTAATTATTCCAAATATTATCATAAGTAGGTGAAAGTAAATTATACTAAATCTACAGTGTAGATATGATGTCTGCACTTAATACTTATGGATACATCTGTCATCATTTCATATGCACATAAATTTTCACCAACAAATATTGCCATGCAGACAGCAATTACATTGTGATAATTTTGCAATATTAATTCTATAACATTAGATATAATGATGGCTGTAATAAATGCCTTGCAATGTAGTCTGATCCACTGAGGGATTATTAATATGGCCTGATCCTGGGAGTCGCTGCTTGAATGGGGCTTGTATAATGGCCTTCATTTCAACTTGTCTGTTCGTATTTGTCCTCTTGCACCTTAAACGTTTATAGATGTTGCTGTAATAGGATTCAGAAGAGAGCATAGGAAGCTGCCTTATGCTGAGTCAGATCACTGGGTCCATCTAACTCTGTACTGTCTACAACGACTGGAATCAGCTTTCCGGGGTTTCAAGCAGATTTCCTCCCAGCCCTCTTGTCCCAGAGAGCCAGTCAGTAAATCTCAAAGTTGGATTTCACTCTTTATTGGGGAAAACATGATCTTCACAGACTTGGCTGAGTTTCAGGCCTAATGAGCATGGCAGCTCATTCCCACTGGGTCTTCCTCCATGAAATCAGTTGCTGAGACTTGTGGGGTGTAGTCTACTGGTGCAGTCAAATGCAACATTCCTTATTTCCCTAGGGTGGGCACAAGCAGGGGGACATCCAGTCAGTGTAACTTCCTGTTCCACTGGAATGAAGCATCCTCCCCCTGCATGTGACCTGGCAGATGGGTGTGGCTCTGGCTGACTCAATAAAAGAGCTGAGTCATGCAATCGTTTTCTCAGCCTTGATTCTTGCTGTGTTGTTGCTGCTCCCTTGCAGCCATTTTGTTCTATTAATGTAATTTTGCTGTCTGCTGGCTCTCAGCCAGCAGCATATGCGTTCAGTCTCCATATGAGATTAACTCACACTTGGTTTGTATAACTACTAAGAAAAGCCTGCCTTTCAGGGATCAAATCGTGAACTGAAATGTGAGTAAACTTTTTGTGACTTTACTCAGAAAGACTTGTGTCTTTATTCTTTTAGGAGGAATAAAAGGGGACACCAGGAATAATCTTAACTAAGAGATTCAAACAAATCTGCAAACTAACTTCCAGCTATATTAAGGGGAATTTGCTCTGCTACATCACTCACGAGTGTGAGTGAAGGAATGATAATACTTACTCAATATATTATTTCCTACTATCCTTAACATTCCCACAAGACTGAAGGTCCCCACATTCCCACAGCTGTCTAAGTCTCCTCCTCTCAGGGCTTTCCCCAAGCCAACAAAGACTGTGTTTGCATGCAGCCAATATTGCCTTTGCACTTTTCATGGCTCTCCTGGTTCTGGAAGTCAGTGGGGGGGGAGGGAAGCTTGGTGCAGCAGAAGGGGGAGACACCCATGACCAGCCAGACTCATCTCTGCCTCTAGACCTCCCTCCTCCCACTCAACTGCTTCAGATTCTCCCTCAGCTTCACAATTCCTCTATGGTATAAACTTTCCCTACTCACTGAGCCCTATAACACCTTCAGCTCCTTACATCTCCTCTTCCCAGTTTTCTCCTTCTTCTCCTTGTGACCATTCATCCTTGTCCCACCACCACTTCCTGAGCTCTGAGCCTTCTTCCCTTGGTGGTTCCCCAGCTGGTTCCTCTCACTATTCCTCTGTCCAACCAGTACAATCTGGAGATGCTAAAGACTGAACCTATGACCTTCTGCATGCAAAGCAGATGCTCTACTACTGAGCTATGGCCCTTCCCTGTAGTTTGACCTTAAGAAGGAACCCTTAAGTGGCATCTTACTGACTGATATAACCTTCTGAAAAAGATGAGACTTCTTCTCTCTCTCCCCCCTCCCTCTCTCAAAAGGCCTTCTATAATGGAAGCCATTCAGGAAATCGGGTTCTCCTCAGGGAGAGCACATGTTGCGGTGGGGTGGGATAGTTGGCTGGCCACAGCTTCGATAGGACCTTGGGGCATTGCAAGGGAGAACTATATGTTGCCATTTGTGATGGACAGCCCAGTGTCCTTTATATTCTCTCGCACTCAGGGTGATCCTTCTCTTGGCTGTGTGCTTTGGATCACCCGCCCTCCCTCCCTCTTTCTTAGGCCTCTGTTTGACCTTGCAACTGCCTGTCATGGGGTTGTCTGCTTTTGGGGCAGGGGCCTGGTAGGAATTTTTCCATTTGGCTGATTGGCTGTTGCCATCTGGTTTTTGCCTACTGCAGTAGCAACTAGTCACAACTTGTAAGGTTGGCGGTTAGGCATTGGTTCATTGTTATTGGAAGGGTGGTCGCCCCTCCAAATGATGATGGTGTGTAGGGAATTCCATTAAAGGAATCCAGGGACATGTTTTTTTCCGACCCCCCAGTAGGGGAACAGGGCCATGCAGGAGCCCCTGGGAACCTCCGGGGAGAGGGAGGGCTCTGCACCCAGCCTCCATATCTCTCCCCAGATGGGATCTCCCGTTGCTGACCGGTGGTCAGCTCTGTCCTGTCGGACAGCTAGTCAGAACCAATGCCTGCGCAACCACTCACATAATTTGTATTTTAATAAAGTTGTGGCCTAAATTATTGCCAAAAAACCCAAACAAAATTTATGTCTGAAGTGTGAATTTGTTGGGGGGTGGCTTGGGGACCTCGACATGCAATATGCATTTTCCTCAAGTGGATAATCCCTTGGGCCACATGAGGCTTTCTACATTCTCCAAAGCCCCTACATTCTCCAAAGCTGCCGATTTGATGCAGTGTAACTTAAAGATTAGTTACACTACCGTAAAATAATCTTGGTTAAATTACTCTATTTTTTGAAAATAAATTTTAATTGGTTTTTCACAATTAATTTCCACTACAACCCCGCCCCCCCCCAAAAAACCAACCCCTTTCACAAAAGCATTTCAAAACCTTATCTTTGAGGTTCTTTAGACCTCATGACTTCCCTCCATTCCCTCTTCTGGTTCCTTATATTAACAAAATTCTTCTGCATTTCCTTACACATACTTCATCAATTCTTCTTCTGTTATCCAAATTTTGCTGATTGCAAATGTGTAGTATGCGCCTGCCAGTGTATCAATTTATTTACATTATTTTGCACATATACATTATCAGTTAAATTACTCTCAAACTACCCCAGTGTGACTGATCATTTTATCACCTTCTTAATATGATAAGACTTCATTTCATATTGAAGAGTTTCTCTATTGCATCAGGGAATTCCACTCTCATCAACAATCACTAAGTCTTGCAAGATTAATGAGGGAAGGCTAAGTAAAACAAGGTGTGCTGAATGCTTTTACTGCAGATGGGTTAGTGTCACATCAAAATTATCTGCCAATCTTCTAACAAACAGGTTAGCTAATTAACCATAAGCAAATCTTATGGCTAAGTTTCTGAGACTCTGGATGGGTGGAGTATATATTGCAATTTCAGAAGACATAATGCTAGATTCAGATTTTATTGTGAAGGAGATACTCAGTATGTTGCCCTGAGGTAAATCACAATGAGAACTCTAGACAAGCCTGCCAAGACCTTCTTGAGGCGCTAAAGCTTGGTAATAATCCAATGTTTTATGGATAACTCTAAGGACCCAGTTTCAACCTCCACTATCTCTTGTTAAAGGATATCAGGAGGCAGGGCTAGGAAAGTTGCCCAAAACTAATTCTCGCTTTATAACACCAATATGGGAAACCACTGGGAACAATTATGTGTGGTGCTTGCTTCCCATAATTGAAGAGCCACCCACCGTGTGGATCGCTCCAGTAGCATCCTCTATCACAGCCAATGTGCTGCTCTCCAAAAGTTGTTGAACTCCACTTTCCACAATCCCTGATCATTGGTCATGCTGGCTGGGGCTGGTGGGAGTTTTAGTCCAACAGCATCTGGAGGCCTCCATGTTGGGTCCCCTTGCTGGATCATAGGTAGTTGTCTAGCACTGGAAATGGAATGCTGCATACAATGGGCCTTTGGTGTGATCTAGCAAGAGCAATTCTTATACATTTTTTGCTTATTTCATGTGACTGTAGAAAAACAAAATGCTTTGGAAAAGATGGATTCTGGGAGTAGTACTGCATGGGTCGAAAGAAGCATGCAAGGCATCTCCATCCCACTTACTTACCCCATTGCTGTGCTTCTTCCAATGGGTGTGCTGGTGCTTTCTCAAGGAAGCATGGGCAGCATGACACAAAATAGTGCATATTGCCACTACACATCCTGTTCTTCTCCAGTGATAGAGCTTTCCAGTTCTTTGGTTAGATATAGATAGCAGGTTTCATAATTTATTAATACACTGTGTTTACCACTGGTAGATTTGTGCTCAAAGTAGTACAATAGCCTAAATACATATCATTGCAACATAGCACTACCAATAAATGATTTTAGATGTTTACAGATGCCTTAATTGTTTTCTCACTTGTGTGTTTTATCATTAGGAAGAACTTTCTGACCATAAAGACTGTTTCACGGTGGAAGGTGGTGCACTCTCCTTCATTGGAGGTTTTTAAGCAGAGGCCTGTCAGGAGTTCTTGCATTGCAGGGAATTGGACTAGATGACCCATGGGATTCCTCCAACTTTACAGTTCTATGATTCCATGAATCTGTTTCTTCCTCTGCTTCTATCTTTCTCTGGGTCCATTTGTTTTCAAGAACTAAGGCTGTCTGGAATGCTGGCTTGCAGAGCACCATTGAATGATTTGGCATCCTAGGCTTCTCAGGGAG
Organism: Lacerta agilis; assembly: GCF_009819535.1. Lineage (NCBI taxonomy): Eukaryota > Metazoa > Chordata > Lepidosauria > Squamata > Lacertidae > Lacerta > Lacerta agilis. Next base: position 89,944,496 of record NC_046313.1, read on the forward strand.
GTAAGGTGGCACCATCATCTTTTGATTTAAAATATATCAAGATTATGTCAGCATTTGTTGTTCAGTCCTTCAGTCGTGTCCGACTCTTCGTGACCCCATGGACCAGAGCACTCCAGGCACGCCTATCTTTCACTGCCTCCCGCAGTTTGGCCAAACTCATGCTAGTTGCTTCGAGAACACTGTCCAACCATCTCATCCTCTGCCTCCTTTATGTCAGTATAAAATTCACTAAAAAGTCAGTTAACAGCATTCCAAGGTAGCTGGAAACCTGATGGCATTAATGTTGAGCCAGCGTGGTGTAGTGGTTAAGAGCGGTAGTCTCGTAATCTGGGGAACTGGGTTCGCATCTCCGCTCCTCCACATGCAGCTGCTGGGTGACCTTGGGCTAGTCACACTTCTCTGAAGTCTCTCAGCCCCACTCGCCTCACAGAGTGTTTGTTGTGGGGGAGGAAGGGAAAGGAGAATGTTAACCGCTTTGAGACTCCTGAAGGGGAGTGATAAAGCGGGATATCAAATCCAAACTCTTCTTGAGCAGCATCCCTGCCCCATATTATACCTAGACTCAAAAGTCCAGAAATTCCCTCACAATTCTTCAGTTGACAGCTCCCTAGTAATGGCTCCCATGACACAGGAGGTGGAAGCAGCCAGATCCTGATGGCAAGCACAGTTCCTTGGATGTGACTTTTCGTGTCAACTTAATTTGAAATTAAGCCAACCAATGGATCATGTGAATGAATTTGTCCAATATAGGAAGTGGGCAACATGAGCAGCATCCTTATTGCTTGTCATCTATGACAAACAGTTATCATTTCGAGCAGCATAAGAAGCTGCCTACACTAAGCAGTTCCCTGCTCAGCAAACTGTGAAGAGGACAGCTGGAGTGCTATGCATTTACAGCTACGGTATCCATTGCAGAAAATGGGTTTGTGTTGGCATAATGCTTTGCAAAGTGAAGCTTGAGTTCCTTAAGAGGATTATTGCAAATGGGATTTAGTTATTTTTCAACAACCCTATTCTACTACATTACAAAGTAATATTAATAGAGAATTGGAACCAGATTGTACAGAAGCCCTCGTCCCCAAAGAAGCAAATGGGGGGAAAAGGAAAAGGAAAAAAGGAAAAGCTTTTTGCAAAACCCTGCATGTCTCAAACTGCTGAGTCATCTGTGGAATGATTCTCTTCTGAGTGTCAAGTGGGGATGAGCAAATCCGTCAAATTTAGTTTTTCGGGTTTTGTGTTCAACACTTAAGTTTTGTTCTTCACATTTCCACATCAATTTTTTAAAGTCCTCATAAAAAAGGCATCAGTATTTTACTGGTCATATAACCTAATATACATATATTTTGTAAGCAATTTTCCCCAATATAATGCATTATAATGCACCCTCAAGTTGGTGAAGGATCTGGCCTAGTGGCAAATAGTGCTCTTGGGGAGGGTGTGTGGCCTGGGGAGAGTCCTGGGGGTCAAATGGAGAGGTCTGAAAGCCCACATATGCCTCTCGAACCCGAGGTTTCCCATCCTAGAAGCTCACAAGCAGAGCACATGTTGCTTGCCATCAGCATCTGCTAGTGACAGGCATGTTGCCTCTGAACAGGAAGGCCCATCTGAATGTCCCGACTAACAAGTCCTAATAGTCCTACTCTCTTCTGTATATTATTATTATTATTAGAAGAGGGTGTTCCCTCTCCATACCAACCATGACACTAAACTCCAATGAGCACTGTTTTATTTATTTATTCATTTCCATCCTGTGTTTCCTCCTGTGATCTCAAGAAAGACTACATGGTTCTCCCCTCCCCATTATATCCTCCCAAGAACTCTTTGGGGTAGATTAAGTTGAGAGATTGCAGATTGCCCAAGGTCCACCAGGTGAGCTTCATGGCCCAGTGGGGATCTGAAGCTCGGTCTCCCCCTACTCCTAGAGTGACACCCTACCCTGTGCCTGCTCTCCTTTTAATATGCTGACCTGTGATTGACACTCGTTGAAACTACTGCATGGTGTGCTTGTTTTTTATGAACATGAGTTAAAGAAGCTGTCCTCGTCACCTTGCAAACTACAGTACGACAAATGATTGTGGGTAGGTGTATTCACCAGAGGGATACAGCAAATGTTAGCATGATAAGCACATAAATGTTTGATGGCATCAAGACCTTCAGTTAGATGTGTCGTAGTTATCTGCTGCACTTGCCCCCCCCCATCTCCCTCTCTCTATATATACCAAAGTGTGTTCCCTGTGATTTGTTTACCCTTGTGTTCTCTCTCTCGGCCTCAGTGTGCACTTTTAATTAGATGCAGCTGAGTTCTTTTGCTGCTTACTAACACCTTAATTTGGGAAGCACAGTTTTCATTACCTCTGCAAATATCCACTCTACTTTGCAGTCAGGCTCATTATGTGCAATAACCTTGTTTAGCCCTGGCTATCAGTGTTGTACCATTAATAATATGGCCTCCAATCTATCCACCTGTAAACTGTTGAATTCCCACCTAATTTAGCTTTATTACAGAGGTGTATAGCATAACAATCCACTGTGTCCTAGGGCAAAATTCCCATGCCTTATATAGGGCTAACATTTCCCACGGAGCATTTCTGTGTGGTTAGAGGCATCCCTAACATTTCAGAACCACCTTATTCAACATTTTCACACCTCTCTCTCACCAGAGCCTTGGTGCATTCTTAACGGCTCACTTCCTGCTAGATGGAGCAGTCTCATAAAATCATAGGGTTGGAAAGAGACCCCAATAGTCATCTAGTCCAGCCCCCTGTAATGCAGAATTCACAGCTAAAGAATCTCTGGCAGATGACCACCCAACCTCTGTTTTAAAAACCCCAGTCTTCTCAATCTGCAACATTCATTTCTCTCCAAACACATACAAAGCATCTCTTTCAACCAGCATTTGTGAATTGCAGTTATGAAATTATTCTTAATTATGAATGTAATTATGGAAATGCAAACTTTTAAAAGGTGATTTTTTAAAATTTCAGATATATGGAACCTCTGAAACAGTTTTCAACATCCACTGCTTGTGTGAGAGAAATCTTTGATTTCAGTGCTGATGTTTAGTTTTGCTCTTGAGATAGAACACAGGTCACAAAACTTTGGAACTAGCAGCCACATTTGGAATTTTGTGAAAGTACAGAGCAATTCTAATTATTTGTAGAAATGATAAATGCTCGACTCAATAACACAGCATAAAATAGCTCTCATTTATCTGATGACCCTGATGATCTGTGCCATTTATACACATATGTTCCGTGTTGTAAAGGCTTTTATGTTGATACACATCTAGCTTCATCAAAGGTAATTGTTCTTGTTGTCATGATGATGTTGTGCTTGAAATAATCTGAACAGCAAATGCACCCACATCTCTGTCATTTTTTCCACAGCTGCTAAGATGTAGCTAAACAGCAGGACAAGACAGGTCTTAGCACCTGAGAGCATTCTAAACTCCATTAACAAAATGGATCTGGCAGTGCCGTGAATAATCCACAAAGTGGGGCATGGGGTGGGGTAAAGCCTTTTCCTTTAGCACCTGCATGCAGCATGGCTGAGCAAAACCAGACTGCACTGTTAAGAAAACCTCTCATATTAATCCCCAGGGCAACTCCAGATTAAAATATTTGTAATTAGGTTAAAGGGTATTATTGAGCTTTCTCCATTCTAGGAAATAGGTCAACTGGAACTGGCAAATGAGGATGAACCTGAACCTGAATGGGATAAATATCCAAAAGGAGACTGGGGAAAAGACTACTATGCAATCCTGAGTCCTTTGTGGTGATCATAGAATCAAAGAATCATAGAGCTGGAAGTGATCCCAAGGGGTCAACTGCAATGCAAGAAACTCAGCTAAAGCATCCATGACTGATGGCCATCCAACCTCTGCTTAAAAACCTACAAGGAAGGGGAGTCCGCTGCCTTCCTATGGAGTCCTGCAACCCTTGTCTTCTTCTCATCTATTATAGTCTTGGCTGGTGCCAAGTGACAGCTGTATTGTTAGATATGTTGCTAGAAATCACCTCTTAAGGTTTCAAGTGTGAGAGATGTAGGGCTGGCAAGAGCCGTCTTCACCGTTGGGCAGGTTCCCATGTGGACCTCATGCTGCAATCTTGTTTTGACTGATGATTGATTGATGCCATTTTATTTTTTTATTAAAAATTTATAAGATTTTCCAATTACAAGCACAAATCATTACACGGTTAAACTTTTCCTACTCCCCCCTCTCCCACCGAGGGGAGCAAAATATCCAAACCCCCCTCTCACAGGAGTACATAAAATCATTGCTTAAGCCCAACCCCTTTTCTGGGCCAGGTATTCATCCAACAAATCCATCTTTTAAACTGACTTCCCCAGATCCCCCCCCATTGACTTCAAAGTAACATATAATTTCCAGTTTTCCTCTCATCTTTCAAATCTAATTTAAACCACATTTCTTTCCTCCTTAACACTTTTATAAACATTTATATTCCGCAATTAATTACTAACATTTTCTTTTCTACCTAAGCTTCATTGTACTTCTGCACTTTCCTGATTCATAAACCAATTTTATCCCCCTTTCGGCCTCAAAAACTTGGCTGATTTTTCTTTTTTAACATTTTCCATTGTCACAGTATCCATATCCATTTGTCAAAACCATATATAACTAAAATACCATATAATAAGTCAAATCTTTTATCCTACCCCAACCCTTTCAAAAAACTCAACCCAGAAGTCAGAAATTCCAGAAGCTGGTTCTTGTTCCTGTTTGTCTTCATGCAGCCTTGTACCATTCTCACAGTAAAATTGCGTAGCTCTGGGTAGTCACATTTGTTCCTCTTCCTGATTGATGCCATTTTAGTTTCCTTTACTGTGTGTCTCACTTTTCCAAAGTTTTGTTTATTTGTTAATTAATTAATGTGCCGCTTCCTTGCCAAAACAGCTTTAGGACATAATTCTAAGGGATATAACACTACAAAGATTTGTCTTAATGAATGGCAGTGTCCAGTTTTGCTTATAATATGTGGGTCCCTGTGCTGAACTTCCTGTTCTTCCTTGGATTTATGTGTTCATTTCATCTTCAGAAAAGTGCAATGAAATATCATTTTTAAAAGATTTTCCACCCCGGAGCCTGTGAGACCTCATGCATCAGTAATTATTACTGGACTTACTTTTGCAAATAGCTCCAGACATGGAGATTACCTGTGATGATGAACAGCTGAGTTCTATAAACAATCTGCCTGAATGCAGTAAGTAGCAGACAAAATAAAATGATGGATACGGTGAATGAAAGCCGAAGGGTTTGGGATATTAATACATCAGCAGTGTAGTGCTTCATTGTAGGTGGCGCTGCCAACAGATTCTATTTACCTGTAAATAATGGTGTACGATGCTGAACTGACAACACCTTATGTAAATAGAACATTTAGGGGAGGGGAGCCCACATTGCTATTATTTCTCTAGTTCATAGTGTGAAAGAAAGAAGTTGCCTTGAGCCTTATTTTGTCAAGGTAATTGTTTCTTCACCCCCTTCAAGGCAGAGCTATTAACACGATCTTTATTGTTTTTGTGTTATGGCTGGAAGGAAAGAATTTGACATGCAATGCTTAGTAAGATGTACTCACTTAAGCTGGTGCAGGTTTTTTTTGGGGGGGGGTGGTTTCTTTTTTTACAGCAGTGCAGATTTTACAGTTATGAACGTTTTGCAGAATTACCTTCTTCCTCCTTTCATCTCATTCAAGGGCATCCATGGCTGCCATATGGACAAGAAATGTTCTTGAAATCGGGACATTCTTTTTGCATCATATAGAAGCTAGAGATAAGACAGCACTAGAGTCTATAACTTTTCCCCAGATACATTAGGAGGGCACTCCTCTGCCTAAATTAAGCTGCACTCTCTGTGCTCTTACAGAATAAAGTCAGGATTGTCTAGGCAAAATGATTCCCCTAGCATTAGAGGTAAATTCCCGTGTTTATTTCCTGCACAAAGAAAAATAGATTTCAGGCATATATAAAGACTTGTTATTATATTTGACTCCAAATTTTACCCCTAAATCTAAAGAATTAATATCCTTCCTGTTCACAGCAGCTAGACTAGTTTTTGCCCAACGATAGAAGGAAACTTCTAAAATACCAATAGAGGCTTGGATTAATAACATCTGGGGCACCTCACATACCATCAGCAACTAATCAAAGGCATCTCCAAAACATGATCTGGTCTCCCTTTTTCTCTTTTATTGAAGAAAAGGCTATTTTAAAGCCACCATCACCACAGAGGTGCCTGTGGAGGGGATACCAGTATATTGATGAAAATGTATTGTATCATAACTGTATTGTAACTTCTGAATAAATGTTTTAAAATTTGAGAGAGAGAGAGAGAGAGAGAGGTGTCCTGATGAAGCTTTGTAACATCCTGTCCTTGGTGTTTTGAGACTGTCTCAAGGCAAATCTAAAAAAAATGTAGTATAAACACCGACAACTAGGAAACACTGGCCTGCAAGCGCTCCAGTTGGAGAACAGCCTTTACCAAAGGTGTCATGGACTATGAAGACACTTGAACTCAGGACGCAAGGGAGAAACATGCTAAGAGGAAGGCATGCTTGGTAAATCCACACCGTGATCAACCCCTGCCTGGAAACCAATGTCCCCACTGTGGAAACACGTGTAGGTCCAGAATTGGCCTCCACAGTCACTTACGGACTCATTGTTAAAACTGTGTTTATGGAAGACAATCTTACTCAGCTATGAGTGATCACCAAAGAAGAAGGAAGTCTCACATCCAGTGACACACAAGGTTCTTGGATGTTGTCTGAGGACACTGTCCCAGGTTCTGGCTGCTATCTGGCCCACAGTCAGCTTGATCCTGCAAAGTCATCCTTCTGGTTTCTGACAACCTGTGCTCTGCTCTCCCTGTTTGGTGTGTGTGATGAGTTTGTTGTGTGTACCATTTCCACGGAAGATGTGTTATGTCATTTCTTGGGTTTGACTGGATTGTAGAACCTTGTAGTGGGTTTCTGTTTAACCTGCTCTTTATGGCACTGCTCATCAGTGTTACCCACTATATTAAATTGCAGGCTGCTATGTGCATAAAGACTGCATTGCTTGATTATCTCAACATGTTTCTAGTCCAACATTCTTTTCCCTGTATTGAGTAACCAGCTGTTTGTAGGGGCTCACAAGGAGGGCATAAAGGTTATATGCATAAATACATTTATAGGTTCCGTATATGGATGTACAGTGGATGAAGTGACTAGGGATTGGATATAATCTCTTATTAGAATCTAGTTCTGAAATCTAGTTTTGTTTACTATTGAATACTAGCCAGGTGGCTACTATTTGAAATAAAGACTACTGTTGTCTACTATCTATATCTACTACTAATGACCATTAGAGGCAGATCAGCTTGAGTGATGGGTTTGGATCAAATTCAAGGAACACTATTGGCTAATTATTTAATAATGTACTAGTATTTCTGGCTGCCCTTTTGTTTTTAATTGAAGTCAATGAGTCACAGACTGTTTTCATTGGTGACAATCAATTAGTTTCTGTGTACAGTACATATTTCAGATCTTTCCCCCCCCTCCTATTGATGCCAAGGCATTTGTGATGTGTTTCCATTTTGTCTAATTAATTTTCTTGTCACCCACAACGGTACTGCTAGTCTTTCCACAGCATGACTGAATGTTTCATCAAAACATATTGAACAGAGCAAATTAAGATGCTTATTCATTATATTCACCCTTGTCCTTTAGCAGATCTCTGAAATGCATTTCGTTCATGACAATCAACTCAGTCTTATGATCCACTGGAAGGTCAAAGAAATTCTTCAGGGATGGGTTGCACTCAACAGGCAGTACAAAAGGACTAATGAACTTGGGGTCCCATGGGCATCAATGTGAAAATTTTGTAGATGCCTATTGATTTCAATGGAAACTAAGTTCATCTGGATCCAACCTCATGTGTACTCCAAGATCAGCACGACAATTAACACAACACTTGTGGTAGGCTGTCCCTAGTGAAGCATGCCCACCACTATTCTCCATCTATTTTTAGGCACCGAAATATTTTTCTCTTTCCCTAGATTTTTAGCCTCTGCTCTGAAGGGTGGTGTTGTGGCCTTTTTTCTTTTTTAGCAGAGTGGGATTACTAGGCCCTGATCTATTTTGTCTGTTTAGCTGAGTTTTTACTGGATGCTCTTAACTGGTTTTAATGCAAGTTGCTTTGGCTCACTCTGTGAGAAAAGCATCTAATACAGTAAGCAGCTAATTAAAATAAAATAAAGAAATGATAACATTAGAAAAGCCTTGCTGGATCAGGCAAAAGATCTCTCTAGTCCAGCATCCTTTTCTCACAATAGCCAACCAGGTGTCCATGGGAAGCTCACAGGCAAACAGTGGAAGAAACATTCAGAACTGAATGTTTCTATCCCATTCTCTTGAAAGAATATCCACAATCAGATAATGATTTCCATTAGTTCATCATTATTTGTGAAGAACCCTTGACTTATATCTGCTTCACAGAGAATTAATGAGCATTCGGGAAAGTAGCCTTTGTGGTCATAGAAAGCTGTGTGGCTTAGTTTTTATTATAATCATTATTAAACCTATTAGTCACCTGTCACCTAACAGGTCTCTAGGCAACTTACACCGAAGAACGTATACAGAAATACATTATAAAATAGAAAAGAATATATATATATATATATATATATATATATATATATATATATATATATATATACACACACACACACACCCCTTAACATTTCATTCAACATTTTTTTAAAGATTAAATACACAGCTCTCCATGACCTTGATAATAACACTGGCAGCAGAGTAACAAAAATACAGTGGTACCTCAGTCATGGTCTCTAGTTATCCAGTCCTCATTGAAATATGGAAACAGTGATATTGGAATATTAATAAAATTTTGTTATATACTGCCAGCAAATAAATAAATAGAAATATTTGTTATGATAGTGAGTGAAAGGTTACAAAACACTAAGCTAACTTAAAGGGTTTCTAAGTCAGTGTTTTTCAACCTTTTTCGGGCAAAGGCACACTTGTTTCATGAAAAAAATCACGAGGCACACCACCATTAGAAAATGTTAACAAATTTAACTCTGTGCCTATATTGACTATATATATAAAGTAATTCTCTTGAATAGGAATCAAATAAACACAATTTTTCCCACGGCACACCAGGCAACATCTTGCGGCACACTAGTGTGCCACGGAACAGTGGTTGAAAAACACTGTTCTAAGTAACTAAGTTTTAAAAGTGAAGAAGATACCAATTTGTTTTACCTTGACTTCAGTTGGTTTTACATTAAAAAATGCTGGAGTACAAAGAGATAATGTATTGGAGAAATTTGCTTTTCAGACACAATAGAATTTGTAAATCTCTCTCTCTCTCCCCAACCCCCCCCCCATTGTGGTCCAATTCTTTACCTAAGTAAAAAAAATCACAGAACAGGTAGTGATTTCATTCATAGTTGTTATATGAACATAGTTGTGTGTGTGTGTGTGTAATGTCTTGTTAGCTTTGTAGCTTAGGAGAGGGAGGTTCTGTATTATTTTAGTGATGGATTGTTATTGCATTATCAGATAACCACAGGCATCTCAGTAACTCAAGCATCCTGCCAACATGCTGTGACTTGACATCATTCGCAGTAGGTATATTTCTGATGTATGATTCTGTGCCATAGTTCCAGCTAATCAGCATTTTTACTACCAGAGAGTAATATCCCTTTCTGAGCTTGGGCTTGCTGAGGTGGCCACTCCACAAATTATATCAACAAAGCAGTGGTGGAACAAGAGTAAACAAAGGCAGTGGGTAACAATATTTCTTCCCAAATGCATACCAGAGGGGAGCTCCTTGAAAGGGATTTTGGAACCGCATCTATTGTTTTTGTCACAATAAGTCTCTCTCTCTCTCTCTTTTGTGTGTGACTTGTCTTCATGGATTAGGACTTTTATTTTCCACTTCACGCATATGGGACCATAAAAAAACAGTTGAGGCTTCATATGCCTCATTAAAGAGCCCTGTTTGATCTAAGAGTGCTTCCCTATTTGTTTAGTAAATAATTTCATAGCTTACAAAAGCAAATTAGAGTAACCATACATCGTTTGGAGGATCCCATAAATGTTATATTTGGAGACTGTGCTTAATTAAAAACACACGGAAAAAGATGCCCCTTCAAGGCCAGCCTCCACATTTGTGAGGTGAAATTTGCAACTGATGTTATCTCTTGAGCACATGCAGGCTTGTTGGCCAAGAGCTCTTATCTTCTTTAAAACATTTCCTTTATAAGTGAGGCCCTTTGGGAAGCTGCTGAATCTCATATTTTCCTTAGAATTAAAACTACATCCCACATACAGTAATGCTGCTGTTGTTTGCCATCTGGATGGCCACTGTGGGAACAAGAGGCTGGACTAGATGGGCCATAGGCGTGATCCAGCAGACTATTCTTATGTTCTTGTGCTGTTTATTTTTTTTATTTTAACTGCACATATAACAGAAAGAAAAGTAAAGAAGGAGAGCAACATCCGCTCAGTAAGGATCACCCATCAATCCTGATTTAGTTAGGTTGCAAAGATGTAACACATCAGAAATGTGCATGTTATGCTTGCGCAGGAGCCAAACTGCTGCTCACGTGTATGTTTTATTACATTAGTAATGATGCTGATGGAGAGAGACAGCTTGACTGTAGTAGATATATAGGCAAAATCGCTTGGTCCTACTTGAGTGTTGATTGGTGGTTGCTTGGGTTTATGACAATGGTCTTGTGCCTCAATAATAGTTTTTCAGATGGTGATTGAGTTTCCTGTAACTCATATCTTCAGGCTCAGCAAAGGGGGGCATATTTGTGTGCCAAGACCCTGTGGAGTAAATAACAAAACAAGAAACAGCATATAGGTTTATGGATTCAAAAAGGCCACAAGTTTCATTGGTTACAGGTGTGAATGGTTTGGCATCGACATTGGATATGGCCAAATAATTCCACTCCAGTCCATCTGCTAGGAGTGGATCTAAGGGCAAACCACCATTAGGGGAGGCCCTATGACCTACATCAAATAGAGATATCCCCCCAGGGGTCCCCATTGGAGTGCTATGGCCATCAGACAAAAGATACTTTTCCTGGATCCCTTTAACAGGATACGCTTAACCAAGGAGGGGCAGGCAGAGACTACAACCTCCCCTCCAGCCAAGACTAAGGCTGCCCAACCTAAATCCCACTGGTGTTGGCCAATTGCCAGCAGGCAGGCTGTCCAACTCCGGCCATTTGCTAGACCAGTGCCATGGCCCATGGTCTAGCCACAGCACCTCCCACCAAGGAAGGTGAGCAGACTTACCAAAACATTATCTAATATGTTAATGGACAATCTATCCCATACTTATACCCAGGATCAATAGCTAATGCAATCCTTTGGCCCAAACTACCTATCTTGTAAAATATCCAAGGTTGTAATATTAGGGGAGCTTAAAGTGCAATTGTCAGCTAATTTATTCAGCTGTAGTTCATGGGATTTATCCAGCAATAAGAGGCTTGATAGTAATAGCTTAACAGCCATTATAATTGTAAGGAAGAGAGGCTAACCAGTTGCTACCAGTGCGCTGACAAACTTGGCAGCCAATGTTCCCTGCTGGACTCAGCCCAGAAAAGCCTTCCACAAAGCCACCATCACATTAACAAGGCTACTTGTTCCTTGCCATGATTTCTCCACCAACTGCACTGTACAAATTAGCATTAAGCAAAGATGGTGAACAAGCAATTAAAGCAGCTGTGAGGAAGAACCCCGCAACCTCTGTTTGGAAAAAAGGCCTCCAGATGGGATTGCTTTCAAAAATATTGAACCATGTGGATCTTTAGAGGCCTCGCCACAGAAGCAGTTCAATTATTCATTCAGAGCAGAAACTGTTTTATTATATGTCTTTCAGTTGCAATGGTTAAATTGGAATGTGGGACATTGTACTCTCACTGAGGAGCTCATACTTGCATTTAGACTTTAATGTTTCCTGCCGAGTAGTAAAATAGTTGCCAACACCAGCTGGGTGAGACAGGAATATCATTAGCACATTTTTTTTGTTTTGTTTTTAATCTTCAAGGTTACTAAGAATCAGAGTTTCTGAGCCAGAAGTGAGAGTTGGAGGAAGGTAAAGTACTGTAAGGAAATTTATTTGCTTTGCAGCTATGTCTTTTCCACATTGATTTTAAAGTTTTAAAGCTCGATATACTTCATGAGAAATAACGGGTGCAGCGGGCAGGTGGAATTGCAGGGAAGAAATCATTACTCGATGTGCAAACTAGTCTCGCATAACTCACTGGCGTTCTGGTGGAGCATCACTATTATTCCTTCCTAAATCAGCGGCGTTGTAAGAAATTGCAATATGTATAACTAAGCTCACATCTTCTATGCATTTTTATGAAAACATCACTATGCGCTACCTTACTATGTGCTACTTTTGAGTTAAGACGGAGTCCCTGAGGATCTCTAGCAAAAGAGACTGAAGCCACATGTCTTTGATCGGTGAGAGCAGCTCAGTGCAGCCTGAGTAATCTCCAGCGCTGTGCTGAAACCTGTCCTGTTGTTTTCTGAGTGCTTTCTTCCGCTGCGAAAGAGCCTTCCATCTTGCCGCCTCTTTCTCAACACGCTACAGAATTTATTTAGAATTTCAGCGGGTATGAGGTTAAGCTTACCATATTGTTTCTAGTTATTGTTTCCTCTCCAGTCAATGTATTTCTAGCACTCTGTTACCTCCCAGTTGAACACACATCGATCTGAAAAAGCCCCATGGGATAAGTTACTTCATGATGAGGTCTTCCTGTGACTTTTGATTCAACCACTGAATTACTAAGTGACTAAGATTGGCGCAGGCATTGGTTTTTAGTAACCACCACCACCACCACCACACCATTAAAAAAATCCACCATGATTTCAATGATTTGTTTAAAAAGAGTTCATTTTAATAAAACACTGAGGAAGCATACAGTAGGCAGCACACATGCCTTCCCATGCTTATAGGAAAGCCCATCTCAGGATGTCATGTTTTTCCTCAGGGAATACGGGTACCAGAAATGGCTGCACAGTGCAGACCACTGGAAATATGATTTGAGGAAAAGTAAGGAAAGCACAACAAAAAGCCTCCATCCCCTCACCTCCCGATAATTTCACCAACATTTCCCTACCCTTTCACGATCTTTTTGAATGTGTATTACTGAAGGATTTTAACACACCTCTCAGAATCTAGTTTCAAATGCAGGTTTGTATAATCCAGTAGACAACTAAGTTTCAATCTGCACGTTAGTTTGAGAAGCGTGGGTCAGGTAATTGCACACAGGAATTTACAAAGATTAAAACCTTCAAGCATCCCTATCTACCGTTGTATCAGGCTGCATTCAAGTATCTAGAAAAAAACACACCATTGCGTATATACAGCAGTGTCTGTCAAGCCACTTAACTCCTTTAAATAACTCTTTAAGAAACCCTTATCTGAATTGTTGTAGCCATATAATTTCCTCATAGCTGTGCATCCTTGTGTGAGTTCTAGCATATGAAGGCCTGTACTCAGTTGGTGTCCTTTGTTGCTGTTAGTTAGCTTTCCCCAAATGTACAGAATGAAAAGACTGATGTCCTCTCCCAGCTATAACAAACTTCAGCGGTGCTCTTTTCCTCCCTCTTTGAAACTGATCAAATCAGGGCTCTTAAAAGAGTTCTTTTTTTTCATTATGACAACTGTTTTGAGCCCTGGTGACAAGAAGTTTAATACTGCAAGCAAAATATTAGGAGTTGTTGTTTTTGGTCTGTAGTGCATTTATAGCCTTGGGTGCCTGAAACCAGCTTATCTGGAGGATTCTGTTTATGTGGAAGAAATTGCTATGATCAATCACTGTATAGTAAGGGATCAAAGAAAGTGCTGAATCAAGAATTGTTTTTCATTGCACCTGTTCACTAAACCTCCCCCCCCCAAGAAAAACAAACCAACTTATGCAAGTAAGCTATTCTAAATGTTCCGAAAGGTACCAACAATCGATGGCTGGTTCTGTTCCCTATCTGGCAAAAAAATATGTTTTCAGGACATTTCCTCACCTCTGACATCCTATATTGTGTCATAAAACCAGAAAGATAAAAGTGTTTGTGGCTTCTAAGGTAGGAATGGGGGAGGAATCTGTTTCAAATGGATTTAAACATGGAGTTTGCTGGTTTCCGCCACCCTGCATCAGACCACCTCTTTTTTGTGCACCTACCTTTACCCCAACACCCAAAAAGCAGTCTCAAGAAACCTGGTTAAGGGGTACAAAGGTCATACAGTATTTATTAAAATATAACAAGTTAGATCATCTGCCAAATTAGCCAAAATTAGCCAAACTAGCTAAATTCTGGGTAGGGGAAATCAGTGCTTCCATGTGAGGGAAGCATCCCTTACCCCATGGCATGTAAGCATACAGGTTATGTGCTTCCCAGCCAAGGTGGGCTCAAATCCATCCCCCCTCCAAGAAGAGGAGAAAACCTCATGCCTCCTTTCCTTCTGGGGTGGGGAAGGCAAAGATCCCCCCCCCCCCACTGAAGGCAGGTATCACAATGTTTGAGGCGCTCAGATATTGTATAATTACATGCAAAAAAATTGTATATTGTACTACAATACATATAAAGGACCCAAACCCATTTTTCTGCAGCATGATTTTATAAATTTTATAAGTAAGGTCCAACAAATTCCTCAATTGCCTTGCTGATAATTTTATTTCCCAGAAGGTAGAAAAAGTATAGTGTCCAGATCAAGGGATGCTGCTCTATGCTGCCTTGGTCAGACCAAACCTGGAGTACTATGTCCTGTTCTGGGCACCACAATTTAAGAAGGATATTGACAAGCTGGAACGTGCGCAGAGGAGGGTGATCAAGATGATCAAGGGTCTGGAAACCAAGGCTTGTTATGAGGAACAGCTGAGGGAGTTGGATATGCTTAGCCTGGATTAGAGGAGACTGAGAAGAGATATGACAGCCATCTTCAAATATCTAAAGCTGTCACATGGGAGATGGCACAAACTTGTTCTCTCCTGCTCCAGAGGGTAGGACCTGAACCAATGGCTTCAAGTTATAAGAAAGAAGATTCCAAGTAAACATCAAGAAGAACTTGCTGACAGTAAGAGCTTCTCAACATTGAAATTGTCTCCTTTAGAAGGTGGGGGGGGGGTTCTCCTTCCTTGGAGGTTTTTAAGCAGAAGTTGTATGGTCATCCGTCATTAATGCTTTATTTCAGATTACTGTTTTGCAGGGGGTTGGATTAGATGACCCTCAGGTTCCCTTCCAACTCTACAATTCTATGAATCTATGTTATGTACCTTTTCTTAGTTATATGCATTGTTGTTGTTTTTAAAAAAATAGATGATTGAGCTGGCAAACTTTTCTGCAAAGGGTATCCCACAGCAATAAATTGTTGTGATATGATAAATTTACTACTTTTTATAATATAGATTTTACACTTTGAACAAACAGAAGTACAGTTTTGCAGATCAAGTCTGTTTCCCCAAGAACAAAGGTTACATTATAAGGGTGTGAGAATGGCAAAAACAGATTTTGCTACATCCCCCCATCACACATTTTATCTATAATTTGAGTGGAGGTGGGGGTATGAAAATCACAATTTAATTATTCCACGTTTTCAAGTTGTGAAATTTGTAGCTATGGTTACTGGCTCTAACAGAGGATTGTTGTGGATATATCTTAATTGTTAATAGCAAAGAGGGAGGCAACTATCCTGGGCAAAGTGTGAGGAAATGGGAGACCTTTAGAGGCCCTAAGCCAGGGGTAGACAACCTAAGGCCCGGGGGCCGGATGCAGCCCAATTGCCTTCTCAATCCGCCCTGCGGACGGTCCGGGAATCAGCGTGTTTATACATGAGTAGAATGTGTCCTTTTATTTAAAATGCATCTCTAGGTTATTTGTGGGGCATAGGAATTCTTTCTTCTTTTTCAAAATATAGTCCAGCCCACCACATGGTCTGGGGGACAGTGGACCAGCCCACGGCTGAAAAGGGTTGCTGAACCCTGCAAAGCACTTAAAAGATTTTGGTGTTCCCATATATATCCAATTCAAAACAATAATTGTAAAATATTGCCCTCTACAATTATACAATTGTATCATTTTATGAAGTTGAGCATGAATGAATCTTGCTTTTACATTTTTTGTTACAATGAACTTATTGCAGGAGCCTTTTCTGTAGAACCTGGTTCAGCTGCACCATATAGTCCATGGTAAATCCAGCAATGGAAAATTTCTGAGGTGCCCACCTTCCCTTGATGCCTAATAATAATAATAATAATAATAATAATAATAATAATAATGTGTGTCTGGAGGCGGTTGTTGGATGATGGCGGCTAACAGATTGAGGCTGAGTCCTGACAAGAGTCCTGACAAGTACTGTTTTGGGGGACAAGAGGCGGGCAGGTGTGGAGGACTCCTTGGTCCTGAATGGGGTAACTGTGCCCCTGAAGGACCAAGTGCACAGCCTGGGAGTCATTTTGGACTCACAGCTGTCCATGGAGGTGTAGGTTAATTCTGTGTCCAGGGCAGCTGTTTATCAGCTCCATCTGGTATGTAGGCTGAGACCCTACCTGCCTGCGGACTGTCTCGCCAGAGTGGTGCATGCTCTGGCTATCTCTCGTTTGGATTACTGCAATGCGCTCTATGTGGAGCTACCTTTGAAGGTGACCCGGAAGCTACAACTAATCCAGAATGCAGCAGCTAGATTGGTGACGGGGAGCGGCTGCCGAGACCACACAACACCAGTCTTGAAAGACCTACATTGGCTCCCAGTACGTTTTCGAGCACAATTCAAAGTGTTGGTGCTGACCTTTAAAGCCCTAAATGGTCTCGGTCCAGTATATCTGAAGGAGCATCTCCACCCCCATCAATCTAACCAGACACTGAGGTCCAGTGCCGAGGGTCTTCTGGTGGTTCCCTCACTGCGAGAAGCCAAGTTAAAGGGAACCAGGCAGAGGGCCTTCCTGGTAGTGGCATCCGTCCTGTGGAATGCCCTCCCACCAGATGTAAAAGAGAACATTGTATTTTGATATTTTGTTGGAAGCCGCCCAGAGTGGCTGGGGAATAAATTATTTATTTATTTATTTATTTATACATACCCCACCCATCTGGCTGGGTTCCCCCAGACACTCTGGGTGGCTCCCAACAGAATATTAAAAACACTAAAAACTTCCCTAAACAGGGCTGCCTTCAGATGTCTTCTAAAAATCAGATAGTTGTTTGTTTCCTTGACAGCTGGTGGGAGGGCATTCCACAGGGTGGGCACCATTGCAGAGAAGGCCCTCTGTCTGGTTCCCTGTAACCTCACTTCTTGCAGTGAGGGAACCACCAGAAGGCCCTCAGTGTCCAAGCTGAACGATGGGGGTGGAAACGCTCCTTCAGGTATACTTATTTTGCTTAATAGTTCATCCTGCCCTGGTAGACTGGGCATGGCTTAGAGTAGGGTACCGGTAGCACCATTACTTGGATGAAAGAGTTTCCATTTAAACTGGAAAAAGTTGGCCAAATCTTTTTACTTCATGCTTAATCGTTTCAGATTCTCAGGAAAGCAGAAGCCACCGTTCTAAGTAGACTGCTCATCATCGCCAGAGCGGGGGACGCCTTGTTGTTGTTGTTGTTAATGCTGCGTGACAGTTCCCTAGCAGTAAATGGATCATAGCCTAAGCAAAGGAGAGCAAGAAGTCTCTGTCTTATTTCATATCATCCAACATTTTGCAAATGAAGTGTTGCTTGTGACACTCCTGCTCTCATGCTGTCTGAAGTCCATCTGCACTAGTGTGCATTACAGAAAGCCATTTCATGAGCCACATTCATTGATATGAAAACAAGGTGGTGTTAACCATGCTTTGTTGTTGTTTTTAGTCGTTTAGTTGTGTCCGACTCTTCGTGAACCATGTTTTAGGAGAACATAATTGTCTCATAATATCCTGCCATGGCTCAGAATATACCTGAGCAGTTCCCAAACACAAAACAACAGGCTCTGTGCTGCATTGTTCACGTACCTGCATTCACGTGCCTGTGTACCAGAGAACAAATACAACTATCTCCACCCAACTCAGTGATTTCACCCTTAGAGAGCCAGTGGAAGCAGCTAAATGCTAAAGAATGACACTGTCACATCTCCCAAAGGCAGAGAATGGGAACTGTGATTTACCTGGAACAAATAGCACACAAAAAAGGAGACTATCCCTAGTTGCAGTGCATGCTATTTGCCAAATATAATATGAAACTGCAACTTTTGCAAGCTAACTGCAAGCCACAGGATCAGGCTAGTGAAAACAAATCACATTGGGTTGAATACTACTGGTATTACTCGATCAGTTAATACGTCCATCTTGTAGAAGCCACAGATAACGCATTTGAGATGAGGCAATCAGTAAGGATCAATTTAAGTTTGTAAAGCAGTTTAGTATGAAAGGTACTATATCATCTGCAGCATACTTGCTGGAGGGATATAGACTAGCTGATTTGTTAGCCTTTCCTCCACTCAACTGAATGTAACAATACAATTTGGCTCCCTGTCAGCTCAAGTTGTTAATACTGAGACCCCCCAAAGTAGCTGATATTCAGCACAGAAGCACCTGCTGGCAAAGGACGGATGGACACAATGAGATTATAAATTGTGGACAACCCCAGAGTCGTCCGCAACTGGACCTAATGGTCAGGGTTACCTCTACCTCCTCTACCTTTTAAATATATTTAAAGTCATTAGGATAATAGCTAAAAATTGTGAAGTTTGAACATGCACTAGTGCTGTTAGCAGTGAAAGGAGGAATTGGTTGAGTTCTTTGGTGCATCCCAATTATAGCAGAGTCTTAATTATTAATCTTTACGGTCCACAAACCTCCCTCTAAGCACAGTCTCTGGTGGATCTTTCCGCAGGGCCTGCAAAACGGAGCTGTTCCACCAGGCCTTTGGTTGTGGTTCAGTCTGACTCCCCCTTCCCTTTCATAAGAACTTGCATGAAAGTGGCCTCCCAATTTTTCTCACAGGCCCATATAGGTTCAGCACAAACAGTTGGGCCTGGTGAGCATTTAAGGTCCCCAACCCTAATCTGTGGGTTGCCATCTGATTGGATTTTATTCTGATCCTGATCTGATTTTAGGATGTATTTTAATTGATTGTCTGATTTTATGTTAATGTGTTTATACATTTGAGGTTAGCCGCTTTGAGCCCAGTTTGTTGTTGTTGTTGTTGTTGTTGTTGTTGTTGTTGTCTAGGACTGGTGCCTGATTTGCAGGGCTTCTTGCCTTTTGAGCCCCATGGTCCTTTTTTCTTCTTCTAAAAGTCATCAGAATGTTCCTTTCCCCTTAATTCAAGAATGCTAATGAGGGGAAACAATTATAATGCTAGGAATTCATGTTAAAGGATCAACACATCCCCAGATTTATACATGATTGCTGAAACTAGATTGCGGAGCTGCATTTTTAGACAGGCTTGAGGGTAAGTTTCATTGAGCTCAACAGGTCTTCTGAGTAAACAGTCATAGTGTTTTGCTGTTCTCCATCCAGGTACAAGGGTAGTTAGGAAACCAGTGCAGCATATCAGGACAAGGGCATAACTATTCCAATCTTGTCACAAAATCAGAGCTTTTCATTTTTGCAAAACGAATCAGACATATTTCTGATTTCAACATTGCTTTCGGAAAGACACTTGAAAGGACAGGGACTGACCAGATGACATAATTAATAGGCTCTAGGACAACTGCTAAATTAAACATTTGAGGATATTGCCTAAACCTAATTACATAATTTAGTGAACATTGAAATGAAGGTAATCTCTTGAAAGGGAAATTTATCCCTTTGCTTTTTTAAAAGTTCTCTTTCACATACAATGGTTGGTGGCAGCAAGGTCAGCACAGTTTAGCAATTTGCCAGCTTCTGTCAAGCAGATACATTAGTGAACCTTGATCTCTGTGAAATATAAATTGAGAGAACATTTTCTGATGTTCTGCATTATAATGAGAAAAGGGCTCGGATCTCTCGTTTTGTTTGATGCCGGTAGTGGTCTACTATTTGCTTTCAGCAAATACTATTTTCGCTGACAGTTTAACATTCTCTGTGTGACTAATCCGCCTCCCCAAAACAGACATGCTCTGTCAGTTCTAGATGATATGATATTCCTCTTCTCAAATGTCAGCTCCCCAAGCCAGCATTTTCTTTCTAACTGCAAACATTAATTGATTAAGCATTATGTGAGTAACTGCTTAATGGCTTGATTGCAGATTAAAAACAAAGCTCTGATTAATTGGAAATGACCAGCTGGGATCTTGCAACGCTCCTTGTTCCCTGCTTCTTTCTCTGTCTATCTGCATTTCTCCCCTTCTTCAGCCCACAGGTTTTAGTAAAGGGACCCCTGACTGTTAGGTCCAGCCACAGACAACTCTGGGGTTACGGCGCTCATCTCGTTACGAGGGAGCCGACGTACAGCTTCCGGGTCATGTGCCAGCATGACAAAGCCGCTTCTGGCGAACCAGGGAAGCGCACGGAAATGCCGTTTACCTTCCCGCTGGAGCGGTCCCTATTTATCTACTTGCACTTTTGGCGTGCTTTCGAACTGCTAGGTGGGCAGGAGCTGGGACCGAGCAATGGGAGCTCACCCCACCGTGGGGATTCAAACCGCCGACCTTTTGATCAGCAAGCCCTAGGCTCTGTGGTTTAACCCACAGCACCACCCGTCCTTCAGTGCCTTGGACAGTATAATTCCTTCATTGCTGCCTGCATGCTTAGGCTCTTTTGTTAACTCTTTAGGTGGTATTAAACTATATTTTGCTCAGAGTACATCTATCAGACCTAACATAGTCATGTTCATTAATTTCACTGGTCTTTGCCCCAAAGCACCCCCCAAATAAAGAGATCAAGCAGCAGAAATCCTGAAGAGAGCAGCTTTCTGTCAGTTTAGAAAATACTGAGCTAAAGAGACCAATGGTTCTGCGCAGTGTAAGGCAGCTTCCTTAGCAATAACCATGAAAGAATGAAAGAAATGAAAGACAAGAAAACGAACCCTACATTCCCATTAGAAACATTTGAGAAGAAAATGTCTATTGACCTTGTTAGTCCAGCATAGCATATAACTGCTTTCAGTTGAGCAGCCAAGGTGTGAACTGTATTCTGCTTTTCAACTTGGCAAGGTATCAAGTCCAGAACCTTAGATACAACTGTTTAAATGATAATAGAAACCTTTAAAGGGTTCACTCATCTGGAGCAAAAGTACTTTCAAGGAGAGCTGCATTTTCACTTTTCTTAATCCTGTCCCATCCCCCATCCCCCGACACTACGTTTTCTCCAAATTGGCTGGGAAATAGGGATTTTCCTTAAATTTTCATAAAGGTCATTTTTTCAGTCATTCAACATAGCCATTTGCCTCTCTACAGACCAATAAGGAGATATCTCACACAATAAGTGTGAGATACTGTGCAACAGGCAATTACTGTGCAGATAATATATTATCATGATGTAGGTAAAGGTAAAGGACCCCTGGACAGTTAAGTCCAGTCAAAGGCGACTATGGGGTTGCGGTGCTCATCTCGCTTTCATGCCGAGGGAGCACTAATCAACATTAATTGTGCAATCTGAATTTGCTGGTATGTGATTGAATCCCACCTGAGCAGAACTGGGAGAGTCCTGGAAAAAGAGACCAGTTTGTTGGTTTTGATCAACCTGTGCTTTAGAGAGATTTTACATTTTGCACCTGATGGACCCTTTGGGGTGTAACTATAGAAGCTGAAGCAATATTAAGAAAAAGAAAAAGAGTATTTCTTATGGTTGCCCTTTGCTCAAAGTTGGACATCTGTCAGTACAACTAAAATATACATGCATTTCTGAAAACTGAGATGCTTCCCTAGAAATTATGTTTGTGACAGGGGATGCATTCAGCTGCAAACTACTTTTTGACTGGAGAGCAGATCCTCCCACATAATTACAAAGAGTCTCTTATACGGAGCATGCAATCATCTGCATTATTATTATTACACTTTTGCATGCTTAATTTTATGATGCAGTGACTATATATTTGTGAATAAATCCTGCTTACAGTATTTTAATAAATTAAAATGTCATAATTTTATAAACCTGTTATCCTTCTTTGTCAGATTAATTACAGAGGACTTAGAGCGGAGGAACTTTTGTTTGGCTGTGTTTGTTGACAATTTGATTCAATAATTGACCTCCAGCCTACAAGATGAGGCAAAATTGAATCACTAAAAAGGACAGTGAGTGACTCACCATATTAATATATTTTATTCTGCGGTAGAAGACAAACTGAAAATAAAATTCAGACTGTCTCTATTCACCATAGTTTTAAAGGTGGTTTTAAAGATGCACCAGCCATTGGATCCTGAGTTGGCTTTACTGCCGTCACATGACAGCATCAGGACCAACCAAGGCTGGTGCCATAGTCTGCTAGGATAGCCTCACCTTCTATCCTAGCTGCCATGCACAACAGGGCTGGGAATACAGTGATGGTCCTGCTTCTCCATAAAGCCCCACTAGGGTGAGGGAGAGGTCAGTATTGCACTCCAAGAGTGCTTCTGTAATGGATGTGGATCGCTGCCATTCAAGTTCACACAGGAGAACTTGATGGTGGATTGTTCCTAAAAGTTTCTAACCATGTGAGTAGGGAGTTTAGGTTTTAAACGCTGGCAGAACTTACAACACAATCCTATGCATCTTTACTTCCATTTAGTAAATGTTAAGTTTTTTTGTAATTTCCTCTGCCGCCAATTAAAATAGACTGCAGCCTGTCGAGGCTGAGTTGTTGGTAGCTGTCCAAAGGAGCTGGAAGCTTATGTCATGGAGTCAAAATTGAATGCCCTATAAGAACTGAAGAACCTCCTGAAACAAAACAGAATCAGGAAGGCCAGGAAATCTTTTAGCCTAACCAAGAAGTCCTATGTAACCCTAGTGTGGGAAGGGCCAATCTGGAATCTGAGAACCATTCACTGCCCAACTCACATGGGGCAGTTGTAGGCAGAAACAAGCTTTAGCGTTTTCATCCTCTCTGTTGCGAACAGCAATGGTAGTTTTACTATTCTCTGATGCGATGACCAAACCAATGAGCGGAAAATAGCAGGTGTTTATTATAGGAGCCATTGCTGCACAGCACTCACTACTCACAATGCAAAAGTCTTCTGCATCTTCATTACAGTGGTACCTTGGGTTACATACGCTTCAGGTTACATACTCCACTAACCCAGAAATAACGCTTCAGGTTAAGAACAGAAATCGTGCAGCGGCGGCACAGTGGCAGGGGGAGGTCCCATTAGCTAAAGTGGTGCTTCAGGTTAAGAACAGTTTCAGGTTAAGTACGGACCTCCGGAACGAATTAAGTACATTACCAAAGGTACCACTATACAGCCTTTGTGACTCCTGACACAAAACCTGGGTTGAAAATGTGCTCTGGGTGGCCATAAGTCCTCTTTTTCCAGGACACACCCATGGGTAGAGTCGCCATAGCCATCCATAGTTAAAAGCAGAAGTTGGCAAATGTGCCTTCTGTTTTTGCTCTTTAAAATATGGCAACTCCAGTTGAAATGGTTCAGAAAGTTCTTATCTGGGAAATCATCTGAGGGTTTTCTTATTCAGGCTCTGTTGGAAAACTTCAGAAGGTAAAGCTGGATAATATTTTGAGGAATACCCTCCCCCCCCTTAACAAATAACATGGAGCATTAAGCAAGGCCATTTTGGAAAAAGGCAAAATGTGGTGTGTAACTATCTTGCATGCCTACAAACTAGACCACGCTTGATCCTTGGTATCTATTGTTATAAAAAATCTCAGGTAGTATGGAGGGGGGGGCCCTGCTTGAAGTCTAGGGGAGCTGCAGCCCATTAGAACAGACAATATTATGCTGGAGGATTTTTTTTTTAAATCCTATTTTATTTTGAAACATTTTTAATAACCAGTTGAAGCTGCACACAAATGGACTCTCAAAGTTCTCTATCCTAATGTGGGCATAAACACTGTGGGGGGCATTTCACTGAATTTCTCCAGAGGATATTCTCCAACAGTTTCATGGTGCTAGGGTTTTCGATTAGCAATAGGCATGCCACAGCTCTTTTCATTAATCCTAAGGTTTGTTATTATTCCCCTGCCACTGGACAGCAGGGAGAGGAATTGAGACTGGTACACACACACACACACACACACACACACACACACACACACACACACACGAGAAATAGAGAACATTCAAAGAAAATTCTGCATTGTGGCCTATTTGGAGTAGGATGTGAGACAGAAAATTCTCTGACATTTTCTCAGAAAAGGTATAAGTACTTTTATTTATACTCAGCGGTAATATAAATATTTCACATAATGAATACATAAATAAATGATCCTTTAAATTTTAAAGTTTATTTTCCATATTTATATGCCACCCATAAAAACATTCTCAGGGAAACTTACAAGAAGTATATAAAGGAATTAAAAATACATAGAATAAAGCAGATCAACATATTAAACTAGCAAATTAACTGGCAAATATAAAACAAAGGAGAACTTGAACAAGTGGACGGGACAGGTGATCCACTGGGTCTTCAATTCTCTCTGAAGGTTTTAGTGACTTTGGAATTTTGTTGTTGTTACTGTTGCCCTAACACAAAGAGTAGAATAGATATTCTCGGGGGGGGGGGGGTTGTTTTTGTTTTTTTAAAAAAACAACAACACCAAGAACAATTTATGATGCATATGTATTCTCAGTCACGAATGCCAGTGCTGGCATGTTGCAAATTATTTCAAACTTTCTTTCTGCCTTCTACTGTTCCTGGTTTGCTTTGTTTTTTCATGCAGCAGTGGGGAGGCTTGAGGCCAACCTATTCAGTTTCATTAGCAGAAACTGTCATCTCTTGGATGCAGACTCCAGCTATGTGGGGCGATGAAGACCTCTGGTGGAAATCTGGGTTCATTTATAATTATATTCTCCAAGGTCCTATTTCTACAGCATGTGCTCAATATTGCAATAATACATTCAACGTGGGCTGGAAGAAAACTCAATATAACTCAATATAAACCTCAGCATTTGGGCTGGGGGGGGGGAACGTGGCCTTTTCATTCCACAGGACATTTCAGCAAATAGGTGAAGAGGGTACAAGGTGACAGCCAGGAAATTAAGCTTAGAGTAAGAAGTGAGGTGAGAGACACATTTACTTTTGCCATTGCCATTGCATTTCCTTTCCCTTTTCTTCTTTTCTTTTTGCTGATCCTTTTTTGCTCCTGGACAGTGAAAGTTTAACTTTGATATGGAACCTAATCATAACGGAGTAGCATTTGTTTATCTCAGTTGAGGGTATTATCCCTTTGTTCACAATCAGAATATTTCTTCTCTTAGCTCTGCGTCAGTGTGGCAGTGGGATTATTTTTCAGGAATGTTATTTACCTCAGAGGTTGATTCAGAGGTACACCACTCCTCCCACAGATGATTTTCACCTTTCCAAACAACCCTATCCTGGGCTCTTCTGTCACTCTCACCAAATTATTTTATTGCTTTTTCTTTCATACATCAAAGAGGGCTGGTTTCAAGTTTGAGAGCATGTCCAGTACTGTGAACTCAGCTATACAATCACAAATAAAACCTTTTAAGTGCAATATACAATGTGACGATGGTGAGCCTCATGGAAATTCAATGTATTTTTTAAAAAACACGTTTTTTTAAAAAAGCATGTTCAGAAAGCATTTTTATATGTGTGTAGATTCCTGCATCCCCACATCTCCAATGAGCCTTGACCAGCTTACCTGGTGATGATAAATGGTAGAGGCAACCACATTCTCAAGAGCATTGGATGACTTGGAGCTCACCGTTCAAATTTCCCACAACCCCCTAGGTTATTTTACACAGACACCTCTCCTCCATCCAGGCAAACAAGAAGCATCATCAGAGCTCAAGGGCACATTGTAGCCAAGAAAAATCACTTAAAGTGGGTAAAAAGCAGAGCCAGAGAGCAATGTGGCCTTGAGTGAAGTAGTGTGGCTGAGAAGGGGATGTGATCTGGGGACAGTTGTAAGGGCCAGCTAGAGACTCCTGGAGGGCCACTTTCATTCCCCATGCCCAAGGTTCCCAATTTCTACCCTAGAGCTATCCTGTACTGGGAACACTCAAGTCACTGCAGGAAATCAAAATGGTGGTCCAAGCCACCATTATTTTCACCAGAGCCTCAGAAAAGACGAGTCCCCAAAAGGTTTCAGTGGTAAAAGCATTGACAGCTGCCCAAGGATCCTGGATTCTGATGCCTGTTGTGCCTGAAGCCCATTATTATCCATTCAGAAAGCCTGTATTTGGTTTATATATGCAGCAGAATAAAGGTAGTAACTTGAGGAGCTACAATGCCAGGGATTGGCAAACTTTTCAGCTCATGGACACTATGCACACAGCATCACATGGAATACTTCTTTAAATTTCTGCAATGGGAAGGGTACCGTGTGGGCACATTGAAAAGCCTTTATCATCTAATTCATGTGTAGAACAGATCTGAATAATGTTTGACAGTGATTGAGATATTACTTTGAATCTTTGGCAGTCTTCTTTCCAGAACTCAAGCAACAACAGATTCTATTTTCTGATCACAGACCTTGTGGCATCACAAAGCTTGTGGCAAAGCTTTCAGGGAAAAAATGGAAAGTCATAAGCAAATATGAGTGTAATGCTGGATTTCACAAGAGGCCGATGTGGTATAGTAGTTGGAGCATTGGACTAGAGCCTTGAAGACCAAGGCTCAAATCCCCACTTGGCCATGAAGCTCACTGGGTGACCTTGGGCCAGTCACTACCTCTCAGCCTAACCTACCTCACAAAACTGTTCTGGGGATTAAATGAGGTGGTGAACTATTCATGGCACCTTGAGCTCCTTGGAGATAAAGGTGGGGTATAAATGAAATAAAGAAACAATGAGTACACTGTAGCAGGGGTAGGCAGCAGATGCTGGAAGACTGGTGACTTTCTAGTAGAGCACATTGTGTTGGAATTCATGCAAAGAATACTCAACTAGGTGGGCCTTGTTTTCACCCAACAAAGCACTTCATATGCTCTTAAGCAAGAGTGCATTTTCAGAATCACTTAAAACAGATTAGCTGTGGCATAAGTTATAGGAAACCATTCTGTACTCTTGCTTTGCAAATCTAAAACGTATCAGTGAATTAAAGGGGTTGTAATCACACACACAAAAGCACCATTCAAGACTGAAGTTAGCCTCCCACTGAGCTGGGGCACGCACACAGTGAAACTTTGCGACAACCGGTCATACACAACCTGTTTCGAGTACATTCAGTCTGGGACATCATTTTTTTGTGTATTGGAGATATTTCTGAATGAATTTAAAAGCATATCCACACATGCCCATGTGCACAGGCTTACCAGTTTTTTTAAATAATATATTGAATCTGTCATGTTATTATTTAGGAGACTCCAACAACTGTTGCTCTTGGGTTATTCAGATGGATGCATTTTTAATGTGTTAAGCTCATACATACAATATGTTAATTTCCTGTAAGATCCATAATTATCTTTCTAAGAGTCTGTTATGTCCACCAGCAAGTGAATATCAGCATGAGAAGTTAAATTCTGAATTCTGAAAAGTTTAAAAAACAAAAATATGTCGAGATATTCCATGGATTTCCATAGAAACTTAAGTCACATTTTTCCTAAATTGGACTTGTGTCATAATAGTTGGCTTTCTATTAAAAGGCAGTGCCATAAATTAGAAATCATTACATGGACAACAACAACAAATAGATTTTATTACAATATTAGTGCAGGACAATTCCAGTTGATATACTATCCTATATCCCCACCCCCACCCCAGAAATTGCAGGTTCATGAAAAACAAAGAAAACCTCAGGACTTAAATGGATTCACTCCTTTCTTTGTTTTCAAGTCAGCAGGAAGAACAAGAGCTAATTTATGTTTACAGTGACTCAGTTTGATTAAAAAGTCATACTTCACCAACTCTGAAGATGCATTTCTGAACATCCCCCTTTCCATTCAATTAATTCCAAGTGATGTTTGCCCAGAAAATGTAGAGCATGTTTAACTGCAATAGAGATAATGCTAAAGCAAGCAATCCCCGTTTAAAACTTAGCCTTACTTCTGTCAGCAATCTTGCAAGAACATTACACCTTGGGTTCCTCATTAATATTGTTCTACATTAGCCTAATGTAGAACTAAGTAATGTGTCATGAATCCAAAATGAGCATGCAAACATCAAGCATTTTATGTTAGGTAGATTTCAAATGACCTTCTGCACTTCCTTTCTAGCGAGATTCAGATAACTCCCCCCACCCCTTTCTCCAGACAGTGAGCTTCTGTAAAATGTCTGTTGTAAAGCAAACTGATGAATCGATCACAGGACTCCCTGTGTTAATTTAGTCTCTGTACATGCTCAAAATGTGATTTGCAAATTAGAGTTTATAAGGCAAAGAATGTATTTTTATTATTATACCGATCAGTGCAAAGAAAGTAAAGATGAAACCTGTTCCATGTCAGACCAGTAGCAATTATTTAAATAATTGTATTTGAGATGCATTATGTAGAATCATGGGTTATGTCCAATGGTAGTGGTACTCAGAGTAGACCCATTGAAGTTTTGGACATAACTAAGTTAGGTTTTTCCACTTTTGTCCTTAATTGTGGTAATCTTTGTACGAAATGTTCCTTTCATATCTCCAATTTTCTTGAATAAATCTCTGGTTTTTCCCATTCTGTTATTTTCCTCTATTTCTTTGCATTGCTCGTTTAGAAAGGCCCTCTTGTCTCTCCTTGCTATTCTTTGGAAATCTGCATTCAATTTCCTGTATCTTTCACGATCTCCTTCGCATTTTGCTTGTCTTCTCTCCCCCGCTATTTGTAAGGCCTCATTGGTCAGCCACTTTGCTTTCTTGCATTTCTTTTTCATTGGGATGGTTTTCGTTGCTGTCTCCTGTATAATGTTACGAGCCTCCATCCACAGTTCTTCAGGTACTCTATCCACCAAATCTAAATCCTTGAACCTGTTCTTCACTTCAACTGTGTATTCATAAGGAATTTGATTTAGATTGAATCTTACTGGCCCAGTGGTTTTTCCTACTTTCTTCAGTTTAAGCTGGAATTTTGCTATAAGAAGCTGATGATCTGAGCCACAGTCAGCTCCAGGTCTTGTTTTTGCTGAGTGTATAGAGCTTCTCCATCTTTGGCTGCAGAGAATATAATCAATCTGATTTCGATGTTGCCCATCTGGTGATGTCCATGTGTAGAGTCGTCTCTTGTGTTGTTGGAAAAGAGTGTTTGTGATGACCAGCTTGTTCTCTTGACAGAACTCTATTAGCCTTTGCCCTGCTTCATTTTGATCTCCAAGGCCAAACTTGCCAGTTGTTCCTTTTATCTCTTGACTTCCTACTTTAGCATTCCAATCCCCTATAATGAGAAGAACATCCTTCTTTGGTGTCATTTCTATAAGGTGTTGTAAGTCTTCATAGAATTGATCAATTTCGGTTTCTTCAGCACTGGTAGTTGGTGCATAAACTAACAGAACCTAACAGAACCTAACAGAACCTAACAGAAGCAGAAGACATCAAGAAGAGGTGGCAAGAATACACAGAGGAATTATACCAGAAAGATATGGAGGTCTCATACACCCCAGGAAATGTGGTTGCTGACCTTGAGCCAGACATCCTGGAGAGTGAAGTCAAATGGGCCTTAGAAAGCCTTGCTAACAACAAGGCCAGTGGAAGTGATGATATTCCAGCTGAACTATTTAAAATTTTAAAAGAGGATGCTGTTAAGGTGCTGCACTCAATATGCCAGCAAGTTTGGAAAACTCAGCAGTGGCCAGAGGATTGGAGAAGATCAGTCTACATCCCAATCCCAAAGAAGGGCAGTGCCAAAGAATGCTCCAACTACCGCACAATTGCACTCATTTCACACGCTAGCAAGGTTATGCTTAAAATTCTACAAGGCAGGCTTAAGCAGTATGTGGACCGAGAACTCCCAGAAGTGCAAGCTGGATTTCGAAGGGGCAGAGGAACCAGAGACCAAATTGCAAACATGCGCTGGATTATGGAGAAAGCCAGAGAGTTCCAGAAAAACATCTACTTCTGCTTCATTGATTATGCAAAAGCATTTGACTGTGTCGACCACAGCAAACTATGGCAAGTTCTTAAAGAAATGGGAGTGCCGGATCACCTCATTTGCCTCCTGAGAAATCTCTATGTGGGACAAGAAGCTACAGTTAGAACTGGATATGGAACAACTGATTGGTTCAAAATTGGGAAAGGAGTACGACAAGGCTGTATATTGTCTCCCTGCTTATTTAACTTATATGCAGAATACATCATGCGAAAGGCTGGACTGGATGAATCCCCAACCGGAATTAAGATTGCCGGAAAAAATATCAACAACCTCAGATATGCTGATGATACTACCTTGATGGCAGAAAGTGAGGAAGAATTGAAGAACCTTTTAATGAGGGTGAAAGAAGAGAGCGCAAAATATGGTCTGAAGCTCAACATCAAAAAAACTAAGATCATGGCCACTGGTCCCATCACCTCCTGGCAAATAGAAGGGGAAGAAATGGAGGCAGTGAGAGATTTCACTTTCTTGGGTTCCATGATCACTGCAGATGGTGACAGCAGTCACGAAATCAGAAGACGCCTGCTTCTTGGGAGAAAAGCTATGACAAACCTAGACAGCATCTTAAAAAGCAAAGACATCACCTTGCCAACAAAGGTCCGTATAGTTAAAGCTATGGTTTTCCCAGTAGTAATGTACGGAAGTGAGAGCTGGACCATAAAGAAGGCTGATCGCCGTAGAATTGATGCTTTTGAATTATGGTGCTGGAGGAGACTCTTGAGAGTCCCGTGGACTGCAAGAAGATCAAACCTATCCATTCTCAAAGAAATCAGCCCTGAGTGCTCACTAGAAGGACAGATCCTGAAGTTGAGGCTCCAGTACTTTGGCCACCTCATGAGAAGAGAAGAATCCCTAGAAAAGACCCTGATGTTGGGAAAGATGGAGGGCACAAGGAGAAGGGGACGACAGAGGATGAGATGGTTGGACAGTGTTCTTGAAGCTACTAACATGAGTTTGGCCAAACTGCGAGAGGCAGTGAAGGATAGGCGTGCCTGGCGTACTCTGGTCCATGGGGTCACGAAGAGTCGGACACGACTGAACGACTGAACAACAACAACAACAACAAAGTTAGGTTTATTAATTTCAATGGGTCTACTCTAAGTAGAGCTTAGTTGGAGACAACCCAGTGGAATTATCTGCATCTGTCTCTTAGTTACCCAATGGACCTCAGGTGAACATGTCATATTGGCAGCAGAGTTCTAATTTTTGAGCTCAATCTTACTTATTGGTGCATTTTCCTCAGGGAAGCTCACCTGTAGGCCCTTTATACAACATCTTCAGTACCATGTGAATAAATTTCTCTCTTTTTTGGTCAGGCTTTCAGTAGTTGCTTTTTTAATGGTTTATTAATTCTCACAGTGATACAATTCTGCACTTTGAGTTCAGATATTTATCCTAGCTGATGATGACATTTTTATTGTTACTATTATTATTACTATTATTGTTTTGCATTTAAAATAATAATAAAATAATAATTTAATGGAGGTTTTTAGGGAAGTTTTTAATGTTTGATATTTTTGTATTTGATTTCTGTTGGAAGCCGCCCAGAGTGGCTGGGGAAATCCAGCCAGATGGGCGGGGTACAAATAATAAATATTATTATTATTATTATTATTAATGGAGGGACTTATTTGTTGCGTGTTGTTTTATTAGATTGTAGCTATGAATTTTAACTTCTGATCTTTTCTAACGTTGTAAGTCCCATAGAATTGATGCTTTTGAATTATGGTGCTGGAGGAGACTCTTGAGAGTCCCATGGACTGCAAGAAGATCAAACCTATCCATTCTGAAGGAAATCAGCCCTGAGTGCTCACTGGAAGGACAGGTCCTGAAGCTGAGACTCCAATACTTTGGCCACCTCATGAGAAGAGAAGACTCCCTGGAAAAGACCCTGATGTTGGGAAAGATGGAGGGCACAAGGAGAAGGGGACGACAGAGATGGTTGGACAGTGTTCTCAAAGCTACCAACATGAGTCTGACAAAACTGCGGGAGGCAGTGGAAGACAGGAGTGCCTGGTGTGCTCTGGTCCATGGGGGTCACGAAGAGTCGGACACGACTAAACGACTAAACAACAACAACAACAACGTCCCAGAGAGGCTTTGGATGGAGACAACACACAAATATAATTAATTGTAATATATATATTTTTAAAAATAAAAGACCAACATGGCTACCTACCTGAATAATTAATTGTAGTCATCATCTGAAATGCAACGCCGCTGTAATGCTGTGAGTTGTCAAGTGACATGGTTGCTATGTGAACTGACCTTTGGAGCAACTCAAAGATTATTGCTGCTGTTGAAAACCAATAGTTTTCTGCTTTGAAGACTTCGTTTGTTTGGTAGCATATCTCTGACATAAATTGGCCAAGGGCTTTCCAATTATGAACTATCACTTCATTTCCAAGGTAAGACGTTAGTATTATTTACTTTAACTTCATGTGAAAATCCATGTTTATATGATGCACACAAACAAGGGCCATAAACCCACAGAGTAGGAGACTGGATGAGGACATTGAACTGACCTTGAACCCTGGGAAGATGGAGCCACTGTGGCTTGGTGGTTCCTGTGTCTGGGAGACTGGCCTATTATTGTTGGCTGTTCTGGATGGGGTTGCGCTTCCCTTGAAAGAACTGCTTTGGATTTGGGAAGCTGCACCTGGATCCATGTTTTTCAATGGAAGCTCAAGTGGCCTCAGTGGCTAGGAGTGCCTTTTGCCAACTATGTTTGGTATGTCAGCTACATCTGTTCTTGGACAAGGATAGTCTGGACATGGTAATCATGCATTGGTAACCTCAAAACTAGATTATTGCACTGTGCTGTATGTGGGGCTACCTTTGTGCCTGATCAGGAGGCCCCAGCTAGTGCAAAAACACTGTTGATGGGGACAGACTCTTGCCAGCACATAACTCCAGTGCTGATACTGGAGCTGGTTCAGGTTTCTTGTATAAATTTACAAGGCCCTTAACGATTTGATTCTAGGATACCTCAAAGACCACCTAATCCCTTATAACTCTGCTCCTATCATTCATAAATCTGTAGTTTGTCCAGGTCAACATACCTTTACTCTACCTTTTCTTTCCCTGAACTACTTTTATTGGCTCCACATTGCTTTCACAGTCTCTTACTAAGGTGTTAAAAATATCATGCAAATAATTAACTGGTGCAATTGAGCATTTAACACCACACCTGCAACGTTTGTTAGCCATGAAAATTTATAGTTTAATAATGTAATATGGCACATGATAATGTGAAATATACAGTTCTGTGAGGGAAACAGCTGTAAATTTCCATGGCTAACAAACTTTGCAGGTGTGATGTTTTATGCTCCATCACATCAGTTAGTTATTTCCGTGATTGCTAGCACACCATAGGAGGCCACATGGTGAATTCCTTTGGAAAGTAAAATGGATTCTCAACAACGAGTCAAAAGAAAATCACCATCACTGTTCCTTCATTTTTAGTGCTATTGTTTCAGATTCAATGAGAACTCAGGGATGTTTGAAATGCTGCATGATTCTACAGATAAAGTACACCCATATAGGACTCCAGGAATTAAGATTGGTAAAGGAGACAATGCTCCATAGTGTCCCACTACCAGGAATTTATACATCTGGTTGGCAGGCAAGGTTGGACTTTTCTGTTGTGGAACCCCAACTTTAGAATTCCCTCACCTGTGAAACTTGGTTGGGACCTATGCTGGTGGGTTTTAGATGCCAAGTTAAAACTTGGCTATTCATTCAGGCTTTAGGACAATAGTGCCACTGTTATTTGAGATTGCATTAAATGCTGTTCTTGTTGCAGTTTTCAAAATTGTATTGGTATGCTTTAAGATTTTGTTTCGGTTTCATTGAATCTTATTGTTACCTGCCCAGAGATCAGTGTAGGTGGAGTGGGCTTTTAATAGTCTAATTAAATAAATAAAATATCTTATCTCACAGGACCAGCCCTTCCATAAGGCATGCTGAGCCTCTTTGCTCATCTTGAGAATGGTGGCAGAATGAGCACTCACTCAGCCAGCGTGTAGTGGTTAAGAGCGGTGGACTCGTAATCTGGTGAGTGGGGCTCACTTCCCCGCTCCTCCACATGCAACTGCTGGGTGACCTTGGGCTAGTCACACTTCTTTGAAGTCTCTCAGCCTCAATCACCTCACAGAGTGTTTGTTGTGGGGGAGGAAGGGAAAGGAGATTGTGAGCTGCTTTGAGACTCTTTAAGGGGAGTGAAAGGCAGGATATCAAGTCCAAACTCTTCTTCTTTATCATCATCATCAGATACCCACCTGGAACAGCAGTGCTACCATCTCCTGTCCATCGCATGCTCTGGTTGGCAAATTGTAATAATCCACTATGCCAGAATGATCATATATTCTCTGCCACTGCTGCTCAAGATCCTATGGTGGATGTCTGCCTGCCCAAATGCTCCGTAGTAAGCCAAGCACCCTGCTGGGCTGGGAGCACCTTACCAAGCAATGACTGCAGGTGGGTCACTTTCTCTGTTAATTGAAGTGCAGCAGCCACTGGACTTCAAACAAAAGACACAAAACAAAGGCAGATGCTACCTGGTCAAGCAGCCTATCGCTCGTATCAAACTAGTTGGGCCACCAACTGGATTACCAAAATGGGAAGCAGTTGCCCACAGACTGATGCCAGGCTGCAGAAGGCTCATATAGGGCTGCCCAGAATCTCAAATACCCAAGGTTCATAAGGTGTCAGGGAGCCTTATGAGACTTTGGTGAACCTTTCTGAGATACGGGGAAGCTGCTGTCAGTCCAGCTTGGTGATAGTCATGGAGTCATTGGCCCATGTATGATCTCAGGGCCAATGACCACTGTGGAAATGAGGAAGGTGGAATGGATGGACCTGTGATGCGATCCAGGAGGGTTCTTCATTTCTTTTTAGCTATGCTGTGAGTTTAAAGTTAATATTGAAAGTCCTTTCTGCACTACAAGCGACATTCACACTGCCACATTTCAAGGAGCATTAGCAATTTTCAATACACGACCCAATTCCATCCTCATTTCCATCATTTGCCAGTAAATGACGAGGAAATCTACTGTGAGGTGAATTGCTCCATAGATATTTCCTTGCACATTCTGTGATTTTGTTTGGCGGCATTAAAAGGCTTTTAAGATGGGTCAAAATGGAAGAAAACTATTTCAAAATATAAAATATTATTTTAAAACAGTATTTGATTTTAGCTTATTATTTCTCACCACTCTCAGTTTTCACCTTGCATCTTATGATTGTGTACGTTCAGTTTTCAACAGAAAGAGTAGTAGCAGTAATAGAAATGGATGCGAAGTGACAATGAATGATGTTGGTTTCTAATTATTCATTGTACCAGCATCAGCAGTTGAAGTACAGGAAGATTGTTGGAGTAGATTGTCAGTCCCATTTGAAACCCCTACCCCCCCCAGAAACTCATACTGGGATGAAGAGATGTGGTCTTCTTTCTTAAAACATGTGTTATGATGCACAGGTCCCATTTCTATACTCATCTAAAGAGGTTTCTCCAAAAGCATGGTGGAGATGTTTGAACATTTTCAGAGTAAACATTTGCACTTGACTAGAAGAACATCCATAGGGATCAGACAAAAGGTCCATCATCCTATTCTCACAGTGTGCAGAAGAACAGAAAAGTTACATGACTGATCCAGTGATTGGAGCCAGGTTAGAATTGCCCATTCACTTACTAGCCTTCTAAAATTCCTATGACACCCTGCCCTGTTGAATCAGATGAAAGACCCTTCCAGTCCAGTATCCTGTGGGCAACCAGGTGCCTTTGGGAAGCCTGCAAGCAGGACTTGAATGCAGGAGCACTTGCCCCACTTGGGAGCCCCAACAACTGGTATTCATAAGCATACTGCCTCCCACACTGAAGATGGAACATAGCCATAGAATCATAGAATCATAGAGTTGGAAGAGACCACAAGGGCCATCCAGTCCAACCCCCTGCCAAGCAGGAAACACCATCAAAGCATTCCTGACAGATGGCTGTCAAGCCTCCGCTTAAAGACCTCCAAAGAAGGAGACTCCACCACACTCCTTGGCAGCAAATTCCACTGTCGGACAGCTC
The DNA here is from genome assembly GCF_009819535.1 of Lacerta agilis. Taxonomy (NCBI): domain Eukaryota; kingdom Metazoa; phylum Chordata; class Lepidosauria; order Squamata; family Lacertidae; genus Lacerta; species Lacerta agilis. The sequence goes on from NC_046313.1 coordinate 89,980,676, forward strand.
TTACTGTCAGGAAGTTCTTCCTAATGTTTAGGTGGACATTGAAGGCAGTAGCCATTAGTAGTCTCATCTTCCATGAGTTTGTCTAACCCTCTGTTGAAGCTGTTTAAGTTGGTGCCATTCTGCTAGGGCAACAGGCTTTGGGTGGAGTGAAGCACAACATTCAAGACCGATAGGTGTTTTGCGCTTGCAAAAAATGCTGCATGACCTGATGCTTCTATACTTGGCTACAGTTAAGCTTGTGTGCTACTACTTGCACTGTTGCTTGTGTGACAACATGAACTCTCAAACTTCTTGTGCTAAGTTTACATGGGATTGCAACCAAAATCCATTTCAGAAGCCACTGGTAAAAGAATTATGAGTCACTTGGTTTTGCTTGTATAAGCTGTTGTATAATATGTTAGTATGGTGCAACATACCGGTAGTAGCATACTAAACTTACAAGTAGAAATATCTTATTTTTGTCTTCTCTAAAGGGAGAAAAATCAATGTCATCTCCTGGTGAAGACTACAAATATAACAGAAGATCATGCAGGGGGGGTTTTCTCATAGAAATTGTCAATAGAAACAGAGTGCCTACTTTTAAAATAAACCATGACACTATCCATTGGAAACTGCAGTTATGTATTGTGAAATTTACCAGGAAATAAAATATAGGATCACAGAATGCAATGAAGTACCATTTATCCTGTTTTCATACAGTGCCATCTTTCTAGCATAACAGAGGCAATTATGAATGAAAAATATACACAGACATCATAATAAAGCACACAGTGAACAGTAGCATCTAATGAATAGCAATGAGGGTTTGCATGCATTATTATCATTCATCTGACAACATCCAACTGGTTGGTACTCAGCAAGTGTGGTACTTAGCTACAGTTTACTCAGAGTAGACGCATTGAAATTAATGGACATGGCTTAATTAGGTCTGCTAAGCTACGTAGGTCTACTCTAAGTAAAAGTTAGCTGGATGCCACCCACTTATCCCATGCAGAAAGCACTCCTGCCCCCCCCCCCGAGTTCTCACCCACAGTTCCTCTGCATTTCTAAATCAGCATGTCAACAGAGGCTGTCCTGGAGGCATTTTTGCTATTTAACAAAATATGACATCCAATTATATTTGACATTTGCATGCTGTTCTTGGGTCACAAAGCGACAGTATTACATGTGGTGAAAGGTGATCCATGATTAACCTGCTGACATTTTTTTGTGTGTGTGGTAGTGATGTTGGGGGACATAGGCTTGGCAGCTCCAAACTTGATGCAGAGGTACGGGTGAGAGATGATTTGTGCTTAAACCTTTCGTTAGGACAATTTTTGTGATCAAAATGCCCCTATTTGCTTTCACAGCTTTGGAGGCGGAGTGAGATTTGGGAATCCCCTTTCCCCAAATGTCTTGGAGATCAGTCATATGGTCACATGTACATTAGCCCTCTTCTTCTTCTTCTTTGGCGATCACTCATAGCTGAGGAAGATTGTCTTCCATAAACACGGTTTTAACAATGAGTCCATAAGTGACTGTGGAGGCCAATTCTGGACCCACATGTCCTTCCACAGTGGGGACATTGGTTCCTGGGTGGAGTTGATCAAGGTGTGGATTTGCCAAGCATGCCTTCCTCTTGGCACATTTCTCCCTTGTGTCCTGAGTTCGAGTGTCTTCAAAGCCCATGACACCTTTGGTAAAGGCTGTTCTCCAACTGGAGCGCTCGCAGGCAAGTGTTTCCCAATTGTTTTTAAATTTTTTAAAATTTGCCTTGAGACAGTCTTTAAACCTCTTTTGTTGACCACCAGCATTACACTTTCCATTTTTAAGTTCGGAATAGAGTAGTTGCATTGGAAGACAATCATCAGGCATCCGCACAACATGACCAGCCCAAAACCCACATCCATAATTTAAGCTCCATATATAAATTTTATAGAATTTAACATACCTCAGCACCAGAGTTTGCTATTCCAATGCAATTATACAGGCTAAACATACACAACTCTCTCAACCATTCATCGTAAGGCTTTGTTTCCAGACCTTTGATCTATACATGCTCCAGTTTGCCAATTTCCTTCTTAAACTGTGGTGCCCAGAACTGGACACAGTATTAATGCAGTAATCCACTTATGCTACTCTAAGTAATACTTTGCTAGTGTGGCAGTTCTTGGTATCTGGCTGTTAGTAATATGGTTTAACTAGATTAGCATCTATCATGTCAGGCAATATTAAATACCTCTAATTTCTTTCATTTGTTTTAATACCTCATGCTTGTTCCTGAAGTATAGCCTGCAGGGTTGTAAAAGGAATGCATTTTTACCCAAAGTAAAAAAAGGGTAACAGCACATTACCACAAGCCATAAACCATAAGATTGGGCGTTATGGATGGATGCACCAGCCTATTTTCACGTCATTTTTGCATGTGTTGGCCCCTGTCTTTCCCATCCTGTTTCCACATTAATTTGAGGTTATTTTTTTTTAAAAAAAAAAATCTGCACAAAAAAATCCCCATTTAAATATGTGTTAATGTGTTTTCACTCAAAATAAGCATTTGAAAACATATTTTGATGTGTTTTTAAGCCAAGGATTGTGTTCAAACATTCTGGAAGTGCAGAATTCACTGGGTGGTTCTGATCCGTGCTTCGGCCCAGGAAGGTACAGATTAGGACAATTAGTATTTGAACTGACAGAGCATCCCTATAAGGTTGGTACAAGTGCAGCAGGTAGACAATCTTCTTGTTTCTTCCTTCAGTATTCCACAGAACCTTTCAGGCCCTGTGGTGGTGGAAAGTTAATCATGGAAATGTTCTAATTCAAATTGACACATGCTCATAAAAGTCAAGTAAAAGAGCCATTAATCCAATCCCTTGACAGAATGACTCAGACTTTACCAAAGAGGAAAAGACAACCAGACAAAGTCCAAGGCAACCCTTTAGCCCAGTAAGACTTAAGATTCATTCAGGCATTCATTAGTTCTGATAAATAATTTATATCAAGCTCAAATAACTGATTTTTTTTTAAAAAAACTAAACTCTTCACAATATATAGCTATTTGCTTTTTTTTTTTCTTTTATAGGGGAAAATAAATAATCTACCATTGCAAAATGTACTGCTGAGACTCATAATCACATATGCTATAACTCCTCACACGCTCTAATAATATTAACTGTAAGAATCCCATCTATAAGTAATGTGGGGACGTGTACTTCTAATGTGGTTCAGAAATGACTGGACTATAATTTTAAAGTTTTGCTACGTTAGGTGTGCCTCAATTATTCATGCAATATATTTATGTATGCTATTAATGTTAGTGCTTTGTTTACATATCTTTCTTTTTATTGGCAACCAAGAATGATGGAGTGAACCATCAGTATGACAGATCCCAGACTGCATTCTCACTCTGCTATTTTACACACACACACACACACACACACACACACGAGAGAGAGAGAGAGTGTGTAACAGGGGTGGCCAACTCCCAAGAGACTTACAGAGTTAAAAACTGGCAGTGATCTACCCCCTTTTTTGCAGTTCAGGTCAAAGTTGTTGTTGAGCTTTTTTTAGGGAGAAGGAAAGCCCTGTTTGGGGGGGATGCAGGGCAACAAAAAAATTGAGCTTTTTTATGGGAGCCAAAGTTGTTGAGCTTCTTTGGGGGAGCCAGTGATCTACCAGTGATCTACCACAGACGTCCAGTGATCTACCAGTAGATCACAATCTACCTGTTGGACGTGCTATATATATATATTAGAGAGAGAGAGAGAGAGAGAGGGAGACACACACACACACACACACACACACACACATGGAAAGCATACAGGGAAAAGCAATTACTAGCAATCTGGTCCATAATTGTATTATAATGATGAGCTTAGGAGCAGAGTTTCGATGTCAAAATGGGAGAACTGGAAGCAAGAGGGGGATATCCACATGCTACAAAGGTTGCAGAAGTAGAAAACAGCTGGAGGGGACCTTGAGGGGGCAAATCGTCCCCCAAATGACCCAATGAAGAATGAGCATTATTATTATACCTAAGTGTCTGTTGGGGCAGGGAAATGGAGAACTGGGAGAGTAGGGAGTGGGGTTAAATGGAACATCCTGAAAGTAGGTGTAGCTGGCTCGGTACTACATTTAAAAGCAGCTGTACCCCCTGTAACATTTTGTTGCAGATTCTGCGATCAGGATATAATACAGCTGTTCTTTAAAATAGCATTAGTCTTATTGACTGCTTAACACTGTTACATAGAATAAAGACCAGGAAAGCATCTTATGACATCTTTGTTGTTGATTCATGGTAAAACACACAAAGGTATGTCAGAGAAATATGGTCTAGTACTAAGTGGGAAACTCACCCTTTCAGGTGGTGCAATGGGTTGGTACATTTGGCTGCAAACAAGAAGGCTGGTGGTTCGAGCCCACCCAGGGCAGAATTCCTGCATTACAGGGCGTTGGCCCAGATGACCTCTAGGGTCTCTTCAAACTCTACAATTCTATGATTCCTATCTATTCCCCTATCTGGTTGACCTGTTGTGATTGACAGGTCAAGCTTATCATCAGGGGGACTTATTTTACCAGGGATCTCCAAAACTTGCTTAAGAATGACACCTGGATGACAAAGGGGAAAGGGATACATTACATCACTACTGCTATGTCTACCTTGTAATCAGAGGGAATGATTTTACCCATAAGGCAAATCCCTTTCAGTTTTTTTTTCATCCCAAACATTCAAAATCAGCTTTAAATGTGACTACCATAAAAGTCCCTGAGCAAGACTCCTGTCTGACAGCACCACTGACTTCCATGTGCCTCTCTGTATGTAGCCACAAGTCATGATGACTGTGTGCTACTTACGCTACCAAATGTAATATGTCTCTGCATATCAGTTGCTGGAATCACAGGTTGAGAAAGCACTGTTGCACTCAGGTCCTTCTTGCAAGGCATGCAGCTGACCTCTGTGGGGACAAGATGCTGGACCAAATGGGTCTTTGACATGATCCAGTAGAGCCCTCTCTCAAACTAACTGATTTGCCTGAAATTTGGTAGCTTTCTTATCCAGGAGTATCTCTTTCATGCTTGCAAAATATTTCAGATTAAGTGAGTCCCTTTAAAGCCATCCCCAAACAGCGATTTCCTGCCTTTTCAGGAAAATCACTGCATCCTTACTGGCAGGATCCATGCCTTCAGAAAGGACAACCTAGCCTGCAAATAGGCCATCCATTTTGGGGGATAAACATTATACAGATGTCCATCATTGAAGGCCTGCACCTATTTCCCTGCAATTTGGCCGGCTTTGTCTATGAGTGAAAGGCTAGCGTGACTGCAGATTTCATCCCTCTCATTAACATGGGGGAAAATTACAGCCTTTAAAAAAATTCACAATACTTAATTGGGAGAAGGGACACAAAGTGAACTCACACTTCTGAGCCGAACTGAGCAGCCTCCAAATTGATCTGAGCAGCATTGGGCTCTTTTACAAAGTGCCAAATTGGGGTTCAAACTAAATATTGTGGCTGGTGCAATAAACTCTCTATTTCTTTATGCAGTGGATTGGAATAGGCCCTTGGGCCCCTTTCCAACTCTACAACTCTGTGATATATTCTGAATTTGCTCTGACATGCAAAGCAGATTCTGGCATTCAAAGCAGGTTTATTTGGCTAAAATTAATCCCCACCTAGCTGACAAAAGACCATACTGTGTCTCCAGCACTGACTGAAGCATGAACCACAAGAAGATTAATTTAAAGCACTTTGCCAATGTCAAATGCTGTTTTCATAATAAGGTGGCAAACTAGTTCAGCAATATTGGCTGGAATTAGTGGTGAACATTTAGCAAAGGAGAAGTGTGCACGGAATCAGCTTTCTATGTGCCTAGCAGATGGCAGTTCAGCCAAAGATGCACATTCATATTTGTACTATAGTTTCTCTGCATGCAGCTTTTGGTGTGGGACTGGCTTCATACAACTTTTGATGTGCATTAGAATATACTTTCCAGAACAACTAGATGTTTTATTTGCTTTAATTGTCTCCATTAAATCTGGACTGATTCTATTGTGAACAAGCTGCAGAAATTCAAATATAGTCAAAATCTTAGTAAACCTTCCCATGAAAGCTGAATTCTAGAATGTGTGTGTGTGTTTTTGTGTGCAGATGAAGTAAGTATTGCCTTGTGAATTCTACTGCAAATTTCCCCAGTACTGCACAATGACTTTTTCCTCCCCCCCCCCTTTTGCTGCTTGGAAGGCTATTAGCTCCCTCTAGTGATGTCTGTTAGGTCTGTAGCATCATTATGAATAATAATTGAAAACTAAAGTGTGAAGAGTCAGTCACTTTGTACTGTGTCATGCATAACAGGCCCAGCCCACCCATGAGGCAAGGTCAAGAAGACTGTTTCAGGCGGCAGGATTCACCGGGGCAGTAGATTTCGAAGTCAATCTCTCTCTCCCCCCACCCCACCCCCCGGTTACTGGTATAGATCTTCCCTCGCCCCTTCTTCCCTGGTGGGGAGGAGGGATGCCATTTGGGGGATCTGCCTCAGGTGCCAAAATGTCTTGTGCTGGCCCTGATGCATTAGATTTGGTTTCACTCACAAAAATGAAGACATGGGGATGTTTTAACTGAGGGCCAGATTATACTATACACTGGTGGTCTATGACTGAATATTGCCTTGAGAGTTTTGTTTATATTTTTACCAGAATGCAGCCATTGCCCTCTGCTAATTTGATGGGAGAAGTAGCAAGGAGTGGTTGAAACTTGCCTGTGAGTTATTTTCTTTACCATTTAATATTCCTTGTTCATTTGATATGGCACACAGTTTCCCATAGTAACCAGCTCATTAAAAAGATACATGCAACAAGCCATTAACTGTATATTTATATTTATTTACCTATTTCGTTTGCAAATTGCTTTCCATGAGTTATCCTGAAGTGATTGGCAATGCAATAAAAACATATGCAGAACCGTTGCCTATATGAAACACTTACAACATTTGCATGTATAAAAATAATTTAAAAAGCAATACCATTTATCAAAGCATCATAAAACAAGAAGCCCAGATATATATAAAAAAAATCAATTCAAATCCAAATACAGATATTAGCTGAGATTATTTATTTTTTTTAAAAAATATCTGCTTAGAATGATAAAATTATGTATCGAAATTTGGAAAACACAGAGCTTGGCTCTTATATGTACTGCACATACAGCAGAGGGGGATGCACTGTCCTCATTGTTACTTTGTTAATTTTTGTGCAATCCTAATAAACTTTTTTCACAAGAAGATCATAGTGAGATGCTTCTCATTGGAAGGGTTTTTTTAAAAATTGAAACTCATTTGCTAAGAAAATTTTTAAAATTGAAACTCATTTGCAAATGTAGTAACAGTAACTAATAATAGTAATGGTAAATTTTGTGTATAATGTTGCGTATAATCCATTAGATTAGGGCTGACATTACCAGGATTTCAAAGGAGGGGATATTGAAATAAATTGTGGTTTTATTATAAATGGAAGAGGTTCAACAATCAGATCAAAAACGCCAAATTTCATGTATACATGTAAAAAACAAAAACAAAACAAAAACCTGATTCCTCTCCATCCATTCCTTGATGTGACCCTGGATGAACAGTGCATGTATGAACAGTGCATCTGAGCCTGCTAACATAAAAAAGGCCTCTAGTCCTCCCTCTCTCACTATTATTATTATTATTATTATTATTATTATTATTATTATTATTATTATTTCAATTTATATCCCATCCTTACTCCCAATAGAGCCCTGGGCAGCAAACCTATCAATATAACTAAAATCAACCAGTTTTGTTTTGTTGTAGAAATGATCAACAAGTGAAACCTACAAGTATTTTAGATTGTGAACAAAATTCTATTTTGTTTTAATGTATTGGAATGCTCTATACTGCTGGATACCCCTCACCTTTCCTCATCCTGAACTTAGCAACATGCAGCAAGGAAGGTTTACTGCTGCACCTCAGTTAGTTAGGTGCTACTGTAAACTTGTGTGGCAATATTCAGTGCTATTGGGGGACGGGGAGGAATTGAGTCCTTACTATTTCTTACATCCCTCTAAAGGACATCAGGTGAACCACATTCCCCATGGTTTGCAGTGGCTAGCTGGAGAAATGTAGATATGAGATCACTTTAATAGGCCACTGCAACCAGGTGAACAACATGGTTTATAGTGGCCTAAGCCACACATGATAGATAGCCAGATGGGCGGGGTATAAATATTATTATTATTATTATTATTATTATTATTATTATTATTATTATTATTATACAGGACTATTCGAAGTTATGAGAACTATGTTGCCCTGGTTTCTGGAAGCCCTGGTTCCTACCTTGTATGCTTTCAGAAATGTTTAGGGACTCCTGTAGTCCCTAAATTTAGAAATCAAATATTGCCATGAAACACACTAATTAAGTATTACCCAGAGTAGATCAATTGAAATTAATGGACCTAAGCAAGTAATGCCAATTAATTTCAAGGGGTCTGCTCTGAATAGGACTAGCATTGGATACAACCTTTAGATGGCAATCCCATAAACATCTTGGAGTGATATTGTTGACTTCGGTGGAGCTTGTATTTGAGAAGACATGTATAGGATTGTATTGTTAGAGATCTGATGGAGGAGCATTTTTTATTCTTCTTTCTGCTTTTACAACAGAAAAAAAAAATCATACATGCATGGATAGTATTCATGAGAGGTGTAAAGATGCTTGTCCTGGATCTTAGGCATAGAAAGCCAAAGACAAAGCTCATTTTGCAAATGGATATTTTAAAATGAGAAACAATCTTAAAAATGATTAAATGCTATATTTAAGATCAACATACCTGCTTATATTGCCCAGGAAGCACAAATTTTCATCAAGTTCAATAATGCTGGCAATTGGAAGAAGAAAACTGTTTTGTCCTAGCTTTCTGCAAAATAAGCAGAGAATAAATGCAATATTAAATTTTAGAGGTCACCCTGCCCCTCTTGCATTCACTTTAAAAGTGGGAGACTGTCCATGGCTACAGAACTGGGTGGAGAAAAGAAGGCCAAATTTTTGTTGTTGTTGTTGCTATTCACACTCAGCTGCTTCCCTGATGACATGCTCTGAAATCACAGCCGCAAATCTTAGTTCTGTGGTACTAAGCTGAAGAGGCTCCAAAGGTACAAATCATTCTCAAAACCAGAAGATAAATCTAGCAGCCCTGATGAAAAAGTACTACCTTATTTACCTGCTGATAATATGAAAATGGAACAGGCATTCTTAAATGTTTTGTGACTTTGTTGTGGTCAAAGAGGCTCTCCTGAAGCTGTGGTGTCACCTTCCAAAGGCAAGGGAAAGAATTTGGGTAATTATGACAACATTCCCTGTGGTCATCAAGAGATACTAATGTTCTTTTGTCAAGTCCCTGACAGCTTATCAGTTGCCTGGTGATAGGCCCCTTTATGTGTGTTTGCACAATAAATTCTCCATTGCGTTATTAAAATCCTGGTTACCATCATTAAAATCCTGAGGGCCTACCTAAATTAACACATTCCTGGTTCTTTTCTCATTCTTATAATCTTTGCCCCATGCCTATGTGCACAGGCATGCCATGATTGGGGAAAGTGGATAGGTCAAAGTTTCTCTCCCTCTGTCATAATGCGAGAACCTGGGGCCATCAAGTGAATTGGAAAGGTGGAAAAGTCATGGCAGACAAAAAGAATCACTGCTACAAGCAGCACATAGCTACAAACTATAGAATAAACTCCTGCAAGATGTGTTGATGGCCACCAACCTGAATGGTTTTAAGAGGATTCAATAATTTCATAGAAGTTAAGGCTATCAGCGGCTACTAGTCAGATGGCAATATTCTGCCTTACCTGTCTGACCCTCTGAATACCAGTTGCTGAGAATCCCTTGTGGGGAGATTGATATTGCACTCTGGCTCTGCTTGTGAACTTCCCACATGCTTCTGGTTGGCCATTGTAGGAACAGGACGCTGGACTAGATGGGTTTTTGGTATGGTCAATCAGAGCATGGTTTTATAGGAATATTAGAAGCCAAGCCTGGGAAGTGAACAGGTTATCTCCCCCTAGCTCCAATCATTGGATCAGTAATATAACTCATTTTTGTTCTTCATTGCTGCACATCTGGAAGGTATGCAGAAGTGTAATCCAGCAAGCATTAGGCTTAATGAGACCATTGTCACCCAGGAAGAAGGGATCCTTCCTCCAAGTCCCCTTGGACTGTTCAGTCTCTTTGAGAGATTGGGCTTCCGGTTTGGTGCCGGTCAATGGCGGACGGGAGCTGAAGAGCTCCGGTTCTCCGTGGGGTTTAGGGGTTACCGTGCCTGCGCCGCGGGCCCCTTAAAGCCACGGGAAGAGCGTACCGTGGACCGTGGTCTTGTGGGTCCCCGACGTGCCGTCCCCGCTCCCGATTGACCCTCGTATGGGGGAAAATCGGGCGAGCGAGGCTCCGACACGGGACTGAAGAGACGGCTGCCCCCGGAGAACAAAGCAGCGATCCCGCCAGATTCGAGCACCCAGCACTTCCTATTTAGAGACTGTAAAGAGAAGCTCTGTAAGTAGAAATTTTTACTGGACTCAGAACTTTTAAGAGCGCTAACTTGCAGAGAAAACCTTAAAAGGAAGCCCGCTCTCTTTGAACTGCTTGACAGAGCCGGGTAGCGGCAAAAGAGCTAAGCCGCGACTAACGGGAAAAGTTTTGCTAACTCTGCCGAACTTTTTAAAAGTGGATTAAAAGTTGTTTGGATGGTTTCTAAAGACCTAATAACAAGAATTAAGGCAAAAGAAGACACCGCTCGCCCTCTGGATTAGGATTCCGGGTCGGAAGCGGGCTGCGTTACATTGTTGCCATTTGTTTTTAGTAACTGTTTACCAGTGGAGATATTTTAGTTTCTTTGTTGCTGGCTGCAGCCAGTTGCATGGACTTGGTGGTTACATTGCAAGTGGAAAAAATAGATACTGACTTGGACTATTTAAAACTAACGGTTCTTGACTGTAAAAAGTTTGAAACTTTTGAAGCTAGTGAAATCTTTGCCTATATTTGGATAGTTGGAACTGCTTGGGACTCCTGGCTCAGCAGTCTCTTTGTTCTCTGGACTGAATTGCTGGCCACCTGGTGTTTACTTTTGGGACTGTTGGTCTTCTGCTGTGAATGTCTGAGACAGTTACTACAACTGGGGTGACCTTGAGACTCCAGCTGCAGAGCTCTCAGGAAATGCAAGATAGCACTAGATCTAAAACAATACAAAGAAAAGGCTCTGTCTCTTTAACCATACAGGAGCAAATGGAGAAATTAGCTGCCAGCATTGCAGAAATAGCAGAAGGACTTAAGAAAGTATCTGAGGAGGTGAAGCAAACGCAGGTTTCAGTAAATACAATAAATACAACAGTAAACTCTGCAACAGATAAACTCCAAGCGGAGATTAAAGACTCCACCCAAACATTGGAAAAGTCGATTGGACAAATTGAGGAAAACGTAAGGAAAAACAGAGAAGAAATCAATAAAATTGGTCAAGAGGTGACAGTTTTAAAGAAGGACTCAGAGGAATTTAAAGTAGTTAAAGAAAAAAAAAAGAAGGTGGAGGAGAAATTGGACAACATTGACTTGGAGAAAATAGAAAGGATTGGAACTACCAGCTGATCATGAACTACCGGTAGATCACTGGACGCCTGCGGTAGATCACTGGTAGATCATTGGCTCCCCCCAAAGAAGATGAACAACTGTGGCTCCTCTAAAAAAAGCTCAACATTTTACCTCCTCCCTGAAAAAACTCAACAACTGCCAGTTTTTAACTCTGAGAGTAGATCACAGTCTCTTGGGAGTTGGCCACCCCAATCAATGCCCACTTTGTCTCTCTGTCATTCAGCCCTCCAGTGAACCTGTCATTCGTGACATTATTTCTTTGGGGGAAGCCCTTTGACAAAGGAGGACCCCCTTTTTTTACAGGTCTGCCAGGATTAGCAGGTGCCCTGTTCCTAGCAGTAAAGAGGAGTAGACAATGGCTCTGGGATGGTGAACAGGCAGAGGTGTTCAGGCCAGGTGGCAGAAATCTCATGCCAGGTATGCCAGGAGACCTCCTAGAGACAGCTTGGGGTGGTCCACAGGTCTATCAAAGGGATGGAAGGAGGCAATGCTGTGAATCTATCCATGTCATGATGTTCTGTCCTTTCAAAGGGTAGACACAAAATTTCACATACACACCAAATGAGTAAGGTACCAGATGTCTACCAGGGAGCAGATACCTACCCAATCATCCATGGTTCTAAAATGCAAGGAGAGCCTCCATGTATACAGGAGGTTCTTCACTTCAGAAATTGGCCTTCCAACACATGGATGCAATTGGTGACAAGGGGGAAATAACGTAGTGCTCTCACTCTCACTTGCATGTTAGTTTTAACTCCTGAAGAGGTTATGGAAACTAGGAATTTGGCCTTACATATAGTCTCGGGATCATATTGCAAAACATAGAATAACTTGTGTGTGTGCACATATGTAAATAAAACTGACTGCAAAGCATGCACATATATGCAGTTTTTCTGTGTCTTTCCAGTGCTCTTCTCCAAATAGGCAGAAGCATCATAGCGTGGAACAACAATTTAGTTTACTAAAAGAAGCTTTTATGCTGGTGATCATTGCTAAATTTACCTTGAGCAAATTTATTGATTGCACAGCACTCACTGATGCAAGGTTCTCCTGTGTTTGCATTGTCTTTCCTAAATATACTGAAGCATCATATAGCTAAACAGCAATCCAGTTTACCAACATTGACATTTATGCTATCCAACTCTTGCTAAAATTGCCCTGAGTCATCTAAACTAGCTGCTGATTAGAATCTCTTCACTTCTCCCCCTTCACACTTCTCCCTCATTAAATGTGGTTCTATTTATCCTTGACCTTCTCTATTGCTCTTTTCAAGTGTCTTTTGTTGTTCAAAGTGTGATCTATTGTGCAGATATGCAAATATCGTGCACTATACAATGTGTGAACTCATTTATAACAGACAGGCAGTATAGCCAAAAACATTAACCCTTATCACCTACACAATGATTGCTACTTGCCACCTTGTATAACCAAATACACATTTCAATGCAGATTAAATATTTTTAGAACCTTACATACAAAGCTTCCATGTCCTAGTATTCTTTTTTTCTTCCCCTGGGCCCATCAAAATCTCAGACCTGTACTCTCTTAATGGCACAGCAGCAGATATGAAATGTTTGTGAGAGATGCAGCCTCATGTAGCTAGCATGTTTTGTTGTTGTTGTTTAGTCGTTTAGTTGTGTCCGACTCTGCTTGACCCCATGGACCAGAGCACGGCAGGCACTGCTGTCTTCCACTGCCTCCTGCAGTTTGGTCAGACTCATGTTGGTAGCTTCGAGAACACTGTCCAACCATCTCGTCCTCTGTCATCCCCTTCTCCTTGTGCCCTCAATCTTTCCCAACATCAAGGTCTTTTCCAGGGAGTCTTCTGTTCTCATGAGGTGGCCAAAGTATTGGAGCCTCAGCTTCAGGATCTGTCCTTCCAGTGAGCACTCAGGGCTGATTTCCTTCAGAATGGATAGGTTTGATCTTTTTGCAGTCCATGGGACTCTCAAGAATCTCCTCCAGAACCATAATTCAAAAGCATTCTTTGGCAATCAGCCTTCTTTATGGTCCAGCTCTCACTTCCATACATCACTACTGGGAAAACCATAGCTTTAACTATACAGACCTTTGTCGGCAAGGTGATGTCTCTAGCATGTTTAGTCTAGTTAAATGCATGAGAGGGTTAAGACCACAGAGTAAGCTGTTGTTGCTAGACTTGACCAGGTCATGCCCCCTCATCTCCAGTGAGGAAAAGTCAGGAAAGTTCTTTGTTCGCCTTCTTTCAGCTGTTCATTCTCTTTCACTATGTGAACCCAATCAGAGAGGGCATCTGAGCTTGACCACTCCAAGTTTAGACTACATGTTCAGAAATTTTTACCATCTTTTGTAAACTAACTTTTTCTACCTGAGTTTTTCTTGCTGCTGAATGGAAAAATGCATGAATCTGGCATTTGATGAGTTTGTAAGTAAACTTCTTTTAGACCAGACATGTTCAAAGTCTGGCTTGGGGGCCTAATGTGGCCCGTCGGTCAATTTAATCCAGCCCCGGTGGCAGTTTATCTCCTGGGGTAAATTTGTAAAAAAAAGCTCAACAAATTCAACCCTAAAAAATCTCCTTTGGCTGTGATACTTCACAGGTTCTAGGAGTATCCTCTTGCAATCTGATCATATCCATGTTTACACAGAAGAAAATGGCATAATGTTCATTACCATTTCAGACTTACACTGAGTTTAGAGCAGAAGCAGTCCATCCAATGGGGTGAAGCCACATGGCTTGCTGCCTGGCAGTAGAGCTATTGGGTTAAAAGAGGGATAAGCGGTTTTACAGTGTCACGGTAAATGCCTGAATGTGGGTATAGCATTGCACACGTCAATGTGCATGCACTGACAACCAGTCAAAGATGTGGAGAAAGGGTTTCATTAAGCTTTACATTAATCTATCTGCATCAGTAGTTTTTTTGGGGGGGGGCAAGCACATATCACACAGTGATGCGGTATTCCTCCACAGGAACATTTTCTTCTGAGGCTGACTTTAAAAAAAAAAAAAAAAAAAAAAAACAAACTTTTCAGTCATAAAGTACCGGTATGTTAAATTTGTTTGTTTTCCAGATTTTTTTTAAAACAGGTTGACATTGATTCTTTGTTTTGCTTCCAAATTGAATTTGATTTTGAAATGCCAAAATTTCCCAGGAGATGTCAAGTTAATTTTCAGAGCAGCTGGCCATCATGTGTGTAGAATATGTAGCTGAAACAGAATAATAGGAATGCCATAAAGAAACTCATAACAGATGATGGCTCCTTTTCATACTTTGTTCTTTATCCTCTTGCTGGAAAATCAGCCTAGAAGGGGTATTTTCCCATAGAACCCAACTATTTTATGAAATCCAAATGCCTATAATTTCAAAAACAGTCTATAAAAATTGATTTTCAAGGCAAGATGCCTTCTAAATGGCAGTGCATGCAAAAATCCTGGAAACCAATGACCCTTTGACCTTCTCTGTCAAATGCACTTATTTGAGTAAATTAATCATCAGACTGTCTCAGCTTGATGACTCATTAAGCTTACCACAGTGAAGAAGCAATTTACTTTGATATTCTATAATCTACATTATTTATTCACGGCCTCATAATAGGGAGAATAGGAATAGGAAGAAACATGGAAAGAAGTCGAATGCAGGTGCTGTTTTGTGATTAAAAATAGAGAAGTGACTTACCTAACTAATTAAACCTAATAAGGACAAAAACACAGCCTTTAGGGTACCTAGAACTGTACAAATTCAATTTTCTGGGATGCAGAATTGATTGAAAATTGCTGGGTAACAGGACTGAGGAAGTTTGATATGTAACCTTTGGTGAAAAGCATAAGATGAAAAGAAATAATGAGTCCTACTTGAATTAGGCCAAAGACTGACAAAATCCAGCATTCTGTTCTTACATTGGCCGCTTACCTGGTCCCATGGTGGTTGTGGTCCATCGGTCCCTCCGGGGGGGGGGGGTGTTCCTCATAATGGGCGGCCATTGGGGGCTTACCTGACCCCTAATATTTCTTTCTTTTTTAAGAATAATCTTTATTAATTTAAATTACACACATATACAAAGCATTTACAATCTCATACTACAAAAAGAAAATTAAAGAAAAAAGAATTAAGAAAAAAGAAAAGAAAAAAGAAAAAGCAGATTTACGTACATAAAAAATTGTAATCTTCCTAATTAACACTTAAATAAACACTTAAATAAAAAAGACTTCTGACAAAACAAGTGTTCCAATCATTCTCATTATACTGTTTATACTGTCATTTATTTATTTTTTGCAGTTTTATATTATTTAATATCGTTCCTGTCTACTGTACTCCAAAAACAGTATTTGTTGTGTGTTTTTATTTACAAGTATCACTCAAGTTCTGCTAATATGGTATGATTAGTACAATATGATCTTATATATTCCTTAAATATTCTCCATTCTCCAAATATTTTCTGGTTCAATATTCCTCTAACTCTTCCCGTCAGTTTTGCTAATTATAAATATTCTAACATGAGTATCTGCCAGTCTCTAATTGTCGGTATTGTTTCGTTTTTCCACTTCCTCGCCACAAGGATTCTTGCTGCTGTGATGGCATACCGATACATGAACAGTGGTCTTATGTCTTTTTAAATTTCTAATGGTAAAATGCCTAAAATAAAGATCTCTGGGTTTTTTTAAAGGCGAGTTTAAATAGTTTCTTAAATTCGTTATAGATGTTATCCCAGAATTCCCCAATGACTGCACAAGTCCACCACATGTGGTAGTATGACCCCACATCTCCAACAAATCAGTGACCCTCCTTTATACATTTTCACGAGTTTCAAGGGGGTGTGATGCCATCTATATAACATCTTCATGGTGTTTTTCCTAAGGTTATAGCATGCTGTGAATTTAATATCTACCCTCCACAATCTCTCCCATTGATCCATATATATGTTGTACCCAAAATCCCTTGCCCATTTCACCATAACTGACTTGAGTTGTTCTCCTTGGTTTCCCATTCCAAAAGGTAGTCATAGATTGTGAAATATTTTTCCTTTAATAAAAATTAATTCTCTTTCAAATTTAGATGTTTATTTTGCAATTCCTTGTTTTAAATCTATGGCCAATCTTTGGTGTAACTGAAAATATTGTAACCAATCCATTAGGTGACGTTTAATTTCCTCATATTTTTTCAATGTAGGCTTATTTTTATCTATTTCTAGGACTAATCGGTACATGGGTAATTCTGCTTTCATATTTCTTTTTTTTTTTTTAATGCCATGGCTTCTGTTGGTGATGTCCACAAGGGTATTTTTGGCTCAAGTATTCCTTTTATATTTATTCCAAATTTTATATAACGATTTTCTTATCACAAGGCTCAAAAATCCCCCCTGGACCTTCACTTTTTCATGTATTAAATAAGCGTGCCATCCGTACCGATTGTTGTGGCCTTCCAAGTCTAATATGTCTGTATCTTTTAGTGTAATCCAATCTTTTATCCAAACCAGTCCTGCCGCCGCATGGTATAATTCCAAATCTGGCAACGCAAAACCTCCTCTCTCCTTTTTATCTATTAATAGCTGGTGTTTAATTCTCTGTTTCTTTCCACTCCATATAAATCTAGATATTTCCCTTTTCCACTCCTTAAAACAATCCATTCCTCCTAAAATGGGCATTGTTTGGAATAAGAAAATCATTTTAGGGAGGGTATTCATTTTCACAACCGAGACTCTTCACCAGAGTGAGAGTTGGAGTTTCCATATTTCCATTTTTTTATAAAAAAAATCTTTCCACAGTTTACTATAGTTGTCCTCATATAAATTTAAACTTTTATTTGAACTCCAGATCCCTAGGTACTTAACCTTGTTTTTAATTTGTCAGTAATTTAGTTTTTTGGTAATTTATTTTCAGCCCCATTATTTTCCCATATTTTCTAATTAAATCTATAGAGGCTGGTAAACTTTGCTTCAGGTCTTGGGTTGTTACTATCAAATCATCAGCAAATGCTCTAACTTTATAGACTTTCTCCCCAATCTTTCTCCCCCTTATGTTTTCATCCTTTCTGATGTTATGAAGGAGTGGTTCTATCGCTAATATAAATAACAAGGGTGACAGAGGGCATCCCTGTCTAGTCCCTTTTGTGATGGAGATGTTCTCTGTAAGGTTACCATTTATTAGAAGTCTAGCTGTCTGCTGTTCATATATTGCCTCTATTCCCTTCCTAAATTGTATGTAAAAATTCATTATTTCCAGTTGTTTTTTCATGTAAAACCAAGAGACATTATCAAATGCCTTTTCGGCATCAAGTAGTAGTAGAGCTGCCTTTTTATCACTATTTGCTTCTAGATATTCTAAGATGGACCCCTAATATTTCATTCAAGTTGGTGCCCCTGAGCACTTTAGAACCTGTACGATTACACCTGAAGCTATAACTTTCTATAGGGATCCAACACTGTGTAAACTGCTCAAATTCTAACACGCCTGGTATATTTGCTTTCAATATGTAGTTTGCTATACCCAGCTTTTCCTGGCATTCAAGTTGTACAGCACTGGTAGCGGCCTCGGTATTTTCAGTTGTGATGTTCTTGTGCCCTGCCCCTGCCAGTACCTGGATATTTTCTACCTCTTTTGAGACAGACAAATTGGGTGCTGCTAGCACAATGTCTGATGAAGTATCTTCAGTATGTGTGTGGGCTTCACCAGCTGTCTTCTGCTTTTTGAAGCAGTTGTTGTTATCCAGAGCAAAACAGAGAGAAACAGCTCTGCTTCTTTGCTTTCTTTCCATAGCAACCTTATATAGAAAACCCTTGTGCCATCCTGTCAACTTTCAACCAATCAAAAGAGGAGCACTAAGTTTCTTTTTTCCCCAAGAAAAGGATGTTCGCCACTCATTTCCTGAGAGCCTTGTCAGTGCTGTTGGTTGCTGTTCTTCTACTGACCCCCACCTGCCTCACAAAAGGTAGGGTGGATCCAGCCACATCATCAAGCTCCTCACCTGATCACAAAAAGACACCCCAACACCTTTGTTCATATTATAATTGTATTTCTGCAAATCTTGTAGCACTTGCAGAAGCGGCATCATTAGATCAGAACAAGCAGCATCCACCTGAGCTGTCTGCTGGCTGTGTTAAGATTCTGCTACTCAACATGATCTTCTTAATTTAGTTCAGATTCTGAACTGTCAGTTGTCCAATGCATACTTGATTGCGCATATTCCACCCACCTCTATATTTTTATAAGCTGCACGTGTGAACTTGAAGTTTTACACGGATGCAGAACAAAAGTTTTGCTCAGGTCAGGCCACTCTGACCAGGCCTTCAAATAATAATAACAACAAAACTTCGTATTTTCTTGGGCATTTTAATTGTATGATTATATCCCATGCCTGATTTCTGCTGTCCTGGTTTCTGAAGCAGCTGGTTTTATTGCTGTTGTTACTTTATTATGGTTTTCATTACAATGGTTGTATCATTGCATAAGCTGCTGTGGGAAGAGTTTTGGAGAAATCAATCAATCAATCAATCAATCAATCAATAAGACCAGTGCTTTTTTCTTAATTTTTTTTTAGGGGTACTCTCATTTTCCTATTCATAATGAAATACTGCCCCTCAATGAGGCCAAAGTTAGATTCTCAAAATGTTTAGGGGTATGCATACACCTGCGTACCTCTAGAAAAAAGCATTGAATAAGAACGTGTAGAACGTGGTAGGGGGATGTGCCTCCCTCAGCCCCCCCTTTAAGGACCTTTGACATCTTCAAAATGGCCTTTATACAAGGTTGCAAACCTTTGCACCATTCCCTAGACAACCATATGTTTTGCTCTGTGAAGGCTGGTGTCCATTGGTCATAGTGCAAGAAGACCAACAGGAGCCAGAGCCTGTTGTAGAGCCGACTAGCTTTATCGCCATCCTCCTCATAGCTAAGCTTTGCAAAGATTGCCCCCTAGACTTGTTATAAGTAAGGAAGTAGGCAGGTGGGAGGCAGAATGAGGTTGCTTGAGCAGTGGTCCACTTGCCCTCATTGACCAACCTCCCCTGGATTTGTTGGGCAGGAGATAAGTGTTTTGTTCCATGTCCCTAAAAGACAAAACCTTTATCGGTTGATTTCTGAATCACAGAAATCTGGAGCACAGATGCCAATCGGGCTGTTTTGTTTTCTGTCGGGTTTTACTTTCTCTCCACTAGTTGGCCACCATAGCCTGAAATAGATCATGCATTGGCAGCAGAAAGCAAACACATCTTGCCAAAGTTGTCTGCACAGCAAGGAGTAATGACAAAATTATCTAGAAGCCTCAGACAAAGAGGTCTTACCACTTGCTACATGATGGCTGAAAAGAAAATCGCCTAATGTCTCATTGAGACCATGGCACTCTTTCACCGGTGAATTATTTGAAAAATACTAATTAAGGTAAAGTACATTTTTGTTTACAGTGAAACCAAATAAATGTGTATGCCTTACGCACTTTACGGACAATGCATTCTTCATTTTCTTTCAAAGTGCTGATTCTTTTTATCCTCTTGACGCAGCTGGCTTGCCTGAAAGAAAAGCTTGTAAACAATTCCTACTTTTCAGCATCCACATTTTTATTTTTATTTTGCATTGAAGGGAAATGTGTGCATTGGGTTTGGATAGGGAGCAGTGCTTTTCTCCTTTCTAGAGCAAAATGTTTGAAACAATGTTGTGGGGGAAACCGCACAAACATTTACATGTGAAAGTGGCAAACTGTCATCTAAAAAACAAACAAAAATGACATTTTACACTGCTTATAAATGCTAAAAAAATATATTAAGTGAACCATAACTTATATATGTTACATGAAAAACTAAAGGTACAAAACACAAAATGAAATCTATGGGTTGTTATTCTATGCATTCCTTTAGAGCTGAATGCACCAGCCACTTTTGCCTCTGACTGTGCCCATCCCTGGAATGTGGCCCTCAGAAAGTCACCCAGAAGGAAATGTGGCCATCAGAATAAAACAAGTTCCCCATCTCTCCTTTAGAGATTTTCATTTAAAGCAAGGGGCACTGTGAAGATTAACACAGCCATGTCCCAATCCCTCCACTAGCATAGTACAGTGGTACCTCGGGTTAAGAACTTAATTCATTCTGGAGGTCCATTCTTAACCTGAAACTGTTCTCAACCTGAGGTACCACTTTAGCTAATGAGGCCTCCCGCTGCCGTCGCGCCACCGCCACATGATTTCTGTTCTCATCCTGAAGCAAAGTTCTTAACCCGAGGTACTATTTCTGGGTTAGCAGAATCTGTAACCTGAAGTGTCTGTAACCCGAGGTACCACTGTATCTGGCCTGTTGGACTGATAACCGTAGCTATTAGAGGTTCTAGTTAAATATTAAGACTTAACTTCCAATATATATTTTTAAGACATGGGCTATGCCATCTTATCAGGGGCCTTGCATATTAACCATCTACTTTCAACACCAACTGAAAGAATGTTTCAACCCCAGTCTCTTTCATCTGTATAGAAGCAGCTTCCATCAATGCAGACTCCCCCGTGGCCAGTAATATATAGAGGTTTAATCAAGTGATTCACAAAGGGAGAGATAAGATACAGGCGTGTGCCCATCAGCCTGCAGTCTTCAAATAATTCCTTTGTTCCTTCCTTCTCTCTCTCTCTCTCTCTCTCTCTCTCTCTCTCTCTAATTGTCAAGCCCCCAAAGTAGCATTCAGTGAAACTACATCAAACAATATTATGATAGTAATAAAAATGATATAAAAATTGAGCAGGAGTAGCTTGAAACATAAAAAGAGCCATATAGCATACTTTACTGCTTAGAGACACGTTATTCCAAACTGACAATCTCCCTAAACAAGGGAGTCTTCCTCAGCATCCATGCAAGAAACAAAATGAGAAGTGGGATGTGAGCCTCTAAGTAGAAGGAGCTCCAAAATCTGTGTGGAACAACTGATAAATCTATTCACAGTTCTTGATGGTGGCGGCCCATTTATGGAACACCCGCCCAGGTAATATTTGGCTGGGACCCACATTAGATGACTTTCATTGTCACCTTTTTGTCTGAAGCGTTGAACCCTAGAAGGAGTGCTGATGAAAGTTATGGCGCTTTATATCTTTTTGTTTTGTTACAAAACTATAAACAGAGAAAAAAAATCATCATAATAAATAATCAGGGTATAAAAGTTGGAAAGTAAAGACTACGTTAATATTTGTTCTTAGATATCAACCCACAATACTTAGCCGTAGTTGACTGTGCATGACTGGAGGACTGCAGGCACTTGCAATAAAGATCTACTATGTATCTCAAAATTTGACACAGTTCTTTAAGTTTGTGCGTTAACTTATCCATCAGTGCAAGTTTCCAAACCTGCTATAATTTTTTTTGTTGCTGCTGAGTTATGGTAGCTGGCCATGATTATGTGATTTTAAGTCTTATAAATTGTACTAGCTGTTTTATGTAATTTTATATTGCAAACCACCTTAGGCCCTTGTTCAGAAGAAGGGCAGGGTATATATATCCTGTATATGTATAAATAAATATAAATAAATGATATGCTGTTGCCATTGCTAATGGTCAACCCCACCCCTTGTAAATGGTGAACTCTGACACAGGAACATGAGGCCATTTACCTCATTATTTGGGGTGCACACAGCACCCCTAATACTTGGGGTTTGAAACATCATTGGACTGGGCAGATATATGAGAGGCAGCTGCAGGACAGCTGCTTTCCTTCCTTGCCCTAGGGGACTGAGTGCCTCATCCGTGGCCCTCCAAGTGCTGTTGGCCTGCAGTTCCAATCAGCCCCAGTCAGCATGACCAATGGTCAGTGATTATGAGAGTTGTGGTCCAGGTTAGCAGCCACCCCTGCCCTCGGGGGAGAGCTTCCTCCTTACTTGCAGGAGCTGCAGTTTAGAGGATTGGTAGCCATTTTTTTGCTGTGCTCTTCTTAATGAAATTGTGGGCTCGGTTAAATTTAAACAGGCACCATGTTCCCCCTTGACTCAGGGACATCTACATCAGAAAGCGCTATACCGGTAAGTAACTGGCAACAGTGCAAAAGGGAGGGCTCTTGGAAGCAGCACTTGAGCTGAAGTCTGCCAAATGCAATAATGGAAGACTGCCTTTTCTTTACCCACGTTACCATCCATTAAATGCCTTCTGGCACTTCATGTCAGTCTAGCATACTTAATTTGTTACACTGGCCAAGCATTAGTAAAGTCAGTGTTTTCTTTCTCAATTTGCCAGACGCCACTTAAGTCACTTCAGTATTAAATCATTTCTTACAAGTTTGTCTCGGAATATGGCTGCTTCAACAGCCAGTGGGCAGTCAAGTGCCGTTTGCCGAAACAGCTGGATAAAGGGGCATGCACAAGCTTGTTATTTATTATAGAAACTTAGAGAAGTTTTATGAGTCTTTGTGGGAGAAGAGAATATCCAGTATATCATTAGACTTGAGGAAAAAGTTGTGCTCTGCACTGAATAAAATAAATCTGAAATTAAAATAAGCCGAGAACTGCAGCCGGGACTGTGGCTCCATCCATTTATCAATGGTGTGACTTTTCATTATTACAAGCCCCCTCTTTGCATGTTGACATTTTCTGTGGAGATTTGGAACAAATCCATCTAAGACAAGTAAAGTTCCATAGGGAGGAATACATCTCATTTCCCATTGGTCATGTCACACCCATCATGGTGAGTTACATCGTGCCTCAGCTTACTGTGATTAATGAGTATTCACCTGAGGTGAAGCATATCCTCCTGAAAAATAGTCTGAGGGAGATGGTGAACCCTCACCCTGCTTGTGGTCTCCCTGTAAGGGAGTGTGTGTGTGTCAGGAGCGAGCCAGCAGTAAATCACACTGGGGAAGTTGGAGTGAACTGGCATTCACAAAACCACGATCGAGACAGGAGTATTTTGAGGATAAAGTCACTCAAGTTCAGAGTGACCTTGACTCCACACTTGTTGCAACTCCAGTTGCTATTGAGGATGTTTTCTGGGATGAGTTCCACCTTATGCGATTATATAAGCTGATGCTGATAAGGTGCTGGAAGCAATGTGCCCAACCACATGCCCCCTCGAGCCCTGTCCTTCCTGGCCAATTAAATCCAGCAGAGAGGGCTGACTGGTTGGGTCCAAGGTGTGGTTAATGCTTCATTGTCTGAGGGGGTGGTCCCTGCTGCTTTGAAAATATCAGTCGTACAACCACTTCTAAAGAAGCTGGCTCTTGAGCCTTTGGATTGGAACAACCATTGGCCAGTTTCAAATACCCTATGTTTGGGGAAGGTGGTGTGGCAGCTGCAAGCATTCTTGGAGGACACAGATTATCCAGATCCATTCCAATCTGGTTTGCACCTAGCCACGGAACCTGCTGCCACTGGCTAAGGGGTGGCAATTCTGATGGTCTGGAAGAGAAGCAGTAGGTTGGGTTGGTAGAAACAGCTTAAGGCTACAATACAACAACAACAACAACAACAACAACAACAACAACAACAACAACAACAAAACAATTTATTTCTTATACTACTGCCCATCTGACTGGGTTGCCCCAGCCACTCTTGGCAACTTCCAACAAAAATACAGAAGGAAAGGAAAGAAAAAGAAACATCAAACAAACGTAGCCTGCGATCCTACGCTAATGCAAATGTAACCATTTCAATAAAGTAAATGCTTCATAGAATAGGGCAGTAAGTGTTGTGGGATCCAAATCCTGAGGCAGTCTAATTTTTCCTTCTTTGTAGAATACCTGGGCAAAACATTATGGGACCACAGGAGTCATCTAGTCCAACCCCCTGCAATGCAGGAATCTTTTGCTTAATGTGGGGCTTGAACACATTACCCTGAGATCAAGAGTCTCATGCTCTACCACCTGAGCTATGTATAGTTTATATGGCGTGTGTAATGGGTGTGTCACACCTTTTGCACGAAATGTGTTTTGGCATTGCTTAGTACAGTGTTACTGTTTGGAAAGTGGATAGATGCCAATTATTGAATGCAAAGATCCAACAGCATCTATCTGACACTGTCCACTTGGTAACAACTGTGGTTAAAAACAGACTTCAGCACTGAAAGCAAAGATCTACATACTTAGATTCACAACATTAGTGTACATTCTAGAAACGGCTAATTTATTTGATACATGCAAGCTGAATACCCTCAAAAAGAACAGCCAGGATAATTATCCGAAGGTGCTGTTTGCATGCATCCATTGCAAACCTCTGGGAGCAGAAGGAAGTTAAGTAGCTAGAGGCATTCTGCTTGCTTAACTGACCAGCTCCCTTTGGATAAAATGGCTGAAGTAGGCAGTTAACAAGTCTGCCAATTCTGGGGGAAAAAACAACCCCACAAAACCCCCCTAAGCAGACATTTATTATTACTTTCTCGTGTAGCTTTGGGCAACACTGGGAAAAATCCCAGATATATAGCTTGAGTTGTGCTTTGCTCTTCTTTTAAAGAAGAAAACACTTTGAAGATAACTGCATAGGAACTGTTAGTCGAAAACTTGAGAATTCACAGCTATTGGCCAGAGGGCATATTGTAAGCCTAGAAAGACCCGTGGAGTCTTCTTCAGAAATCTGGCAGAATAGATGCACACGTGCGTCACATTATTCCAGCTCTGCTTCAAATAGTCCTAAGCGATCCTTTTCTTAACAGTCTACGTCTTGGAAGCAGGACAGATTTGCGATGAAACTCCCCAGAAACGTCTGTGTTGTCTCTTCAAATGGCAAGGAAGTAGCAGCTGCTATTTGAGGAAATCATTATCCTTTGGCTCATCTCTCCTCCTCTCCCCACCCCACCCCTTCTTTCTTCTTGGTCTCTTGGCTGCCATCCAAGACAAATCTGTGATTATCAAAGGGAAGGGACATCACTGACAGTGGTTAGTTTTATCTTATCTCTGTGGAGTTCCCTCTCATATATACAGGTCTCCTGTTTTGCGTAGAATGGTATCTTGAAATAAAAAATTAAATAAAGTTGTGTTTGTTTGATTGTTGTTCCTATACATTCAGTGAGTATTGGATTATTATGTGATTTTTACCTTTGTACAGTAGGAAATAATAATAATAATAATAATAATAATAATAATAATAATAATAATAATAATAATAATTTATACCCCTCCCATCAGATAGTTGTTTATTTCCTTGACATCTGATGGGAGGGCGTTCCACAGGGCAGGTGCCACTACTGAGAAAGCCTTCTACTGGTTCCCTGTAGCTTCACTTCTCGCAGTGAGGGAACCTCCAAAAGGCCCTTGGAGCTGGACCTCAGTGTCAGGGCTGAACGCTGGGGGTGGGGACTCCACTTCAGGTATACTGGGCCGAGGCCATTTAGGGCTTTAAAGGTCAGCACCAACACTTTGAATTGTGCTCGGAAACATACTGGGAGCCAATGCACCTGGTGCTTCAGGGGCACAGTTATCTCATTCAGGACTAGGGTGTCCTGCCCGCCCCCTCCCCCCCCCAAAAAAGCAGGTCTTCTGTCTTGTCAGGATTTAACCTCAATCTGTTAGTCACCATCCATCCTCCAACCGGAGGATAGTTGTTGTTGTTTTTTGACACAGATACACACCTCTCTCTCCTCCATCCAGGCAGGAATTCTCAGAGTTCAAGGACATGCTCCAACCAGGTCAAAGATACTCAAGCAGGATGCAAATCAGGGCTATGGGAGTTTGCAGACTGGATAGAGTTCTGAGGGCCAGACAGAGACACCTAAAGGGCTATATTTGGCATGTGGCCTGAGGTTCCCCATCCCTGGAGAAGAGTATTGAGGCCTTCAGTGATCCAGCAAGCATTTATTACAAATCCATGTGCCAAAACCAACACAATAATATATTCACAAAAATTATGAACCTACAAAGATATATCAAGCTACTGTATACAAAAGCAAAGCACTGGTCCATTTCTTCTACCCCAGCTTGGTAGTAGCATCCAGTAATGCTACTGTCACAAGCAGAGATGGAAGAAGAACGAGGACCCCAATATGCTCCTAAGACAAGGCATACACATATTTAATGGACAGCCCAATGACTCAAGCACTGATGATGAGAGACAGGGTGGTGACATTTCTCGAGCGTTTCCCATAGGGAAGGTTTCTTGACTCTCTTGTGAGATTCATATTAAACCAGGTGTTTGAAATGTTTGTTTTCTGGTATATGGTTAAACACAAGTTTCACCAGAAGATGGTGTATTTAATAGAAAGCTTCCACAGGGAGTATGTTGGGGAAATGTCACCTGGTAGTAACTTTCTCCCCTTCAAAAATGGTTCTGCAAATTTATCTAACATAAACACAGAAGATCACAGAAGTGTAGGGAGGAATGACTACATGCATATCTACTTGGGGGAAAGTCCTGCTGTTCTCAGTGCAGGTCACAAATAAATGTACATGGTTTTCAGTCTCAGGCACTTCAGCCATACAGGTGTGTGTGTGTGTGTGTGTGTGTGTGTGTGTGTGTATTTGGCAGAAAGAAAGAACATTTTAAATAAATAAATAAAACCTCACCATAATGAATACCATTACTGACCCAATCTACTAACAGGTTATTGTTATTATTGGTGTCCTAATTTCCTCCAACATTTATAACAAATATTTCTGATTAGAGCTGTCCGTACTTGGCTTCCCCAAAATGTCCAATCTATTTCAAGCCAAGAAATTGCAATGACAATTTCACCAAATTTCAACAACAGTTGTTTTTTTTGGGGGGGGGGATATGACTCACCATTAGCTGTTACAGTAACACAGCTCCTTCCTTCCATCTTGTTCTGCTGTTGCAAGGGGAAAAGGAGAATATTTGATGAAAAATTTGCAAAGTAGCTTTTTTTGGGGGGGGGAGGCAGGGTGAGAATTTTTTCTCTCTCGGAACAAAATATGTTGGCTCTCCATGATGAATTTCACTTGTTAAGGAGGCAGAATCAAAGAACCCCTACTTAGGATTTGCCCCAAGTTGCTTCAAAACTTTCACATGATTAAAAGGAGAAAGTTATTGAATCTTTCCTGTTGCCAGGGAAACTGCCTCCTTGATATTTACCTTGTGAAAGCATCTTCCTCTTTTTGTATTTGAGCAATAGATGTCATAGGATCAGGCCATGATGGTGGAAAGGTTCTATTTATCACCAGAATTGTTTGGGCTTATGGGATTAAAGGGCTCCGGCTGAAAGAAGGCTTGTTGGTGTGAAGGTGTTTTAGCTTTTATTGATGTCAGTGGCAAGCTGCTGATCTTAGCATTCATGCCATTGTTTAATTCTAATTATTCCTTTAAACTTTCTCTGAAGTTTTTATGGCCTCTTTTCAGTTGCAACAACACCTTACATTTGAACATTACTGTTTGATATCAGCCAACCTGAAAGAAGTTATGGCCATTGCATGGATATTTTATCATGCCTGTCAACCTGACTTGGAAAATACATTAGGATTTCAGTTCTGGGTAAACTGTAAAGTCCACCTTGAAATCACCTCTGATCCCCTTCACCTGAAAGCCTATCATTTATTTCTGACCCAACACATCAACCTCTCTAGTCATAGTAAGATACATTTGATTTAGTGACTCACACAAGAGCAAATTTAATACTGCTATCTGACATGACACTACTCATTCACCTATTTCATCTTCAAGTTGGTCAACCCTCCTGCTGTAATTCTGGTCTGACTAAGATTGGTACTCTCTAGTGATGGATTCCAGAATATGATGCTTTTTTAAAAAAACAACAGCACAATGTTCTTGATCTACAACTTAACAATATTAAGGAATTAGCAAGTAGTGCCTGGCATTGCATGGGACTTTTTATACCCCCCCCCCAAAAAAAGAGAATCATGATTCCTAAATGGATAGTAATTTGTGAGTTTGGAGCCATCATAGCAAAATTCAGGTGAAGTCATGCCAAAGTCACATTTTGGTCCACCAACTTGATTCAAAATAGTGTCCTGCATCCAAATGACAATGAAGTCTGCTGCCCATCGACCATGGCACAGGCAGCTCCAAAGCCACCTCTGTTTATGTACTAGCATAACTTTCTAATGCTGGACTAGAGCCCATCAACCACTTAAGGATCTATTCTGCAGCCATTGGCTGTGAAATATTTCAGCTAGTGAATTGTAAAGGACATTCTGTGACAGATAGGCAGGCAGGCAGATACAACTCAGTATAGTGAAAAGGAAATTCCTCCATGAGTAAAACTCTTGAGAAATCTGAAGAAGAAGAAGAAGAAGAAGAAGAAGAAGAAGAAGAAGAAGAAGAAGAAAGAAAGAAAGAAGAAGTTGAAGTTTATAATTTATACCCCGCCTATCTGGCTGGGTTTCCTCAGCCACTCTGGGTGGCTTACAACATATCTAAAAACCAAATAAAAACATCAATCCTGAAAAAGTTGTTTTTAAAACATGTTTTTAATAAGGTACTAAATTTTCTCAGGGTGCTTAGTCTTAATGCCTATCATTCTAAAATTGGGCGAGATGGGAAGGGAAAGCAAAAACCATTTTAGCATATAAGTGATATATTAAGTAAAGAATATTTTTTAAAAAATAATAATCAATGATTATTTGAAAGTATCTGTGTTAGGTTGTAAATCACAACCATGTCTGCTCAGAAGCAAGTCACACTGAAGTTACTGTAAGTGAGGTTAGGACCGTAGCCTTAAATGTGGGATGGGGGGAAACAGTTTGACGACTACTATGTTCAGATCTACTGGGACCCAGGTGGTGCTGTGGGTTAAACCACAGGGTCTAGGGCTTGCTGATCAGAAGGTCGGCGGTTCGAATCCCTGCCATGGGGTGAGCTCCCGTTGCTCGGTCCCTGCTCCTGCCTACCTAGCTGTTCGAAAGCACATCAAAGTGCAAGTAGATAAATAGGGACCGCTCCGGCAGGAAGGTAAACGGCATTTCTGTGCGCTGCTCTGGCTCGCCAGAAGCGGCTTTGTCATGCTGGCCACATGACCCGGAAGCTGTCTGCAGACAAACGCCGGCTCCCTCGGCCTATAGAGCAAGATGAGTGCCGCAACCCCAGAGTCGGACATGACTGGACCTGATGGTCAGGGGTCCCTTTACCTTTACCTTTATGTTCAGATCTAGCTGGGGAGGGAGGGGAGAGAACATATTTTCTATGACATTTTCCACCTAAACGTCCTCATAGCCTTCTGGAGGAATAATTTGATTCCCACTTTGTGTAAACATTAAGACATAAAAAAATCTTTTGGAACTGTCCTTGGGAAAAATGAGTTGACTTTTAATGAAGAACATAATAACAAAGGGAGAACCTTCTGGACCAGACCAGTGGTCCATCTAATCCAGCATCCTGTTCTTACAGTGGCCACAGATGCCTGTGGGAAACCTCCAAACAGGATTTGAGTACAAGAGCACCCTCCCCTCCTGTGGTCTTCAGCAACCGGTATTCAGAAGTATTGTTCCTTCCAACTATGGAGGTAAAGCACAGTCATCATGACTAGTGGCCATCAATAGCCCTCTCCTCCATGAGTTTTGTAGTGTAGATAATTTCTGTTCTACTTTTCCTTGACATGTGGCTCATCGCAAAGGGCAGTTCTACCCTATAACTCCTTCTTCTTTAATAGGTACAAATCAGAGTGTTTTTGAACATTCTTACTGCAAAATCCTATACATGTCTATTCAGAAATAAGTCTCGCTATGATCAGTGGGATCCTAGGTAAGTGTGTCTATCCATAAGATTGCAGCCTTAGACACTTTTTGTTTTCTTTGAAAAGAGACTTCTACTGCTGCCACTAGAAAGAGCTTTGAGTTAAGGGCAAGCTGAAAATCAATATTTTTTTCCTCTCTTCTGGGATGGCATTTTTCTGTCTTAAATCTTTAAATCTCTCAGGTGGAAGGTTACCAAACTTTTATTGGTTATGAAGGTGTAAATTATTAGTGAGGTCTGCATGAGTTTTGCTTCCTTTCCCCTGTTGTCCTTATTCTCTCTCTTTTTCTTGATGGGTGTGGGTGTGTGGGTGTGGGTGTTGTGTCTAACATACTTGCTTACTCAAAAGTAAGTTTCATCATAAGTGGGGCTACTCCTGGGCAAGAGTGAATAGGACCGCAACCCAAGTCAAGCATGCACCTGGGATAAACTTATTAGAGCTTTCAGAGTATGACTTTCTTTTTGTTAGCAGTGATGAACCTGAATAGAATGGAAGGTAGGCAGGATAAGTGTAACTTTCCCTCCTTCCAATGGTCTTGACAAAAAGACCTCTCTGAAGCTGCTTTTACATTGCAAAGGAAGCCTCCTTTGGTACCAATGGAGGTTTTCCTTGAAACTCAAAACAGCACAAAAAAGAAGAGTTCAACTAACCCTTGGCTAACCCACATACCCACAGTCCTGAACAGAGATGGCATCAAGGGTCAGCAGAGTTAGGAACCCGCTGAGGGTCCACACTTTATCAAGATGCCCACTGAGAAAAGACCTCCATCTGCTCCTGCTCTGCACCAATGTGACCTGCTGCTTGCTGTGGCCCAGTGGGTGTGAGCAAGAAAATAACTAGCTGTGCCAGAGAATTCTGATGAAAACAGAAGCAGGAAGTGCCCATGTCCCAACTTGGAAATCAGTCCAGTGAATACGAATCAGTATTCTCTTGGCACACTTTAGAATCCTACACAATCAGACCTTGTGTTGGGCTCTAAATTAGATAAATATGAAAATGGTGGAGGATGTGGGGCTTGCAAGCACCCACCTCTCTCTCTCTCTCTCTCTCTCACACACACACACACACACACACACGTTTGTCTTATGTGTTTGCACATGTAAGGAGAGGAAATGTGCAAACAGGGCTTTTGTCTCTGTGATATGCAAAAACCCAATTCTGTTCTTTGCTTGGGACTCCCTGGGTATTCTCACAGTCCTCACGGATCATAGCATTTTCATAGCATGGGATGCCAGACATGCTGAAACCCACAGAATGCTTGAATGATGAATGCCATACAGAACAGAAGTGGGCAGCCATCTTGAGCTTGAGGATCACATGTCAGTAGCGGGTGGTGCAATAGGTTTGACTCTTATCGTTGCTCAGCAAGCTACAGTTCAATTATGCAAAAGTCAGAAGCTTCTACGCGTACACCTCAACACCCAGGCAAACTATGAGGCTTTGGTACAGTTAAAGGATGCGTTCCAGCTGAGCAAAAGAACTGGAATGGTATGGGTTTGTGTGTGTGTGGACAGGATGTGGCCTGGAGAGAAGCTGAAGGGTTATATCTGGTCCATGGGCCTGAGATTCTCCACCCCTGGTATAAAACTCAAAATGTGTCATAAAACAGCAAAGGGTTATATTTTGTGAATAACTGGCACAGCTGCCATGTTGCTGATCTCGCCGATTTTTCTTATCTAGGCTGATGGATAAGAAGTTTTTTAACTTATCAATTATTTACACAGTGCCATCTCTGTGCACTTCACAGAGCGGTGAAAGAGACAGTTACTTCAGCCAAGAACTTGCAGCCTAAAATTAGATAAGGAGTGGGTGGCAATAAGAGTCAAAAGTTTTCGATGCAAGTCAGGGTCTGAATGCAATTGCACATCTCCTTTTGGAGTCAGGTTTGTGTGGGAAGTAAGGAGAGAGAGAAGTGCCAGAAGAGCTTCGGGGAATAAGCGGGTTCTGAGGACATGCCTGAAACATCAGGGAAAGGTGGCACTGTTTCATTGGCCCTCCTGGCTTGCGGTACCAGGAGGGCCTGAGTTAAGCTGTAGTTTCACTTTTCAGTTCAGGAGTTCTGAGTAGCCAATATGCTGCAGAGTTGTTCATTTTTTTAAAATGTGGGCTTCTTGTTTATAAAATCCCAGGTGGTTATCTGGATGCCTCTTTGTAATACATAGCAAGTCCAAATGTTCTAGATTAGAAGCTCTAGTTTCAATTATTAGTGATGTTGAGAGGAATTAATGGCTGAGTCAATTCTTGAAGGTTCAAACTAGGACTTATTGCTAGGCTTTGCAGAGAAGAAGCTTGAAGTGACCAAGGAAATGAGCAAGGGCATATCAGAGAAGGCAAATTTAACTCCTCTTTTTCTAGGGTCAATGGAGAGGCCCTTTGTTTAGCCTACTCTCTCCCTCACCCCCAACCAAGTTGTATCCAATAATGATGACCCAGGTGTTTCATTCCTTCTGTACTAGCTTGAGACAATGTATTCAACAATTCATCTCAGGAAGCCCTGTCCCAGAAATAAATGTTTCATGTCCTATCTCAACTGTCATTCAAATGAAATGTATAAAATGTGGATCATACCCTCAGGATTTTCTTCTTATCATAGGGGGCTGTTTAAAATTAAATGAAATGTGTGAGATTTGGACACAAAGTGGCAGGCTGCTTTTGTAGGCTGTTGCTCAAAGAAAAATACAAATGTTTGAAGTGATTTTAATGTGCCACTGTCTTGACTAAATCCCTGCACACTCATTCTTTTTCTAATCTTTGTATCATTCATTCGTTTCTTTACTTTTAATTAACTATATATCTCTATTCTGTGGTTGCTCACTTTAAAAAGACATAAATCATTCCAACCCTTCCTCATCCCAAGTCACATCAAAAGGCAAAATTAAAACAACTCTGGAGGAATACAGAAGTTATGTAAGAGAGGCAATGCCTGAGAAATGATCAATAATCTATGTATAATATTTTCAGAGCAAAAGCACTGGAAAAGCACTTTTTGCTCCTTTTAGAATTATTTGGCCTAATATTTTTGTTCAGGTTGCTTTTACACAATCAGTTTCTGATTATGTTCTGTTTTCTTCTGAGGTTGTGTAGGGGGGAAGAGGAGATATAAAACAGAAGGGATAAAGAAGGGGACCAAGAAGTAGAAAGGGGAAAGGAAACGAAAGGAAAGGGAGATTTAAATGTTTGTATGTGAATGGGTAGGTGTCTGTTTGGATGGATGGATGGATAAGAATGGGGGAGTGTGGGCTGATGAGAGAGAATGGGATGTGTGGTTG
The DNA here is from genome assembly GCF_009819535.1 of Lacerta agilis. NCBI lineage: Eukaryota > Metazoa > Chordata > Lepidosauria > Squamata > Lacertidae > Lacerta > Lacerta agilis. The sequence goes on from NC_046313.1 coordinate 90,014,141, forward strand.
TGTGTGTAAAATGCCACTCGCCATATTTGGCTTTTTCTCTGAGAAACTCTTGGCATGTGGCCCCCAGAATGCAAGTCAGGAGGGAATGTGGCCCTTGCCCTACAAAAGTGTCTGTCTGTTCCCATCCATCACCTTCAATTTCCATTCTGAATCTTCTGCTATTTTGTCCCAAGGAAGAACAAGGCCATGACCTAAAACAAAAACTCAGCCTAAATCCCAGAAATTCTTGGTTTCTCACTTTGCCTTCCTACCACAACCATCAGCTGAGAGGGATACCCATACTAGATTCCAGAGTTATCTCCTGGCAGTTTTCAGTCTGAGTGGTTAAAAAAGCTGTAGCCCACATTCAGGTCAACTACTGTTGTGGACAGGTTTGAATAATGGCCATATTTCACTCCCAGCATGAAGCAGGTGCAGCAGGTTTCCTTCCATACTGCTTGGATTATGTGTCAGGAGTCCACATGGCTGCTCCTGCCTATCTTCTATATATATAAAATGCAAGTGTCTCTGCGTCCAGTCCGTGTGTCTCTGGGTTTGCGCTACTGCGCATGTGCCCCAGGGACACAGGGATTGGATGGAGAGACATGGCTGGGAGCAGCAGCGACAGTTGAAGCGGGGCGGTTCATTTAGAACGCTGGCTCTCCAGTGGCCCGGGGAGGCCGAGAAAGGAGGCCACGCTGCTGCTCCTGCCGCGACGAGAGCCTGTTGCTGCTGACCCCCTCCTGCCCCATTGGCCTGCATGGCGCTGCTGCTGCTGCCGCTGGCTCTGAGGGGGTTGGCAGCAGGGGGGGCGAGCCTGGCGGAGAGCGAGGGGGATGGGGAAGAGTTGAGGCCTGCTCTGCCCGCGGAAGCCCCGGGCTCTCCTGCTCCCTCCGCCCACACGAGCCCACTGTCATGGAGACATGGCCGGCGGAGAGGTGAGGCCAGGCAGCAGGAGCACTGGCAGCAAGTCAGCAGCCCCGCAGCGGAGGCGCCTCTTGCGCCGGGGATCCCGGACGGAGGAGGGCAAGGCGCGTGCGCAGAGGGTGGCTGGCTCCGGATTTGTCCACCCCCCACCTCCCGCTAAAGCAGGCTTTGGCGGGGCGGGGGGGGCGGGGGGGCGGGCAAGCAGGGCTTCTCCGTTAAAGCGGAGAAAGCCCTGTTTGCCTCCTCCACCCCCGACCTCCCGCTAAAGCAGGCTTTGGCAGGGGGCGGGGCGGGCAAGCAGGGCTTCTCCGTTAAAGCGGAGAAAGCCCTGTTTGCCTCCTCCACCCCGACCTCCCGCTAAAGCAGGCTTTGGCGGGGGGGGGCGGGGCGGGCAAGCAGGGCTTCTCCGTTAAAGCGGAGAAAGCCCTGTTTGCCTCCTCCACCCCCGACCTCCCGCTAAAGCAGGCTTTGGCAGGGGGTGGGGGGCCAGCCGCCTCCACAAATGTTCTAGCGCCCGTTATTGTAACGGGCTTAAACCACTAGTGTTAACATATGCACAGAGCCAGACTGCACATTATGTGAGCTCTGCAGATGGGCCTTTGTATGTTGGTGCTGTCTTTCTTCACATAATCGCTAGTATATGCATTGCAATGTATATTATGCAATGTGTGTGTGTGCAAGTATAGGTTGCATTCAGTGCTACGTGCACAGTTGCACTTGTACACTGGGAGATCCCCTTCCTCGCCTCTTCTTGTGTGACCCTAAAAGCTGCTCTAGGGTTTCCTCTGACCCCCTGGAACAGATTTTGGGGGTGCACAAGGTGGGTTGCAAGGGGGAGGAGAGGGAAGTTCTGTTGTGCAAGCCTGTTGTGGAAGCAAAAAGATAGTGCTGGATACAACCCACAGATTGGAACTTTAATGTAACCAGTTCTACACACACACACACACACACACACACACCTGCCTGCCTGCCTGCCTGCCTGCCTGCCTGCAATTTGCATGGGGGGAACTCCCACTAAAGTCAACAGGAGTGACTATTAGGTCTTATGGATACCATTGACTAGGAAAGCAATAATCCTGACAGTTCTCAGAACTTCCACTGTCTGAAAGATAAACCAGGAGAGGTTTCCAAATTTCATTCCTGTCTCCAGTAGGCAAAGTTCTAATAAATGACACTTTACCATGTCATTTCACATTTTTCTGGTTTTGCGCCACATCTGTTTGATGCATTAGACAAGCCCGCTGAAACTTAAAGGGTGGCTGAATATTTTAATAGCAGCATCACAGCAGCATACGCCAACCATGGCTAGGAGACTGTCCTTTGAATTTTGAGTTCACACAAATGCACCAGTCCTTCATGTACAGGGGATTTTCTCTCTTTTGAATAAGAACGAACAGTTTGGGGAAAGCTCCTGCATACAAGATGCTTCCTTTCTCTTAGAAGAGAACAAGAAGGCCTAAACACAAAGGATTTTGCAGACCTTTTGAAATAATGCTGAAATGGAACACCAGGCTATGGTTCTGAAACAGATAACCCATACATCTACAGCCTCCATACTAAGGGTATACAAAATATACCCCCTTTCCAAGGAGTTTTCTGCTTTTGCTTCCTCAACTTCTCATATAGCCTGTGGGATGTCTTTGATAAACTTGCTTTTCTGAAAAAGTTCTGTGCGTACAAAGTTCTTCCTCCCACACACAAAAAAGCACAATTGATTTTATAGCAAAGGGCTGGCACGTACATTTTAACTACTTGTGGATGGAAAAGACATATCAAAATGGGCATGTCACGGAGAGAAGTGCAACACTGATCAGCATTCATACTCATGTGTGTTCTGCTGTGAATTCAGTCTCTGTTCCTGACCTTTTCTAAACAATTTTGAGAGAGAATGTGGACATCAAGCTGCTGATTATATTGCTGTGCTCACCCTGGTGCTCCAACAGTGAGATGTTCCAGGGGTTTAGCGCTCACCCAGGTTTGGTTTCCTTTGGAAGGAGGGCACAGGGGGCTGACCAAGAGTGTTGGACTGAAAATTTCAGATGCGAGAGAGGTCCTGTTGAATATGAAATCTGACAAACTGCAGACAAGCAGGTCCATGGGCTTTGTGCTAGGCACCTTTAGAGTTGATTTTGGAGAGAACTAAAATGGGTTTCCCTTTCTGGGTAAAACCATTCCCTCTTGATTCTGTTCTTGACCTGGCGGTCTTTCACAGTAAAGTTTTCCTCTTTGCTTGTGTATAATAATAGTTGTTGTTGTTGTTGTTGTTGTTTATACCCCACCAATCTGGCTGGATTTCTGTAGCCACTCGTATTTCTGGTGTTTGCTCTCCCTCCATCACTGGTGCTATTTCTTATAAGGGAAGGTTAGGGGTACTGAGTTTTAGTTTTAGTAGACACATTTCTGCAGCATTTCTTTTCCTTCTTCCTTTACATCTTGAATGCCAGGGTGCCACGAAGAGTTTCAGGAGTTCCCACTTCAATTCATGCCATTTCATGCAGCTCCCATTTCACCTCTAAAAATCTTAATTCTTCCAAGGCACCCTCTTTGGTTCATGAATCCAGTACGTGCCCCTGCTGTCAAAGCGCCTTTGTCAAGTCCAGGTGTGGCCTCAGAGCAGCCCACACTGTTAGTCCTACACAAAGAAATTCAAATGGAAACCATAACATCATTCTACTGATGGAAAGGAAAGCATGGGTGATCAGTGAGGTTGAGAATAATTGTCTGCACAGCAACATCTGTGTTAGAAACTAAACCTGGTGATTGTCTGTGTCTGTACAGTGGTACCTCGGGTTACGAACTAAATTCGTTCTGGAGGTCCGTTCTTTTTTATTATTATTATAGGTTTTCTTGATTTACAAAGGTAGTGCAATGTCTCTCTCGTATTTTTTCCATGTAACATTTTTACAAATCAATTTCGTTTGTTGAGACATTAGGAAGAAAAGGAGAAAAGAGGTGGGTGGGATGGGGAGATGGGTGGGGTGGGGTGACGATGTTTCTATTTACTTAATATATGTAGGGTTTGGTGTCAGCGTGGTTTGTGCAGGTTCTCTGTTGTTCACTTGTGCTCCTTTGGTGGTGAGAGAGGTCGGGATTGGCGTAGGGTGCGATTGTTCGTTTGTGGTTGGCTGTGGTGGTCTTTGGTTTCCTGTGTGAGTGCGGTGGGTGAGTGTTTTTTGTCAGGTTAGCCATATTGATTTGTATGCTGTCGGTAGATTTTTGTCATTGTCTTGTTGGGCTGTGTGTGTGATGAAGGGGAGCCATACCAGGGTGAAGGCGTCTTCTTCTGTTTGTCCCTGTGTCAGTTTCAGCTTACTGGTTAGTTTTTCTAGTAGGGCTGTTTCCCATACTACTTGGTACCATTGGTCCATGCTTACTCCTGACAGGTCTCTCCAGTGTCTGGTTCTTAACCTGAGGTACCACTTTAGCTAATGGGACCTCCTGCTGCCGCCACACTGCCGCTGCGCGATTTCTGTTCTCATCCTGAAGCAAAGTTATAAACCCGAGCTACTACCGGTATTTCTGGGTTAGCGGAGTCTGTAACCTGAAGCACCTATAACCTGAGGCGTCTGTAACCCGAGGTACTTAGTATTTAGTATTAATCACGACTTTTATCTTGACCCATTTTAAGTCTCCAAGTTAGATTCATCTTTAATATGACGTGTTCCTGCTGATATCTTAATTAAATTCACTGTCCATAAACTGTGTTAAAAGCTCCAGTTACAGGTAAAAGCTGATCATCTTCACCAGGCAAAAAGAGATATTTCATAGAAATGTGTAGAGGAAAGATATTAGTACCTGAGGAAATCACTACTTAGATTTTCCCATTTGCAATCACCAGCCAAAACAAATCATTTAGGTTATAACATAGTGTATGTGTTAGCACTGTGGTTCTGAGATTTTTTTTTTTATTTTTTTTACTTAATTGGGAGGATTAGAATTTTTAATTTTGCTTTTTAACTGATCTGAGTGTAACTAAACACTCCTGGGGGGAACTGTAAAATATAATCAAACTAATGGATAACAAGAGCTGTAGAATCAGAAGCCTAAAACGACATACTTGTAATAGATAAACCAAGTTGAGAGCCATTTATGTGCAACAGCTGGGCACATTATTATTATTTTTGTTCACAGCACTGTAAGGATCTTTATAAGCAGTTAGATGAAAATAAAATGGTTGTATGCATGAAAAATTCCCAAAGTTAGTTAGTCAGTTAGTTAGTTAGTTCATTTATATCCCAGTGTTCCTCCAAAGAACTCATGGTGGAGCACATAGTTATTTGTACAACAAACCTGAGAAGTAAGTTAACCTGAGAGTAAGTGACTGGCCCAAGGTCACTCAGTGAGTTTCTGTCATGAGACAAAGGTTCTTGGGAGCAGGAGAAGTAAGGAAAGGCCTACAAGTCCTACACAATCATTCAAGCCTGCTAACTTCTAATTGTTAACAGCAAACTGCTGAATCATTGTGACTCATCTACAGGATGACTCATTCTCTCTATACATATTTATCCTGTTTGCAGGCAGGCCCATTGTCGTGTCAGTGCTGTTGTTGTAATGTGTGAAGAGTCAGATAGCTACTATGAGTACTCTATGTATGCTCTTTAACTATGCTGATTCTGACCAAGTTTATTTTCTTCAGTAAAGTTTTGCTCTGTTTATGAAGAAGACTCTGCATTGATTAATTTACCACTGCACGACAGCTTCATGGCTGAGTGGGGAGTTGAAGCCTTGCCTCCCAGGTCCTACCATACTTTCTTGTCTAAGAGAAGAAGAAGAAGAAGAAGAAGAAGAAGAAGAAGAAGAAGAAGAAGAAGAAGAAGAAGAAGAGTTTGGATTTGATATCCCACTTTATCACTACCCGAAGGAGTCTCAAAGCGGCTAACATTCTCCTTTCCCTTCCTCCCCCACAACAAACACTCTGTGAGGTGAGTGGGGCTGAGAGACTTCAGAGAAGTGTGACTTGCCCAAGGTCACCCAGCAGCTGCATGTGGAGGAGCGGAGACATGAACCCGGTTCCCCAGATTACAAGTCTACCACTCTTAACCACTACACCACACTGTGGTGGATTTCAACTGATTTCAATCTCCATCTAGACACTGAACCAACCCCAGCCCTGCTTACCTTCCGCAAGGAAGCTGCATTGTTGCATGCGGTCAGATAACGACTGGGAAACAAATTAAACTTCCACTGCTAGACTTGATGTCCAAACTGCCTTCTGGGGGAACATGCACCTGGAACGATACTGGAAGCAGAATGCTTCTCTCATATTCAGTAGCAGATGGTGGGGCAAAGCAGCCTGACCTCCAGGCAGAGTAGTCACTGCTGCTTACGCAGAGTGTGAGGAGCAACATGTCAGGGAGGTTGGCACTGTGCTACTGCACTGGCAGAAGCACTGTGTTGCCTCCACTGGTGCATGTGCAGAATGCTGACCTTCCTGCTACCTTGTCCCTCCCACTCTTCCAGTAAGCAGGAGCAACCCACTTGCTGAGAGGGAAGGAAAGTGTCGTTGCTCCATCCCACCATCCTTTGCAGCTAATGTTCACTTTTACTTTTAAGCAAGTGTCAAAACTAAAACAGAAGAAGAAGGGACAATCTAAACAAGAACGAACATCCTAATTAGAAATGCATTTGGGTGGAACAGCAAAATCACCTGTCAGTTATTCTTTAAAGAGTACAGCTATACCCATGAGTATACCTTTCTACATCTTTTAAAGAAACACAACTAATGTTGGGCAGGCGCTGGATAACTTGCAAAGAGATGACATGCAAACATTGATTATTTCAGAACCACTTTAGGCAGCTTTTGACCGCTGCGCTATCCTGAATGCCATCAGTTGCAGGTTCGCCCGAGCAGCTTTACTAATTTTTTTAGACAGAAAAAACAAAGACAAAACTGAAAATTTGGGTCAGATCATCCTAAAAAAAACGAAAAGTAAAATTATCTTAAATATTTTGTATCACTGACAGTGCCATTCTAAGCATGTTTGATCAGAATCAAGCTCCAGTATATTCAGTCAGCTTTATTCCCAGGTAAAGTCGACAAAGGATTGTATCCTTATTCTCTGGGATCAAGACAGCAACACCTTCTCTCCTTTAAGCTTAAAAAGCATATGAGACATTTTGTTCTGAAGGCTGCATCTAGAAAAGGCCTTGCTATAAATATATATGCAGCTCATTCTCTTCTCCTCATTAGATGCAGAATACCTGGGCTCTGCTGCCTATAGTTAAATGTGACAACAAGGCCTACGAAGCAGGCATTGAAAAACATGCGTATCTCTGTGTGTCTGGTTTCGCAGGAAAAGAACAGACTTTCCTGTGATATAATGAGGATTGTATGTAATTATATTGCTACCATGTATCTGGCAAGCTCAGGTATTTTTGAACTTTAAGGTCTGGGTTTATTTTGCATTTTTAAAAAACCCTTCATGTTCTTTCATTTTTGAGAGAGAAAAGAGAGAAAGTGGCAAAGAAAAAGAAACAAATGCTAGCTGCTACAAGCCTTGCACTTTCAGTTTTGTCACCTCAACACGATGTCAAGGTTTTTGTGCTGTGTCTCTGTGTGTTTTCCATGTGGAATTCTTAACCCCATTGCTCTTGTCACATTATTATTTTCTTACCACCTTTACAAAGAAGTATGAAAAAGCGCTTCCTTCGTAACTGTGCCAATTAGCTTGCTCTATTTATCTTATGAGTGGGGCACGGGTGGCGCTGTGGTCTAAACCACAGAGCCTAGGACTTGCCAATCAGAAGGTCGGCGGTTCGAATCCCTGCGATGGGGTGAGCTCCTGTTGCTCGGTCCCTGCTCCTGCCAACCTAGCAGTTCAAAAGCACGTCAAAGTGCAAGTAGATAAATAGGTACCACTCCGACGAGAAGGTAAACAGCATTTTCGTGCGCTGCTCTGGTTCATCAGAAGCGACTTAGTCATGCTGGCCACATGACCCGGAAGTTGTACGCCGGCTCCCTTGGCCAATAAAGTGAGATGAGTGCTGCAACCCCAGAGTCATCCGCGACTGGACTTAACAGTCAGGGGTCCCTTTACCTTTATTTATCTTATGAACTTAAAAGGAAATGATTAAAAAGACCCCTGCTCCTAGAGTATAATTTACTAAATTTAGATTTAACCATAATCATACATTGTCAACACCCAGTAACTTATATCAGGTAGTTGCCAGCCTGTTTTCTTGAACTAATATGCAACTAATCTTCACACAGTACATAGTTAAACTATGGAACTCACTCCCACAGTCGGCAGTAATGGCCAAGAACTTGGATTACTTTAAAAGAAGATTAGACCTATTCATAGAGGAGAGGGCTATTGATGACTGCTAGTTGTGATAGCTATGCTCTGCCTCCAATTGGAGGCAACCATGCTTCTAGAAACCACAGGAGGGGAGAGTATTCCTCTGCTAGAATACTTATTGCTGGTTTCCCACAGGAAACTGTTTGACCACTATGAAAATTGGATGCCAGACTGGATGAGTCAGTGGCCTGATCCAGCAGGTTCTTCTTATGTTCCTTTTTCCCATTTAGGACACTAGATGTCTGCTAAAGGCACTGTGCTGGATCTAGAGAAAAGCAAGTGAAACTCAGCCCAACTGTGGCATCTTTAGCGGAGGGCTGATTTAAGTATGATCTGTGTGTCGATGCTTTTTTAGCCTGCTGCATTATTTGTTGTGGTTGCATTTCAACAGTTTTAAATGTTATTGTAAGCCACCTGTGAATATAGTTCCATGAAAGGTGGGCTATCAATTCAGCTAAGAAATAAATAAACCCTAAGGAGTGGCGTGGCATGGGGCATAAGGGCTGCAGCAGGACTGGGAAACTGGGAAAATCTGGCATGCAGCCTTGGAGTGATGAAACTGTCTTTCCACTCACACAACAAAACACCTTTGGATCCAAAACCATGAAAGTAAAGAAGCTTCTGCAAGGTTAAGAGCAGACTTCTCTATCTGTTTCATTGGGCTATCTGTTGTGAAGACCTAGAGGCTCACTAGGTCTTCTCATTTTTATTCCAATCAATGTCAACAGGTTGCCTGATGAAGATTCAGAGGAAACTAGGAAGCTGTAGAACAGTGAAATCTCAACCACGTCCCTTGAGAAGTCCCATTTAATTAAGTGAGGCTTACTCCCCAGTAAGTGGAGTTAGGCTTGTAGCCTTAGCTGTGCCAACATAGATTGGCAACAACCCAGGGTCTCCAGCAGAAATTTTCCACCTCATCTGATCATTTTCAACTGGAGATGCCAGAGATCTCCTGTGTATTCGTCTGCCACTGAACTCTTGTTCTTCTCTCAGAAGCTAAGTAGTTCAGGAACCAAGCACTCTTTGAATGGAGGAATAACTGGGAGACCTGTGTACACTGCTGGGAGGTAGGTAGGACCCCAATGTAGCACATCATGTAGTTTGTTTTCAAGTCAGATTCAATACTGCATTTGTTTCTTGATTTTACTTGGTTGCTGTGTAAATGCCCCACTTTCTCATTATTTCCTGTTCTTGACTAACTAGAATGGTGAGACTAGGATGGCTGTTCCGTATGACTACAATTATTTGTGATCCAGTGGAGAAGACATGGCTTATCTACTCATTAAGTATTGACTCTGGCATCCTGCAGAAGAGCCTTGAATGCCGCACAGCGTGGATTCGTGATTAAGAATGCACAGTCAAAATCAGAGCATAGACTTGCAACCCTGTGGACTCAAGAGTCCTGCTATACATGGGCCAAGGACAGCTTTTCAAACGGATGCAGGTTATGCTCTTTAACAATGGTGGATTTATAGACTGTACTTGCCAGCATTTTTGAGACAGCAGGCAGCATAGCTCTTCATGGAATACCATATAGTTGGGAGGGGGTTATCGGTTTGTTTTTGTTTTCTTGTTATGTATTTTGTGTTCTCATTTTCTTTATGTTGTAAACTGCCCTGCACTCTTCAGGTGAAGCGTTGTGTACAAATTCAATTAATAAAAGTAAATAAAATAGATGTATTTAGTTCCCTTTAGTGTCATAGAATCAAAGAGCTGGAAAGACCTTAAGGGTCATCGGGTCCAACTGCTTCCATAATGTGTGATCTGCAATCCATGTTGCATCTACAGCATCTCTGACAACTTCTGCTTAAATACCACCAGCTATGCATTAGTTTAGCAAAGATGTTGTTTTAGATAGAATGCATATATACTCAGCATTTTGAACATCTTATTATATGTCTTGATAGTTGGTGCCATTTTGTGGAGTTTATAGATGTGATACATAGCATATGTGTAGTTACAGGTTGGTCTGCCGTAGTCGGAACAAAAAAAAAGTAAAAAAATTCCTTCCAGTAGCACCTTAGAGACCAACTAAGTTTGTTCTTGGTATGAGCTTTCGTGTGCACGCACGCTTCTTCAGATACCATATGTGGTTTGTTTTTTTGTTCTTTGCAGCAGTGGTTGTCTATTAGTCACATCACACTATATAGGATATCTCTTTTTGATGATAGTTTGGTTTTCTCAGTTACAATTTTTCTTGGTCCCCCCGCCCCCCAGCCATTCAAGTTGCATAAGTACAATATTTTGATAGCTAGGGGTAGACATGTTCCATCACTGCTGTTAACAACAACAAACTCTTCAAAACATCACAAAGGAAACCTTGGAGGAACATGATCTATAGTCTTTCTGATGTTGCTGATAAATGAGTAATGATGTGGTAAGTATGCAATTACATGTAATTTGCTTATGTAATTGAGCAGAATTAAAAAAGATCAATATCCAATCTACACTTAGTATGAAAAGCAATTAGTTTAATTGATGGGGAAAAAGACCTTTTACATCAGTTAATTACTATAAAATGGCCTAATACTCAAGACAGACCAGGATTATTAATAGAACATGAACATTTTAATTGTATAAATCACCTTTACCTGGAAAATGATATAGTCCTGTATTTGGCAATTCCTACCTAGGAAAAGGTCCAATGACACTATTTTTATGTTACCAACCATTTTATATTTATTTATTTATTTAATAAAAATTATACACCACTTGATTGTAAAAAAAAAACCCCAAGAAACTCTCAGAAAGCAGTTAAATGGCTATTAGTTAATTTATTTTAGTAGTGTTGAGATAAATTTTGCCTATATTTACCATTTAAATATAACCAAGAATTTCTACATAAAAATGCTAAGTCCAACTTTCATGCATCAAAGATAGATACCTTCAATTTTATAAAATACAAAAGTGGGTTATAAAGTGCTCCACTTTGGGTTTATTATCCTAAATTCACCATTGATATTCTAGTTTCATGATAAATTTTCTAGTCTTGTTACCAAAATCTATTCAAAATCTATTCAAGAAAAAGTAGGCAAACTATAAGAAAATAAAACCTATCATGGGGGAGTGGGGAGGGGCTTATGAGGATAGCCTAAGAGGTACGCTTCTCAGAAATTCTGTTGGTTACATGATATAAATAACTTTAAAATAAATAAGATTCTCTGAGCAAAAAGACAACACAGAAAGCTTCCTGGTGCTGAAAAACAGGGGACTTTGCAGTCCTTTAACTAGCTCAAGAGCAAAAGAGTGAAGACTTTGACCCTGGTGATAATCACAGGAACTTTTCCTGAGCTACTTTCACTGGAAATGTGATGCTTATGATTGGTTGAGGCAAATGTTTCTTTCACTACCCTGATTTGACTCACAAGGCATCTGCATTCCAAATTGAAATCTGCATTGCGTACCAAATAGTGTCGCATCCACAATGTGCTGGAACCAAAGTTGCAATGTTGCATTGCAGAAATTAGGTCCTCCAACAGTGCAGCCAATCAGAGATCCAGATGAGCCAAAGTGATACTGGGTTGGGACAGAAACACAGAAGTAATTGCTAACACTGAGTCCAAATTTCAACAGATCCTTGACGTGTCTAATAATATTCCCTCCTATCAAAGTTTTTCCCCTCCCTCTGATAAAGATTTATCCAGCTGTAATCAGTCTTTGAAATGCTAATATACTCATATTCCAGCCTCTTCATAGTCTGCTGATATCGCAGCGGGGAGTGTTTGTTTTTTCAAGGACTGAAATTCTATTGAATATGTTTTACCTTGAAGAACTAGGAATCCCCTGAACAGGTGGCATTTTCAGACTTTAGGAATGGACGTTAAATGTCATAACAGGAAAGGGCAACAATTAGTGGAGATTGTATTTTGCTGCATAAACAAACCAAAAGCCCTTTTAGAGGAGTAAATACAGCCTCTCCTTGCAGTCTGTGTACTGTCTCAAGGGTGGTGCCTCTATCCCTATGTCTTTGGACATTGACTGTAGCCTGGCAACACAAGATAGTGAATGAAACAATAGGCTACAGTTATAACAGCACAGTGCATCGTATTTCCACTGACAGCACAACCCATACAAAGCATTAATGCACTCTCTGGCTCTCATTCATGGCTAGATGTCTACCAGTTAAATTATTTTGGCTCCAGCAGATGGTCGAGTCAGATGGTTGTGTAAAAAACCAGCCTGTTTGTTTGGATGGATAAGGCAAACTCAAATAAACTGCGGGTTTTGTTGTGCCATTTAGTAATGATCTGCATCTGTAGAGGATTGCATTCAGTGAAGAACGTGCAGCCATTGAAAGAGCCTAAATCAATATGTGGATTTGTCCTTCAGTGAGATGGGGGCCAAACGATGTGGGGGAACGTGAAGTCCCAGTAAGACCAGCTGAAATTCTCGCTGGTGATTTGGCATATGTTGTAAAACTAAACAAAAAAGAATGAGAGCCCTGAAGTAATTTTTGGAAGTTCTTCTTTAAGCAAAACATGGCAAAGCAGGAGTTTTGGTAAGACCGATGACATTTCTCAGGAGAAGTCTGTGCATTTAAAGGCAGCAGGCACTTATGCATTTTGAACCACAGTCTGAATGTCAGTGCTTCCCCATGGTTTCTGATCACATGGCTGAACTAGAGTCACTTCACACAAGTGGTTTTATTTACTGTGCAGTTGCATTTCAAGCAGCGATATCACTGCAGATTGCGCATATTAATGGACTTCTGTTCTGACAAACTGCTGCTCACCAAACCCCATCTGAACTTTGGGGTTCTTCCTAGCAATCTCTACTGGGCCCCTTGCTGGGCCCCTACTGAGCTCTCTCATTGACTGCCTGGTTCTTCCTTTCTTCCTTTCCTCAGCTATCATGCTCTTCATGCATTCCTGCATTTTGCCCAGAAACCTCTTATTGATCTGGGTTTTCACTTTGGCTGACGTGTGTACCTGTGATGTACATACATGGCATTATTACTATGTGTTCTTTGGAGGGCAGGTTTTTTTAAAAAGAAAAATTGCAATTGCAATAAACAGCTAAGTTACGTTGTTGCAAACATGACTGAGCAAAACAGAAGTGTGGAAATAAATGCAGGAGTGGCTCAACTGGAGGGATGGAGCCGCAACAATATCCTCCCAGTGTGGATTTGCTGCCATTTACTACAAGGGGGGTGGTTGAAATGCCAGCGAGCTCAAGGCGGAAAGGAGGCAGCAACAGAACTAGTTCTACTTTCCTGCTGGCACACCCATGAAGTCCTGACCTTGCTACTGCCTCTCCCCTCTTGGTAGGCAGCAAAAATTCTGCTGCTGGGAGTCTACTGCTCTGGCTCCACCCCACCCATTTAATAAGGAGATGCTCCTTATTAAATGTTTGAATGGAATCTGAAGGTGGTTTTTTTCATGACTTTTAACTGGTTGGTCAAATTATCATAGCTGGCTTGGGTGTTACAAACATCCACTTTTAGATTTAATGTATGAGTCTTGCAAACTTTAGAAACATCCTTAATCTGAAATTGAAATTAAGGACTACAGATTTCTGGATTCATTTTCGTCTTGTGGCTTTAGGCCAAAAATCTGTTTTCTTTGGAGGGCCTATTAATTTGCTGCCTTTTGTGCCTGCCCAGGATGACTAGAGTAGATAGGGCGGGTGCTTAGCAACAATCAGATAACCTAGGAGTGCCATAGATAGTAACAATAATTACCGGTTTTGATTCCTTTCTTGCTTCTAATTATGGTGCATGTACCTTTCCCTCTCGGTCCTGCTTTTCAGTGCCTTGGGAAGTTCAAGTGTGGTTTTACGCATTTTCTGATGGGTGATGAATTCCCTCCCCAGAGACAGACCCTGTGTTGTTCGTGGTGTCTGCCATTCGTTATTCTATTTTACTTTACCAATCTATCTAGTGTTCTACAGAGATAGGCCTATAATTAATAAGGGATTTGTTCTTCACAATGAAGATAGTTACAGAATGCATTTAGTTCTAATGATGAATAAATGAATTGGCCAGTGCCAATCTGTTTCCTCTCATGACAATTTGAAACTCTCTCTATTTTTATCCCAGAAGTAAAACTGGCACTGTAGTTTACTACTTCAGGCTGTAATTAATTTGTGCCTTAAAAGCAAATAGACTCAAGGTTTGGTCAGTAGTTGAACAGAAACTCTAAAATGTAACTCCATTGATTATTTATTTTTAACGATGCTCATAAGTTGAACCTGTTGAAGGGATAAATGCTCCAATAGGAATTTTCCTAAAAATTGTGTGTCCTCTGAATGAGATGCTAAGTTGAAACCTCAGAGTCATTAAAATTCCTGTAGCAAAAATCTTGAGAGTTTTAGTGCCAACGTGTTGGTTATCTTCCAAGATAGATGCTTAAATTGTTCTATGAATTTTCAGCAGGATAAGATGCTTACAATCTATGGATCCCAGGCCACATACTAGATATTTAGATTTGGGGAAATGTTGTTTTGGCTTTCTGAGGCTTGTAGATCTTGCTTCCTCTTCAGATGCTGCTGTGCCATTCGGAAAGCATCCATTTCTGTGATAAAACTAAAGCTGTTTATAGCACTTGGCAATTTCAATCACAATAGTAATTGGACTCTAGCTACTCATGGAACTCCATGGGGGGGAGGGGATCTGCCCCAGCTTCTTCAGTGTAACAGAAAACTTTGGTTTGGTCCATATGTAACACTAAGCTATGAATTGTTTAGCTAAATGCTGGTTTGTCTTCATGTCCAAGTCTTACCAGACTCACACTATTATTTGTTTGGGGCAATGGACCATGATTTGAAATGATGGGAAGCCTGGGAAGCCATACCACTTCACCCACTCTGCCCTGCCAGCAGGGGATTATTATTAATATTGCTAATTCTTACCCACGCTTTATCAGAAGTTCCCAGGACAGTTTACAGTATGTAAAAAGACAATGCAATAAAAACAGCAATAAATAACAACCCTACCTACCCATAATCGCAAGACATTAACTCTGTAGAATACATTATGGGGCCAATACCAAAATAAATTCATTGCAAAAGGAATTCATTGATTCATTACAGAAGCAGTATTGGTAAGTAGCCCTAACAAGGGAAATGTAAATTGCTTTCAAAGTGCCATACAGCAAAGTGCTTCAATGAAGTGCAAAATGCAGGATTAAAAGCCATACAGTGCTTTGATAGAGTAGAAAATACAAACTGGAAGATGTGTCATTCATATCAAGGTGCAGGCTACTGAGAAAAGTGCTAAACAGTATCTCACAAAGCACTAATCAAGTGCTACCCACTGACATCAATACCAGAGTTGGGCATTGAGAGTACCACACAACCCTTATTCTGGTA
This sequence comes from Lacerta agilis, assembly GCF_009819535.1. Taxonomy (NCBI): domain Eukaryota; kingdom Metazoa; phylum Chordata; class Lepidosauria; order Squamata; family Lacertidae; genus Lacerta; species Lacerta agilis. The sequence continues at coordinate 90,029,653 of NC_046313.1, forward strand.
ATATGGTAATATGGCGCCCTGAGTGAAGACAAAATTTGGCACCCTCTCCCCTCTTGCCTTCAGTTCTGCACATACTCTGAAGTATACTGTTTCATAGTTTTGCACCCCTTCATTCAGCACAGTGCCCTGTAGGGGAACCACCCACAACACCTTAAATCCAGCACTGACCTCATGGCTCTCACCCTGAGCCCAAACAAACAGTGCCCCCTTGAACTTCTCACAACAGAGAGAGTCTCGCAAATCTGTTGGTCTCACTTTAATCTCTCACCGTAGGGTTCAGACCTCATTCATCATAGTAGTCAGAATTTGAGAAACCGGCACCCCATCCCAATGACAAAGGGGCTGTTCCCTTTGGAGGCAACCCTACAACCAGTATCCCACCTCCCACAGTAGGGCTTGCTTTTGGGAGCCAACAATGAGGCCAGATTGAACTTGCTCAGGCTGCCCATAGCTGTGTAGTCATGACAGCAAAGCAACATCTACAGAGATGGTAAGTTGCAACAGGAGACAAAAAAGATAATGTAGCATCAAAAACAGGGCTTCTATTGTTAGTTTCCCAGCTCCCATTTGCCACATCAGGCATGGCCGATGATGCAGGGTGATGGGGGTTGTAGTTTAGACATGTCTGCAGGCCTACAAGATCCCAACCCCTGATCTGAAACGAACACAGTGAGAAGCAAACAGTGAAAGTGAAGCAATAGATAAATTAGTAAATTTATGTTATGGAAGGAAAGATATTTCATTTTCGTGTGGTTGTGCTTTGACAAGTTGAGACAAGGCCCACTTGCTAAACTCAGTTTTCTTATTCAACTTCAACACAGACTCTCTCTCTCTCTCTCTCTCTCTCTCTCTCTCTCTCTCTCTCTCTCTCTCTCTCCCCCCCCCAGTTCCTTAAAAACTTGTACCATAATTGGGACACCTCTAACCTGTTTTCAACAAGTAAATTAACAATGTCTATTTTATCACTCTCAGCTATTAAATGGCCCTATATCAAAGCAGTGAAGAAGACACATGAAAATATCTTCAACTGAAATAGGAGAAAAGGAGAGCACAAATACCTTGAGAAATATAATTAAAGCATTTTTTAACAAAACAGTTAAATGAAAAACAGCAACCTTTGAAATAGTTAAAACATGAGGGCACAGCAGAGCAAATTTAATGCTACCCCAGTTTGCTTTGGAGTGGATGTCTGTAAATAGGAACAGGTGGGGTGTTATTGTCACCACTTATGATGAGAGCTTCCTCCAGTGGCTTTCTGAGACTAAAAACAACTTTAAGAAGGCATAGTTTTATCTCTCACCCAAGCATGTAAAGACAAGATCCATGGCTGCAGCCATTAAGAGGGGAGCAGCAAAACTGAAGTACAAAATAAAGACATCAGTAGCAGCAAAATAAAAATGATTTTTCAGAATCTCACAAACTTGGTGTGGGTGGGCGGGGAAATCCCACACTCTAAGAACACTAATTGGGAAAGCATAAAGCAATTCTTGTTCAGTGTAGAACTGTTGACATACAAATGACCTCAAAAATGCCAGTTTTAATTTCTGCCTGCAATTGCATTGGCTCTGTCAGCGATGATTACAGAAGCCAGGGTGAACACTAAGCACAAAGGAATTGGGAAAATAAGAAGAAATGTGTCGCTGGATTTGTAAATGACATGAAATGCTATCCCCTCTACTCACTCTCACACACAAACGTAATTATCTTCCTTGTGGTCAAGCAAGTTAATTGCTCATATCAAATGCAAGTGTTTCAAGGCCACACAGACAGCTACCTGAATTAGTGTGGAAAACAGGCAGAGTTGCCACCCCACCCCCCGACCTAGAGATGTTACATATTTCTATAAAAGTTAAAATGGAGAAAAGCATCAATAGTCTCACAACAAGACAGGGAAGAGATAGTAGGAAAAGGTTGTAAACAAATGACTGAAACCAGACATGATTTGGGATTTAAAAAAAAAAAATCCTTCTCCAGTTTCAAATTCATCCAATTCTGTCACCATGTTAATTAATGCTAAGGAGGTGAAGTAAAAAAAGAAAAAAAAGAATGGAGGTGCAATTCTCCTTCAAGTAAATGCTTAGGCATAGACCAATAATGTGTGCCTTTGGGTCAGAATAATAGTGTCTAGAGAAGCCTCTTTGTCTAGTGAACTAGACAAAACATTATCCCCCTCGCCCTCCCCCCCTCTAAAAAGGCTCTGGTTACAGAATACCGTGTGGGCCGTGTTAGGAGATTGCAGGAATTGTTGAACGCTATCTGTTTGGAACTGCAGAACCGAGTGAAGAGTTTTTGACGAGATCACCTGAGGAAGAAATTGGGAAATTGCCAGAATTCAGAATTCAGTTGCGGGACTTTGAAAGCAACTGATTTTACGACCTGGCTGTGGACTTTAACACAGCAAGGACTTCGAAACAAAGAACCCTCTCTGGGCTCAGAGAGAGAAGACTACTTGTAACATCTGTAAATAATGTGTGTATGTATAGTGGTGTATGTTGGTGTTGGTCTAGTAAAGACAACTCTGCTAAACAGCTTTTCCTGTGGTCGGCCTAACCTCTTGACTGAGCTTCCATGGTGCATACACCCAACGCCCAACAAGATTGGCAGACCACTCCCCCTATTCCACTGTGATAATGTGACAACCTTTAAGCCAGTGAGAACAGCTTATGCATGCACATGCCCACACACTGCTTCAATCTTTGAAAAAAAAATTGATTCATACTACACAAGCATAGTTAATGCAATTTATAATAATAATAATAGGAATAATAATGGTCGAAATAATTTGGTGTTGGTGATGATGACCATCAAACTGGCTCCAAGTTTTGGAAGACGCTTGGGCAAGATACCCTCAGTGGTCTTCTCCCTCTCCTCCAGTGAGTGGACCCATATCCCTTTCATTAGTGTCACTACCACCCATTCATTTAACATCCTCCTTTGGACTATATCCACACAGCAACCCAGAGGGAGAGGGCAAGCAGTGTGGGGTCGTCTTCTTCTTCTTCTTCTTCTTCTTCTTCTTCTTCTTCTTCTTCTTCTTGCTTATTTTTCTACAGAGGATATGTAAACAGGCAGTGATTGCAAGGAGGAACAATAGCAGAATCAGGAGGCTCCACAGGTTGGCTGTGGGTCCCTTGCTGAGAGTGGACCTTGGCATGTGCCCAATAATGCCTACCTCTGATGATGTAATAGTAATTTTGTGTAACTACACTACTGATAATGCTCCATTATTTTAAGCTTGAAAATAAAGGGAAAGCAAAAGATAAATAGGAATGCTGGAGATAGGTTGTGTTTGTGTGTGTCCCCCCATCAAATCAACAAATCAGTCTCTCTGTATTAAATCCATTCTGACGAGATTGTGGTGCTGAATAATCATAGAGCGTACACACCATGGATGTCGTACTTGTGTTTGCTGCTTAATTATTTGTAGTTCCATGCTCCAGGATACACAGCACTCATAATCTAGTTTTGCTTGGAATAGGAAGGGGGGGGGGAATCCCTGATACATTTTCTGAATTATTCTTTCCCTTGGCACTAATAGCGTTTAATTCAAATTTTGCAGAATCAAATGATCCTATTTTCATGAGAGTATGTTGATGATGTTAAAACCGCCAATAAATATGTTTTGTGGGGGAAGTGGGCAGTTAATGAGAAAATGCCAGAGTGAAAAAAGAGAGTGGTGTCGTAAACAAGTTCCCGAGGCAAATAGTGTGATTATAAAGGAAAAGAACATGTATTTGCAGGCTGGTAAACAGGGAATACAAGCTTGTAAAACTGCTTACGCAGATTGTTCTACAGTCAGCCCCTTCAGCGCAGATAAATTGTTAATTCCTTTCATTTAGGTGCTGACAAACATCCTGAAAGGATACTGTGTCAGAAGCAACATTGTATAAATCGGCATAGGTTTGGAAAGATAGCAAATGATTTGACCAAAACTATAAGAAGTCACGATAAGAAGGTTCAGAGGGGAGTTTCCCTTGGGTATGTAATCATGTGTTTCTAGTCATTTTGCTTACAAACATACTTATAAATAAATAAATAAATAAATAAATAAATAAATAAATAAATAAATATATATCAGAAGCAGTATTGGGCACCATTGACAAAATCATGTCAGCCATCACAGCGCCAAAAGCTCCAAAACATCATCAAGTATGCACTATGGACTAAAAAAAAAAAATGCTTTTCAGGTTTATATATTCCATTAATTTTACAATCATTTTAACATTTCAAAACCTGACTTCCTTCCCCCTCTTTCTGCGGTTCCTTAAATTTATTTTAATATCTTCTGCATATCCAAATTAACTTAATTTGCTCATTTATTCATCTACTTTAAATATATACTCTTATGTAACTGCAGGTTATTACAATAATCCTGCCAACGTTCTTATCTGTTTACAATTTATCTGTAAATATTCGACAAACCATTTCCATTCTTTTATAAAAAATTTGTTATCTTGACTTCTTATTCTTCCGGGAAGTTTCGCCATTTCTGCATTTTCCATAAGTTTTGGTATCCATTCTTCCTTTGCTGGGACTTCTGCTTCTTTCCATTTTGGGGCGGGTAACATTCTTGCTGCTGCTGCTGCTGCTACTACTACTACTAGAGCCAGTGTGGTGTAGTGGTTAAGAGCGGCAGACTCGTAATCTGGGGAACCGGGTTCGCGTCTCCGCTCCTCCACATGCAGCTGCTGGGTGACCTTGGGCTAGTCACACTTCTCTTAAGTCTCTCAGCCCCACTCACCTCACAGAGTGTTTGTTGTGGGGGAGGAAGGGAAAGGAGAATGTTAGCCGCTTTGAGACTCCTCCGGGTAGTGAAAAGCGGGATACCAAATCCAAACTCTTCTTCTTCTATTACTACTACTACTACTACAAGTATGCACTATGGAATTAGTAAAAACCACGCAAACCACAGCAGCTACCTAATTCTGTGTAAGATGTAGTGCTTGACACCAACTTGAATGACTTCAACAAAGGAGTAGGCAAATTCAATAGGTGTGATGGCTGGTTATTGTCTCTGTGGTACACCTCTGGGTGCCAGTTTCTGGAAATGGCAGATGTGTAGAGTGTTGTTGTTAGGTAATGCTTGCGGGCTTTCCATAGGCAACTAGTTGGCCACTGTGAGAACAAGATACAGTGGTACCTCCGGTTGCGGATGGGATCCATTCCGGAGCTCCGGTTGGATCCCAAGGTTTCCACAACTGGAGGTACCGCTTCTGCGCATGTGTGCATGGTGGTAGAGCACTTCTGTGCATGCGCGCGTGGAGAAACCCAGAAAAATTCTTCTGGGTTTGCCGCGTACGTATCCCGAAGGATACGTAACCGGAGGTGAACGTAAGTAGAGGTACCACTGTATTGGTCTGTATAGGTCTTTGGTCCTATCTGGCAGAAATCACCTTGCCCTCTGACCTCAGGTGGGCAGCTGCCATAATTCAAAGAAGTCTGGGCGGAGAAAAAGCAGGGTTGTATAGTTGGATGAGGTGGCACCTCAGAAGCTCTGTGCCCCCATGTGACTGCACCAGTTGTGCACCCCTAGATCTTCTGCACTAGCCAAGGTGCAAAATGCAAACTATTGAAGCAGCAGCAGAAGAAAAAGAAAGCAAATTATATAACAAAATTTACAGGCAGCTTAATTTAAAAGTATCTCTAAGTGGCTTACACAAAAGAGCATCTAATATTTATCTTTAAAAAAAAAAAAAACTTCCAACAGGTCTGAAGTACTATGAATATCTTGCAGGAGCTTGCTCTTACAAATGCAAATGTTTGGAAACAAACATGTAGTTTCAAGTCAAACTTTTGCCAATATATCATACAGACTTTTCAAGATTTTTTTAAAAATGTCCTTTTCCTTTTCCTACTTAAGCGATTTGCATGAAAACGGGATCTTTGTTCCTGAGGGATTTGGCGGTTCCAGATGCTTATTTCCTGCGTGAAGAACTCTCTGTCTATGGCATTGCAATGGTGATGATGATCAAAAGGAGGAGATTATGACTCCTGAATTCCCCTGCGAGTTTTACTTTGTTTTTGTGCAAATTGCCTTAGTAAAATAAAAAGAAAGCAAGGAAAAGATAATAAAGATACAACATACTTTACTGAGTCTATATGCCTGCCTACCTACCTGTTGTTATTTGTATGCAGGCTGCCTTCTTTGCAGCTATTCACCCTGCATGATGTACAGATTAGTCAGAACCCAGATAGCCAGATAATTATCTAGCAGGGGCATTCATATCTCTGATATGCGAGCTTTGACAGTTTTATTAGGAAGAAAAGCACAGAAAACCCCATGCTGTTTTTATATCTAGACAGAGTCTTGCTAATTGTTCGTTGTGCATTTCAGAACAGCTCACACAATGGTCTTTCCTTAGGTTTGCTCCTTTCACAGCATGGACTATGTGCGCCCTGCACTGTTGCCAATCCCGTTGTGCATGCATAGTAACCAAACACAAGATTCAGCAACTCAGGAATGGCATCTTTCATTCTTTTACCCCTCCCTACCTGATTACCTTTTCTTCCTTGAAAAAAGCTCATATCAAGAACAAACTCAGTTGGTCTCTAAGGTGCTACTGGAAAGAATTTCCTATTTTGTTTCCTATTTTGTTTTGAAAAAAGAAGATGTTTCTAGCTTTTAAATCTAGTGGAGATAGGTTTGAAAGTGTATTAGCAACCCATACTGAAGCCTCAGAGGCGGCTAGAGAACATCTTAACAAAAGCATTGCTTTGCTGGATTGCTACATACATTTCTGCCAAAACCAATATCCTTTTTGGCGTGGCGGGGGTGGGAGGAAGGGGGGTGCAGTGGGTGCGATCTGCCCCGCGTGTCACCACTGAGGAGAGTGACAAAATGCCAGGCAGCACTCACTGCGGGGCCTGCAGTGCGCCCGAGCCACGTGTCTCTCCTGGGAGTGATGTGGTGGCTTGGGCGTGCATAGGCTCTGCGCTGCCCAAATGGTCTACTCGCTGTCTCCCCCCAGCTGTAGGGCGGCTGAGTGGGAGGAGGCAGGCAGACTCTGGAGGCCCTGCGGTGTGCCCCACCCTCGTCCTGCCCCTATGGGTGGTTCACCCTGGTCCGGGGTGTGCCACCCCAGGTGTCCAAGTGGCTTCCTCTGTGGTGGTTCTGGTCCTACTTGCATGAATGTTATAGAGAGTGACGATCTCCAGATGATCATGGACACCATGATATTTCTTCAGATTATATGCATGAACATTACTTTAATGTATTGCTGTCTCATCTGATATTTCCCTCTTTCTCTCTCTGAATAAGTACACGTTTCGCAATGCATACATAAAAAAATGTTTAGGGGTACTCTCATTTTGACTCAAGAAAATCACCATTTTATAGTTCAAATCAGGGAAAATAAATGGACAAAAGTACAAAGATTCACAAAATGTTTAGGGGCATGCGTACCCCTGCGTACCCCACCCCTTTAGGAGGTAGAGCTGGCTTAGAAATACTATCTGGCTCAGGAATACAAATCTCAGGAGCTCAAATAAGAACACAGTGTAACAACTCACTAGGTTGTTGTTGCTTTTAAATGTTTTTGCTCTATATTTACAAAAGGATTTATGTCCTTCCTTTCCACCATACTGCTCAAAGATAATTAAAAACAAATTAAAACCATCTACCAAATTAAACTATGTAACATTTTTTTTTCCTGGGCGGAATTTTAATTTGGATTTCAGTTCCAAATTCAACTCAGGTATGCTGAGAAATAAACTGAGAGATATTCCCCACTTTTGAAGGAAATGCGTTGGCTTATTTCAAGGCGATCTCAGGGGACTCGCCCATCACAAATGTTAAATGGATCCCCCGTGGATTAACTCAGCTGCTGCAGAACCACAAATGAGAGAAACAGTTTAATTTGAGCTTTTGGCATTGTTACTAACCCACCCACTCAGCAAGCACGCTGGTGATTGTGATCCAAATTTTTATTCCTGACTTTTTGGGCTTCACGTGCAGAAAAGCAGAGTCCAGATCTGACTGAGGAACATCCATCTCTGTTCTTTCATGGAATCAAATTCTCTCCCAAGCTCCATTCAGCAGGGAAGTCAGCCTAATTTTTCTTTCCGAATGAGGTCCAAAAGCAATTTGCATTTGTTATGCCGCTACTTAAAGGCAGTGAGAAGTGGCTATCCAATCAAAGGAGATTTATAGCTCCTTGCAACTGTTTAATGTACAGCCTGATTCTCCCTTAGGGCCCATTGTCAAAATGAATCGTAAAAATTAGAGCATGTCATGGTGCTTCTAACTCTCAACAAGCTATGATTTTTAAGGCACAGGAACAACAACCGCAACACAAACCTTTTGAAAAATAAACAAAGTAGAGCTAAAAATGAAGCTACAACTCCCAACATTTAATGACTGGGCTGTAGTAAGGCCAGTAGCCCTAAATAACCATTGAACAAATGTACACATGAGGTATGTATGTATGTATTTGCCCACCTGTGTATTTGCCCAGCACTAGCATTTTCTCTTGGCAAGGACAGATTCAGTACTTTATGACTTTATGATACACTAAATCAAGCAATTAAAAGGACTAAAATCTGTTTCATCCAATAAATCAGTGATAGGGGACCTGTGCATCCCCAAATGTCACTGGACTGCAGCTGCCACTATCCCAGATCCCATAAACCAGGAACGCCAGCTATATGGGTTTGAGGCGTCTTTGTGCCCCCCCCCCCCAATATCTGCTGGGTCTGGGCCAGTTGATCAGAACAGTTAATAGATATGACTAACTTAGTGTGGGTTGTAATCCACTGGAGCAGTCAAATACAACATTCCTTGTTTCCCTAGAGTGGACACAGGAAGGGGGATGGTACTCCAGCCAGTATAACTTCCTGTTCCACTGGGCTGAAGCCCTCCCCCTGCATGTGACCAGGCAGATGGCCGTGACCCTGGCTGACTCCAAAAAAGAGCCGAGTCGTGCAGCCATCTTCTCTCTTGATGCCATGCTGCTCTCCTGCAGCCATTTTGTTCTCTTGATGCTCTTCTCTTAATGTATTTTGCTGTCTGCTGGCTCTCAGCCAGCAGCACATGGGCTCAATCCCCAAATGGGATAATAAACTCACACTTTGTTATGTAATTACAAGCTAAACCCTGCCTTCAGGGATCCTACTGTGAACTGAATGTGAGTAAACTTCTTGTTACTTTTAAGGAAAGTTGTGTCTTTATTCTACAATACAATACAATACCTTTATTGGCATAAATTGTCTTTATTCTTTTAAGAGGGATAAAAGGGGGCACCAGGTATAATCCATTTGGGCAAGCCAGATTGGATTGATTAGCTAAAGAGATCCAAACAAATCTGCAAACTAGCTTCCTGCTGTACTGAGGGGGATCTGCTCTGCTACATGACTCACTAGCATGAGTGAAGAAAGGATAATATTTACTGGTAATCAATATATCCTCTCCTATCCTTAACATTCCCACACTTGCTGGAGAAGGCCAATGGCACATTTCACACTGACTAACCAGGTCCCTAAGGAAAACCCACAAGCAGGACCTAAGCACAAGAATGCTCTCCCCTCTTGCTGTTTTCAGCAAGTGGTATTCAGAAACCTATTCCATTTGGCCATGGAGGCAAAGCATAGCCATCATGGCTAGTAGACATTGATTAGCCTTACGCTCCATGAATTTGTCTAATCCTTTTTTAAAGAGATCCAAATCACTGGCCATCATTGCCCCCTGTGGGAGTGAGCACCATAGTTTAACAGGCAGCCCTGTTTAGGGAAGCTTTTAATGTGTGATATTTTAATGTATTTGATTTTTGTTGGAAGCCGCCCAGAGTGGCTGGGGAAATCCAGCCAGATGGGCGGGGTACAAATAATAAATATTATTTTTATTATTAGTAGTAGTAGTAGTAGTTCATTAATTTCGGTGGGTCTGTCCCAAGTAGAACTTCATTGAATATGCTCCATTGCTGCTAGCCTACATCAGTTTCCCAGAGACCCCAGCACCCCATTATGCTTTCAACACATTCTCTCCCTCTTTCTCTCTCTGCTGCTGTAACTTCTAGAAGCTCTTTGAAGAATAATTAAGGGCTTTTGTGCCCAGTGCCAACTACATCAGGACAAAGAAGCACTGTCCTGTATCTCTTTTACTTCCTCTGCGTTTGAAAAATATATTTAAAAGCATGTATTTAGGTCAAACTCTAACCCTAACTAGAACATAACACTATACCAAGGCTCCACTACCTCAGTTACATACAGGCCTTTTAGCCACAAATGTGCAAGAATTGTTTTAAAGAATACAGTTATTAAATACATTCATTCTCTTTCACCTTGGGAGGCTCAACTCTTCTGCACCATCTTCTCATGTACTTGCAACATTTTATGAAAGCTTTTAAATCTAGTTAAGACAGGGAAGACGGATATGAAATAATTCTCCAAGCATTCTTGTTCATGTTCCAGTTCTGTAGTCAAAAATAGCCTACAAAGCTTTTTCTTTCATTTAACATAAACAAACAAACAGGATTGTGTCTAATATAAAGCTTCTGTGGAAGAGGATTCTTGCTTTAAGGTAGTCTGCACGATTCAAATTAAATGCGCTGATATTTCAGGTGCTCTCCTCAAAATATGAAAAACTGACTCCATCCAATGTTATCCTCAGCTGGTTTAAATTTCATATATTTCATTCTCTGCTGTATTTAATCCGATGCATTCTTCCCCCAGAACATAGGCAGCTACTGAGATTTCAAAGTGATCTTTGATCCCCAGTCCAAGCCTTTAGATGTTTACTGAGAAGTAAGCCCTAGCAGTTCTACACATACTTAACTCTGTGTTACAAACATGACATGGAGGCGGGCAACATTATCCCCACCATATGGGAATCCCTTGCCGACCTATTTTTAATTGTTTCTCATTATGTACTGTTAATTTCCAATACATTGTAAGTCTCCTTGAAGTGTAGGACAGGCAGTGTAGAAGTGTTTTTCTTGGAAATTGCGAATAGGGTTGAAATTTTAGTTATTGTTATGTAGCATTATGGAAAAGACTCTTCCTTCATGGTAGGGGTCACCTATGATACAGGGGGGGGAATAGAAATAAATTTCCTATTTTTTCCTCTCTCTGACAAATTGCACAACTCAGAGGTCAATAATGACATCATGTATCACAAGTCGCTTGCAGTGCTCCAGTGCGCTTAAGGGCACATGTTTTAATGTGATCTGTCAGCCACCACTTAACAGATTTAGTACTTATTTGTAATATATTAATAGTTCCTTTTGGTAAAAAAAAAAGATTCTAGCTTTTGACCCAAATAACAGCAGGGAATTGATTGCCAGCTGAGTGAGTTAAGAATGGAACCAGATTGCTGAGCATGAATTACAGCCACACAGACACACACAAGCAAAACAATCCTGGACGTGAGCATGATAAATAGGCAACCTTTTCTAGAGAAGCTGAGGCAGATACTGAAAAACTCTAGATGGCACATGTGCAGTTTCTAGAATATTGACTACTGCATGGAAGTGACAGACAGGTAGCAGAGACATGGAGCTGTCAAAGAGATGTTGATGATAATTAAGCGTGTAGCACGATTGTACAGTGTTTGGCTCTCATCCACTGGTTCTATTATAATCTTTTAAAGGTAAAAGTAAAGGAACCCCTGACCGTTAGGTCTAGTCGCAGGCGACTCTGGGGTTGCGGTGCTCATCTCACTTTATTGGCCGAAGGAGTCGGCGTACAACTTCCGGGTCATGTGCCAGCATGACTAAGCCACTTCTGGTGAAACCAGAGCAGTGCACGGAAACACCGTTTACCTTCCCACTGGAGCGGTACCTATTTATCTACTTGCACTTTGACGTGCTTTTGAACTGCTAGGTTGGCAGGAGCAGATACCGAGCAACGGGAGCTCACCCCGTTGTGGGGATTCGAAATGCCAACCTTCTGATTGGCAAGCCCTAGGCTCTGTGGTTTAACCCACAGCGCCACCCTGCCCCTTTTAGGCTGCATTAAATGCCATGTCTTTCCCAACACATCTGGTTTGCCACTATGGAAAGAGAAAGAGGCTGGACTAAGTGTGTTAAGTAGTGGATGGACACAGCAGACAACACAGTGATTTCCAAGCAGCTCTTGTTTATTCTCAGGCTGGAACAGAAGTGAGCTGAAGGGCTCAGCAGCCTGCTTATATAGAACTCAGCTACAAAGCAACAATAACGACTTTCTGTAGTTACCCAATCCCTGAACGTCACTTTTCAATCCCTCATATGCATGTGCGGACCTGAGTGAAAACTGCAGCAGAATGAACTATATACACACACCCCTAGTGGCCTAGGGTGAGAACTTCAATACATAACAAAGTGGCTCTTTGGTTTGTTACATCAGGGCTTCTCTTATGTTCTTAACCTTGTGCTTTATTCCCAGAGTCCAAATGATGTTCAGAGCAAAGAAATGACAACAGTGAATGTTGTTGTTGTTGTTGTTGTTGTTTTAATGCTGTAAGTAAAAGACTTTTACATCTTCTTTATATCTTCAGATACCATGTGCTCACAAATATGGGTCTAAATATCATAGAATCATAGAATTGTAGAGTTGGAAGGGATCCTTCCTGATGCAGGAATCTAAACTAGATCATGCATGACAGATGGTCATGCATCCTCTGCTTATAAACCTCCAAGGAAGGAGAGTCCAGAGGAAGCTCCTGGGGGAGTCTGTTTTACTGTTGAATAGCTCTTACCATAAGAAAGTTCTTTCTGATGTTTAGTTGGAATCTCCTTTCTAGTAACTTGAAGGCATTGGTTCGAGTACTACTCTCTGGAAGCTGTCACATGGAAGATGGAGCAAGCTTGTTTTCTCCTGCTCTGGTGGGTAGGAAAGAACATTTAAAAATAATTAAGGAAAGAACACAGACCTCCCTTCAAAATTCACATTTTCTACAACAAATGATACAAAGCAGAAGTTCATTTTAGTGGGGTAAAAGTAATTGCATAAATGCACATACTAGGCAAAATTATGGACGACAATGTACATATTGGAAGAAATGTTCATGAAAATGTGAATGGTCATGTGTGCTTAGTTTTCTTTTATTAAAATAATTGCAAATGTTTGTGTAAACAAACCTAAGACTAGAAAAATGAGACTCATTGCTCCCTAACTGCCACATGCAACAGACAGGCTGTGCTCAACTTGGTGGGCCAGTGTTTATGGACCATGCATAAAGGGTTTGTGTCCACACACAACCGTAACAGCAGTGCCCAGGTGTTTTATTTGATATAAGGCAGGTCCAATAATGAGACCACAATGTTTTGAACCCAAAATCATTTCTGCAGGCAGACACAGCTCAAGCTCTCTTCCGGTGGCTTTGTTTCTCCTTTCCTATACAGTACAGGGCAAAGGCTATGTTTCATTTTGTCACAATAAAGCAGCTGTTGGCTATGTTTACAGAGAGAAACATCCCATCAATGAGGGGAAGGTAGGAGAGTGTAGGAGATGGGTGCCAAACAGTCCTTTGCAGTTGAGCTTCAGTATCTGATTCATCATCTGCATTCTGTTCATTTCCGCTGGTCTTCCTTTACACTGTCATTTTCTCCTCTTTCATGCCACAAAGGGATGGCTCGGAGTACTTGACAGGAACATAAAATCCTGCATAAATTGTCATCCATTTGTTTATTTTGCCACAAAGCTCTGGGAAGAAGAAATATTACAGAAGATTTAACAGACACTGACAGTGTGCTGCTGTTGGTTTTTTTTTTAAGACATTATCCTTTATCAGCTATTACTGGGGCTGTGTGTGTGTGTGTGTGTGTGTGTGTGTGCGTGTGCGCGTGTGTGCACTCCCCCCTCCAAAAATTAATAATTTCAGAAAGGATGTATAACAGACAAACATATTTGATTCAGGCTACAGTGCTGAATATCGAAGCTGCGAAAGAAGGTTTGGATAGTAAGCTTGAAGACACACATTGCTCTGGATCGTTCAAAGGCCCTCAACTTATTCCAAAACAGGCAAGCACACTGGTCTCTGTTTCTGTGAGGCAGCCATTTTGAAAGCTTCAAAGGCACTCCCATCCACAGTACAAGATGGTGGAGAAGGCAAATGCCAGAGGATTGAATCCTATGAAGTCACTGCACATCCTTTCCCATCATGCACTTTGCTTCTTTCCACTCCAGAGAAATGCTCATGAGGTGACTACATTGAATACAACCCAGAAGCAGAAATCCATACAAAGGCATTAATGACGGTGGAGAAAGGTAGTGAAGGGCAACAGAAGAATCAGCCTTTCTATTTATATCTGATGCACAAACCTGAACATTAATAGGACTGTCATTTTATTTCAACAGCTGCATGGTAGGCGGAACATTTTCCTGCCAACTTTACCTACCTGGTTTTTGCCTGTCCTGAAACTGTTAATGGTCTGAGAATCTGGCCCAGAAGAGTAGGCAATACTTTTACAGACAAATAAAATACCATTCTCCATCCGCAGTAGTAGAATAGCGTGACATGTCTCATATAGGTTTTATGTGTCTTCTTGAATTACTCCCAAGTGTTGGACAAAATGAAGTGAGACAATAATCCATTTGTGTTGGTCGGTATAACATTCCCCAATCCCTTCTGCAATCTGTTTCAGACAGTGCAATTCCCATTCTTTAGGTTTATGAATACATGCAGGGTAGACTATCCGCCACTTGGATGCAGAGTGCAACAAAAGTATTCTCTGGAGAGCTTTATCATATAGCCTGATCAGTTTTGCTGCTAGAACAATACAAGAAGCATTGCTTATTTTGAGCCAGAATTCACCAGTGACTGGCGCTGGTGCAGTAGAGCTGGTGCACGTTGCTGTTCCATGTTGGTGCATAATGCTGTCCACATTACAATGGACCAGAATTAACCCCAGAACGAAGTCACAGGCTTTGACTTTATGTTCCTGTGTTGCAATCATTGCACTCCATCCTAAACCCATCTTTGCAGGCACATCGGCTCACAAGATTAAACTGTAACACTCCATGTCTTTTTGATGGATCCAATTTTCTTGACTCGCTTCTTAAGATAAAGAATTTTGCAAATATACTTATTCAACATGCAGCAGACACGGAATTTAATAGCAAGGATATCTCTCACCAGTGCCTACTGAACATTCTCCCTTTCATCGGCTAAATATAGAAGGAGATGGGAATCAAAACCAAAATTGTTTCAGAATAGATTAGCTATTCAGTAAAGAGGGACAAGCTGCTTAAGAGACATTTTGAAATCAAGACTGCATCTTATCGGAAGATTAGTTAGATAAGATCAGGGCTCAGAACTACTTTGCATTATAATAAAGGGTTTCTGAGTGTGGGAGCCACTGGTTTTGCTGAAAGGAATCACTTCTCAAGTGAAGAATCCAGATCTTAGATGTGCTGCCAGAAGGATACACGTATATAATATGATATTACATATATGAAGGTGGGACTTGTAGCACTGAGTTCATGTTCTTTCAACTCTCATAGAGTTGTTTGAACAATCACAGTGACCAATAATATTCAGTGGCTGCTGGTTATATTACTGTTGACATGTGACTGCATTAGAAGGATTATTATATTTCTTATTAATTGATACTTTTTGATTGATAGTTTGTTTTATGTTGATTTTAAGTGTTATAATGCTCATATAATCAAACTGAGTTATTTGTTGGATTATTGTTACATTTTACAATGATTTACCCAGCCTGGATAGCTCAGTAGGTTAGAGGATGTTGTTGGTAATGCCAAAGCTGAAGGTTTGATCCCTATATGGGACATTGCATTTCCAACTCTAAGATTCTATTGTGGGGGGTGGGGGAATCTGTGTATCTGGAAACCTGGAAAACTGCCTGAATCTTGTGTAGGGCTGTGCACCAGGGTTCCACATCCTCTTTCTCCAGCTTACTGTTGCTGTCAAACCTCTGCCAAGGGAAGATGTGCACAGAAAAGGCCATCAGCCCCCAAGAGAGCAAGCCCCATAACCCAGCCATCCTTTACCCCACTCCCCTCCCTTGCAGAAATTGCTTTCCTCCACTGTTGAGCACAGGTGATGATTATAATGGTAGTGCTTCTGTCCCAATTTCTGACCTTCCTTTCACATTGCAGTACAACTACTGGTGTGAATGAAATTCAGCATGATGTAGCAGCGTATAGGTACTGCAGTGTGGAAGGGATGTTAGAAAATGGGACAGAAATGCTAGCCTTATAATCAGTAAAACTAGTGGAATAAACCCCACATGAGAATGCAGCCTTTGGCAATTAAGTGGTATATAAATTTGATAGTAGTAGTAGTAGTAGTAGCAGCAGCAGCAGCAGCAGCAGCAGCAGCAGCAGCAGCAGCAGCAGCAGCTATGCTGTTCAGTAGGAAAAAGAGAGATATTTATTCCCTCATTTACACTGGAGCCACTCCATTGTGCATGGCTTAACAACCCATAGGATACTGTGAATATATTGTCTTCTCAAGGTGAGTCCAAAGATGAGCTAACTTTCTGCTACTGCACTCATGATTCTTCAAAGAGCAATGGTTACTGCATGTTTAGTCATTCTGAAGAGCCAATATTCAATATGTTTTACAGCTCAGAAAAGAGTGCTTGTTGACTAGTGCCCATGATAGTAAGATGAAGCTTCGAAAACAATGCAGTATATAAAATATTTATGGGGGCTCTGTCACAAAGCTTTTTTTCCCTTTTTCTTCCGTGGGCTTCCTATGTGGAAGAACAAAACATAAAGATGGAGCCAAGGGCTTTAAAATTTATTGTGTTGCCATAATCTCATTCCAGATAGCTATTTCTTTCTTTCTTAATATCTTTCCCACAGCAACTAAAACAGCATAAATGAAGAAAATGAAGCCCTATATTATTACAGCGGAATTGAATGCAAAGGGATCCCCTAGTGGCACGGAAATATACTGTATGAGCAAAAGTCACCTCCGCTATGATTGGGAACATAAAATACATCAGTATCGGCTTAATGACAGCCAGTTTCATTTTCGCCTTTTCCATAGAATAGGAATTAAAAGCAAGATCCCACGGAGTCCCTTCTGGCAACCTCTGGCAAAGTCCCCACTGTCTTTGGAGAGTACGGAGGAAATTGCTTTGCTCAGCACCTCAAAGGGCAGGTCTATAAGAGACTCTCTACTCCCCAAATGCAGACACTTCAGATCACTCATCACTAGCTTAATAGACTTTTACATGTTATTTATGGCACATTAATACGGAATGTGTCAGTGTTGGTGCATCTAATTCATTGTCAAAAGTATAAAAGCTGTTAAATGTTGCTATTAAAAGGTGCTTAAGGGCTGATATGTCTAATATGACATTACTTAAACTTTTTTGTGTTCCCCCCAGTGAGCTTTTTTACACAGTAGTCATACAGGGCAATCACCATACCGCTTCTCGAAACAGCTTATAAATTATGACAAATCAAAGAGTGGCGAGGTTTTAATTGTGCATGAAATTCATTTCATGTCTCATACATCACTAGGAGAAGAGTAAACTCCTTTCCCATCAGTTTGATTAGACGTGTGAAGCTTGAATGTCATAGGAGTGAAACAACACTTGTTCTTAACTGGTTCTGAATTTGACACATCACCCCGAAAGCATCGTTCATATTTAGTGGTGGACCCAAGCGCTGGGTCTGTAATGTGGCAGTAATCAAGGACTGCATTTAGCTAAGCAAGCCAAGTGTATATTGGTGGAAGGCCCATAATTTAGTGGTATAGCACCTTCATTTTGCCTGCAGATTATCCCAGGTTCAATCTCTGGCATTTCCAGATAGGGCTGAAGCAGACCCCACTCTGAAAGCCAGGAGAACTAATACCCATCATAGTATACAAGACTCAGTTAGATGGACAAATGATCTGACTTCTTATGTTTCTATACCAAGTACAGTACTAACTGTCAAGGTAAGAGAGAGAGATTATTTTTTCAAAGGATTGAAGTTGATATGACCGGGACATAAGTGCCCATGGGGTATATATACTAATCCCAAGGTCAAACAGGACTTCAGAAACCTGAAAATATTGATTGATAAGTTGGACAAATGAAATTAGTGTATCCACCATGGTCACCTATGGGCTTCATTTAGCAACTTGCATTTAGCCCTCAGTTCAATTGATGTGACCCTTGGCCACATTTTCCAAGCCCTCTGCAAGTGGGTAGTTCACACCTGCGGCAAAAGAGCAATCTGTCCCTCCCGTAGCAGCCCTTTGGGTGGGGACCAAGTGTCAGGAAGAGAAGAAGAAGGGGTGTTCTCACCCACTTCTGATTCTGGCATCACCTACTGCCTGATTCCACCTCAGTTGCCCAACAGGTAACTCATAAAGAAATGCAGCACTCGGCAGGAAAAAGCTTGCCTGTCCCTGCTGTGATGGAATTAGACTTTATAAAAAAAAAAAAAACCCACGTCATCTAAATCTGCACTGTAGGCTTGGCAGGCTCATTTACAGCTGAAGCTCCGCTTAACTTTGCAGTCACTGACATGGTTGCTTTTTAATGCATTGTTAATGTTGTGTTTATCAAGTGTGTTTATTGCTGTATTATTGTTACTGTGTTTTACTATAGTTTTATTGTATGTACTGTGATTCTTGTATGCTACATGGGCCTGAGGAGGGAGGGGTAGAGATTTCATAAAGAAAGACATACCTCCCTGGTCATGTTGCTAGCACACCCAAGACTTCTGAACTGCCTTATATGCAAAGGGCACAGCTAACACCAAGAATTCAGCACCAATCCACTAGTCTTTGTTGTTGATGGGCTCACTTCATTGCATTCCCTTCTAAAGCTTCATGTGATGACATACTGGTGCCATGCATAAAGGACAAAGTCCTGGTGCAAGTGATATCGATAGAAGCAGTTGGTCAAAGGCTGTTATTTGACTCTCCACACTGTGAATGAATCCCACCTGAAAATTGTGAAAGTATGGAAGCACTCTTAAGTGTAAAGATACGACGGAAGTTCTAAAGTCCTTCTAGATTTTTTCCTGTGAATTTCCTCTTTGCCTATTATTTATTTCTTTATCATTTACTTTTTATTGTTTTTTTCATACATGGAACGTATAAAAGACTTACTCCTTTTGAGTTTCAGCTTTGAGGCAAGATGTGATTCGGCAACATAAATTAGCAATGAAAAGTCTACTTTGGAAAATGAAATTGTAATATATAAAAGAAAAAGTTCCCACATTGATTTATTTGCTCACTGCGAGGACCAGTGTGTAAAAACGACAGTGTTCGGGGAAATAATGAGATTGAGTCTGTGTTCTGAGAATAAAAAACAACTGGGGAAAAATAGGCAATTTAAGGGAAGAGTGACTTATTAAAATGAACATGTATGCATCAAAATCCACAACACGTTGAATGAAACTGAAAATGTGTCAAGCTGTTTAAAATCAATTTAGAAGCCAAAGAATTGGTTTATTCACTGGTTTATGACTGAGATGCCTATTTTAATTGCAATTTTGGACACTGATATGATGCAATGTTACTCTGCTAGAAAGGTCATATAAGCTGCAATATTTCTAAAAAGAGTTGCTAGGATAATCTCTTCCTCTGTCGAACTACGGGATTGTAAGCAACGTTAGCGCAAAGCCAAATACTCTGAAAAGTTCAGTTTTGACATATTTCCATAAAGTATATCCATAAGCAATGTGTATTCCAAGAAAGGTCTACATTTAAACAAAACTGTCCAGGACACACTAAGCACTGAGAAGCAATTTGCCCTTGATTTTTAAGCAACCGAGTTTTGAAAGAGCAGTTGCACCAAATTTTTGTAAGGTTTAATTTTCTGGACAAAAAAAACCCCCAAAACCAAAAACCGACTTTCAAAGGCATTGAATTTTTCTATGAATGTGCAATGTTCAATTTCACACACACACACACACACAAAACAAAACAAAACAAAACAAAACAAAACAAAACAAAAAACACCTCCTACTAAGTATGTTTACAATGGTTTAAATTGTTGGTTAGGAGTTTTGCAGAATTTTGCAGAAATTCTGCCTGCTGTGCTCCAACTTCTTCATAAGTACAGTAACTTATGAACTGCTTTATTATAATTCCAGCAGAGACTTTTGTTTGTGTGTGATTGGTTCATTCTTCATACTATGTTCCTGCTGTAAATTTGTATGACATTCATCTCCTGTGGGAAATTGACTATGACTTCTGTTGCAATTAAAATAGAAGGCTCAGGCTGAGAGGTCAAGGAAATACCTGTGTAAACTACTGTGCACATCTTCAGAAGCTGGTGGCATGGCAATACAGATGAGCCTTCTTGTATTTCAGCAGGGAGTGTGTGTTCCATTACATCAGCGCTACCCAAGAAACAGTCCAAATCTACATCATTACAAGGTAACAGTTTTCTTCTTTGGCGATCACTCGTAGCCGAGTAAGATTGTCTTCCATAAACACGGTTTTAACAATGAGTCTGTAAGTGACTGTGGAGGCCATTCTGGATCCACACGTCCTTCCGCAGTGGGGACATTGCTTTCCAGGCAGAAGTTGATCACGGTGTGGATTTGCCAAGCATGCCTTTCTCTTTCTATTATTATTCCAGACATTTAGAGGACATCTGAAGGCGGCCCTGTTTAGGGAAGCTTTTAATGTGTGATATTTTAATGTATTTGATTTTTGTTGGAAGCTGCCAAGAGTGGCTGGGGAAATCCAGCCAGATGGGCAGGGTACAAATAATAATAATAATAATAATAATAATAATAATAATAATAATAATAATAATAAGAAGAAGAAGCACATTTCTCCCTTGCGTCCTGAGTTTGAGTGTCTTCAAAGCTCATAACACCTTTGGTAAAGGTTGTTCTCCAACTGGAGCACTCGCAGGCAAGTGTCTCCCAATTGTTAGTGTTTATACTACTTTTTTAAAAGATTTGCTTTGAGACAGTCTTTAAACCTCTTTTGTTGACCACCAGCATTACGCTTTCCATTTTTAAGTTCGGAATAGAGTAGTTGCACAACATGACCAGTCTGCACAACATGACCAGTCCAACGAAGTTGATGTTGAAGGTAACAGTAATCAAGCTCTGGCAAGACTACTTGGGTTCCATTTGTTAATCTTAATGTCCTTACCATGCAATAGGAATGGCACAGGGATCAGCTGAAAGTCCTTATTTTTATGCCTTCCAAAGTATAATTTTTGCATTGCTGCACTCAGAGGACTGCAAAAGTGGCTGGAGGTGTGGGTGTGGTGGAGGAAAATGGGGAGCTTTAACACGGAATTTGAATTCTACAGGAACTCGCATATTTGCCAGTGTATGTAGCTCTGCTAAGAAGGCAGAGTATCTGATGAACTTCAGCTTTTCCCACCTTTTCCCCTTGGCTTAGAGCAAAAACAAAGAGCAAGGGTGGCAATAAGCTAAGCTTTTATCATCTGAGTAATAAGATAATTACATAGCCTGTTATATTACTTAACTGATTGGCAGGAATGTTTCTAGCAGATGTTTTCCTTTGATAATGTGCATTCAATTAGCAGAAACTAACAAATAAAATGCTGGCACTGAACATGAAACAATAGTTATCAATGGAAATCTTTCTCCCTTTTCATCCTTCACACGCCCTGTAGAGCACATTTAAAATTTAAATTTTTTGCCTCGATATTAAGCAGAGGCGGATACAGTATAAGACTATGTTTTATCAAATAACAGTTACTTGAATATATTAATACTTAAAGAGGCAAAGGTTCCTCACTGTTCGCGAATACGTATTAAGTCAAATCATATTGAAGATAAACATTTGCAAAGTGGGAAGATGTTTTACAAGCTTGTTAAATGTATTTTCATGGGCTTTCAAGAGAAAATGAATTCGGGTTAAAAGGAAGAAAAAAATGATAGAATATGAATTTACACACAGACACACACAAAAACCCTTAATCAGAACTGAGCTCATGTCCAGTTTTCAGCTCATATCTTAGGTGGCTTACCTTATTGAGTCAGTCTTGACTGCACTGAAATGCCCTCTCGTGTCAATCAATAAGGTGACCACAGCAGTATTCTGTGTAATACAGCAACATCTTCTATGGAGAAGCATGAAGGTAGTTAAAATTTCACATCTATGAACGGTTTAATGAAGATCAATTCTGTTGTCCTTTGAGCTTGTGTGCTATGGCATCCTGGCTTTCGGATTCTAAAGAACCACTTTCCCTTTTAATATTTTTTCCCCCTTAAAAAGCTGCAGTGTAAATAAGATTCACCAGAGGATTTATGGCACATTGCAAGAGGCACAGAGAAATCTGGGGCCAGGTACAGTTATGATCCCTGGAGTGCACAGGTTATAAAGGCCACTGTTCTTTTTCTGGAATCAGCTAAAAGCACATCTAGTTATGTGCTGTGCAAGGCAGTTTGAAAGGACTACATGGTTTCTAAAAGAAGAGCTTTATTTGTTTTTTTAGAAATCAGCATGGAACAATTTCTTCTTAATGGTAAAAGCAAGGGCTTCTGTTTAACTGCACTGCAGGCTTGAGGCACACCTTGGGCTCTTAACTGAAGAGCTGCATGTTCTTGCATTAAGAACTGTGTACCAAGTAGCTTTTATTTGCATTGGTCTTTGGATGAAGGGAGCATAACTTTTCCCTCATCAACCAGTGAAGTTGGGTACCATGTAGAGCACAAGTTCCCATTGGTCAGTGCACTGGGGGTGGGCGTGGGTAGCCAGGAAGAGATTTGGAATAAACCTTTTCCTCATTTAGGCTTCAGTCCTATACCAACTTAACTGAGAGTCATCCTCATTGAAGTCAATGGGATGTGCTTCTGAGTGAACAATTAGAGGGTTTCACTGCAAGAGGCCAACATGCAAATCAGCCTAAGTCCTATTGATTTCAATAGGATTTCAGAATGATGTACGTTCTCTGAACTCCATTGATCGAAATCAAAGGACATAAATGCTTCAATATATGTTTAAATTCCATTCAATTTATGGGACTTAACCATAATTAAATTTCTCTGGACTCCTCTGCTTGTGTGGAAGTACATTCCATTGATTTCTGTGAGTCTGAAACTTCAACAAATGCAATTAGGATTGGGGTATAACTCATACAGGTATTGATCTTTTCCCGAGCTAAGCATTTTGATCTGAACTTAAGCTCTGGGTTGTGGTTGTTCTTCAAAAAACCAAATTTGCTAATATTCAAGAACATCTTCAGGAGCAAGACTTAGCCTCCTCCACTGTTTATTTTCTTTCTTTCTTTAGGTACTTGTTCTGCCTGAACTTCTGGTTAGATGGTTTGACATCCTCTGTTTTCAGCTGGACAGCCTAATCCAAGCTAACTAGTGCTAGTAAATTAAAGACCAGCTCTCAGTTTCCAACATATATATTGCCAGTGCCACACCTTCTATATTGAATGAATGAATTTATTTTTACAGCCACAGACCAACTTACACCTTCTATATTGTATATCTACAACAAAACTCATATCTCATCCCCGACACTGCAACCATTGGCCAGTTCCTATTTATTCCAAAAGAAGCCTCATTGTGTTCAAGTAAGTTTGCAGAGGAGTATAGGTATACCTGTAGACATTTACCCAATGCAAACCTATGCCATCTACTCAGAAGGAAGGCTCATTGATTTTAATGGGCCTTCTTTCTTCCTAGGCAAGCGAGCCTCAGTAACTGAAATATCAACAGGATATTATTTATTTTTGTATTCCTGATTCCTGTTTATGACTTTTGGAAATCATGAAACTGGAAAGGACAGCAGAAGAATCTTGCTACTTACTGTTTGTTAGAGGAGGAGACAGGATGAAGCAAATTACCAGCTAAAACAGATGAGCAAGATAATTTACTAATAAAAACAGGGTGGGACCAGTGCTGTTTTTGTATGCTTCTTTGGGATCTCTCACTGATCTATCCACTTGCAGAGCAGTGTTTCTACTTTAATATTATTATTTTTTAAACCCCGCTGCTTCAGCTCAAAAGAGGCAACTCAAAATGAATCCATGACAACTGAAAAAGGGGTCCTTTCCTACCTGTGTGTGCGAAGATGGGAGAACAACAATCAGTAATTAGAAATATAAAATGGGCAGGTGATGTGGTTTGCATCTCTCCTGCATAGAAGTGTCCAACATAATTTTGTAGAAGGAAATAATTCTTGCAAGCTTCTCCAGCTTTACTTGACTGTATCTTTATGCAGAAAGCAGGTTCTGTATAGCTTGAACAGACAAAATGGATTGCTTTTCACTTACTTTGCAGAATCAGGAACTATGGCCACATTTACACCACACTTTCAAAGCACTATGATGCTTTATACAATCATGGCTTCCCCCAATAATTATGGGAGCTGCAGCTTGCTAAGAGAACTGATGATCCTTATGAAACCGCTATTTCCCTTACAGAGCTCCACTTCCCAAAGCGGTGGCAGATTGATTGTTACACTACTCTGGGAACTGTAGCTCTGGGAGGGTGAATAGGGGTCTTCTAACCAGTCTCAGCACCCTTAACAAACTGAAGCTCCCTGAATTATTTTCAGGAAGCAAGAACAGGGAAGGTTTAACTAGCCAGAGCCACTGAGAAAGCCCTCTCTCTCATCCTAACTTACTGTGCCTCAGCTATAGTTGGAACAAGGAGAATGGCCATTCCCATAGAGCTTGGGAATGGTATGGGAGGAGACAGCGAATCATGTATGCTAAACCCTAGCCAGTTTGGATTTGCTCCTTAAAACAAGAGCGGGTTTTAGGATAACCTTGTAAAATGTTCAGGAGGCCCTTTAACCTTCTATCTGAATAAAATCATTGAATTATCTAGGGTGATGAATTTCTGGCAACGTCCTCTTTAATGGGTCTGTTCTCCCAAGAGGGCACTGTCCAAGAACATCTACTCTAGAACCTTTATTGGGAGCATTAATCTTCTCCCCTCCGAGTGATATCGTCACAGTTGTACTTGTGCTGTTGTTCTTTGTTGTTTACAAGTCTAAGAAGTCAGAAGGGAAAAGGCTTTAGGAAAAAGCTGTCCCTAGCATTGGCTAGCTGCACCATCTTCACATTCATTATAGCAGTGTCTAAATACAGAAATACCCTGATCCACAACGCTGGCAAATAAATCAGAACCTAACTATCAAGCAGATATCTTTTTTTCCTGGTATTATATGCTAAGTGTATTGTATGCTTATTCAAAACAATAAAATAAAATAAAATAAAAATTCCTTCCAGTAGCACCTTAGAGACCAACTAAGTTTGTTCTTGGTATGAGCTTCCGTGTGCATGCACACTTCTTACCGTAGTTGGTCTCTAAGGTGCTACTGGAAGGAATTTTTATTTTATTTTTTATTTTGTTTTGACTATGGCAGACCAACACGGCTACCTACCTGTAACTGGAACTATGTGCTTATTGTTCTTCTTGGTCTTGTACAACTGTTTTATTCTGAAAACCAAGGTGGGTACTCAAGATAATTTCACCCATGGTTCTTCCCCACAGTGCCACTAAAACTGAACAGTTTCCAGACATGGTTTTCCAAAATTAAAGTAATTCTTTATATATTTATTTAATGCTTCATTGTGTGAGACACCCACCAGGCTTAGCAAGAAGAGTATTGACAACTGCAGCAGTTGCCTAAAATCTATATACCTGCAAATAGTTCAGCTTTACTGGGGTCTTTGAAGGAGTGTTGTTGATTTTCCCCAAGAGTACAAGTAATAAACAACTCTCCATCTATTCAGCTATACTTCAGAGCATTTATCGAAGGTTCTATATTCCCTGCCATCATTAATTGTACACGGGATGGAGAAAGTGTTACTTTCCAGCTCTTCAGGGAAATATTTAACATTTTCTTCTGAAGCACGGGACCTGGAAATGAATATCAGGCTTAACCAAGACCTGCCACATGTTCCAACTTATGCTTTTATCTCCAGAGCTCTGTAACTCCTTAGGTTAATGAGGTTTTGGTGAATAAGTGCATTACTTTTCTGCAGACTTTTACAAAATCTAGCTTTCTAGGCTTAGTTCGGTGTACTATTTTTTAGCCCCTGTAAAACTAGCTTGTACGGAGAGGCTGATACATTTTGGTTCACATGACGAAGTAAGCACAGTGAATACATATTAGGCTGAAGGTACCCAACTTCACCCCAGTACTGTCCAGGTGAACAGCAAATGGCATTGCTGTTGGGAAGGTGGCTTGATTCTGCTTGTCATTACTGTTTGGTCAGATTACTCTTTAATTGGCTTCCTCCCATCCTAGTGCTAAATGATAAATGAACACTCAGCTTGCATAAGTTGTGAGACATCAAGGTCCCTTTCCCACACAAATATTTTAGTGGGGGGGGGGACTCCTCTTCAAATAAAGGCAAAAATACAATCATTTCTTAATTACCTTTTAAAATGTTAAGTGTCAGATATATGATCTTGTATACGCCATGTAGATCAATCGCATAAACAGCAAAGCCCCCTAAAATGAAGCATTCTTGAAGTTCTATTAAATAATTCACTTATTAAGTTATTTCCGATAACATGGCTGAGTGGGGATTTAACATAGCATAAGATAAGAATGTAAGGAGAGCCTGCTAGGTCCATCTATTCCAGCATCCTGTTCTCACAGTGGCCAACCAAATGTCCCTGTAAGCAGGAACTGCCCACAACCATAGCCATGATGGCTAGTAGCCTCATTCTCCAAGAATTTTTCTACTCCTCTTTGGATGCCATCCAAGTTGGTGGCCATCACTGCTGTCAGGCTTCGGGAATTCTATCCCTTGCCCGGTGACAGCAAGAAGCAGAGAAAAACAAGGCACAGTCCTTTCTAATGAGTTTATTCATTCATCATAGCAGGAGACAAAGGAAAGCAGTCTGCCTACTGATAATGGCTCCAACTGAGCTCCTCCTCCATCCCTCCCTAGCAACAGAATTTCCCCTTATGGTGTCCACCTGTGGCCAACTGTCTCTGGGTCCTTTGCTCTTGTACACTTAACAAACACCAAGTTCTGGGAGAAGGGGAGGCAGAAATACTCTCCAGTGACAACGTGTCAGCTGGCTGCTCTGGCTCTGCTTCCCTTCCCCCTTCTCCTAACACCTCCCAACTCTTCTGTTCGCCTTTTTCTGCACTGTGATCCTCCTCAAACCCCTGCTGTAAATCAGTACTGCCTTCTAATTCTCTGTAAGCACCAGGAGAAGCGGGGGTGGGGGGGGGTGACAATCTCCACCATCCCTCCTCCATCTCATCCCCTTCAGTCCAGACCCTGACAACAGCATAGTTTAATTTTGTGCTGTGTAAAGAAGTCCTTTCATTTATTTGTCCTGAATCTTCCAACATTCAGCTTCATTGGATGTCCATGAATTCTAGGATCATATGAGAGTAAGGAAAACTTTTCTCTATCCACTTTGTATCAAAGCTGAGCAGAAATTCCACGTATTATTTACCCCCCATCAAACATACCTGTATATGCAGATTTCATGCACACAAAATCAAACTATTCTCTTCAGCATCATAGGCACAAAGCACTGCTTGTGTACATAATCCTCACTAAGGTATACATTAGAGTTTTAAAATATCCTGAAAAATTGCTAGAGTTGATTGCACCAAGGAATTTTCCAAGACCTTATATACCTTGAGTGCACAGATACATTAAGTGAAGAGGTGCAGAAGTGCCACCTAGTGGGTATCTTGGGAGCAACCATGCATTCTGAAGCTTTCTAACAGTGCGATCCTATGCATATGTACTCAGAAGAGAGTCTCACTAGTTCAGTGGAATGTTGTTGCATGCAGGTGTGCACAGGTTATTATAACCTACATTGCCCTTAAGCAATCTGAGCTCTAATCAGCGGAGCATATGTTTTTGGTGCATGAGTTTTCACTAGTAATGCTTACGGTGGGAGAGCAGAAGAGTGAGTAGCAAGGAGGTGAAATGAAAGACTCTCCGCCTGCGACACTGGAAATCTCTTACCACCTTACTTCATATGGTTGAGGTTCCAGGAGGAGAGCCTGTGAAGATGAGCTCCTTGCAAACCTATGAGGCACTAAGGTTGGGCTTCCCCTCCTCCCACTGGAGTGGATAGGACCATTACACCATGTCATAGGATAGCATACCAGTGGATGGGCCTGGAAATGTATAGGATTCCAGAATATGGTTGCTTGACTTCAAGAACATCAACTGAGCCCTTCCTGCGATGGTTGCCATCTGGCCACTGTCGCTCACACCCTGATCACATCCAGACTGGACTACAGCAAAAAAATTGTACACAAAGCTGCCCTTGAGGAGCATTTGGAGACTTCAACTGATGCAAAATGCAGCATCCGGAATAGAGTACTCCTGCACTTTTAACTATGCACTGGTTTCCTGTTCATTTCCAGGTCCAGTTCAAATAGCTAGCGATTGCTATGACATTTGGGACTAGGTTATCTGAAGGATACCTTGATTTGTATCCTGCCTTCAGAAGCATGGAACTGAAGTGTGTGTGTGTGTGTGGGGGTACTTTGTTGTTGTGACCTCCCAATTATGGAACTCCTCCCTAGAGAGATTCAGGAGGTTTCTTCAAAATTTGGTGGGAGTTTCAACATCCCACTGTAATACTGCATTTTATATTTTATACATTCTTCTCCTGCTTCAGTGATTTATTGCACAGTAGTGGCACTTGTGGTAGGCCACACACAGTAATAACATCAGTAAAAAAAATGCAAGAGCAGTGGCAGTGTATTGCATTACCCTCCCAGCACCAGCATTGCTGGACAGGATAGACATTTCTTAAAGTAAATTCAAAATTGGAAAAAAGATGATAGATAGATAGATAGATAGATAGATGATAGACAGATAGATAGATACAGTCTAACTTGGTTCTCAAACAGAATGCATTCTGGGAGTCCATTCAACTTCCAAAACTGTTAGAAAACCAAGATGCGGCTTCTGGTTGGCTGCAAGAGCATCCTGCAGCCAATTGGAAGCCATGCCGGATGTTCGGTTTCTGAAAATTGTTCAAAAACCAGAACATTCACTTCCAGTTTTTGATCATTCGGGAGCTGAAACATTCGAGTTCCAAGGCATTCAGCAACCAAGGTACGACTGTAGATAGATAGATGATAGATAGATTAGATAGATAGATAGATAGATAGATAGATAGATAGATAGATAGATGATAGATAGACTTAACAAATGGAACAGGGAAGCATATGCATGTGGTACTACCCCTTAAAACCAGACGGCAGATGACAGCCATAAACTCATCTTGGCCATGCTGCGTCTTTTACTCAAAACTAGGGGCACAAATGTTTTTGGGTTTTTTTGCTGATGCAATCAATCATTCACCATTGAAGAAATAGCATGTTGAGGAGGGGAAGTTTTGAAAACATAGTATGATACTGAAATCAATAGATTTTAGTCCTCTAGTCCATGTATTTCAGCAGGCTTATTGTGTATCTGAATAACGTTGCATATCATCTATAAAGTTACAAATTCAAAGCTCTACGTTGAGCCTTTTGCCTCTCGCGGGAGACTCTTAAAGAACCTCCAGTAGATTGAACTGGAATATCTATTCTAACGCTTCATGATAAATTATGTGTGTGAGGAAAGGGTGAAGGAAATAAAATTGTCCATTCTGTGTTCCTTCAAATGCTGGATCACTTTTTAAAAAACAATGCCCCTGTCAGTGTTAAGTAAAAACTGAAACATGGTGGGCAATGCAGAGAACTGTACAATGACAAGTTCAAATCAGGAGTGTGAATGGAATTTGTAAAACTCCATTCCAGTGAGTGAAGATTTTGAGGCAGCAGCAGACAGGAAGACAACCACAAGGGAAGTGATATCTTCATGCAAACCTAGCCTTCTGTAAGAATACCAATAACAGTACATCTGTGGACCCATAGGGGATGTCTTCAGTTGTCTCTGATGACTATAGCTGTAGGGGTTGAAGTATGTTGCTATTAGGAGTTGTAAAATATGGCTCCTGTTTGCAAGAGTTCATTGCTGGAAAGGGAGATTTTCACAGCAGGGGTGCAAAAGCTTCACAGCCAAGACATCCGACTAAAACCCTTTCTTTCCCAGTTAAATAAAAGTTTTGCTTCCAAACAGTGCCTGCTGAAATGAAAAATTGCATTTAGCTTTTTGCTTTTTTTGCTGGCGGAAACGCAGATATGACGTTATAACTTCTGCAGCAAAAGTAAGTCTGTCAATTTTCTATGAAATGCGTACATTTTATGATTGCAGTGGAATCTGCTTGGGGCCATAAAATAAGCTACTTTTCTCTTGGATGATGGGGAAAGGACTCAGGGCACCATAGGAGAACTTCCATATAGAAATGAGTGTTGGGAGTAAAATCCTGACAGCATGCATTCATACCCTTCAGGAGTTGCCAGAAAGAAAGAGAGTCTTTGAACACCATTAAATGAGATTTTAAAAGGGAAAGAAGGAGGAGAGTGGATATGTGCTAGCCCACACAATCTGGAAGAATTTGGTAGTAGGTAGTATTGTTACCAGGGTCAGCCCTGGAGAGGGACAGTGAACACCAGGAAATAGCTTTCTAGTACAGTTGTACCTTGGTTCTCAAATGCCTTGATTCTCAAACGCCTTGGTTCCCAAACACCGAAAACCCGGAAGTAAGTGTTCCAGTTTGCGAACATTTTTCGAAAGCCAAATGTCCGATGAGGCTGTCAGCTATTATTTCCGGGGTGCCTGCACCTATCAGAAGCCGTGCCTTGGTTTTCGAACATTTCGTAAGTCAAACAGACTTTCAGAATGGATTAAGTTCGAGAACCAAGTTACCACTGTTTGGCGCTTTTGTTTTTTGCTATTTATTTTGTGTTTTTGTTTTTGAGGGTTTTTTTGGTTAATTTGTTTTTGTGACTGTGCGGAACCCAGTTCAGCTACTGATTGATTAATAGCGTGACTGCGGAAATGGATAAAAGCCCCCCCCCATCCAAATAATGATTATCCTCAGTGCAGGTAAGAAAAAATTTTTAATTTTAATTTTTATAATCTACAATACTGTCTCATTTATTTTATAGTATAGTACATTGATTATTGCTTTCATTTTGTAGATCAATGGTCTTGTTAGATAGTAAAATTCATAAAAAAATAAAAAAAATTCCTTCCAGTAGCACCTTAAAGACCAACTAAGTTTGTTCTTGGTATGAGCTTTTGTGTGCATGCACACTTCTTCAGATAAAATTCATGTTAAATTGCTGTAATAGGAGTTGTTTTTAAAAGTCTGGAACAGATTAATCTATTTTGCATTACTTTCTATGGGAGAGTGCACCTTGGTTTTGGAACGGATTTCTGGAAGTTTGAGTTTAAGTTTAAGTTTGAGAACCAAGGTACCACTGCTTATGCTATGTTAATGCTGATTGAAGGATGGACCTTGGTAGGGTACACAAGCCGGTTCTCCACCTGCCAATCAGAACTTGTGGCTTATCACAGCATCCTCTCAGCCTTGAATCATTATGCAGGTTGCTCACATAAGAGAAGGGTAGACTTCTTTTGCTGGGCCAGCTGATAGGCTTTTGTTGTTGTATCTGAAGAAGTGTGCATGCACACGAAAGCTTATACCCAAAACAAACTTAGTTGGTCTCTAAGGTGCTACTGGACATTTTTTTTTAATTTATTTCGACTATATCAGACCAACACAGCTACCTACCTGAATCTGCAAATAATGTGTTTAGTAACTGTTGTTACTTAAAATCAATATGCACGGCATTCACCAAGAATATGAAAACATTTGAGAGTGTGAGCAAGAAGAGAAAATCAGCGATGTTATCCAACTGCCAACTGCCACCACTGAGCAGCAACCAAAGGGGGGGAAAGGTTCTCCTTCTCTGATATTGCATATTGTGGAATGGCTTTAGAAGCAGGGAACAGCAGATGCATGGTTTTAGGTGCCCTGCAGATCACCCTTCCAAAAGGTGGCCACAGGAGCCTGGAGGCCTTCACAAACACCACCCCATTAGGTGTAAAGGTCTACTGCATGAAGAAGGGAAAACATGACTATCCCCCAGTGCAGGTACTGAAGAGTTTTGCAAGCACAGGTGGGACTCACTGGATGCTGGCTTACAGTTCTATGCCTAGTAATATAGAAGGATTTCAGAAATGCCTCATAGGGTTAGATCCACAGTTCCTCTGAACAGAGTTCTCGTTGACCTTCCCACTCCTGGAAGGCAGGGAAGAACACCCCCCCACTGATTCCCTACCCCGCCCCCTTGCATCTGAAAGTCCTGTGCCTCCTGAAATTCTGTTCCATAGAGGTGGAGGACCCTCTGGGTCAGTGTCAGAGGAGATACAGAAGGTTATATGGATCACTGGAAACAACTCTCCCTCCCACTTCCATGATTATTGTTCAGTCGGTACAGTCTGAGATGCTTAATCTCCAGGTTGTGGGTTTGAACCCAACACTGGGCAGAAGATTCCTGCATTGCAGGGGGTTGAACTAGATGGCCCATGTGGTTCCTTCCAACTCTACAATTCTATGATTCTATGATTAGCACCAGCCTTTCTACTAAAGGAAGGGTCCATTCTGTTAAATCAAGGGTGGCTAACTTACATCTCCCATTCAGGCTGCAACTACCATCAGCCCCAGCCACCATGGCTAATGGTCAGGGATTGTGCAAGTTGTGGTCCAACAACATCTAGAGGGCTCCACATTACCCACTGCTGCATTAAATGGAATGGCTACTCTAGATTCAAGCCATTATCTATCTCACCCTCATTTTTGTCCTTTTCCCCTTGGGAAGACAGAAAATTTATGGAGTCTGTAAAGAAAGAAAATTGACAGCTATAGTTTCCTCATTCATTAGAGGACGAGTCAATATCAGGCAACCTTTACTTTGTCAAAGACTGATTATGCTGCACTTCCCAAACACTCCAATAAAAGTGTTAGGTCTGAAAGCAGAAATCTGCAGATGTGTTTACACATATGAACCTCCAAATAAAGGATGAGCCTTCCTAGGGATTTTAGAACTAAATTCTGGATTTCAGCAAATCAACTTTTTACTGAACTTCTAGAGTTTTTACTTGGCCATTTTGAAAATCACTTTTGCACTTTTCATTGGCTGCAACTTATTGAAAGCACAACTTTCATGAAGGGCATCTGAATAATTGATTTCTTGCTTAAATGGTAAGCATGTCAATCACTGAATTACTGATACGTTGGACTCATGATCCAAAGGCAGTTACTTAATGTGCAGACATAAAGGCAGGTGCTATATAATATGCTTGGCCATGTGTCTTCTGTGGAATCATTGCCACCATTCCACTCTACTCCTGGAATCTCTGAATCAAATTATCAGGCAACATTGTGCAAATCAGTGAACATGAACATTTAGGGCATGTATACAAGATTGAGGGCACAAGGAGAAGTGGACGACAGAGGACGAGATGGCTGGACAGTGTTCTCGAAGCTACCAACATGAGTTTGGCCAAACTGCGGGAGGCAGTGGAAGACAGGAGTGCCTGGCGTGCTCTGGTCCATGGGATCATGAAGAGAACCAGTGTGGTGTAGTGGTTAAGAGCGGTAGACTTGTAATCTGGGGAACCGGGTTCGCGTCTCCGCTCCTCCACATGCAGCTTCTGGGTGACCTTGGGCTAGTCACACTTCTTTGAAGTCTCTCAGCCCCACTCACCTCACAGAGTGTTTGTTGTGGGGGAGGAAGGGAAAGGAGAATGTTAGCTGCTTTTAGACTCCTTCAGGTAGTGATAAAGCGGGATATCAAATCCACTCTTCTCTTCTTCTTCAGACACGACTAAAAGACTAAACAACAACAAAATACATATGTGTGAGGTTGCTGCCTTTATCAAACACCACTTCAAACAATGCCACCCCCATGGCTTACATGATGCTGTAGCTGGTGAGCATCTTTTGTGACTGGGCCAGAAGAAGAAATGATCAGCCAACACACACTTGCTGGTGCTGGGAGGGCTGTCAACACTATTTAAAACCATGATGGGGCTTTCCCAGCCTCTTCTGATTTCTGTTCTGCAGAGGTTTGTATGAATAAACATAGCCCTAGTTCAGCCCATTCTCTGCTTCACTGTGCAAAACAAAACCAGTTCTTTTTGAGCTGAAATGTTTTATATCTGAAAACATTGTACTGTACATGAACAAGAACTCACACCCATCCTTTCCATTGCATCCCCACTGATGAAATGCTTCTCCAAGGGGTTTGGTGACCTTAAGGCAGTGGTACCCTGTGTGGTGTCCTCCACACTGATATTGTTGCCAGCATGGCCAATTGTTAGGAATGATGGGAGTTGGAGTCCAACAGCAATGGCTAAACCTGTCCTAAGGAAAGGGCAGGGATGTGGGGCAAGGAGCTGCAGTGGTTGTGGGGGAATCAAGGGGAGTTGAGCAGAGGTACTTGTCCACTGAATCCCGGGTCTTGTCAGCAGCTTGTTTGGGTTCATTAGGCTTGCCATACATCAGGAAAAATTCTGACATGTCCTGGTTTGGTGTGTAAAAATGGCATCAGGGAGAATTTTGCCAAACTGGCAAAATGTCAGGGAAAACCTGAATGTATGGCAAAAAGCAGCAGAAACAGCTCCAAAGGCTCACTTTTTTGGGGGGGGGGAGGTAACCCTAGGCTCACAGATGTTTGTCAACAATTGCCACTGGAGTCCATCTGCTTTATGATTCAGCTTCCTAGTCACCTCAATTCAGGGAACAGCACACAGAGTCTTTGGACCTGTAAGAAACTGCTGGATTGTGGCAGCCATATTTGAAAAATGAAACTTCCATTGATTTTTTTTTTACTACTGTAGAAAAACACACACACACCAGTATCTGAAGTTATGATTTCTTTTCTTGCTTCTCTGCACACAAATCTGAACATTTTCAGGATCCCATCTGGCCCGGGGGGGGGGGGGAATATCCACATCATATTTTAGATGGATTATTTAAATTGTAATTATTGCTGTGTGTTCTTAACACGTTTCCAGGGAAAACTCAGACACAAATAATAACCACATCTCCACCTTTAATGGGCTTGCAGCAGATGGAAAGCATTTTCTCTTTGTTGCTGTTTGAAAAGAACCCTCCAGAAATTACCTAGTCTCCCCTATCTTCTATTTTTACAGATAGCCAATAAACTGTGCTTAAAGGAAACCAAACCAGCCATCATTTCAGTTTATAGGCATAGCGGCAAGTCTTTAAAAATGAAATGCAATCAGAGTGTCCACAGATGTTCTTTCTGGAGGGCAATAAGAATAGTCGATTTTTTTTTTAGCAACTTTCATACCTGAAAGCTTATAATACTCATGTAGAAAATCTTTTCAACGGTGCTATGCATTGCACAGCACGCAAGACGAACAGATAAGCATAAAATAAAATGTGTTGGTGCAGAAAAAGCTGAATCTCCAGAGACAAATTCTAAAAGTGCAGATGCCTATTTGTACCATAGGGCTATATCAAGGCCGATCTCAGCACTTCTGTGCAAACATGGACCTTCAACCACAGTTTAAGAAAGCAATGTGACTTTGAAAGCTGCTTCTAGGTCTTTAAGGCAAATTCAGGGATGTTGTGGTTCTGATCTTGCAGAGCTACAGCTTCCATCACCCCTGACTATTGACCATGCTGGTTTAGGCTGACATGAGTTGGAGTCTAACAAGTTCTGGAGAGCACTGCATTAGCTACCCCTGTCCTGGAGTGCCATCAAGGCCCTGATCCAGATCACATGTTGGGTCTTGCTTCCTCCTCCGGAAGAGATGAGTAGTCTGTTCCTGGAGCCCTGGAAGTGATTGTGTTAGCTCTAAATCTGCATTATGTGAAGACATTGTAGTTGCATGATTTTTGTTTTTCTACGGCCTCATTGAGTAGTGATGCTTCACGTTCATGGAAGAATTTAGAACTCACCAGCAAGGTCCCTGTGCAGAAAGCTATCAAACCAGGTAAGTTTGCCTTCAATATGTGTTTTTGCCTTCAATATGTGTTATCTTCTAATGAAGTTAAATCACTGCTGTTAATTTCACAGAACTCAGCACACATGTTGGCTCCATAGCTGCTTGCAAGCACCTTCTAAACATCATCAGGCCAGATCAACTGAAATTGATCCATAATGTTGCTGTGGATGTTGCGTTTGACATCTCTCCGGGGATTGTTGTGAATGTGAAAGTGGCATCATGATTGCTGTGGAGACGAGCAACTTTACCCTCAATGTTACCTGCAAATAAGTCACAATGTACTTCCAATAGGTCTAAAATGCTATTTCCTAGAGTATATATTTACACACCCCAGGCAGCACAAAAAGCTCTGCTGGGCAGCTGCTTGAGGCTGCAATGTAGGCAGAGAAGTGAACTATTGTCACTAAAAACGCAGAATCTTAGTAAAAAGAAATCCTGGACAGATCTGAGTGACAAATGTCCATCAGATATTAATTCTGTCCATATAGTAACAATATCGTTGGATCTGCCATCTCAGAAAGGGGGGAGGGGGGAATCAAAGATAGCCATATTCAAAAAGTAATTGCCTGCTGCATGCAATACTGAAGACTGAGAAAATATATGACATTTAAACTAGATTTCTATGCATTTTTCTCTCAAAAGGCAAAAGAAGCATGGATCTAATTCCCTGGGTTTTTAAATGACTAATGAGACATGTTTTACATTTTAGCCATGAGCTACAATAATTAGACGTGAATTTGGAAGCAGGGGGGTGAAGAGAGATGATTTTGTAGGAGGAAAGGTAATGTCCAGGGAGATCATTTCAATCTTTTAGGTTATGTAAGCATGTTTGACATTGTTGTAATCATGTGAAGCCCCATAGCTAGGCAATCAGCATGGGGCATTCATATGGGAAGGGAAGAAGGAGGTGGATGAGAAAAGGACCTGCCTGCCGTCTCCCACTGCAGTTCTTGGAAACAGGCTTGCAGTATGACATGCCATTCATTCGCCCACCCCTTGTGCAAACCATTCATTCGCCCACCCCTTGTGCAAACCATTCATTCGCCCACCCCTTGTGCGAACTTAAAGGCATGGAAGGTGGACCTGTGTAATATCTCTTCATTCCAATGCAAAGGCGATGTTCTCAGCAAACACCACCCTTAATTAAATGCACAGCTTTTTTTTTTTTTAATTCACTTTAGTGTACTTTGGCAACTTGGCTCATACTTCCCAAGAGATGTTTGACTTCTAGGGGCTTTAAAGATTCTGCCGTGTTTAATTATGTGGCTGCTTAACACAGTTTGACAGATGCATCCATATGTGGCACAAAACAAAGCTGTGTCAGCCCATAAAACTTTGGTTTTAATGAGCAGAAGCTTGGGGGGGTGGGAGTTCGTTCAATTTCCTTCTTACTAAAATGAAATGAAAATAATTTTAGGTTATGTTCACATTAGAATCAAAGTATCATAGAATTGTAGAGTTGGAAGGGACCCCGAGGCTCATCTAATCCTACCCCCTGATATGTAGGAATCATGACAGATGGCCATCCAACCTCTGCTTAAAAATCTCCAAGGAAGGAGGGCCCATCACCACCTCCCCAAGGGAGTCTGCTCCACTGTAGAATAGGTCTTACCATCAGTGTTTGGTTGGAATCTCTTTTCTTGTGGTTCAGGTCCTACCCTCCAGAGCAGGAGAAAACAAGCTTTCATGTGAGAGCCCTTTAGATATTTGAAGACGGCTATCCTATCCTATCCTATCCCGCCCCCGCCCCCGCCCCCACCTACCTGAGAAATTCAGCATGGGTTTCACAAGCCCCTATTGTGTTCCCAAACCAATAATTTAGGAACTGTAACCACTTTTGTAACTAAGATAGGTTTTACTGCCTCTGCAACTTTTCTGTCTGATGTGTGGAAAAGCATACAAATCTGGCCCTTGTAGTGTACGTAAGTAAACTGTGTTTTTAACTTACCAAACATTTGGTCTTTTCCTGTGCTGGGGAAGACAGATACTTTGAAAGGGGACTTCTAAAGGGCATAATTTTAGAAGTCACTTGGAAGGGCATATTTTAAAGGTCCAGCAGCCTGTATTTTCACGCTTTACTTTGAGGCATGATTTGCTATTTCAAATCTCTGCTGGGGTTCTCTCACCAAAGATTACTTGCCCCGAACTTGGATCTTGGCATCCAGGAATTCGACTTTCACTCTCTCTCTCTCACACACACACAAACATATGTATGACTAACATGAGCTGCACCTCACATTTATTATTTCTACAGAAGGGTGAAAAGAGCCAGGCAAGGAAGAAGACACAATAGTGGATGTATCCTGTTTTGACTCCGCTGGCATCATAATCAAAGCCACTTGCTTCCTTTGTATCAGAATATTTAAGCAAGTGAATGAAGTGAGATGGAGATGCATGTCTATTCAATTTGCAAGCACAAGAAAGAAGCTAACTGTTTTCAGAGGAATGTGCTTTGCATCTGCACAAGCACTTTCATAATGTTTCAAGGATACAACACCATTCTCCACCTCCACCTTTCAATGAATCAATGAGTTCTTTCAATTCATCAGGCAAAGTGAATGCTGTTTGTTATTGTAAAACGAATACGGCTCGTTAGCAGAGAACATTGCTCTTGTACCTTAATGTCTTTATAATCCAAGGTCGGAACTCTGAGCAAATCATATTACAGAATTGCAGGCAGGGTGGCCGGGGGGGGGGATCTTTCCTGCATTTGAATAGTCAAAAAGCTTGGAAATAAATGTTAAGCATCATCTTCAGCTGGAGGAGAATATGTAGCACACCATTGTATTTAATGAATTAAAGAAAGGGAGGTAAATTAGCATCCCACGGTAATATTTTGTTGATGCTTCCCTTCGTTTGGATGCTTTGTAAACAATGAAATCCAATCCTTAAAGAGACACTTAAAGATCCTGTCAGCGTATCAGCCTTTTAAACCCATTTTATAGCACATTAGCTCTTTATTTTTGTTTAAGAAAAAGCAAGGAAACAAAACCAGAAAATGTTTCTAACATACAATATTCAAAAAGAGGTTCTATTTTGTATTTTTACCATGCTTTTAAACACCTAGGAGCAAAAGAAGGGCCTGCTTGATCAGGTCAACAACAGTGTCTAGTCCAGCATCCTGTTCTCAGATTGGTCAACAGGACACAACACATGAGATACTATGTGGAAGAAATAGATGCAGGATGTATAGAGAGTTGCCATGTCATGAGAACTCTTTTGCTCATACAAGGCCATGAAGATTAGCAGGCACTGTTGGTTTGTATCCAACACTATCCACATATGAGCAAGAAATGACTTCTGCTCATGCAATAGGATTGCACCTTTGTCTCCTCTCCAGCACAGCCCCAATTCTGGAAAGAAGGCAGTCAATTTCGTTCTGCCCTGCATTCATCACAATTAGCACATGTCTGAGGCTGGGAGATAAGTTGAGGCATCTCCACCTCCACTGCATGTAGCGTGAAGTGAGAGAAAGGAACAGGAAATAGGCTTTGCTTCGTCCCTCTCAGTAGAAGAGGTAGCTTGACATCACTGAGCAATATTTAACTTACCAATTGTGTCACAGATAAATTGGTTCTGCCCTCCTTAACAAAAAACCAGCCCCCACTAAAATACATCCTGGCTACACTCATGTCACTGAGCCCACTCTAGCAGCTAGAACTCTGTGGTCCTCAACTCCCTAATCTACTTCTGCTTCATTGACTACGCAAAAGCATTTGACTGTGTCGACCACAGCAAACTATGGCAAGTTCTGAAAGAAATGGGAGTAGCTGATCACCTCATTTGTCTCCTGAGAAATCTCTATGTGGGACAAGAAGCTACAGTTAGAACTGGATATGGAATAACTGTTTGGTTCAAAATTGGGAAAGGAGTACTACGACAAGGTTGTATATTGTCTCCCTGCTTATTTAACTTATATGTATAATTCATCATGTGAAAGGCTGGACTGGATGAATCCCAAGCCAGAATTAAGATTGCCAGAAGAAATATCAACAACCTCAGATATGTTGATGACACAACCTTGATGGCAGAAAGTGAGGATGAATTAAAGAACCTTTAAATGAGGGTGAAAGAGGAGAGAGCAAAATATGGTCTGAAGCTCAACATAAAAAAAACTAAGATCATGGCCACTAGTCCCACCACCTCCTGGCAAATAGAAGGGGAAGAAATGGAGGCAGTGAGAGATTTCACTTTCTTGGGTTCCATGATCATTGCAGATGGTGACAGCAGTCACAAAATTAGAAGACGCCTGCTTCTTGGGAGAAAAGCAATGACAAACCTAGACAGCATCTTAAAAAGCAGAGACACCACCTTGCCGACAAAGGTCCATATAGTTAAAGCTATGATTTTCCCAGTAGTGATGTATGGAAGTGAGAGCTGGACCATAGAGAAGGCTGGTCGCAAAGAATTGATGCTTTTGTATTATGGTGCTGGAGGAGACTCTTGAGAGTCCCATGGACTGCAAGAAGATCAAACCATTCTGAAGGAAATCAGCCCTGAGTGTTCATTGGAAGGACAGATCCTGAAGCTGAGGCTCCAATACTTTGGCCACCTCATGAGAAGAGAAGACTCCCTGGAAAAGACCCTGATGCTGGGAAAGATTGAGGGCACCAGGAGAAGGGGGTGACAGAGGACGAGATGCTTGGACAGTGTTCTCGAAGCTAGTAACTTGAATTTGACCAAACTGCGGGAGGCAGTGGAAGACAGGAGTGCCTGGCGTGTTCTGGTCCATGGGGTCACGAAGAATCAGACACGACGAAATGACTAAACAACAACAACAAATTCCTGGCTTGGACACATTGCTGTCAACCCTCCCTGCTGTTCCCAACTGCTATATACATAGCTGTCAACCCTCCCTGCTGTTTCCCAATGCTATAATAAGGGAATTTCCTGCAAAAAAGGAAAAGGTTGACAGCTATGCTTGGACAGCACATCTGTCCCTGCACCTCAGGATAAAGACCTAAGACATCAGTGTTGTAGGGCTGCCAATTTCCCAAAAGTGAAAATCCAGACAAAGTTGCTGACCTCCCCCCACCCCAATGGTTTATTTTCAATAGACTTTGCTAGATACCTACTTTCCACCTTAAGCCAGCACTTCTTCCTTTGGGGTAGGCTGCATGAGGTTCCACCCCCTCATCTTATACTGTAGGTCATTCCTTGCAAAGGGGGTGGGGGCAAATATGCTCCCTTGCACAGAAGTGCTTAGGTAAGCCATGTCACCACTTCTGCTGTTGCTTTCTGTTGTACTAAGGGAAACTAATGTCTTAGGAGCCAGACTCCTTCTACTGCCACAGTTTATGCAAATTTTATGTAAGCCTACCTGATGGCCATATCTTGTAGTATGTGACAGATATAATAATTTAACTGCAAACTATGTAATTATTATAATATCACCCATGTACAGTCTTCCCCCCGCCCCCGGCAGTACTGACCTATGCTTCTGCTAAAATAATTACTTACCCATACCAAAGAGACTTAACAAGGTACGGCAGATTTACTTTAACAGGGAAAATTTCTAGATGCTATGTTTGGTGATATTTCATTCTCTGCAGGAATCAGACTTTTGCTAATTCAGGGCTAAGGACGGTGTTTCAGAATCTTTGCCGGTGTGTTAAGTGCTTTTGTAATTTTACAATGGAAATTTAAAACTCTCAGCCTCCTGCTTTTTCAAGCTTTCTTGACTTGGTAGATGAAAACTATCATGTCTGCGTTTTGTGGCATAGTTGTATCAATTAAACAAATCCAGCCACATGCCGTCTACTCTGTGTCCTTTCATTTACTAACTCAGTGAGGTGGGAAATCATTCTCATTTTCTCTACAAAAGTGAACATGGATATGCTTCCTCAATGAACGGATGTACCTCTCTCTGTATGTTTCACAGCATGTTAAGAGTACTCAGTTCTCCTTACTGCTAAAAAGGCTAGACACAACTGAGCTTCTCTGAGCTTTAAATACTGGAGTCAGTTTAAACAGGCCTGCTTTCTTTGACTGCATACACACGAAAGTTCATACCAAGAACAAACTTAGTTGGTCTCTAAGGTGCTACTGGAAGGAGTTTTTATTTTATTTTTTATTTTGTTTTGACTATAGCAGACCAACACGGCTACCTACCTGTAACATTCTCCACATTAAGAAATTGTGCCTGGAATCATTTCACAGCACTGCTTTCTGTCAAAGTGTTCCACCAATATTTCCAATAGATGCAGGAAAGTGAGAAGTGTGATTTTGAAGGAGAGCTGTGGTTCGTTTCGTTTATTGTTTTGGGCAAGATCTACACAGCTATAAAAAACGCTCTGAAAACACTCTGCAAAACGCCCCATTGTAAAGTTCACAATTGAAAATATCATTGAGTTGCGATTTCAACTCTACAGTGCCACCTGGAGTCACAATGTTATAATGCACTTATAATGCTGTATTTTGACTAATATAGCCGAGTCCTAGGAAGGCATGACTTATGTAGTGTTGTATCAAAATCCAAACCAATTTCCCATCCTCTCCCAGGGGTTCTGCTTCCATGCCAATATTGCAACAACAAGTTAAATAGTTCTCAAACCTCCTGCTTTGTCTTGCTGTGGAGCCCAATGGTTCCTTAAAAAGGAATGCAAAATGTCAAGGACAAACCAATGCAGGTTAGGCATGTTCAAAGGCACAAAGTGGCACTCTGGAATATTTTGTCCTGTTTCTTACACACACACACACACACAGAGAGAGAGAGAGAGAGAGGGGGGTGGGGGAGGGAGGAAAAAATAATAATTTTCATATTACTTTTCTTTTGTTTATACAAACCACATCTTACAGGAACTATTCACAGCACCATATCCATTAATAACTTTTTGCAACGTTTGACCTCTGATACAGAAATTACATTCAACTTTAGCCATCCACGTTTGATAAATGTTTGCCATTTATTCCTAATGGGCATGTAGAGGTTAAAAATGCATGTTCTTTAATGGATTTAAAGTAAAAGCCCAAAACAAATTGGGGTAAAAAAAAAAGCTTCATTTCATTGATTTTATTCTTCTTCATCAGGATGAATGATGGTTTGAGTTTTGAGACAGTAATACAATTTTGGTTTATTTGTCAGCATTGCTCCATGTTTTTACCCTTTTTGGCCAATCTAGCAAGCCTTCTTGTATTCCCCTGCCGTTTGCAAAAGTGGATACAAATGAAAAGTAGCAGCTATAATTTTTCAATCACTCACCTCCATTCCTTTTTGGCACCATCCATCACTTTAATTATTATTTGTTTCAGGTTGGAGAGTAAAATGGCAGAGCAGAAAGGGTGGGGCATGGGGGGAACTAGCAACCCTAATGTAGACCTAAACAATGCAAAGCTTTCTTAAGGCAAAATAGCATCAGAAATCAAACCCACTGAGCTCGGCAGAACTCACAGAGCAATCCAAACCCCTGATCTGGGATGCCAAAGACAGTCAGGATGTGGCTTTGCTCTGCTGAGTGCCACCAGTAGTGGTCCTTCACTGAACCTGAGATCCCTGCAGCAGCTGCCCAAAGCATAGGCCAATGGAAACCCCATAAATGGGGCATTTCTGGGATGCGGAGGGCAGAGAAGATGATGACTTATGGGCCACATACTCTCTCATGTAGAAATGAACTGTTTCAAGAAGGCAAATTTCAACAGTTTTTGCACACACACACACACACACACACACAAAATCTACAAAACATATACGGAATATACGGAAGCAACAACTTGTCTTTAAGCAGCACACTAAGACAAGATCCATCATGGGCAATAAACACGGCATTGAAGTGTTGCCTTTGATGAGTATCAGCGAGTTCATCTTTAGCGACAGTGTAACACCCGCTAATTTTTCCCCCATGCAGACAATTAAACACCAATTTGCAGGGACAAAATTACAGACATAGGAATTAGTTCATGCACCAGCGAGTCTTCATTAATACATGCAGGCCGAATCAGTATTTTGCAAAGGAATGTGAAAGATAGAAGACTAATGGGCAGCTTTTTTTTGTAGCTAACTTACCCTGCTGCCTCCCTCAGACCTCCTTTCAAGGCATCACATTCTGCTGCTCTGTCAGATGGAATCTCCTGCTTGCATGTGTCACTGTGGGAAGTGAAGCTGGAGATTGCTACAAACCTCTCTTTGGACTGGAGATGAAATAAATTTCAAGGAATTGAATGTGAAAATTCAATCTTTTGCTTTTACTATGCTTTTGTTTTTTTAACCAGATTGGGACAATTTGAAATAACAAAATGCAGCAGCTTCTGTACTGTATTTTGTGGGAAATGCACAAAAAACCTTTCACAGATATGGCTATTACACCCCTTTAATGTAGGCCAGTACAATTATCACTGGGTCATTATTATTCTCATATTATAGCTAGATGTTGTGATTCAATTGGGAGCACTATACATGCAGGAGCCGGCTTCCATGTGTGTAACTGTATCTGGATGGTGAACCTAATGCATAAATAGGTCCTATGGAAATAGTCCTCTTAACCAACTATTAGGAAATATGTTATGGCGCCCTTTCTAAAGTTAACAGGCATTAGCTTTTGGGAAGGGGGTCAGGATTCAGTTCCTCTTCTACTTCTTCCCCACCAAACATCTAACGTGTGGGGTTTTAGTGAATTCGAAGGGCTTCATGTAAATAATTGCATGCACACCTCATGTGCTGCTTTAAGAAATAGTGAGAGG
The DNA here is from genome assembly GCF_009819535.1 of Lacerta agilis. Lineage (NCBI taxonomy): Eukaryota > Metazoa > Chordata > Lepidosauria > Squamata > Lacertidae > Lacerta > Lacerta agilis. The sequence continues at coordinate 90,074,055 of NC_046313.1, forward strand.
TTCATGAGCTAGTGCCATGGCAAAAGTCCCTTCCATGTTTTCTGGAAAGAATCCTACATCAAGTAATTAGGAAAGAAATTGTGTTTAAAAATTACCAATGGGGAGAGAAAATATTGGTAAAATTCTCATAGGGCTTTCGTTGTGCTTACTTTACTTTTGAGGTGGCCAAAGGAACATTGTGGTTGTCCTTTCTCATCATTCTGCAAATCACCACACCAGTGATCTGCACTCTGCTGCCTTCCCAGGTGCTGGCATTTCCAATTCAAGCCCAGGAAATGACATCATGCAGTAACACCTCATGGGATTCCCCCCCCCCAAACAGGAAGTGTAAGCAGTCAGGGAGGCTGCAGTTTGCTGGAGAAATATTTACTGTAAAGAAAGAAAAAAACACTGCACCACTCTTCATTACCTTGCAATGACACAGTACTTTCAAAACCCTGTACCCACAGAAATTCTCAAAATAAACCTAAAGTGTCCTGAGAATAAAGCAAAAAGAGGGATGGGGGGAGTTCTTTAGCAGGATGGGGAAAAGTTTGGGTTGTTGTTTTTTGGTGTTTTTTTGAGAAACTGGAAGACTGATTTCAGCATGGCACCACTGTGAACTCATACGTGAGTAGAAATTTACACTGAGAGCATCTCCTGGGCACAGACCATCCCCCTTATCCATTTTGTGACATCAGTTCCCCCTTACAGATTGTGCCATCCATAATTTTGCTCCTCCTTAAATTGTCCATTAGTGATTTCATAAGGTGATAGATTCTCCCTGCTTTGTGGAAGGACCTCCTCTTTCTGTTCCATTTTAATGCATCAATATACATGTATTGTTGAAACTCCTCCTGTGTGTGCAATCTGCTTACCTTGCGAGGAGAGACCACCTAGAGGGATGGAGTAGCATTCAGAATGTGTTCCATATCCAGTTTCGGTTATAAAGTTGGGAGGAGAGAAAATACTGACTTTTGTTATCTGTTATTTGGGGCTCTTACTTCCTTGTAAGATGGAACAATTTACTTTCTTATAGATGACCTTTATGTCCTGATAAAGATTGCACAGAGTGCTTATTTTCACCAAAGTGGATGCATGGAGTATCCTGAGTGTGTGTAAAAGGGATGGTTAGTACAATAATAGTAATGATGTTTCTTAGGCTAAATGTAGGCAATTGAGAGATGGAACATGGGGGGGGGGATCTCTGTGTTGGGCTAAGCTCATGTTCTCTCCCATTGGCTCATGTTCTCTCCCATCTCCACCCTGGTACCATAAACTTAATCATTTTAAAACATAAATTATTGCAATTGCACATGTGCATATTGTATCTACGTGTTTACACACATTTAGCACACATATAATACAATATCTGCAGAAAAGGGAGTGCTGCTAAAATGATCAGAACAGTTTCTTTCTGAAGTAAATGTAAGGAGTATTCTAAGTATCTCTTTGCATAACTAAAGAGTTGGCCGAGTAGCTGACTGGTTGCTGTAGGAGCTAATGGCTAGAATGTCGCATGATTTCTCATTGCAGTCAGTTTGGTCCCCTACCCACATTCTCCTTTTCGCTCTATACTCACATAAGCAATCTAATGCTGATCCCTTCCATTATTCCCATTAAAAATTATGCATAAATTACACAGCAAGTGCATGACTGGCAGTTTTGTGATATACAATTATATACATTTTCTTGTATATATTTGTGAGCCCATACGCTAAACCCTGTCCCCGAAGCCTATCCCTTCCTCCCAAAAGAGACATGACAACCATGTATGGGTTTAAATTAGGCCACAACTTGAGGATGTGCAGGGCAGTCAGGTGCAGTGGGAGGGGACTGCAAAGCGTGAACTTACACAGCCTGCCCTCCCACCTCACCAAAGCCGGGAGTTTGACCTATTTGCCACCGCTCTGGGCCCAGTGACTCCTACAATCAGCCCTTTAACGGGCCCCTGCAAACACCACCACGTGGGGGGTGCGTGAGGATGTTACCCCCCATCTCAAAGATACGAAAAGCAAGTGAGCCTGGGCCGAAAGGCATTGGCCTTTTCTTGGCCCTCAACCCAGCCAGCAGCCCATTGTCCTGCCGAGATGGGAACTGGACGATGGACACCCTGTAGCCAGGTGGGTAGCACCTGGCCAGGATCCCACACGGGGTTGCAAACCCCACCCATCTCTTAGGAGAGGGTGAGCGAACATTCCCAGGCTTAAGAAAAAATCCAGTGGTAAATGAGTGGCTCAAAGAGAAGCAGGTGCCCAATGCAAGGTGTGATCCAGCAGGAGACTTGAGTGCAATGAAATCCAAAAATCCTCATTTCAGTCTTCAGCTGCGATTCCAGCAATGCAGAGGATTGGATTAGAGACCCTTTGGGTCCCTTCCAACTCCACCGTTTTATGATCCTGTGATTTTGCTCATTCTCTCTTGCAGGTACCATGTTAGATAGAAGACAGTAAATTACACAAGATGGCTAGCTGGAATTCTCTTTTTAGCAGAGATCTATCTGAGACCACAGATTTCCTAGTGACTTTGCAATTTTTCATGCATAGCTGTTGCACCTGCAGAAGAGAGGGTAGTAACAAGGACTAACAGCTTCTCCATTCCCAAAGGATTGTCTAGTCTGCGTATTCCCTCCCCCCCCCAAAAAAAAAATGTAACTAGACTCTCACTCAAACTAGCTTTAATGGGGAGATGCTCTGGTACCAAAATATCATAATCTGTGGTGATGGTGAAAAGCATGGGCATAAAAAGGCACAGCCAAGTCTTTCCACTGAATATTGTTTTAATTAAGGTTTTATTTATGAAACTTGGCTACCACTGCAATAACAGGGGGGAAGCATTATCTTTAAAGTAGAAAAGACTTATGCTATATTTCATTAAATATGCATAGAAAATGCATTTGCTGTGAAACTCAGAATGTGGAGGAGAGTCTGATTATTTTGTGCTTTAAGTGGTCGTGTCAGGTATAAATGCATGCTGGATTATGTAGTTTTAAAACGAGCCAGTGTAGGGGAGAGTGAGAACTTCATTTGTTTTTCTAACAATGCAGGAGGAAACAGATTATGAGTAACAAGGCACAGGCTTTCACAAGCTTCCAAGCCAACATGAGCAAATTAGTGGTAGAAATCCGTGCCAGATCTTTAGCTAGAGGGAGAACAGGCCATGTAGCTATCTATATGCTCATCCTTGACACTTAAAATTGGTGTGTGGGTTCTTCTGTATTTACAGATATGTGTACCATATTTTACATGGTTTTTCTCTTAGTAGATGAGTGATATACACTCAGCAAGTAAAAGTCTCCAATGTAAAGCATAAATGAGATTTTAGTTCATGCCCATTTCCTAAAATTACTAAATACTTGGAGAATGGTGTTTGTTTGTTTTTAAATCACTTTCCTCTATAGTTTAGCCGGCCAAATCATGAGCCATTTGTATTTATTTGTTGACAAATAGTTCCAAGCATACAGGCAAAATAGGATAGATGTATAATTACATTTTGCTTCTGTGCCTTTCAATTGCTGTTTAATTCCTATATGTGGGCATGATATATAATTACAGTATGATTACTTTGTGAAATAATCAGTGCAGACTCTATACATGAGCATTACACAAATATAAAAGTGACAGATATTTGAACCTCAATGTCGCATGGAGATTGCTTTTGAGAAATAATGTTGGTGAATTTTTTAATATTATTCAGTATGTTTGTTGAATATGTACCCAGTAACCTGATCAAAAGTGTGTTTAATTCCCTGTGAAGTTTTCATGCTGCCATTGAACGAATGCAGTTGATCTCCAAAGCAGCTTGCTGGCAAAAAGTCAGTAATGACAGCTGACAGCTACAGCATGCCTCATCTCTTAAAATCCCATGCCCACCTTTGTTGTCAAGATTATTCATCATTTATCCTTTAGTGTTGTTTAATGGCATAAGAAATGAAAACAGGTAGCAATGACTAGGGCAGCCTCAAGGGAAGGCTCCTTACACCACCCATTTGTTATAATTCATAGAGATGCTATAGCACAGGGCCAGCAGAGTGCAGAGTGCCATGACCAAAATCAGGCAGCTGGTTTTGGATTCCTTAAAGGGGCAACAAGCTATTTGTCATTTGATATACTGTTGTTGCATTTTTACAGCCAGGAAGGGAAGAGAAATATGTGCTTGTGGGACAATCTCAACCAGCCTTAGATATTTTGCACCTTGATTTGCTACTCTGCCTCAGGCAGCAAAATGTTTTGTGCTGGCTTCAGGCGTATTGGCTCAACATACCACTGGGAATCATAAGTGGAGAGATGGATATTTCTCTCATGTTCTGATTGTGGACTTCCCAGAGACAGTGTTGTGAGAACAGAATGCTGGGCTCTATAGGCCAATAGTCTGATTCAGCAGAGATCTTCTACTGTACTTACATTCTTATGCCTAAAAGTGTGAACTGAAAGGATCCATCTAGCTTAGCATGCTGTTCTCACAGTGGCCAATCAGATGCCTGTGAAAAAAATAGCAAGCAGGACCCAAGCATTCTCCCCTCCTACAGCTTCCACCTCTGACTACGGAGAAGCTCTTTGAAACAATTGACAAAGTAGAAATTATTTTTTTAAAGAAAAAAGTGGTGATTTATGCTGATGTCACTTCAAAAGTGCTCATAGTCTCCAGCTGATCTAGAAGGTGGCAGCAAGATTAGTAATGGGATCTGACCCCAGGGAGCATGTTAAACACTCATGTTTATAGAGCTCTGCTGACCTCCAGGTATTTTCTCAACCCAATTCAAAGTGTCAGATTCGATCTTTAAAACCCTGATCAATTTTGGTACAAGACAACTGAAAGAGCACCTCCTCGATATGTCCCCCCAACACATGATTTAATGTCTTCAGAAGAGGTTTGGTTCTTTATTCTGAGGTGAGACAGACAGCAATAAGAGCAAGGCTGTCTCCATGGTGGTGCTTCTTTGTGGAATTTTCTGTCTAGGGAACCCAATTTAACTAGACTGATAATGACTTAAGAAATACAATGGTTTTAAAAGAAGAATATGACAGATGTAGCAGGTGACTTTAGCTCCACTTCTGTTAATATATTAGGCTTGTTCTTCATGGTCTTGATAATTTATTTTTAGTCATTTTAGGCTGTAACCCTAAATTCATTTACTAGAGATTAAGCTCCATTGAATACAATGAGACATAACTTCAGAACAACATGCATAGAATTTCATTTTAAATGTTTCACCCAGTGGCCCCAAGCCACCATCCTAGGGAGCACAACATTTCTTGCTTATTCTATCTCATTGCAATTGTGAAATGCTTACAAAGGGATGGATAATGACTTAAGTAAATAAATCTTACCACCACGTCCAAGTGGTGCTGGCAATTGCCCCTGCATAGAGTCCAACTGTACTGGGCATTCTCAAACTATGTCCCCCCCACCACTGATTTTTTTCTTCTTCATAAAAATGAAAATATAACTTGAGCTTAAAGGACAACTGAAATGGCATGTGTGAATTTCGTTTTTCCTGTGGGCTGAAGTGAATGTAAACCGAAAATGTGTACCTTATAAAAGAATCTGATGTGTCTCAGGTAAAGTAAAATGATGCAAGAATCACTCACATATTACAAAATAAAAAAAATTCCTTCTAGTAGCACCTTAGAGACCAACTAAGTTTGTTATTGGTATGAGCTTTCGTGTGCATGCACACTTCTTCATATTACACATATTACACTGAAGTACAAACTAATTTATCTTCCGGAGCCAAGGATCAAATGAATTTCTTTTGAGACATTTTTAAAAAAGAAGAAGTTCCTTTCCCCTTCACCTACCTTTTAAGTACCTGGATTCAATGAAGCTGATCATATCAAATAACACCTGAGATTGTTCTTTAATCCACTAAATTGTATAACAATATTAAAAGGCTGTAACTAGATTTAGAGCTTATAGGAGGTGTTAGTCCCATAATTATTATGCTTGACATGAACAATAGGACAGAACCGTTTTAATGATTTTAGGGATTACTTCTTCTTTTTAACAAATTAATCCTAGGCATGAACATCACACAACCTGAACTAGAATATAGCGAGAGGGGTCCTCTTTCTGGGTGTCTATATTCTGCAGATAATATATGCATGCCACATTCCTTGTTTCCCATTTCTGTTATTGCTGTAGGAAGTATCCTGGCTAGTTGATTGGGAGCATTTGGCTCGCCCAAGAGACTGGAAAAATAATACAGTTGCATGAAAGGGGTATGCATTCCTTCATCCTGCTAAGTGTTTGACACTGCAATATATTGGGGGGGGGGGGAACCTAATACCTATTTTTTCCCATCTAGCCCAGTATAATCTATTCTGGTTCCTAGGCAAAGGTTTTTCACATCATTTTCTACCCGATAGTTTTTAAAAGGAGATGTTAGGGATTGAACCTGGGACCCCATGCGTGTCACTCAGGAGCTCTCCCAGCAAGCTATGGTCCTTTCCCAAGCCAAACCACTATCGGTTTAAAGTGGCCTATATCTCCCTGGCAAGATATCACAATTCTCTTTGTTAACATGCCATGACAACTGCAGATCATGAGATGCATCAGGACAGAGAATCAATCTCTCATCAAGGCATAGCCCAGTGTTTTTCAACCTTTTTGGGGCAAAGGCACACTTGTTTCATGAAAAAAATCACGAGGCACACCACCATTAGAAAATGTTAAAAAATTTAACTCTGTGCCTATATTGACTATATATAAAGTAATTTTTCAATTTTTCCCACGGCACACCAGGCAACATCTCGCGGCACACTAGTGTGCCGCGGAACAGTGGTTGAAAAACACTGGCATAGCCCAATGTAAGGTTGGAGTCCAAAATCTTGGCCAGCAGTGGCAGGGCTCAGTGGAGTGGCATAGCTCCATAACCCTGCCTCATGCACAAACCAAGCTGGCAGGTAGGATCAGGGGAAAATGCCTCTTTGCTGTACCAACATCAAGGATGCTGCATTGAAGATTCCTGGGCTCCTTTGGGGTGAAGTATGGTATGCAAATTTAGTAAATGAATACATAAATTTTCAGACAGTGGTATTGGAGGGGAGGCATCTATTTTGCTCAATATTCTCAGGGGGAGAAATTTCCCTGTGATTTCTTGTATGCAACCCAACCCATCAACAATGGCAGTGGCTATGACCTATTGTTTCCTACAGGTTTGTTTGTTTGTGTTTGTTTTGGTACTACTACTGTCAGGCATTTTGCTTGCAAAACATAGCAAGAAACTACAGCACTGTCCAATACTAGGCACGGCAGGTAACTAGTCCCACCCCACAGCAATTGGTTTCCAGAGTTACTCAGGTGCCTAATTTTAGTTGCCTCTTTCACTTTCCTTCCAAACAGCGATGACTCTTTGGTGCAAGCCGAGCAATAACAGGCTTCCCCCTTTTAGTAATTTGTTTTATTTGTTAAATATTTGCCACTACATGCCTGGCTGTCTTGCTGCCATAAATGATTTCAGTATTCATTTAGCTCAATTTGTCTATCTCCATCTCCCTTTTCTGGTTTTTTTTTTTTTTTTTTTTTTGATCTTCTACTGGCTAAACTGATTTTTCACCATCTTCCAGCGGATCATTGGGAGTGTCTCAGACTTGTGTTTGAATTGCTCTCACACCTGATCACTCAAAGTTCTCTTCCATGTCGGAACAGAGGTGGTTACGGACCCTGAATAATAAAATGGAATTTGTCAGCTTAAATAAAAGATGCCATTCTCCATTTTTCACGTTAGTGGGCCTCGCCATCTTCCCCGAGGAAGTATTTGCTCGGTATAAGAATCTCAGTGGAGAATGAACGAAGGAATAAACAAGAGCACAATCCCATCAGATAGTTTTAATTGCATGATGCAGCCCAAGTATGCATGCTTATATTACTGCCGAGTCTAAAGATTTTAAGTGATTTTTTTTTCATCTTCAGAGTAAGAGCTGGTGGGGGAAAGGTTGCACACAAATGTCCCCATTCAATACTTGTTTCCTGTTGCTGATGCTGCCATCTACTTTGATGTTCAGGCAGTAGGAGTCCCACTCCCAGGTAAGGCTATGTACCATAAAAAACTCTGAATCATCAGTAATAATAGGAAGAAATGTGATGGTGCAGTGTAGCAACCACAATTTCAGTTAAGCAAAATTTGTGGGATAGGCTTTAACAGCTAGGAGAGGATATATCAATTGCAATTTATCCCTCTAGGAGCTTATGTGTGTGGGCTGGAAAGAGTTTAAAATCCCACCCTTGACAACAAAATTAAATTCATAGGAATTATGCTTTAAAACCTTGCTATGAGCAAATCCAAAAAAGGCTGAATGACTGAAAGAGCAAGTCCAGCTATGAAGTAAACTGGCTCTCCCTTTCTTACCCTGCTTAACAAAGAATCAGGCAACTACTTGGGAAATAAGCTTACAATTAATATTTACAAACTTTATAACATGCATTGGCTCACAGCAACAGTAGCAGTAAAAACTACACAGGCAGGCAAACTACTTATGTTTACAGTGTAACCAGCTTCAGGCCTCTGCAGCAGAGGCATGTCTGCATCCAACACTGGTCAAAGGAAGAGGGGGTGGGGGACAGGAAGTACTATGCTCCTTCCTCTCCTGGAGAGGAGGGGAAATGACATCATACAGATCCCCCTCAACCAATTGCATTTCTATGGTCTGAGAATCTGTCTATCATGAATACAACTCTGGGACTTCTCATAGTAACAATAATACCGGTATGCATTTGTTAGGTTTGGCTCCTAATCTCTCACAAAATTAGAGTAAGATGGTGCTGCCTTTCCACATTTTTATAAATGGTGATTTTTTAAAATGGAAACCAGAGGCATTGGGGACCCTTGTTATAGTTGTTGCCGCCCCCAGTGCCAATGACCCAAAGGGCCAAACTGCACAGGATGTCCTGTTTCGGCCCTGCTTTGACTTGGAACCTGGAGTTTCTTTGCAGGACGAGCAAGAATACCTCCTCCCAGCAGACCCTGGCACCACCAGCAATCTCAAGGAGCCTTTAGATGCAGACAGTTGAGCCACCTGCATTTTCTGGGTTCCTGACCAGCTCTCAGATTCCTACTCACCACGTGTGTCACAGGAAGAGAGGAGTTGGCAGGCCAGGTGGCCAGGTGGAAGCAAATAAAGAAATGCACATTTCAGTATGTCTGAACTCCCTAGCCCACCTTTGCCAGACCTGTCTCTGCCTGTCTCTCTCTCTCTGCTGGTGTCCCTTGCCTTTGTCACTTCTGGTAACTTCTCCTCCCTAGCCCTTCCTCCTCCTCCTCATCCAAGTTTGAGGGTTGAATAAATGGAAACAATGTTAAGAATGGACAGATTAGTCAACGTCCATTCTGTGTGAGTTTCTTATGCCCCCGGTTGTAGCTTTATTCCATCCCCCTCTCAGAAATTAAAAATACATGAACATTTTGCATTTAAACCGTATGCAATTTACACACATGTCGTATGCACTCTTTCCCTAAGACATTGTCTTCTTTTCCTTGCCTTTTCTCATAAAATACATTTTTGTACACATTTTCCATGTGGAATGTGCATTTTGTGTATGTAAGCCTAGATCTAAAACCAAAGCTGTGTTACAATTTTTTTGAGAAGTGAGTAAACTGACAGGTGGCTGTTCTGCATATATGTCCAGGATCTGCAAATTAGGTCAGTTTTCTTTAAAATGTGGTCCGAACAAATTTCTCCTCCATCCCTAAACAGTCAGTGAACCAGAGAATGTTCTTTTTTTCTGTTAAGTCTAATGACATGTCCATTCTGTCCTACTTCCAATTTGCTCCCATCCTCACAGTATAGCTTGAAAAACACTTTGTAAAAGATCTTGCCTCTTTTGTGTAAGACAATTTGTTAGCATTCTCTGGGCTGTTTCTTAGCTTTCCCAGCTATAAATTTTGCTCAGAGTGATGCTCCTGCCTCTTGTCATCTTCCCTAGTTTTCTTATTTAAACATGATATATTTCTTTATTCATTCACTCAGCACACAGCTAGTTTCTTATCATGTAACATAATTCCCATTGATCCATCTTTCCCCCCATCTCAGGGATGTTGGTGAATTTATCATCCATTTGCCTGGAGTGGAACCCTGCATTTGACTTAAGTGCCCCTCTCAGAGAGATGAACTTAGCTGACTTTCTCCCTTTTCACTTGAAAAAGCTGGAGTTTATCCCGCCTTTCATCTCTTTCCTTCTTTCAGTTTAGCCCGTACTGGTACTTCTCCTTGACTTCTTTTATCGTCTGGAATCAAGCTTTACCAGACATTGAAGGGAGATGTATTGCAGCAATATAGTTTGTGGCGTGTCTTTCGAAAAGCAGTATAAACTACAGTCTTTAAAATATGTGCAGCATCTATACTGAAGATGTTAAGGCTATCAGCTAAGGATTTGTTACATAATCACCGGTGCTATTACTGCTGCTACTAGAATCCTTGCTCTCTGTGTAGTACAACCAAGGGGCACCTATCTAATGTCACTAAATTGGTGCCCACAAAGAAAAACACTGGAAGCAAAGCAAATCCCTTTGGGTTGTCCCCATCAAAATCAACAGGCCAAGTTTGCTGACAATACGAAATTGTTCAGGGCCATTAAAACAAAAAGGGATTGTGAAGAACTCCAAAAGGACCTTTCCAAACTGAGTGTAAGGGTGGAACAATGTAAACTAGTGCAAAGTAATGCAGGTTGAGGCAAAAAAAGGCAGTATGCTTTTGAATACCAGTTGCTGGAAAACACAGAAAGAGAGAGTGCTCTTGTGCTAAAGTCTTGCTTGCAGGTTTCCTACAGGCATCTGGTTGGCCATTGAGAGAGCAGGATGGGCCATTGCCCTGATGCAGCAGGCTCATATTACGCTCTTATTTAGCACAAAATCTTCTAATATGTGCTAGACACCTCTGTATTGTGTTGTTGTTGTTGTTCAGTCGTTCAGTCGTGTCCGTCTCTTCGTGACCCCATGGACCAGAGCACGCCAGGCACGCCTATCCTTCACTGCCTCTCGCAGTTTGGCCAAACTCATGTTAGTAGCTTCGAGAACTGTGTACTAGCTCCCAATCAATCAACCAACCAACCAACCAACCAACAAAACATTCTAGTGCCCCCCAATACATTTACCACCACTTTTTACACTACAGTGGTACCTCGGGTTACATACACTTCATGTTACATACGCTTCAGGTTACATACTCTGCTAACCCAGAAATAACACTTCAGGTTAAGAACTTTGCTTCAGGATAAGAACAGAAATCGTGCTCTGGCAGCGCAGCGGCAGTGGGAGGCCCCATTAGCTAAAGTGGTGCTTCAGGTTAAGAACAGTTTCAGGTTAAGAACAGACCTCCGGAACGAATTAAGTACATAACCAGAGGTACCACTGTTGTTGTAAACTCCAGATAGTCTTCAAGGGCTGCCCCATATAGAGCACATTAAAATAGTTCAGCCTGGTATTTACCAGAGCATGGGTGGCATTGACCAGATTCCCTCTGTCAAGCAAAAGTGTGCCAGCCTGGGTAGAAATTATTATGTCTGTCAATTTTATTAAGGTTGCAAGGTGGGTAAGGATTACCTTTCCTTGAATGTATTAACACTATTTCCCACAAGCATAAGGTAGGTTTTACTGTTCATAGCTGCAAATAGTCTCCCCCCGCTGAAGGAAAAGCAGATCCAAAAGTTACCATCAAACTGGTCCAAAGTTCAAATAATTTTGTTTCGATGTCTCTCAGGAGAATAGGATGGGGTGTACATCCTCTCCATCTTTCAGCTGACTGGCCTGTGTTTGTAAGCAGACAGTTTCCCAGGCTGATGAGAGGTCAGGCTGCATCTTAGAAAGTGAGGTGCATTATGATTCCATTTGGGATGCCTGTTTGCTAACATCTCATTATGTGCTTACACAAGGAGGTTGCTTTATTGCTCAGGTTGTTCAACCACTGTGCGTTTCTGTTAGGGAATCATTCTGCAGAGAAACAACTAAAAGGTTTCTAGAAGGTTCCAAAGGTGTTTCCCCCCCCCTTTAAATTTGGGAGTGGCATTCTGACCTTTATTAGTGTCAGCTGGAAGTGCTAATAAAAAGAAGACCAATTGGCTTCATGTTTGCAGACACCTGAGGGCAGATGTCTGAGGGAAGGACTGTTGCTGTGATTTACAACGTGCTGGAGATAAGACTTTTGTTTGCTAGTGTGCTGTTTATGTTAACAGTCAAAATATTTCTTTTGCAATCTTAATGCCTGTTCCCAGTCTGGGAATAAAATCTTTTGACCGAGACTTCACAGTTTGGTGAGTCATCTTTAAAATAACTTGGTCATTGTTCACCACTTCCGTGAGAGAGAGAGAGAGAATGATCGCTTCCCACATCAAATGGGGGGGGGGGTGACGTTTGTGTGGTCGCACGCAGACCCCTAGGCTCCTGGGCAACACCTGGTAGTTTGGACTGGCTGCGCCTTCCCCCAGGAGGGATACCTGGGGTCTCTGCCTACCCCAGCTAAGCGCCCAATGCCGCCTGAGGGAGGTGTTGCCAGGGGATTGGCCAGGTAAGGGGGGGACTACCTAACCCACACAATAGAAGGTGTAGCTTACCAGGAAGCAGCAGTTGGGCTCCCACCCTCCACTCCCTCAATTAACGCTTATTTTTGCAGGTTAACCTCTTCTCCACAGGTACGCAGGCGCTGCTATGCCAAGGCCGCTGTTGAAGGGCCGGAAAGGAATTTCTCTGCATTGGCAGGTTTCGCCTTTCCCGTAGCAACTCGTCACAACTTTGGCGGTTTCGGGCCTTGGGCGGAATCATTTAGTCATCTTCCTAAATGGGGGTGGGGTGGTGACTCCATGCCCCCAGTGCAGCGGCGATACCAGGGTTCCCCGTTCAAGGGGTATTGGGGGGAGGCATTGACCACACGCTGAGAGGTTGTCATTGCTCTCCCCCACCAGTGGCGGCAAATGGGGGGTGGGCTATCTGCTTGAACTATGTTATCTAGAGCTAGCCCCATCCCTGCACATTCTGGATAACCCTGAAGTTTCCCAGATCCCCGGCTGGGGGCTGGGAAGGATAAACGCCCAATGCCGGAGCTAAGGTCTCCCTACATCTGAATCTTAATAAAGTTGTGGCCAATTTTAATCCCATAGCACATTGTCTTGTGTCATTATTCCGCTCAGGGGTTGCCTGGGGGTTGGGGGACTCCGCCTGTCCACGCAAAAAAGAAAAACTATGCTAAAACAGTTTAAAAGAGGTTTTACCTAACCACCAGTATCTGGCACAGCGAAGCTATGTGGAAGGTAACCTCTAATAGTTTCTTTAGAAGTATTTGCGTATTGGTTTAAAAGGTGAAGCTGCTGTCTATTCAAGGCTCATGATGGATCATAGAAGCTGCATATAAATCAATATAGCAGCTATATTATGTTCTACAGCCAAATACTTGTGGGATGTAAAGGTGCAGTCAAGTGCAACATTCTGACAGAGGACTAATGGCCTCAATGTTCTAACCCAGGGTTAGGCAACCTAAGGCCCATGGGCCGGATGTGGCCCAATTGCCTTCTAAATCCAGCTTGCGTACGGTCTGGGAATCAGCATGTTTTTACATGATTAGAATGTGTCCTTTTATTTAAAATGCATCTCTGGGTTATTTGTGGGGCCTGCCTGGTGTTTTTACATGAGTAGAATGTGTGCTTTTATTTAAAATGCATCTCTGGGTTATTTGTGGGGCATATGAATTTGTTCATTTCCCCCCCCAAAATATAGTCCAGCCCACCACATGCAGAGGAATTTTGTTGTTGGCATCTGTCTGTCTCAAAAGACAATGGAGTGTGCTTCAGGGGGCAAAGTCCAACCTCTGTGTCAGCAGCACCAAAGCGACCTCCCCGGGGCACGAGCCTGTTGAACAGTTCCTCTTTCTCTCTGTCATCCAATTAAAAGCAAGCATAACAATTATGGAAGGTAAAACAACAATTAAAATGATCAGGGCAGGAGGTTCTAGTCAACAGATCAGGGGAATGCTTATTCAAACAGATGTGCCTCCAAGAGCCCGTTGAATGTCAATACAGATGGAACTTCTTGCATTACAGCAGGGAGAACATTCCACTACAGTGGTACTAACAGAAATAGATGCTGCTTCTGTGTTACTAGTAAATGAGTTTAGGATTTCAACTTTAAACCTGTACTTAAGTACGTTGAAATAAATCTGGTTTAATGGATCATCATAGTACTGTACTCTAAATATTTCTGATCCCATAGTAGATCCAGCAATGGGTCATTTACTTGCTTGCTTAATGCAGTTTTTGTGTGTGTGTGTGTGTATGTGTTTAAAAGCTGCAATGAGGCAGACGTTCTTGCTGTCAGGTGTTCCCCCCCCCATGGGGATAAAAATGTGTGAATTTTGTAACTTTTCCCACCCACTTGCTTTTATAAATGTTTATTTCTAGTTGTAATGCTGAGATAGAGCCCGCCGTCCATTTTCTTATAAAGTATATACACTGTACACCCACTCACATATGTTTATTACATATTAGCTATGTTTTGCATATAACCACACACATGGTTCTGGTGGCCAAGGAATAAACTATCCCTTTTTTTAGGCTGACAACAGGAAGATCATATTGTTAGATTATATAAAATTTAAATGAAATAGCAGTTGGCTGAGCCAAATTTTCATATAAATTAATATTGTTATTGTATTTTAATAAAGGCACAGTGCTTTTGGAATTATGTCGACATCAATCACTTAGCACAATTATTGACTCATGCATCATCTGGCTCCTTCTGTTGACAAAGTTGTTGTAAATTTCATGAACACAATATATCAAAGAGCCGTAAAATTTCACTGTGAACTCTTGCTAAACTTTCCTCGGCTGTATTGTTGGAAGAACCCCCCATAGTCAATGACATTGTAATATGCCACTGTGTAATTAAAATGTTGACATATGCAAAGATTTGTAAAGAAGATAAGAGTGTGTGTGCGCACACAGAAGTTTAAAGGAGAGAAGCAGATGGCTTTCTATCAGAATATATATGGAAGGTGCCAAAAGATAACAGGCAGATGGTTTACGCATGAAGGACAGACAGGGAGAACTATTATCTGCTAAAGAAAAATGTGAACAATTCCCCCTAAAGTCAATGCAATTTTAAGAATGGTAATTTTGACAATATTTTTGTGACTGGGTCCTTTTAATCAGTGCAAATATGCTTCCTAGAAATCATATACAGACAGGATGTTTCAAGTTGTTTTGGTCATCCATGTACAGGGGTAGTCAAAAAGATTCCCTTCAGACATTTGGGACTACAGTTCCCATCAATCTCAGCCAGCAGCATGGCCTGGAGTCAGGGATGATTGGAGTTGTGGTGCACAGTATCTGAAGGGCACCATGATGGATACCTATGGCATATTATAGCAGTTATACTGCCAGTGACATTTCTGTCCTACCAAAAATGTAAGAGAAAGGTGATTAAGAATTGATTAATTAATGCTCATATGGGGAAGTGAGACTTTTAGCTCTTTCATTCCAAACTACTGATAAAACCACTGCAGCATTATGAACCTTTAATAGAGCTACAGATATGCTCTTGTACGTGGCCCACAGCGAAGCCATATGAACCTGACAAATGTGAAATAAAATTATGTATTCTGTGTTTCTATTATGCCTTTCTTCTCCATGGTGATCTCCTGATATCACTTTCTCCATTCCTGCCTTCAATTTTATTATTTCTCTTCTTGCCAAGGCATCTGACAGCCACACTGATTAGGACAACCCATTAGAGTCATTTTCTGGAAATGTACCTCCAAGCTGTAGCTACAACAGAGTTGGGCTTTGAAGTCTTCCTACTGAGATGCTGCTTCAATGAGTCATGAGTTCTCATAACTCCAGCTCCACAGGCATAGTCTTGTGTATGAGAAATGCTTTGAGTTTCTTCGCAGTGGTTTGAGAAAATATATTTCAGGCACATAAGGACAGTATAGTTCTGGTCAGACACTCATAGTTTAGGGATCATTCCATTAAGATAATTCTGATTCTTCCACCTGTGCCCAAAACATCAACCTTCTTCCTTAAAACTCAGTATCACACACCCTTCCTTAGATACCAACACAGAGTTCTATGCAGTCCAAAGAAGTTCAAAAGGTTCATGAACCTGAGATCAGCCCAGTTTGGATCAGATTCACCTGGAGCAATCTGAGGCTGTAAAAAGTAGGGGGTTGTCTGGTGGCAAGAAGTGAGGGGATGAGATGCGCAGGCAAGATTGTGTGTGTCTCCTCCTTGCCCCTCCTAACTGCATATTTACTTAGGGTTTAATTATGGTCAGGTGGGAAAAGATGCATATTCATTCTCTCCCCCCTCCCAACCACATGACTGTGCAAGGCCCCTAAAACCAGTCAGGGGGCCAAATCCAGGTCAAGTTTCCTCCAAATCATCTACTCCAGGGGTGGCCAACTCCCAAGAGACTGCGATCTACTCACAGAGTTAAAAACTGGCAGTGATCTACCCCCTTTTGTGGTGTTCAGGTCAAAGTTGTTGAGTTTTTCAGGGAGGAGTTAAAATATTGAGCTTTTTTTAGGGGAACCACAGTTGTTCAGCTTCTTTGGGGGAAGCCAATGATCTACCAGTGATCTACCGCAGACGTCCAGTGATCTACCGGTAGATCATGATCTACCTGTTGGACATGCTTGATCTACTCCAAACTGCCAGACTGGGCCTTGAATTGGATTGTGTGGGTCTGTGCACAGCCCTGTTCTCAGCTCCGCTGAGATCACCTAGTGTGATACTAACCAGGGTGAAACTTGCACAAGCAGAACAATTTCTGCCTGCACAACTGAACTTCCCTCTTCTCCCCTTCTCACGTCCTCTGAACCCTCCAGAACAGATTTGGGGGAGGTGCAGGGAATGCATGGGGCAGGAGAGGGAAGGGGCACTCTGTTGCATGAGCAGAAGTTGTTTTGCTTCTGCAGAGACTTAGTTGTTGTCCTGAGCTCCTTTGGAAAGGAAGGACAGGATACAAATTTAATAAAAAAAGTCAGTAATGCATACCTGTATTTGCCCAGCATTAATGTATTAATAGTAGGAAAAGGAAGGAGGAGGAGAGATATCTTCAAGGGCTTCTATCAGAACATTCTTTTATTGGTACACTCAGTTATTGATTTCCCTCATTAAAGATGCTGATATCCATTTGGCCTGTTGTGATATGTGATATGTTGTGAAATGTGATATGTTGTGATATGTTCAAGCATATCAGGTAGGGTGAGGTGGGGTGATTTACAGGTAAGTCGCCTAAACTTCTGCTTATTCTGTTATTATATTTACTTGTTGGCTATGTTTTAGATTTATACACGTTCTTACAAATTTATATTTTGTTTGCACACTGCTTTGAGCCAGAAAAGCTTTTCATCTGCTTGCTCCAAAGATGCAAAAAGTAGAGTTGGAGCAGAGGAGGAAGAAGGTGCCTCTTGACTGACTGTATAAAAGCCCAGGATAACCTGGCCTCACTTCTTCCCTAAGTATAACTGTGTAGTAATGGACAAAATAGTTGTCTTTCTTGACTTCCCTGTTTTATAGTCTGTCTCCGACACTGACAAAGCTCTATTAATACTTTAATTCCTATCTTGAATCATGTTTGATTTCCTGGATGCCATATTTGTTTAAAACAATGCTCTTCTTATTTTCTTCACCATCTGTGTGGCTTCTCCTTGTCTGAATGTAAATGAGATATTCAAATGCCATCCAGATGTCTGGATCCATATCGGTATTAACATATTATGCAAATTCTTTATGGACAATATGAGGTGTTGGGTTGTTGTTTTCTCCCATAGCAAAAGAGTAAATCAGAGGCTGACAAGAAAGAAAAACAGAATGTGCACAGAAACAGCCACATCATCATCATAAAAAGAGAGCGTCTGCAGTTGTTTATCTTGAGGGGTTATGGAATCTCCCTGCGAAGAGGTTTTCAGAAGAAGTTGGCTATGGATGGATGAATCCATCCATTCCCAGTCCACATCAATTGTACATGCCTTCATTCATAAGTCCATCCCATCCCATATCTGCATTGATCTATTACTTCTTTTAAAATGAAGAAAACCTCAACAAATATCCTTATAATATCCACAAAAATAAGCATTAATAGATATTTCATCTCAGTGTATGCATTTCTAACCATAGTTTCCCCTTATTTATTTATGTTTACACATTTTGGTACTTAATGAGCAATATTTCCAAAATACAGAGACTTGCAAAATTAAAGAATACTTATGTTGTGGTCCATGCATTAGTCCAGCAGGCACAAGTTCACTCAGAAATGTAGACTGAATAAAATGATTTTCCATCACTAGATCAGGCAGCTGAAAAGCATGCTATAGGTATGTGACATTCTCATATGGTGAAAGGCACTGGACTAGATTTCCCACAATGCAAATTACAATGGTCTTATCCCAATGTTTGTAATAAGAGGAGCTTCAGAGATCTTTTTTAAAAAATGGTTTAAGTTCCTTTAATTTGGGACCCTTCAGTTTGTTAATAAGATCACTGGCCTAACGACTTAAAATTTACCCATCTTTGGGTAATGGAATTAGATCAAAGCAGAGACACCAGCTTGGATAGCCTGGTGGCCTTCAGTATATTTTGAATATTTATCAAAAGAGCAAACAAATGTATGGAAAATAATGCTACTAGTCATGGTGGCTATGTACTACCTCCAGTATAGGAAGTAGTATGTTTCTGAATACCAGTTGTTGAGGAAAACAAATGGGGAAAGTGTTGTTGCACTCATGTGCTGTTTGTGGGCTTCCAACAGGCATCTAGTTGGCAACTGTGGCATGGTGGTCTAGATGGGTCTAGGCCAATAGTTCTGTTCTTATGTTCTACGTCTCCCTCTGCCTGTGAGGAAAGAACAAGTAATTCCCCTTGAAAATCTTAATAAAAGGATTGTTTAGATCTCCCCACCCCCCACCCCCTTCTGAAGGATCCAGCTTGCTGATAAATGAATCAATGCGGGTGTTTTGTTTAAAAGCACATTGCTCATAGAACCTTTTTCTGCCCGAGTCACTTATAGGGGAATCAATATTTGGTGTGCAGTAAGCAGCACTTTTATGATAGCTTGAGTGACGCTCTTCAGAGATAAGTGAAAATGAGCAGCTATTGCTTCCAAACATTCCTTTTGACAGACTCACTCTGGCACTACCCACATGACCTCTTCCAATTTTGACGAGAAAACAAACATTTATTACAGAGCCACATCAGCAGCTTTTGAGCAAACTCACAATTTCTTTTCCATCTGTAATATAATGCCCTTAAATTAAGTAATACAGAAGGTCACTTTGAGGACTTTCGCAATTGGCTAGTGGCAGTCCGCCGTCTCCCAAACTAAAAGTAAGGATATGTTCTAGATGGGAGAACATATATTGTTTTTTGCGTTCTCTTTCGTGACTCCTAAACTCAACTGTGTATTTGCATGCCCAGGCGCAGTGAACCTGCTGCGCTGGTGTGGTACATGTACAATGAAGAAATCACAAGACAACATCCTTGGCTCAAAATAGGCCACAACTTTATTGGTTGCAGATATGAGTGAGTTTTGGCCCAGGCATTGGGTGATTTCTGAATTGGTCAGCCAGCCTGCAATTGGTTAAATCCACAGGCTGGCATATTTAAACTCTCCTAGCCAGTGGCAGAGGTAAATGTCTCTCACCAGCTATTGGGAATTCTGAAAAAGAACATAACACCAGCCGAAAGCCATGTGGCAACGCAACTGCCACAATCAGGTGAGCAGAATTTATGAGCACAGGTGATTACAAGGCCTTGTGAATTTTAAGTGTTTTAACTGGTTGATGATGCCACTCCTTTCCTTTAAGCATAGAGTTGAGCTGAAATTTCTCAACATTTTTCTAAGGAAATCTCTAAGATTTTTCTTTCCCTGTCTTTGAAAAAAAAAAGCCACTTTACCAACTATTCTCCAAAAATTATCCTTCAACTTTTCTTTTGTTGCAGCCACATACAATGCCCCTGATACACAAAAAGGCCTCACTAGGTCTATAGGGTTGCGGAGGCTGCCAAATGGTACCCAGTTGCTAACACAGTTGCTGCAGTATCAAAAACCTTGGGAAGGAAGAAATTGTGCTAGTGCTGGTGCTCATGGTAAGTCCCACCCTGAGAAACTGCTAAAGGACATTGAAATGGTCCCACCCCTCAAGTTCTCTGCCTACAAATAGAGTGGAGAATGTTTAGAAGCTATAGGTGCACAGCTCTAATTTATATAGTTAGTAGAGAGAGTTTTATCCAACTAGATCATTTTATGCATAAAATAACTTCTGTGAGCACAACAGACCTTCCCCGCCCTCTTCAACCCCTGAACCCCCCACACCACCTCGTAGAGCAAATCAGATGAGGCTGGGAGAAGGGTAGGAAGTTCCACTGGACTCATGGAAGTAATTCCCTGCAAACTGTTATTAGCTGGATTCAACACTTACAGATCCAAACTAACAGCAAATATTTTGCCCACTATCACCAAATGGTTTTCCTTGTCCTGTAGTTGAGAGGGAGGGAGGGAGGGAGAGAGAGAGAGAGAGAGAAATTGTGAAGGTACATTTTCTTGCTGCACTTGCATCCAAATTGCCAGGAGGAACAATAGAATAGTAAAAAGGCATTTTAAAGCAAAACAAAACAGAAAAAACTTCCATGGTGGTATAAAAAACTTGGAGTTGATGCATCTAAAGTTAATTTAATTTGGGCCATATGGTACATTAACTAGAATGAGGCCTCGGTGCACAAAGGCATTTCTAAACCAGTAGTCGTCTACTCACAGTTGACAGGAAAACAAATTTCAAGAAAAGGACAGCACTACTGGGAATGGAGGGGAAGGAGGGTGTGTGGAGTTTTTAGTGGAGGTTAGTAAAGGTTCCGCGTACAGAATTCAACATGATGGAGAAGTTGCTGCAAACAGGAAAGGGAACCAGAGTGTGCTTGCAAAGGCGTGAACAGAGATTTAAGCTGAGCACAATCAGTTTAATCAATGGGAAAAGAGTTCATAGGGTTTGCCCTGGGTACATTGCAAAGCACAGTGGGACCATTTACAAGTAAATCTACAAAGTAAATGGGCCAGCAAAGTTTGTTTCTAAATTAGCATGAAATGTCTGCAGTGGAACCTGAAATAGAATAACTGTTAACTGCAGTTGCCTTTTCAGACACGCAACTTGATGCCAGTTTGAGCAAACATGGAGCAACTGTTGCTTCTTTAGGTCTCCTGGCAAAAGCAGACGATTAGAAAAGCAGAAAAATCTTT
Source organism: Lacerta agilis (assembly GCF_009819535.1). Lineage (NCBI taxonomy): Eukaryota > Metazoa > Chordata > Lepidosauria > Squamata > Lacertidae > Lacerta > Lacerta agilis. The sequence goes on from NC_046313.1 coordinate 90,095,248, forward strand.
GCATTTGTTTTACTAGCAGTGGTTGATTTCTCCAGGCCTTGTTCACAGTGAAGGAACATGGCAAAGGCTTTATAAATAAAAGAGTGGGAGTGAAGAGCCCCACCCAACAGGTCATTGTTATTGCAGGGGAATATATCTTGCTGTGGAATAGTAGTCACACTGAAATTTGGGAAACATGTAAAAATTCACTAGTTAAATGGTTTCTAGAATTTAGGATCAGCTTTTCAAAACAGTAAACAAGACATCTTGACTGTTGATACTTTTTACTGGGCAGACCATGTTAAAAGGTAGACTCTACCAACTTCAAATAATACAATCCCATACTGTGGTATCATAAGATCTAAGTTCATATTTGACATCGCTATAGGAGTTAATCACATTTGTGTGCATTCAACAACCAGGCCAGGCATGGAAACCCCAAGCTCACTTGATCTGCCCTACTTGATAGGTCTAGTTCAAGTGATAATAATCTGAATAATATAAATCTATTGCTTACATATAATGTGATGCAAGTTCCCAGATGCCAGGATTGATCTTGGGACCTTCTGCATGCAAAGCAGATGCTCTACCACTGACCCATGGCCTCTTCCCCCTAAGCTGTGGCCTAAGTTTTAACACTTCAGCACAGTTGATCAGATATTCATTAAGGAACTGACTTGTAATTGCAGGTGTCTTTCCTGTTATAGTCATATTTTCAGCAAAGCCAGGATACACTGCACCCACATCAGATTTCTGGGGATGCAGGCAACACCCTAATATGCTACTAATATTTCTGAGCCCCAAACTCAACCCTCTCTCTTTTTCAAACTGCAGGCTGTCCTTTGCACAGAGATATCTGGATGAGTCAAAGAGGTATGGCCACGCTCCCCTTGCATATACTCCTACATGCATTTGCCCCACATATACCGGTAGGAGGTTGTGCATGCTGTTGAGTCCAGCTAGCTCAGTCAGTCCACAGTGACTGGCGGCAGCTCTCTCCAAGGTTTCAGACAGGAGTCTTTCCTATCCCCGGCTGGAGATGCTGGAGAATTGTATTTTCAACCTTTTCCTCACAAAACACATGCTCTGCCACTGCACCACAGTCCTTCCCTCTATAGGGAAACTTCTTAAGAGGGATTATATTAAGTTGTTGAACTCAATATTCACCGCAATTACAATGCTTCATTTTCTCACACCAGGGAGACCTAGCCATAGTAGACAGAAGGGGGCCAGTTTCTTCATGATGTAGCTGAAACTAGAGATGGAGGGGGGAAATCAAATTGGTCTGCATTTAAAGGCAAACCTTTAAATACACAGAACAACACACAAGCTTAGGGTTGCCATAAAACCAGGACACCCCAAATGTTGTTGAGCTTTTTTAAGACATGCCCCAAAGTTGTTGTGCTGCTGCTGCTGCTGCTTCTTCTTCTTCTTCTTCTTCTTCTTCTTCTTCTTCTTCTTCTTCTTCTTCTTCTTCTTCTTCTTCTTCTTCTTCTTCTTCTTCTTCTTCTTCTCTAAAACACACACACACAAAAACCCTGAGATTTTTCGATTGACTTGCCTAAGATCCAGGACAAAGCTCCGCCCTTTGGAAATTCCCCCCGGATGTCAATTCCACCTTTGGAATCCCGATAATGCCCAGGAAAATACGAATGTATGGCAGCCTTACACAATCTGAACACAAAACTTTTCTTCAAACTTTGCTTTGCTCATCTCTGTGTGAAGCCTAATGCTCACAATTACTTTTAACATGAATCACTTTGAGAATCATTCATCTACATCTATAGCATAGTAAAAAATTTATATTAACCTAATCTTTCCCCCACCAAAAGAGATCAGATATTTGCCACATACCCCAACTTTTTCATCTCTGTATATACATCTGAATAATGGGTGTGTGGGGTGTGTGGTGGGAATGATTTCAATGAGAATGGAGTGGGGAAAATCAGAAGCAGTCGGGGTGGGGGTGGGGAATGAACAACTCATAGTACAGACAAAAGACAAGCAACTCTGTTCTTATAAAACCCGTATTTTTGAAGCCCAATTTTTTGGTGAATATTCTGAATCCCTTAATGGGGGATTCAAGTGTCCCATTACAACTGATATGCTCCCCTGCAGTTTGTCAACTGGTTGCCTTGCTTTGTAGGTCAGTTTTGTCTTGGTGTCTTTGACTTGGGCAGTGTGTGTGTGTGTGGCTTGGGAGGGTTCTCTGATTTCTTAATGTGCTTTATATATCTTGTGTTTTATTATTCTAATTGATATTAGCAGCTGAGGTCAAACCTTTTAATACCTGTCTTTAGCAAATGTAGAGAAGCAGTGAAAATCCTCCAGCTGTTCAGGAATAAAAATTAACTACAAGGGCTGAGGTTTGTTTCATTAATATGCTTGCTTGGTAGACTCAGGGCTGTCAGATAATAATACAGCAAAGATAGCCTTAAACATTTGTATCTTTCATACACACTATCAGATTTGTCATGTACAACAAACAAAGAATCATGTTCTTATCTCGAGCTGGGAATCATCAATCATAAATCACTGTCCAAATATAATGCCATCTCTCACATACACAGCTGAACTTGATATTACTTTTCTTTCCCCCTCCCCCAGCAAGAAGGTGGCCTGTTTTTTAACCACCCAGCTCAGTTACGGAGAGTTTATTTTATGAATTTATGTCCTCTTCGCCAGGTCTTCTCCAGATGAAGAGAGTTCAGGTCTAGCTATTATCTAATCCAAAATGATTGAAATGACATTGATTGTTTATTTGCGTATGAAACAGTATCCATAGTTTATTTATCAATGTACTGTAACAGTCCTGAGTTTTAAATGGTGGATGTTCTTTTTTCATTGGCGAGTTTTTCATGTAGCAGAGAGTTAGTACAGTGGTGATTGTTCCAAGGACATTAAAACTTGGTTGGATGGTCCCCCCCCAAAAAAGCCTAGAATAAAACCTAGCTTTGCAAACAAGCGAAGATTTTACAGTTTCAGGAGTTACAGCAAACAAGTCTCCATCCATTAGCAAAAAGAAGAAGAGGAAAAGGTTCCAAATGACTATAAAAAGAAAAGCATTTGGTTTCTTTACAAAAGAACCATGCAGTCTTTGTGCTAGTTAAGATGCAAATGGTAAAAATCTCCCTTTAGATTAATTTTATTCACATGGTTTCATTTAAGATGGGAGCTGTTCCACATGGCTCTTTTCTTCAAAGAAATAGCGGGGGGGGGGGTGCTTCCAAGCCTCCACCATTTTCATATTTATCTAATTTAGAACCCAACACAAGGAGGGAAGCAAAGGCTGCTGGGAGCCTGCTAAGCTCCACCCACTGGCAACTTGAGCTGCGGGCTCAGGTTAACCCTTTCATGTATGCAAGTGTGAGTCAGTAACTGTACTTTAGAACATTTTTTACCGTCAGAAAGCTCACTAGTCCCCATGGAAAGTAGTTATTGTACTGGTGCAGAGTGACATTGTGCAGGGTCACTCCTTATACCCCTCTCCCCAAGCTCCATACCAAATACTGATTATCAGAAAACATATGGTTATTTCATATTAAGAACATAAGAATGTAAGAAGAGCATGCTGGATCAGGTCAATGGCCCATCTAGCCCAACGTCCTGCTCTCACAGTGGCTGACCAGAAGCCTATGGGAAAAGAGCCAGGAGGACAAGAATACTCTTCCCTTCTCTAGTTTCCAGCAACTGGCATCCAGAAGCATTGTTGTCTCCAAATGTGGAGGCTAATGTTTTGGGGACACCCCTTGATAGCTGTAGGTATTACTGCTACTACTACTACTACTACTACTACTACTACCGTTACTCCTGCAATAATGCAAATAATAATAATAATAATAATAATAATAATAATAATAATAATAATAATAATAAACTTTTATTTGTATCCCACCCTCCCCAGCCAAGACCAGGCTTAGTGCGGCTAACATCAAATAGCAAATATTCACTGCAACGTTGTATAAGTTTGGTTCTGTCAGTTCTTCAGCAGCTGTTTCCGGCATGTGTGAGTGTGTAGTAAGTGAATCCTAGTAATGATAGTAAATTCATATCTGAAAAGGGGTGTGAGAGATGGCAAAGGTACCAAACCACATTAGGCAATCCTTTTCGTTGTTGAGAAAATGATTTGAAAATTGAAAATGATGCCCTTTTGACAGGAAAGTGAATAAAAAGCACTATTTAACATTATTAAGATTAGTCAAATGCAGGTCACTTAGGCTGAAGCTACCCTTTCTGGCATTTGATTGATTGAATTTATATCCTTTTTCTAAGAAGCCCAGAGTGGAAAACAGATAATATAATTTAAAACCAAAAAGAAAGCAAATTCTAAAACAGTTCAGAACATTCTAAAACCAGTACACACACACACACACACACACACACACACACACACACACACACTATAGTGCAAAACATTCTAAAAGCAATTACAATCAAACACAAACTTGCATCCAATGATCTTGAGCTTGTCGGGTACAATATTCTTCAATATTGTATTACCCATGTGGGAACTGTCCTTGGGGGACTGCTGTGTTTTTCACTCTCTGTTTTTCTAAAGGAAACTACAGCATCAATGGGACAGACCAGAAGTGTTTTCTGTTCAGAAAACTGATTAAACAGTGGCTACTCACAATTTCCGAGTGCATGGGTTGAATACAATAAAGTTGTTGCATGAGCTGAACAAGGTTCTGTCTGCACATCCCTAGCTCTTCTTTGTCTTTGTGTCCCCTAAGCCTCCCCCACACACACATACACTCTTGGTGGTTGAGGGTACACCCAAAGCAGATTTCAGAGGAGGAGGGGGAGAATATTCTGTGACTTTCACCTGCAGAATGACTTCATTGAACGCAACCCCATTTCTGTAACTAATATGACATTAAAGGGGGTGGGTATAAAAAGCTTATTTAGCTTATTTACCATGAATACTTGTTCTGCCTAGAGGAAACATGGGCCAGCTTAACTTAACAGCAAAGCAATCATTAATGCTGTCTTGTAAGTCCTCCACACACCACTTTCAATAAGCTAGTTTATCATTATTCGGCCTCTTCAAGGGAAGTATTAAGGACTCTAGAGATGTGTCCAAAGTACTTTGCTTGTTATACATGCTTTTTTTCCAGGGCATTGGAAAGCAGTTTCATAATATTGGCACAAAATCATCACTCATCTCATGCTTCAGGAATCAAAGTGGATGCTCAGGGAGCGTTCTTTTAAATTTGAGCTTTATGAAGTTATGGACTAAAGTTAGGCATATTATTCTGTAAATATCCCTTCTGGCTGTATCCCCTCCACATGTTGCTGGACTACAACTCCCATCTTCCATGACAATTGGGCGTGCCAGTCCAAAATAGCTGAAGGGACCCAGATTGAGAAAGGCTGCTCTAGAAGAATATATGACCCACATTTTCAAGTGAGCAGAACATTGACATCTGGAGGCACACAAGCCAGTTATGTACTTTAACTGAAATTTGCATTCAGAAAGTCAGGCTTTTTAAAACTTCTTGTCAATAAATATAAGGGTTTCCTTTTAACAGGAAGATGAGGGCCGAGTCCTGGTATCAGTGCAGGCATCCAGGCTGAGACCTGGGATAAAAAACTCTTCCAGTTCCATTAAGCTTTTAAGGTGTGGACATGTTGCCACCAAAAGACAAAATTCAGTTGCTTCATAGATGGAGGCGTAAATAAAAGGCAAAACGAGCCCTTTCAACACTTCACATACGTAGTCTCCATGCCTTATAAAACTTCATGCTTACTGTAATTTCCTTCCACTGTGTGAAGCAAGTATGGAGTGCAAGGACCAGAATGCTGCTCTGTGTGAGATGGGTGGATGAAGGTCCATACTGACCTTTCATGAGCTGAGCCAATTTTGTGGCTATTATTTGCCTTGCAGAAGTTGAACACATAGAGCTGTTATGTTCAAGTTGGAAAAAAGCTAATCTGGCTCAATTCCATCCTTGATGGGTGGCACTGGTTGGCAGTTAAAGTTCAGCCATCTCCAAGTGGCAGCAGCTGGCCAGGTGGTGCACTGAAATTTAATAGATGAGAGATTGGGGCACATGGTCTCCTTCTGGCAAAAGATGCAAGGGAATGGGGAAAGAAGTGAGAGGCTGTAATCAGCACCTTGGAAAAGGCAACCACTTATTGCCTTTCATCTCCCACTTCACCTACTATCACTGGATTCAGGACTGGCTTTCATAAGTGAAGATTCAAGAAAGCACACGGCTGCAATCAAGAGTGTGAGCCTAACCACGCCGGCTCAAAAGTAATTCCTATGGAATTCAGTGGAGCTTACTCCCAGTTTTGTTGTTGTTGTTCAGTCGTTCAGTCATGTCCGACTCTTCGTGACCCCATGGACCAGAGCACGCCAGGCATGCCTATCCTTCACTGCCTCTCGCAATTTGGCCAAACTCATGTTAGTAGCTTCGAGAACACTGTCCAACCATCTCATCTTATGTTATCCCCTTCTCCTTGTGCCCTCCATCTTTCCCAACATCAGGGTCTTTTCCAGGGAGTCTTCTCTTCTCATGAGGTGGCCAAAATATTGGAGCCTCAACTCCCAGTTACGTGAGGTTAAAGTTTTCATCAGGCCCCTTAACTTCATGCATTTTCATTATGTGCTGCTGCTGCTGTTAATACTCCTTCTTTTTCCCCTGACAGGGACTCAAGGCAGCTTACAGATAAAAATAAGAGCTAAAAACATATGGTGGGACAGCAATAATTAAAAAAAACACACATTGATATAATGAAAACTATATATATACACACTGTCAGGATGCTGTCAGCGGCCCCCGGCTGGTTGCTCAGAAAAGTATAAAGACAAGGAAAAGTTTCCTACAGTCCTTTTTTATTTCAAACTTTACAGAGAGAGGCTATAGAACCCAGCTTCTTGGATAATGGCATTGTCCCAAGTGAATCTCCACCCCCCTTCTCCCCCACTTCCTCATTCCTCATCTTCATCACCTCCTCTCTGGGTGCCGCTAAGTGTCCCCTGTCTTCGAGCTCTTTGCTCTCCTATTTTTAAGGCTCACCAGGTTCTGGGAGATGGTGGGTCTGGAATGCTTTCTAGTGACATGTCAGGCAGCTGCTGCTCCAGCTCTGCCTGCTCCTCCCCCCCCATTATTTCCCAACTTTCCCCCTCATCTGTCTCTGAGCTGTGACCTCCCGCAAAACACTGTTGTTATTCTAAACTGTCTTCCTCTTCCTCCTCCCTGGAAGGGTCAGGTTAGGGAGGTAGTCTCCACCACTCCTCTTCCTCTGCCCAGCCCCTGACATATACACACATTTTTTAAAAAAATAAAATGATACAAACAACTACAATAAAAATAGCACATACCAGCCCTTTCATTAAAAGCAATCAATTCCTGTTAGAACAAGAAAGTCTTCATCTGCTGGCTGAAGGACAACAAGAAGGGAGCCAGTCTAACTTTTCTAGGGAAGAAGTCCCAAAGTCTGTGTTAACTGTTTTTTCACACAGATGACATATATTTCTAGGATAATGAAAAGGAAAACTTAGCCAGACATAAAAAACACTGGAGGATGAAGGCTGTCTTGGCATTCAGTTTTGAAACTGAAGGACCTGGGTGGCAGGTTGTACCCAAACAAGTGCTTTCAGTTCCTGACTTCCTGGGCAGTAGTCAATTTGGGTAGACATTTAAGAGGGTGCTCATTCTGTGTGGGGAAAAATGAAGTCTCCTGTCTTTTAAGGGCTTGATCATTTACAAATAATATGTGTGGAGCATGCAGAAGCAGGCCGACACTCTCACAGATAGCACTGGTGTGTTTAGAGAAGCATCGTTTCTGCCAGAAGCAATAGCATACTCTTAGAAATCCTTGGAGTCCTTCATGCCACTCAACCATTAAATTCAGGCTACATTCAAAACTGCCAAAGTTTGCCATTCAGTTCTCACCCAAGTAGGGTGTGTGTGTGACCAGCAGCTAGAAGCTACTGCCCGTCACATTAACCAAGCTTCAGCTTGGAAATTGTTTTTTTAAAGCTTTTGAGAGAATAGTATATTGCATGTAGAAACAGGATACAGTGGTACCTCAGGTTACAAACACTTCGGGTTACAGACTCTACTAACCCAGAAATAGTATCTTGGGATAAGAACTTTGCTTCAGGATGAGAACAGAAATCATGCACTGGTGGCACAGCGGCAGCGGGAGGCCCCATTAGCTAAAGTGGTACCTCAGGTTAAGAACGGTTTCAGGTTAAGAACAGACCTCCGGAACGAATTAAGTTCGTAACCAGAGGTACCACTGTACTTGAAACAGAATAGTAGCACTTTCAGAACTTTCAGTCATACACATGTTCTGAAAATCTCTCCCCCCGCCCTGCATCATCTGTAGTGATAGATCTACTATAAGGGCTTGCCAATATTTGGCATCCAGTGGACACATTTGGGATATTAAGGAAGTGTCTGCGAGTTACAAAATGGAGTTAGGATAGGCTGAGCCAGTGCAAAGAGGAAGTGAGAGCATTAGAGCAAACAACCTCTAATGCATTGTGGATTTCTGAGGGACTTTTTTTGCAGGCACCACAGGGCGTGCCGGCGAGCATAATGTCTTTCTTCTATTTTGCCTTGCAACACTTTTGATGATGGCTTTCCTATCTCAAATTTACTATGTGAGGGCAGTGGAAATGTTTGTTGGTAAAATTCTAGAAATTGGAATTCCAGCACACACACACACACACACAGAGAGAGAGAGAGAGAGAGAGAGAGAGAGAGAGAGAGAGAGAGAGAGAGTACGTGGTATGATTTGAATAAAATATAGATATTATCTCTTTCAAGCAAAGCAATCAGCATTCCTGCATTTTTTTTCTTCCCCCACAGTAAATATATTAAGAAAATATGGTTGTTTGGTACAAGAGTAATTTCGCATTGAAATTCTTTTTAGGACTTTCAGTCCTAAGAGAGTAGGATATGATTGCGGGGTGGATGTAATTTTTTAAGAAAGAAAAGAAAGCTTGAGCTTCCTTACTGACTCCTACCTGGCTTTCTTGCTGATTTACTCCAGTTATTCTTCATCCTATAAATCTTCACCTGACTTTGTTGCAAATGATCTTCCCCACTTGATGAAGGTTAGCAATTCAGAAAAGCCATCTACTTCCACTTCATTATTGTGACATATATTTCAGAAGCTCCATTTTCTTTCCTGTAATTTACTTCACGGCTAACATTATTCTTAACCCTGAACCCATAAAGGAAGGCACCAGTATCATTTGTGGCAATGCAGGATCCCTTGAATAATGACATTGTGCTGTTATAATTCCAATCCAAATCACCCCACAACCCTCCCAGGCATATTAGAAGGAGGACTAATTTGGGCCCAGAAAGGCAAACTCAGTGAAATGAGATCTCAGTTTCACACTGATATAAGCATCATTGACTGGGAAAGGTCTCAGTTATCTCATGCTTCTGCTTGAAGACCAGAATGCTTTAGGACTACTTGAAGATTAGAATGCCCCTTCCCACCAGTTCTGTCCTTAAACCAAACCAAGTGAATGCATAACCATGTATTCTGAACGACTGAACAACTGAACAACAACAAAATGTTCCTGAGATATTAAGTTATCTGGTACCTTAATGATTTTTAAATGATTAAACTGCCTTTAAAATTACCTTTTTAAATCAGAATTGTTAATTGGTCACAGTAAGAGTATTAAGGAGTAACTTCCTCTATTGTTAGCTTTGGTGTTGTGTGGTGATAAATCAGTCTTGAAAATGTTTGAATTTCGGACTTTGCAGCTTGGGAAGTAACAGAGGTAGAATACCCATATCCCCTCTGGTACTTCATATGCCATCAGTTTCTCATTGTGCATTATACTGAATTATAGCTTGCCTAAAAATATTGAATCGCATCATATTTCACCACTTCTGTTGAAAAATATGTCACCAGTTATTTTGCCACCCATTAATCCACCTGTGTTCAATCCGCTGAGTTGATTTATAAATGTGTATATTTCTTACTTCCTGCTTGCAGTCATTCCATCCAGCATTCTTCCTGGCTTTCTATTTTGTGTCCAATTTATTACTAAATTCTAGATGAGGAAATACGGTCATTCTGAAAGAAAAACTCCAGGGTCTTTTTGAAGCCATCCACTTCTTGAGAGTGTTACAAGTTACTGAAAGTAACTGTATATGACTGACCCTGACCACTGGTGGGTCCAGGAAAATCTGTTGACCTCAGGAAATGAGTATTTTTCCCGCCCCCCAAAAATATGAAAAGGATGGAGAGGCATTAAAGCAAGTGCAGCAAAACTTATATTGACTTCCCTGTTTACAGGTTTCTTATATAACCTCCTCAGATTGATATTAATAATGTTTTGGCAGGTGCCTTCTGCATTAATTTTTAAACCTTTGAAGAAAACGTTTCTATGCCTCAAGGCTTATACAGACAATTAAAGGGGGGGAAATCTTTTTGTAACAGTTAGCCAGTGATCTGTGAATTGGATTTTTATGTGGTTTTTATTCTATTTATATTTGTTGTACACTGCTCTGATTTTTTAAATGCAGTATATAATCATTTTTTCTAAGAAAATAAAGAAACATTTATCCATCTCTTTTACACCAAAGTTTCTCAGTAATTGATCATCCAATGAGCAGAGAGGGGGCAATCACCCTCCCTCCTCAACTGATCCCCAACCAATTAGGAGAGCAGGGGCTGAGCGTGTGTGCATGTATGTAAGGTGTCATGGGCTTTGAAGGCACTTGAACTCAAGACGCATGGGAGAAACATGCTAAGAGGAAGGCACGCTTGGGAAATCCACACCGTGATCAACTCCCACCCGGAAACCAATGTCCCCACTGTGGAAGGACGTGTGGATCCAGAATTGGCCTCCACAGTCACTTACGGACTCACTGTTAAAACTGTGTTTATAGAAGACAATCTTACTAGGCTATGAGTGATTGTCAAAGAAGAAGAAGATGCAAGAATGCATGCCCACTTAGGATTGATGTGGACTTTGAGCCAACAAGGTTGGTCACTGTTGCCATTGAGCATCTTGTTCCATACAGTTAATCAGTTTTGAATGCGAACCACCCTGCATCAGGAACTGTACATGCAAACATGTGTTGTATGTGTGGTTCTCAGGACTGGACTGAATACACAAAGCCAGCAGCACCATCATCTTCAAAAGGAGAAATAATCCACTAAATTGTAGCTTTATTCTCCTCTGGGATGGTAGGCTCTCTAAAACTTTACAGTGCTGATTGCTATACACGTCCACATCTTTGCAGTGTGCAGTTATATGCTGGGAAATCTGGATTGGGCCCAATAATCTGAGTCAAATAAATTATCTTGACTGGTGTATGTACACCAAATGAAAGGCAAGCCCATTTGCAATTGCATGCACTTAACAGATGTGGCGAAGTACAGCAGCTGTGCCTGTGGTGAACTTGCTATTTGGCATTATTCTTAATGCGGCAATTATATTTCTTATTGTGGCAATTTATGTAATGCATGGCTCATCCATGGACTCATTAACCCAGAGTGATGAGACTCTGCTAAAATTTGTGACAATATAGTATTGCTGGCATCACTATTTGTCTTTTAAACTGCACCATCAATACTTAAGAGTTTTTCATGGAACAAACCAAGGGTGCTTTCAGATGCCTGTGATATATCCAAGTTTGCAGCCTGGCTAAGTGAATTGTCTGGAGTGGGGGAGCCTTAGACACAGCTACACTTTCAGAAATGAGCCTGGAAATCCAGATTGGACTAAGCTTGCATTGTTTCCAGGGTCGCCGGAGGCAAGCAAGCCACATTATTGTACAGATACTGAAAGGCAACTATAGAGACACACCCGTTATCTCAAGAGATTGCATTCTAATGGTTACAGTACACTTTATATATGCAGTAAGTTCAACATCGTTGGGAAACAGCTGCTGGGGGCCAAGAACAGGTCAGATCCTGGTTTAAACAAGAAGGAACACTACAATCAAACAAAAATTGAAAGGTTGAATCCTGTCTAAATTAGTTGAATTTTAGGTCAATGGGACAAGTTAGTCATGGCTTACTACGCATTGAAATCAATGGAGCTTGAGTTCAAATAAGTTATTCTGAATCTAGTCCAATAAAGGCATCAGCAGCAAGGAGCAAATTTTAAAAATGTGGGTGAATAAAAAAGCCATCATCGTGTGTTTAAAATATATTCAGTGGTGAAATGTTCCACAACCAGGACACCGTGGAGCACATGGTTGCATGGACACGTCTGCAAATCAGCTCCTCCATTAAAGAGGGCACATGTTGCGCTGCGACCTGGCCACCTGACCCAGTGTTGTGGATGGGTAATCCTGGAACAGCCACAACTGCTGATAGGTGGGTCCTGCATTGTTTGGGCACAATTTGACCAATGGGGTGCCTCAAAAAAGGAGCAATGCAGGACCTATATAACCCATGCAAGGCTTACAAGCTTCCTCTTTGGGGCTATTGCATCGGAACACCCGCCCGCCTCTCCCTATATTTAGGGCTTGTGCTTGACCTTGCTATGCCGTCGTGTGTCGCCTGCTTTTGGGGCAGGGGCACGATAGGAATTTTCCCCACTTGGCTGATTGGCTGGTGCCATTTGGGTTTCGCCTGCCACATAGCAAATCGTCACAACTTGTAAGGTTGCGGATAGGCGTGGCACGTGACATGGCCACGCCTATGCAATGAAGGGTGTTCCGGTAAAGGAATCCAGGGACTCACTGGTTTGGCAAACCGCAAAAGGGGTTCGGCCCATGCCCGAGTCCAGGGGACATCAGGGTGGCTGATTGGCGCTCCCTCCACCAGCTGTCCCTGCTGTTCATTCTTTGGCTGTCCAATGAGCAGGCAGCTAGTCGAACCAGAACCTATGCAACCACTCACTTGATTGTAATCAATAAAGTTGTGGCCTAAATTTCTGCCAAAAACCAAACCAAATATCTGACTCCTGTGTGAATTTATTTTGGGGAAAGGTAAAAGGTCTAAACATGCAAATAGTGTTTGTCTGGAACACTGATAAATTGCATAGAGGCAGTAGACACAATCTTGCTCTTCCATTCCACACAGATGGGTCCATAAAGGAGTGCAAGCCCCTTGCAAGGGTAAGAGTTGGCACCCCGTGTGAAATTAGAACAAAAGTGTGATGTATGTTACCCAAATATAGCATGCTAAATATTGTTGTTGTTGTTCAGTCGTTCAGTCATGTCCGACTCTTCGTGACCCCATGGACCAGAGCACACTAGGCACCCCTATCCTCCACTGCCTCCCACAGTTTGGCCAAACTCATGCTCATGCTCATGCTAAATATTAGATGCAGGCTATTAAATGTTGTATGGCAAGCATTAGCACATTCCACTATCAGAAGCTGCATGGCACATGCCATAAAATGCAGCTATAGAAACCTCCAAACATTGAAGTCATGGGGGAAGAATAAATATGTCATCACTTTCCCACTATTATTTTTAAAGCTAACAAGTCAAGACTCAAATGGGGTGTGTGTGTGCTATTTTTTGCTGATCATGCTGTCTATGCACACATACACATACACATACCTTCTCCTTGCCTCCCTTACTGACTACCTTCACTATGTTTTCCTTCCAGTTTGTCCTGGAAGTTATTTCATATTATGCTATTTCTTCACTATATGGGAAAAAAGAGTATAAAATGATGTGATTGGGTTGGGGTTGGGGTTGGGGTTGGGGACAGCATCAGAATTCATTTGCCTTTGCTAATTCAGTTAATCTCCATCTAAGTCATGCTGCAAGCTACTGAGTGATTTATCCACAAATCTGCTCACAGCTAATGAACGTATTGCCACCAAATTAGAATTAAGCCTCTTGATCACTCAAATTTAATTATTTCCTGCTGTGCCCTTTCTGTTGCTAAGAATTGGCCTTCTCGGAAACATATTTGGCAGTCCAACTCTCCATCCTGCTTTTCCTCTACTAAATATTTTCTCCATTCTTGTGAAACATGAGTTCCATGTTGAAAATGCAGTTCTATGCCTAGCTCTCAAAGACAACATGCTTTACAGCAATGGATAATTTACTAGAAAAATAAAAAGCATGTGCAAAGCAATAGGACTGCCAGCCATTTTGTGTTGGGGTTTGGGCTGTAAAATGTGGGTTTTAAGAATGCTTTCTTTTTGCTTTTTAGGCTCCTGACAGTGGCAGACTTGGGGATGTCAAATTTCAGTGGTGCCCCATGCAACACTAAAATTCAGGTTCCCCCTCCACCTCTCATGCTCTGCATTACAGCATTGTTTTGGCACCCCCTGCAGGGTGCCACCCGTCACGACTGCAGCACTCACAATACCCTAAAACCACCTCTGTTCCCCAGAAAAGATGATTCATGTATGTAATGACAGCAGCGTGGATACTACTGGCCCAGAGATGGAAAGCAGATAAAGACCCAGCCAGAGACAAATGGTTGATAAAGATGATGGACTACGCCTAAATGGCGAAAATGACCAGGAAAACTAGAAACCAAGAAGATAGGGACTTTAATAAGGAATGGGAAAAAATTATAAGTTACTTAAGAGAAGACTGTAAACAACTAAAAACTTTGGCAGGATTATAAAAACACATGTAATGTAACAAGAACTTAGGTAAAAATGGATTGAAAAATTGAGACATTACATGATGCAGTAAAAAAACGATTGACAATGGAACCCATGGAGGGGTGGAGGGAAGTCTAAGGATTCAGGGAATCCTATATGTTTTTGATTATGACTACTGGGTATAGTGTAAAATTGAATAAAATAATTATAAAACAACCCCTACCTCTTCTCCCAACCAGTACAAAAGAGGGTCCAAAGTTCACAGTAGGTTAAAAGCACAGTGGGATGTTTTGCTCAGAAAGTTGTTCACCAGAGAGGCAAATATTTAATAGAAGTTATGCACAGGAGGGATAAAGTTTCATCCTAGGAACCTGGCAATTAAGTATATAAGTCAAGCTATATGTGGAGTCAGTAACTTGAAGAGTCAGTAACTTGAAGAGAGAGAAATGGCTGAAACATAATAATAATAATAATAATAATAATAATAATAATAATAATAATAATAATAATAATAATAATATATTTGTACCCCGCCCATCTGGCTGAGTTTCCCCAGCCACACTGGGCGGCTCCCAAACGAATGTTAAAACAATACAGCATTAAATATTAAAAACTTCACTAAACAGGGCTGCCTTCCGCTGTCTCTTAAAAATAGGATAGCTGCTTATTTCCTTGACATCTGATGGGAGAGTGTTCCACAGGGTGAGCGCCACTACCGAGAAGGCCCTCTGCCTGGTTCCCTGTAACCACAGCTCTTGCAATGAAGGAACTGCCAGAAGGCCCTCAGCACTGGACCTCAGTGTCCGGGCTGAACGATGGGGGTGGAGACGCTCCTTCAGGTATACTGGGCTGAGGCCATTTAGGGCTTTAAAGGTCAGCACCAACACTTTGAATTGTGCTCAGAAATGTACTGTTGTTGCTATCTATCTATCTATCTATCTATCTATCTATCTATCAATCTATCATTTATCTATTTGACTGTCCTTCATCTGCAGATCTAAGGGCAGTTCACAACATAAAAACACAATATAAAAGCACAAAATCCCCCCCCCAAAAAAAACCAAGAACAAAACCCCACACCACAAACCAATAACTCCCCTCGGCCACCCCCTCCCACAAACACATTTAGAAATATCAAATGATACCAAAATAGCCTTCTAAGCAGTTTACAAAGAATAAAAAGTTTCATGAACACTAAAATATAAATATTCATACTCAAAAACATAATAAAACAGTACCATTAAAGCAATACAGTGATCAAAACAGGACACTAAAGTAAAAAAGAAAGAAAAATAAACCCAAGGGAGTGCCTCTGTAAACAGGTGTGTGTCTTCATAACTTGGTGGAAAGTCACAACAAATGTGTCACAAGGATAGCCAAAAATCCTCCAGAGATTGTTCTAAAGTACAAGTCAAGCTTCTTTATTGATTGCAGAATGCAGCTTTTTCCAGCTCGCTTCATCCTTAGCAGCAGAGCAATATTCCAAGCAGTTTATTAACATCTTCGCAATGCAATATACATTATTTGTGCATTGCTATATCAATAGCATAGATAAATGGCAGTGCCACTTGAAAAGCACTCTTTGAGAGAGGTAAAAATATAGGGTCATTATTACAAAAATTTGATCCATTCAAGGACTACAGCTGTAGTTGTTTAGTAGTCATTAAGTTAATCCAAGCATTTATGTATAAAACTGCTGAAGTGTATACATGAGTATTTATCAAGATGGTTTAGCCATGGTGGGAGAAGTGTTTATTTGCACTGGTTCGATATAAATGTTACATAGAGTAAAGATTAAAAATCTATCACTTTTTATTATACTGAACCAACGTGTGCATTTAAACACTGTATCAAATGCAACAGAAAATAAAAACAGTGGTACAATAAAATTGTATAAATAATGTTGTCTGTTTAGGGCAGGGTTTCACTCTCTTTGAAGGATCAAGTACATATCTATCCATCATTGTCACTGGAGCTTCATGTGACCAATGCAGCTAGGAGCACCGTTTACCCGCTTTGACTGGTGCACCAGTATTGGCTATTAATGCCCATTTACTACCAAGCCAAATGTAAGGTTGTTTTGTTGACATATAATGCTCTAAATAACATGGGATCTGGATTCCTGAAGGAATACATTGTTCTGTACAGGCCTACCAATGTTCCAAGATCCTCTTTTGCTTGTACTAAGTCCATCTTTCAAACCCAGAGAGTCGTTCCCCTTCTGATGTCCACAATATGGACCCACCTCCAGAGTAAGGCGAGCACCAACTTTGATGTGCTTCCACTGCTTGCTAAAGACTCATCTCATTCCCCATACACTGTTGGCTATTGATATGCAGAGCCTGGGAGATATCTGGCCCATCTACTGTTGAGTATGATGATTTTTATTGTATCAACAGGATGTTTGTTCTTTGGAGCTGTTATTATTGTAATGTTGTTAACTTTTAATTTGAGCCTTGGAAAGTTGGAGCAGTTAAATTATGAGATGCACATTTTGTTAACAGATAAGCTGTGGAAAGAAAAAAGGGGGAAAGTCGTCTCCCCGAAGGGCCGTGTTCGTTCTATTTTGGCATTCAAGCATATTATATTGTGAGCTGAAAGTAACACACATTAGTTGTGAAAACCCAAGTATGACAGTGTAATCGCTTCCAGCCTGACAATGCTTATCAGATGATACTGAAGCCAGATATTCAGACCATTCTGACATATTTGCTGAAAAATAAAATAGCCTTCATAATCTTGCCATCATTTGTTGGACACATAAAAATAGCTCAGAATCTAATCTGAGGAGTTAAAAATGAGAACAATGGCAGACCTGCCTGAAACAACTTTCCTTCAAAGTGAGGGCACGGAACACCTTTTTGAGTTTTCTTCTCTTTAAAGTTGAAAGGTCGTAAGAATATAGCTTGTGAAACCAATGAATGTACAGCAATAAAAATTCCCAGTTGGGATGAGTCTTTAGCCATCTGATCATCTAAAGGCACCATTTACTTTCTCTTCGTGTGCGGGGTGAACATTGGCCCTATTTTGTGATGCAACCAATCTAGCCTTGCCAACACACCATGGAAGAAGACTTGAGAGACAGAGTAATTGTGGAAAGGTCATGCCTTATTTATTCAAATATAACAGGGGTGACCAACTCCCAAGAGACTGCGATCTACTCACAGAGTTAAAAACTGGCAGTGATCTACCCCCTTTTGGGGTGTTCAGGTCACAGTTGTTGAGTTTTTTCAGGGAGGATGTAAAATATTGAGCTTTTTTAAGGGGAGCCACAGTTGTTCATCTTCTTTGGGGGAAGCCAATGATCTACCAGTGATCTACCACAGACATCCAGTGATCTACTGGTAGATCACGATCTACCTGGTCGACATGCCTGAAATATAACAATCAAAGACCTGCCAAACAATGACCAAATTATGTATGCATGGGCAAGTGGGTTTAATTGACATACATGAGGGAAGCAGCCCTCCACACACACCCAGACACATGTAAATAGCCACATCCATGGCTCCCCAGCCAATATTAACAATCACAAACATCTTTCACCATCCATTTATTTAACACTGTTTTGAAACGTGCATGCTTCTGGGATGCTGTAACTCAGCAATCCTTTTCTGAACTTTACTTCTTTTAGGAGTTAAAAACTGCCTGATCTCTATTCTAAATGCATTAATGTGCAATTTATACTTATTACCACTTCTTTCCATAGTCTTTAATTCAGAAAGTCCCCCCCCCCTCTGCTAGGTTAACACCTCTAATGTATTAATGGAGTGCAATCATGCTTCCTTTCAACCTCTTACTAAACTTAAGAGGCACAGCTCTTTCAGCCTCTTCTCTGATATTTCATCCTGTCAATCATTCTAGCGGATCTTAATTTCAGGATGCCGGAGACTGACTGGTAGCTGCTCAGTGTCACACATTGGGAATCAGATGTTCTGGGGAGCTACCACAGTTCAGTACTAAATGTGGCATTTTGTATTACTTATGTGATAGCTGGGGCATCATGTTTTGCTAACCTACTGTCCTGAACAAAAGAAATGGGGCACAGGAGATAATCAAGTGTCATGTTTTCTGGGGCAATTATTTTATTTTATTTTATTTTTAAGAATGATGCCGACTTATATCCAATTTTACCACAAGTTTTAGACAAGTGCAACAATCCAATATTTTCAGAAGTCATACTAAATCAGTTGTTGGCACTGAAGGAAGATACCTTGCTGTACTGACAAAATCCTGAGCCTAATGCAAAAGTAGAATTTTGTAGCATCCCTGGGATCCTTCTGAGAAACATGTACAGCAAATATATTGGGGACATGGAAAGCTGTCTTTTACCGAGTCAGGCCATTGGTCATCTAGCTCAGATTGTCTACACTAGCTGCCTCACCTCTCCAGAATTTCAGACAGAGGTCTCCAAAAACTGTCTAGGGATACTGAAAATTGAACCTGGGACCTTCTGCATGCAAAGCAGATGTTCTGTTGTTGAGCTTCAGCCCTTATCATCCCAAACAAATAACCTAACCCAAAAGTTGAGTCTCTTAAAAAGAATTGGGATTAGGACAATTTGCAAGGATGTCATAATCTGATATTGATGAGATATGCCAGAGCAGTGAACCCTGGCAAACCCCAGGGATACTTCACAGCCCATCAACCCTTCCATAACTGTTCACTAGTTGCAACTGGTCCCAACTAGGAGCTAAAAGGGGCTTTTCAGTCCTGCTTTCATGAGTCCAACTGTGCTGCAATGACTGAAGGCACCTTCTGTCCATGGAGTGACAATGTTGTATCCATCCCAGGAGCTCCTGCACCTTTGCATGAGGGAATGAAACCTACTATTCAGCTGTAGCTACATTAAAATCCTGGATTTCATGTCCCGCCCCATGTTTATAGTGGAACTGGAAATTAGGCATAGCATGTTAAGCCTGGTATTGAGTCTAATAATCAAGTCAATAGTTGAGGGTGGTTGAGCCATGGGAGCTGGGAAGAACATTTCAGTCTGGTGGTGAGTAACAATGAAGTGAGAGTGGTAGATGTTGGAGATACATTCCCCATGTCTGCAGTCACGGGATTGTTGTCTATCCCAGTGTATGTTTTCATTCCACAAAGTGGGAAGTTACGGAAACAGGATGTTTGTGTTACTGTGCTCCGTGAAGTGGGACTATTGTCCTTTGTTCTTTCACTTTGCTGTCTGATGCTAGAGAGAGATGGAGCCATGTTGCAGTGCTCTGTGTGTGTTTATATGTAAATAGAGTAATTAGTCAAAATGCTGAGTTGCTGAGGTCTGTTACGCATGCTGCGAAGACTCTGCGAATCCGTAAGTGTGCTGATGCTTTTTGGCATTAGTCGCTGTGTTGTTCAGGCAGAAGAAAGCTTTGGAAGCTCCTGAATGATTGACCAGGAGGAAGAGAACATGCCAGTCGGGCATGTGTTTCTGCCAGGGACCTACACGAGAATAGGACGCTGCTGTTAACAGAAGAGCCATAGAATGGTGAATAATTTCATTAAAGGGGGGAAGAGAGAGAGAGAGAGAGAGAGAGAGAGAGAGAGAGAGAGAGATAATTTGCTGCTTTAGCATATTATGTTTTAGGTGTGAGCAGTAACTGGAATAGGAAAATGCACCCCAGGGTGTTAAAACAAAAACAAAAACTCCCTGTGCTATAGTCTGTTCATGAGAATATAGCAATGGTGTGCTGGGGTTCAGGGCTAGCAACCCTGAGGCTTTTAACTGTGTACAGCTCAGTTCTCAGGTGGGAAAGGTTTCAGGAGGTTGGAAAAGAATCAATATGTTATCTGCCAGACAGCAGGTTGAAGCCCTGAGTAAGAAGCTCTACTGTTAGGGTTTGGGAATGGTCCCCACTTATTCTTTCAAATATAAAATTCCATTCATGGCACTTGATCTGTGATAGCTCATTTACCCACTCAAGTAATTAGGTCCCAGGCTATGGTCTGAAGCTAAACAAATGTGGGTCTGATCAATGCCTGGATTTGTGACTATGCAGAAACAAACTATATACTCACTTGTGTTCCAAAATGCAGGAAAGGGGATATAATACGATGCAGCTAGAGGAAGGGATTCATTTGATCTGATTTTCACACTGGTCTAACCTTATCTGATGCTGCTGAAATTACATGGAGGCAGGGCACAGCTCTCAGTCAGATTATGCATTTCTCTGAATTTTGCATGACATTTTCGATGTGGAAAAATGTGTGCACAAAATTGTGTCTTTTATTTTACTGGTGAATGTGTTGAAAACTGTGCATTTTACATTAAAGTGCATGTATTATGTAGAAAGAAATGTGTTACAGTGGAAAGGCATGCAACAGAATGGAATAGGATTCAACGGAATGCAACGGAGAGGACTGGAACATGACAGACCCAGCAAAACCAAAACAGGGTGGAATTAGCTGCTTAGTGATTTAGCGATGAACATGTCTGTATGAAATGGTTTCCACAGAGGATCTTTCACATAAAGAAAATAACAGCATGTTGCTGTTTTCACAGGCATGCTTTATTTATGGGGAAAACTGAGGGCTGCCTTGGGGTGTACACATCTGCCGGGCTATTACTGATCCCCTCCTCCTCCTCCTTGAATTCTATAATCTTAGATTATAATATTAGATCCAATGTTTAACAAAATGGCACTTAAAAATGAGGATATCAGGAACTTGGCTCTGTTTCCCCCCCTATTAAGATGAACTTGATTTTCCCACCCTAAGCAATGAGGTAGTTATTCTAGTATGAGTCTGTTAATGGCTATCCAGGGAGACATAAAGCCTTGCAGTGAACCATTCCCTGTCAAAATTAGACCTGACCTGCATATTTCTGCAATTCGTAGATATATTAAGCAGTCAGCTCAGGTTGTTCCTTGACCAGTTGCTCACCCCTATCAATTGCATTAGCATTTAACCTGTCACTTTAAATTACAAAGGTAAGAAAGGTTGAGGGAGGTGGCAATAGATTCGATGGGATACAAAATGGAGAAAGAATAATCTTAAATTACCTACCAAAGGGAATGTAAGGAGTGTTTTTTATACTGACATACATCTTTTCATCTTCTAGGAATGTCACTATTTTACATCATTCTTACACTTACTACCTACCATGTATAGCAGGCATGGTCAAACTTAGCCTTCCAGCTGTTCTGGGACTACAACTCCCATCATCCCTAGCTAACAGGACCAGTGGTCAGACATGATGGGAATTGTAGTCACAAAACAGTTTGGCCATGCCTGATGTATAGATAGTGCAGTGAAGTTTTTGAGGTAAGAGGAGATTGCTACTATATTTCCCTCTTTCACTCCTTGCTAAATAGCCATATTTTGTTTGCATTTCATTGCTACAAAAGACAGTGTTATTTGTATAGATGAAAAAAGAAATATTTCACTTGGTTCCCACATTCATTCATACCCTGTGCTCCGAGAACAGGGAATTTCTTTCATGCCAATGGTTTTGTTCCCTTTGGGACAAAATTCCAGGCTCAGAAGCCAGTATGGGAGAGGGGATGGGGCAGAGTGTCAAGGTGGGAGTCAGCAATAATTCACGAGGTGTCAGTGATGTTAACTCTTTATTCAGTGAAACAAAAACAGCCATCGCGATCTTGCCAACTGAAGCTGGTAAAAGGCACTTCTAACCACCTGGATGGAGCCAGTAGTACCCCCAGACTATATCCCAGTGTTTCAGAGGAAGTGAACCCCATCCATAACAGGTAAGTGACCCATCTCCCAGCAGTGGCATAAAGGCGGCTGGAGCTGGGTGTGTTTGGCCCCAGGCATTTCTGGCTTAGGCATGTGAGGGAGCCGTAGAGACAATGTCCTTGTGGGACAGCCCAATGCCAGCAGCCACAGCTCCACTCCCAGGTCAGGGGCAGAGAGTCAGAGAGTTGGCAGTAACATTGGCGCCCCTCTCATAGGCTGGGCTGAGGCTCACAAGGAAGCTGCCAAGGTGGCTTTCTCATGCCCTGCCATAGCTCACTTTAGGATCAGACCTGACCCAGGGGTGCAGTGGCCTCCCTCCCCTCCCCTCCCCACCCCCCTAGGGGGCGTGCCCCACATGCCTTCCCTGGATGGCTGTAATATGCACTCCACTGCTGTCTCCCAGACATGGAAACCTTTCACCCACAGGGTCACTCATCTGCCAGAGCTTCAACTCAAATTATTGGCTCTTGTCCAGACCACTGCTGTGGGCAGACTTTGGTCCAGAATCAGCACAGCCACTCTTGATTCAGATGTTTTGGATAAACGGAGATTTAATAACCTCCCCTAATAACCACTTCCAATGGTTTCATGTAATTAAATAGCGACAGGGACAAAATAGTGCCTGTGGCATCCTTAACACAGATGCAAAGAGACTGAGGAGCATTGCTCCAGTGCCACTCTCTGCAACTGACTCTACAGGTAGAACCGGAACCACTGCAAAACAGCGTTCCTCCTAAGCTGGACCAGGAGGACACCATGGTCAATGGTATCAAATGCTGTAGAGAGAGGGGGAGCAAAAGAAGCAAGTTTGCACTCCCTCCCTTTGTCCCTTTCCTGACAGAGGTCATACATCATGGTGACCAAGGGCAATTCAGCTCTGAAAAAAGGCAAAATTGGGTGTAGTGATGATCAGTTTCATCCAAGAATGCAAACAATGTTTAGTCAATTAAGGAGTTTTTGTGGATCAGTTGAAGATGCCAAAGAGAAAGAAAATGCTTTCATTAATAGTTTCACAGAAGTACAAAGGTTTTCATTTAATAAACACCCTCTTCTCACATGAGATGTTTCTAAGCATCAGTCGATTCCCAAGAAGTGTTTCTCAAAGTGCAGGTGTCAAGATGGAAAATATTTCCAGTGACAAGACCCATTCAGAGCTCATTGATGAAACACATAATATTACTGCTGCTGAGCAGAGACAGATTGCTCTAAAGTTGCATGTCAGACTTTATTAAAAAGTGCAATTGGAATTGTCAAACATCTTTGCACCCATCAGGGATTCTTCTTGCCCAGCTTTTAAAGACACTTAAGATATAGCTGGGTAAGGTATGGAGGTTTAAGGGATTTTTCTATTTGCTGCATAGTCAGAGTTGGATACCTGCTTTTGTGTACACTATCCTTGCCCAACTTGATGCCCTCCAGTATGGCTGTGCTGACTGGGACTGATGGAAGACTGGAGGGCACCAGTTTGGGAAAGTTTGGTCCTACATGAAGATATTGTAGCTGGGCTTTTGTTTTGTTTTTTCCTTGGATTTAATGCTTTGCTTACAGGGACAGCAGAATTAACGTACTGTGCTTGGGAAGTCTCTCAATGCACAGTAAACACCTGTTTTGTTACACAACCAGGCATCATGCTTGCAGGTATGGCATGTGATTAGAGTACCACTGCTTTCCTTTCTCCAGCCTTCCTCTATAATCTGTTATAGCCTGGTGGGAAGTTGCTCAATCCATATGTCTGCATGAAAGCATGCCAGCACAGGTATATTTTGATTCCTTCCCAACTTGCGAAACAAAGATACCCACTGTTTTAGATGATGTACTTGATTTGATAACACCAAGTTCCTTATTTAATAACACTGAGTTCCTGGCATCCTCAAAAAAGAACAACACACTCCCCCCCCCCAAGCCTTAGAGAATATAAAAACCACCAGGTAATTGATTAAAAAACAAACAGATAAACACTGACTGGGTAATAGTTGCAATTTTATAAAGCCTTCCAAACACTTTCTCTGAAAGTTTAGATGTTTTCATGTTTACTCAGGAGGTTTGAAAAAGTGAGAGAAAGAGACAAGCTTGCAAAATGGCATCTATCAGCTTACTTATCTTTTAAAATTCTTACCCCATCAGGCACTTTATGGATACTGAGTTGAAATAGTAAGATTTTGGAAATGCTAGTGCAAATGCAGTTATTAATGCAAGAAAGAATGAGAGAGAGAAAGAAAGATCAACTCGAAATCTGTCCTACCGCCTCACTGCATCCCTACCCCAGTTCTCCTCAAATATAAAATTTGCAAAAAAACAACAACAACCAACAATGCTATTTATCTCCTATGAAATAAACCCTCTATTATCAATCAATATCCAATGTTTGTGGGGATAGCAGCGGAGGCACTGGAAGCAAAATCTTTATGCTGACAAGACCCATTCAGGCTTTCTTGACATAATGTGTAATATTACTTCTCTTGAGCAAAGACAGATTGCTCCAAAGCTATATGTCATGCTTTATTAAAAAGTGCAATGGGAATTGTCAGACTTCTGAAGTTTAACATGACATCCAAGACCCCAGAAGGCTCTTGTTCTCATTCAGAAGCTCAGGAATCTCTTTTGTGGAATGGAATTAAGAAAATAGCAAAAGATAAATCCCACTTTCATTTTCAGTGCAGTACTGAGTATGCCACTTCCATCTTATGCAACCTGGGCAATGTTTTTGGATATTATTGTTAGTAGTAGAGAATTATAGGGCTTATCTTGCAGTAGGGAACCAAATGTTGGACCCTTGTTCCCATCAGCCCCAGTGATCAGGGATGATGGGAGTTTTGGTCTAACATCATCTGGAGTCTCACATGTTCTCTACCATTGTCTTACAATGGCTGCTGCCCATTCGGACTAGTAGGGATGCAGCAATCAGTGCACCCAGAGCCAAACTCAGGCAGAGCCACCCCTGACTGCTTGTAAGTAAGATGGCAGGCAGGTGGGGGGCTGGCTAAGGGAGCACTGGGGTTGGTGTGACAATGTCCCATTCTCCATAACAGAACAGCCTGCACTGCTTACATGCAGCCTCTAAGCTGTGGAAATCCCTCTGTACACTTTTGGGTGAACACTGAAGACACATCTCTTTACCTTGGCCTTTGACAACAACTTCCCTGAAAGAAGGAAGAGGGTTTGCTGCCATCCAGTCTCCTCGTTTCCCTCACTGGGATCAGCTTGGGCTGGGGTAACTGGCAGAGTCCAAGGGAGTTCTCCTTATTTCAAGCCTCCTGACACTAAAATACAGAGGTACCTCATTTTTTGAACGTAATCCATTCCAGAAGACCGTTCGGCTTCCAAAACTTTCAGAAACCGAGGCGCAAAGGGTGGTCTGCAGAAAACTGTAAAAATAATAATAACATGCCATTTGACTTCCAAGGTGTGTTCAAAAATGGAAGCATTTACTTATGGGGTTTCAGTGTTCGAAAACCAAAACATTTGGCTTCCAAGACACTCGAAAACCGAGGTACCACTGTACTAACTATTAGACATCACAGTGGCCAAACCTTTTCTCCTCCTCCTCCTCTTGAAAGACACCTGGAAGCATGTGGTGCCCTGGCAGCGTAGGCCACTGCTGCTCCCACCAACTTGCACAGCATGTTTGTTTGCCATTGCAACAAGCCCACCTTTGTCGGGTACAAGTGTAGAGGTGTGGAGGTAAAGATCACTGGTCCAGGATTTGGGGGAAGCCTCCTGCATATATTCAAAATAAGCAAGATGAAAGGAACTGAGTAGACATATTGCACATGCTGGTCTTAAGGAAGTGTCAGTCTTTCCAAAACAATGTCACATCCACACGTTTACCCAAAACTGTTTCTTGCCATAACTAATAAAGAATTAGAGCAGTATGGGATGTTATGAGACAATCACAATAAAACAGTAGTCAAGGAATAAAAATTTAAGCTGTTTTTAACCGTTCTTCTATGCAAAACAGTTTTATATATTTCATTGTGTTGTAAGTTGCTTTGAGATGCCTCATGACAAATGATTCATAAATGAAATAAATGATGATGATGATGATTAGTTATCATCTGAGATTAAAGAGTTGCATTTGGCCAATGTCACCATTTGGCCAAACAACCTACGTGTTGTTGTTGTTGTTGATTTGTATACCATCCTATATACCTGCAGGTTTCAGGGTGGTTATAACATAATGAAGGCACCAGCTGAACTTCCCTGGGGAGAGCATTCCACAAATGGGGAGCCACTGCAGAAATGCCCCATTCTCATGTTGCCACCTGCTGGACCTCTCAGGAAGGAGGCACATGAAGAAGGGCCTCAAAAGATGATCTTAGGGTCTGGGGATGTTCATATGGGAAGAGGTAGTCCTTGAGGCATTGCAGTCCTGAGCCGTTTAAGGCCTTATAGGTCTTAAACAATGCTTTGTATCTTTAGTACTTTCTGCTTAGTTTTGTTTCCTGTGGTAGCTGGCCCAAAAGCATGGTGGCAATGCAAATGCTTCTACATTCCCTTTGGAGTAGGATAAATTAATATCTATCAAATAGATAGCTCAGGGTAAGCAAAATTGGATGGGTGGTGGCTTTGAAGTTCCAAATAATAAGTTGTTTGGGGTTTTGTACCCCAAACATTTATTTTCAGTGGCAAAATTATAATACAGATAGACATTTGAGACCTGCCACCATGTGTCTAGGTAGGCAAGTCTGAAAAGAACTAGATTCATTCATTGATGGTAGGAAAGAAATAGCTCTTGGGTTGTGCTTCCTCGTTCTTTCATTCTCCCTGGAGTTTTGAATAGTATAAAGATATTTATTGTTGCACTGTTCTGTCTCTGTAGCATTTTAGCTGTTCATTCACAGAGACAGGATGATCAGGTTAAATAAGGTACTAATGTGTATTGGTAGGCATTCTGGTCTCTCTCTGTCTCTCTCTCTCTCTGTCTCTCTCTGTCTCTCACTCTGTCTCTCTCTCTCTCTATATATATATACTCGCTAATGCAGTTCATACACGGATGAAGAATCTGTGTATGTGGTTTTATACTCTCTGGTCATTGTTCAGTCATCATATCAAAATTCATCAGAAGTGCTTGAATGAATTAATAGGCAAATGCACTTCAGTTCATTAGATGCAGGCACTGTGGATAACATTGTCTAGTCATATGCAGTCAAATACTTCTTCATTATCTACTGTCATATTTTCCCTCATTATTATTATTATTTTGAGCTTCTTCTTCCCAAAGCGGTGGAAAGCTGTAGAAAGCCTTTTACTGGGTCAGTTTTCTTTTCGAAAGAAGTTTCCTAACCTGTAACAAGACTGAACCATATATAAAAGATTCAGGAATAATATTGCTTCAATATTAACCTTGAGCAATTAGCACTTAGTGTCGTGTATTACCATAATGTTTTCTTATTATATTGTTTTACCACAATGAGCACTCACACTTTACATTGTGGGTGCCCTTTGCAGGATCGCACACGCTGCTACGGTTCCCAGGGAACTTACTGGCAAACAGGGACTGGCCTGCCTCTCAGTGTTCATTTTGGAGGTTCATGCCCATCCTCAGTAATCAAGTTTCTTGCTGGGAGGTGGGGCCAGCCCCATTTATAAATAGGGGGTGGAGCTGACAATAGCCAGGCAGTCGGCTCTGGAGATTCACCCTCCCTCCCCTCCCTTTGTTTAATGTTTCTTGTTTGCAGGTTAACTTTTTTCTTCCTGTTTAGCAAGCGCCATTACAGTCTATGACTGGTTGCTGCTGAAGGACAGTGAAGAAATTTTCCTTCATTGGCAGGTTTTGTCTTCCCCGTAGCAATTCGTCACAACTTTGGTGGTTATGGCCTTGGGTGGAATCCTTTAGTCTTTTATTCTCTATATGGGGGGGGGCATGAAGTGGTGATTCACCCCCCCTGTGGTGGCGATTCCAGGGTCCCCCTCTTAAAGGGGAGATATATATATATATATATATATATATATATATATATATATATATATACACACACACACACACACATATGTATGTGTGTGTGTGTGTGTGTGTGTGTGTGTGTGTATGTCACTGGCCATACACTGAAAGGTTGTCTGTGAACTACCCTGCATGCGGGGATATGGGCTTGGCTGCCTGCTACACTTACGTCTTGCAGAGCATCCCCATATCATTTACCCTGGGATCCCCAGTTCCCCTGGCTGGGGGGCTGGGAGGGATACATGCCCAGGGCTTAAGTCAAGGTCTTCCTACATTCGTAAGTTTAATAAAGTTGTGGCCTAATTTTTATTCCTTTATGTCAGAGTCTTTATTCCTTCCTTATGATCCCTGGAGGCTGGGGCTGTCACCGCCTGGTCACGCAATATGAAACCCATTGGCACGTGCTCCTTGAATTAAGAAATACAAAAATATATTGTGTCAGGAAGTCCAGATCTAATGTTTATGGGGGGGGGGGCTTTTTAAAATTTTTTTAAAATCATTAAACTAATGTTCTCTAATTTTTTGCCATGGAAGGAAACATTCTTTTTTTTTACATAGACAAATCTCCAAAGTCCTCTTTACAGAAAGAATCTCATGCCCAAAGGAAAACAAATTCCTCTATAACTACCAACCTGTTTTTTCATACAATATTCACTACTATATTTGTACAAAATTCATACGTTTTCAAGCTCCATTGAACACTGAGAGGCACTGTGTGCTTCCACAGACATGGTGTAATTCAGGGATCCTGCCTGCTGAAGTGAGATTTGTTGTGACTTTTCAAAGCAAAAAGCTAAAATCGCTGAAGTTCTCCAGAGAAAAACTCTGGCTAAGGTCTTCAAATTAATCTCAAAACGGACATACTTTTAATTGGATACATTTGCATATTTTATTTTTAATGGCACTAGAGAAACTAGAGAAGTTTCCTAACCTCTAACAAGTTCCTCTGGGGTGGATTCTGATGTCATTCACAGTGGTGTAAAGCTGATAGAAATAATTTTCTATAACAGCACAGATAGCTAAGATCAGAATATGTCCCTATATCTCCAGTGTCGCTGAGAAATCCCATGATATTAATCATCTTTTTGCTCTCTGAAAAGAAGTCAGAGGTTCGAACACAAGTCAGTATATGCTCCTTTTCTCTATCTGGCATGTTTATGTAGTTGAAGAAGACAGTTAATAACATTAAGCACAGCAGGAATTGAATAATATATCTGATGTGTGGGTTTGCATATATACAGTTTCATTATAGCTGTAAGGAAAAGAGATTTAAACAAGAGACAATCTTCATGTTTAGCATTTAATTACGCCCTGTCAATGGCTGCCAAGAATGTTACTCTTAAATAATGCAGGCATGCAATCATTCTGTTAGAAATATACAATGGAATCTTCAATTTTGAAACATATTCGGTTGATCCAGACTAAGTTAGTTGCACTTGGATGCCACTGAAATAAATAGGACCCAAAGTGACCCATGGCACCAGCTTTTCACATTGATCTCAATTGGAAATGAATGAGATATATATAGTTCTTTTTTCGGGGGGGGGGGGGATGCAGGGGTACGGATACCCCTAAACATTTTGTGAATCTTTGTACTTTTGACCATTTACTGTATTTATTTTTCCTGATTTGAACTATAAAATGGAGATTTTCTTGAGTCACAATGAGAGTCCCCCTAAACATATATTTATTTATTTTTAGGGGGAAAAATATAGTCTGGATAAAGCCTATTGTGTCAACCACGCTGAGATTCTTGGTTGTGTGATGGTTTTAACCCTTCAGAAATCTGGTGGCCCATGTATTAAAAACCAAAAACCTTTCACAATGCATGAAAATTGTGTGGTGACAGCAACCCAAATAAGGTTCAAGGGAGAGTTATGGAGCTACCCAAATATTTCTCTTCTCTAGAATACTTAAACAGCAGCATGATTGTTCAATTGTTTCGACTAAATGTGGAGGGGGAAATGCATAGAAAAGACTCCAATTAGCATGCAATGAAGACATCTTAAGGTGGTTAAAAAAGGAAACACTTTTGTGCAAATGTGCCTTTCCACAGTACGCTTGAAATCTAAGCCAGAGAGCCAGAGTCACAATCTCACATGATCCCTGGAGAAGGAGGTACATAGACAACCAACACTACATATATTGCTGCCTGTATCTCAATCTCTGTTCAGTGAGGAAATCCAGGGGTTCTGTGTTTTGCCCAAAGTCCTAATTCCTTGGAATGAAGGTCAATGTAGAGACTGTGTTGTCTTTAGGTAATATGGTTTTATTGACATACGTATATAACTTGAGCGTAGGGTGGAGTAGTACACAAGATTAACACTCCAACAGATCTTGCCTCTGCATTAGGTTGCCAGGGAAACCCCAAGCCACAAACCCCAAGCACAGAGAAAGAAAGCCTCTGTGTTTCCAGCTTCCAGCACCAGCCAAAACTTACACACAGACTCAGGGCTACTGTTCTTCTACTTTGCAAGTAGATGTTGCTTCCAACCAGGTGCGTGGGGAGGAGAGCTAACCACATTTGTCTCTATGGTAAGACAACTTCTTTGGACAACTTCTTTGGACATGTAAAAGCTGGTGCCAGCTAACCAGCCAGCTAAGGACATTATTTTACAAAGAAACTGGCTTGACTGGTTCATTGATCTCTACTGCAGTGGTACCTTGGTTTATAACCATAATCCGTTCCGGAGGTCCGGTTGTAAACCAAAACATGTTGTAACCCAAGGTGCACTTTCGCCAATGGGGCCTCCCCCCCCAAAATGGGTTGCAATCCAAAAAAGGGACACACACTTCTGGGTTTGAAGTGGTTGTAATCCAAAATGGTTGCAAACCAATGTACCATTGTATTAGGTTCTAAACCTCTTTGATTCAGAATCACAGGCCAGGAAGGAATCCATAGATATGGTAAAAAAGGTAAAGGAGCCCTGGACAGTTAGTCCAGTCAAAAGACTGAGCCACAAACCTAGAAATACATGTGTTCACAGCCAGGGAAGTTTTTAATTAAGGGAAGCAAGGAAGAAAGTTGTCTGAAAACTCTTTTTTATATATATAATGAGAGAAAGAAACTTTTAGCCCAGCATCCCAGCTGAATCAGTGCTTATGAAAACATTTGTCACCAAAGTTCAAACATAAAGACATTGTTATTGGGCTCCCTATTATATGTAAACCTGGATGTTTTACGCTTCAGAACATTAGCCCAAGAGTCTAGCAATCCAAGGCTACAGTTCTATTATCATGCCTTGCACACTGCAGTTTGTTAAGCCATCAAATCTACCCACAAAATACACGATGTGCCTTCACCTACAAATGGCCCCAAATGGAGTTATTTTAGGAAGGAAACGTTTCATCATTATAAGGTAACAATCATTTGAATTGTTCTGAGAATAGCTTCTTATTGATGGTCACTCAACTGGAAAAAACCTAACCAACCCTATTGAGGCCATTACTGCTAGCTGCGCTGTGAACATTTGCCACAGCAGTATAGCATAACTGTAATGATTCCGTGCTGCTGCAGATATTAAAATTTGGGGGGCTTGCCTGTACTAGAGCCCAGAGTTATAACTTATTTATAGTTTATTTATAGCTTGTAAGTTATAAGATGTGGGGGGAGGGAATGACAAATTCTAAACTACAAGTAGAAAACATATAAAGAACTCCTCTCTCTCTCTCTCTCTCTCTCTCTCTCTCTCTCTCTCTGTGTGTGTGTGTGTGTGTGTGTGTGTGTGCTTTTTAGCTAATTCGGTTTTTGTTTGTACTTTTAATAGCTAAATACAGCTGTGGTGGCAGTGTAAAGGTTAAATGGAGTGCCTCCCATCCCTGTGAGTAGCAGTGGGAACCACCAGGAGAGTTGCTGCTCCATCCTACCCCCCTTCACGTGCTGTCTATTTACTGCAAAAATGAAAGATGGAAGCGCATTCTGCAGTTGATGTGTGCCTGTACTGTATCAAGGACCATCTTTTGTGTCCTTGATTGGTTTCTAATGGCCGGTGATGGCCAATTGATATTTCTGGAGACTGTCTTAGGCACACATCACATGTTTGGGCAGAGGCTGGAGAAAGAATAATGTAAGAGTTGCAGTGGGGGTGGGGGCAGTGGACAAGAAAGAGTTTGGGGTTTTGCAGTGGGCTGTAAATAAAGAGTCACAGTCGTAGTTGGGGGCTCCAAGTTGCTTCTGTTTTCTCTGGGGGAACTGATGCTCAGGGAGTATATATGGAAATGAATATTTATTGTGAAAAGGTGCTGTGATCAGATCCGGATTTAGGTTTGATGAGGCCCTAAGCTACTGAAGGTAATGGGGCCTTTTATATGTCCAGCTGTCCTTTGTCAACACAAATTGTAGCTGTTTTTTGTGTTGAATGTATACTATACTGTATGGTAATTTATGGACCTAATAGGTATCTAAAGCCATTTGCACATAACAAAATATGTATTTTATCAAAGTAATTGTTGATCTGAAATACAATTAAGAAGAAGTATATTAATAGTGAAATAATTATTAAGCTGTAACTTAAAATTTTGGAAATGTACATCCAGTTTTTTTCCTCAATTTTTTTTTTTGGGGGGGGGCCCACAAGCTATAGCTTGTTTAGCTTATATGTAAATCCGGCACTGGCTGTGATAACTGACAAACACAAGGCCCCCTTTTAATGCTATTAAACTAAAATAATTTTCTTTTAACTTAACTTTAATATAATTACAATAACTTTGCACTTCTGAGGCTACCTCAATTTTTACTCTGTTAGTGATGCCCAAGTTCCATGTTCAGGGTTCACTGGGGAAATCACTAAGTCTGCAATCCTATTCTCTCTTACCTGGGAGTAAATTCCATTGAACTCCATGGTGTTTACTCAAACAGTATTTCCCAAACTTAAAATAATCACGTACCCCCTTACAATAATCACGTACCCCTGCATGCCCCTTCTCAGGTGAAGATAATTTGGAGGTGGTTTAAATACTATTTGATCTATTATAAAGTAAAAAGGGGGGGAGCTGTGCACCCCTTGAAGCCCTTTCACGTACTCCTGGTGGTATGTGTACCACACTTTGGAAAACGCTGCTGTCAAGGATTGCACTCGAAGTATCACAAATCCTGAATCTCAGTGTCCTATCCTTTAAAATGGGACTAGCCATAGGTGATTAACCAAATGCACATTAAAATCAATGAAAGGACTTAAACTAAATTCAACAGGAATAAGATCAAGCCTTTAATGTTCTTTTACTTGATTTGTCTTTCAGGTTTACCATGCATGCATCATTTTGATTATATTCGTGGAGTCTGACAGGATAGCACCTGTCTCTTCTGCTCAGATGATAGGTGCCTCAGGCGATCCATGTGTTCAATTAGAGATGGAAATAAGAGTTCCTTGGCTCTATACTCTGGCACATTAAAAAAAGGACTTCTACCCTTGCTCTAGTCAACACTCTTAACACTCTGGAGGTTCAGGACATATTTGTTGCAAACATATTGCATGGCACATGGTAGCTGTACAGAAGAAGGGAGAGAGACAGTGCAGTGACAGCCTACAGCTCTTTGGCTGAAAAGAAACCCAGCCAGCAATATGTATTTGCATCAGACAGATGGATGGATGTTTCCAACGCTGCTCTTAAGGCCTCAATCAAACAATACTTCCTGTCAACATTTGTTTTACAGATGGTAGGACAGACCTGGAAAAATGTACACTTTCCTGATACAGGGTGACAGGCAGATAGATGCCTCTTTATTGCTTCATGTATCTATCAAATATAACATGACCTCACAATGACACCTGAATACCATCCCATCCATTTAGCCAGCTCAGTGTTCTTTGGGTAGATCCATACAATCACACTATCCGCAGGATGATTGCAGTTAGCAAGTGATAGGCTATTAATCTGAGACGCTCATCATGTGCCTTCAGTAGACAGTGATGAAAGAAACCTTCTCTGCAGTGTATAACTCTTAGAATGGGTCTTCATGGGTCATCTGAATATAATGCAAGGCTGGTAATGCACACAGGCCCCACCGGGTTTTGCAATACCATAGTGATAAGTGACTTCTCCAGAAGCCTTGTTTCTGGGTGCACTCCATGTGGGGCAACTTTGCCATGTGGTAATAAGGGCTCCTGCAAGAGAGGGAGAGGGCAGAGGCCTTTAAAAGGCCTCACCTGCAGGTGGCAGGGGGGCTATTTTGCCCTATGAGCTTCCCACCCAACTTCAACTTGGGGCCTTCACTAAGTTACTCTACTTGGGTTCTGGTTGACTGGGCTGGAAAGGTTTTTCCCCCTCTCCTCTCAACCTTAATTGACCCTTGGCTGGGATTGTTTCACCTTTCCCTCATAGAAGTTATTGTTTACTTCCATCTTGGCATCATAACATTTGTTATATCTGGAGGCAGAAATGGCATTGTGCCCAAGGGAAGGTGCACCTCATAAGAGGCTGGAGGAGAGGATTAGCTATGGCATACCCTAAGCTCAGGTTGGATGCTTGGCTTGCAAAACAACAGGGTTCAGTGCTGAGCAACGCCAATGCAAGGGGCTTGGCCTTCCTAACCCCAATAGATTCCATCTCAACAGTAAGGGCACCTGGTTTCCTGTCCCCATCATTTTGTTTCTTTCCCAGGTTAGAGATTATGCCTGTCAAGGCACTATGGAGCATTCCATTGTATTAGTATCTATTGCCATTCCTTGATTTAGCAGCAGTATTGAACAGTCATCCAACTTGTCTTTATTTACCAGATAAGGTATAGCAGTTACTTACCCTCTCGACAATGTTCCTAGAGCCAGGTAAAGGTAAAGGGACCACTGACCATTAGGTCCAGTCGCAGATGACTCTGGGGTTGCAGCACTCATCTCGCTATATTGGCTGAGGGAACTGGCGTACAGCTTCCAAGTCATGTGCCAGCATGACTAAGCCACTTCTGGCACACAGAAAAACTGTTTACCTTTCCGCAGGAGCGGTACCTATTTATCTACTTGCACTTTGACATGCTGTCAAACTGCTAGGTTGGCAGGAGCTGGGACCAAACAACGGGAGCTCACCCCGTCATGGGGATTTGAACTGCCGACCTTCTGATCGACAAGCCCTAGGCTCTGTGGTTTAGACCAGCGCTTAGAGGCCTGCTTTTGATGATTTTCAGGACAATGGGAAAGAAGGAACACCAGTTGCTTCAAAGGACATCAGGTCCAAAGGACTGTGAGCCATATCAGTTAGACTTTGTCTTTATTCTTTTGTGCATCCTAAAATGGCTGATATATGTAATCTCTTATACGGTGGTACCTCGGGTTACAGATGCTTCAGGTTACAGGCGCTTCAGGTTACAGACTCCACTAACCCAGAAATAGTACTTTGGGTTAAGAACTTTGCTTCAGGATGACAACAGAAATCATGTGGTGGTGGCACGGCAGCAGCGGGAGGCCCCATTAGCTTAAGTGGTACCTCAAGTTAAGAACAGTTTCAGGTTAAGAACAGACCTCCAGAATGAATTAAGTTCTTAACCTGAGGTACCATTGTATAGAGAATAGGTTTGTTGAGCATAAAGCAGTAGCAAAAGAAATAGCTGAAAAGTACAGAGAATTATTAATATCCCTTACTTCTTTGGTTATCCGACTATTTCTTAAAATATGTAAGTTTCAGATCTGTCTTTATTTTCCTTCTTTATTATTGGAAGTCAGGTTTGCACTGGTTTTAACAGTGAATGGGAATTACATTGTTAATAGAGACTGAATCTAAACACTCCAGCAGATATATTGATGCTAGGGGGTTATATCTCCAGATGAATAGCTTACCGCATTGAGATGGTTGCCAACCTAGCCTACATTTTAGAAGGAAAAAAGAAGCAAATGAAAAATTCCTAAGTGGGAGAAAGGGACAATGGATTAAATCTGCAGTTCTGCAATTATATATATATATATATATATATATATATATATATATATATATATATATATATATATATTCAGTGTGGAATTTCAGATTCAAAATTTCAAATTCTGAATGTTTCAGACTTGAATGCGCTTGATTCCTAAGCAATGAAAGAATGTTCTGATTCTGGTAAGGCAACATATATAAAATCTCAAAATATGCCTACAGTCACATTCTGTTGAATCGAAAATGCCACTGCACAGTCCCTACAAGACACAGCCAAATAAAAATATCCTAGTCTTGGCAGACATGAAGTAAAACAACCCTTCTAAGAAGAGAGACAACAATCTCATACAATATTAACCTGCATACTAATTAACTTTTGTTGCTGTTTTGGTTCTATTTCTTTCTGAGTGGGTGTGTTGTTTTCCTTCTCAAAGGACTCTGATGTGGTATTTTCTGCTTTATGAAATGAAATGCCCCTCATTGATCAAAGAATGGCTTCTATTCTATGCTGTCTATATTAGGATAATTATTTAACTGTAACCGAGATGATGCTAATAACTCTTCAATGATCCTTTTTTTTTATTTGGGAGCCACAGAACAGAGTAAAAACAGTTGGGCAGAGCTATCTTAACACTGTTCAGCTTTGCTCAGAGGGGTGGAAATGGGGTGGCTTAGAATTACCCCCATGAAATGCCTCTGAATGTGCAACAAAAGCAAGAATCATAAAATAATAGAATCGTAGAATTGTAGAGTTAGAAGGGCCCCTGAGGATCATGTAGTTCAACACCCTGCAAAGTACTCTGTGTGTATTATGATGAATGTGTTTTACGATGTGATATGGGCCACATGGCCGAAATAAACCTACCTACCTACCTTGCAAAGTAGGAATATCAACTAAAATGTCTGTGAAAAATGGTCATCCAATCTCTGCTTTAAAACTCCCAATGAAGGAGAGTCTACCACCTTCCCAAGAATCCGTTCCACTGTTGAACAGCTCTTAGTGTCAGAAAGTTCTTCCTGGTGTTTAGCCAGAATCTTGTTTCTTGTAACTTGAAGGCCTTGGTTTGGGTCCTACCATCCTGGGCAGGACAAAGCAAGCTTACTCTATCTTTACATGGAGCCCTTTAGCTGTGGTCTGACCAAGGCAGAATAGAATGGTACTATTACTTCCCTTGATCTGGACACTTTACTTTTGTTGATGCAGCCTAGAATAGAATTAGCCTTTTTTTTTTTTTTTTTTTTTTTTTGCTGTTGCATCATACAATATACTCATGTTCAGCTTGTGGTCTACTAAGACCCCTAGATCCTTTTCACATGTACCAGTGGCAATTCAGGTGTCCTCCATCTTATATTTGTGCAACTGGTTCTTCCTGCCTAAGAGAAGAACCTTACTTTTGTCCCTATTGAAATTAATTTTGTTAGTTTGGGCTGAGTGGTCCAATCTGTTAAGGTCATCCTAAATTCTGATACTGTCTTCTGCAGCATTAGCTACCTCACTCAGTTTGGTGTCATCTGAAAATTTGATGAGCATCCCCTAGTGGTTTATAAAGATGTTGAACAACAAGGGACCATGACAGAACCCTGCAAGACCACACATGACACTTTTTTCAGGGTTATGAGGAGCTCTTTGGGTTCAGTCAGTCAGCCAGCTACAAATCCATCTAACAGTTACCTCATCCAGCCCAGATTTTACTAGATTTTACTTCTTGTGGAGACAAGAAGAACATGGGGTACTTTGTCAAAAGCCTTACTGAAATCAATATATACTACACCCACAGCTTTCCCCTGATTCACAAAGCTTGTAACTTTATCAAATAAAGAAATGAGATTTGTCTGACATGACTTGTTTTTGAGAAACCCATGCTGGGTCTTTGTAATCACTTACATTTGTTTACCCTATATGCCCTGTTCTGTGCCAAAGAGCACGGGACACCTGCACTGTGGTCCCCCAGTGAGAACTTGCTTGCTTGGCTTGCACCAAGGCAAGGTTCAACACTGGCCGACTCCCAACCTATAGGTTTGGAGCGATCCAAACCCAGCGGATCCATTCCATCAACATGGGGCTTGTGGAATGATGAACTGATCCTGGAACCCAATGCCATGCCAACCCTTGCCCTGCCTGCTGCTGTGAGTAAAGATTTGGCCTGATTTTATCCCATCACCATTGTACAGTCTGGTTGTTTCGCTGCTCTTATGGGTCACATAATGTGCCTGCCTGGACAAAAACTATATTGTTATCTTCCTGTCCTTAAGGTTAGAACCCTTTTATACAAAAAATGTAATTTTATTCTTCCATCGAAATAAATGCTTAGATTTCAGTAAGAAATGTACATTGCAGAATGGCAAGAAACCATGAAAGACAAAGCAATTAGTGAATTCACTAACGTGGGGGAACTCAATTATGGGCATAGTAATGAACAGATTTCCAAACAGAAGTGTCAAAGATTTAGACTACATCATCAGCTTCTATATAGTAACATGTGGCACATGAAGGCATGCAAAGAGACTGTGCGTAACTGCATGACATTCAGACAGGTTTTGCAAACTGCCACCACATATGTTCTATGTATTCCACAGAAATCACTAATATCTTTTCCAAGAACTGAGGTATCTTTCTCTTTTGGTTCAGAAAAGCCTTATAATCAGGAGCTCTCATTAGTTGTAATATCAATGCCATTTATAGAAGTTGAACACCCAAAGCACTGATTTCTCTGGTCATTTCAAGCCTTCTTCAATGTGCATACAACATCCATGTGAATAAAGTAGGGTGGGCCCTACCCAGCCTCAATGCTGCTGCAGGTGAGAGGATTGCCCCATTCATCCAGGGAGCGCATGGAATAGGGCAGGGCCCATTCCCCAGTGTTCCCCCTCTGTGGATTTTGAGGGATCTTCAGTTAGAGCCTTAAAAGACTGTATTGCACCAAGTTTGAAACTTTGATCCCATACAGTTCAAGCCTATGTGTCTGGAGGCCAAACATAAGGGCTGATTTAAGAATCACATTAGATATAAGACAATACCTGCCAGGGACACCTTGATTACCTTTAGGGGAGCCCATTGACTTGCTAACCACTTAATGTGTGTTATGCACAATGAAGGACCTGATACTGAATCACCAGCCCTGTCCACCTGCCAAATTTGGCCTGTGAGGCTGATCCTAATAGGGATCTGGCTCATGGAAATAAAAAGTTCCCCATTCCTGTGTTAAGGCATGAGCCTTAGCTTTTAATTTTTCAGGTTTGTGGACCTTGCTAATTGATATCTATAGATCTATAGATAGATAGATAGATAGATAGATGATAGATAGATAGATGATAGATAGATAGATAGATAGATAGATAGATAGATAGATAGATAGATAGATAGAAAGATAGAAGATACATAGATGGTAGATAGATAGATATACAGAAATATAGCCCATCAATTAATCAATACTTGTGTTTACACACATGCACACATGCACACATACACATGAGAGATACAAATCTAACATATCAGTTTATTCGAAATGTATTCTTTAGGAATAAAAATAACTCTCCTTTTATCTCAAGAAAACTTTCAGATTCTGGAAGGAGGTTTCGACAGCTGACCTTATTTTACCAAGCCATCCATCATCAAACCAACACAGGAGTTGTAGTATATTACAGTGGTACAGATGAAGTACTCCACTAATATATAATAAAAGTAGTGTCATTTTTATGATATATTTTCTGTAATATAAGCTGCCCAGCAGAAATACCTTCAAGAGGTTTGAATCCTTCAAGGTTAATCTAAAAGAAATATTTATGTTGTGATTCTCTTTGGAAAAGAGGAGAGACAAATTTAGTAACATTATATCTTAAAGGGAAGCCATTGTGTTCTTTTAGGGTTGCTAAGAACATGATCCAGCAAATGTTAAGAATTTTAAAGTGCTATTGAATTTTATAACAACAACAACAACAACAACAACAACAACAAACAACAACAACAACAACAACAACAACAACAACAACAACAACAACAACAACAACAACAACATGCTGCCCATTTGACTGGGTTGACCCAGCCACTCTAGGCAACTTCCAAAAAAATATTAAAACACAAAAACCCACCAAGCATCAGTGGATCTAGTGAGGTATGGCCACCTGGGTTTCTCCTAGCTACCTCCAAAGAGGGAACTTTGTTGAATGGCACATTACAGGAACATTACAGATCATTCTTGACCAGGGAGAGGTGTGCTGCTGCATGATTTTATACTGGAAGTGGGATCTGCAACAAAACCTTACTTTGTAGAGTGCTCATATTCAGAATTTCAGCCATGCCCTTTTCCAGGATACACAATTCCCACTTCTTCCTTGATTTTCCTTTACCACCACCAAGAGTCACTGTACTCATTGAGTATTCTCAGTGAACACTGGGCTGGTTTTGAGGTTCCCACCCCCCAGAATCTTCTTTAAAAGGGTGTGTGTGTGTGTGTGTGTGTGTGTGTGTGTGTTGCAGTTCTTCCAATTTTGCTGATATGTCCTTCTTGTATGTAGATAGTCTCCTTTTGATAATTTAAGAATAGGAACCACCTCCAGGTGTTGTTCAAATAGATAGTTGCACTCGTGCAAGAATTAGCACTAGCACAATGGGATTTTAACTCCTCTGTGTACTGTGCTCTCCCCAAATCTGCTCCAGAAGTTTGGGGGAAACCCCAGAACAAATTTAGGGGAAGAGAGAGGGAGAGCATTCCATTGCAATCTGCTACACTGAATACAAACCCTGTGTGTTAATTCTGCTTTTATCTGATTGCAGAAAAGCAATGCCTCAGCAGCAGTAAAGAGCTTATGTGTGGAATCAGATATGTTGCAGACATTGGGAAGTCATGACATGAGCAGAAGGTGGCAGAGAAGATCATGAGAGAATTCGTTGTGATCAGAGGAGAATCCAGAGTCAAAGAGATAAGAGAAATTCCAGTGCTTAAAGAAGTCAAAATGGAAGATCAGGCACAAACACTGGGTTAGACCAAAGGAGGTAACCCCAAATTCAGAGAAGCCAGAAAAGAAACAAACACTAAACAACACCAAGAGTCACTATTTTCCAGCCATGAAAAGAAAAGTCATGTGCAGGGTGAAGGGAGTAATTCAACAAAGGAAGTGTAAAGGGAGAAATGGGGAAACAGAATCATCTGAAAAGACTCCCAAACCAAAACTGTCACCATCCTGTGTGCAAAGAGAGCAGGCTATTGTCAAGAGCACCTGCACCAGCACCACATTGAAAATTCAACCTTATTAGTAGAATAAATGAGGTAAGAATATCTCAGTAATTAATTTAATGACACAAAGTAGTTCTATAGAAAGCAAGGGACAAGACAGTTTATGAAAATGGGCATTTGTATAAGAGTGCTAAAGGCTGAAAAGTCGATGTGGAGAAGATATGGGAGCCCATCTATGGACCAGCTGCCCTGTCTTATTAAGCAAGCAATTGAGGAGAGAAAGGTGGAGGCTACTTATTTTTCTTCATGAGATGCAGGACACAGTGAGGTTAGAGTGAAAGAACAGAAGAAAAGTAGAATAGGAAAACAAAGCTGGAAATTATCCAAGTTGCTGGGGATAACAGACAAGATTCAAACACAGGTTATGCCGCTTTGTTTGTTTACTGCATAAACTGTTGCAGTAAAGGCACAATGCACAAAAACTAACCTTTCTGGAGAATGTTTACAACAAATTCCATTTGCAGACATAAAAATAATGGCAACTGATGATGCCTGAAAAGCATACAAATATGACACCATGATTAAAAATTGAGCACATTTCAGCTAACTCTTTATTCGTTGTCTGATTATGATACACAAATACTAACATTAATGATATTTTTAATATAATGAACATAAAATTACAGTTGGCAGTCAAGAGCATTCTAGCAGATAAGTAAGGCAATTTTCCTCATCATTTTTCTCTTTGTTGTCAATCTTGTCGCATAGTCCATTGCCTTTTCAATGAGCTGTAATGTGAATATTCAAGCCCCTGCCGCTTCCTGGTATATAAATTCTGGTTGAAATAGTTCTGTTTAATGCCTTCTGTTTTTAATAGGCTTTATCAGATAAACGGTGTGTTCCTAGGGTTTCACCAGTGATATACAAGTATTTACGTCCAGACATTAGGAATGATAGCATTTTAATTTCAAAGACTTCAGCAATTAGCAAACATGAACAGACAAGACAGCTTAGCTTTGCAAATTTACTTTCAGCTGGCTTCTGTTTTCCTTCCTTAATACCTGCCATTCAGCCTTACTTGCCCAAAGCAATTCCACTTAACAGGGCTTGTGTTAAAAGGTTAAAGAAGCGACATATGCCACTCCTCTTTATCTGGTGATAGGACAACACTTCACTTTTCAGTAATGTCATTATCATCTATACAGGCATGTCCAACAGGCAGATCGTGATCTACCGGTAGATCACTGGACGTTTGTTGTAGATCACTGGTAGATCCACCCCAAGAAGCACAACACGTTTGGCTCCCCTAAAAAAAACCTCAACATTTTTGTTGTGCACCCCCCAAAAATGTGGCTTTCCCCCTCCCTAAAAAAGCTCAACTTTGCCCTGAAACCCCCAAAAGGGGGTAGATCACTGCCACTTTTTAACTCTGTGAGTAGATCGCAGTCTCTTGGGAGTTGGCCACCCCTGATCTATTATTATCCATGCCTATGACTTTACTATCCTTGTGTGTGATGGGCCCAGCTTTGAGTGTCCAGAGCAGTGGTTCAACATAAGAGGTCCAAACTGTCTTGATAAGCCCTGGGGTATGCTGGTGTAGACTGCAGAGAGGCCAGACATGACCTCTGACACTGATCCAGTACCTAATAGCGTGGAACCACCTAAGAAAGGGATGCTGCCAGGACAATAGAAATGTAAGAAGGCAACCATCTTGGCTGCCTCTCAGTGCAGACCCAGTTCATCGAGCCTGAGCTTCCACAGCTGCCACCGTGTGCCATGAACCACCATTGGCAGGACTGGCAGCAACAGCAGCAGATATGTTCTATGTTTATGATAGTCTTTTATTCTCTTGCTGATTATACTGTTTAAAATGTGCCTTTGACATTTTACTTCCTTTAGTAATGTTTTCTTTTGAAATGTTATGGGGTTTTTTTTTGTTAGCTTTGCTGCATTAAATGTGCATTCTGTACTTGACCTCCTTTGTAATGTTTTCTTTTGAAATCTTTAAGATAATGTTTTAGTTTCCTGTAAGTTGTGTTGCTTTGAATGTATACTTTAGTGTAGACTTTATTCTGTAATGTTTTATTCTGGATTGTTTGATTTGATGTTTTAATGTAGGTTGTAAAATGCTTTGAGATTTTTTTCTTAAAAATATAAATCAGTATAGAAATGAAATGAATAATAATAATGCTTTTCTGTTCTGCCCTGTGTTTGTTGCATGCAGAACTGTCTCTGTTCTACTGCAATTTATCTTCCACCAAAAACGACATTACTCACCTCTCTGTCAACTGTGATGAAATGATGAAACTTACATAATGTATGCAATTAATTATGTAAATTACATAAATTATGTCTTCACTACATTATTTCACCCAACTCATATCAGTGCAAAGGAAAACACAATGCAAATTGCTGGGGGTGGTTGGGAAATAACCAATTATTTATCATTTGTGGACTGAAAGCAACTGGGTTGATTTTTGTTATGGACATGGAATGAATAAGCAAGCATTGGCAATTTCTACTCCCATTTCTGTTTTTGTCAGATTTCTCTGACATCTCTACAGGACAGGACCTCCTTTAGTGGCACCAGTGAGCTGAAACACCTTGAGGACCCTCTTCCATGAGAAATTCTTGATTTCCACGCCCTGTCTGTCAAAGCTGACAATGCAATGAATAAGTGCAAGCTCTAAACAGGAAGGCTGCCCTTTAAAAGTCCCTACTCATCTAAGAAGTAAAGTCTGGGATGGATAACCAGGCAAGGGCAGATATAAGAGTTTAGTTTGGCACCAGATCTTGTTGGCAGTGGTTGCCAGTTTCTGAGAATTACCAAGCTCCTGTAGCTCCAGTAAATTGCAATAGGATCACATGCTTACTACTTTCTGTTGAAACAAAACAAAACAAAACAAAATAATCCTTCCAGTAGCACCTTAAAGACCAACTAAGTTTGTTCTTGGTATGAGCTTTCGTGTGCAGGCACACTTCCTCAGATACTTTCTGTTGGCCTGACTGAACGACAGCTGTAGTTCCACTGAGCCTCTTGCAACCCATGAATTTCATGAATCTGGATCCATGAACATCCTCCTGCATTCAGCTTCTTGTGGTCAGGTCTTCCATATAGGAATAGTGAAGATTATGTTGCTGTGATTATGGAAACATGAAGTGCTCCTCCTGCAGAGATTCATCTGTGCTCCTTTGACCAGTGGCTCCTACCCATTCCAAAGTGCATACCAGCAGAGCCACTTCAACAGCAGCAGCAACACTTTTAGGGAATCCAGTGAAGCTTTGAAGCTCTGCAACAATGTGTGTCACTTTTTTATGCAGTCATTTCATTGTCAGCCATCTTGGGTATTTTTTTCTGGAAAGGTGGAATATACAGTAAACCCACAACTTTTGTGGGGGTTACATTCCGGGGATCGCGCCTAAAGCCAAAATCATGCATAGTCCAAACACATGAGGTGCAATGGTAGGTGAGATTGCCAGA
The DNA here is from genome assembly GCF_009819535.1 of Lacerta agilis. Lineage (NCBI taxonomy): Eukaryota > Metazoa > Chordata > Lepidosauria > Squamata > Lacertidae > Lacerta > Lacerta agilis. Next base: position 90,139,881 of record NC_046313.1, read on the forward strand.
GTCTTTTCCCCCAGATGCCCCCCATATTTCTGGTCCCACTTTTTTATTTCCCCCCCCCCCAGCACATAAAGTTTAATGTGTGTAAGTTGTGATTTTACTGCAAATGTAACAAACAAAGGAGTAATGCTTTCAACACTGTAGAATTTCTGTGCACCTTTCTATATATGCGTAGGAGTGAATGCACATGACTTTGTCTGCCCAGGTATCATGCCAGTGGATAGCATGCACATGCAAATACTGTACCCAATAAGGCATGAGGTGTTTGTAGGTATATTGCAGAGGTTCTAATGAACCTTGCTTAGAAACCAACTCCAGGGTTTCAGAAGGCTCTTCTCAAAAATGTGGGCCCTTCCCAAACTCCTTCTCCTCATTTGTATTATGAGCCCCAAACTGGATGCTGTCAGCAACTTTTGTTGCCCTTACCATGCTTTGCTGTCACCAACCAACCTCCCATAACCACGCACTTTCCCAAGCTATCCTTTCCTTCCCTTCCCTTCCCTTGAAAAGAGTAGCACCAGTAACAGTGAAATAACAGGCAGGAGAAACTGTTGTTTCTCTCCTTCCATCTAAATGACCATATGCAGTGTTTTATGGGAAATGTAGTCATTTCAGGTGAACTTGCAGAGCCTCTAATATCCCACCCCCCTTCTACTTTTGTTACAGCTGCCACCTTTGCTCCTCTTCAGGACAAGGGAAAAAAGCACAGGACATTATGGGGTTTGCTTTTTTGGGCAGGTGGCAATAAATTTGGGGTGGGTAGGGGATGTCAATTTCTTCAACCCGCTTAGATTCCCCCCACTCATTTTTTTAAAAATTCTCACAAATTAGGACCGATCCCAAAAGAACCTCAGAGGATTGAGAAGATATGAATGTATCAAAGTTATCACTTGTAGAGTTTAGTGAGATTATGATTCAGAGATGTGTAAGCATTTAACAATCAATTGGGAATGCTGGGCAATGAAAGGAAAGGAAATCTATAAGCTTTCAAACAGTTACAGAAAGGTCATTCAGAAAGTAACATTTTAAGAGCTCACAAAGCTTTGACATTACTATAAGCCAAGTGTCAAACATGTTGTCCAGGGTTTCCTAATACCTTGATATTTAGTTATACTTTTCTCTTTTTTTCCAATTTCTCCTACTGTTCTTTCTATATCCTTTCCATGGTTTTCTGCCTGCGCTCTCAGCCTATTCAACAGATTACAATATAGCTGCTCTTGCCTCTGTGGACAAAAAATATGGCAGTTTGCGAGAACACAACAAAGCCGTGAAATATCTGCATTCATGTAAAGGTGACTCTTCTGTCTTTGGAAGCTTCCCTTCAGAAATGTGCAAGGTATCCACTCTATGAATCAAAATCTCGGTTGTTCCAATCTGATTTCCCTCCTTCTGTGTGTAAGTCAGAAAGGATAAGTTATCATTATGTGTCATTATCTTTTGTCAGTTTGGCATGCTCTGAGAAATAAAGGACCATAAAAGGGAGAAATTTATGATGGAGTATTTCACCCTACAGAAGATGACCCTTTTCCTACTCTCGTTGTCCGTCAAAGTCTGAAGCATACTACTGACCACAGAGAAAATGCCACTGCAAGAGCGATTTAGTTTTCCTGCAAGCTTTCAGACTAATTATTTTAGAGAGAGTCACAGGTACTTAACCAAACCAGCTTGCCATTTACTGACATAAGAACTTTGTGTGGCCATAGGAAACAAACTCAGTTCCTTCAGGTGCAGTACAATGCTATGCACATCAGAAGGAAGTCCCACTATGTTACTTCCAGAAGGGCAGAGAAATCCTACAAGGATGGGAGAGGGAGCCTCCTCCTCCTCATTGGTATACCACTCTTCATCCATAGAACTCAGGGCAGTTCACAACATAAAAATACAATATGTGGCAAAGGAACCACCAGATCAAAAGCTCTACTGGGTTCATGCTACCATGGGATAAAGTGCTTCCTCCCCAGACTCCCCACCCCTTTCTGGTTCCAATGCAGGGGAAAATATTTCTCTACCCTTCTGGGGGCAAGTCTGGGGTGGAAAGGAATTTGAATCAAATGCTCTTACTGCTGTTGGGTGGTGTTGGAGTGATGGCTTTTGGAGTAAAGATCTCCCTCTCTGCCCAAAAAGGAGGAGGAACCCAGCCAGATGAGTGGGGTATGTGTAAATAAATAAATAAATAAATAAATAATGCTTTACATGGTGTTCGCTACCTCTCTGCACTATACTTATTCATAGAAATGTAGGATATACATTATCTCAATAAACAGATAATAAATATAGGGCAGCATCTAACATTGGTAAGTGGACTTCTGCCCCTTGCCTCCCTCCCTTCTTCACTCCTCCACCTCCCAAATCTTCCCCAGAAGGTACCCAGCTCTGCAGATGAGATTTTGGTGGTCCACAGAGAAAGAAGGAAATCCACTGTACCAATGGTGTCTGTTCTGCCATTGGAGGTACCCTATGGAATTTCACCCATATGTAAAGTGGTTTCAGTGTTCTATTGTGTATGTTGCTAAAACTGACATTTGAAGTAGAACACGTACAGATAAGGAATTAAGGCTGAACTGGCCCAAGGCCACAAACAGATTCCATAGCAGAGGTGGTATTTAAACCTAAGGTTCTCCGCTTCCACTTTATACCCATGAATTGTACTTACTAGGTGGCCATTCCTGATCATGACTTATTGATACTTGCCCATCTATCTTTCACATAAACAATCGTGTAATATGGGCACCGAAGACGCTAAAAGAAACTGTAGATTTGAGAAATGAAGAGTGTCAGTTTGCAGTGAGATAATGTGGCAGAAGGTCAAGGCTGACAAATCAATGCCTGGCTAATGCCTTTGAACATGTTCCCTACAGTGATAGTCCAGGAGAGATAAACGAGGAATCTGTCATCCAACTCTATTCTAAACAATGGAACAATTTAAAGTAGAGGGCATCATAATCGGAACCAATTTGTTTTAGACTGTACAATCACAATACTTCAAATCTCTATTTTTGGTAAGCACACTGGGGACAGAGTTTAACTTTAAAGATGGGAAATTGCAGGGGGTATTTTCTAGCATAACTAAATCATGTTTTATGTCACCAATTGACTTGGAGTGAAGATCGCTCCTCCTTCCCAGGAAAATATTTCTGTCAGTCAACAAGCCAGCATCAGAGCCTAGTTTGGCTTAACGTTCCTTGCTTGCAGTCAAACCTGGGATGGAGCATTCCACATTTTTACAGGACATTTTTATATGAATGGGGGTTGATTTATAGGGGGATTCTTTAAGGCAGGGTGTGGGGATCAGTGGGTTAACTTATAAAGGAAGCAGCTGGAGCTGAGAGTTCAATGAGATGACCTTCAGATCTGTTTCTGCTCTCCAGTCATTGGCCATAACTTTAGATGGCTCATATGCTATGTGGTATGATTTTTTAATATATACTATGGAAAGAACTCTTTTATTTTCACTGCTTGAAGAAGCTCACAGATGTGCTGCTTTTATGTTCAGAATACTATATTTGGATGACACCTTTCAGGGCATTCCCCTCTGCTGGGCTGTTATTTCAGGGAGTGCAGCCTGACTCACCTCATACATTTGTGGTGGTGATTTTCTTCTATGTCTCTTTTAAAAAAATGTTTAACTTGGGTGGCAGTGGTAACGATGTCTACAGTAGCAGAGTTATGACCATGTTTAATCAGATGTAAGTCCCATTGAATCCAATGGAGCTTACTGTCAGGTAAGTGGGGCTAGGATTGCAGCTTGTCTTGCTAGCTTAACCACACATAAGTCATTTTTGTATTGTAACAATTTATTTCAAAAATGTAGATTTTATACAGAAAATGGATGTGTCTATGTAGCTGCTGAAACATAACACTTAATTAAATTGATGTTTCAGGTACTTGTAATAAACATAATTTTGTGCCTGACAGTTTTAAATCCTTGTGTCAATGTATCCCTGCCATGTGTAAACAACAATAATGAGATATATGTGCCATTCTGCTTTTACCCCTTAATTCAAGTGGGATTTGTCTGCGGGTGGGGCAAAGACACTTTTAAAACAACCATTTAGGCAGTGGGTGGTCAAGAATGAGCAGTCACATACTCTTGGTTTTCCCCACTTTAAAAAAGAGACTGCTGACATGCTGACCAATGAAAAATGATAAAAATGTGGGAACAAAAGTGGATTGGGTAAGGTTAAGGTAGGATTGCCTGGGCACCGGGGGGGGGGCAGGGTTTGATGATGTAGAGGTTTGTGGACTTAGCAAAGGTAATTAAGGTATAGTGGGGAAACCTACTTTTAAGGCAAGAACATCATTTTATATCTGAAAGGTCTATGTTGGTCAGCTATACTTAAAGGTGATTATCTTTCTGAAATAGTCCTTTGAATAGGATACACACCTGTACACAGTAGTTCTGCACACTGCTTCCTGGTCTGATAGGACGTGGGATGAGAGTCTATTGTTCTGCTTTAAAAAAATAAATAAATGCCTGAATGATACCCAGATTGGTCAGAAGAGAATTTACATCTCTGGGTCAAATACACATTTAGTGATCTTTTGCAGCTCAATGGTTTCATTAGTACCATTCTTACAACTCCATCCTAGTGATTCCTGTCATGCCTGCCCAGCTTGAAGGCAAGTCAGAAAAGGTAAGATCACTGAGAGATAATTACTGATAATCCAATTATTTTGTTGTGGCAGCAGAGTAGTGAAACAAAGTGTAGGCTTCACCAACAGCATCATGATAGCACCAAGTACCCACTGAATGGGTGTGCCTGAAGAGAGTCTGGGAGAACAGCACGAGTCTTCAGTTGAAAATTGAAACAGAGAAAAAGTCCCCCATGCACACACTGTATCTCCTCCAAAATAAAACTCAGAGAGAAACAGTGTGTGTGTGTGTGTGTGTGTGTGTGTGAGAGAGAGAGAGAGAGCTGACACCAGTGGCTGGGGAATCTGTAGTGCTTGCATGTTCACTAGAAGGAAATCCACATGGCTATTGTGAAGTCATATTCCAAAGAAAGATTAAGACATTCCAAAAAATCAAGGGTGGTATCTTCTAAGATATTATGAATGTAATGGAAAGTAATGAGACACTTATATTTAGCACTGATCATTCATATTTTCATAAACTGCTATAGCTCATTGTTACTGTGAATTGAGATTTTTAATCTCTATAGTTGATCTCTCAAGAACACAAAGAATTTGGTCAAAGAAACTCCCTACATTCACAGGGGCACTGACAACCAACAGTTCCCCATCACATTTCCCAAGGTAAGTATTTTTGGCCTTTGGGGATTCAAGGAAATTACTGGAATGATTAGTGGGAGGGGAGCAGGGAGATTTCTTTCTTGATCTAGGGAGTTACTGGAATGGGTTATGTGGCGGAAGGAGCATAAACTGATGTCCTGTGAATTTGAGGGATCTGTTTTTGAATGGAAACAGGCAGCATAACTTGATAATGTTCTTCCTGCCTGAAAGTTTGAAAGTGTGTGTGGCTGTGTCCCATTTACTCTGCATCAAGTGTCCCACCGCCAGCTTCATGTCTATCCTTCATCTAGCCAGTTATTTCTTTTGAAACCCTGAACTTTGATGTGTTTTATCCCAAGTCAGCTTTGATCTGAATCAAGAAGAAAAAATTAGGTGCATTTTAAGCCAAGAGTAGGAAACTAGCTTACTGTACAAAGGTAAAACTTACATTCACTGCTCTGCTCACCCCCCACCCCACCCTCATCCACCATTGGTACGTAGCCACAAAAAAAGTTACTGAGAAAGGAATGTGGTCATTGGAAAGGGTTATTTAGCCCTACCTAATTGGATTGCCAATCTGGTTGCATTTGACTACAGTGGTATCTCGGGTTACATACGCTTCAGGTTACAGACTCCGCTAACCCAGAAATAGTACCTTGGGTTAAGAACTTTACTTCAGGATGAGAACAGAAATTGGGCAGCGGCAGCGCAGCAGCAGCAGGTGGCCCCATTAGCTAAAGTGGTACCACAGGTTAAGAACAGTTTCAGGTTAAGAACGGACCTCCAGAATGAATTTAGTTCTTAACCTGAGGTACCACTGTGTTGCTGGTTTGATGGACTGAGGAAAGGTCAACAACTTGGTGGTAAAGTAATTCCAATGTAAAGAGAGGCAGTACGCATGAACATTTTGCATTTGAGGCTAACGGGGCACTTTTGTTTCACTTTGGGTTACAACTTGTTTTTGGAGTCTGTGTGCTGTAGTTTGATTAAAGGATTTTTGAATGCCTTTACGTGTCCTTAGTTAAGCCATTCTCCATTCAGCTCTGAGGTGGTGGTGGTGAGGAACGATGGTGCAAAGTCTTTAGAATTTCAAAATGGTCTCATGTATCAAATTGGGTTTTGTAGGAACTTTGCCATTGATGCCGTTTCAAGACATGCCAAACTCTCCTTGGTGATGAGATTATACTGTTTTGCAATCCTTTCGTTGACAATTTTGTAGTTCAAAGGTTTGTTAGACTCTTGGCACTTAAAATGCCAGAAGCAGTGTATTCTTGTCAAATTCTCTTGCCCTGAATGACCTTTTTCACTTTAGCCAAGGCCATTGAATATGCTCTTCCCCCTTTCTTCTTCAGTGGGAGCTGAGGTCAACTTCCCCAGCTTAAATCCTAGCTTTGTTAGAAAAATACTGGGTGTGTGGACTGTGGCCCATCCATTGGAAGGAAGATGGATTTCCTTCCAGGTAAACATAGCTTAAGATACAGCAGCATGGCTTCTATCCTAAGTATAAACGTTCAAAGATTGTTTAGGCAAACCTATTCCGAAATGAATTTTTATTATGTATTTTTCTTTTTTTAAAAACCAACAACTTGATTTTACCTATATTATAATAAATGTATTAGTCATACTGATTTTAATGTTGGTTTCTAATTCCTATTTTTAATGAATGTCTTAGACTATTTTATATAATCCAATTTTAGCTCTGTTTTCTTCATTAAGTGGATTGTAAATCTTTCTAATCAAATAAAAAAACGGAATAGAAAATATCAGCACTAAATCTACAAGGATTCTTAAATTTACCAGTCTATTCATAGGTGACAAAGGTGACAAATAGTAGGTGTGAAGGTTGAAGTTCAGGGGTAAGGCCAATCATTATTCAGAGTGTTTACCATAGAGGAAAAGGCCAGCATTGGTTACACCCACCCACCCACACCTACACACACACCCAAAAAATTGGTTTTATATGTAGTGTGTGTGTTGTGTTGTGTTGTGTGTGTGTAGATGTAGTATCTTGTGTGTAAGATTTCGCCTTCTAAGCCCACATGGAAATGGGATGGGACAGGTTTAGTCCCACCCTCCTGCATAATTCTGTTGGGTGGCTCCCAACAGAATATTAAAAACATGATAAAATATCAAACATTAAAACTTCCCTAAACAGGGCTGCCTACAGTGTGGTTTGGTGGTTAAGAGCGATAGACTCGTAATCTGGGGAACCAGGTTCATGTCTCCGCTCCTCCACATGCAGCTGCTGGGTGACCTTGGGCTAGTCACACTTCTTTGAAGTCTCTCAGCCCCACTCACCTCACAGAGTGTTTGTTGTGGGGGAGGAAGGGAAAGGAGAATGTTAGTCGCTTTGAGACTCCTTTGGGTAGTGATAAAGTGGGATATCAAATCCAAACTCCTCTTCTTCTAAAAGTCAGATACGGTAGTTGTTTATTTCCTTGACATCTGATTGGAGGGTGTTGCACAGGGCGGGCGCCACTACCAAGAAGGCCCTCTGCCTGGTTCCCTGTAGCTTCACTTCTCGCAGTGAGACAGATGAGGACAGGTCCATTCATCCCTATTGGAGAGCCCTACTTGCAATGTCTCGTGAGTAAGGGTGGAGAGATGACTGGGATATGATGGCTAATCATTCCTCTGCGTTTCCATAGCAGAATGTGTCTGGCTGTGAATAAACTGCATGCTGCTTTTGCCCCCACAAACAACAATGTTAGAAACTCCTGAATTCCTACAAAGCCTTGCAATTAATTTTCCAGTCACCGTGAAGATTGGATGCATTGTAGCAGTGTTTTGGAGTGTTGCTATAACCTATTGGAAAGGTTGTGCCTGCTCTAGCAATTAATATGGATGGGTAAAGAGAGAAAATGATTGATATTACTAGATTAGTCTACGATTGTCCTGGCAAGAGAAAGTAAAGCCGAAAGTTTATTCCATTCAGTGTTGGATCAGTGCCCTCTACTGTTTATTTCTTATATTTAGTCCGCTTCGCAAAAGCTCTGTGCTTGGAATTTCTTGTGCAGGCTGACAGAGTTCATATTTGTAGTCAGACCCAATACACTTCAAGAGGGTGTTTTTTGTTTTTTTGGAAGCAACATACTTTCAGGACATTATCAGAAAGGAAGCAATAATCAGTCCTTCCTGAAGGTATTTAGAAATTAGAGTTAAATCAATTTTATTCATAAAAAGGAGGACTGGGTGAATATGTCAGTTTCAGTTTCCCTCAATTTCTCATTTTTCCAAACTTAAATTCATTTGTGATTTTCTTTAAAAAGTCATCATGAAAATTCATCAGTGAATTTCCCCTAATATGGACAATTTGATTGCAATTTTGCCTAATGGATTCTGGCAAGGCATTTTGTAGACCACAAGCTTAACATGAGTCAACCCTGGGATACAGCAGCAAAAAAGCTAATGCTATTGTAGGCTGCAACAACCGAAATCTAGTGTCCAGAGCAAGGGAAGTAACAGTGCTGCTCTATTTTGCCTTGGTCAGACCATTCCTAGAGTACTGTATCCAACTCTGGGCGCCACAATTTAAGAAGGATGTTGACAAGCTGGAATGTGTGCAAAGATCAAGATGATCAAGGGTGTAGTAACTAAGCAAGTATGAGGAATGGTTGAGGGAGCTGGGTATGTTTATCCTGGCAAAGAGGTGACTGCACTGGCGGAGGAAGAGGAGTGTGGGGGGAGCGTACCGCCCCCGGCAGCAAGATCCCAGTGGGGTGCCATTGCGTCTGCCCCCCCGCCTGTGTTGGGCTCCACACCCTCGCAGGTGGCGCACCACCCCCTCAGGATGCGCATCACAACCCCAGGATATGTGACAGCCCTGCCCCCGCTTGCTCTCCGCGGGAGGAGATATGATAGCCATCTTCAACTATTTAAAGAGCTGTCACATGGAGGAGAGAGCAAGCTTGTTTTCTCCTGCTCTAAAGGGTAGGACCCAAGCTTTCAAATTACAAGAAAGGAGATTCTTACTAAACATTAGGAGGAACTTTCTGACAGTAAGAGCTGTTTGACAGACTCCCACGAGAGGTGGTGGACTCTCCTTCCTTGGAGGTTTTTAAGCAGAGGTTGGATGGCCATCTCTCTTGTATGATCTAGTTGAGATTTCTGCATTGCAGGGGGCTGGACTCAATGAACTTTGGGGTCCTTTTCAACTCTAGAGTTCTAGGATGCTATGTTCTTAAGCTGTCCACAGCGTCCTGACCCAACAGAAAAGAAAAGAAAAATCCAGGAGAGCTTAATGTCCAGGAGAAGCTCACTTTTCAGGAGCTACTGGTCATGCCTTACTTTGAGCCTACAATCCTAAACTTTCCTATTAGGAAGTAAGACTTCAATCCCAACCATGTCTACTTAGAAGTAAGTGTGTCAGGGCCTACGCCCATCTAAGTGGGGCTAATATTGCAGCCTAAATTACATTCAATTAGAGCAGGACTTACTTCCAAGTTAACATTGTTAAGTTTAGACCATATCTCCCTGCAAGACTATCCACTCATACTGTACAAGAATAAACTTCACTTCTGAAGATGTCCTTCACTTTTTTTTCTCAGGTTAACAGTGCAAGTGCTGACTCAGTTCCACTGAAAGCATATATATTTTTTCCTCCTGTCACTTCTGGGAGGTAATATTTAAGCACCAGTTTTCAGCTGTCAGTGTATGTCTTTGCAGAAAGATACAGATCAGTTTGCTGCTGAAGGGTAGACCGTTCTTTTTTAACACTGGCCTATCTGTTGTGGTAAATGGGCATCTGCATGAGAAGAAAAATGGTCATTGAGGTCTAAACCATTGGGCCATAAATTCACTGCTTTTTAGTTAATATTTGCTCATTGGTTATTGTTGTTATTGTGTTATATGCAATAATATACAGTTTTCTTTCTCTTCAGTATTTCTTGCCCTCTGTCTTCAGTAGTTTCCTGTTATGCTATTCTGCTAATAATCAGTGCAAAGGGCTGAAGGACACAATATCTCATATTCTGCTTGAGACCTACACCTTTCTGTTTCACTATTTGGATGCCGCTCAAATGGTTCTACTCGTTTTTGTTTGCTTGAACACCAAGGGTGATAAATGGGATGCTGTCTTGAGTCCATGGCAATCAATAGTTGGTTTGTGTGTTTGTGGACATTCTGCATAGTACTTGTCCCTTAAAGATAACTCATACCCTGACCTTTCTGCAACACCTGGAAGCACCTCCAACTCTATTGCTAACTCTCAATGATAATCAGCTAGAAATCTCTCCCACCCTAAGGGTGCACTCATAAAATAATGTGGAGTTCCCCTACCCACTGTGGATATGTATAATCAGGCATGGAAGCCAGCCTTAGAACCATCACATGTGATTTTATTTCTTTCTTTTTTTGTCTTTTTAGCATTCTCAGACTGTTTACTCCACCTGTCTCACTGGTAACTTAGAAACTCCTTTCACAATGTCTAATACTGGGGTCACAAATGAGAGTTGCAAACGCTGTTCCATGTGCTTCTCAATTATTCGTGATATCCATTGTGCTGTCTGCAAGCACCATGCATGGATTTATTTGCAGCCTCCTGGTTGTGTGCAGTTCCTGCTGCTGCTATTCTGCTTTCAGTGTGCTGTTAGCTGTAGTACTTGAATTGAGAGGTGCCAGGCAAAGGACATCCCAGGGAAGGAATGTGTGGCCATAGCTCAGTAGTAGAGTTTATGCCTTACATGCAGAAGATCTCAGGTCCCAGGTTCAATCCCTGGCATCTTCAGGTATCCAGGAGAGATGCTGCCAGTCAGTGAAAGCAATACTGAGGTAGATTGACCAATGTGTCTGATGCAATATTAGGCACTTTCTCATGTCCCTATGAATGGGTGACAGGACTAGTTGAGCTTGGCAAGTAGGAGCAAGAATGTCATCCATGAGAATAACATTGAGAAGAGGGTGTTTGAATGGGTGAGAGTAGTGGGCTAGACAGAGCAATCTTGTACAGTGGGACTTGCTCCCATGCAGGCAGGCATAGTATTGCAACCATAGGAAGGAAGGCAGTAATAGTTGTGTGAGTGAGAGAACAAGGAAGGGAGGCAATGGTGGATGGACTGCCTCTAACCTATTCAGTTTGTCTGATGAGCAATGGGTATTTTGTTCTGCTAACTGGGGTCAAATATTCTGTTTGACATTTTGGGCTGAATGCCAGCCTCTGCCTTGCACTCAATTTCTTAGGCAAGTTTGTGATTAGCCATGACAGCCCATGATAATTGCCAAATGTGCCCACAGACCCAGAAGTGTTGGTGGCCCCTGGTTCAAAAACCAAAAAAGACAAGCTTGATTATGGATGTCCTATTTTGTTTTGTATTACGGGACTCCCCACCATGCCAGTTAACTTCTGGGTGTACAGCTAACAGCACTCTGACATGCTGAAGTCTATCACTCCAAATAGGGAATCCTCAAAATAATGCGTGGCTGCTGCATTTTTCCATTCTCTGCCTCAAGCACCATTCCAAAAATTAAATGGAGCGTCTCATCGGGAGAGCCTTGCCCAAGCAGAATTCACCTTCAAAGGCAAATCCCAACAGATCAAAGTCATCGTGATGCACAGGCAAAAGCTTGAAGGGAGATTTTATGTCGCACTTGGCCAAAAGAGCTCTGGGGTCCTTTTGCACCATGGTCAAAAGATGCATGCTCAACTGAGCATAATTCTGGAGCATAATTAACAGATGCTCCCTTCAGATAAGACAGATGAGATGTGAGTCTGTTCTTACCCAGTGCATTCTTGGGCACCAGTCCCAAAGTATGGCATTGGCAAAGCCTGATGCAGCCCTTCATTTACTGTCATCCAGAATGTCTCCTTTCACACAACATTCTTCATCCTGAGTCCCTGACTTCAAATTCAGAGCCATGCTGCGAACTCTTGCTGCTACCTATGCATTCTTAAAGCCAAAGCCAAAAACACCCATTAAATCCTCTGCATTACCTCTATGTTGAGGTGCTCAGTGCAACCATCTTCTTCAGTTGGCACTTTCCTCTTCCTTGCAAGCCACATCTGCTTCTGCTTCTTCTGTGCTTTCCCCAGTTTTGACAGGGCTCATTCTTGCTCTTGGTTTGTTTGTTTATTGCCTTTCCATTTCCAAGGAAACAACAACGACAATAACGAATGCTAATTTCACTAGGGGTTTGGCATAAATTTACCTGGTTCCTACTGTTCTCTGGAAGTCTTGGGTGACCTTGGGCTAAGCCATGGGTTTTCAGCCACTTCAGGCTAAAGCCACTGAAGTTTCTTGTCTGTACAAAGTTTCATTCCAATGCTATTTTCCCCCCACTTTCCCTCCCTCCAGTCTCCTTAAGAACATGGGAAGCTGCCTTATACTGAGTCAGACCAATGGCCTATCTAGGTCACTGCTGTCTGCCCTGACTGACATTTGCAGCCCTACGTGGAGATAGTGGGGATTGAACTTGGGATATTCTGCATGCAAAGCAGATACTCTGCCACCGAGCTATGATTATTCCTTCAGCCCTCAGGTAACTTCTACACAGGGTGGTGTGGGGCTCATATTACTTGCTACATTTCCCCCACCCGTGTCAATCCTAGCAAAGGTGATGGAGGAGACAATTATACACATGGCATTCAGAACAGCCTTCTATTTCTGAACAGCTCTGAAATTTAAACTTTTATAACTTTGGACTCAGCCAATAAAGGTGCTGAACTACATATAATGCTGAGAGAGTGAGCAGATTGTGAGGTGTGAGCCAGCTCATTTAGAGCATGAATTTTGCTTTTCTGCAGGAATATGCGAGGTGAGCCTCAGGCAGGACTGACAGTAATCAGTCTCTGCACCAAAATTACTGAGGCGCTGAGAGAATGAGAAAAAGAAGAGGAGGGCACAGGAGCCAAAGCATGAATCCAGAACTACGTTCTTTTTTAAAAAACAAAAAAACAAAACAAAACACAAAATCCCTGGACAGCCCAGCATGCCAAATAACTCTCATCCTGAAAGAGAAAGAAAAGTAAAGTCCATGAAGAGCTGCAGGAAAGGCCGCCAGAGTTCACCTGGCAGATGTTTCTTCAAGTCATTTGAATCACAAGAGAAATCCTTGGAGTGAGCAGGTAATCAAAGAGTAACTGGACACACAAATGCCACAATGTAACATATTGTCAATTGACTTAACAAACATGGGATTCAACAAGGGTCTCGAGAGATGGTGGTGTGACAGATTGTCTTTAAACCGTTGAACTAGGGTTTTTTGCTTTCACCCTGGGAAGGAAGTGGAAGAGGCACGATTTATTTTCAAGTGAGAGGGAAAGGGTGTTCAGTGAATTACTGAAGATGGGTGGACACCATTTTTTTCTTGCTCCCATCATGCACACCACACTCTTTCCATAGGCTAGACACTCCCAACTAGCCAGGAAAGATCTTCACAGACCTACCGGTAATTGCATTCCCTTCTGAAAACAGAAGGGAGAGCTGTAGCTCAGTTGTAGAGCATCTACAATTCCTGGCATCTCCAGGTGGGCTGAAAGTTTTCCCTGTCAGAAACCCTGGAGCATCACTGGCTATCATCATCATCATTCTTTATTCGACCATCAGTCAGAAAAAATACCGGCTATCAGAGTGGACAATACAGAGATCACTGGACCAATGAGTTGATAGAAGGCGGTTTCCTACATTCTCAACATAATCAGTCTGCTTGAGAATACCTCTGTGCACCTTCCTGTTTCCCTAGAGTGCAATCATAGAACCATAGAATCTTAGAGTTGCAAAGGGCCCTAGGGGTGATCTAGTTCAACTGCCAGCAATGCAGGAATCTCAGCTAAAGCATTCGTGACAGATGGCCATCCAACCTCTTCTTAAAAACCTCTAGGGAAGGAGAGTCCACCCCCTCTCGTGGGAGTCTGTTCCACTTCTGAACAGCTCTTACTGTCAGAAAGTTTTTCCGAATGTTCAGTCGGAATCTCGTTTCTTGCAACTTGAAGCCATTGGTCAAGTCCTACCCTCCAGGGCAAGAGAAAACAAGCATGCTCCCTCCTCCATGTGATAGCTCTTAAGATATTTGAAGATGTCTATCATATCTCCTCTCAGTCTCCACTTTTCCAGGCTAAACATACCCAGCTCCTTCAAGCACTCCTCATAAGTTTAATTTCCAGACCCCATGTCCTTGCAGTGTACTTGCAGTGTTGAGCAATGAAACTTTGAACTTCATTGAGTGGCACTGGACAACCTTAGTGCTTAGAGTGTTCCAAGTCACATCTTCCCATGTGTTAAAGCTGATTCTGAAGACGAATATCTTCTTTGCTACTTTTATGGCTTGGTTTTAATTGAGTGGCAGAAATGTTGGTATTGTATTATGTGTTCATGTCTATGAGAGCTGATCATTGTTTATGTGTGGGCTATTTTAAGGATCTGTGGTATTTAAAAAGCTTAAAATTGTATTTTTGGCATTGATATTGGTTGTTCCTTTGCACAATCTGCCACTTTGTGGGGATATTTAAAGGCAGGATACAGCTCCGTAAAATAAAAATAAATAGATAATAAAACAAAGCACAGCTTGTCTATTTACTTGGTATCTTACAATCACCATGTGTGGCAGCTCCGTATCATTATTTCCATATTGCTCATCTTGGGTGGCTTGCTTGTGGACACAAACTGAAGCAATAATAGAGGCCACATTTGAACAAAAGACACCACAAAGGGCAGCTCTAGTTCTAAACAACTTTGGCATAGGTGTGCACGTATGTTTTGCTTTCAGGCTGTTAATGTACCACAAATGTCTGACACAGATACATTTTGGAACACAAGTTAATACAGTGGTACCTCGGTTTAAGAACAGCCCTGTTTACGAACTATTCGGTTTACGAACTTTGCAAAACCAGAAGTAGTGTCCCGGTTTGCAAACTTTACCTCGGTCTAAGAACAGAATCCAAATGGTGGAAGGGCACTAGAAGCGGGATGCCTCATTAGGGAAAGCGCGCCTCGGTTTAAGAACGGTTTCGGTTTAAGAACGGACTTCCGGAACAGATTATGATTATTTGTAGGCTGGTAACATTTTATGGTCATTTTTTCAAATATTCTTCTGCAAGGGACCTTCTTTGGACCCTAGGTTGGCTTGGCTTGGCTTAGAAATTGGATTCAGTTCATGTTTAAAGGCAAGCCTACCTAATTCACACTTTCTGAAACATGTGAACTGAAACAGCTATCCTTTGAAATTCATATTTATTGAAATTTTGCGCTGCAGCTGCCCAACCATATAATGTGTGCAAAAATGCATATACTATGGTTCAGTGGACATAAACATGCATATATTATTGAAAACAACTTAAGAAAATGCATTATGTTAGTTGAAAACGCTTTGCAAAAATGTGTATATCATGCACACAGAGACAAAAGGAGAGATTTGTACTAAAATGCTAATGGGACAGACTGAAAACCCTGGAGAGCTTCTTCCAGTCGGTGTAAATACTGAGTTATGTGGACCAGTGATCTGACTCACTATAATGCAGCTTCCTATTTCTTCTGCTCTGTCTGGCAACTTCTTTCCAGGATTTTAGGCAGAAAACTTCCCTATCACTTGCTACCTGACATTTTCCTCGAACAGGCCACATGTCTCCTTTCACTAAACTGTGTCCCCCTCCCTTGAAGAACAGGGGTTGACTTGTTTGCATTTTGAAGAGCCTTGTGAACTCTGTTGACCAGCAAAACTTGACCAAGACTACAGCTAATCATGTCCTGACAAAAAACTAGTTTCCCAAGTTTCACCTGGGTCTTGTGGCCGTGCTGTACCCAAAGTTATGGAGGCTACACTTCAATATTAAGAAATAGTTTAAGAAAGTGAGCCTTGCATGGTATTTAAAACTTTGTTGGGGAGTGCGGTGAGGTGGCACTGGATATATTAAATATGCAAAGTCTGTTCTATGTCTGAGATGCATTGCATCCTCCTTATTTCTTATAAATGGCATATGGAAATTGGATTGCTATCTGGGAAAAATCTGCCAAAGAAGTCAGAACCTATAATCCTCCCTATTATAGCAATTTTAAGACAGCATCCCCTCAAGGAAGATGTGGTATGAAATTGGGAGCTATTTTTCCTTCTCACAGAGACAAGGTTGACACACACTGTAGTTATTTAAGAAATGCCAAAGCAAACAGCATTAGTCACACATCACCCCCTATGACTTTTTATAAAGTACAATGGGTGCACTTCTAAAGTCTCTAGAGAGAGCAATCACTACATTAATTTCATCATAAACGGCAACTCAGGGTGAGGTGGACAAGAGCCGGTGCAGTGAAAGAACTCAACTTCCTTTGATTGTTACTAATAAGGCTCTCCTGTTTGGACAACATGCCTGCAAAAAACCAGATATTCTGAAATCGGTTCCCTGGAAGAGCCCAAGGTGTTGAAATAATACATTTCTGCAGTAATGACTGTGTAATCCTTTAAGCCTGTTGGATTCAGGTACCATCTGGATTACACAAGTAAAGCACTAGGATACCGCTTTAGACAGTCACCACTTTCCCCAAAGAATCCTGGGTACTGTAGTTTGTTAAGGGTGCTGAGAGTTGTTAGGAGACTTCTATTCCCCTTGTAGAATTAAAAATTCCCAGAGTTCCCATTGCAGAGCTACCTCAAAGCCCAATGCACACAAAGTATGCATGTGGGATCTGAAGTTTGTTCCAGTGGCAGCTAGTCCATGGAGTGGGTCTCCATAGATCTAAGAAATGTTCCCCTTTCCCCCATAAGCCCTTGTGAGAATGATGATGATGGGAGTACAGGGCCCCTTGTGTGTAGCAGAGATCTGTCAATGTCAGTTCTTCTAAGTTCTCATTTTTCCAGTTTTCTCCACATTTCTGCATCAGTGTGAGGTTTTTGGGTTTTTTTAATTTGTTTTTGTTTTTGTTTTAAATCATCGTGAAGATTCATCAGCATTCCAGTGCAAATTTATCATAATAAGTATGCAGTTTTGCCTAATATACCCATTTTTTGCAAGCAATTTCCACGAATATAATGCGCCTCTGCACGTTATTTTCCCTCATGTAATGCATCTTAAGGCACACTTTCCTCTAATGTATGCATTTTGCATACAATATTTGGCTGGGGATCTGCATCACAAAATGTGGGAAAGTGTAAAGCATTTCTGCCAGCACTGAGCCTTAACTGCAGACCAAGCACATGCAGCCACCAACTCAAGGCCTATTGATGGATTATTGCAGATCCTACATGCCTTAAAAATAAACCTCTATATTGCCAACGCAAGCATGTGCAAAAGCCTGTAGGGTTTGTTTGCTTTCTGGGAAGTGATATTTCTCCTTATCTTGGAACCTTTTTTAGGCCACGGAGAGTCGTCTCTTGTTGCTACTCTGCTATAAAACAAGAAAAGTCAACAAGTTAACTCAGTAACCAGCTTCAACCTTTAATGTTTGCATCGAGCTTTGGGGAAGATATGTATGATCCAAATGCTATCCCTTCCTAATACACCCTGTCTCCCATTCCTGCCCTGTGCTGAAATGCATCAGAGCAATGAGAGGAGAGGGAGCCATATGCTTTAAGTCGTTCCCTTCATTAAATCTGTTATCACCCAGAATCCTTTTAAAGGAGGATGCTGCATTAAGCTCACACAACACTATATTTGGGATTGTTTAGAGAGAATCCCATTAAACACTTCTTCCTGCAGACTCGGAAAAGGAGTAGAGGCCAACCTTTTGAGAATCAGCATGACACTTAAATGAATTATTCATGCACAGCTCTGCAAGATGGGCAAATTCCCTGCCAAGACTAGCACAGCGAGGGGTGTTATAAAACTGAAATTGGTGTGTGTGGGAAGCTGATGGAGACGATTGCAAGGAGGTGATCTCAGCTGAGAAACTTTAGACCTTTAAAACCATCTTCTTTGCAAGTCAGAGCTTTCTTTTGATGCCTTGGCTGACCCCTGACTCCCTTCCCCCCCTGCTTCTTAAGCAAACAATGTGCTAATGGAAATTAGACTACGTACATTAGGGGTTACAGGCATGCCTAACAGAACAGATGTGAAGAATGAATTTCTGTTAGCTATACCTGTAATTTGGGGGGAATGTAACCACACGTAAGAATGCGAACCACCAAGCAGGAGTGAGGGCATCCGGAATCTGTGCTCTTTGGAGTGGTTTCTGCAGAGTTGAGAGGATTGACGCTGGATGTTGTGAGGTTTGAGGGGGAAAGGTTACTCATACTATATGGGATTGTTTGTGGTGTACAGAAGACAGAGAGTCTCTCCATAAGCTTAGTGATTCAGGACTTACAAATTTGTCTGTGGAGTCTGCCCTTCAGTACAAGAATATCTGGGCCTTTGTATTGGGGATTTTATGGTGGTTTGTGAAAGATATGAGGCTTTATTAAAGGTTTCAGTTGACATCATAATGTCGCCAGTAAAGGTAAAAGGACCCCTGACCATTAGGTCCAGTCGCGGATGACTCTGGGGTTGCAGCGCTCATCTCACTTTACTAGCCAAGGGAGCCGCGTTTGTCCGCAGATAGCTTCCAGGTCATGTGGCCAGCATGACTAAGCCGCTTCTGGTGAACCAGAGCGGCACCAGTAGGAGGTGGTAATAGGGCCTTTTGTTGCCCTTGTTATGCCATTCAATCCCCCAAAGGAGAAGAGTGAGGGTCAGCTCACAGATTATAGACATTCAGCTGTTTCATATGTAAGGTGACTCAGCATGTGGCCTGTTGCCACGGCAAGGAGTTTCCATGCCATCACAAAGCATTTGCTGTAATTTGTATAGAAATTGTTGACACAATAAGGGCAATCCAGTTTTAAGCCATCATATAGCTCAGCTGATACCACAGATCCAAAAGTTTCTTTATGAAACAATTTTATTGAAGGTTTGAAAGATTATTTATGGATGTTTATAACATTAAGACAGATCCATCTTTCCTTAACCTCAGTGTTGCCTTCCACATCTTTTAGAATTTGTAGACTTTTCCTGTTGTTGCCTTATATCAGTGGGATTTTGCTCTGTTTATAATGTTTATGTGGCCTTTTGCTTTTTTGTCGCATACCATTCTGGGTGCCGTTTGGGGGATCTGGATAATCAATGCTAATCACAAATATAAATAGGTGAACTCCCCATGTGCTAGTAGGATGATTGGATGCCACACATGACTGGACTGCGGTTCCACTAATAGCTGTGAGGGAAAGGGAAAAGTTCTACCTGCTGAAGTTCCACTTTGTTAATAACACATTTGGTTTTAATGTCCAAATGTTTGGCTCAGAACACATCTAGTGGATACTTGAGTATTCAACAGGATACTGAATCTCCTTGGTGGAGAGGCACCATAGCTCAGTGGAAGATGAAACACTGTCTGTGCCTGCATGTCCTCCTGAAAAGGATCAGTAGAGCTCTGAAATGCTCTTGCTGGAGAACCACTGTTGCATGATACTTCAATTTCCAAGTGGTGCGAGATTCCAGGGGAGCCAGGTGTTTACCTAGGGTTCATGCTTCCTTTGGAATGAGGTACAACAGGGACTGTAGTGTCTTTATGATATATGGTTTATTTACACAAATATACAACCTGAGCATATAATGAAGGGGTTCAGAACATGAACACCCCAAGAGGGTCTTTCTTCTTCCATAGCCACAGCCTTGGATTCCAACAGAAATCAGGCATGGCTCTGAAGGGTCTTACCATACAGCCACCCCCCCCCCAAAAAAAACCCTGATAAGAATACTGTACTAGGTTAATCCGTGGGCTGGCTCTGTATATGACAGGTTTGTGTGTACCTTTGGGATGACTCACACCCTGGCCAGCACCTTTTTAATCTCCTGTCCTCGGGCAGATATAGAAGCATGATAAGCCACATCCAACAGGTTAAAAAACAGTGTTTTGATTCCACAGAATGGGAAGTGATGGAGACAGGATGTTTGTGTTACTGTGTTCCGTGAAGTGGGACTATTGTTCTTTGTTCTCTCTCTTTGCTATCTGATGCTAGAGAGAGAGGCAGCCATGTTGCAGTGCTCCGTATGTGTTTATATGTAAATAAAGTAGATTAGCAAAAATGCTGAGTTGCTGAGATCTGTTACGCAACTGCGCAAACTCGGCGGATCCGTAAGCATTCTAATGCTTTTTGGCATTAGTCGCTGTGATGATGAGGCTGCAGAAAGCTTTTGAAGCTCCCAAACGATCGCCCAGGAGGGAGGGAACATGCCAGTCGGGCATGTGTCTCTGCCAGGGTTCTACTCAGCCCTCTTTGCCAGGTCAAACCCCATCTCTGCTATCCAGGAAAGAAAGAACAATGCAAATTGACAGCTGTATGGATTAAAGTAGGCATGTCCAGAGTCTGTTTCGGGGGTCAGTTTAATCCACCCCCTGGGGTAAAATCCTAAAAAAGCTCAACAACTTCAACCCTAAAAAAAGCTCAACATCATTGGTGGTTGGCCCTTTGGTCGGGCCTCATGGTCCTTTACTTCATCAAATCTGGCCCTCTTTGAAAAAAGTTTGGACACCATTGGATTAAGGCTGTGGGAATACACTCCGTGGGTTCCTTTGAACCCGTGATTATTTGCTTTAAGTTAATGTTAATGTTATGCACTATTTTATGTATTCTTCCGTTTAGAAGCGAAAGCGAAAGCAGGGCTCAGTAGGCGTCTCGCCACTGAGATCCCTCCGCCTAGACTTTTTGGTTCCAGAGGTTTGAATTTGTGAATGATCAGTTATTCTGCTTCCCGCCTTTTTTTGGGGTAGTAACAGCGTTCCTATTGGTAAATTTATTGATCATGACGTTGCACTTGGTTGTCAATAAAAGGCTGCGGCTCCCCGTATTAGGCGGACAGTCAGAGTTAGGGTTCAGATGATTTAGATGTAGATAGTTGGGGTTTCGGGGAACGGGTTGGTTGGGTTGGAAGCGCGTGCAGGAGGTAGAGAGGTTAGCTTGTGGAAGAATTGGCGGTTTAGGCTTAGATAGCTTTAGTCTTAGGTAGCCTAGAACCTGCGGAAGAATTTTTGCGGTTCAGGGTCGGCTAGCCTAGGGAATGTTAGAATAGTTTAGGCATAGAAAAAGGAAATAGTCTATGCGGGTCAGCCAAAGCCATCTAAAAGAAACAGTGATTGTCTGTCTTTATTTCGTCTCGATTTTATTTTTCGTAGTCTATGAGCGCTTTTTCCTGGCCGTAGTTTTGGCCACCTTTTATTTGGGTACTTTAACTAAGGGAACAACTTGGGAGGTAGCAAGTGCTCGCAGGCACTTTTACGAGGCACTCTTTTTCTTCGAACGACTCACGCACCTTCAGATTAAGCCTGGCGGACAATGGCCGGTGTGAGTTTAAGCTCCGGAATTATTGGCCGTCCCGTTCGCAGGCTTGGCCGGTGCCCGTGCGGGAACGCATGTGAGGCGCTGGCCGCAGATCCCCGGCAACTGGAATCCCGTGTGCAGTTGACCTAATCCTGCATGCGGGAGGCTCCAGCAAAGAATCCCCACAAAGGCCTTTGAGCTCTACCCATATTTGTGGGGATTTGATGCTTTGAAGCAGTATTCCATAAATGAATAAAGCTGATGTCATTGGTGGGCCACCCCACTGAGCATGCAGACTAAGACTGAAGCAAAGATGTATTTTTATTTTTTAAAAAGCAAGGACCTGAGTGAGTAGTCAATAAGAATAAATAAACGCAAACCTGAAATTACGTTATCTGGTCATACACTACAGCTTCCCATTCCTGACCTCACTCAGTGCTGAGGGAGGAGGGAACTCACATAACAGACAATATGAATAATGCAAAAGGTTTAAGGATGAAAATAACGATTAACACAAAACCCCTGAAAATTGTACGGTGGCATTAAAAAAGAAAAGAAAAGCCAGAAAACAATTGGGTATACCAGTGACGATTGCTGGGGATTCTTTAATAATTGATTCTACAATTAATTGAAAACGATTTAAATTTTGCCTAAAGCAGCCATTCCCCTGCACTATTTCATCGTTTCCTCTCCACGGTTGCCGTTGTCATTGTTTTGAATGCACTGACACTTTGGAAACATTGCCAAAACAGCAGGAAAGTAATGAAAAATATATATAGTGCTGAGATCTTCTAGGCTTTTCAAATAGCTCTTTTAAAAGATCTTGCAAATCATCTCAAGAGAATATTTCCAACTGGCTCGCTTATGCACGCTACGTTAAACTCTGCAGCAACCTGCTGTGTCGCAACAGTCATGACCCCAAACCCTTGAACAGTTTGATTGGACATGGGTTCAGTGCCAGTTCTTAAGAAATCTGAACAGAGAAACAGATTTTCTTCAAAAAAGAAAGAAAGAAAGAAAGAAAGAAAAAAGAAATCCCAGCAGGATTATCATCCTTCTGCAGTTTCGGAGTGGAACATAATGTGATAATTTAATTGTATACTTAAATGCAATTGGAGTATCACATATGTTGATCTCAGAACCAATATGCCCATGACATTCAATCTAATCTGACAAAAGCAACTAATTGATACAAGAAAGAACAGATTTCCTAGCTTAGATGTAAAAGTGGCTACTAAGCCAGTCAGAGGTTTGGCATGCCCTCAAGTTCATTCCATCTTGCTCAAAAGGATTCCCCATTCCCATTAGGATTCTTTCACTGGAACCAGTTTCTTGGCATAGCCGAGACTCCCTGAATCTAGGGAAGCCTTGCCATGATGCAGGATGAGGTAGGGACGAATGAGGTGTCTTTTAAAGGCCAGACTCTGTGCTGCATGATTTGCACTGCACCTCTTAAGCAAGCCTGCTGCCCACAGATAGAATGACAGATGCTGCCCTGGTGCCAGTGTTGGAATATGATTCATCTGTCAGTCCAGTCGGCTCCACCTCACACAATTGTAATTGTTGTAGTGTGAACACCCAACTAGAGCTTGGTTGGCACTATTTTGTTGCTGTGCTGGTGTTGGAGGTAAATGTGTCTTGAATGTTTTCCCATTCTCCTTTAAATTCCTTCCAATTCTGCATGAGATATAGGCCTCTTGATCAAATTTTTCTGTTTCTTGGGGGATATAAAACATGGCGTCATGCATATATATGTTTCATTTATAGACTTACATGCAGATTAGAAGCAGAACTGGATTTCGCATTGCCTTTCCCTTGTTACATTTAGTATGTTCTTCTTCTTCTTTGGTGATGACGTGTAGCTGAGTAAGATCATCTTCGATGAACATGGTCTTAACGCTGTGTCCATGACTGTGGAGGCCAATTCTTTATCCACACATCCTTCCACAGTGGAGACGTAGGTTTCTGGGTGGGAGTAGATCTTGGTGAGGATTTGCCAAACAGGCCTTCCTCTCAGCTTGTTTCTCCCTTTCGTCCTGAGTTCGTGTTTTTTCAAAGTCCACAATGCCTTTGGTAGATGCCATTCTCCAACTGGAGTGCTCACAGCCCAGTGTTTCCCAGTTGTCGGTGTTTATACTACTTTTTGTTATTTGCCTTGAGAGCATCTTTAAACCTCTTTTGTTGTCCACTGGCATTACACTTTCCATTCTTAAATTGGGAATAGAGGAGTTGCTTTGGAAGATGGTAATCAGGCAGGCATCCGAACCGCATGACCAGTCCAACAAAGTTGATGTTAAAGAATCATTGCTTCTACACTGGTGATATTTGCTTCTTCCAGTACACTGGCTTTAATTCGCCTGTCTTCCCAAGAGATGTGTACAATTTTTCAGAGACACCGTTTATGGAATCTTTTGAGGAGTTGGACATGGCATTTATAAGTGGTCCATGTTTCACAAGCATACAGTAAAGTTGGTAGTACAATAGCTTTGTAAACAAGGATTTCGGTTTCCCTACGACTGTCCTACTCCTCAAACACTTTGTGCTTCAAGCGGGTGTGCATTTCCAATATTAGTTCCTTTTGCAATAAATAAATAAATAAATAATCATTAGAGGTTTTCTGAGAGGGAATTTCACCAGCTTTCTACACTTCTTAGTGAGTGCTGATCTTATGCTACTTGGGGTACTTGTTAGGACCATTCATATGCTGATGAAGAATCACCATCGAAACACCATCGAAACATCCGGAAAAACTGTACTAGGTTTTTGGATCATCCATCATCGCATGGGTACAGGACTGTGATTGCTGAAAGGCTTGTTTGCCTCTTTCAATACCGATGGACTATATTGTATAATTTTGTTTGTGCATCAGTGATGGACTTTTATTTTCTGTGATTCTATTACATAGAAAGCCTTGTTTGGCCTCAGCGATATTGATTGACTACCTTCTCTAATTGCGTTCATGCAATATTGATTTATTTGTTATTTGTATCTCCATCATATGTTCTCTGTTTAAGAATTGTGAAATAATACAGGTTATACATATTTTGTTAGAACATTATTAGCCACGGGTTGCCTGTTATTGCTTAAAGTTTGTCTGTTTTTGCAACACAGGACATTTCCTTTGTTACTTAGCATTGCACCATGGTCAGATACTCCAAGCAAAAATGATTATTACAATTTATTACCCACCCTTCACCCCAAGGTTCCAAGGTGGGTTACAACAACTAACACATTATGGTTGCATGGCCTTCCAAGTCACATATCTATGCAACCAAGTTAGATTCTGAATGACCTGCAAACTGGAGTGAAATCTACCCGTTCATAATCTATGTAATGATGTCTTTGTTGAAAGATTTGGTAATGTTATTTCTAGAGATGTTGTTACATATACTAGGCCATGAATTTTAAAGGTACATCTATTTTTATATTTCAGCTGTTTACTTGAACTTCACTAAAATTCATGCAGTAGGTGCTGTAAAGTAATCAGTATATCTATCTGAGAGGGAGGGAGAGTTTCCTCCAAATAACAAACATAAAAAAAATCCCTAGCATCTCTGGCAAACAGAACAAAAAGAAACTTGGGAAACATATGCTTTAAAATTGACTTAATATACTGTAACAGATAAAACTTTTATGTCTGCAGAGGATGGTTGCTAACCTGAAATACTGCAATATAACATTATACCTAGGCTGCGCTAGACACCTCTACAACTTCTCAAAGATATGTGAGGGCCTTGTGGCATTTGCCAGACAACATGTCAAACAGAAATAGGAGATTATATATGCATGCTTACTGCTTTCTCTTGGACTGAACGTGTTTCAGGACCCTGCATGAGATTTCAGAAAGCTTTAATCCTATAAACCATCAGAAATGTCTACACATAGAAAATTTCTTATTTAGCTTAATAAGTTTTAATTGATTGACTCTCTTGCTTTTTGCTTGACTAATTAACCAATTAAAAATGAGCATGCCAGTATCACAGTGCAGAAGATATTTGAGGCTAGTTAATGATGATAACAGTTTCTCTGAACAAATACCAGAGACAAATCATTCATTGTTTGAAGACTCATTTTAAGTGCAGCTGAATGAAAAGATTATGTTGTTTTCAACTGTGCCATCATTATTCCAATTCAAGTTACATTTTAGATCTTACATTAGTAAACTAATCAATTAGTTATACCGGGGGAATTAAAAATGCTTTCTTTTCTACTTAACACTATAATATATTTTGAGAAAGCTGGGTATTGCTAAGAGCTTTTTCACCATTCAAACGTTTTTAAATGAATTCCTCTGTAGTTCTGATCCAATACAGTAGCAAAGTATCAATTACAGAGTTGGAGGAGGCCCTGTAGATATCTGGACTATGTCCTGATCGATGCAGAAATCAATGCTACGCACTTCCAAATGCATGTAATAAAATAAAATAAAATGTAAATATAAAGAAATAATAAACTGGGACAAATGTCAACGTCACATAGAGAAAAAAATGTAGATATTTGGACTTTAGTATTTAAATTTTCATTTTTAAAAATCTGTTTGCCACATTACACGGGACTCAAGACTTTTGATTAGTGTTATCAACAAGCTCAAATGACTGCTGGCATTTATAGGTTCAAAAAGAAAAGTGGCTATTGCTTTGCAGTCACAGTATGTTGTAGTCCCACTTGCAATTTTCCTACTCCTACAGTCAGTATAACCTAATCAGTCTACTGAACATCGGGCTTCCACCTTGCCCTCTACCAGGAACATTGTGTTCTTTCTCCCTCACTGTTTTCATTGAGATGCAGGCAAAGTGGTCCTGGGCCAGTCTCAGAAATAACTTTAAGGGGAAAGGTTTAAACACACACACACACACACACACACACACACACACACACACAAACTGAATAAAGCTGATCTCCCCACCTTTTGGATTTTTTTGGGATAATTCTTGCCCTCCCTCCTGCATCCATCCATCAACATTCCTGGCTTCTCAACCCTCACTCCATCCACTTGAACCATCCCACTCACCAAGCAAATTCTTCCTGTGGAACACCCTCCCATCAGATGTCAAGGAAATAAACAACTATCTGCCTTTTAAAAGACATCTGAAGGCAACCCTGTTTAGGGAAGTTTTTAATGTCTGAAGTTTTATTCTATTTTTAATATTTTGTTGGAAGCCGCCCAGAGTGGCTCAGGAAACCCAGCCAGATGGTTTGGGTATTGTTGTTGTTTAGTTGTTTAGTCATGTCCGACTCTTCGTGACCCCATGGACCAGAGCACACCAGGCACTCCTGTCTTCCACTGCCTCCCACAGTTTGGTCAGACTCATGTTGGTAGCTCCGAGAATGCTGTCCAACCATCTCGTCCTCTGCCGTCCCCTTCTCCTTGTGCCCTCAATCTTTCTCAACATAAGGGTCTTTTCCAAGGAGTCTTCTGTTCTCATGAGGTGGCCAAAGTATTGGAGCCTCAGCTTCAGGATCTGTCCTTCCAGTGAGCACTCAGGCCTGATTTCCTTCAGAATGGATAGGTTTGATCTTCTTGCAGTCCATGGGACTCTCAAGAGTCTCCTCCAGAACCATAATTCAAAAGCATCAATTCTTCGTTAATCAGCCTTCTTTATGGTCCAGCTCTCACTTCCATACATCACTACTGGGAAAACCACAGAGAGCCAGTGTGGTGTAGTGGTTAAGAGCAGTAGACTCGTAATCTGGTGAACAGGGTTCACATCTCCGCTCCTCCACGTACAGCTGCTGGGTGACCTTGGGCTAGTCACACTTCTTTGAAGTCTCTCAGCCCCACTCACCTCACAGAGTGTTTGTTGTGGGGGAGGAAGGGAAAGGAGAATGTGAGCTGCTTTGGGTAGTGATAAAGCGGGATATTAAATCCAAACTCTTCTTCTACTTTAACTATATGGACCTTTGTCAGCAAGGTGATGTCTCTGCTTTTTAAGATGCTGTGTAGGTTTGTCATTGCTTTCCTCCCAAGAAGCAGGCGTCTTTTAATTTTGTGACAGCTGTCACCATCTGCAGTGTTCAGGTATAAATTGTTGTTGTTGTTGTTGTTGTTGTTGTTGTTGTTGTTGTTGTTGTTGTTGTTATTCCTCAGTCTTTCCTTACATCTTCAGTGAGAATGGCAACAGGGAGAAAGGTTGGGTTTTCCCCTTTTCTTTCCATTAACTATCATGCTTGCTACTGACAGCAGGGGTCCATGAGAAACATAGTTATCCAAAGGGCTCTTTAGGAGGAATACGCTTGTTCACCTTCCCTGCTGCTTCTGACACCATCAAATTAAGGGAAGGAAGGGGGATTCGTCTTGGGGTTGGAAGGAATGGTGAGGAAGAGTGGAGACAATATATTGCCCCTTAATTTAGCTTGGAAACTTTTTTTTTTTCTTTCAGGTCTCCGCTCCTCACATGAATTCCCAGAAAAGTAACGAACCATGGTGTCATGGACTGGGCACAGGAGGAATGGGGAAGACTGAGGTTGCTTTATTATGTTTTGTATTGCATTAGATTGTTATAAGATGTACATTTTTTTGTTTCTTCTGCTTGTAAACCGCCTTGAGTATTGTAAGGCAGAAAGATGGTACACAAATAAAAATTATTATTATTATTATTATTATTATTATTATTATTATTATTATTATTCCCATACCAGTCCCCTTTCCCAGAACCTGGCGAGCCTTGAAAGTAGGTGAGCAAAGAGCTCAAAGGCAGAGGGCGCTTGTCAGCACCCGTAGGGATGACACATGAGGGAGTGGGAGGGGGTGGAGATTCACTTGGGACAATGCCATTACCCACAAGGCTGTGTTCCAAATCCTCTCTCTTTAAATACTGGATAAAAAGTGGATGGTAAGAATTTTTTCCTTGTCTTTGTATGTTCCTGGGCAACTGGCCGTGGGAGTTGCTTGCAGCCACCTGACACATGGATATCTTAAGAGGACTGACTCCTCTCTCTGGTTAATAATTACTGTTTTATATCAAACCTAAATAAAAGTTTGGTGAAAACCAAAAGCTTTTTCAGTGCTTTGGGACTTTTGGTGGTGGTGGGCTTAAAGCTAATTTTACTGCCTCTGTTATTTTAGGAATTGATGGAAGACCTTCAGTTGCCTATTAAAAAAATAAATTAAGCATGGGCTGAAGAATGACACCTGACTATAAGATTGGCCAGCCTTTTAGGACTCAAATAGGCTGGACTTCTGCAGCAGTGGGAACTGCAGGGAGTCTAGAACCATCCCATAATACTGACAGCTGATTAATTGGAAAGGCTCTTACAAAGGCAGACAATTCTCAGGCCAGCAATTTTATGTTCATGTTATTTAGGACTTCTTGTACATACAATGCTTGGTTGAATGAACTCCTCCGGGGGAAGTATTAAATGTGTTGTAGAAAGATAATGCCCATGGCACACTCCCACTGGCTATCAGCCAGGGATTCAAATATTAATCTCTTGGGTGTGCAGCAGTTCTCTGTGAGCTGAATATTAATTGTCTCCTCTGTAATACAAAAGCTAATGAACACTATTCCTTCAGATAAGGATGCATGCCTAACATATTTTGTATGCTATCTATCATAGGAACATTTTGTCAATATACAATGATGCCGAACATGTCTGCTTCAAAAACACCCAGTTATTTATAGTAAGAATTAATCAATAACATTTCCACCCATGTAGATCAATTTGTCCTATGGAGATGGGCAGCTGGTAAGCTTTACCTGCCTTTTCCCTGGAACACCGCATTAAATAAGGAACATTACACCCAGTACCAAGCAGGATAAAAATGAAGCTGAGAGGTAGACAAAGCCTGAGTATTCAGAAATACTCTGTTTCTCCATTGAGACATAGCAAAATAACCTAAACTAAAATATAATGAGCACAATTCAGAGAAAGCAAGACCTGTCTAATGCCCACTGATATCAACAAAGCTTGTATACACAACTGTGTGCTTAAGTTCCATTGGCTTCAATGGGGCTTTAAGCTTGGCAGAATTGCTTTAGTTTGCACACATTGTTTCTGAATCTGCATTCAACTGTATGAGTCCCAATCCACCTCTACCTAGCTGTGCATAAAATCTGCTAGCCCCAGAGGGGCTGGATGAGCACTGCAGTGCGCATGCTGATGCACATTATAATTCACATCCACATCAGTGCTGAGTTCAGAGGCCTGGAACTCTTAGAAATAAGAAGCTTTGCTGAGGCTAGGGTTATTAAATATACCCATGCAAAGAAGACTGGATGCAATCAAGACCCACCTGAGCACAAGAGCCACACACCCCCACCACACTGGATATGCTACAAAAGTCTGCCTTGAAGCAAGCTCAACCATAGAGTGTCAAATGACAGCAAACAGCACCTGGTGATGGGTGATGACCCCACTCCATAATAGGTGTATTCCATAGCAAGTGATACCAGTGCTCCAATGCCAAGTCCTGATATGTCTTCCACTGGCTAGCAAAAATGATAAGTGCCACTAACGCCATGTCAATAACCAGTTATTTTGATATTATATTTTCCTTTTCATCTCCCAAAATATTTAGCGCTAACAATGTTTTCATCCCACAGTATTTATGCATTCGCTGGATAGACAGCCTATTGGAGGGAAAAGAAGCATAGGTACCTCATTCTCATCTGCAAGTCACTTAACTAGGGGTCAGTCCTATTTAGACCGGGGGGGGGGGGGCACTGGCTGCATGATCATCTCTTTGGCTGGAAAAGCAAGAAGGCTGCAGGTGTGAATCAGAAGCCTTGGCCAACTTGTCTCATCTCATCTTCTATTTCTCACCTGTAAAATGGTAATAACATCAATGTTCCTGACACGGTTGCTGTTAGAATGGACAAGATGAAGGTGTCAAGTATGGATCATATTGGAAGTATATAAGTTGGAGGTAAATAAGTAGTGAGCTGTATTTTATGGATTGTTTCTGATGTCAAACTATTGCGCAATGAAGTGACTAATGCATAATAAATCTATCCTGCCACAAATATAATTTCCATTTCCGTCCTGAATTTCCTGCATAGAAAAAAAAGTGAGATTTGTGCCTGCTAAATTCCCCAAAACCCAACACCTCTAACCTTGGTAAATTCATGCTACATTTGAAAAAAAAAATATCCAGGAAATTCTGCTTTCTTTTCTGACACATCACAGTTAATTTGATATATGTATTGTGAATGCATCTTTCTGTCTCGTGATCCCCAGAAGTCTGAACCTATGGAAGGGGCTTTTGTTGCTGATGTAGCTTGCCCCTTTCTCCTTGATTCAGTAGGATGTCATTCATTTGGGTCCTCGTTATATTTCTCCCCTGTGGATATTCACATTGAGAATGGATGCCGTTGACTATGTGATCTAGTTTTCTTCCGCTTCTGATGTGCTCCTTTGTGATATACACTTCACCTTTATCTAGGAGGAACAGTCATATTGATGCTACCATTTCTGTACTGGGGTAGATGGATGTTGCTGTTTGATGCTGGCACATTTAGAATTGCTGAAAAGTAAATGATTGACATGACTCGAATCTCGTTTCCATATGAAGGTTTTGGAATGTCGCTGCCTATCAAATCCATTTTTACTGCCAGTAGTAGCATACAAGTGAGCCATTTTACTCCCAGAACCCATCAGTCTCTCTCTCTCTCTCTCTTTCTCTTTCTCTCCTGTATGTACTTAAAACATAGCAAAGGAAATAGGGATGTCCTCCAAGGAAAGAAATGATGTTGTGACACAACAGAGAAATCATTGTCTGGAGAATAATGTTTAGTATCGCAGATAGAACTGCAGCTGAATAATGAAGATATGACTCTTGGGAAGTATAGGTGCTGATGATGTTTGTTCTCCAACCCACTGCACAAAGGATAAACAAAAATGATGTATGCGATGCACATTTATTATCCTCTAAATAAATATTGGTTGCTAACACCCTAATCATCCAGCCCAGACTGGTTAGTACTTCAAGGTGTCCTGCAACAGCAATGCACAGGCATGGTGCAGATAGATGGATTGACACTACTAGATGCCTGTGCATACTCAGGAAACAGAAATGGGGGTTGATCAGAGGGGAAGCAGACATTTTGGTTCATTAAGGTGGTGGGGGGAGTGGAATCCAAAATCCACAATTAGGCGTTACCTTTCTTAGGACCAAGCAAAACATAAGAAAAGCCTGCTGCGCTGGGCTTACTCACTATTTTGTGACTTTCTGGACACAGCAATCCTCCTGAATTCCAGTTACTGGAAATTGCAGCGGGTGTGTGTGTGTGTGTGTGTGTGTGTGGCTCCTCCCGTCTCTCATGCATCCCGGCGTGCGTCATCAGACACCCCCTACCCCAATACTTTATTCAAGCTGGTGCCCTTGTTAAACGGTGAGAGCAAACACATTGGGGGTTTTATAGTGTAGGTTGCATGGTGTTCCCAAATGTATGAGGAGCCTCCACAGACACAAAAGGCTCTGGAGTGTGTGTGTGTGTGTGTGTGTGTGTGTGTGTAGTTAGTGATTCCCTATGCCATCTCTCACCTGTTTACTGTCAACGTTGAAAAACACCTGGAAACAGCTAAAGGGGATAGCATTCTTACCAGATTATGCTTTACTATGTGCTATGCATTGCCCCTGGGACTGAGATAAAGAAACACACATTTGGCAGATCTCCAAAGGCAGGCACAGGAACCTCCGGCACTGCCACTAGTTTAACCATTGCAGAGACCCCACAAAGAGTAAGCAAAATGGCAGGTTGGTCAGTTTAACACTCGAGCTGCAAAAGCTAAACTATGCCAGCAACATGTGGAGTTCACTTGCTCTTATACTGCCTAGAAAACTAGCGAACTATAGTTTAGCAAATCATTATCAAAATAATCCCATTAAGAAACCGCACCTTGTAATTTGGAATGTAAAACGTTTCTCACCATATCAATTTGCTTGGATGGGAATGGGTGTCTTTGCTCTTTTCTTCTCCATCATGGAAGGAACTGTTATGCAGACTTCAGAATGACAGCATTAAGCACTAACATTAGGGTGCTGGTGGTTGCTAACTTACTGTGTAAAAGCAGTAAGCTTTCCATCTGTCAGTCAAAAACTGAGGCGTTTTGCTAGGCTGAATAAGCTAAACACTGAAATGCACCTTGATATACTCCAAGTGCTGAACGAACGTATAATAGCAATAACATGATTTATACAGCTGGCTTCTTTCCTCATGAAGGGACAGGGATGTGTTGCAGTTTGGGGTTTGTCTGTGGTTTTCTTTTTTCCTATTGTTTTGATTTTTGCTGAAGAAGCAATTGCTTCTGAGGCATCGAGAACGGCTCTGCCGAACTTGCCTTGACAGTTTCATGTCACTTATTTCAGGACTCTCTTCAACACATTAGGAAAAGCTTTCCCAAAATGACATGGTGCAAAGCAGTTTCCCTGCTTTGTTTTTAAAGTGGAGCAGGAACAGGAAGATGATGCTGAATGCCCAATAAAATTATTAGGCGACTCATTACGTTTTGAGGTCTACTCCTCAGATTTGGACACCTAAAAGTATGAATATATTTCACATGCTGTTAGTCAGCTCCCTGTTGACTGCACTGTTTAATATATAAAAGGCATCTTTAGACACATGAAGAGTCTAGGAAGAATCTGACAACTACCGGTATACCAAAATGATAGTTACTGCACTTTCATATAGCAGTGTCATATGACAGTTTTGGGGTATATCCATATCATAGACTTAAACTAGTTTAACAAAATTCCTTTTCCCAGGGAACTCTTGGAATTGTAGTGCTGCAGCACTCTTGACAAACTACAGTTCCCAAGGTTCTTTGGAGAAACCATGACTCTTAAAGTGGTATAAGCTCGATATACCTCTAAAGCACGGGTGAGGCCTTGGTATTTTTCACCATTACATCATACCTGCATAAACAAGCCCACATAGCAACTCATAATCAACAATAATTAAGGAAGAACAAGAATAATTGTTTATTGAACAACAACAGAAGAGCCCCTATAATGTGACAATGGGCTATCATTGCAAGCTGTTCCATAAATCTCTATTGCTACTACTGGTTACAAATCTACTCTTCAGCAAAGAAAAGCCATAACAGCCTTCTTATTGCCTGTCTTTGGGACCTATTGAGTACAAATGAGCCTGCTGTGGTCTCTTGAATTGCTTCCTCTTTGAAACAATATGTTCCAATCAATTCTTATTCCATCTCCCTCCCTCCTCTTTCCCCAAGGTACCTCTTGGGAGTCTCTTCGGCACTGACAATTAATTTCTCTCCTCTATTGACTCCCCATCAGGAATCCTTCTGGTTGGTTCTTCGGTTCCACCAGACACAGCAGGATCTTCTGCTCTTTTTCTTAACAGCGGGGACCTTTCCTCACTGTTGTAATTCCCACCCTAATCTTTCATTACACAGCAGGTCACTGCTTCCTAAATCCAGCACTGTCAGGGGATGCAACAGGGCAGCAACTAGTACCAGGTTTGAAGTGAAGACATTTTGGAATTCCGTGTTCTTTCTTGCAGTTGTCTCTTGTGCTGTGTCGTAGAAGGTGTGCCTTTTCAATATAAACCGGACACAACTAAATTATGAACTTTTGACCTGCTTACTTACTTGAGAGGCAGCAGGAACATGCAATTATTAGCGCTGCAAGTGGTATAACTCTTCTCCCTAAATAACCTGCTTAATCAAAGTGTTTCCCAAGAGGTCTGCAAATCAAATTGTAGATAAGACCCTCAAAAAAAAAAAAAAAAAAACAAATATTGATGAATACAGATTAAACAGCAAAAATATTTAGTTGGCTAATTGTGAGTGCTAATTTTAATTAGCTGCCTGCAACTTAAGACTTTGTTTCTGATCCATTACGGTAGCAAGAAATGAAAAATGCTCTTTTTACTCAAACAGAAACATCAAATTTTGTTATAAGTGACATTCAGGGTGAATGTTAGACCATGATAAACCTTCATGTACTGAAAACCATGAGAAAGGAGAGTGCTCTTTTGCTTAGGTTCTGCTTGCAGGTTTCTATATGCATCTGGTTGGACACTGTAGTAACAGGATCCCAGACTACATGGACCATTGGCCAGACCCAGCAGGTTCTTATTATGTCATTATCTAGACACCATAGCTGTTAAATATTAATCATTCTTTGGAGTTGGGCAGGTATATTTTTATTCCTTCCTAGGATGCTCCTTCTCTTGGATGGCCTTTGTTGTGAATTCACAGAATTGGACTATTGGATAATTTCTCACTGCAAATAATTTCACTGCCAATGTATATTTAAAAAAAAAAAACCTGTACCCTAAAGTGCTCACCCGATGGAGCCTGTTTCATTGTCCAACAGCTCTTACTGTCAGAAAGTTCTTCTAGAATCTAGATGTTTAGTAAGAATCTCCGTTCTTGTAACTTGAAGCCAGTGGTTGTAACTCTTTACCAGGCTGAATATATCAAACGTTCCACCTAACGCTTGGTTTCCAGACCCTTGATCATCTTGGTTGCTCTCTGCTCATGTTCCAGCTTGTCAACATCCTTCTGAAACTGTGGTACCCAGAACTGGACACAGTACTTCAGGTGTGGTCTGACCAAGGCAGAATAGTGTAGTACCCTTACTTCCCTTGATCGGGACACTTCTGTTGATGCAGCCTAGAATAGCATTTGCTTTTAAGATCATGCTGTAACGATGCAATCATATACACATGTACTCAGAAGTAACTGCCATTGGGTTCAATGGGGCTTACTCTCCTACAGTAGTTGTGTATCTGTCAGACCACAGCTTGACTATTCAGATGCACTCTCAAGCTCCAATTTAGCTGCCCTGAAAATCATGTAAATGAACCTTCATTTCTCTAAGTTGGTTCAACTTGTTTTTCAAGCTGATTTCTCAATACCAGACAGCTTGACAACTTTGAGCTGAATCCTTTTCTTCTTATAATCAAGATAATAAGCCCTAAAAATTGATAGATTTCACCACAATGGGAAATACCCATTAATTGTTGACATAATTGAGTCTTTACAGAGTAATTGCACACAATTATCATCTCCCTGCTGTCAGATTTATTTTAGTAATTGACTGCATCACCCAGGAATTACAGACAGAAACCTTGATTATTGGTTCAATTAACCTTAAAGCATCTTGCCTTTTGCTTCAAGAGATGCTTTAGCTTCCCAGGCAATCGGCAAACTTACCAAGAACATGGCTCAGTGATTCACAGGCTCTCAGGCTGCTGCGTGAATTTCATCTTAGCTTAATTATTTGATAACTGAAGTCAGGTTTAGGAGAAGCAACAGTGGAAAGTGTTGTTTTGCTGGTTTAGCTCTTCATTCACATATTTTCCATCTTCTCCCCTCATAAGCAAAATTTTCCTGTAAAATCTGAATCCTACCACAATTGTCATTGAGAGCCAGTGTGGTGTAGTGGTTAAGAGCAGTAGTCTCATAATCTAGGGAACCGGGTTCGCGTCTCCCCTCCTCCACATGCAGCTGCTGGGTGACCTTGGGCTAGTCACACTTCTCTTTAGTCTCTCAGCCCCACTCAACTCACAGAGTGTTTGTTGTGGGGGAGGAAGGGAAAGGAGATTGTGAGCCGCTTTGAGACTCCTTCAGGTAGTGATAAAGCGGGATATCAAATCCAAACTCCTCCTCCTCCTCCTCCTCCTCTTCTTCTTCTTCAGCCTTATTTATTGATAGAATTATTACACTAAAAGCAACCTTCAGAGTCACCATCAATAAACACAGCACTGTTAACAGAACACAACAGAGCTGTTTGCAAATGGCTTCTCAAAATTTTCCACCTTATTCCCTGGGAGAGTAAATGGAGAGAGAACTTTTTCACCAGGTTTCTTCGGGGAAAGGAGAAATTCACCAACAGTTTCTCAGAAGTGGGTCTCGCCGCAATCTTATAGTAGTAAATGTTAAATGCAGGAGCACATCAGAACAGCCCCTGTAGCCAAACACCCCAAGGGTAGTACAACAATGTTGGCAGCTGGGAGGATTCATCCCTGCCCCCACTGCCTACTCTCATATCTAAAATATTCCAAAGAGAATCAGCACATAGCACAATACTCAGATTATTAGGTTCTCTGTCTGACACTAAACAAAGGAATCAGGCAGGGCCGTCTTTAGCATATGTGGCACCAGGGTGCAAAGATCTGCCCAGGGCCTCCAAATTACTGTATTTTTCCGTGTATTCGACAAGGTCGTTCTATACACGGATAGTGGCATGAGGGGGGGGGGGAGCTGCTCACTGCTAGCCATCTGGTTGGCAGGCTCACAACTCTCCCCCATGCCACTGCGGGAGGACAGCACACCCCACAGAGGCTTTGGGGGGGAAGCTGCGTGCCCACCAGCCATATGGTTGGCTTGCGCGCAACTCTTCCCCGTGCTGCTGTGGGAGGAGAACAATCCCCACCACTGGCGGAGGAAGAGGAGTGCGGGGGAGCACACCGCCCCTGGCAGTGCGTTCTGGGTGGGGTGCTATGGGGGCTGCCCCCCGCCCACGCTGGGTGCCACGCCCCCACATGCAGGATGCCACGCCCCCAGGGTACACGTCAGCCCTGCCCCCACCTGCTCTCCGCCCCCTGGTACCGGAGCATAAAGCTCCGCCACTGATCCCCGCAGAGGCTTGAGAGGGAAGCTGCACCCGCCAACCATCTGGAGCCCCCCAGAATTTTGCACCAGAGTGCCCTGTACCCCTTGCACCCCCGGGTAAAGACAGCCCTGGAATCATGTTCCACGACATACCTATCTTCCAACCTCCATCATATGCTCTATAACATAAGTTGGCATTGCTCCTCCAATGAGCCCCACCTCCCAGAGCCACATTCCTGTTCCACTACACACTATTAGCAGTGGCATAGCACCAAGCACACACAGAGTTGGTCTGAGGCCTGAGGCCTTGTTCTTGGCATGACAGCGTCAGTCCAGAAGGCCCCTGGTGAACCCCTCTGGCTGGCATAGCCCTCTGAGGCCTGGGACAAGTGTACCCAGCTCTCATATTCCTCTGCATGGACCTGAATAGCACACCTTGTTAACACACACACACCATGTATGTGTGTGTTGTTTTCATTGCAAACAATGAAAGCAGGAGCAGGAGCCATGCTGGCTACCTGGCCACCATTTTGCATCATGCCCTTGACTTCACATGATTCCATGGCCTTGGGGGCAGGTAGAGGAGATTGGGAATTGCCACCAAAATAAACTGTCATAGAGAGATTTTGGAGAATAGTGAAGGCTTTTTCTGGGAGAGAAAGAGACAAGTCTCAGAAAATCTCAATTTCTCAGGGGGGAAAAGCTCTAACTGAAACCTTTTATTGACAAATGTTTGCTCATCTCCTTGAAAACCTCTGGAGAGCAAGATTCCACATGTGACTGCAGGCAACTCTCAGGGATGCTAGAATAATCTACCAGGTGTGATTTCCTATTTCAATATTGCTGTTTTCCTAGAATTGTAGAATTATAGAGCTGGAAGGGACCATAAGGGTCACCTGGGCCAACTCCCCATAATGCAGGAATCACAGGTGAAGAATTCCTGACAGATGGCCATGCAACCTCTGTTTAAAAACCTCTAATGAATACCATTCTGGTTCTATTTGTTTTGCCACATGACAATTGCAGATGTCAATGAATGTTGGGGGGAACAGGGCTCATTGTTTGAATTATATGCATCTCAGTTTGATGACATGGATGTTGTGAATGAGAGCTGACAGATCTGGAACTTTGACTTGATGGCTGTGTTATACTTCAGCTCTCATCTAATGCTTATGTGAAGTCTGCAAGCAGGACCTGGGTTCCAGAGCTTCCCAGTTATTATGCCTCTGACACTGGAGATAAAACATACAAATTATGGTTAGCAGCCAGCCGTTATGGCTATGAGCCATGATGGCTTTGTAATAGCTCTGGGGTCACAGGCAGTTTGCATCTGAACACTACTTGCTGGGACTCACAAGTTGCACTGAAGTCCTGCTTGCATGTGGGCTTCCCATAGGCATCTTGTTGGCCACTGTAGGAACAGGATGCTGTACTGATTGGACAGAGCTCTTCTTAAGTTCTTAATAATGTTTGTTGTTGTTCAGTTGTTCAGTCGTGTCCGACTCTTCGTGACCCCATGGACCAGAGCACGCCAGGCACGCCTATCCTTCACTGCCTCTCGCAGTTTGGCCAAACTCATGTTAGTAGCTTCGAGAACACTGTCCAAACCATCTCATCCTCTGTCGTCCCCTTCTCCTTGTGCCCTCCATCTTTCCCAACATCAGGGTCTTTTCTAGGGAGTCTTCTCTTCTCATGAGGTGTTATATGCCTGTTGTCTTTGTCCATGGAGTTTTCTTGGCAGGGATACTGGAGTGGCTTGCCAGTTCCTCCTCCAGGTGGATCACGTTTGGTCCAAACTCTCCACAATGACCTGTCCATCTTTACCTGTCCATAGCTTCCCTGAGCAATTCAAGCCCCTTTGCCAAGACAAGGCAGTGATCCATGAATAATGTTAGTTTGAAGCTATTTTTTCTTTCTTTATGTTTGTGTACTGCCACCTGTTCTATTGCAGCCTATACAACGTGGATGCTTGATGATATCAACACAAAGAGAATGAAACTATATTTAGATTCAGACAGCAGAGGACCAGTCAGGCTAACATTTTCTACCCTGTTGTGAAATTGACATATAATCCATCATGTGATCACTGGTCCACTGTTCCGCAGCGATGTGAACATGACACCCTTCAGGTTACTTTAGAAGACACATCACTCTTGCCCTGCTGCCTTCATAAAGATTTGGGATTCCATATATATGAAGAGCATGAGCAGAATGACAGAGCGTCACCATTTTCCATAGGGGAAGCTTGGTAAGATGACAAAGAATTAGAGCCACCATTATGCAATGGTGTGGGATTATAGTTTCTAAAGGCACACCGGTTTCAAGGGGAAAGCATGGGAGGTTGTCAATTCTCAGCATGTCTGGAATGTGAAAACAGATTAAATAAATTATACAACATGCTAACTCTCACCCCATATGGTGTGCCTAGCTGTACATTCTATGTTGGTTTTTGAGACACATATCTTTTGCTGAATTTATATTGCTGTATTTTGAATGTCTTCATGTGTTTTATAATTGCAATATTTTTATTTGTTCTAATAATGTTTTGTTCTATTGTTGTAACATGCTCTGGGACCTTATGGTGAAGAGCAGGTAGCAATGTTTTATGAACAAATAGCAGACTGGTTCCCTTCTGTGTTATGCAATTATTACAGGGCTCAGCAGACTCTGCCCCCTCCCAAAAAAGTCCTTTCGTTTAGTTTGAAAAGTGGGTCCTTTCCCCAGAAGGTTCGCAGCACTGAACATTTTGAATGATACTCTCTCACCTTGAACATTTCGAGCAAAACTCTTGAGTGCTTTGGACAATTCTACCTCAGTTGTTTATTTATTCAAAAGGTTTATAATCTGCCATTCAACAGTGCAGATGCCAAGATGCTGCAGAGCATCAAATAAAATAAACAGCCAAGATAGAAATAAACAACTACAGAATAAGCTCATCAGACTTCTAAAGCCACCAAAAAAGAAAGAACAGAACAGAACAGGCAGCTGCTATTTTCTGTTTATTGCCTTTTGGGTATAAATCATCCTCAATTGGACTATGGGGAAGTCTATGTAGCAGTGGTGGCTGGTGCCTATCAGCACTAGTGGAGCAGAATGCAGGGAGCCCAAACAGCACGGCAGAGGTAGAGACAATGGAAGGCAGAGCAACAATTCTAATTCCGCCCCCATCCTACACCCTGCTAAATTAAGCATGAACATCATCAGTGAGGACCCCAGAGGAAAGTGAAGGGCCATAGCTCAGTGGTAGAGCATCTTCTTACATGCAGGAGATCCAAAGTTCAACCCTCAGCATCTCCAGGTAGTCTTGGGAGAGTCTCCTTCGTGGAACCCCGAAGAGCTGCTGCAAGTCAATGTAGACCATACTGAGCTAAATAGACCACTGGTCTGACTCAATATAAATGAGCTTCCCATGTTCCTAAGGGTGATTTCCTAGGCCAGCTTCTGAGGGCTGTGGATCTTAGGGCAGGAAAGGAACCCCATTAGTGATCCTGCTGCAGCTGCCAACTCATATTCTCCTCCGGGTGGACTGGCGGGTTTATCCAGCTGTGGTGGTGACAACGGTGGTGTCAGGACTTGGCAGAGGAGGAGTGGTGGCAACCGCCTCCCCATCCTGACCCTTCCAGGGAGGAGGAAGAGGAAGACAGTGTAGAATTATAACAGGGGTTTGAAGGAGGTCACAGCTGAGAGGCAGATGAGGGGGAAAGTGGGAAATCAAGGGAGAGCCAGAGCAATACCTGGCCGACACGTTCTCATTAGAAAGCATTCCAGACCCTCCATCTCCCAGAAGCTGGCGAGCCTTATAAGTAGGAGAGCAAAGAGATTGAAGACAGAGGGCACATAGTAGCGCCCGTAGAGGAGATGATAATGACGGCGAATGA
This sequence comes from Lacerta agilis, assembly GCF_009819535.1. Lineage (NCBI taxonomy): Eukaryota > Metazoa > Chordata > Lepidosauria > Squamata > Lacertidae > Lacerta > Lacerta agilis. The sequence goes on from NC_046313.1 coordinate 90,180,728, forward strand.
GAAAGTGGGAGAGAAGGGGGATGGAAATTCACTTGGGACAATGCCACTATCCAAGAGGCTGGGGTCTATAGCCTCTCTCTATAAAGTGTGAAATAAAAAAAGGACTGTAAGAACTTTCCATTGTCTTTATACTTTCCTGGGCAACCAGGCAGGAGCCGCTGACAGCATCCTGACAGGTGGAGTCAGTAATGCACAACGTTGCCATGCTGGTAATTGCACCATGGGACTTAAAAAAATGGCCACCTCCCATCACCAATAAGAGCAAGTCATTTCATGACAATGGAGGAGAGGGAGGATGGCAGTGGCAAGTGCTGGTGGGAGCCCAGCAGGCCTGGTTTCAGTCTCAGTGGTCCCTGTAAGGACTTATGGGAACCGGCATCTGCCTGACTGCTCTGAGAGCTCATGTCCAACTTGCTCAGGAAGTCTCCCACAAGAAGGTCACCTGAAAGGTGTGTCCAGATAAGGTGGATGTAGGCAATACACTATCTCTCCCACGCCCAAGGCATAATTGCATTGTCAACATTCTTAGTGTCTGAAGTCCCATGGCACTAGATCTCTGGTATATTTCAGATTAATGAAATTGTGGCTCTAGTTAGATCAATGGCAAGTATACCTGCACATGAGAAATGGTGACCCTACTCCCCTGACCCTACTCCCAAGAGTAAGCTTAGCAGTCAAGGAATAAGAGGAGAGGTCCTCTTGTGGACCAGGAATTGGTTAAGTTGAAGGAAGCAAAGAACAGAAATAAATGCACAGTTTTCCAAATGAAGAGTAGAAAGTGGAGTCCCCTAAGGATTGGTATTGGGACCTGTGCTTTTAAACTTGTTCTTAACTTGTTCCAGAGTTAGGAGTGAGCAGGGAAGTGGCCAAGTTTGTGATTGACACTAAATTGTTCAAGGTTATTAAAACAAAGAAGTGATTTCAGAAAGCACCAAAGGACCTCTCCAAACTGAGTAAATGAGTAGTAAACTGACAAATGCAACTCAATGTAAAGAAGTGTAGAGTGATGCATGTTTAAGCAAAAAAAAAATCTGAATTTCACATATATGCTCATTGGATATGTACTGTAGGTGACAGAACAGGAGCAAGGACCTTGGGGTCATAACAGATCGCTTGCTGAAGATGTCGACCCAGTGTGTGGCAGCCATGAGAAAGGCAAATTCCATGCTAGGAATGATTAGGAAATGAATTGAAAATAAACCAGTCAATATCATAATGCTGTCATACAAATCTATGGTGCAAACACATTTAGAGTACTGTTTACAGTTCAGGTCATCTCACTTCTAAAAGGATATTGTAGAGTTGGAAAAGTTCCAGAAAAGGGTCACCAAAATGATCAGGAGGATGAGATGGTTGGAGGATGAGATGACAGAAGATGAGATCAGGAGGATGAGATGACAGAGGATGAGATGGTTGGATGGTTGAAGCGACTAGCATGAGTTTGGCCAAAACTACGGGAAGCAGTGAAAGATAGGCGTGCCTGGCATGCTCTGGTCCATGGTGTCACGAAGAGTCGGACATGACTGAATGATCTGAACAACAACAGTTTAGAGGAAAGGTGAGCCAGAGACAGCATGATAGAAAGTGGATAGAGAAATACTCATAACACCAGAACTTGTGGACATCCAATGATGCACAGTGCAGAGTAAAACTATGGAACCCGTTCCCCCAGGAGGCAATAATGGCACCACCTTGGGTGGCTTTAAAAGAGGATTAGACAAAGTCACGGGGAGAGAGAGCTATCAATGGCTACAAACCATGATGGCTATGCTTGACCTCCACAGTCGGGAGGCAGCTATGCTTCTGAATACCAATTGCTGGAAACTGCAGGAGGGGAGAGGACTCTGTGCTCACGTTCTGCTCCCTGGTTTCCCACAGGCATCTGGTTGGCCACCATGAGAACAGGATGCTGAATTAGATGAGCCTTTGTCTGATCCAGTGGGCTATTCTTATGTCCTTTTGCACCTCTCCGTTAGAGCAGTGCCAATCCCTCATTGTAATTTACTACCAAGTTTTAGACAGGGTCAGTTGGAATCCCCTTGCTGGCAAATTAAACAAGATGGCACCTTGACACTTCTGAGTCCCTCAGGCTGCATCTTATGGGTCCATACTGCACTCCTAACTTTGCATTTCTGCTGATATTTCTCCTCATCTCCTGGTTTCAGTCAGTCATGGAGAATATGATATTGCAAGAATCTGAACTTCTGTGCTTTCAGTTTCTGAAGGTGGAAGTAGCATCTTTATTCTCAGCCCAGTGGAGCACATGATTGTGAGTTTTTTCCCCTTCCCCATTATGATACTGAGAAAAGTATCAATCGCATTATATGTGGAATATGAATAGTAATGGCAAATTTTCAAATGCCCTTGAGACCTCCCTGAAAGGTTAATACCTTTCCAAGGTGCATTTGTATTTGCACTGATGGTTTGGCCTCTGTGAGTGTTTAGTTCATGAAGGTAAAAAGGTCGAAAACATTAAATGCACAGTCAAAGAGAGATGGGTGGGTGGCACAGAGGAACAGTTTGATAACACAAGTGAGAAGAATTCTGCAAATGAATTCGGGACCGAGGTGAAGGTGCTAAGCATTGGTTGTAAATTGAATGGCTCATCTTCCCATTTCCCATCAATCTAATAAGTATTATGGCTCAGTTTGCAGTTCACAACAGCCTGCTGGTCAGATTTTACAAATATATATTTCATATTTTCCCCCTTGCACAGTACAGTGGTACCCCGCAAGACGAAATTAATTCGTTCCGCAAGACTTTTCGTCTTGCGGAAATTTCGTCTTGCGAGGCACCGTTTCCCATAGGAACGCATTAAAATTTAATTAATGCGTTCCTATGGGGAAAAAAGTCCGGGGGCCCCTTCCGACCGTCACCGGAGCCTCGCCGCGCCGTGTTTTAAAGCTACAGGGAGCGAACAGGGGTGCTGCTGTTCGCTCCTTGCAGCTTTAAAACGTGGCGCGATGAGGCTCCGGTGGGGAGAGGCGGCGTCGGATCGCGCACGGCCATCCAAAATGGCGGCGCGATCCCACTCCGCCCCCCCGCGCACCGGAGCCTCGTCGCGCCGTGTTTTAAAGCTGCAGGGAGCCAACAGCAGCACTCCTGTTCGCTCCCTGCAGCTTTAAAACGCGGTGCCGCGCCATTACAGGGAGCTGTAAAGGCTTACCTTTTTCTCCGGTCGGGAGGGGTGTTGTGCATCGCATCCATCTTGGATCGACTGTGCATGTCTGGAGATCGCAGACATGCACAGTCGATCCAAGATGGACGTGATGCACAACACCCCTCCCGACCGGAGAAAAGGTAAGCCTTTACAGCTCCCTGTAATGGCGCGGCACCGCGTGTTTAAAAGCTGCAGGGAGCGAACAGGAGTGCTGCTGTTGGCTCCCTGCAGCTTTAAAACACCGCGCGACGAGGCTCCGGTGCGCGGGGGGCGGAGTGGGATCGCGCCGCCATTTTGGATGCTGTGCGTCGATCCGACGCCGCCCCCAGCGGCACCGGATCCGCGTCGCGCCGCGTTTTAAAGCTGCAAGGAGCGAACAGCAGCACTCCCGGCAGCTTTAAAAACACGGCGGGGCAAGGCTCCGGGGGGCGGGGGGGATCGCGCCGCCATTTTAGATGGCCGTGCGCGATCCGACGCCGCCCCCCGCGCA